>NC_137272.1:32269556-33618256 GCF_053477335.1 Acartia tonsa
CTTTTTTCACCCACTTTTTCTGTATGTCTATCCATATAACAACACTGTAAAAATATTTTTTTCATTTAGTATCAATTGATACGCTGGGGTTGTATTAGACCTGGACCCGTAAGTGTGCTGTAATAACACAATGAATATATAACACCATGTAGTAATATATACCGTAATAACTATTACTATACAGAGATATTACGTTTTTAGTATCAATTCTTACTCTACAGAGTAACAAAAATTATGAACCAGAGTATTAAAAACTTCCTTCTAGCGTATTGAATTTTATTCCATAGAGAGTATTAGATAATACTATAAAATGCACATTCTTTATTTAGTAATACATATTACTCCATAGAACACTAAGAAATACTCAATACAGTATTGGAATCTTCTCTATATCGTAATGAGATTTTTTGCTAGAACGTATGGGATGATGCTATACAGTAATGAAATGAATATATAGTATTATCTGATGCTAAATTTTATTTTTATTTTTAACAGTGAATAGATATAAAATACGTGGATATTATGAGAGGTACTCACATACCTCTAAAGGGGTAAGACAATGATCTTTGTACAACAAAATTACATCTACACAAAATTATCCCTATCTGTAAATTAGAATTAGTGATTGAAACGTTTAAACACTCAACTTAATAAACCAACCAATCAAAAATCACTAGAGTAGCCAAAGTTGGTAAGCCAACGAATAAGAAAACGTTATCATAAAACTTTGGTGACTAGTGTAATAAACAGCAAATTACTCATAACTCGCAGACCATGATAAAATTTTCCTCCAAACTGTCAAATATAATAATCCCCCCCTCCTTTATATCCTCTTACCATGGAGGAACGTATTGATCAATATCTAAGGACTATATTAGCAACCTGAATTGATGCCCAAAACTTGCCAGTCACAATATCCACGTATTATATATACACTAGCGGCTCCGCCCCTAGCCTCTAGGGGCTTTGCCCCAAGAGATAATTTTAAAAAATGCATCTTAAAACAAAATTATTCGAATTTTTTTTTTATTTTAGGGGGGGGTTGGGGGTGTCCCACCCTCAATAAAATAGCTTAAGGGACGGACAGACATTAAGCTACTTTGTATTTGTAATTATTTAGAGAGGGTCAATTAAAATAAAAGGATTCTTTAAATTTCTAAGAACTCTTTTAGTTGTTGAATTGATAAACCTTATAAGGAATTCAGTGCAAAAACAGATAGATAGATAGATATATATACGGTGCATTATTTGCCAAATGTACCACTTTTCTGCACTACCTCTCCGATTTTGTTAATACTCTATATTTTGGTCCGTTGGGTCATTCAAGGATGCTGGATGGCCAAAAAAAAGTTTCAGAGTCCCTGGATGTCTAGATATCTAGCTATCTATGAAGGTAGGTAACAAAAATGTAAAAAACACCCATTTTTTCACAATTTTAAAAATTAATTTTTTCATCAATCTTACATCCAATCTATACATTTTATACACCAAAATGATCGTTTATTCATGTAAAAAGCGCACATAATGCTATTTTGGCCAAAACTCTAATTTTACAGGGTGTCCAACAAAAAGTGTATTTTGGATATCTAGCGTAATACCCAAAATACCTGTCCGAAAAAAATCATTTTTTTTGGCTTAAATCCTGTGTTTTATCTGTGTGCATATGTGGTATATAACGGTTCAGACCACCCGGGACTATAAGGTTGTCAAATTTCACTTTGGGACACCCTGTAAATGTGATTTTTGCGTCTGTAGAGCTAAAACTTGGTCCAAATTGGCTATTTTTTTCAAATTACTCTAATATGAGTCTTAGTATGTTTGGCCATAGTGTTTTCTGACCAGATCAATATTTTCATATTTTTTGGACACCCTGTATTTTCAAAAAAAGAGAAAAAAAATTTTTGTTTTTTTTAAATTTTTTTTTCTATTTTTAAGTTACTTAAAACTGTCATATAGATACAGATTTTGACTAATAACAATAATATTTGCCTATTTTACAATTTTTTACACTTTTGGGACACCCTGTGCATGTTTTTGAAAAATGATGGTTTTTGCCCATTTTTGGGGGGAAGGAGTCGTTTTAGGGCCATAGACTATTTCTTCATTTTTGTAGAACTTTTCAAGACACATCATTTGTTATTTATGCAAAAACCGCAAAAACCGAACCGTTTTGCCGTTATTCACCGCTAAAGGCGGAATTTTTTTACGTTTTTGCCGTTCCGGAGGTTGTAATGGGCATTTGTGGTAAGAAAACGTTGATTTATCAAAATCCCTTTTAAATACTTTTATTTAGGTAATTTAATTTACTAAATTTCATATTAAGTAAAATTTTTTGTGCAGCTAACCGTTTTTCGTCAAGATGGATTTCAATTGTTAAAACAAGAAAATTAAGTGAATATAACATAAATAATTGCTATAACATAAGTGATTAAAGAAACATAAATCATGTGCATTTGAAATTCCTTTTGACAAAAATCGGTTGGATATACAAAAAAATTTACTTCACATGAAATTTAGTAAATTAAAATGCCTAAATAAAAGTATTTCACAGTTATCTTGATAAATCAACGTCTTCTTACCACAAATGCCCATTACAACCTCGGGAACGGCAAAAAACGTAAAAATTCTGCCTTTGGCGGTGAATTACGGCAAAACGGTTCGGTTTTTGCGGTTTTTGCATAAATAACAAATGATGTGTCTTGAAAAGTTCTACAAAAATGAAGAAATAGTCTATGGCCCTAAAACGACTCCTTCCCCCCAAAAATGGGCAAAAACCATCATTTTTCAAAAACATGCACAGGGTGTCCCAAAAGTGTAAAAAATTGTAAAATAGGCAAATATTATTGTTATTAGTCAAAATCTGTATCTATATGACAGTTTTAAGTAACTTAAAAATAGAAAAAAAATTAAAAAAAAAACAAAAAAATTTTTTCTCTTTTTTTGAAAATACAGGGTGTCCAAAAAATATGAAAATATTGATCTGGTCAGAAAACACTATGGCCAAACATACTAAGACTCATATTAGAGTAATTTGAAAAAAATAGCCAATTTGGACCAAGTTTTAGCTCTACAGACGCAAAAATCACATTTACAGGGTGTCCCAAAGTGAAATTTGACAACCTTATAGTCCCGGGTGGTCCGAACCGTTATATACCACATATGCACACAGATAAAACACAGGATTTAAGCCAAAAAAAATGATTTTTTTCGGACAGGTATTTTGGGTATTTCGCTAGATATCCAAAATACACTTTTTGTTGGACACCCTGTAAAATTAGAGTTTTGGCCAAAATAGCATTATGTGCGCTTTTTACATGAATAAACGATCATTTTGGTGTATAAAATGTATAGATTGGATGTAAGATTGATGAAAAAATTAATTTTTAAAATTGTGAAAAAATGGGTGTTTTTTACATTTTTGTTACCTACCTTCATAGATAGCTAGATATCTAGACATCCAGGGACTCTGAAACTTTTTTTTGGCCATCCAGCATCCTTGAATGACCCAACGGACCAAAATATAGAGTATTAACAAAATCGGAGAGGTAGTGCAGAAAAGTGGTACATTTGGCAAATAATGCACCATACAGATAGAGAGATATATATACAGATAGATAGATACATAGAAAGATAGATAGATAGATAGATAGATAGAAAGATAGATAGATAGATAGATAGAAAGATAGATAGAAAGATAGATAGAAAGATAGATAGAAAGATATATAGATAAACAAGCCTTATAGATACTTAATGCACAATGGTTATATAATTTTTTCTTTGAATTAGAATTTTTGGATCATGGGATGAAAACGAAGCAGCGGGTTTCGTCGTATTTTCAAAGTAGCTCATGATTGGGTATTTTAATTTTTAGGTTAGGTTAGGTAATTGTTAATGATTGCCCCGCAGGGTTAAAGCCCCACGCAGGGGCTAGTAATATGAAAAACTAATGTGAATATACGACGAAACTCCCTACTTCGTTCGTTTTTATCCATTATACAAATTGGAAGAAAAAAAGAGAGAGAAAGAAAGAGAAAAAAAGTTAGAATTAGATGTATCGTTAGACAGAGATAAATACAGATTGAAAGTTAGAGGTAAATTTAAATCAGCAATATGTTTTTATGACAAAAAAAGGATAATTAGAATAAAGTTAATTTTGATCCTGCAGTAAAGAAAAAACAATTTACTTGAAGTCCTAACTAAAGGATTTTTCCTTACTATGAATGTCACAAACCTGACTTAGCAGCTTAAAATTGTTAAAATTGTAGCCAACTGGAAACTTATAGAGAAGCTACGCTGATATAATCAGGGAGAGAGGGGATATTGGGCTGTTTATTACACTAGTCCCCAAGGTTTTATAACAATGTTTTCTTATTCGTTGGCTTAGCAACTTTGGAGACTTTCGTGAATTTTCATTGGTTGGTTTTTTAAGTTGGGTGTTAAATCGTTTCACCTACTAATTTCACGCTACATAGGGGGTAACTTTATTTATCATCATTGGGGATGTACATCAATTTATCGCCCATTGTCTTATCCCTTTAAATATAATACAAGTGAGAGTGAGCAAATTGTTCTAGTTTTTCTGGTGTTTAAATTCTATGGCAATATCCCATTGTATTTAATAGTGGACCACATTCCAATCTCCAGAGCCGGGGTGGTGGGGGGAGGAAAGGGACAAGCCAATGGCCGATAAATTTATGTACATCCCCAATTATGATACACAAAATTACCTCTTCTGTATATTACAATTAGTGGTTGAAACGTTTTAAGCTTAATGAACCAACAAAAATTCTATAAAAGTCCCCAGAGTTGTTTAGTCAACGAGTTAGAAAACTTTGGTGACTAGTGTAATAAATGTTATGTTAAGATCACTGAAAATAACAGAGGGGGGGGGGAATAAGAGTCCACTTTGATTTAAATAGGATCATGCCAATTCTTTGTAAGTACGTGACAAGAGTTATAATCATTTAGAGAATATTGAACATAAAAAAAAACAAATAGTAAAACAGGACAGACAAAGATTTGGATTGAATCGTTTATTAACGTTTCAGTAGCGCAGCTACTCTGTGGTTATGTCAAGTGAGGTGAGTAGTAAATGATATTTTTAAACAGTATTGATTAAAGTAAAACACTAGAGAGAGAATGGATAAATAACGTTATGTCTTTAGCCCAAGGACCTTGTGCCGACTCTCAATTGGGACTTTGAACATCAACCAATAGTGTCTAGAATATCAAAACAGCCAAGTAGCAGAAAACAATTTGCTAGCAGACGAAAAAGGTCGAGGGAGGCAGGTAGTTATCTGTCCAACATAAGTATGTCATTAAACTGTCGTTATGTCGATATTGTATCAGCCAAGTTTTGTTTAATTTATTTAAATAGCATGTCGATTTTATCTCAGCCACGACCATATATATTAATGTATTTTAGTATGCCAATAAATTACTGTATTACAGTATTCTGTGCTTCGAGAAATATCTTCATTTATAAATACAATATTCTTGATGTTTTTTAACCCTCAAATTGTATAATTATCAGAGATAGAGGGGACAATGGGCTGATTATTACACAAGTCCCCAAAGTTTCCTAATAACGTTTTCTTATTTGTTAGCTTAACAACTTTGGGTACTTTAGTGAATTTTGATTGTTGGTTTATTAAATTAAGTTTTCAAACGTTTCAACCACTAATTTTATTCTACAGATTTGTGTATCATATTTTGGAATTTACAACAATTTATTGGCCATTGTCTTATCCCTTCAAATTCCTGATAATTATAAACCCAAGTGAATTTAAAATGTTTAAATCAAATGTATCTATGTGTGATCACTTCCGCATATTATCAAATTTTTCAAAATCATATTAATATCATAGTCTTTAAAATTCGCCAGAAAAAAAACACAAATGCGAAGAGGTAGTTTGTGCTGTTGTAACAATTTGCGATTTTTCTAATTTTATAATGTTATACCTGTGCGGAAGTGAATACACACCTAACTTACAAAATACAGGGATCTTAAGGGATAAGACAATGGATTATAAATTATATATCCCAATGCCGTAAAAAAAATTATAGGGAAAGAAATTCGAACACTCTTACTTTGGAACTTTCCAAGAACCTAGTAATAGTGTCGGACTGATTGTGACGTAAGAAAAAAAATTAGTCAATGAGAGGCCATTATTGGCCAATGGTAAAATTTATAGTGGCCTCTCATTGGCTAATTTTTTTTCTTACGTCATAATCAGTCCGACACTATTACTAGGTTCACTTTCCAATCAAAATTCAATTAAAGTACAAAATTTTTTGAGCTAACGAACATAATAACGTGGTTAGAACACTTTGGGTGCCAGTGTCATTTACAGTCCAATGTCCCTTCCCTTCCTAACCAAATGACATTATCTTTTTATTCATCTTTCTTTTTAAACAAGTTCATAAATTTGGATTATGCTTAAACTTTAAAAAATATGAAAATCATGGATAAAGGGAGGAAAAAACTGGCCATTGTGAGATAACAATATTCATATGCATAATGATTGATATAGAATGCGTGGATATTATGAAATATTATCGAATACACTTATGAAAAGTTTCTCCTAGCTGGCTAATATTACGATACCCCCCCCCACCTTACAACCTTCCATCTCCGAACCTAGTAATAGTGTCTAACTTTTTATCTTTGTGACGTAAAAAAAATCCATCTCTTTTTTAAGGGTTTCCTCCTCTCTCATCCTTTGATTTTTGTTACGTCACAAAGATAAAAAGTTACTAGGTTCTCCATCTCCTGACCATGGAGGAGCGTATTGACCAATATTTGAGGACTATATTAGCAATGAGTCCGGTGCATGATATTGATAATTAGAGTAGTAAGGATGCCTTATTCAAAAACAGGCGTCACTCATATTACCATGCACAGACAAAGGTTGTGTCATCAAAGGGTAAAAGAATGGGTTGTCAGTTTTATAATAACATTTCTTATTCGTTGGCTTACCTTTTGTGACTTTAGTGAATTTTGATTGGTTGTTTTAAAAAAGTTGAGTGTTACAGCGTTATAACTACCAATTGTAATCTACAGAAGGGGTAATTTTGTGAATCATCATTGTGGATGAATATCAATTTATCGGTCTTTTTCAAATCCCTTTAGATCCCTGGATATAATGACATAAACAAATTAATTTTCCATTTACCTATCTCTCTTTAAAGCATAAAAAATAATGGTTATGCAAGATTAAGATTTATTAAAATTTTTCTGACACTATCGAATAGCATATCTATCTAATTTTATGGTTCGCAATGAAACAAGTTTATTAAATTCAATTATTTTAAAACTTTATGCCTAAAATAAGAATGTATATGATAACATACAAAAATAAGCGAAGGATCTTGTGAATCACTGAATCGATAAGTGAATCTTCTCAGAGGTCTAACGAAGGTTTTTAACTATTTTTTGGGAGGTTATATCCAAGCGAAATTTAACAATAAATAATTTAATTTTAGACAATTTAAAATTTAAAAAAAAAACTTCACTATTACCACGATTACATACATATCTACACAGTTACATAGTTCCAGAGTGAGGGGAAAAAGTTCTCAAAATAAAACTGACAAATCATAGCCCTCCACCCCTCTAATTCAATATTTCTGAAAATTATTTTTGCGGCCCCTGTATAATATTTCATAGACTGACGGACACTGTAAGGTATAGAAGAGATGCTCAAAGGTCAGGATAATCTTTACAAAAATATTCATTAGTGTATCTATGATAGCATCTGAGTAAACATTTTTTTAAAAACAAACTGTGGCATAACAGACTGACGGACCAATTTAATAGTTTTTGGTGTAAGGTATCGTTACAAAAAAAAATCCTTCTTTCTTAAAAAGCAGCTAGAAAAATCATTTTTTTATCCTAATTTAAACTTAGCTTACAGACTGTCATATTAATTTATATAGAGTAGCTTTGCTTCAAAAAAGTGCTGAACAAAAGACACAGGATAAAAATTATTTATAGAGCAGCTCCGCTTCTTGAATAGTATGAGAAGCAAAAATGGATATATTGACAGGTAAAAATTTGTCATCAATTTAGCTTGCTAATATGGACCTCATCTATTGGCAACTTCGTTCATCCCGTTGAAGTAAAGGGGATGGGATAAAGAGTTTGGATGGGGGAGATCGTTATTTTAGCCAGCTGTGATTTTTACTTAATGAGAGTACATGAAAATCTGATGCAACATCCAAGTAATAATACATCCATTGAAGGAAGCATGTGATGAATTACTTGATAAAAACAATGAAAAACTTTCCTTAATCCAATTTTAAAAGTCAAAACTTTTTACATAAAAACACTCTTTTCATCCTATTAAGAAAAATAGAAAAAGAGAGAGTGAGAGATAGAAAGAGAAAGAAATAGAAAGGAAGAGAAAGAAAGAAAAAGAAAAAAAATAAAGAGAAAGATAGATAAAGAGAGGGTGTGTCACTTGAAAGAGAAAAAAGAAAAAGATATTTAGAATGAAAGGTAGGTGGAGTTAAAGTTGGAAGAAAATAGAAAAAAGAAAGAGAGAGAAATAGAGATGGAAAGAAAGAAAGAAAGAGAGAGAGAGAGCGAGAGAGAGTGAGGGAGGGACAAAGAAAGAGGAAGAAAGAGATAGAGATAAAGTTTGAAAGAGGGAGGGGAGAGGTAAGAGAGATTGACATAGAAAGAGAGTAAGAAAGAAATAGAGTTAGAAAGAGAAAGAGATAAAAACAAATAAATGATGCCACCAAACTTTTCTGATCAAATCTTTGAAAAATAAATTCAAGACATTGAAAAGTATTCTTAAAAATAATTTGTAAGAACAGGACAAAAAAAAAGAATTAGTCAATTTAGGAATTTATTATTTACTAGCAGCTACGCCCCCTAGATAATTTGATAACCCAATTTTAAATTTTAGATTTAAAAAGAAAAAGTAAGAAATGATTTTTTGGGGGTTAATTTTTTTCTAGGGGCGATTTATAATGGGGTGGTGGTGTTACCCACCCCTAAAATAGTTATAAACCTTCCCATTACATATGAGAAGCTACCCTGCAAAGGAGAACCATATCAGTGCAGCGGATAGTGAGATCTTTCGGTACAAACAAACAGACAGAAAAAAATCCGAATACTTTATTAGCATTTAGGAATGGCTATTTGGAATTATTAAAATTACATCAATTTATCTACATCGTTGCATAAGACCATTAAACAAATAACCCTTTGATTGCAATACTTTTTAAAAATCAACATATCAGGTTTTCGACCTTTTTTATATGGTAAACAGATGATGCCATTTTTAATGTCTTTAGTATAACTATCAAAACTTTCAAAAATATGAATGACTACTAAACATTTTTTTTCTTAGTGCCAAACACTTTATATCTTAGTGCTTTGTTACTTATCTTAGCAGCAAAGATACTCTACAATTAGGCTGTGTCCTTAATGTCCGTCTGTCCTTCATTCTATCATGCTTTGTGTTGAAGAAACATGTTCAATGTCCGAAGGGATGGAGGGACAATTCCAGTACCCGAAGTTTTTAAACACGATTTTTTATTCGTTGGCTCATAAAACTTTTAGAACTTTCATTAAACAATCGAATTTTAACCTACTTTATTAGACTAGGTGATTATCTTAATTGGAGAAGTACATCAATTTATCGTCCATTGGCTTATCCATCAAGAACCCTGTCCCTGATTAAATTAGAATCCAATGAGAAAAGTTGAAGAGAATAATATTTTTACTTCTTTTCTTTTGTTTGGTGTGCATCCAATTCCGCTTATTATTATAGTTATATTTCAAGAGAGAAAAGGGACAATGGGCTGTTTATAACACTAGTCCCCAAAGTTTTTAAATAACTTTTTCTTATTCTTTGGCTCAACAACTTTGGGGTCTTTTATTAAATTTTTTTTGTATGTTCATAAAGTTCAGAGTCCAAACGTTTCAACCACTAATTTTGAAGGGGTAACTTTGTTTATCATATTTGGGAATGTACAATGTATATAAATTTAACGGCCATTGTCTTTTCCCTTCAGATCCCTGTGATGAGGAGGTAATGGTATCAATGCAAAGAGGGCAACTTAAGTATTGCTTTTCAGTTATCTTAAGGTATAATACAATGGATGGGAAATCAATGTACACCTTTTGTTGATTAAGATTACTGGTTGAAAATTTTGGGCATTACTAGGTTGTAGCAAGTTGATAAAGTGTTTACGCAAATGAATGAGAGAACGTGTTTATAAAACTTTGGGTACCAATATAATCTACAGTTAAAACCACCCCCCTACATGGGTGATTTGTTGATGTGATACATATGTGGAAGTGAACGCACATCCTTTAGTTTTTGTCATATCATAGGTCACAGGGAAGCAGGGATACAGCAATGGAAGATACATTTTATTTATTCAACAACAACTTTTCTTTTACAACAGCTGTTATTTTAGATAGACGTTTATCCGTAGTTTCCCTTAAAAATGGAATCATTTAAGATTTTTTTTCATGGTCCTTCTTGCTCTTTAGACGCTTTTTAAAAAGTTCGGCTAATATGTATTTTTACTGTGGATTACTTTAACAATAGAGCATTATTTGTATAGTCATTACAGCTTGATGCAAGTATTTTTTACCGTGCATAGTGACGAGTTTCAGCGGTTTAAATGCCAAGACATTCACCTAAATGTTTCTACCATAATAGTCTCTAGGAAAGTTTGATTATAAGAGGGTTGGGATATTTTATCTTTTCTTTATCTATCCTTGTATACTATAAAACTTTAATACACTCTTCCAATAGTTGTTTACTACCCTTGTATAACAGTATAACTACAGCCTAGTCTAGCCTCATTCTCTTCTGTCATACTACTAGTATATTATAACCTTAGAAACATTAAAAAAAACATTTTGTTCTAATCTTGAATCAATCTGATTTAAGATGGAATACTAAATGAATAAGTTGAAATAAATGATTCTTCAAATTCTTCTTTAAAAATCAATAAAGCCA
Source organism: Acartia tonsa (assembly GCF_053477335.1). Taxonomy (NCBI): domain Eukaryota; kingdom Metazoa; phylum Arthropoda; class Copepoda; order Calanoida; family Acartiidae; genus Acartia; species Acartia tonsa. The sequence goes on from NC_137272.1 coordinate 32,280,545, forward strand.
GCTTTCACAAGAATTGAAATAAAAACATATTTCATTTGATTTCTCTCCCATTGCTGGCATAAAAACTTTAGGTACTTTTCCAATATGGCTTCGAAACATACTTTTTTAGAAATTTGTACCCCCTTTAAGCTTTATAGGACACCTGCGATTTTGACTACCAGAATTAAAATATTTACTAAATTAAATTCGGTTCTAAACTATACTGAAAAATAAGGTATCGTACCGTACATATTAAAGACAATTTGGGTAGTCCCTTTCGTTGAAATGCCCCTTAAGGGGCGTTTCGTCTTCTTATCAATGTAGCCTTTCCCCCCTATTTCTGGTCCCTGCGGGGGGCTCTAACCTTGCGGGACAATCACCTAACTTAACCTAAAATAACCTCTCAAAAGCTACTGTGAAAATACGAAGAAAATTGGACTATACCCGACATTTTTCACGAATGAAAAAATAAAAACCTTAAATTGATACCTGTTAATCTGGAAATAGTTTTACAAATTTTCCTAACTCCACCCGCGGAATGCTGTCTACAATACGATGCAGTAAATAGTCATTATAAAATAAGTATGCAGCTGAGCCGTACTAAAAATGTCTATCAACCTGTAAAATATTGTGAAAAGTTTTAATAAGGGGATCATCAATGTCAATATTCCAGGAAAGAAAATTTACCGAGACAATTATTCTATAAAACAAGGATTACAGCATTCATAAGAAGCGTTGCACCAAATATTCATAGAATGGACAAACGGGACAAAAAGGTTATACAGCAGGTGTTCAGTTGTCAACGAAAAATTTTTGAAGCATGTCAACCAGACAGTTTGAAAAAATCAAAATATAGACTAGATGTGCTATATTTTAGAAAGCTTCACTATGGGGATGGGGAGGTTTATAACTATTTTGGGGAAAGGCACCACCGGTCCACTACCCTTAGAAAAGAAATCGCCCCTAAAAAAAATTACACCCACCCTCCCCCTATTTTTTAAATTCAATTGAAAATAGGAGGAAGGGGAGTAGTCGTCACGCCTAAAAAAATTACCCGCCTAAATTTTTTTTTACTTTTTCTTTTTGAATCTAAAAAAAATTGGCTTATCTATTTCAAATCTCCACCTTTAAGAGCCTCTAGAGGCCTCTAGGTGCGTACTCGCAAACATAATTTTCAAATCTTTGTCTGCTCTGTTTTACAATTTAAAATTCAGAAAACTTATCCAATATAGGAACGTGAGTTGTTAAAAAGGGAAGATTTACATTTTTATAAAAGTTTAAACTGTTACAAATTTATTCTTTTCCGTATTAGGTAGCTACATTCCACGAAAAGGGTGGGAGTTTTACCCCCCCCCCCCAAACCCCATATTAAATTTATTTTTCGTAAGACAAAAGATAAAAATAAATTATCTTTTTTATGGGAGGGATTAGGCTCTCTTCTTAAAAGATATGTTCAGGACCTAAATGAGGCTTCCCTTTAAGGGAGGACAAAATTGGTTAATAAGATCTTACGGACAGACGTACATACATACTATCTTGAGTATATATTTTCAGGATAATTTATACTGATCCCAAAAGGCTTTTGAACATGTATACCATTAGGTACTTTTATTTTTGCTTGTGCTTTGTGGTGTACAATCTAGCAGTATAAAACTAATAGCTTTGCCCCTAACCCGAAGAGGAGAAAGAGAGTGGGGAACAAATAGCCTGAAAAACATCATTTGATTAGCAATTTCCAAGATCTTAATCGTCAGACAAGAAATAAAATAGGAGGATAGACAATTCAGTCACTCAGTGTTTATAGATAATATAATGAAAGACGTACAGACATAGTGATGGTTATAAAGTATGTGTTGGAATGTATTTCTTGTATTCCCTGGCAAGTCCGAACCCATTAATTCCCCTTTCCTTACACCAGAGAATGAGTGTGTTACGCGGCATTCCTAACTATCTCCGCACGTCGCTTGTAAACAAACAAAAAAGACGCGCACTTTTCCTTTGATGATTCCCATGTGAGGAGCTACGTGAATGAAAATAATGTATTGGTTGAATATACATGCGCTCTAATCCGTGGAAGATCTCAAATAAGCCTTCCTGCTTAGTTTGACATCATATGTGGTAAGAATTTATCTTTAATTCTTGAAAATAAGCGTAGAATGGTACAATTTTATGAAGAAATTTAAATCATTAATTTTTCAACAAATAGACCATTTAACTGCTAAGTTTTATCATACGAATATTTTCCTTTATTTTATTGATCATTTGAATCTAAAATTATCAATTTCTGATGCGATTTAATATGTTTCGTGCCAATTTAAAGTTTTTTAGAAATTTTATATTTTTAATTAAATTGAAATCACGCAACCTCGATCTTGCAAAAATAATAACCATTAATTTTATGTAATTAATTCTTATATTTTTGTTTTAGACTTACTGTTTTCATGGTAATAAATACACATTCGTAAACTTCACTATGTTGGTCATTCGGAGGGCTTGGAGATAAGATTTTGAGAACGGCTAGGCATTGCGTTCCGAAACAATGAAAACAAGACAGAACAGATGCGGCTAAGAAGAATCTATGAAGTTTTGTGAATGTGTTGGTTGTGATACCTTACCACACATTATTATAGTCGTAATCAGTACAGTTAACTTTAGTGACAATCATGGGTCCTAAAAAGAATAAAGGCGCTCAATTGGGATTGCGGCTGCGCCCAGCCGTCGAGGCCCTAACCAGTGAACTAAGTAAAGTGATGAAGTTGGTCAGTGAATCTTCAGAGCTTGACGTTAGACATTTCACTAAGGAGTCAATCCTTGTCCATGACAAGTTCGAGACATTCGATAGCATCATGGTCGGTTTTAGCAAGCTTGGTGTGAGAATCCAAGAGCTTGAGGAGTTTAGTGACATTTATTCTGATATAGTTACTGTGCAAAAAGACTATAGTGCTTTGAAGGATGCTCTAGATGCTATAGAAGAGCTTAGTGACATTCAAAGTGTTGTTGATTTAGTTGGTGATAATTTGCCTGACCATAAGGCTGAACTATATGATCGATGCTTAAAGATTGTGAAAGTTATTAAAGGGTCATATTTTCCCTTACCTGAACCAATTATAAACACTTTGTCTGCTTTGATGAAAAGGCTGGCTGAGGTTAAGCTTGAACCTGTGAAGCCGCCCACAACGACGGCGGGTGCCTCGACAGCATCGCCATTTGTGTCACCGTTTGGCACACCACAGTTCGGCACCGGTTCTATGTTCACGCCAGGATATATGAATCGTGTCGACGAACGCCTTCTTCCCAGCTTTGACGGCCAAGAGGCAGCCTACGTAAGTTTCAAAGACAATTTTAAAAAGCTTACTGTAGGACAGGACCCGTCATATTTACAGTTATTGTTGAGCAGTGAAAAGGTCTGTAAAAATAAAGAGTTGAGACTCCAGTTAATTCAGATTCAATCGCATGAATCTCAGTGGGCTTACCTTGATGCACGTTTCAAGTCCAAGACACGTCAGATGCTCTGCCTTTTCAACCAATGGGAGAAGAAGTCTAAACCGTCGGACTCCAACCAGATTGTGACTGTGTTAGCAGAGTTTGGTGGTGCAGTTAGCCAGCTCGAGCAGCTGACTAAAGATGATGATGATGATGAGGTTACCACAAGCCAGTGGTTGACTGTGATCCTTCTGGAGATGTTATCCAAGAAGTTGCCACGTGATTTTCAAGATAAGCTCAACCTAGCGTTGGGCTCGATGGATGTCCCCAATGTTCCAAAGTTGCTGAAGATTATAGAGGAACAGAGGGGCGCCATTTTGATGAGGTGCTCGACTGATGTAGACACCCCCTCCAAGAAGAAAGGTAATCCTGCGGCCGCAGCTACAGCCGTAGGTAAACCTGGGTCTCCAGCTAAGACCAAGAAGAAACAGCCTTGCCCGTCGGAAGGTTGTAGTTCTGATCACCTGTTGTTTAAGTGTTCCAAGTTTAGGGATATGTCTGTTCCTGAACGTAAAAACTTCATCAAGAAGATAGGAGCCTATTTGCTTTGCTTGCAAAAAGGGCATAGGGTTGCCGACTGTCCTAGGGCCGATAAACTTGGCAGCTGTACCATAGACAGCTGCAATCAACCCCATAATAGTTTGATTCATGAGACTGTGGCTGGACAAGTTGCGGCAGTTTATGAATCGCAGTTGTTTAGCAAGAACAATTTTATGCTGATGTTGCAGCAGCTCCCAGCATTGGCGGCTGACAAACGTCAAGTCACCGTCAATGCTATGTGGGACTCTGGAGCAAATCTGACGTTGATTTCTAGAAGTATCGCCAAGAAGTTAGAGTTGCCATCAACTGGTCGCACAGCTACTATTTCTTTGGCAGATGGAAAGAGCCAAGCATGTCCTACAGTTAAAATCTGCTTGGTTGACCGCAACCGGAATTGCCATATTCTGGAGGCGGCGGTAGTGCCCAGCATTGGTACTGAAGAAGGGTTGCGTTCCATTGATCCTGCAGCCGCCGCCGAAATTTTCAACATGAAGCCTGATAATTTTTCTATGGTCGACGGTAAGATAGATATTCTTATCGGCCATCTAACACCAGCTATGTTCCCGTGTGCAGATAAAATGGTTGGTGATTCTAGACTGTACAGAAGCTTATTTGGTACAGGTTATTTAGTTGTGTCTGCGGACGGCAGGACTGTTACTAATCCTGTCGCTTGTAAAGCTGTTAAGTTGGAGGTCAGCAAGATGGAGTTCCTGAGTACAGAAAGTTTGGGGATACAGCCGCCATCAATGTGCAGCGGTTGTAAGAACTGCCGTCATTGCGCCGCCATTGCGGCCGGGCAGTCCGCCTTGGACGTGCGTAAGCGGCAGCTGATTGAAGAAGGTTTGACCTTGGATCTTGAGAACCGTATCTGGACGGCCTCATATCCTTACAAGCAGCCGCCAAGTGTGTTGTTTGATAACTCAGAGCAGGCGTACAAGATCTGCTTACGTGACCGGCAGAGGATGGTCAAAAAAGGTGAATATGACACCTTCTGCCAAGTGTTCCAAGAAGCTGTTTCTCGTGGAGTGTACACAAAAGCTTCGCCAGAAGATCTAGCTTATACTAAGCCCGTGTATTATTCGAGCCTAGTCTGCGCATATAAAGAATCTATTTCCACGCCGTTGAGGATATGCGCCAATTCTAGCCTCTGCTGCAAGGGGCTAAGCCTCAATAGTATTATGATGGACGGGCCAGTTCCATTATATTCCCTGATGCACAATCTTATTCGGTTCAGAAGTTACAAGTGTGCATTCGTGGCTGACATTCAGAAGTTCTACAATTCATTGTTAGCTACCTATGAAGATTCTCAGCTGAAACGTGTTTTTTTCGCTGATACAATTGATGGAGAGCCGGAGGTTTATCTCACCAAAACCATCAACTTTGGTGAAGCCTTGGCCGGCGATATGGCCGTGACCGCCCTCAGACTCACTGGTCGTATTTTTGGTGGACGTTCCCTGCAGGATGTTCAAGATGTTTATGGATCTGAGAAGATTAGAGGTTCTGATGTTGTAGCCCAGCAAGATGTGTGGAGAGATGTTCAGCAACCACTCAGATCTGAATTTGTTTTATATCAAGATCCTCCTTCGGTCAAATTGGAGACTTGTACTTACGTGGATGACTGTTTAAGCGGTCATAACAGTAAACCTGAAGCTGTCCAGCTGGTCCGAGAGCTGGAAGAGATGATTGAACCTGGAAATTTCAGATTTAAATCTGTTGTTTATTCCGGAGATGATGTTGACAGTATGAAAGTTTTGGGCCTTGTTTGGGACCCTAAACAGGATAAATTGTTCCTGCCTGTCAGAGCCAACCATGGCGAGAAGATCAAGGGTAGAAAGCTACTAGAAGACCTGGATCTGGAGGATCTCTGGAGAAGTCTACCTGAGTTGATAACTAAACGAGAAGTTTGGAGAATTGTGCAACAATTATATGACCCGATGGGTCTTGCAGCACCATTGCTGCTTAAATCCAAGCTTTGTCTGCGCTCAGTTTGCATACATGGATGCAACTGGGATGATGTCATACCTGGAGAGTTGAGGTCAGAGCTCGTGAGCAGCCTCCAGGACCGGGCGGCACTTGGAAATGTGTCGTTCAGACGTTCGATGGTTCCTGACAAGCCGTTGGGGCTTCCAATGGTTGTTGGTTTCTGTGATGCATCAAACCAGGCCTATGCAGCCATCACCTACCTGAGATGGCCAGTTTCTGGAGGATTTGATGTAGTTTTGTGTTGCGCCAAGTCACGTGTCGCACCAGTGAAGATAGAGTCTATACCAAGGTTAGAAATGCTTAGTTGTTTGATCTTGGCAAGGCTTGTGGATACAGTTGTCAGAGCTTTACCTTTCAACATTTCTGGCAAAGTATTTTTTAGTGATAGCAGCTGTGCCCTGGCTCAGCTATCCAGTGACAGTGTTATGCTAAATGTTTTCAACAGTCATCGTGTTTCTGAGATACAACAGTTGACGAGCCCTGAAGATTGGAGATGGGTTCCAACCCAACACAACATCGCCGATCTGGCGATGCGAGGTTTGTGTACGATTGAGGATGTACAACCTGGATCTACATACCAGGAAGGTCCAAGCTGGTTGCGCCTGGAACAGGACCAGTGGCCCGTTAAAACGGCGGGTGAGGTTAACGCATCCGTTCCCGAGAGCGAGCTAAATCCCAAGATGGCGAAGCTTAAGGTAATGTTCACACAGGTGGTGGACAATGATTTCTGGAGGTCCCTGGCAAGAAGGACCTACAGGCAGGCAAGGAGGACTGTGGCCGCAGTTCTTAAGGCTGCCAACTGCTTTAAAATGTTGCTTGTCAAGAAACGTGGTGTTGCAACAAATGAGGATGGTGTTAGCAACAATGATAGTTCTAGGTATTATGAGAACTATACTTTCACAAACACATACATGGATTCTGTTTGTGACCTGTTTTTGACATCCTTCAACCAAGAGAAGGAGATGACCATGGACGCCGAGGGGAAATTCGACTCCCTTCAACCCTATCATCACAAGGTCCAGGTTTGTTGGCCCATTGTGGGTCATGATGGATGTTTTCCTCTTAGGTCATTCACAATATTGAAAATGGCCGGCAGGGGAGATGAAGCCCTTGAGGCCGCAGCTGGAGGCCCCAGGAAAGTTATGAAGGACAGCCCAGGTGTTGTCTTGCTCAGCCGCCACAACAGGCTGGCGAAGCTCATCCTTCAACAGTCTCACGATGAATTGGGACATGGAGGTCATCGTAAAACATTGGCGCAAAGCCGAAGGTATGCTTGGATCACACATGGCCGCATGGAGGCTATGAAAGTGGTCAAAAATTGTGCTGCATGTTCCATTGAATATGCCAAGCGTTCGAGTCCCGCAATGGCTAATATTCTGCCAGACCGTGTTGAACCCTCAGTGCCCTTCCAAGAGGTGCATATGGACCTTGCGGGGCTGATAGAAGTTGTGAAACCTGGCGTTGGCACCAGGAGCTCCAAGACTAAGTACAAAGTCTGGTTGTTGATTGTAGCTTGTAGATTTACACAGGCTGTGTTTGTTGATGTGTTGACCGATTATTCAACTGAAGCCGTGCTGGTCGGCTTAAGAAAACTTCAGGCGTTTTATAACATGCCTAGAAGGGTTACTACAGATTGTGGCACCAATATGGCTGGTGCCAAACGTATTCTAGATGAACTTTTGAAGGATACCAGGATGCATTTTGAATGGCATCTTGTGCCCACCGCAGCACACTCGTTCGTAGGTACTGTGGAGAGGCAGGTTGGGCTGGTCAAGCGTGTGTTGAACAAGAAGTTGGCTGGTGCTACTGTAACCTTCAATGATTTATTGGTGTTGTGTGCTGAGACCGCTAGAGTCTTAAATTCTAAACCATTGACGTATGCCACCCAAGGAGATGACGTCAATAGCTGGAGGATAATTTCACCTGCTGATCTGTTAGGCGGCAGGACCAATGATGCAATCTGCACCTTCGAAACAGGTTGCAAGGAGCCCATTACCAGGAGGCTGGAGAACTTGGAGGAGTTGACCCGTCAGTTCCATCAGGTGTACAAGGAGCAGCTCATGCCCGAGCTACTCAAGTCCGTCAAGTGGCGCCGCAACGAGGTGCTGCTCGAGCCAGGAGACGTGGTGCTGATCGACGACAGCACAGCTTTGATGAAGAAGTTCAGATTGGGACGTGTAGAAGAAGTGCGCCCAGGTGGGAGGACCGTGGTTTGCAAGTATAAATTATCAGATGACGCAGCCGCCACGAGTAACGAAACTTCCGCAAGACGTCTGCTCAAGATCAATCTACCCAAAGTTTAGTATAAGTATCGTTCTTGTTTAACTTTGATTTTCATTTTTTACGGTAGATTTATCAGATTTTTTTTCGAAAGACAAAAAACGCAATTTTTGATACAATTTCGTTTAAACTTTCAAATCGACGCAAGATTTTTCATTTGAAATGCAAACTTAAGTTTTTTATACGTTTACGCAAGTTTTTTCAATGATTTAAGTCTTTCCGGGACCAGGGATTTTTTCGCGGAAATTTTCCTAGGTACCTACGCAAATACAAACATTTTTATCCTTGTTGGATTGAAATTTAATATGATAAGAAATTAACACAATGAGATTTTTACATCATTTAAATATTTCTTTAAGATTTATTATAATCACATAAATAATTTAATATTACATGCATATTAAAATTATTACTATTTACCTTTGAACTGATGTACCTAAAGAAAAAATGCAGATTTTTTTCGCCGATGAATTAAGTAGATTCTTTGAGTATCGTAGAATTAAGCTTAATAAGACCGCTCTACGGTGTATCTTAGCTCTGTTTCCTCGGCCAGACATACCGCAGAACGGCAAAACTAAAGCATAAGATAATTTTTTTATTTCGACGCTTTGATTGATGATTTAAAAGTTTCTTTGAATTATTTCATGATTCTTTTTATTTTAATTTGATTTAAACATCACTAATTATGTTTATTTTCAGTTGATGCAGCCCTGCGCCAGAAATCCTGTTGGAAATTATGCAGTATCAAAAGTTGTGATGGAAAGACATAACGTCCGACAGGATAGCTGGAACATGGCAATTATTTATATTTGATAGATTTGTTAGTTTGTATCTTGAGGGATTCATTCTGACTGAGGCCCCAAATTGCCTTAATTATGACTGTTTGAATATGTATAAGTTGCTTTCTTCTCAAAACAGAGAGAAATTGCAAACTCAGCATATAGAGAAGTTCTTTTCTTATATTGAGCTTTTGTTTTATTTTGGTAAATTTAATTTGCATATTTCAATTGCAATTTTAATTTTACGCAATTTTAATTCACGAAGATTTAAAATTATGAAAATTTAATTTTCCGAAAGTTGATGATTTTTTTACAGTCATATTTATTTAGATTTAAGTATCTATTTTATTAAAACATGTTTAGATTTAAGGATCTTACTTATCTTATCTGAAAAATGTTTAGATGTAAGCTCGAGTATTTTTCCGCCGGAGAAAAATTCTAATTATTGAGAAGTTTTTTATGCAATTTTACTTTTCTTTTCTAGCAAAAAGATTTAGTAGAAAAAATGTCATTATTTAATCTTTCTTTCTTTTGATGAAAAAAAGTTTGAGTTGATTATTTAATTATCGATGCGATTTTTAATACAAAAATCATTTGCCTATTTTATTATGTAAGTACCTAATCAAAGTTTAGGTACTATTGATTATTAATTCATGTATTCGCAATTACATGGTCTGTAATTCTAAATTTATTGAGATTATGAGGCCATGATATAATGAGATGTGTGAGTGGTAAATGTGCATTTCATGGATGTTGAATGCTTTTCCCATTCCTTATTCCTATCCTTATGTGGTAGTGGAGTCGGTTTGAGTTATTGTGGTGTTCGTAAGTTACCATAATCAATTTTAGGCCTGATGGCCATGACATTTTAAACTCTTGTAATTTATGCGTTATGAGATTGTGATTTTGTGGACACTGTCTGCACGCATGATGCTAATATGAGGTAATGTGTTCGATTCCCAGTGACTAGACGGGTGTGTGTTGGAATGTATTTCTTGTATTCCCTGGCAAGTCCGAACCCATTAATTCCCCTTTCCTTACACCAGAGAATGAGTGTGTTACGCGGCATTCCTAACTATCTCCGCGCGTCGCTTGTAAACAAACAAAAAAGACGCGCACTTTTCCTTTGATGATTCCCATGTGAGGAGCTACGTGAATGAAAATAATGTATTGGTTGAATATACATGCGCTCTAATCCGTGGAAGATCTCAAATAAGCCTTCCTGCTTAGTTTGACATCATATGTGGTAAGAATTTATCTTTAATTCTTGAAAATAAGCGTAGAATGGTACAATTTTATGAAGAAATTTAAATCATTAATTTTTCAACAAATAGACCATTTAACTGCTAAGTTTTATCATACGAATATTTTCCTTTATTTTATTGATCATTTGAATCTAAAATTATCAATTTCTGATGCAATTTAATATGTTTCGTGCCAATTTAAAGTTTTTTAGAAATTTTATATTTTTAATTAAATTGAAATCACGCAACCTCGATCTTGCAAAAATAATAACCATTAATTTTATGTAATTAATTCTTATATTTTTGTTTTAGACTTACTGTTTTCATGGTAATAAATACACATTCGTAAACTTCACTATGTTGGTCATTCGGAGGGCTTGGAGATAAGATTTCGAGAACGGCTAGGCATTGCGTTCCGAAACAAAGTAGCTTTGCAACAAAAATGGGAATAAAAGATTAGTCTGAGTTTACTAAAGTTAAATCCTTTGTCTACAACTGTCAGGGAGCAAGGGATGAGTCAATAGATAGAAAAATAATTTCCCCACCCTCCAACTACATCACCAATGATGAGACATAAAATTATCCCTTCTGAAGATTACAATTAGTGCTTGAAACGTTTGGAAACTCAACTTAATGAACCAACCAATCAAATTTCAGTAAAAGTCCTCAAAGTTGTTAAGACAACGAATAAGAAAAAGTTATTATAAAACTTTGGGGATTAGAGTAATAAGTAGCCCAATGTCCCCTCCCTACCTGCTATTTTGGGAAGAGAAAGTTTGTTAATTAATTATATCAGCATTGTGTCTCCCTTCCTCCCTGACAAATACAAATCTGGCAGATTTCACAGATATCCCAGGAAGGAAGGGATGGGACTTTGGACTGTCAATTTAACTGGTGCCCAAAGTTTTGTAAATATGTTTCTCGTATTTATTCGAATCCGGTGGATAGGAACCGGTTGTTATCCATGCGAAAAAACTATGTCTAGCATCGTATTATATCCAGCTTTCTACAAATATGAAAATGTACAGTCATAAGATTAAAACCAATTTTTTATTAGCCCGTGCCTTCGGCATCTCGGGTCTAAAAAACTGGTTTTTATCTTATGATTGTACATTTTATATCCGCGGAAAGCTGTTTATAATACGATGCGAGAAATAACTATTCTCGTATTAATTTGAATCCGGTGGACAGGAACCGGTTCTCATCAATACGAAAACACTATGTCTAGCATCGTATTATATTCAACTTTCTACGAATATAAAATGTACAATCATAAGATTAAAATCAGTTTTTTAGCCCGTGCCTTCGGTACCTCGGGGAATAACTATTAAAATATTTTGTCATTTTCATTCAATTTTAATTAGCTATTTTAAACTTGTACTGTTTTTTTAGTTCTGTGTAGTCTACAAAAGAGGAAACTCCAAGCTTTTTTCGAGGGGAGGTAAACACCCCTTTACCTAACCTGCCTCCAAAACTAATAAAAAGATAGATAATTAAAGAGAAGTTATATAGCTAGATAGAGGAATATGATAAACATGAAACACAGATAGATAGATATTAATATCCAGTAAAATGATTTAAACAAATATATAAATCTTGTTCTACTGATTATCTGGTATAAGTAGACATGGATGACGAAGCCCATTTTGTTCCGAATTTGTATCACTTTTGAAAAGTGCGACTCCAGTTACGTCATATTTTTCTTTCCCGAAAAAGGGAAGGGGGAAAGAAAAAAAAGGGAAGGGGGGAAGAAAAAAGAGATGAGAGAAAAGGGGGTTTTCCCCATCTCTTTTGAAGAGATTTTCGGGAAAGAAAAATATGACGTAACTGGAGTCGCACTTTTCAAAAGTGATACAAATTCGGAACAAAATGGGCTTCGTCAACATGGATAGATAGTCAGATATATGGATATAATTATAGATAGATAGATAGATAGATGGATATATAGAATAGATAGGTAGATAAATAGAAGCATCTAGTCAAATGAACAGAACAAATATATAGATCTTGTTCTACTGATTATCTGGTATAAGTATGGTAGTGCGAATGGGGCGTTTGTCCAATAATATGGTATGGAGACCGCTCTTCTATGAGTACTACTAAAAACCTATTTTTACTGCAATACACATAGACATTCTCATCGTCGGTTCGTCTGTTTAGAATGCTTATCCCTCTATTCCCACAAGTATAATACAAATTTGGTTGAGCTGGTGGAAGCTCAACAAAAGACCCACGCGAAGTATTATATTGCTTTAATCTAAGAATAAATGGTTGGTTTTGATATTCGATCGGAATTATATAAGTATATTAAGTATTAAGGAAGGAAAATGTTTTTATAAAGTGTATTTATGTTACAAGTGAATAAGTTAAGTATGAAAATATTTACAGGATAAGTGTTAAAATCATAAGTAGTGTAGGACAGAAAAGTGCCCTAAGTCCCAAGCATTGAATTGTGCTAAGTGTTAGAATTCTAACATAAGGCCTAAGCTCAATTCATGCTAAGTACTAAGGGTCCTAAATTTAAACTACAATGCATGCCAAACAACTAAGTCATTACCTTTTAAAGCCAGAAGAGAACTTGATGGTAGGAGAGTCAATAAATAACTAACTTATTTTAAGAGATACATGCTATAACATCAACTTATAATAAGGATCTTAGTGTTTGTCTGTTTAATAAAATGTCTGTATGTTAACTTGTGACGTACATCAGGCATGGTTGTAGACATACATACTTGTACTAAATGATTACATGATTACTTTAACAATAAACATAATGTCTTTAATAAACATATAATATTAATGAATCACATATAATGTACCATGAATAGGCTAGCATTACCCATATATGGTGTTATATTGGTAAAGATAGGCCTATGAATGCATAAAAGGATACAAATAATGCCTTGGGCCTAGCTAAAGTAATTGTGTCTCGTGCCTGAATGTTACTTGATAATTACAGAGGCACGTCAATCAAATATTTAGATTCTACTCTTATATAGTGTTAACTTTATATCAAACATAGATAGATAATCTGGATGCGAAGCATTTCTGTAAAAGTCTTATATGTACGTTCAAAGAATTTGAAAATTGGGGATCGCATCTCCAAGTAGACATAGATAGATAGTCAGATAGATGGATAGATATATGGATTGATAGATGGATAGATAGATATATTATCCAGTGAAATGAACAGAATAAATATATAAATCTTGTTCTACTGATTATCTGAAATAATGGAAATAGAAAAATGGATAAGAAGGCAGATAGATAGATAGATAGGTATAAAATATACATGAAACACAGATAGATAGATATTAATATCCAGTAAAATTATTTCAACAAATATATAAATCTTGTTCTACTGATTATCTGGTATAAGTAGACATAGATAGATAGTCAGGTAGATGGATATAATTATAGATAGATAATTAGATGGATATATAGATAGATAGATAAATAGAAGCATCTAGTCAAATGAACAGAACAAATATATAGATCTTGTTCTATTGATTATCTGTAATAATAGACATATATAGATAGATTTATAGATAGATAGATTTATAGATATATAGAAGGATAGATAGATAGATACAAATATCAAAAAAGGAATATTAAATATATAAATCTTATTCCACTGATTATCTGTAATAATAGACATAGATAGATAGGTTGATAGATAGATAGATAGGTATAAAATATACATTAAACACAGATAAATAGATATTAATATCCAGTAAAATGAACAGAACAAATATATAAATCTTGTTCTATTGATTATCTGGTATAAGTAGACATGGATAGATAGATTGATAGATAGATAGATGGATATATAGATAGATAGATAAATAGAAGCATCTAGTCAAATGAACAGAACAAATATATAAATCTTGATTTACTGATTATCTGTAATAATAGACATAGAAAAATTGATAAGAAGGTAGATAGATAGATAGATAGGTATAAAATATACATTAAACACAGATAGATAGATATATTATCCAGTCAAATGAACAGAACAAATATATAAATCTAATTCCACTAAATATCTGTAATAATAGACATAGATAGATAGATTGATAGATAGATAGATGGATATATAGATAGATAGATAAATAGAAACATCCAGTCAAATGAACAGAACAAATATATAGATCTTTTTTTAATGATTATCTGTAATAATAGACATAGATAGATAGGTTTATTGAGGGATAGATAGATAGATAGATAGATAGCTAAATAGAAGCATCCAGTCAAATGAACAGGACAAATATATAGATCTTGATCTACTGATTATCTGTAAGATCTTGTGTCCTCTAAATAAATTGATTGACATTTATCAAATATCCACGTTCCTAGGATTATGGGAGCGTAAACGGGGGATGGGACTTGTTACATATTATCAAAAAGAGAAATTAAAAAAAAAAAATATTTTCTTATTCGTTAGCTAAACAACTTTGGGGACTTTAGTGAATTTTGATTGGTTGTTTCATTAGGTTGAGTGTTCAAACTTTTCAACCACTACTTTTAATCTACAGAAGGGGTAATTTTGTGTATTATCATCGGAGATGTACATCAATTTATCAGCCATTGTCTTATTATTTTAGATCCATGTCTAGCAATAATACTAGTGGCTTTGCCCCTTTAGCCCTTAAGGGAGTTGGGAGGGTGAAGGTCAACTCTCCACTTTCAATATTTTTGGAGGGAGGAATAATTTCTATTGTGAGGGTAGAGGTCCCTCCCCCCCCCCCCTCCCATAAATAGTTATAAACCTTCAGGACCTATGAGAAGTTACCCTGTAAAGAAGTACCTTAATGAAGATAGGTACGTGCGGCAGTTAGAGAGATCCTTCGGTACAAACAGACATACCGACATGCATCCGTTACTTTATTATAAGGATTGACGGTACATTTCTTTTACTATAAATACTAAGTGTGCCCTTGTTTGGGTCTTGCTAGTTAAGAAAACCAAAGTGAAGGGTTTTGATTTTATTTTAGAGTAATATGAAACCAGTTTCTACATTTAGAATAATAATTGGGGGGAATTTCAAATTACTGCCTATTGTCACTTCCCTAAATAAATTTAAATTTTTATCTACATTTATGATAATTTGTACGAACATTCGTTTTACTTAGTGAATTTTGATTGGTTGGTTTATTAAGTTGAGTGTTCAAAGGTTTTAACCACTAATTTTCATCTACAGAAGGGGTAATTTTGTGTATCATCATTTAAAATATTCTGTAAAGGGTAACCTAATCAGTTCAGCGGTTAACGAGATTCTTTGGTACAGACAGAATACTTATCCCTAAATATTTAATTTGTAATATATTACTCAGCTTTATTAGATAAGTTTTTGATTAGCTCACTTAATTAGATATATTTACATATTAAATAAACAAGGATGACAATATTCATAAAAGTGAAGCTCTAAAACGATGGGACAAACGAACATTAAAACTTGTAGACTAAAGAATATTCATGCATATGTTTAAGGACAAACTCACAATTTTAGGACTTGATTTTAGAGATGATTGTATATAATATCGTACCTTGTTGTAATAGGAATCAGCATTCCAAAAATCAGATGAATATGATAACTATAACATACAAAAATTTGTTGTTAAAAAGGAAAAAACAGCATGTTTTAAATGGACGTAAGGACTTTCTGGTAATGATTATTGAGTTCTTACGCTTGCTAAATCATATTTAATTGTTATAGGAATAAAAAGGCAAAGTTTGAAATCGAAAGGACAAATCGAACCTGTTTAAAATAACGACAGACGGATGGAACTACCCTAATTATTGAAAAGCTTCACTTTTGACAATAGATATATTCCCCAAGATGGGCTGTCAAACAAAATAATTTGTCCAACTTTGGAATGGAATTTCTTTAAAATATGTAGGGGAGGGGGCATTCTGAAGGAAAGCATCACTCTAAAATGAAGCAGGGATTAAGGTAGGGGACAATGGGCAATTAATTCAATTTAAGAGTTTTCAAAGAAAGGCCATGAAATCCAGATTAATCCAGAAAATTTGGAGGAAATTATAAAGGGGGTGTTAATTAAATTTAGAAAACTATAAGATAAGAAAAAATTCCAATCGTTTGAAAATTAGATTACCAGTATATCAGATTGATGTAACCATTCTGTAATTAATTACTAAAAAATCTCTCTGGAACTCGTTTAACCCATTTTTCCTAGATTTTAAATTACACTATACACAGGAATTAAATTTAGGTAGTTAGATTAGGGTTCTTTGATTGCTTATTACACAAATATCACAATAAAGTTTTTATCTATGGAATGATATCTTTTGGACAAAAAAAATTTTAAACCAGCCATATCAAACAAATTCTTTCGTCTGCAATAATCAAAACCAACACAACGAGTAGCGGCATTTCATGCGCTAGTACCCAAACTTAGTTAAAAACTGCTAAATTCTTGCACATTCCCTTTAAGCCAGTACCCAAAGTCTGAGACTCCTAAAAATTGAATATTCGATCTATTGTCCCCTCCCTTACTCCCTGAAAATGAAGACTCAAATTTGAATTTGGAGCCGCAACCGTACGCGCCACTGATGGAGCATTTGTCAACCTCTGATAATTCTAATCCAAAAATTATCCTTAACCAATGAATGAATGTTGAGGGCGGGGGGACAATTTGAATATTTGTCTCCCATGAGACTGCACCAAAACTAGATTTAGGGCTAATCAAATGTCTTTACATCCCAACAAAACAAAATTCACTATATTTTATCCTACTCCCTCCCTTATTCCATGGAATGAAATCAATCTATATTTTGATGATAATGATCCAAATACCCTTAACCCTAACCCTTTACTTAGACATAGAATTGACTTTGTCAACCATGAAAGTGATATTCCAGCTATAAAATTCTTGGGTATTTATTTGGATCCAGCCTTGAATTTTAAGGTTCATATAAATGAATTAAACAAAAAGCTCTCTAAATCATTATTTTGTCTCCGAAAATGTCAAGGTCTACTTACTGAAAAAGCTCTCAAAGCTCTATATTACTCTATTTTTCATTGTCATTTAGTTTATGGAATCCTTATCTACTCATGTGCATCACCCACAAATCTTACTGGCATAATCACTAAACAAAAAATGGCTGTGAGATGTATTAAGCAAGCAACCTACTATAGCCATTCTAGTCCTTTATTTAAAAATCTCAATATTTTACCCTTTGAATCTCTAGCTCATTACTTCAAACTAAAATTTATGTATGAGTACAAAAATAATTTGTTGCCAAGGTCTTTTAATAATATGTGGCCTAGACGAGGTGAATTAAATGGTAACTTCGTTTTGAGAAACAATAATAATTTAACTATCCCCTTTTCTCGAATTAACTTAGTAGAGAGGCTTCCTATTTGTTCATTTCCAAAGATATGGAACAGTTTTGACGACCGTGATAATATAAAAAATGCCTTAAACCTAAATCAATTTAAGAGTAAGCTAAAAAAATGCCTTCTAGCAAAAATAGACATAACATGTTATAGACTTCTTTGCCGTTCTTGCCACCTAAGAATGTAAAACATTTATTCTGTCTGTTCTACAAGTCTTCACTGATTTACCCCTCATATTAATTATAAATGTTTTTAGTCAATATTACAAACACACATCATGTTACTTTCCCCTCCAATTCCCTTCCTTACAATTCCACATTATAATCCCCATCATATATAATGCGTAAGTTCTTATTTTAAATAATTAAGCTTCATGTTATCTAATATATTTTTTTATCATTTTTTTCTTATCTGCAAAGGCTACTTAATATTACCTCGAGAGAGATTAATTAGTCCTTTGACACGAATTTTGAATGTGAATACTATTATCTTTATTATTAAACTATAAGTAATCATGATCAATTTTATTGTTTGTTTGTGATTATACCATGTAATGTATATATATTTTTTTTGTATGTGTCATAAAATAAATATTTCATTTCATTTCAAAAAAAAAAAAAAAAAAAAAAAAAAAACTGTAGGCAGAATAGTCTTTCTCCGAGTGGAATACCCCCTACCTCCCTTCTAGAAAAATCTATAATGTAATGGATTATGTATACAAACTTACATATGATGAATATAATTTCAGGAAGGTATCTTTTCTAGGGGCACGTATAAGACAATTTACGATATATGAATGTACAATTTTACATGCCCATAGGATGGAATTACCCCTTCCGTATATTTAGATTATTGAATCCAACATTTGGACACTTAACTTAATGAACCAACCAATCAAAATAAACAGAACAATGTCCCCTACCCCCCTTGGCGATTTCTTTTTTGAGGGTGAAAGTGCCCCCTCTGCAAAATAGTTGAAAACTTTCCTGGACCGCTTCACAGTAAAGGAGAACCATATTGGCTGTGCGCTTAGCAAGATCCTTTGCCATAGAAAGACAAAACTCCTGTAATTTTTATATTATACATATAAGTATTAATTCAAATTTTTGGATGGAGGGGGTGGATTAAAATATCTCTTTTTAAAAAATGTGTGATTCTTCTAGAAAATATATATCTGTATGTACATATGTCCAGTGGAACCAATCTATATTTATGTCATACAGTAAGACTCCTTACAATAAAGAAAAAGTGTGTCTGTTCGTTTGTATGTAGCAGAAGATCTCAATATCTGCAGGAACGATTGATTCATCTTCATAAATGGACAGGTTTTTATCTATTTTGTAGGAGGGAAGGTCCAATCATCATCTTATAAGCTCCAATTATTTGACTTAGAATGATTTGACTACGTTTTTATAGTTATATATAATTTTATTTATAGAGTAGCTGCGCTACGTGAATTGTAAACTATAATAAACAACTGCTCGACAAGAAGCAGCTGAAAGTGATAAAAAAGACGTCATACAATACAAATAACCAATAATAGGCCAGTGTACATTTTACCATTAGTCAATTACAATGCACACCGCCCTATCATTGGTCATTTGTAATGTATAAGTTGCTTCGCTAGACAATGTTTTTCTTGTCCTAAATGTCCCTGACTAACGTACGGACGTACAAACCCTAAATAGAGAGAAAAAAAATGGTTTTAAAAAATACCAACGACACATTTTTGGCAACTCAAATTTAATCAACAATTTTTTTGTTGCTGTTGATTTTTATCATCTAAAATCAACTAAATTTTTATTAGCACAGCTTCTCTATAACTGAATATTATGTACGTCCGTTCATTTGTTTAACCAAAATAGAAAAATTGAAGAACACAGTAATAGTGTCTGACTGATTATGACGTAACAAAAAAAAATTAGCCAATGAGAGGCCACTATAAATTTTACCATTGGTCAATAACGGCCTCTCATTGGCTAATTTTTTTTTGTTACGTCATAATCAGTCAGACACTATTACTGTGTTCAAAATTGAAGAGTTAGATAAGAAAAGATGGATTGATAGATAATTAGTTAAATAGATAGTTAAATGGATAGAGAGAGAGAGAGAGAGAGAGAGAGAGAGAGAGAGAAAAGGAGAGAGAGAAAAAAGGAGAGAGAAAGAAAGAAAATAAAGCAATATTGAAAGAATGTCATAAAATCAAATATTGAAATATCGTTTAGTCATAAAAAACACCTGGGCCATCCCCCATATAAATATATTACAACAATTTTATGAGTTGGGACAACTAAACCTTTATTAGGAGCTTTGAAACCTGAGCTGATTCTTTAAATCATTTTAATGGTGATTTAGATCGGGGTGCGCCGAATTTCAGCCAATCACAGCGCGGGATTTTTAAAATGCCGCGCTGTGATTGGCTGAAATTTGGCGCACCCCGATCTGGTTCACCACTAAAATGATTTAAAGATCCAGCTCTGGTTAAAAACAACTGACACTGATCCCTATTTTAACATGTAATAAGCTTATTATATTTAATTAGGAATATAAAACCTGGTTAAAAACAATATTTTACAATATCATAACAAGTTGGGGGTATGAAACTAGGTGTCTAATAATATGAAAATCAAAGCTAACCACCATATATATATTACAATTTTTATGAGTTGTGACAATGAAACCACGTTTCCAATTAAAATAGCTTTGCTAAGTTCTGTTAGAAACAGAAAACTTAAGGAATGAGACAAAAAACCATAATCTAAAATACAAATATAATTACAATAAACTTAATTACCTTTTTGTGTTTATAATTATTGTTTAATATTTAAAACAATAAGGATTAAAAGATATTTTTAATCCCATGAATGAGAATAAAACTTTGGGTACCAGTGTAATTTACAGACCAAAAAATCCTCAAACTCTCTGGTTATAAATAAACTTGGTTTAGTGTCTCCAACTAGGTTTCTTTATAAATACATAAATTACTCTTGTAACACTAATATTGATGTTTTATGACTAGATTTGGAAAGATTCATGTATTCTACAAAACAAATAGTAGGCTATACTTTTTATGCTGTTATAATATTAACATGAGCATATGTATCACATATATAAATACAGATAATTACAATATCATCATTAAATATCTCTATTTTTTATTTATTTGACACGGTGACTTTTTGAAGTGTATGTTCAATTTATGCAAAATAGTTTTTTTTATGAAATTAAAACGATTATATACATGTCTTTATAGTAAAATATAGTTATCAGAAATCCTTAACACAAAAATTAAATGATTTTCTGTTAGTTTATTTATTTTTTTTTGAAATATATATCTACAACAAATTGATTTATTACAGTTTTTACTTTTACATAAAAAAAAATATGCTAATTAATTAAAATCTTTTAAGGTCAGATAAACAAAACTACCCCTGATGTAAGATACAATAACTAGTTAATGAACCAACCAATAAGAGTTAGCAAAGCCAAAAATAAAATAGAATGCTTATAAACCTTTTGGTACCAATAGAGTTTACAGTCTAATGTCCCCTCCTTCCCTGTGTAAAAATAATTATTAAAACAAGGACAAAACCTAAACAAGGGTGAAGTTGAAGGATAGTATGAATCATTGTTTAGTGTTTGTAATGATGAATTAAGCAAAACTTAAAGACTTCCAATTTGAAAGAAATAATTACAATAACTGAATCCATTCGACCTTGGAATCTACATTTAAAAAATCAAATATATAGAAAACTCATTGACTCAATCATTTGAAAATATACGGCAGAAAAAAGTTTTTAGCCAAACAAATTCTAGAATCGAAAATAGATTATGGTTTTTTTTGCACAAATTAATAGGATGATAAGTTCCATTAAAGTTTAAGGTTATAGTAAGGAAGATCAATTAATCTCCCATTTACATATCCCCGAATAGTTGCTTTTGTTTATCAGAACACAACTCCCCCCCCCCCATACCCCCTCCCAAGATTGGTAATAGAAAATGGAAATAAGATTTGGTTTCATTAAATATAATACATTCTCATTTCCACTTACACAAACCTTAACATTATTTAATATTCAAGTAGATAGATAGATAGATAGATAGATAGATAGATAGATAGATAGATAGATAGATAGATAGATAGATAGATAGATAGATAGATAGATAGATAGATAGATAGATAGATAGGTAGGTAGGTATGTAGGTAGATAGATAGATAGATAGATAGATAGATAGATAGATAGATAGATAGATAGATAGATAGATAGATAGATAGATAGATAGATAAATAGATAGATAGATAGATAAATAGATAGACAGATATATAGATAGATAGATAGATAGATAGATAGATAGATAGATAGATAGATAGATAGATAGATAGATAGATAGATAGATAGATAGATAGATAGATATATAGATAGATAGATAGGTAGGTAGGTATGTAGGTAGATAGATAGATAGATAGATAGATAGATAGGTAGATAGATAGATAGATAGATAGATAGATAGATAGATAGATAGATAAATAGATAGATAGATAGATAAATAGATAGACAGATATATAGATAGATAGATAGATAGATAGATAGATAGATAGATAAACAGACAGACATGTTGATAGATGGATAGATAGATAAACAGACAGACATGTTGATAGATAGATAGATAGATAAACAAACAGACATGTTGATAGATAGATAGATAGATGGATAGATACCTAAATAGATAGATACATAGATACATAAATAGATAGATACATAGATACATAAATAAATAGATAAAAAGATAGATAGATACATAGACACATAGATGGTTTTTCCAGCATTTATTTTTGGAACCGTTTATTTTAATATTTAATGTTATATTTCCTGGGTACTAAATTCAAATGAGATAGTACTTGAATCCAGGGATCTAAAGGGATAAGACAATGGACAATAAATTGATATATAGAGTCCCAGTAATATTACACAAAATTACCCCTACTTTAGTTTAAAATTTATGGTTAAAACACTCAACCTAATAAACCAACCAATCAAAATTCACTGAAATTCCCCAAAGTTGTTAAGCTAACGAATAAAAACGTTATTATAAAACTTTGGGGTCTAGTTTAGTAAATATCCTATTGTTACCTCTCTCTCTGGCTTGAATCAGGGATAGAGGGACGGGTCTATTGAAGAAAAATTAACCTCTCCCAAAATTGATATAAACTATTGAAGAAAATTAGGAGGAGGATTATTTTATTGTCATTTCTAACCTTCCCTCGATTTAAAAAAAAACTATTTAAGGCATTATTTCCAGTTAGAATATTTGAGGGAAAATAATGATTATTATCGTCATTAGTCATCTCCCTCCCTGGATAGTACTTCAATACATGGGGGAAACATGAGTTGAAAATGTAAGAGTAAAAGAAAGAGAGAGAGAGAGAGAGAGAAGGAGAAGAGCAAGTATTAAAAAAGAGAAAAACGACAGAAAATGGAAAAGAATTTTATGTGTTTCTTAACTTGTGAATACTTAGAAAACATAAGAGAGAGAGAGAGGGAGAGAGAGAGAGAGAGAGAGAGAGAGAGAGAGAGGGGGAGAGAGAGAGAGAGAAAGCGAAAGAGAGAGAGAGAGTGAGAGAGAGAGAGAGAGAGAGAAGAGAAAGTATTCAAAAATGAGAAAAACGACAGAAAATGGAATAATTTTATGAGTTACAAAAGTAGAGAATACTAAGAAAACATTAAAGAGAGAGAATGAGAAAGAGAGCGAGAAAGAGAGATAAACTGTATTTTAAGATAGCATTTTAAAGAAACAAAACTATGAAGAAAAAACAAGAAAAGGATGACAACATCCATAAAAGCGAAGCTCTGAAATAGAAGGACAAACGAACATTAACACTTGTAGATTGTCAGAACTGAATTAGCAGAATATTAATGCATCAGTACAAACAATATTGTTAGTAAATTTGTTGCAAAACTGCTTAAATAGATGATACTGTTTAAGGACATACTTACATTTTTGGGACTTGTTTATAGAGATGCTTTGCTTATAACATTGTACCTTGTTGTAATAGGAATCAGTTTTCAAAAAATCAGAATAATCGGATAACTTTAACGTACAAAAATTTGTTGTCAAAAAAGTTTAAATGTTACAAATGGAAGTACGGACATTCTGGTATTGTAAAGAGCTAACTCTCTGTGACGGACGGACGGACGGACCGACCCTAATTATAGAAAAGCTTCGCTTTTAAAAAAAGACTGAAAATAGTAAAAGAAAGTATAGGAGTTTGTCTATAAAGATAGAATAATCTATATATCAGTTGTTGATCTTCAATGAAATGTTATAAATGATGGTTGGGTGGAAATCAATTAACAAAATGACAAACATATAAACGGACTTGTAGAATTATATAGAAGCTTCTCTACCAAAAAGAAGGGATCATGGAAAGAAAACGAAGTAGCTGGATTAGTCGTATTTTTACGGTAGCTTTTCTCTTATTTCTAGCTCCTGCGGGTGGGTCATTAAAATTTACCAAACTTAAAATAACTGTGAAAATACGATGAAACCTGATACTTCGTTTTCTTTCCATGATCCAAAGAAAGATAATATGATGATTAAACAAAAAGCTAATTTTGAGAAACTTAATAAGATCAAAACTAAATGTAAGTAAGTAAAATTTCTTTTACTTTTAAAATAAGTGAGATCTTCGTGGATAGAAGGATAAGTATTTGATAGGAGGAAAAACAATTAGTTCAAAATAGTCATTAAAAGTGGGCTTTGATCGTTAGTGAAATTGATTATAACTTCCTTGTTTATTTGCGAATTATATTTTTTTATCATTACATTTTTTGTTAAATCCATATAGCCTACTTAAACCAGAGACAATGACCGATAAATTGATGTACATCCCCAATGATTATACACAAAACGACCCTTTCAATACAATAAAATTATTGTTTGAACACTCAACTTAATGAACCAATCAATCGAAATTCACTAAAGTTCCCAAAGTTTTTAGGACAACGATTAAAAAACGTTATTATAAAACTTTGGGTACTAGGGTTCTGTGAGGTACTTTCAGAGAAACCACCGAATATTTACATATCAACATATCCCAAAAAACTACCAAGAAAACGTATAAATTAATTTTGAGAATTCTTATCTAAACTTTACTCCAGATCTAAGAATTATAAAACTCAAAGAGAATGAAAAATGAGATGTGCTGAATTTTAATTTCCAAATGTGTACGCAGTTTCCGCGGTGTTTTCTCATCCTATCTCAATATTTACTACTAGCTACAAAAGCTTCAAACTTAAAAAAAAAAATTGAAAGTTTGGAAGTTTTAAGCTTTTTTAGCTAGTAGTAAATATTGAGATAGAACGAGGAAACACCGCCGAAACTGCGTACACATTTGAAAATTAAAATTCAGCACATCAAACATGAAGTATATCTTAACCCAGGGATCTTAAGGGATAAGACAAAATAACTATAAATTCATGCAATTTTTATAAGTTTAAACCAACCAATCAAGGTTTGATTAGAATACCCAAAGTGTTGAAGCCTTAACTAATAGAAAACATGTTTTTAAAAGTTTGGGTACCAACCTGCTTAATTTACAGTTTAATATCCCGCTTCTTACTGAGTCTTTTAACATTCTTTGTTGTGACGTGCTGTTGGGGCAAGATTCGAACCTAGCACCTACCCGACAACGAGCAAATGAGCTACATATTATACCGAAGGTAACTGTTACAGAACCCCATTGACACGCCCCTAGATGTATAAGAGCTTCGCTTTAATTATACAAGGAAGAAATAAAAGTTTTGTGGTATGGGAATGACCAATTGTGTTACCGTTTAATTTCAATTTTTATTAACGGAGCGAAGCTCCTCTACATTTAAATTTTGCAGTTACATTATAACAGTTTTTGTTTTATGTTTTTCTCTATGAAGGGTTAATACAAAAATAGCAAAAATCCTGTTATAAGTAAGGCATCTCTATAATCAAGTCCTAAAAAATTATGTATGTCCTTAACCCTTAACGGTCGAGGGGGGGGGGGAGACGTTGAACGCCCCCTCATCCGGTTTTTTCTATCTCATTTTCTGTGTGTGAAAGATAAAGAGCCCAAACTGCGTGACTTTTCAAGTATGGGTATGACACATAACTGAGAGTTGTAATTTTTTAAATATCTCCATCCTGGCAGGTACAGGATGCCAGCAAACCTGGCAGGGTCATCCAGGTAAAGAGCAAAAATATTTTTTTTACTAAAACAAAGCATTTTATCATACCAAAATACTAAAATATCCTCTAGTAGTACATCCTTATATGATACAGGTGTTCAGGGCAAGGGGCCCGACTGTAAAGGGTTAAACAGTATCCTGTATTTAAGCAGTTTTGCAAGTGTTAGTGTTTGTTTCCTACTATTTCAGAGCTTCACTTTTATGTATGTTGTCATCCTTGTCACTTTTTATGTTCTTATGGCTTGGTTTTCTTAACAAGAGTCATAAAATTTGTTCGTGGTTTATATATGGATTAATATTTTACAAGGACTTAACTATCCATAATTTGCGAAGCTCAAAAATATATAAACAATTTACTAATATACAATGGGTTTAATAGCCAATCAGACAAAATTTGGTATAAAGTAGATGCTCATTTACAGCAAAATTTACCATTCAAGATTTAATTACGAACAGCTATGACAAACCAGAAAGGGATGGGATATTGGGCTGTTTATTACACTAGTCCTCAAAGTCTTTTAATAAAGTTTTCTTTTCTCCTTTATATTGATTTTTTTACTTCTCTCTCTCTCTCCTCCTCTCTCTTACTCCATCTCTTTCCTTTTCTCTCTCTCTCTCTCCTTCTCTCTCTCTTTCCCCTCTCTCTCTCTACATCTCTCTCTCTCTCTCTACATCTCTCTCTTCATCTCTCTCTCTCTCTCTCTGTCTCTCCATCATTTTCATTTTCTCCCTCTCTCTCACTCCATCTTTTTCCTTCTCTCTCTCTCTCTCCTTCTCTCTCTCTCTCTCCTTCTGTCTCTATCTCTCTCTCCTTCTGTCTCTATATCTCTCTCCTTCTCTCTCTCTCTCAATTTCCAAATACATTTAATTTCATTTTCTCTATAATTTAAAGTAATAAAATTTAGGAAAAGCTAACAATGTAATTGTTGTAATTCAAATTTAAAAGCGAAGCTTTTCATCATTTATGGCCTTTCCGTACTTCAGTCCGTCCGCACTTCATTAACGGATGGCTATAATCGTTAATATAGTCATGCTAGAATCGTGCTATCGATTTTAAACATTTAATGCAGATTTTTTTGTAATATATAACAATTAATAAATTGGTTTATTTTGATTTGTATCTCTTTAAAATCCAACTTTTTTTTGAATTGAGAAAAAAACAGATAAAACTAACTTAGAATTAAGTAAAATATTTCCAGGGAGGGAAAGGATAATGTTTATTATTACACTAGTCCTCAAAGTTTTATAATATGGTTTCTTATTCGTTGGCTTAACAACTTTGGGGACTTTTAGTGAATTTTGATTGGTTTATTCATTAAGTTGAGTGGTCAAACGTTCCAACCACGAATTGTAATGTACAGAAGGGGTAATTTAGTGTATCATCATATATTTATCAGCCATCGTCTTATCCCTTTAGATCCCAGCGTAAAACTAACCAAGAATTAAGTAAAACATTTCACTTAAACTGAATTACTACTATTATACTGTTAGTTTTTAAAGATCTAAATGAATAAGACAATGGGAGATGAATTAATATACATCCCCAATAATGATGCACAAAATTACTCCTTCAATAGATTAAAATTAGTTGTTCAAAGGTTTGAACACTTAACTTAATGAATCAACCAATCAAAATTTACCAAAGTCCCCAAAATTGTTAAGTTATCGAATAAGAAAACTTATAAAACTTTGTGGAATAGTGTAATAAACAGACCATTGTCCCCTTACTTCCTGTATAAAACTAACCAAGAATTAAGTAAAACATTTCACTTAAACTGAATTACTCCTATTATGTTGTTAGTTTTACTCAGAGTTTTACTACCTTTAATAGATTCAAATTAGAGAGAAAAGCAGTGATCTTAAGGGATAAGACAATTGGCGAAAATTTAAGTTACATAAAAAAAATTATCCTTCTGTAAATTAAAAGATTTTTTTAAAGTTTAAAATAAACTAGTAAAAATAAAGTACCCAAAGTTTTTTGAGCTAACGAATATGATAACGTGGTTATAAAACCAATGTAACTAAATTTAGTTTAATGCAATGTCTCATCCCTTCCTGAGGTTAAAGCAAGATATAATTGGGTTAGTGTAGTTTTGTGATTTTTAAAAAACTAATATATTAACCAAAGAAAGATATTTTTTAATTACTAGAGGCCTCTAGATGATAGCTTGAATTTGACCCCTCCTCTATGTTTAATTTTAGTTTAAAAAAGAAAAAGTAATAAAATTTGGGCGTAGGTTAGGGAGGTGGTACCCGATCCCTTAAAATAGCTATAAACCTTCCTAGGACCCATGGGAAGCTACACTGTAAAGAAAAACCGTATTGGTTCAGTGGTTACTTTATATTATAGGATATAAAATTGTATATTCTTTTAGTAGCGAAGCTACTCTATAACTCACTTTGTCTGTCCGTAAGTCCGTAACGCTATGGTGAAAATATGATTTTCTCGGCTTCTATTTAAGATAGACAGCTAAATTTTTTCGTGAATATTACTATGGCATATGCGCATATAATCAATTCAGTATTTTGTTCGTCTGTAGGTCGGTCATGCTTCAAAAGATATAAACGTGATTTTCTTGGAATTTTTTGCATTTTTTTTTCCTTTGAAAGTTATGCAATTGACAAATAAGTAACACAGAATGTAGATCTAGCTATCTGCTGAA
The DNA here is from genome assembly GCF_053477335.1 of Acartia tonsa. NCBI lineage: Eukaryota > Metazoa > Arthropoda > Copepoda > Calanoida > Acartiidae > Acartia > Acartia tonsa. The sequence continues at coordinate 32,309,075 of NC_137272.1, forward strand.
CCGGTCATTATTGTCATCCTTGTTAAAAGCGAAGCTTTTCCATAACTAGGGTTGGTCCGGCCGTCTATACGTCACGGACAGTAAGCTCTTTCCTTTATAGTATACAGATTAATTTTTAATTTTTTTTTAACAACTAATTTTTATGTGATATAGTTATCCGATTGTTCTGAATTTTGGAATACTCATTCCTTGGACAACAAAGTACAATGTTATAAGCAAAACATCTCTATAATCAAGTCTTAAAAATGTACGTACGTACTTAAACAATATCCTGTATTCAAGCAGTTTTCAACAAATATACTTACAATTTTATTTCGACTTTTATACATTTATATTCTGATTATTCAGTTCTGGCACTCTACAAGTGTAAATGTTCGTTTATTCTACCTTTGCATAGCTTCGCTTTTATGGATGTTGTCATCCTTGTTTTTTTTCTACTTTTTCCTATGGTATCTATCTATGATTACATCAGTGATCTTCTAATGCTACTTAAATTTTTTGCTATTATCCCATTCAGTGGATAAGTGTGGTGTAAATAACCCCCCCCCCCGCTTCCTTCTCCCTTCAATCCACCCTTTGATTAACATATGGATAGATGTCCTTTAATCAGGGATCTAAAGGGATAAGACAATGGCCTATAAATTGAGGTACAGCTCCAATGATGATACACACAAATACCCAATCTTTGGATTACAATTAATGGTTGAAACGTTTGAACACTCAACTTAATGAACCAACCAATCAAAATTTTACTAAAGTCCCCAGAGTTGTTAAGCTAACGAGTAATAAAAAGGTTAATATAAAACTTTAGGGACTAATGTAATAAACAGCCTATTGTCTTTTAATCTTGTTTGAACACGGATCTTGAGGGATAAGATAATGGGTGATATATTTATGTAAATTCCCAATAAGATTATTGAGTCAAATTATAGGTTGAAAAGTTTAAACACTAATAGATTGGAACCAATTAAAATTCAGTAACGTTTTAATTGTTGTAATTTTTTGTAGTTACTAGCGGCTTCGCTCCTAGCATCTAGGGGCTCTATATTCAAAGATATAAGTGAGGGCTTAAAAATAGCCTAAAACCATACCCAGACTTCTGAGGTATAAAAATAAAATAGCCTAAAATTATTCAAGGACCTATAAGAAGCTTCAATATAAATGAGGACCACATTGGTTCAGCGGGTAACAAGATCCTTCGCTACAGACAAAAAAATGCTACTATTTTATATTGTGGGATATATAAAACCTTCCTTTTGCCAACAATTATAAATAGTTGGAGGGGGGGGGGTTGTGTCCCAAACAAATTTCGTAGAAAATTGACTAAAATTCCTTGAATATCAATTCTATTGTGTGTCAAAATATCTAAAATCTTTTGGACACACACCAACTGTCCAGGGAGGGAGGGAGGGGACACACACCAACTGTCCAGGGAGGGAGGGAGGGGACACACACCAACTGTCCAGGGAGGGAGGGAGGGGACACAAATCAACTGTCCAGGGAGGGAGGGAGGGGACACACACCAACTGTCCAGGGAGGGAGGGAGGGGACACACACCAACTGTCCAGGGAGGGAGGGAGGGGACACACACCAACTGTCCAGGGAGGGAGGGAGGGGACACAAATCAACTGTCCAGGGAGGGAGGGAGGGGACACACACCAACTGTCCAGGGAGGGAGGGAGGGGACACACACCAACTGTCCAGGGAGGGAGGGAGGGGACACACACCAACTGTCCAGGGAGGGAGGGAGGGGACACAAATCAACTGTCCAGGGAGGAGAGGGGAGAGGACACACACACACCAACTGTCCAGGGAGGGAGGGAGGGGATATTGGGTTGTTTAATAACTAGTACCCAAAGTTTTATAATTACGTTTTCTTATTCGTTGGCTCAACATTGTTAGTGAATTTTGATTGGTTGCTTCTCAAGTTCAAACTTTCAACCATTAATTTTATCTGCAGAAGGGATAACTTTCTCTATTTCTCTCTTTCTCTTTTTTTTCTACCTTTCTCTCTATCTCTATTTCTTTCTCTCTCTTTCTCTCCATTTCTATTTCTCTTTATATCTGTCTCTATTCCATCTCTCCCTCTTTCTTTATCTCTTTTTATCTTTCTTAGCCTTTCTCTCTAGGTGTCAAAATATCTCAAATCTTTGGCTACAAATTAGTTCTTTAACTCTCTCTCTCTCTCTATCTATCTCCCTCTTTCTTTCTTTCTCTTTCTAATTCTATCTCTTCATGTAACTTTTTTCTCTTTCTCTCTCTATCTCTCTCTGTCTCTCTCTTTTTTTCTTTCTCTTTCTAATTCTATATCTTCATGTAACTTTTTTCTCTTTCTCTCTCTATCTCTCTCTGTCTCCCTCTTTCTCTTTCTAATTCTATCTCTTCATGTAACTTTTTTCTCTTTCTCTCTCTATCTCTCTCTGTCTCTCTCTTTTTTTCTTTCTCTTTCTAATTCTATATCTTCATGTAACTTTTTTCTCTTTCTCTCTCTATCTCTCTCTGTCTCTCTCTTTTTTTCTTTCTCTTTCTAATTCTATATCTTCATAAAACTTTCTCTCTTTCTCTTTCTTTCTCGTCTTAACTATATGATACCTACTATTTTAGATTGTCCAAGCTATCTTTGTTTAAATCTTCTTGGTCTGAATGACTTATTTCCAAAGCAAAAAGAAATTAAAGCTTATTATTAATAAATTTTCAGATTTGTGTTTAAGTGGCGCGACAATAATAAGCTAACGATGATAGAAAATGCAGTGGTATGCAGGGATCTAAAGGGATAAGACAACGGCCGATAAAATAAAGTACATCCCCAATGATGATGCACAAAACTTGGACACTCAACTCAATGAACCAACCAATCAAAATTCATTTAAGACCTCCAAAGTTGTTTGGCCAACGAATAAGAAGGCGTTATAATAAAACTTTTGGGACTAGTGTAATAAACAGCCCATTGTCCCCTCTCTCTCTCTGCATTAAACCTTGCTATAACGAAACAAACAGACACTCATTCATCTACTGTAGTATGTACAAATCCTTAAATTTGGTCTCAACCTCCAAAATTTTTGTATTTTTTCTTAAAAATTTGTCACCCTAACAATCCAAAAATTTGGCTTCCCGCTGAGATTTGCGCTCAGTTATTTGACTTTTTTTAACAAAGCAGGCGTCAAAACACATAAAATTCTATGTACTAAAGTAACAGGATGTTTGTCTGTCTTTCTGTCTGTAAGATATATTAAGAATGGTTGAAATAATTGTAGGAATTCTATACATAAAAAAGCGACATACAATACAAATTTCCAATTATAGGCCAAAACACAGACTAAATTACCAATGGCAGACCAGTAAACATTTTGATTGACCATTGGTATGCCAGTATTGCGTCATTTTTATAGGTACCAAAAGACTTAAGGCTATAAGGTGGGGGCCACCCTACGAAACTAATAAATCCCCTTCCCCCTCGGCCCCCAAAAAAAATAAAATACTATTTCAAAAATATGAAATTTATTTTGGAGAGGTTTTGTGATTTTCTATTTATGTAATACAAATACAAACTTTTTTTATAAATAGATTTTTCAATAAATAAATTTTGTTAATTAGTTGGTTTAAGGCTATTTTACCTTAATGATGTGTTATTGTTTTGATAAATTTTATTATTAGTTCAACTAATCATAAAAAAAATTAATAGACTAAACTATGCTATAATATGAAGTAGTAGGTTTTTTAGTCCAATACAAAATCAAAATTATCCTCCCTGAAAAAAAAGTCTTACCTTAATCATATACAAACTAGCGGCAACGTCTCTAGATCAGTCTAACCTATACTGTAATAATACTGTTATACTAGAAGAGTAAACAACTATAGGAACCAAGAAGAGACTTCTCAACTCTGAAAGTTTTGGAGTAAAGTTATATGAAAAACAAATATGAAAGGTGGCAGACTAACCATATTTATATCTATCTATCTAGAGGAGGGAGGGACGGGACATTGGACTGTAAATTGCACTGGTACCCAAAGTTATTGTCTTATTCGTTTGGTTCTAAACTAGTATTGTCCAAATATTTCAACCTTAATTTTTATTTACAGAAAGGGAAATTTGGTTTACCATCACTGGGGATGTATACCAGTTTATCGTCCATTTGATTTATTTATTGAAAAGTTTAGACACTACCCAAAGTTTTTGAGCCATTATATTTAAACTTTGGGTACCAGTATAATATACAGGTCAATTTTCCCCTAAAATTTTCCTTAAATGATGTATAAAGTCAGATAAATTACCTCGTCAATTACCTCATACGGGCGGAGATGCTGTCCATGACATGAAACGCCATGGTCCAACAACACAGGATAACTAAGGGGAACCAAAAGTCTCCTTTTCTGTCCAAACACCCGGGGTATTAGGTTAAGTAACACCCATCAGACAACCAACCCTTTGATTGCACGACATTTGTCTGAGAAGTCATAACTGTGCATGGTAAGGAGCTGCGCCTGTTTTGGGCCAAGGCATTCCCCATACTCTAACTATTAATGTCGCGCACCCGACATAGTAGCAGTAGGAACCATATTTAACGTCTTTATTTATGACGCGGTGTCAAGCCCAGATTTGAGCGAGTGCAATACATGTTGAGCTACGGTCGCGGGCAAGTTAGATAAATAGATAGATAGAAAGTAAACTAATCTCCCCTACCAATTATAAATTAACTTTACTGGGTTTATTCAATTTGGCTTAAAATGTAATATATTCAAAGAGCTCTCTCAATGCTGCAAATTTTAAAAATTAACTATTAATCTATGATGATGATTGTAGCCACGTTCTCTCTTGTATCAGGTTGTCATTAAGTCTCGTTATTGAGTTGTAGGAATGAAGCTACTTCTTTAGGCTTATTCCATAGATCTGTAGGGTTAAATGTTGTAGGATTGTTGGGGCAGTTGAAGAGGTGGGTTACGTCATGTGGAGAGTTATTGCAGAGGGGGCAGGTATTAGGTATGGTTGGATCAAGTCTGTTTCTGTAATCATTTAAATTTCTGCTAAATCCAGACCGAAGTCTGGATAATTCTGTACGGACTTTTCTTGGCAGACTTTCTTCCTCTATATTTAAATGTGGTGCTTTCCGTTTCAGAACTCTATTATCAGCATAATTGGCGATGGTTCTGTTTACTGCTGTCGTATGTAGTTGTTTTAATCCAGCTTTGTGGCTGGGTTTATCAATGACGGGAAGGCATTGTTGGATGTCGTCTTTATAGTGAAGGATGGTTTTCTTCATATTTCTTGGTGGTGGTGGTCTGTCAAGATGTTTTTGTCCAGGGTGGCCAGGTAGATGGTTGGTGAGCAAGAATTGTTTAGTCAGAAGCATAGCATGGGGTTGAACGGGTAGAACCTTGGTCTCGTGGTGGATGTGGTCTAAACTTGCAATTTTTAGGCATCCAGTGGCAATTTTTAGGGCTTGGTTTTGAATTGTTTGCAGTTTATTCCAAAGATGGGGAGAAATTATGGGTGCCCAAATTTGGCAGCCATATTCTAAGACACTTCTGCATATTGATTTGTAGGTGTTGATTATTGTCTTCTTATCACAGCCCCAGTTGGTGCCGGCTAAGCATTTTAAAATGTTGATTTTTTTCTTAGCATTATCAATTGCATTTTGAATATGGTGGCAAAATTTATGTAATGAGTCAAAAGTGACTCCTAATAGCTTTGGTTTGTTTTCTAATCTGACAAGTTGGTTTCTGAGGAAGACTTGAGGATGAATTTTATAATCTTTGGTATCTGGTGAGAATAATGTTACCGTGGACTTTTCTTGTGAGACAAGCAGTTCCCTTTCTTCCAGAAAATTGAGCAAGATTTCCAGGTAAGCATTTATTTGACTAGTTAAGGCATCTATATTGGTTCCAGACGCATATATAGAAATGTCGTCTGCATATTGCACAATTTCAATTCCTTTGGAAGGGAGAGGAATTTTGGACAGGTAAAAGCTGAAAAGAAGAGGGGATAATACAGCTCCTTGGGGGACTCCAGTTCGGACATTTCTGGAGGATGACTTCTTATTCCTAAATTGAACACAGGACTGTCTTCCTCTGAGATAACAATTTAGCCATCTCTTGATATGGCCGGGTAGGGCTGTTTCATTAAGACCATTGATGAGCTTATCATGGTTAACCATATCAAATGCTTTGGATAAGTCAAGCTGTACCAAAACTGTTCTGTCAGGAGGAGGGTTAAGATTGAAGCCATCTGTGAAAGCTTTGTTAAAATCATGAAGAGCAGTAACAGTTGAATGATCTATTAATCTATAGCTGTAACTAGCGGCTTCGCCCCAAGAAGCAACTATGACACTTAAGGTTGAAAAGGGAGGGGCAAATTCAAATTTATAAACAAACTAATCAAAATTCAACAAAAGTCTCCAAAGTTTTTAAGGTCAACAAATAAAAAAACGTTATTATAAAACTTTTAGAACTACTGCAATAAACAGCCCAATGCCTTTTGCTCCCTAAAATAAAGTAGGCTTACAGTTAGTTAGTTATTTGTGTATTTTTATAAAAACGTCTATGTACATAAATACATTTATATGTTTGTATTAATTTAAACAGAATAAGTAATGTACCTAACCCCTTTTCGTTTAACAGTTGGGACTGCGAAACTGAGTAAGACAATCTAGAAATATTATCTAATTTCATTGTCCCCCCCCCCCTCTTACCTCTTTGTCATTGCTTGAAACGTATCAAAAGTAGTCCTTCCCCCCCCCCCCGCATTACAGCTCCGAAAAAATTAAATAATGAAGGGGGTAAAGGGGGAGGGGGAGTTTGAAATAAAAGGTTAAAAAGAACTTATTACGATTTAAAGTACTTTTAAAGAACTAAAAATAACCATATCTAAACGGATGGTTTATCAACAGAAATCAACATTCAAGGTTTAAAATTGATAGGACAATTCTGATATGCCTCGTTATAAAGAAGCTTTGCTTTTAAAAATTAAAAATCTATGTAGTCTTCCCAAAAATGCAATATTAAGTGATTAATAAATACTTGGTTTCGTGCTCCACACCGTTTAATGTACTTCATCTAAATGTTTATTTCAACATTAAACTAATGTAACAAGGGTTATTATGTCCGAACGAAGCTCATCATTCAGTCAAATGCTAATCTGATATTTTAAAAAATACCTTAAATCATCGATTGTTTTTTTTTAACATCTAAAGTGAACTTGAATGGAAAATAAAAGCAAAAATACATATTTTGATGCTTTCCCACAAAGTGCCTTTCGATTACTAACCCCTCCGCTCCCCCCCCCCCTCCTCTTTTTTAAAATAAAAAAATATAAGGTAGTGGAGGGATAGTTTTCTTCAAACGATGCAATACATGATTTTTCATCATGACTAAGAATCCGCCGGCATTAATTGGTTTCGAAGCCATACTGGAAATCTGATTATTAGAATAATTGAAATATAAAAAAGAAGAAAAAATCAAAATCTACTTGTGTAAGTAAAAACATTGACTTTCTAATAATGCTATATTAATTGTCGTACAAGGTTTAAAATATACAGAACGAGCAAAATAATTTTAAATTTGTCCAAATAACACACCTTAGGTTTTTTACATTTTCAATTATTCTGTAACCCTCTCTTCTCGACAAGATTTCAAGCACAGAATTGGGGGGGAAAATTAAATTATCCTTCATCCTCCTATCCCTGCCTTCTAGAATACAGGGATCTAATAGCCAATAAATTGATCTACATCTCCAATGATGATACACAAAATTACCCCTTTTGTAAATTAAAATTAGTGGTTGAAACGTTTGAACACTCAACTTAATAAAACAACCAATCAAAATTCACTAAAGTTGTAGAGCCAACGGATAAGAAACCGTTATTATAAAACTTTGGGGACTAGTGTGATAAACAGCTCATTGTCCCCTCTCTCTCTCTTTCTCTGTCTAAAATATCTTTGACTTATACAAACACTAGTAGTAAAGAAAGAAGGGGAAACTTTAAGATTATTCTGGTTCTAAGGATTTAGAAAATTTTATAATCACATTAGCAGCTTTGCTCCTAGTTTCTAGGGGCTGTGCAATTGTTTTTCATAAAAGTAGCCTAAAACCAGCTCATAGCATTAAGCTTTCCTAGAAATACTTAGGATTAATAATCGTTTGTAAAGTCTTTTGCTCCATCTAATAAATCCTTACTACTTTAATTTGAACACAGTAAAAGTGTCGGACTGATTATGACGTAACAAAAAAAATTAGCCAATGAGAGGATATTATTGACCAATGATAAAATTTATAGTGGCCTCTCATTGGCTATATTTTTTTTTACTTCATAATCAGTCCGACACTTTTACTGTGTTCCTTTAATTTAGACTAGCGGTTGTGGAAGCTTTTAATAGTGCCTTTAAAAAATTGGCCTATCATTGGTCAATTAAAATGTGTATTGGCCTGCTATTGGTGATTTAGCCTATGTATTGGCCTATCATTGGTCATCTGTATTGTATAACGCCATTATTTTAATGGCACTATAAAGAGCTTCGCGATTTCGACCCCAGTGTCTAGAACCTAAACGGTACTATAAATGAAGAATTGAATCGGTTCAGAAGTAGCAGAAATCTTATGCTACATTAGTATTTTATGTATATAATAGGATTGATTAGATGTCTAGCTCTATTCTAATCATGGTATGTTTGTATGAAATAGTCAGTAATGAGGGATTTACTAAATATATACAAAAATATTACTTAACTAGAGTTGGCTCGATATAATTATCTCCCTATTGGCTAGTTTTCTATATGCATATCTATTTCTCAATAAATCTATTTTCCTCACCCGGCATTACTGTCTAAAAAAAGTAAATATTTAATTATCTAAATGATTTTAAAAAGATTTTTTAAATTATATTTTTTTCTTTACATTACCATCACCAAAGGGTTAATGATGATGATTACAATTTTAGTTTAATATTTGAACACACAAAGTGTCGCCACAATCGAATTCTTTTAAAACAGAGTTTTCTTAAATTTATTATATTATAAATCTAAATTTTCTTTTTTATGATTAGAAATTAAATACATTGATATAAGGTAAATAGCAACATGAAATTAAAAAAAGGAATTTATTTTTAATAAAGTAAAATAATGGGTCTTATCGTTCTGGGCAATGAGAGTTTATTATGGATTATTGGAGCACTATGAGTTTTCAACAAATATTCCTTGGAAAACTTTAGCTCGTTTATAGACATTTATTTCCTATATAGATCTGACATGGATCTTGAAGCAATTAAGCAGGCCGTTTTATACATGTTAAAAATTGGAAGATTTCATTAAATAAAAGTTATCGCAAATATACTTAGTAAATAACAACAGAGAGAGAGGGGACATTAGACTGTAAATTAGACTGGTAAACAATGTTTTACACAAGCGTTGTTGTATTTATTTGCTCAAAAACTGGTTCTTTTATCGAATTTTGATTGGTTGGTTCCAAACTCCTCCACCAATAATTTTAGTCTCAGACGGAATAATTTTGGGAATTACATTTATTTATCGTCATTTAACTTATCGCTAAAAATCCCTATTCCAAAAAATGTTAAAACCCCCGACCCCTTTCTGTGATATTTCTATGAAAAATGTTTCTAGAACCCATCTCGATGGTGAGAAGAGGAAAAAGGTCCCTAGAGGCGGTAAAATATATCAAAGTTTAAAGTGTATTTTACATACTTTAACAATTCAACAAAACTAGGGGAGGGGTGGGAAGGCTACAATATTATTTTCATCGAAAACTACAAAAAAAAACAAGGATAAAAACTCGATTGTAGAGATGCTTTGTTATAGAATTGTACCTTGTTGTCATTCGATTCATTATTTAAACAAGGATGACAACATCCATAATAGCGAAGCTCTAAAATCAGAAGTAATGACAAACAAACAATAACTCTTGTAGACTGTAATAACTTGATAAGCAGAATATTAATAAGTCTAATCAAAAATGTACATAAATTTGTTAAATACAGGATACTTTAAAAGGAAATACGTTCAGTTTTAGGATTTGATAATAATATTGTACATTGTTGTTTATGGATTCACTAGCGGCTTCGCCCCTAGCCTCTAGGGGCTTTGCCCCAAGAGGTTTCATCAACTTAATTTTTCGTATTTTAGATTTAAAAAGAAAAAGTAAAAAAAATTATTTTTTTTGGGGGGGGGAAATTTTCATTTTTGGGGGGGGGTTGGGGGTGTCCCACCCCCAAAGAAAATAGCTTAAAACCATCACAGGACCAGTAGGTATATTCCCTGAAGAGTAGAGCCCAATCGGTTCAGTGGTTACTGAGATCTTAAGCTTCAGACGGACAGACAGACGGACAGACGGACAGACATCGTTCTACTTTGTATTATAGATTATTCAAAAAATCAGATGAATCGAATGATCATATGACATAAAAAATAATTGTCCAAAAAAGTAAAAATAAAGAACATTTTTTTAATTGACCTACTAACTTTCTTTTAACGATTATTGAGCTTTCTAAGTCGTACTGTAAAAGCAATTAATATTATAGGTTTGAACTCGTTACGACAATTCTAACGTGCCACATTTAACGATGTAAATGATGAAAAAACTTTGCTTTTAATAAAATTGTTAAAAAGCTTCGATTTTTATAACCATCTTTTTGCGTTAGTTACTTTAAAACTTCAAATTTCTTGGCTATTATTTAAGATAGAAATTTAGCTTATCCTGACCAATAATCAACCACCCTCATAACTCATTTTGTCTGTCCGTCCTTCAAACCACAAAACAGTGAATAAAAAAATCCTATATACAGTTTAAATCTTTTTTATATTTGGATTGAAGACACAAAATCTGAGACAGACTTAACTAATTGAATCCTAATTTATAGATAGACTATAACAACTACATGCATTAGTAGCATAGCAAGAGGGGATTTGTTAATTTACATTAAATACGGACAGTCAATTCTAACAATGCTTTGGCTTTGTATTTATTTTTTTTTTGTTTAAAAAAAAAGATTTTTTAAATCTCAGGGTTTTTTTTAATGGGTGGGACGCAACCCCCCCTCCCTCCCCCACCCTCCTTCTTCTAAAACTTGTTATGGACAAAAAACACACATTCCTGTAAATCGCGGAATTTTTAACCGTTCTTGAGATATTACTGACATTCATAAAACTTAATACATTAAATAGATTTAAATGAAAGTAAAGCAAAGGAGTACGGGAAGTTTTGTGTATGTATTATTTGATAATGTAAAACATGTATGGAAAATTTATGGATAAGATGGACGTTCAGATATTTCCTAGATGTAGAGTAGCTCAGCTGCGTTGCTAAGGAAGGGAAAATTTACGCTGTTGTAATAATTTGTAGTTCTGATGTTAATGTGATACTTGTATGGAAATTAATAAATGTAATGCAGAGGGACGTTCAAATACATCCTAGGTATAGAATAGCTTTGCTGTGCTTCTAACAACAAATTGAACACAATTAGAAACCTGGATCAGCGCCAGAATTAACCTGAGACACAGGAATAGGACACTGCACAAGGAATCAAACTTCCCCCTACCCAATTTGTTTTATCTTTAATACAAAGTAGAACGATGTCTGTCCATAAATTATGGGCGCAGCACCATAATTTTTTTTATTTTTTTTTAATTACCTCATGGGGCAAAGCCCCTAGAGGCTAGGGGCGAAGCCGCTAGTTTCATATTAATTGCCTATCAAGCTCTGAAACCCCATGAAAACTCCCCTTCCTTTATTTTCAATCTATTTAAAAATGAGATGGTGGGTGGGTTTTGTGCTCAACTGGGTACTTTAAGGGAAACCACTGTTTTTTTCTCTCACTTGTTTGTATTTATGTGCTTCGCGTATTATAGTTGCTGTCATCCTTGTTTAAAATTCCCCCATAATTATTTAATTTGTCAGAAAAAAGTGTACACACACACAGATTGAGGTAATTACCTATTAATGTTCATATTAATTATTCCATTAATTTCCCTATTTATAATTCCCTTAATAAGTAGAGAAGCTACTCTATACCTAGGTTTTGGCAGACTTACCTACATCCCACAAAAAGTCTTACATAAAGAATTTTTTTTTAAAATACTAGATCCTATGACAACTAGTAATATGTGTGTAAGAATATTTTAGCATTAGGATCTCATTAACTGGTTTTAGGCTATTTATCTTGTTTTTGCTAACAAGCCAAAATTAGAAATTCCCTCACCTTTAAAAAAAAATTTTAGATAAAACTAAAATGAAATTATATATATACTGCAGTTATTATTATCCTTATACTAAAGTAACAGGATGTCTGTATGTTTGTGTGTTTGTACCGATGGATCTCGCTAACCGCTGAACTGATCTGGTTCTCCTTAATAGGGTAGCTTCTCATAGGTTCCGGGAAGGTTTATAACTATTTTGGGGGAGGGCACCACCACCCTCCCAAGAGAAATCGCCTCTAGAAAAAATTACCCCCCCCCCCACAAAAAAATCTAAAATAATAAATTGGGTTATCAAATTCGACTCTCTCCTCCTAAAATGACCCTAGAGGCCTCTATGGACGTAGCCGCTAGTACATACTAAAGTAACATTGCTAACTCCTTGTTGCATGGCTACTTATGTTCTATAATGTTCTTGTTATATGTAGCATTTGGTTTATATTACATTTATACAAATTAATTCATAATTAGTATTTTCAATGATGATACAACTTTGAATTTTATAATTTATTAATTTTTCCCAAATTTTCTAGGATTTGAAATTTACGAAGTGGGTTGGTAAGTTTAAGCTTGCACCTAGGTTCCTCTAGGGGCGTAGCCCCTAATTGATATCCTAATTGATAAGATATTAAAGTTTTTATGTGTGTAACTAGTTTATATCCTATCAGCGGCAACGCCCCCTAAATGTCTCAAGGGGCAAGTAAAATGTTTTTTTTCAAACAGCTTTCCAACAATAAATATCTAAACGGCCGCTGGGCTGAGCTAGTTATATTTTTCTTGATTTCTCCAAAATAGTTATAAACCTTCCCAGAAACTATTGGAAGCTACGGAGAACCATATCAGTACAACGGTTAGTGAGATCCTTTGCTACCGGCAAAAAAGCTTATTACTTTATATGATAGGATTGAGGATTGCAGTAAAGTTTTTTTAGTTTGCCAGGTTTCACACAGGTATTGTGTTGGTTTTAACCTTTTGTCCACTTCTTACCCCTTTGAATGCAGATTCCCTGAATGCTGGAGGCGAAGCAACTAGTAATTATATACAGTTGTATCAAACAAATATAATTAGTAAGTGAAATAGATAAGATTGAGTTAACTCATTCAGAAAGTAAAATGAATGATTCGATCAAATAGTACCTAATGAAATTCAAATAAATGTAGTAGATCTATATCCCTACTCAGTAAATTGTACCAATTAGAACAGAGTGTAAGAACAATCCGGCCAAATTATTGGTTACAGCGTGTACATATTTTGATGTGAAAAGCAAGTTATTTTTTTCTTCTTCCAGCTACATTAGTCAGCTATAAATAGGTAACTTTCTTATCAGGAATAAGGTAAAGCTAACAAGCGAAATAAATATAAAATGATATTTGGGGGGCAGATAAAATGGGTCATCGACAGCTGAAAATCACGTAAAGGTTTAGTGATTTTTGGAAATTAACTAATCTAAAAATTACTAGTCTGAAATTTTTTTTAAGATGGACGGATTATTATGTCTAACAGCCCATCTAGAAAGGTCTAAATCTATTGAAATTCATGTTTCAGCTAATGACTTTAAGTGAAAGTAAATCATCATTAGTTAAAGCGCAGCTACTATTTAATATCATGTTGATCATTTACCCGACCATCCGTCCGTATTGGATAGCTATTTTTGTGAATCTAAGCATGTAAGAATTATCCCATCGACTTCAAACTTTGTGATATAAATAACTAAATATGTATGATATTAAATATTTTATTTTATTCAAGTACATGGGAGATAGATAGATTTGGTTTAGAAGATATTGTTAGGTATTGAATGCGTTGTTACTTTATTTATGCTAATTTTCATTTGTATTTTGGATATTGTAAATTCGCTTTTATGGATGTAGTCATCCTTGTTCAATGTTATACGTACTGTATATGCATAGATTTTACTTACATAATTCAATTATCCTTATTTCATTAGCCATTTCAAAGTGAATTATTTGTTAGAAACTCCACAGGGTTAGGGCAACAAATGATAAGAAAACATCCATATTAATCAGAGATAAGACAATGGAGGATAAATTGATTTTATCTCTAATGATGATGATCAAAATCACCCGTTCTATAGATCAAAATTACTGGTTAAAAAGTTTGGACACAGTTAGTTTAAAATTACCCAATCACTATGGGGTTGAAAGTACCAGTGTAATTTACAATCCAATATCACCTTCCTGCTTGAGGTGGTATACAAAGCTTTCTTGAAAAGCAAACAAAAGTTGTACCAACTGTTTCAGATGTTTTAATGAACACACATATAATTTAGTTTGACATAACTGATAGTATGAAAATTATAATAATATTAATAATGGAATATGTACATTTTTAGAAGTTAATTTTATGCTCCTTAGTGGCTAGGGAAGGAGGGGACATTGGGATATAAAATGCACTGGCACCAAATGTTTTGTTTGATTGCTCAAAATCTTTGGGTACTTTCATTAAATTTGATTGTTTGGTTTCAAGTTAGTTGAGTCAAAACCTTTTAACCAATATTTTAATCGATATAATAGGGTAGGTTTGACTATCATCATTGGGATTGTACATTTATTTACCGTCCATAATATATATATATACAAAATAAGTCTAAGGTCGAATGTAAAATAAGTATAACTGTAGAGTATGAAGCTACCCAAGCTGTAAGGTAGGGAGGGGACATTGGGCTGTTTATTTCACTAGTCCCCAAAGTTTTTCTTATTTGTTGGCTTAACAACTTTGGGGACTTTGATTCGTTAGATCATTAAAATTAGTGTTTAAACGTTTGAACCACTAATTCTTATCCCCTGAGGGGGCAATTTTGTGTATAAATATTTGGGATGTACATCAATTTGTCGGCCATTGTCTTATCCCTTAAGATTCCTGCGTAATTATGCTAGAGTAGAAAACAATCATAGGAACCCAAAAGTTAATTATCTTTAAGGAATTTCATTCATTTTAATATATGGAAATTTTATTTAAATTTGTTATTATACTTAAGCGAAGCATATATACAATTAGAATATATGTATAATTAGATTAGATTAGATTAATATAGAGTAATATTGATAACAAAAACTAATTTTCTTTGTTTATTGGCGAATTTAAAAATTTAATAAAGATATTAAATCCTTCACTAATTTTCTGTATTAGGTTGGTTTTATGAAGATTTATAATTCAAATAATTTAAAAAATTAATAAAAGAGATAAATACTGGGTTTGAAGATTGAAACACAATTTGAAGTTTCTTTCAAAATCTAATTTTCTGTATTAGGTTGCAAGTAATTTGATTTCATGAAGATTTATAATTCAAATAATTTAAGATTTAAATAAAGATATTTAAAACTCTTTTAATTAAATCCTTAAAATAATTGTTTGATTTGAAGTTTCTTTAAAATTGAATTTTTATACTAATTATCACAGCTTGAAGAATATCATTTTTCTTTTTTTCTTTATCAGGTTTGTTATTTTCGATGATTTTTATATCAAATAAGTTAAGAATTCAATAAAGAGACTTTAAAAACTCTTTTAATCAAATCCTTAAAATACTTGTTGGTTTCATTTTATTTGATTTTGAAGTTTCTTTTTAAATCTTGAAATTAATCACTATTATCACTATTGAAGAATATCCTTAACCCACCGTAAACTATCAAATTTTCATTACTGGTAGAACAATAATAAATATTTGATAATCTATGGTGGGACAAGGTGGCCAGGCTTCTCCCGACAGCGAGTTCTAACATAATCGTACCATCCCAAGACGAAAAACGGCCGCTAAACCGACGAGAATCTCAAACTCTGACCAGGCATTCAGTTCAGAGTATCCCTTAATACAGCAAGCCTTTGCCATGATTGGCCAGACCATAACATCGTATTGCTATATTCTTGCAACAAAAACTATACTGCACCGCCCCAAAAAAAAACTCAAAGGTGCCCAAAAAGGCACAAAAAACAGGGGGAGGGCTCAGTTAACCGCCTCCAGGAATCAATAATCATAATAGGTCTGCCGTGACAGCATTTAGTATTATCGTTAAACAAGACAATACTAAATGTCGACCCTATTACAAATATTGAAACCCTTTGGACGAGTAAGCCACTAGAAGAGTGAGCTTACCCATACAAAACTCAAAGAGGATGGCTTCAACGCGATTCTAATACCATGAAGCGTCCCCCACAGCCTCGAATCTTGTCTCCACCATCTCTTGGATTAACAGTATGACTGTGTAAGGGAGCCATACCATTAACCTGCGGACATCCCTTTACAGGCGGGAAACCTGCTCAACACCCGGCCGAAAACGAAAGAACTCGACTGTCAACATTTTCAGACATTGAACTTGCTTTTATACTGGAATAGTAGTTTTCATGTTATTAGTAATTGTTTTTACAAAGCTACAAATAATAAGGACAAGCTACAAATAATAAGGACAATGCATTCTATAATATAGGTATCTGAAGCAGCTAATAATAATGACGTCACACAATACAAATGACCATGATAGGCCAGTATAAATTTTACCATGCATTGGTCAATTAAAATGTATACTGGCCTATCATTGGTCATTTGTATTGTATGACGTCAATTTTTTAGGCACTTTTTTATTTTTTATGTATCTAGACTCTTTCACTTTAGCATATTATATATATCTATTTATTTTATTTTGCTAAATAAAGAAATTACTTCTTTGTAGGCACACTTTCTTGGTTTTTGCTCGTATCAGAAAATTAGCGGTCAGTTTGAACAGGTTTGATTGTGTTTCATTTAATTTGTGATTTGGCGCAATGTTTGCAAAACCGAATAAAAAATCGTCTTACTTTTTAAAATTTAAAATTTATCTTATTTAATTTTTACAGCAAAATTACATGATCTTTTGAGGTATAATTCTATAGAGTTTTGTTCTTCTTCGTCTAATTCAAATTTTTAAAAGAAAGGCTTTTCTATAATTAGGATCGGCCCGTCTGTCCTTCCGTCCATTACGGTAAGCTAATTAATGTAGACATGTTAGAATTGTCCTATCGATTTCAAACTTAGCATGATGATTAGCTGTGATTCAAAAAGCGTAGAAACACTATAATCGTTACAAGAATGTCCGTACGTCCACTTAAGTTTATTTTTTGTTTGTTATAATTATCATATTTATCTGATTTTTAAAAATGATTACTAGGACAACGAGGTACATCTTAACAAGCATCAAGTCGTAAAAATGTTATGATGTCCTCTGTTTAAGCAGTTTTAAAGCAAATTTACTTACAATTTTGTTTAGATTTTATACATATTATTAGGTTCTGACACTCTACAAGTGTTAATTTTCGTTTATCTTACCGATTCAGAGCTTCTCTTTTATGGATGTTGTCATCCTTGTTATTTTATCTATATTAGCTGGAATTTCTAATATCTTAAGAGACACATTAACAAAAACAATTAGCTACTTTAGTAAAATAGTAAAAATATTAAGGTTTTTTGTCTATAGCTTAGCATCTCAATAACTGCTGAACCGATAGGGTTCTCAATCATGTGTAAGCTCTGCATAGCTTCTGTGATGGTTATAGGCTATTTCATTTTCAGATTTAAGTCTTGGGAAGGTTTTAGGCTATTTTTATAGCCCGTTCCGCTCTTTGAATGCAGAGCCCTGTGAAAGTAAAGAGCGCGTGTACGCATAGAAAAATGGAGGCATAAAAATCTTGAGTTGGCACAAAATCCTTTAAAGAAAAAAGGACACCTTTCATTTAAGATGTTTTCATTCATCATATAAATGTTTTTTTTTAAATTTCATTTTAGGTTAATCCTTATAATTAGGATCTGTACCGAAGGATCTCGCTAACTGCTGAGCTGATATGGTTCTCCTTTACAATACAGCTTCCCTTTAAAAGTCTTACACAAGAAAATAAAGACCATTTAATTCGAAGACCCAATTATGATGAACAAAATTACCCTTTTTTAAAAGATGAAACTAACTCAAAATTTGATAAAAGTACCCAAAGGTTATATGAGGTTGTAAAACTTTGGGCGCTAGTGTAATTTACAGTCAAATGTCCTCTCCCTTCCTGTTTTTTCTATAACTCAAAGTTATCATTTTATGGATGGATATTTTGATTTTGAGATTGACGTATAAAAAAATATATAGATGGGTATATATCCTGCATTTCGACTTGTCTGTCTTTTACCCATAGACATTTACTAAAATCATGCATGTCAATAAATACAAAAGCAAAAGATTGAAGGAGCCAGTTTTACTGATATCCTATCCTATTATAAAAAGTAGTCAGGTTTTTTTTGTCTGCAGGTTAAGTTTTCAATAATTATGGAACCGATTGTGTTCTCCTTTACAAGGAAGCTTCACAAAGGCCCTAGTTTGGTTTTTAAAGTCTTATGTTTTTAAGCTATCTTTTTTGCTCTTACAATACAAATCCTCTAGATTCTAGGGGCGCAACCGCTAATAATATTATACAAGGATGACAACATGTATAAGTAGCATAATGGATGTAGAATATACGTAGATCTTATGACAGTGTAAATATCGTTGTCGATATAGGTTGCTAAAATGGAACTC
This sequence comes from Acartia tonsa, assembly GCF_053477335.1. Classification (NCBI taxonomy): domain Eukaryota; kingdom Metazoa; phylum Arthropoda; class Copepoda; order Calanoida; family Acartiidae; genus Acartia; species Acartia tonsa. The sequence goes on from NC_137272.1 coordinate 32,327,815, forward strand.
AATTATTGGTTTCATACAGATGGAAAGAGAAGGAGGTTGGGCAAAGGGGGTGGATGGGGGTACCATTATTTTAGCCAGCCTCGAGTTACACTTTATCCAGAGGACATAAAAATCTGGTGTGAGATCCGAGTAACAATATATCCATTTCCAGAAGACTATATAAAGAAATAGCTGAAGCCAATACCAATATACTTATCGAATATGAGAATTGATTCGAAAAAAAACATTCGCCCCCTCTTCCTCCAAAAAAAACCAAGCCTTTCAAATACAAGAAAAAAAAAATTTTTGGCCAGTGAAGTAAAAAATTTATATTATTTATTTATGAAATACTCCAAGCATTAAGAGGCTAGAAAATAGCTTAAAACCATCCTGAAATCTTGATATAAAATGGTCTAAAACCATCACAGGGCATTTTTAAAGCTTACATAAAATAGAAAACGCAATCGGTTCAGTAGCTATTGAGATCTTAAGCTTAATACAAAAATTCTTACTACTTTATATAATACGATATTGTCTTTTTCTTCTGAACAAGGCCAAACCTAATGTGGTGCCTATTCTTAAATGGATATTAAAAATCCTTTGTGGAGATCTTAAGGAGCAAATAGACTTTATTTAGTTATATATTTTCTTCTCCATCCTGGTACTTTCATATCCTTATAATAAAGCAACAGGATGTCTGTGTATCTGTACCTAAGGATTTCGCTAACTGCTGAACCGATCGGGTTGTCCTTAACAGGGTAGCTTTTCATAGGTCCCGGAAAGGTTTATAACTAATTTGGGGGAGGGTACCACCAACCTCCCAAGAGAAATACATAAAAACCGAAATTTTCTTTTAACTATGCAACATAGCTAGGTATCGTAGAAACTTGAAAGCAACATAGATAGGTATCGTTTTAATTTTTTTTTAAACCAAAAAGTGCCACTAGAGGCTTCTAGGGGGCGTAGCCGCAGGTACTACATATAGAAACACAACTTATGTTTATATAATTTTATTCATTGTACTTTTATATAAGGATAATCAACATTCATGTATCCAATAAAATAAAATATGTAAAAACATTCCCCTTGAGATTCATTTTTATTACCTACACATTTAATATATTATATATCCATTTATCTATCTATCTTTATTTATACCTATCTATCTATCTATTTCTGTATTTATTCAGTTATTATTATAGCTAGCTATATGTCTATCTACCGATCTATTTATCTACCTATCTAAATATAAATCTATCTCTCTGTCTTTATTCTATCTATATTTCTATCTCTCTCTATTTGTCTACCTAACTATCTATATATCAACCTGCCTGTAAATATTCTTTTTTGCTGTCTACCTAACTAACTATCTATCTATATGTCCATCATAAATATATAAAAATACTTCCCATGGGACATCTTTATATTTCTAACACCCTCAGATTTTAAAATCTTCAGATCAAGGATAACATATTGTAGTCAAAATCTTTCTCGTCCTTGAATGCCTTGTGTGGAAACAGTTATTTGAGCATTTTTTTAGAGCAGAGCTACTCTATAATTCACTTTGTCTGTCCCTCAATCGACATTCAATTATTTCAAGATTCTTTTTATGACAATGGAAAGACAAAGTATTTTGCCTATTTTAACAGTAGCCTTTCTCATTCTTCTAGACCTTGCAATCATTAACATTTACCTAACCTAAAATAACCTATCAAACGCTACTGTGAAAAAATTATGAAACCCTCTACTTCTTTTTCTTTCCATAATCAAATATTTTATGGAATCTGACAAAGCAGACGCATTATTTCCGAAATTTAAGAAAGTGATTTTTCAGAGAAAAAAACTACCCTGTTCTACTATTTATTTTTCCTAAAACTAGTTCCTAATCTAAAAAGGGAGTACAGGGTGTAAAATATATCCCTAGGGAAAGCTTTTTACATATTCTTATTAACATTTTATCTTTACTATTATTAGTCAGGGATCTAAAGGGATAAGACAAAGGCCGATAATTGATGTTCGTCCCCAATGATGACAAAAAATTACCCCTTCTGTAGAATAAAATCAGTTGTTGAAACGTATAAACACTCAACTTTATGATGATGTAAAAATTACCTCTTCTGTAGCTTAGAATTAGTGGTTGAAACATATGACCACTCAACTTTATGATGAAACACAAAATTACCACATCTGTAGATTAAAATTAGTGGTTAAAACATATGAAAACTCAACTTAATCAACCAACCAATCAAAGTTTACCCCATTTCCTTAAGTTGTTAAGCCTACAAATAAGAAAATGTTATTATAAGACTTTGAGAACTAGTGTGATTATTAGCAGGATAACAAGGATGACAACAGTCATAAAAATAAACCTCAACAAATCAGACATTAATCATAATTTTGGAGAAAAAAAATGATATTTGATTGTTGTCAAAATGCAAAAAATACAGTTGCTTGTTTTAGATTGGACTTGCTTACTATTTAAAACCAACAACTCATTGGAAGGGACATTTGGCTGTTTATTACACAAGTCACCAAAGTTTTATTATGAAGTTTTCTCATTCGTTGGCTTAATAACATCGGGGACTCCTAGAATTTTGATTGGTTGATTAAGTTGAGTATCCGAACGTTCCAAACAAAAATTGTAATCTACAGAAGGGATAATTTTGTGTTTCATCATCGAGGATGTACATCAATTAAAAGGCCATTGTCTTATCCCTTGGAATTTGGAGAATGCATTGTACATAAAACAGGCGTAATTCATCTACATGCACAGTTAGGACTTTAAGACAAATGACGGGCAATCAAAGGGTTGGTTGTTTGCAATTGTTGGAATGTTAGTGCTATGAGACCTTACTTTGTTATCAATTGTCCCAAGGGGTTTTAATTAAATATACTATTTTAAAAAGAATTTAATTTTTTTTAGCATAGAACAAGAAAAGGATAAAAACAAGAATACCATAATTCAAATATCTTTTATTGAATTTAAAAATCATACAATAAGCAAGAGTTACTTAATTTTGCTTTTGAAGTTCTAGAACACCATATTCTTTGAGGATCTTAGACACAGTATTACATTTGTGTTCATCAGACCAACAGTTATCAGCATGATCTATTGCTGTTTTTCCTAAAACAAATTTTATTACAGCATGAGTAAGATAGAAATTGGCTTTTCCCATTTTCTTACACAAACAAGACAAAAAAAAGGATGTTTGTGCATGAAATTTTTTTATTTTAAGTGGAAAATAATGTGCAGTTTTATAAGTTTAATTAGGGTAAAATGATGGGTTTCAAAGCTTTAGGGGGTAAACAGTAAACACCCCTTTACCCCACCCCTGGACGTTTTTGTGTGTGATGGTTTTTATTTGGTGCAATTTAGATTGATTTAAAAATAATTGTAACCCATTTCTACTATTTTAGGGGATACTAAGGAACACCTTTAAAGTATTGTAAAAATGAATATCTTAGGAATTCTTCTAACTGTTTTTTCATATTCCCTCTGGTTGTCTCAGAAAAACAGAAAATGCAGTTTTTTTGTGACTAATACTGTACATTTATCAATCTATAATACAAAGTATAACAATATCTAGCTGTCTGTCTGTTTGTTTGATTGTTTGTACCAGAGGACAGCATTTGACTACAAACCAACATCCAACTTTATGGAATTATGGGAATTATGCTAAAAAATGTTCATCTTAGTCTTAAAAAAGATAATTTAAACTCCTTGCAAGGTTATGAAAGTTACCACGAGTATCCTCAGCATTGACATCAGCACCATTTTCCAGTAGCAACTTGACAACTTGTTCATTTCCAGTCCACGCTGCTTTCATCAGGCTAGTCTCTCCTAGATTCAAATTCATGTAAACAAATAGATAAATGGATAAATTTTTGGAATAAAATTAAATAAAATGAATCAAGGAATAATGGATCAAATGATTTATTCAAATCAAAGAGTGTAGATCAGCCTGCTTTTAAACTGTATGACAGTAACCCCTCACCCCCACACATCCAATTAGATATGATGCTCTCAGAAATACATATTAACATCTGTAATAATTTGATAGACTTAAATCCTTATTTTCATACTAACCATTTTTGGATTTTGCTTTGACATCAGCTCCATGTTCCAACAGTACTTGAACCATTTCTTTAAATCCCTCCTTTGCTGCATACATAAGACTTGAAGTTCCTAAAAAGGATGAAGCATTTATGACAATTAGAAAATAATGATTATAGAATTTTTTGGACATAAAATGAATAAGCAATATAAGAGTTACATTACAATAACTTGTTACAAATTGATAATGATTTGGAACCAGATTTCTAAAAGATACAACTTTTTTCAAAAATCACAGAATGCTTCTAGGTTTTACTAGTAGTTTTAACAAACCAGAATCATCCATAGAATTGACTTCAGCTCCATGTTCTAACAGAGTCTTTACAACTTGTAAGTGACCCCACCAGGATGCATATATGAGACTGGTAAACCCTGAATAAAATAATCATATTGGAGGGGAAGAATTTTGATAGGTATAATTAACTAGGATGATAAAAAATTGTTAGTAAGGAAGTTATAATTTGATAAAGGCCTATTATCAATTTGGATGGAATTCCAAACGTCTACTAAAATTTTAACACTTCTCTAGAATGTCCATAAAAAAATAAAAAAGAAACTAGTAAAGTAAATCATTAAGAGAATTAAATTTTATTAAATGCCAAAACGAGATCATTTAGAAAAGTTGAAAGAATTAATTTTTATTAAATGATGTAAGTGAATGCCCTCTTGTTATAGGAAACGCAATTATCAACATCCCCCTGTGAATTGTCCTTTGCACTGCCTTAAATTTAAATCATTTGGAAAATTCTCAATAACAAATGGGTAGTAATCAAATAGATCTGAAATTTTTAAACTCACCATTGTTATCTTTCTCATTAACATCAGCACCATGATTTAGAAGCATTTCACATATTTCTTGATGCCCATTCATTGCTGCATACATAAGGCTGGTAAAACCTAAATTTATTGGGATAAATTCACAAACTACATAGTATACTATTCTTCTTCTAGAAAATACAAGGTTCGCTTAGTTAAAGATACAGTTGTTGAGCTAACCTTTCTTGTCATTTAAATAAGTTCTGTAGTGTATTTTAATTTATCACTGGCTATTTTAATAAATACAATGGTGTCTGAAAGATCATTGAAAAATGTAATGATGAATGGCATTTAACTAAATATGAATCTATCATCTAGGGGTGGCTCGGTATTATAAGATTTAAAAAATAGCCTTAAACCAGCCTGGGACTTAAATCTTAAAACAAAATATCCTAAAATCATTCTGAAGCTATCCTAAATTGGCGAACTCAATCCCTTAAGTAGTCATCAAAATCTTAAGCTTCAGATAAATAATACCTTACTACTTTATATTATAGGATAGTAAGTATGATTAAACCTACCAAAATTATCTCTAGCATTCGTGTTAGCTGAATGATCTAATAAGATTTGAACCACATCTTTGTGACCATTCCATGCAGCATATGTAACACTGGTAACTCCTAGAGAGAATAAATTGTTGCGTATTTTTTATAAAGTTCAGTGATAGGATTATGTCTCTTGTGAATCAAAAAGTAAAGTTCTAATAGTCAGTACATCAGCAACCTTAAAAATGATATTTTAGTCCTGTCTTGCCCCAATGCATAATATCTAAGACCAAAGGCTATGCCCCTAGCATATAGGGGCTCTATTGAAGCCTCTAATGGATATGGAAGGGTAAAAAAGCCTAAACCATCTCAGGACCTATAGGAAACTTCACTATAAAGGAGAAGCATATAGGTTCAGTGGTTAGCGAGATCCTTTGCATAAAAGCCAACTACCATAAAAGCCTACTACTTTGTATAATAGGATAAAACCACAACTGACCATAATTATCCTTAGCTTCAACCTCAGCACCATCCTCTAGTAGAATCCTAGTCACATCACTAGGTGTCCATTTCTGGCTGCATGGATCAGACTGGTTCTTCCTGGTTATAAAACAGATATTATTCATAAAATGTGAATTTGAACCAACCAATTAAAATTTAGTAACAGTGCCAAATCTTTTTAAGCCAATGAAAGTGAAAAAAATTTATAAAACTTTGGACACCCAGTCCAGTGCCCTCTTCCTCCCTGAAGGGTCTACACTCAAACTCAGTACATCAATTCCCCAACAACTCAAAGAGTTTATTCTTTTTGTTTAAAATATTGCGAATATCAAAAAAAATTCAGTGAAACAATTTTCTTAAAAGTTGACTTTATCATAATCTTAAGAATCAATCATAAAAAAATATTATTTGGTTAGAAATTAAAAAGATTTATTCTGATACCTTCTCCATCTTTAGCTTCAACATTAGCACCTTCAGATAACAACTTTTGTACTTCTTCACCGTCTCCAATTTTAGATGCTTTGACCAAATCTATGGAAAAATATTACTTTCTTATATTTCCAACTAGCGGTTTCGCCCCTAGTCTCTAGGGGCTTTTTCTCAAGAGATAATTAATGAAAAAAAATTAAGGACATGTGGAGAAGCCCCAGTCCACCACCACTAATTCTAAATAATTTTTAAAAATTGGGGGGGATTTTTACATATTTTTGGGGGTTGGGGGTTGGGGGTGTCCCACTCCCCAAGAAAATAACCGCCACAGGACCAGTAGGTATATTCCCTGAAGAGAAAATCCGATCGGTTTTGTGGTTACCAAGATCTTAAGGGACAGACAGACGGACGGACAGGCAGACATCATTCTACTTTGTATTATAGATAAAAGGTTATTGAAAGATATTTACTTACATTTTTACTTAAGACATAATATTAAAGAGAATAAAAGTTTACCTTTTTTAATCAGTTTCATTTCTTGTGGTGTTGGAATGGTTCCTTTATTGAATTCAGTTATTTCAGCATTTGTTTTACTTGATTCTTCAGCAAATTCTGTGGCAGTAGATGTAGTTTCAATGATATTTTCAATAGATATTTCATTAGTTGGCTCAATTTGAATCTAAATGAATTATTGAAGGATTTTTAATAAAATTCTATAACAATAATAATAATATAATAATTCAAGATAAGGTAGGGGTCAAAATAGTGTTTTTTCTTAACCCTGGTTAGGTAACTCCCTGATAAAGGAGGGGGGGGGGGTGGGTTTAAAAACCTACCATGGCATTTATGAAATATAAAAATCTACTTATCTGATCCAGATTTTGAAGAATAATTACGCACACAAAACAATCCTAAGAAGTTATTATCCCACATAATTTTTTTTTTTTTTGGGGGGGGGGGAAATTTATGTTGTATTTTCAATAATATGTTAATAATATTAATTTTAATGACCTTAATTGTAGAATTTGATGTAGAAATACTTCTCCTTGTCACCATTAGGAAACAAACCTTACAAATTATATTTAAAAAATTTCATATTCTGTTTTTTCATTGATGTTTGTCTGATCGGACCAATCCTGTCAAACCAAGTCACGAGATGTTATTTTAATCAATTAATCATATAGATAAAAAAATGATTACATAAATAACAAATTAGATAAATATCATTTCGAATTCATTCGAATCCAGTGGATAGGAACCGGTTCTCATCCATACGAAAAAACTATGTCTAGCATCGTATTATATCCAGCTTTCTACTAATATAAAATGTACAATTATAGGATTAAAACCAGTATTTTAAGCCCCGAGGTGCCGAAGGCACGGGCTAAAAAAACTGGTTTTAATCTTATAATTTTACATTCTATATCAGCGGAAAGCTGTTTATAATACGATGCGAGAAATAACTATTAGTTCTTAATCTGGTGGTTTCTCACAAAGTGCTTGTAGAGCACTGATAATGCCTCTTCTTTTATTTAAAAAAACAAGGATGACAGAATCCATAAAGCGAAGCTCTGAAACGGTAGGACAAACGAATATTAACAGTTGTATAGTGTCAGAACTGAATAATCAGAATATAAATGTATAAAAGTCGAACGAAACAAAATTGTAAGTAAATCTGCTTACATACAGGATATTGTTTAACGACATACTTACATTTTTAGGTCTTTATCATAGAGATGCTTCACTTATAACAATGTACTTTGTTGTCCTAGGAATCAGTCCAAAAACCAGACCTATCGGACAATTTTATCGTATAAAAGTTTGATATTAAAAAAGTTAAGAATCAACATGTTTAAAAGGGACGTACGGACTTTCTAGTAACGATTATAGTATTGCTTCGCTTTCTAACTTCTATAGGATCGGAAAGTCTGAAATGGATAGGATAATTTAATCTAACATGCCTAAATCAACGAAAAGAGCTACCCGTTACGTAAGGACGGACCGAGCCTTATCATAGAAAAGCTTCGCTTTTAATAAGATGGGAGAATTAGTTTTCCTTCACTCCTGCGGGTCCTATGCGTTAACCTAGTACCAAATATAACCTAACCTAAACCAACGAAAAACTATCCTCCTTCCCTTATTTTCAATTTATTAAAGATAATGGGAGACGGTTTCAGTGCTCAACAAGGTACTTTCAGTGAAAGCGCCCCTGAATCTTAGAAATCACCAAGCACAAAATATGCATTTAGAGAGGTCTCTATGATCGCCAATATGCTAGTTGTTGAGTAGCTGTGCTACTTAAAAATTAAACTGAGAACTTACAACAATGTTTAAAATCATGTTTATTTTATACAATAAATTTCACTACTGTATTCAGATTTTTAGTAAATCAAGTTTTTTCTTGGCTCAAAATGATACTTTCCTTTTTCTTTCCCTAAAATAATGTTTATCTACGGGAATGGATGTATAATATACGTGGATTTTATGACAGGAGAAAAAATGTCGTCAATTTAGGTAGCAATGTGGTAAAAGAGGGGGATGGGGGAGATCGTTATGTTAGCCCGCTGCAGAGTTCACTTTATTATAGAACATACAATTTGGTGTAAGATCCAAGTAATAATATAATATATGCAGGGAAAAGGGAATGATATTCTGACAAACAATTCTAAAGGAAAATTTCCCTACAACCCCCTTCCCCTTCTTACCCACCACACTTCAATTACATAAAAAAATATACTTCAATCTTACCTTAAAAGGTTTCGTGATTTTTTGTAGAATTGATTGTTAGAATAGCTACCCCTGAATTAATCCATTCCTATGACCAAGGCTTGTTTACTCTTTACTATTCAATTTAGAATAGGATTTATTATGTAACTTGATTAGCTAAATGTATTGACTTCAGTTAATAAATTCCACTGTATCTGGATGGAAGATGTTCTACATAAAAAAAATCATGTATCGCGTATTGTCCTTCTATAAAAATACCATAATGTTTGTCTGTCTGTGTACCGAAGTTTATCGCTAACCGTTTTGATTCTCCTTTAAAATATGTAGCTTCTCGTACATCCTTGGAAGGTTTATAACTAATCAATTTTGTTTCAAAACAGTATTAGAAGGGTTGACCAACTTTCGCTAACAACAGGTAAAGCTGGTTCAACCTTCCCTAAATATAAAAAAAAACATATCGTTGGTTGAGCAGTTAGTAAGAACTTTCAGACTGGCCAGCCAATTTTGAAAATAAAAAACGTACATAACGTACACACAAAAAATACGTTACGTACATAAAAAAAGTAAAAAAACGTACAAAAACGTTCATTCCTAATAAAAATAAGTTAAATAATTTCCTAGTTACCTATTATCAATACATTTAAGTCTACTAGCAGCTACCTGTAAAGGAGAACCATAGCGAACTGACAGACACAAGATATCCTCTTACTCTATTTAAAAGAACTAGCGTCTACGCTCCTAAAGGCCTCTAGGGGCACTTGAGGAGGGGAGAGTTGAATTCAATAAAAAAACATGGATGGCAACATACATAAGTAGCGAAGCTCAAAAGTTATTTATAGACAACTGGAAAAAAATTAACTTAAAATCAGTGAGCAATTAAAATTCATTTTTGGGGGGAGGAGGTAGTTTTTTTTCTAAAGTCAATTTATCTTGGGAGGGTGGATGGTGACACTCTTCCCCAAAATAGTTATAAAACTTCCAAAAACCTATGAGAAGCTATCCTGTTAAGGAGAACCATATCGGTTCCGTGGTTAGCGAGATTCTTTGGTACAAACAAACAGACATCATGTTATTATGTACAAAGTATATCCTATTATAAGGACCAGCGACTACGCCCTTAGAGGCCTCTAGAGGAACTTGATTAAGGGGGGGGGGGAGTTAAATTAAAAACCCATTTTTTTTATTTAAAAATAAAAAGTAAAAAACAAGGATGACAACATCCTTAAGTAGCGAAGCTCAAAAGTTATGAATGGAAATCTGGGAACTATATAAACTATAGAGTAGTGTCGTAAAAAATAAGCATTTAACTTATTTAAATAAATCACAAAACCTTTTAAAAATATATAATAACGTGAAAATCTAGAAATAAATTCAGCCCCCCAACCAATAAGCAAATCTCAATGAAATTACAACCGTCTATCAGGAATATGAGTAGAGAAAATCACAAAAACCTATACATCTAGGAATCGATCTAGCACTGCAACAAATAGACAAACCTTAAAGAAACTTTTTGAAAATATGTAGAATATGAATTTATTTATTCCCTGAAAATTTCAGCCGTCTATCTTGAATAGAAGTCGAGAAAACCATGAAAAAAAGAAAATCTAGGAATAGATCTTCTAGCACCCCAACCAAAAGGCAAATCTTAATGAAAATATGTAGAATGTGAACTTATTCAATCAAAAAACAGGAGCCGAGAAAATCACGTTTCTCCGATAGCATAACGGACTGACAAAGTGATTATAGAGTAGCTTCGCTAATAAATTTTTTAGTGAGGGAGGGGGGAGTAGACCACCCCCATTTCTGATTTCAATTTTTAAAAGAAAGAGAAAATAGGGGAAGGGTGGTGATTTTTTTCTAAGAGTAATTTCTCTTGGGAGGGTGGTTGTACCCTCTCCCAGGACCTATGAGAAGCTACCCTGTAAAGGAGAACCATATCGGTTTAGCGGTTAGCGAGAACCTTCGGTACAAATAAACTGACAGAGAGACATACATCCTGTTATTACGTACTAAGTATATTCTATTAAATAAAGTAGTAAGTTTTTTGTCTGATGCTTAAGATTTTCATAACTACTTCATACAGTTACCGAGATGATTTTAGGCTATTTTTCTACCATTTTGAATACAGGTTCTTGAAGGGATATGGAAGGACAGAGAAAATAGCCTACAACCTCACAATAATCATGTCGGTTCAGCAGTTAGCAAGATTCTTCGTTACAGAAAAAAAGGATTTATAGGATAAATATATAATAGGATATAGGGTTATTTTGTCTGTTGCTAAAGATCTCAGAAAATACTAGTCTTTGATACAAAGTAAATCAGTGCCTGTCTGTCTAAAGCTTAAGATCTTGGTAACCACTGAACAGATTGGGTTCTAATCATCAGGGAATATAGGCTATTTTCTTAGAGTGTGGGAAACCCACCCTCCAAAAAAAATCAACCACCCCTCAATTTATTTTTATAAACTAATGCAAATCAGCGAGGTGGGGGAACCCCCACCGCACCCTGGGGCGAAGCCTAAATGAAAAAAATAATCACAATCTTTTTTTATATTTTTTTTGGGACAAATTTCCAACAAACGATTCTATAAAAGAGGGGACGAAGCCTCTAGAGGCTAGGGGCGAAGCCTCTAATCCTAGTAGAAAGTAAAAAGCTTTAAGTGTCCCTCCCCCAAAGAAAAAAAGCAAAAAACCATCACAGGACTATTAGGTATATTCCATGAAGAGTAGAGCCCAATAGGTTCAGTGGTTACTGAGATATTAAGCTTCTGATATACAGACGGACAAGCAGACGGACAGACTTCGTTCTACTTTGTATTATAGATAATATACTATTTTTGTAATACTTTTTGTACAAATACAAATAAATATACAAATACTTTTATACTTATATTTGATTCTTATTCTTTAAAAACTGAAGATACCAAAAAATAAGACTTCTTAATCCTAAACTGAGCACCATATGATATCTCGGAAAATTTACCCAAGTATATAAAGAATTTGAAAAAAAATATCGTAAAATCTATTAAAGGGGTAGTTGCATGAAATGCATTTAAACTTGAATTTAGTCAACTGCATATCTCTTTCTGTTCAATAGTTTAAACTAAATCTATAGGACATATATTTCAAATCCATAAATTTAAACTGTAAGTTTTAATAACATATATGCATGATTTACCTACATATTTTTGTTCTATGAAAATTTAAGATAATATTGAATTTATTTAATATAATACACCTATAGTTTTTGTTAAAATTTTCGTACAAAACATACAAATTACTTTTCTGCTAATATTTGATTCTTATTATTTAAAAAAAACGTAAAACGTACAAAAATACAAATTTCAAAATACGTTACGTACACATATCGATGCGTAACGTACAAAACGTACACTCTGGCCAGTCTGAACTTTGTATACAAACATCCTACCTCTTTAGCAATGAGTAAACAAGGATGGCACCTTCCATAAAAGCGAAGCACTGAAATTTTTGGTATAAACAAAATTGTAAGTAAATTTGTAGAAAAACTGCGTTAATACAAGATGCTGTTTAAGAACATATTTACATTTAAGGATTTGATAAGAGATCCTTCGCTTATAACAAAAATATCAGCATGTTTTTGATTGACGTACAGACTTTCTTATTACGATTATAGAGTTGCTACGTTTCCTATTTAGTACCTCATTGTTATAAGTATCACCATGAAAAGTATTGAATCGACAGAACAATTCTAACATGTTTAAATTAACGAAAATAGCTAACTATCCCAGACGGACCGACCCTAATTATAGAAAAGTCTCGCTTTTAAAACTTGAAAAAAGAATGGTTTTAAATATATTAATATTTATTCAGAAATGCGTCATTTAACAATGGATATAGAATACGTGGATGTTGTGAGAGATTTTCGCATACCCTGATAAAATGTTTCTCTCAGCTGACTAATATAACGACCCCCCCCCCCCAATCCCTCTTAATGACTTTACCCCATCTCTTTCCTGTAGATGAATGTATTGACCAACATCTGAGGACTATATTAGCAACCTAAATTGATAAAAATACCCCTTTCACAATATTCACGTATTTTATATCCATTTATATCATAATTTTTACATTTTAAGATTGGTAACTGATTTTCTCGTATTTATTAGAAACCGATAAATATCCGGTGGATTAGAACCGGTTCTCATCCATACGAAAAAACTATGTCTAGCATCCAGTTTTCTACGAATATAAAAATATATTATACAATCATAAGATTAAAACCAGTTTTTTAGCCCCGTACCTTGGCATCTTGGGGCAAAAAAATTGGTTTTAATCTTATAATTGTTCATTTTATATCCGCGGAAAGCTGATTTTAATACGATGCGAGAATAGTTATTTCTTGCATCGTCTTTCGTGCAGCTTTTCGCGTATATAGAATGACAATAGAGGTGCCAAAGGCACGGGCTAAAAAAATTGGTTTTAATCTTATGATTGTACATTTTTATATTCTTAGAAAGCTGGATATAATACGGTGCTAGACATAGTTTTTTTTTTCGTATGGATAAGAACCGGTTCCTATAAACCGGATTCGAATGAATACGAGAAATAACTATAATTTACTTTTAAGTACATATAGATTGGGTGCCTAAGTTTGGTTTAGCTATGAAAAAAAACCTGATTTCTATTTGTACATATATTAGCTTCCGGTTTTTTGTTTCTAACAAAACCAAAATTACAGGCATTCTAGTATCAATGATATACGATGGTATTAAACAAAATTACCCCTAAATATATACCTATATAAAAAAAATATTGGTTAAAAAATTTGGACATTTACTTGTTTGAAACCAATCAATTAAAATTTCATTAAAGGTACCAAAGGTTGCTTTAAGCTAACAATGAAATATGATAATGTGATTAATAAACTTTGGGTACCGATGTAATTTTTACCCCAATGTCCGCTCCGTTCCTGGTATTATTAAATGTATAACTTTGATCCTAGTATTATCACTTTGGAATTTTTTTAAATTGCAAGATTTAAAAAATATACTGATACCTTAATTAAAACAGCTATAAGCTGACTAATATGATAATGTCGTTAAAAAACTTTGGGTAGCAGTGTAATTTGGTAAGTTGAAATAACTTTGATCCTATTCAGTTTTAACAAATAAAACAAAGTTTTTCTGTTTCTTTTGGATTGCAAGATCTAGAGAATATTACTGATAATAAAAAGTGTGTACAAGAGAAATTAACAAATAAAATGTATAAAGACTGTACAAAAGAAATTTTTAGTAGCGCAGCTACTCTATAATTAGTTCTTGTTCTTCTAACTTTCATCATCGTCGTCGTCATAGTTTAATTTGGGCTGCAGTTTCCATTGGGGGGCCTAAAATTATGTGTATTAACATTTTTTTCCTGTTTTGGAAACTAGAAGAAATATGAAAAAGGTCCATATGATATTCTTTGCAAAAATATACAAACAACTCTTATTTGCAAGATCATTGTCTGGAAGTCCTTATTGTGCAATTTAATGAGTTGGGCTTGTTTTGGGCCAAAGTATTTCCCCTACTTTTGCTATTAATGTAGTGCATCACACAGTCTTCAACGTATTCAGGTTTTACGCATTTTGCGCCGAGATAGTAACCAAATATCCGTCATTTGAAATCAGCCGGATATCCGGTTTTCGGCCAAAAAATATCCGGCCCAACCCTAGTTACGATACAGTCGCCCCCTACCTAAAAAAAGCCTAGCTGGCAGTGAATATCCTATTATAAATAGTGAGGATTTTTGTCCCTAGCCAAAAATCTAGGAAATTGCTGGTCAGATTTGGTTATAATTTTCAGGCAAGCTTTATTAATATCTTGGGGTGGTTTTCTTAGCCTTTTCCTTCCAAACGTTTCAACACTAATTGTAATCTACAGAAGGGATATTTCTGTGTATCATCATTAGGAATGTATATAAATTTATTGGCCATTGTCTTATCCCTTTAGATCCCTGCATCATACCTGGCTTTTCTTGGCAGATTTCTTTTCTCCAACTTTGTGAATTTCTTTTTCAAGCTCTAATTTCGGCGAATATACCAATCTAAACATAAAACATATATTCTTAGCCTATCTATATGTCTATTTATATAAATTTATCTATTTATATATTTATCTCTCTATCTATTAATTGTGATAAAAACAAATTTTGCGTTTCATCTTAAGGTATATATTCTTAACCTATCTATATGTCTATCTATCTATCTACATATGTATATGTCTGTCTATCTTTCTATATGTATATCTATCTATCTATTAATTGTTTATCGCTTACTTTAACGGTGCTGGTTTAGTCCTCCATCTTGTGATATAAACAAACTTTAGTGTATGGTCTTTGGGTATATATTCGCCATCACACAGTATATCGATTTCCTAAAAATATAAGGGGGGGGGAAGTTTGTACACTTATAGGAAATGAAATTCAGTACCAAAGTTTGGGAGGGTACTGTGGGCTTGTTTTTAAAGTTATCAACCTAATTCTTTTTGTAGGCTCTCTTATATGACTGGATATACACGTATTTCTTTGAAAATTGAATTTCGGCACTTTCCTTCTAGGGGCTTGTGGAGCAATAGACCCCCCAAAACACTAAAAATATGAGTTCTGAACTTACTTTTAAAGATATCAACCTGATTTTTTTTTTATAATACTTTTTTAACATAACCGAATCAACGAACCATTACAGATTTCATTTTGGGACTTTCCTTCTAGGGCCTAGTGGAGCAATAGACCCCCCAAAACACTAAAAATATGAGTTCTGAACTTATTTTTAAAGATATCAACCTGATTTTTTTTAATAATACTTTTTTAACATAACCGAATCAACGAACCATTACAGATTTCATTTTGGGACTTTCCTTCTAGGGGCTTGTGGAGCAATAGACCCCCCAAAACACTAAAAATATGAGTTCTGAACTTATTTTTAAAGATATCAACCTGATTTTTTTTATAATACTTTTTTTAACATAACCGAATCAACGAACCATTACAGATTTCATTTTGGGACTTTCCTTCTAGGGGCTTGTGGAGCAATAGACCCCTCAAAACACTAAAAATATGAGTTCTGACCTTATTTTTAAAGATATCAACCTGATTTTTTTTATAATACTTTTTTAACATAACCGAATCAACGAACCATTACAGATTTCATTTTGGGACTTTCCTTCTAGGGGCTTGTGGAGCAATAGACCCCCCAAAACACTATAAATATGAGTTCTGACCTTATTTTTAAAGATATCAACCTGATTTTTTTTTAATAATACTTTTTTAACATAACCGAATCAACGAACCATTACAGATTTCATTTTGGGACTTTCCTTCTAGGGGCTTGTGGAGCAATAGACCCCCAAAACACTAAAAATATGAGTTCTGACCTTATTTTAAAGGATATCAACCTGATTTTTTTTATAATACTTTTTTAACATAACCGAATCAACAAACCATTACAGATTTCATTTTGGGACTTTCCTTCTAGGGCTTGTGGAGCAAAAGACCCCCAAAAACACTAAAAATATGAGTTCTGACATTATTTTTAAAGATATCAACCTGATTTTTTATAATACTTTTTTAACATAACCGAATCAAAGAACCATTACAGATTTCATTTTCGGACTTTCCTTCTAGGGTGTAGTGGAGCAAAAGACCCCTAAAACACTAAAAATATGAGTTCTGACCTTATTTTTAAATATATCAACCTGATTTTTTTAACACTTTTTTAACATAACCGAACTTGGTAACTTTAACAGATTTCATTCGTGACTTTCCTTCTAGAAGCTAGTGGGGCAAAAGACATGCTGTATTTGTTGCAATTGAAAAACCAATCAATAACTAATAGTTTTCTTTTTTTACACTGAATACTTAATTTTTTTCAATTATGTAGATAGTTTTTGACTTTTTTAAATTTTTTTAAATTTGTTAGGATACATCATCATTTTTAGTCTTTGTACAGTATTTCTATACCAAGTAGGTATTATGAAACCTTAATCTAGTTGTCTTAATGTAATTTTTTTTAAGAATACTACTTAATATTTGAATATGACTGTGAATTGATTCAAGCGCATTTTCATTGGACCCTAGAAGGAAATCAAAATCTGTAATGATTACATAATCATTTATGTGAAAAAATTTCACATTAAAAAAATGTTTTTAGTGTTTTGCTTCACTAGCTTCTAGAAGGAAAGTCCCAAAATTAAATCTGTAAAAGTTACCAAGTTCAGTGTTAAAAAAGTGTTTTAAAAAAATCAGGTTGATATCTTTAAAAATAAGGTCAGAACTCATATGTTTAGTGTTTTGGGGGGTCTTTTGCTCCACTAGTCCCTAGAAGTAAAGTCCCAAAATGAAATCTGTAATGGTTCATTAAGTCAGTTGTTAAAAAAGTTTTCTTTAAAAAATCAGGTTGACATCTTTAGAAATAAGCTCAGAACTCCTATTTTTAGTGTTTTTTTTTGAGTCTTTTGCTCCACTAGCTCTAGAAGGAAAGTCCCAAAATGAAATCTGTATTGTTTCGTAGATTTGGTTATGTTAAAAAAGTATTATAAAAAAATCGGGTTAATATGTTTAAAAATAAGCTCAGAACTCATATTTTTAGTGTTTTTGGGATCTTTACTCCACTAGCCCCTAGAAGGAAAGTCCCAAAATGAAATCCGTAATGGTTTCTTAGTTCGGTTATGTTAAAAAAGTATTATTTTTAAAAAAATAGTTTGATATATTTAAAAATAAGCTCAGAACTCATATTTTTAGTGTTGGGGTCTTTTGCTCCACAAGCCCCTAGAAAGAGAGTCCTAAAATGAAATCTGTAATAGTACGTAGATTTTGGGGGTCTTGCTCCACATGCCCCTAGAAGGAAAGTACCAAAATGAAATCCGTAATGGTTTCTTCAATTTTCTTTTAGTGTTTTTTTGGAGTCTTTTGCTCCACTAGCTCTAGAAGGAAAGTCCCAAAATGAAATCTGTAATGGTTCGTTGATTCGGTTATGTTAAAAAAGTATTATTGAAAAAAATCAGGTTGATATCTTTAAAAATAAGGTAAGAACTCATATTTTTAGTGTTTTGGGGGGTCTATTGCTCCAATAGCCCCTAGAAGGAAAGTCGCAAAATGAAATCTGTAATGGTTCGTTGATTCGGTTATGTTAAAAAAGTATTATAAAAAAAATCAGGTTGATATCTTTAAAAATAAGGTCAGAACTCATATTTTTAGTGTTTTGGGGGGTCTATTGCTCCACAAGCCCCTAGAAGGAAAGTCCCAAAATGAAATCCGTAATGGTTTCTTCAATCGGTTATGTTGAAAAAGTATTATTTTTAAAAAATCAGGTAGATATCTTTAAAAATAAGGTCAGAACTCATATTTTTAGTGTTTTTTGGGATCTTTTGCTCCACAAGGCCCTATAAGGAAAGTCCCAAAATGAAATCTGTAATGGTTCGTTGATTCGGTTATGTTAAAAAAGTATTATTAAAAAAAATCAGGTTGATATCTTTAAAAATAAGGTCAGAACTCATATTTTTAGTGTTTTGGGGGGTCTATTGCTCCACTAGGCCCTAGAAGGAAAGTCCCAAAATGAAATCTGTAATGGTTCGTTGATTCGGTTATGTTAAAAAAGTATTATAAAAAAAAAATCAGGTTGATATCTTTAAAAATAAGTTCAGAACTCATATTTTTAGTGTTTTGGGGGGTCTATTGCTCCACAAGCCCCTAGAAGGAAAGTGCCGAAATTCAATTTTCAAAGAAATACGTGTATATCCAGTCATATAAGAGAGCCTTTAAAAAGAATTAGGTTGATAACTTTAAAAACAAGCCCACAGTACCCTCCCAAACTTTGGTACTGAATTTCATTTCCTATAAGTGTACAAACTTCCCCCCCCCTTATTTCAGATTATTATTTTTTACCCCATTACATCAGGTTAATCCCCTAGAAAATTCTAGGAAATTTTTTGAGGGAGGGGGGGTATTTTGTCTTGGACGATTTCTCCTTGAAGGGTACACGGTACCCTCCTACAAATTAAAAGCCTTACCGAGACCTCTAAGAAGCTTCCCGTTTGACATAAGTCAATCCATCGTTTTATCAAGATCTCAGAGAGTAAGGAGACAATTGGCTGTTTATTACACAAGTCCCCAAAGTTTTATAATGTTTTCTTTTTCGTTATTTTAACAACTTTAGGGACTTTTAATAAATTTCGATTAGTTGGTTTCTTAAATTGAGTGTATATACGTTTTACCACAGAAGTTGCAATTTTGTGCATTAACATTGGGGATATACACCAATTAGTCGGCCAATGTCTTATCCCTTTAGATCCCTGGCAAGATATACATACAGGGATAAATCAATGGAAGATAAATGACTAAACATTCGCGTAATATTTGTAGAATATCC
The DNA here is from genome assembly GCF_053477335.1 of Acartia tonsa. Lineage (NCBI taxonomy): Eukaryota > Metazoa > Arthropoda > Copepoda > Calanoida > Acartiidae > Acartia > Acartia tonsa. Next base: position 32,347,252 of record NC_137272.1, read on the forward strand.
AAGTTCACTTACCCTGTATTGATTTGTAGTTCCCAAACATTTTAAAGCTATAAACTTCTTTAGTAAGGTAATTGTGGCAGAACTGAAAACAATATTATTATGTTATCGTGAATAATGTAAGTGGTTATAAAATAACATAACAAATAGGCATAATATATAAAATAAATCAATTTTGAGGACTATTATTGAATTTTGGTTGAGTGTCTAAACGTTTCAACCAGGGGCGTCCAAACTTTTTTTTTTGGGGGGGGTAAAAAATTTTAGAGGGGGGGGTAATTCGTGTTTGGGGGGGGGGGTAAAATAGCGCGCGAAGCGCGCCGAAATTTTTTTTTACCCCCCCCAAAATTTTACCCCGGGGGTAAATTTGATTGGGGGGGGTAATTACCCCCCCCAAACTAATTTACCCCGGGGGTAAAATTTTTGGGGGGGGTAATTTAATTATGTAAAAATAGCACCTACCTAATCTATTAAGTTAATAAGTACTATCCTATAACATAGTAGTAGTAAGTAAGGTTTATTTGACTATAGCTTCAGATTTCATTACTTTTAATACTGAGTTCTCCTTTTTAGAAGAGCTTCACATAGATCCCATGATGGTTCCACACTATTATAGGTCAATCCTTTGAGTGGTTTTAGGCTATTTTTCTCCTCCCTTTTTACCCTTTAGAAAACACGAGTTCTTAGATGCTAAGGGCGCCACTACTATTCAAATATATAGTAGTATCTCATTCTTTAGAACATAAAAATACAATAATTAACTCACTAACCAATGAACCAACATGGTCCTGGTAAGTTTTATAACTAGTTTTGAGACACCCTGACATCCTCCCAAAAGAAATCGCCTATAGAAATTCTTTTTCATTATTTAATGAAATATTTAATTTAGTTAGGTATCTATTTTATGGAATCTTCAGTGCTTTACAATTACATCATAGATCCCCCCCCCGAAAAAAAAAATTTTCAGTAAAATTTTTTTTTTAAGAACATTCAATTTGGGGGGGGTAAATAACCCCCCCAAAAAATTTTGTTAAAGAACATTTATTTTGGGGGGGTAATTACCCCCCCCCCAAAATCGTTGGGGGTGCCTACGGCACCCCCAAGGTAGGGGAAATTTTTTTTTGGGGGGGGTATTGTTCAAAAAATTTTGGGGGTGCCTACGGCACCCCCAAAATCGTTTGAGGGTGCCAAATGGCCCATTACCCCCCCCCCCCTTGGACGCCTATGGTTTCAACCACTAATTGTAATCTGTAGTATGGGTAATTTTGGTTCACATTATTGTGGATGTGCATCAATTTATCGGCCATTGTCTTATCCCTTTAGATCCCTGATAATAATAATAATATTCCTTGAGCATCTGATGTATTTTCTCTTGATTTCCTTGAGTGGACAGTCTGCACTCGGTTCCAGCACCAAGTTCACCTGTTCTTCAAATCTAAAAATAATAACGATTGCCAGCTGAGTTTTTTGGTGGGGATTCCCTTTATCAATTTACATCCAGAGAATTCACTTTGTCCGTCGGTCATGAAACAAAAGAACTCTATATATTTCATTTAAGAAGGTTTTGACATTTTTTTCCTTCTTTCTGTATATCTATTTATTCATTTATCTATCTTTATACCTGTGGTCATCTTGATTTCCATCACCCTGTCCCGCCTCCCTTTTCTATCCCTCAATATTTATATATTTATCTACCTATCTATTAATTCATTTATCTAGGTATCTTTATACCTGTGATAATCTTGATTTCCATCGCCCTGTCCCTCCTCGCCAGCCTCACCCTCCCTATCTACCCAACTATCTATCTGTCTATCTACCTCACTATCTTTCTGTCTATCAATCTACCTGTGATAATCTTGATTTCCATCTCCCTGTCCCTCCTCCCCAGTCTCTCCCTCCTCTCCCTCCCTGTCTCCCTTTATTTTCTCCTCGACCTCGACGTCCTTGGGACACGGGATACCCTTGTCTTTGTAGAATTCACGTTCCCTGTGAAAATATATTTCAGCAATAGAGATAGAATAAGTGGATGGTATATAAAGGAGAATTTTTTTCGTCAATTTTTTTAGTCCTCAGATATTGGTCAATACGTTCCTCCAATGGTCAGGGGACATCAAAGAACGTCCAAGCTTTTTATGAGTAGAGAAAACTAATGTAATATTTTTAAAAATTTTCAGGGGGTTAAAATGAGGGTTTTTAAAAGTTTTAGGGGGGTATCACCTTTAACCCTATCCTCCTTGGACATCTATCGTTTCTCTCCTTCCTATTCATTTATTAATCTCTTTATTTATCCTATCTCTCTACAATCATATGCTACTATATTCTATGCCCCAATTTACCTTGTATATTCATCTGTTTCGAGATTGGGGACTAATTTGTACACAATGTCCTGCATGGTGCGGTCAAACTTTATATAGTTCATGGGATGGGACTGGTGGATAACTTCATCACACTAAAATTCAAGGGTTTTCATTAATTATTGTATATAAAAGTTAAAGGATGTATGTGTGTGTGTGTATGCTTGAGTGTATCAAGCAGTATCTCGCTTACTGATAGTTTCCCAGCTGTTAAGCTGTAAAATTGAAACTTTCCTTTTAATTACCTGGCGAGCACTAGCCCCCTCCTTTTTTCTGTTCGTTTGTTCTATGTTCAATTTTAGAAATTCGCTTTTCATGGATGTTGTCATCCTTGTTATAGAGTATTTACTATGGACTGGACATACAGAGGGTGTAGTACAGATATGTTCTAATTATAGAGTAGCTACTATGGACATACAGAGGGTGTAGTACAGATATGTTCTAATTATAGAGTAGCTACTAAGGATATACAGAGGGTGTAGTACAGATATGTTCTAATTATAGAGTAGCTACTATGGACATACAGAGGGTGTAGTACAGATATGTTCTAATTATAGAGTAGCTACTAAGGATATACAGAGGGTGTAGTACAGATATGTTCTAATTATAGAGTAGCTACTAAGGATATACAGAGGGTGTAGTACAGATATATTCTAACTATAGAGTAGCTACTATGGACATACAGAGGGTGTAGTACAGATATATTCTAGTTATAGAGTAGCTACTATGGACATACAGAGGGTGTAGTACAGATATGTTCTAATTATAGAGTAGCTACTATGGACATACAGAGGGTGTAGTACAGATATATTTTAATTATAGAGTAGCTACTATGGATATACAGAGGGGGTAGTACAGATATATTCTAGTTATAGAGTAGCTACTATGGACATACAGAGGGGGTAGTACAGATATATTCTAATTATAGAGTAGCTACTATGGATATACAGACCTGTGGACAAGTATTATTATCATCAGTATTGAGATGCTTCACTATACAGGATTTACAGAAGGTGTGAAGGCATTCCACTATGGTTGTTGCGTCAATCAGATAACCCTAAAATCAAAACAATTATTAAGGGATAGGACAATTGACGATAAACTAAAAAAAACAGGGCTGAATTTAAAGACATGCTATTTTCCAATAAAAAGTTTGGGTATCACAGAACAGTATCGATGGACATACGGTTAAAGTAATTTGTAGAGTAGACGTCACGTGTATTAATAAGCCTTGAATCTTAAACAAAAAAGAAAAAATACACTTTCTAATGAAAAAATTCGATATCCTTAGCATTACAGATCGATTGACGGACCAAGTAAGTTATAAAGTAGAATCAGAACCGGCTGTCCCTAATAGCAGTAAATTAAACTTTTATACAAAAGAATGATCGTCAGACTTATAAAGAAAATTATACACTTGATGCTCATCAGTATCATAAAAAACAGCTGTCTATCACGTTTCACGCTGAACAGTCGCTTATTTTGAGTTATAGAGTAGCTTCGCCACTACCAAAGCATCTCTGTTGTTACTAAGATCTTAGCGGACAGCCACTAAAACATCTTATTAACGAGACTTACCGAGCATATTTTACAAGTGATCATCTCGTTGATGTCAACCATTTTGATTTTTCTTTCGGACGTCGTCATTTTGGCGGATTTTTTCTCCTTCACAAATCTACTAAATTATCTTTTGCTCGCAGATTTTTTCCTTAAACTTGTCTAATGTAGTAAAAACATATTTAACTTTCTCTGAAATGTAAAAATTTGAAATATCAAAGCTCAATACCAAAGGATAAATAAATAACACAGAAAAAAAACAATAAAGATTCAATGACAAAAATCACAAAAAAAGTGCTTACAAAAAAATCAACCTACTCGAATTCGATATGTCCTTTGTTAAATGCAATTAATATGTCCTATTAATTTATGTTTAGGTTAGTAAAATTAACCATTTAGGGTGGTTAGACGCAACATATTATTAAATAAAAAAGTCAAGAAAAACCAGGTGTGTATATTCTGCACAAGATTCAGTTTTCCTCGTCTGCAAAATATTTCGTTTTTTTCTCCCTCTAGTTTTTTCTCCAAGGAAAATAATGTTTTTTAGTGCTCTTGATCTTAGTCATTTTTTTTTATCCCTTTAACATATCTTTTATTCCCCCCTCCCTTAAGCAGGGGATCAAATGAAGAATATACACCCCTGTAATAACTGATTTTAAAACTGGTTCTAATGCCAATTTGTGAAAAAAAATTTGAGTTGATTCACCAGTTAACATGGCAGTACATAATTGATATCCATAAGATATCAAGGTATCTTGATGTCTTTCTAACCATGTAGGTATCCGGGTAGCTTCATTCTCATAAAAATCCAGCAGCAACCGAATGAGATTATTAGGGCTCCAAATCCCTGAGAAAAGACAACCAATTTATTATTGTTATGAATATTGAATATTAGCAATATAAAAAATAATAATAAACAAATCCTAATTATTAGGGAAGGAAAAGACATTGAAGTGAAAATTATACTTAAATACCAAAAGGCAAAAATGTTATATACACAGTCTCTCCTTAATTTTTTGTAGACTTTTGTTAAATCTTAAAAGGTTGAATCAAACTAGCACTGTCCAAACATTTCAACCACTAATTATAATCTGCAGAAGGGATAATTTTGAGTAGAACTTTGGGGATTTACATCTATTTATTGGCCATTATCTTATCCCTTTAGTTCTCTGGCGTAAAGGTACTCACCACAAATTGAAGCATGACTCTGTTGAGTTTAGGAGTTGTAGGATTGTGGGTCTGGTCCAAAATAATAAACCCAGCTCCACCCAATGTAAACATAAAACTAAATATAAAAAAGAATTATTAACTATTCATAGAAACTAAGGCAGCAAAAAAATGAGTTTTTGTCATGGAAGAAAACGAAGTAGCGGGTTTTGTCGTATTTTCACAATAGCTTTCCTCTTTTTATAGGCCCTGCGGTGCAATCATTTACATTTACCTAGCATAACCTATCAAAAGCTACTGTAAAAATACGAAAAAATAAGCTAATTCGTTTTCTTTCCATAATCCAAGAGTTTTTACTCCAATCGTTCCTCTTACTTGTAAAAATCAAAGCTTCTAGTTTTGCTAAATGATTTTCTTTATATATGACAATTATAGCTCGTTGAAAGAAAAAACGGATTACTTTTAGAATAAAATATTTTAAAAATTTCATTTGTATCATATGATTGTATTTTAGGTTTAATTAAGCAAGCAAGGGAAAAATGCGGCAAAATTCTGCGTTGCAAGGCCAGATTAATGTTGAATAATTAAGTTAAGGGGGGGGGTTTTTAATGCAACCATCTCGTAATCAATGTATAAATGGCACTTAGAATTCGAATTTTGACCTGAAATTTTGCATGAGTAATCCTTGGTAGGTCTATTTTCCCTAAATCGAACAAAAAGTTGGAAAAGTAACGGCTGGCAGCTGGCGGCTCAGCCGTTTAGCCGTTTTTTGCCTATTTTCAGGGCAAATTCATCATTAATTACGTAGGAATCAACTTTTAAAAACATATTTTTGGTTTAATTCATGTTAAAACCATTTTTAAAATTTCTAGTGCCAGCTGCTAAACGGCTAGAACCGGCTGAAAACGGCTGGGAGCCGCCAAGAGTATGATGAGTAGATAGGGCATGTGACATGTCTAGGGGTAAGTTTTTATGGTTGCTGAGCTCAAAAATGCTACCAAAAATAGTTGCAGCCCATCCATATGGCAGCTGGGTAACAGCTACAGCTCAGCTGGGAGCGGCCAAGAGTAGAATGAGTACATAGGGCTTGTAAGGTGTCTAGGGTTAGGTTTTAATGGGTGCTGAGCTCAAAAATACTACCAAAAATAGTGGCCGCCAATCCATATGGCAGCTTGGTAACGGCCGCAGCTCACCTTGGAGTGGCCAAGAGTAGAATGAGTAGATAGGGCTTGTGACATGTTTAGTGGTAGGTTTTTATGGTTGCTGAGCTCAAAACTGCTACCAAAAATAGTGGCGACCAATCCACATGGCAGCTGGGTAACAGCTACAGCTCAGCTAGGAGCGGCCAAGAGTAGAATGAGTACATAGGGCTTGTGAGGTGTCTAGGGTTAGGTTTTAATGGGTGCTGAGCTCAAAAATACTACTAAAAATAGTGGCCGCCAATCCATATGGCAGCTGGGTAACAGCTACAGCTCAGCTTGGAGCGGCCAAGAGTAGAATGAGTACATAGAGCTTGTGAGGTGATTAGGGTTAGGTTTTAATGGGTGCTGAGCTCAAAAATACTACCAAAAATAGTGGTGGCCTATCCATATGGCAGCTGGGTAACAGCTGCATCTCAGCTGGGAGCGGCCAAGAGTATAATGAGTACATAGGGCTTGTGACGTGTCTAGCTGAGCTGTAGCTGTTACCCAGCTGCCATGTGGATGGGCCGCCCCTATTTTTGTTAGTATTTTTGAGCTCACCACCCCTAAAAACCTACCCCTAGACACGTCACAAGCCCTATCTACTCATTCTACTCTTGGCCGCTCTCAGCTGAGCTGCAGCCGTTACCCAGCTGCCATGTGGATTGGTCGCCACTATTTTTGTAGTAGTATTAAGATCAGCAAACATAAAAACCTACCCCTAGACACGGCACAAGCCCTATCTACTGATTCTACTCTTGGCCGCTCCCAGCTGAGCTGCAGCTGTTACCCAGCTGCCATATGGATGGGCTGCAACTATTTTTAGTAGTATTTTTGAGCTCAGCATCCCTAAATTTACCCCTAGACACGTCACAAGCCCTATCTACTCATTATACTCTTGGCCGCTCTCAGCTGAGCTGCAGCAGTTACCCAGCTGCCATATGGATGGGCTGCCACTAATTTTTGTAGTAGTATTGAGCTCAGCACACATAAAACCCTACCCCTAGACACGGCACAAGCCCTATCTACTGATTCTACTCTTGGACGCTCCCAGCTGAGCTGCAGCTGTTACCCAGCTGCCATAGGGATGGGCTGCCACTATTTTTGGTAGCATTTTTGAGCTCAGCAACCTTAAAAACCTACCCCTAAACATGTCACAAGCCCTATCTACTTATCATACTCCTGGCCGCTCTTAGGTGAGCTACGGCCGTTACCCAGCTGCTATATGGATGGGCAGCTTCTATTTTTGGTAGTAGTATTAAGCTCAGCACCCATAAAAACCTACCCCTAGACACGTCACAAGCCCTATCTACTCAATTTACTCTTGGCCGTTCCCAGCTGAGCTGCAGCTCTTACCCAGCTGCCATATGGATGGGCCACCACTAATTTTGGTAGCATTTTTGAGCTCAGCACCCATAAAAACCTACCCCTAGGCAATAGACATGTCACAAGCCTACCCCTAAACATGTCACAAGCCCTATCTACTCTTCATACTCTTGGCCGCTCTAAGGTGAGCTGCGGCCGTTACCCAGCTACCATATGGATGGGCTGCTTCTATTTTTGGTAGTAGTATTGAGGTCAGCATCCATAAAAACCTACCCCTAGACACGTCACAAGCCCTATCTACTCATTTCTTGGCCTCTTAAAGGTGAGCTGCAGCCGTTATCCAGCTGCCATATGGATGAGCGGCCACTATTTTTGGCAGTATTTTTGAGCTCAGCACCCCTAAAAACCTACCCCTAGACATGTCACAAGCTAAACCTACTCATTCTACTATTGGCCACTCCCAGCTGAGCTGCGGACGTTACCCAGCTGCCATATGGATAGGCTGCTTCTATTTTTGGTAGTAGTATTGAGCTCAGCATCCATAAAAACCTACCCCTAGACACGTCACAAGCCCTATCTACTCATTCTACTCTTGGCCTCTTAAAGGTGAGCTGCAGCCGTTACCCAGCTGCCATATGGATGAGCGGCCACTATTTTTGGCAGTATTTTTGAGCTCAGCACCCCTAAAAACCTACCCCTAGACATGTCACAAGCTAAACCTACTCATTCTACTATTGGCCACTCCCAGCTGAGCTGCGGACGTTACCCAGCTGCCATATGGATAGGCTGCTTCTATTTTTTGTAGTAGAATTGAGCTCAGCACCCATAAAAACCTACCCCTAGACACGTCACAAGCCCTATCTACTGATTCTACTCTTGGCCGCTCCCAGCTGAGCTGCAGCTGTTACCCAGCTGCCATATGGATGGGCCGCCACTATTTTTGGTAGCATTTTTGAGCTCAGCAACCATAAAAACCTACCCCTAGACATGTCACATGCCCTATCTACTCTTCATACTCTTGGCGGCTCCCAGCCGTTTTCAGCCGGTTCTAGCCGTTTAGCAGCTGGTACTAGAAATTTTAAAAATGTTTATTGTTATCATTTAACATGAATTAAACCAAAAATATGTTTTTAAAAGTTGATTCCTACGTAATTAATGATGAATTTGCCCTGAAAATAGGCAAAAAACGGCTAAACGGCTGAGCCGCCAGCTGCCAGCCGTTACTTTTCCAACTTTTTGTTCGATTTAGGGAAAATAGACCTACCAAGGATTACTCATGCAAAATTTCAGATCAAAATTCGAATTCTAAGTGCCATTTATACATTGATTACGAGATGGTTGCATTAAAAACCCCCCCCTTTGTAACTGCCATATCCAATTAGGAACCAAAATGATGGAAAATGCTAATTCAAATTACCTTGAGGCGAGACCTTCCATAATATACTGTCCATTGACCCTGTAGGGCATAAATGCCACAGGCCGTGTGTGTCCATTTTCATCTGTTGTGGACCCGACGCTAGGCGGCTCAACTATCACATCATAGATTATACCACCTTAATACAATTTTATTGACATAATAATTTGAAAACCTATTACCACATGTGCAATATTACAAAAATGAGTTATATAATTTTGTAATATTGTTATACAACATAGGTACATTATCGTTTTGAATTCTTCCTTTAATGATATTCAAGAATAATACTCGTCTCTTAATAATATGTTTAAAATGTATTTCCGTTTAATTTTCATTTTATCTTCTTATTAAAAAATCTTTTTTCTAATATAGGTAAGGATCTAAAGGTATAAGATAATGGACGATAAATTCATAAACATCGCCAATGATGATAAACAAAATTACCCCTACTGTAGATTAAAATTGGTTAAAAAGTTTGTATACTGGTGTTCTGTAACCAACCAATCAAAATTAAATAAAAAGACCCCAACGTTGGCTTAGAATAAGTGTAATAAAACAATCTCCTTCCTCGCCGAGTTTACTGTCCAATGCCATATCCCTCCCAATATTTTAAGTAGGTTTGTCGATTAAGATCTCAGAAACCACTGAACACCTCCCCCCTCTCCACAAAAAAATATTTGGTTACCTGTGACTAGAAAATAAGAAACGAGAACAAAGAAGAAAATTGTGTAGGGGGAGGGTGTTGTCATCCAACCTAACATTTCAAAATTTATCAATATCGTTGCATACTTAAAACACACAGCAGTCTCTAAATTTTTAGTCTATGATCATTGCATTACCCAGCTAGTTTATCCTCAGTATACAGAAAAATTTCTGTCCGTCCGTCCCGTAATATCTCGAAAACTGCTGAATTAATTGGATAGTGCTTTGAAACAAAAAAATATTTTCTGATCCCGTGGTGGTTCTTGTAAAATTGAGGACAAGCAACTTTAGGTGCTTTTCATCAGTCCCTAGCTAGCACAGATCTACCCCCCCCCCCTTTTTTTTGAGAAAAAAATTAAAATTGAGGGAGCGTGTCTGGGGTGACTAATGGTCTACACTGTACCAATTATAACCTAACCAAACCCAAAGTAAAAAACCTCGAAAAACTACCCCTCGCCTCTTATTTTAAGATTAATAAGTGGGGGTTTCTGTGCTCTAATGGGCACTTTGAGGGAAAACCTCCTAATTATATTAACACGCATGCGTTGTTATATATTGATATATTCCTGGTCTTTTAAGCTTAAGATCTGGCGGGGCCAACACTGAAAATACTGGCCGTAGCAGTACATCCATTTTAAAGCGGGATTTTTTTTATATTTCTGAAATAAAAAAATAACAATATTAAAAAAATCTTATCACAGCCTTCTAAAATCGAAAACAAAAATTAGTTTGGAGACTTTTCATGAACAAGGAATGATTAGTTTGCACAGATTTTCAGGGATAAGACAATTGAAGATAGATTAATGAACATCCCCCCCAAAAAAGTAGATTCAAGTTGTATTGGTTGAAAAGTTTGGACTTTAAAATTTTGTGAACTGACCATAAAAATGCATTACCAAACTGTTTAGACCAACGAATAAGATAACTGTTCTTTAACAAAAATTTTTGGGTACCAGTAAATTTACTGTTCATTGTCCGCTCTCACCCTGTTAGTTTGTCAACTTAAAGCTAGTAGATCTAGATAATTTAAATTGTGTATTTATGTTCTTTAGACTTAAGAAAAGCGTTTGATATGTTCCAGCACTCAATTTAACCAATCTTGTTCAAGAATTGTCTCCTTATAAGAAGTTTTTAAAAAAAGCACATACAGACTTAAATTTGTAATAAATTGTACAAAAAATTGTTGACTGAATATAAAAGTATTTTAATAAGAGATAGATAAAGATTAACAAAGGAAAAATAGTTTAAAAATTTTATCTTTTTCTGTCCTCTTGTTTCTAATTAGATATGATACATCTAGATAAATATTATCTACTTCTTTCTATTTCTAAAACGTTTACTGACAATCAGTTTTTGGTTTTTCTTTTCCCATTTCTGGCCGGGATTAAAGTCTTTGGAGGCGTCTGGTTTCTCCACGGCAAACATACTGTTGAAGTCAACTTTGGAATAGTCGAACGCCTCATCCACCTAAAAAAATACATTAGATCTTGAGGGATAAGAAAATGGACGATAAAGGGAGGGGGCGGAAGTGAAGCTGTTTGAAACCAAAACTAAAAGTCAAAGGAACCTAACTATGTTTGAAATCGATAGGACAATTCTAACATGCCTAAATTGACGAAAAAAACTATCTAGCTCGGACGGACGTACGGACGGACCGACCTTAATTATATAAAAGCTTCGCTTTTAAAAAAGTATATTTTTACCTCTTCTTCTGAACCACTTTCAACACCAGCACCTTGACCCAAGTCTTCAAACTTCTCTTTGGGAATCTAAATAACATTATTTAGTTGCGGAGCTACTCTACAATTTACAAATGTCTGTAAGATAGAAGACTTACTTTTTGATTATAACCTTCCTTTGACCAAAGAGCATATCTACTCTAGAGATCATATTGTATTGTTGATCACAGTAACAAAATTTTATTCTTTTGCTCAACTTAGGTCGTGCTAAAAACTTTAAAGGTCAATTCTACAAAGTCTACATATACTTTAGGAATTCAGAAATGGAATTTTATTTGATTATATTCCTAAGACTAAATATTCTTGCAAACACATAAACCCCTCTCCCTTTATTTTGAAATAAAACATAAATAAGATTAGACTATGTTGGTACATGGTAGACTAATAGCCCCACCGAAATATAAAGAAATAATCTAATCATTCCCCCACCCTTCTTATTTTCCTTCATTTAAAAATAAGGGTTTGGGAAGGGGTTTTGTGGTTTGCCAGGCACTTTCAAGGAAAGCACCCATTTCTTGCAACTACCTTAGATGGAGTGTCATCATCCCCCAGTTGTTCACTCTTTCTTTTCTTGCTCTTTTTCTTGGTGATTTCCTCCTGCACCAATTTATTTTCTATCGCCAACTTTCTTTTCTCAACTTCTTTGTCAATCTAAATGTTTATTAAAAAGATGTTATTTTCCATAACAGCGCGGAAACAAAAAAAAAATTCCTAATTTTAAACAGATTAATATTCGCTGGATCTGATTTATAAAGTAGAAAATTGTCTGTCCTTTTATCCGTCTGGAGCTAAAGATCCAGGTAACCGCTTGACTGACAAAGTTGTGCTTCTCAGGGAATATGTCTACTGGTCCTAAGGAGGTTTTAAGCTTTTTTTTCTGGAGAATTGTGACATTCACCTAACGAAAAAACTGCCCCTACCCCCTCAAATAAAAAAAATAAAGTTTAAAAATTTAAACAAAAATCTGAAAAGGCCATAGAAGCTAGGGGCGAAATAAATTTTCCAGCTTACTAACCTCTGCTTGTAACTTCTTATTTTTCTTTGCAATCTCCTGTCTTTCCGCCCACACAGAGCTGTTACCCCCACCACCCTCTTCCTTTATTTCTTCCCCCTCGAGTTTTCTCTTTCCACCCTTCTATTATTACATATCATTAAATTTAGAGATCTAAAGGGGTAAAACAATGGCCGATAAATTGACGAGCTCCCTTACGATGAAACACAAAAATGCACCCTCTGTAGAGGTAGTCGAAACGTTTAGACACTTAACTTTATGAATTAAACAATCAAAGTTCAATAATAATCCCCAAAGTTGTTAAGCCAACAAATATGAAAACGTTAATATAAAACTTTGGGGATTAGTGTAATTAACAGCCCATTGTCCCCTATCTTTCTCTTGGTTTTCCATGCTTAAAAATCTAATTGTATGTCCCTGTTTAGGTTTGACAGGTTCATCCAGAATCTCCACACCATCTTCATCCTCACTACTCTCACTAGCAGACTCAACAACTTTCTAAACAAGATTAATGGATTTATTATTACTTGGAGCTTACACCAGATATTCATATTCTATAGGTAATAAAGTGAACTCTCTAGAGGGGAAAAATCGAAAAAAATAGTTTAAGTACTTTTTTCTTTTTTATTCCCCCCTCCCCTTTAGCTGGGGATCCAAACAGGGACCCTAGATGCTAGGGCAGAACCAACAAGTAAACTTATCCATACCTTAGGTCTAGGAGTCATATCAGTGAGATGTTGGAAATGCTTCTTAATGCTTTCAAGATGATTATCCTCCTTGTTATCACTAGGAGCAGCTGTGGCATTTTCAGTGGCAGCAGCCGTGGCATCATCCTCTTTAGCCGGCTGTGGGGTATCTGTCACCTTTAGCTGTTCCAAATAAGGCACGAGCAGTCTATATCTCTCAAAAGGACTCACAAAGGTATGTTTCTGTTTTGAGGCAGATTTTATGGGCTTTTTAGCAAATATACCAAGATCGGGAATGGTTTTCAGCAGATTTTTATTCACACTGGACTGCCATTTTGTGCTGGGTTTGTCAGTTTTTGTGTTGATTAGCGTTGTTAGCCCTGTCATCCAATATTATTAATACAAGGTCAATATTAAAACTTTACAAATAGTAGAACAGATAAGAAAAAGATTATTTTTAGAATACCTATAAGTTAATTATGTTCCTAAAGTTTAATTATAAAGTCATAATATTTTTAAAATTATAATTAAGAAGGATATTGTAAGTATCGAAGCTAATAAATAAATAATGTTTATCTGTACGTTCCTCTTTCTGTCCGAGTAACATAAAAAATATACCTAGCTAATTTTTTCAATCTATATTTAATGCATAATGATTTCTTGCATTCCCCTATTAAAGGGTGATACAAAAAAAACTCCTAAGTATATTGCCTTTCATTTGGGTTTGTACAGATGAAAAGACAAGTAGTTAATTATGATTTATTACAGGGGTCTAAAGTAATAAGACAATTGCCGATAAATTGATGTAAAATCCCGGAAAATTACCTATTCTGTTGATTACAATAAGTGGTTTGGACACTTAACTTAATGATTCTACTAAACAAAATTCATTAAAAGTCCCTAAAATTGTTAAGTTAAAGAATAAGAAAGTTAATATAAACTTTGGGGACTATTATAATAAACAGCCCTGGATTTCTTATGTATCAATGTTTACTATTGCAACTCTATGCTTGGAATAATATTTTCCTGATCCATAATCCATCATGTTGCTAAGATCCAGTGGACATTTCAGGGGGTTGTCATTGTAGTCCATCTAGAAGGAAGATCAATACTTAAAAAAATCTCCCCCTAATCTCAATGATAAGTCTTCAACAACAGTGATCTTAAGGGATAAGACAATAGACAAAAAAGAGAGGGGTAGGTTTCTGGTAAAATCCGTAAAGGTTATGTGTTATAAAGAAAAGAAAAAAAGTAGTAGAACGATAAAAATTTATGTTAACTTAAAAATTTTTTTTTTTATCTATACTTCTTTTCAATAAGAAATACACATATTTAGTGAATATTATCGTGCTACTACTATTTTTAAGCCTTAAAACACACACCTTTACGGATTCTACCAGAAACCTACCCCTCTCTTTGTATACAATGATGATTAAAAAACTAACCCTTCTGTAAATTGAAATATTGGTTATAAAATTTGAGCAATTCTAGTAAGGATACGACCAATCAAAATTTAAAAAGTACCATAGGTTTTTGAGCCAACGAATAAGATCACGTAGTTATAAAACGACAAATATATTGTTAAATTGCCTTTAACTTTTCTACCAGTCAAATTTAATTTTATGAAGACTCTAAAGTATAATAGATTATTATCATGGTAAATAAAATATTTAAGTATTGATCCCTGAGCTGTGTCTGTTGCATTATCTTGTTGGGGATTTAACATTAGATCTGTGTCTACTGTCAATAGTGCCTTGTTTCTTGCCTAGATAGATAGATAGATAGATAAATAGATGAGAAAAGTAAATAAGATGAATAGATGAGATAAAATATATCAGATATATATTATCATTAGGTCTGGGTCTCCTGTTAGGAGGGACTTATTTCTTGCCTAGCTAGATAGATAGATCAAGAGCAGATAGATAGTTAGATAAATTGATTGAAAGATCAGAAAAATAATAAAAATACATTAGATATATATTATCATTAGATTTGTGTTTACTTTTAGGAGTGCCTTGTTTCTTGCCTAGCTAGTTAGATAGAGAGATTGATAGAAAAATAGATAGACCATACATAAAGATAAATAAAAATGGATTTATCATCAATAGGTCTGTGTCTTTTGTTACAGAGCCTTGTTTATTGTAATAAATTAGATGTTAGATTAACATAATGATATATATGATAGATAGATTAATATCATATATGTGTCTACTGTTAACAGATAAGGTATGGATACCTGATAGACAGATAGATTGTTTATTGCTGGGATGGATATTTGATAGAAAGATAGACTAATAGGCTATTAGATGGTTATATTGTTTCTCATTTAGATGGATAGAAAATTTTTAATATAAATACCTTCAAAATAATCATATGAAGTTCAGTTAGATTTTGTTTAACCAGGGGAGGTATTGGATTACAACAGGCTAATATGCCCTGCATCTCTCTACATCATTCAAATATAAATAAAATTTCAAAGATGAAATATCAAAATCTGTTCAAGCAAAGATGGTATAATAATCTTTAAAAACTTAGATAGGATCAATTTATCTCCAATTAATCTTTTCTTTGATTATTTAACTTATTATTTAACTTTTTTTTATTACTTCTGTTCTTTTTACTCTTGTTATCTAAAGTGTCAGAACTTCCCCCACACTCTTGCAGATGTGATAACATAATGAATCAAAGGCCCAATGTTAACAAAACATACTAGTTTCATGTATATTTAAAGTTCCTAGGTAATTCAGATGCAATCTTTAACATCATATGATTTGGCAGGATGTAGGCTGTACTTTCATCCTCCATTCTGGCCTTTGCATCTCTCCAGCTGAACAATTCCTGAGTATCATAACCTTAATTTCATTTTCCTGCCTAAAATCAAAAAAATGGCGCAAAACATTTCTTAAAGTTAAATTCTTTTTCAAAAACTGTAGAAAATGTTTATGATATAATATTTGATAACAAAATGAATTAGGGTTTAATTCCTGTAGAGCAAACAGTTGTCTGTTGTTGTAAACAGCCTTAGTCTTCTTTAGGAGGTTTTCATGACTGTCAGGATTACAAACTGGCTTGTTGTACCTTTAAAAGAAGGATAAATTATCTTTTACATATGGAAGTATTTTGATCTCAAATTAAAACATCTTTGATGGATAAAAGCTTCAAGAAAAATGTCATCAAGTAGCTGTATAAATGTATGTTGATAGGTTAATAGATTTTTCAGCTTTATAGCTATATTTTTTCTATATTACTTTATATATTTCATTGAACAAATTAAGGTTTTCAATAATATAATATACATAGAAAATGTGAAAATACTTCTTAAATAAAAGTATACTTGTGGAATAAGTCGCAAAAAATAAGTAAACGCGCAATAAAATTAATTTAGAGAAAAGTAATTTTGCAAAAGTTAAATATTTACTTTCATTTCATTAAGTAAAGCAAACAATGTTTGAGTTTCTGCTGGTCCAATAACAAATACTGAACACCAAATAATTGTAGAGGGTTACTTATACCCATAAATTTTTATAGATCTTCAAGAGTATAATATATAATGTAATTTTTCTAGTAATTTTTTTACATCTTGTAAAATAATGAGAATCAAGAGAATTGAATTATTATACCCTGTTTTCTAAGAAATGCAATAGCAAATATTGACCTTATTTAAGCTTGCAAATTCTTTCATCATATTCCCCCCTCCCTCTTCTGACAGAATGAAAGAGGAGGGAAAATTCAGATTATCAATTTGTTAATCTTATTCTTATTGTATTAATTGAGGAAATAAATTTGGGGGGGGGGGGAGGGGAGTGGGGAAGGGGCTTGTGAAAGAAAAGTAATTAAACTTAGTAAGTTGGTTTGAATATATACAGCCCTTTAAAATTAATTACACTTAATGTGTTTGAAGTATTATTGGGCACAGTTATGAGGAATAACTCTACAAGCATGCAACTAGTGAAGCTTGTTCAATTTATGTTCAGGATAAAGCTTTGGCCTGTTAAGGTGGATTCCAAGGGAATTCTGAGGCATGACCTGTTTCATCCGGCAGTAATCATACCATGGGGGTTTTCTGTACTTGCAGCTGGTATTGTTTTGTATCTAACAATACCATTGCTATTGGAGCAAGACTTAAGCAAAATGAGTAAGAAATTAGAAGCTGGGATATTTTTTATGTCTGTAGTTGGACCACAAGGAAATATGTTTTCAATTCTAGCTGCAATTTGCTGCATGGATACTTCTGTGTGTGAATCTGAAGCAAAACTAGATAGAAAATTCTTTGTTTATGTTTCCATGGCTGCTGGCATTTATATTAGCTATTTTGTCAATGTGCAATGGAACATGATACCCGACTTTACAGAATCCAACCTTTCAGTTCCTGCAATATTTTGGACCTCCTTGATATTTTCAGACCTTTATAATTTGATAATGCAAATTAGTACACTTATGTTTGTCTATGTCTGTTGTACATTCATGATCACAAAAATGGAAGGAATAAAGAAACAGGGTGTAATTTCAATTGAAGATCTGAAAGATGTCATTGACTGCACTAGGAAAGTTAGCTCCGCAATGAATATTCTTACACCTTTGTTTTTCATTTTCTTCAGTGTGCTTTTATCTTTGGCGGATACTTAATCATAACAGTCCAACCTTTCCCTAAGTATGCAATATTTTACTTTCTTTTCTGTCTCTTTTTCATAGTCACCTTCTTAAACATGATTGAGGAATGTTATGAAATGGCAGGACAACTTGCCTGTCGAGCCCTTGAAGAAGCAGCGCAAAGTAACACAATCTCTGAGATGACAATGATCCAAGCAGCAGTGATAGAACTGGAAGCATGTTTCCCATTGACAGCAATGGGATATTTTACTATAGAGAAGAGCACACTTACATCCATGGTTGCTAATACCTTGACTTACCTCATTGTTCTCATCCAGTTCAATTGGGAATAAGTTTTTCATGAAAAATTTTGGTAGTTTTCCAATTAACATAAATAATCATGTTAATTGTTCATATTGTAAAGATTGATATTCAATTTTAATGTTTAGTGCTAAATATGCACATTTATTTGTGTATTAATAATGTCAATATTGTAAGGATTGATATTCAATTTTAATTTTTTTGTGCCAGATATGCCTATTTATTATATTGCAATTAAAAGTGATGTATTTTATATTAAAATCATTGTTCTAAACTACTAAATTTGTATGTATTGATGTAATATTTAAATATTTGTGTATTTGAGCTATGGATTATTTCTTTCTTTAATATGTCTTGTTGTATTTCTAGATTTAAAAGTATTGCTATTGCTATTGATGTATTTTTTATTGTTTCTATTTGTATTTCAAAATAAAAATAATTAAATAATATATTTTGATAGAAAAATAGATAGATAGATTAGTTAAGTAATATATTACCTGGATGAACAGACCATATTACTCTGCTGATAGGCAGATACCAACAAATTCTTCTGTTCATTTCCTTTGTCTAGCAGTTCCTTCTTCAGCAGGTGATAAATATAGATGAGGTATCTTGTGTCTTGTCTAGCATAGTATACCATGACCTAGGTTTAAAAATCATTTATTAACAAATTGGTTGCACATTTCTTTAAAAGTTTTATCAAATTGAATGCTATCAGGTCTATACAAAAGCCTCTACTGTGTCCGTCTTTCTCTCAACTGTAAAGTTTTATGTTCTATATATTCTTCAGCAGGTGATAAATATAGATAAGGTATCTTGTGTCTTGTCTAGCATAGTATACCATCACCTAGGTTTAATTATTTATCAACAAATTGGTTTACATTTCTTTAAAAGTTTTATCAAATTGAATGCTATCAGGTCTATACAAAAGCCTCTACTGTGTCCGTCTTTCTCTCAACTGTAAAGTTTTATGTTCTATCTATTTCAAACTTTTTTTATAGATTCCTGTACCAAGTGGGTTTAGATTTATCTTGGATGCAAAACAACTCTATAATCATTAATGAATAATATCAACATTAAATGTCTATATTCTATGTCCAATAGTCTGCTTTGTTACCTCTGGAAGTGGTCGTATCCGCCAGTCAGCCAGTTGGTACTGTTTGTCAGCATATACTTTGCAGTACTTTTCAAGTAGCCATGCCAAGCTCAACCTTGAAAGAAATATAGTTAAAAATATTATTACTAATATAAGTATTTTAAAATCTTTATTAGCTAACGAAGACACTAACTTAATCTTGAGTTATATAATATCTATGTCTAAGGCCAATTGAAGAAAAAAAGGGCGTTTTTCTTGGAAGGGTGGATGAACCCTCCCACAAAATAGTTATAACCCTTCCCTGATATTTTAAAATGCTTCATTGTAGAGCAGAAACATATTGATTCAGCAGTTCCTAAGATACTTCACTACAGACAAACATCCTGTTATTTTAATTTGTTTGGATTCTTACCTTGGAAACCCAAGAATTTTGCCTGCCTGATGGGTATCAAACACATTGACTAGATATACTGAGAAATCTCTCTGCAACCAGAGCACGTCTTGTTGGCAACCATGTAGCACCTGATAGATAGATATATATTGTATGATGAGATAGATAGATACACTGAAAAATCTCCTGCAATCACAGCACGTCCTGTTGGCAACCATGTAGCACCTGATAGATATAGATTTAGTGTGGAGAGATAGAAAGATAGAACGAGAAATCTCTCAGCAACCATAGCACGACTTGTTGGCAACCATGATAGATAGATATAGTATATGGAGATAGATAGATACACTGAAAAATCTGCAACCATAGCAAATAATAGATAGATAAAATGGATTAGTTAGGTAAATTATTAATTT
Source organism: Acartia tonsa (assembly GCF_053477335.1). NCBI lineage: Eukaryota > Metazoa > Arthropoda > Copepoda > Calanoida > Acartiidae > Acartia > Acartia tonsa. Next base: position 32,367,204 of record NC_137272.1, read on the forward strand.
ATGTAGAAACTAAAATCTATCTAGGGGCTCTGTATTGGGAGGGAGAGGTCAGGAAAATAGCCTGAAACCATAACAAGACCTTAATTTAAAAACAAAATAGCATTAAATCATCCCTTGAAGATGGATGACTCAAACTATTGATTGGTTTAGCGAAATCTTAATGGAAAAACAAACAAAAAAAAATATTACTTTATATGTAGGGTAGATAGATAGATATGGAATATTTTTACCTTTACAATATTGGGGTTAGCAAAAATTTCATTCAGTTGGGTCATTTCTTCCCATATGTCGAAAGGATCGACAAGATAGTCCTTTGTCAGTGTCGACAACTGTAGCAAACAGGTTATGCCCTGGTAAGACCTAAAAATAAATTATTAACAAAGTTGCCACCATCAATAAATAGAAAAGCACAGAAAATTACCTAACTTAAATTAAATGTTAAAGAACAGACAAACAGATATATATAGAGGGACAAGACAAATTAAATAAAACTACTAAGAATAAGTTTTATCAGTCTGGGAAAAAGTCATATATTACTTTCATAAGGACGAATGATGCTTTCCCTTAACGTGCCTAGCGAGCACATATACCCCCCCCCCCTTCCTTAGTTTAGCTGCGCTGCTAATTACATTACTAACCTGTATGTATGTCCTTCCAAATCTACGCCAATTACTGGTTCAGTTTTCAGCTCTTTGATCATATTACTCAGTTCTTTGCTAAAAATAAGAGACAGTGAAGTTAATTTCAAATTTGTTTGATCAACAACTGACAGAATATGACACTTTACTTAAAATAAAAGCTTAGGATATATATCATAAAACTGATAAATCAACAGCATAAATAAATTCTATAGAAACTAATTTTAATAGATTGTTTTTTTTTGGGTTATCAAAACATTTTATCACTTACCTATTCTGGACATAAACCAATTCTGTGAAGTCAACACTTTTAGGCATGGATACTTCACTAGCAGTTAACATTTCCCCCTCAGGTACCATTCTAAAAATTCAATCTTATTCTTTCTAGAAAGATATACATGATTTTATTAAAAGATTTTTTTTTCTTTAAGATTCCTAAGTATATAGATTATAAAAAGGGCACTTTTTGAATGGTGGTAAATATCTTACAATGACAGAAGATTTTTTGAGAGGAAAGTGGGAAAAAAACTGAAACAGAAAACAGATAGTTAAAATTTTGCAGGGTTTTATAAGACGGTCGTTCGCAAATATATAAATAAAAACTCAATTTTCATTTTTGTCTTTATTTGTACCCAACTTCTAATGAAAATACAAATGCAAATAGTAATAAATATGTTAAGTCTAGATCTCAAATTCCTTAATTGGGACAAAAGGAAAACAGTTGCTCGTTTTAACTAAATAAAAACAAAAATCTCCGTCTGCTAGAAATTCCTTCTGTCTGACATCTATTTAGAAATTAATACCTTTCAATTTCAAAGAGATATGGATGACTGAAGTACTCTGTGTTGGTATCATCATACTCCACCAGCACAGACAGAGGCTTCTTACTGTGCGGCTTCTCCGTCAGCCTCGGACAGAAGGGCGTCCCCGTGTTGTCGATAAACTTCTTAAATTTCATCTGAAAAATAAATTAGAATGTCACCACTAGGTTGAAATCTAAAGGGATAATACAATGAAAAATAAGTTGAAATACATTCCTAATGATGAGAAACTAAGTTACCCCCTCAATAAATTAAAATTATTGGTTGAAAAGTTTACTTTAAAACAACCTATTAAAACTTAATTAAAAGTACCTAAAGTCTTTAGGCTAATGAGAAAGATAACGTGGTTGTAAAACCAGTGCAATTTACACTCCAATGTTCCCGTCCTCCCTGAATTTTAAAAGAATCATAACATTTCTGTTAAATCCCCACCTGTGGACGAAGTACATTCTTGGCTGCTAGAAGTTTCACTTCTGTCGTTTCCTCATTCTTCTTACGTCTAGAAAATAGTGATATTTAATTTTCATTGTAAAACAAGAGTACCTAGTCTTCATGAAAACTTTGTCTTTTTTTTGAAATAAAGATCTTGTTAATCGATTGAAATCGATTAAACTCTACTTTTCAGAATATATACCTAAACTACTGGTCTTGTTATGGTTTCAAGCTATTTTTCTTGGGGATGTGATATTGGGTAAAGAATAGCCCAACGTATTCTGCCCTCAGAAGGGGGTTAGGCATTAGGAACTACCCATTATTTGGAATACTTTTTTTTTAAAAAAGAAGGGAGGGATAGAAAGGGGATTATATGCTCGCTAGGCACTTCAAAAGCAACGAAATAAAACATACAGGGGTGTATATTCTGCACAAGATTTATTTTTTTCCCCCTGCTACAAATTTTTTTATTTTTTTCCCCCCTAGATTTTTCTTAAAAAGTAGGGGGGGAAATAGAAAAATATTTAAAGAACTCTATATTTTATCCCTCCTACCACACATTTTTTTAGTTTTTTTTAACCAAGGAGGGGGGCGAAATGGAAAAAATGTTTTCAGTTTTCTTAATTTTTACATTTTTTTCCCTCCAACCACTTATTTTTTATTTCCCCCCCCCCCCCCTGAGCCGGGGATCCCATGTATAAGAATATACATTATACACCCCTGAAAACATACAAAATATCAGTATAAAAGGGGGGGGTTTTTAATGCAACCATCTCGTAATCAATGTATAAATGGCACTTAGAATTCGAATTTGGATCTGAAATTTTGCATGAGTAATCCTTGGTAGGTCTATTTTCCCTAAAATATGTTTCAAAAAGTTGATTTCTACGTAATTTATGAAGATTTGCCCTAAAAATAGCCAAAAACGGCTGAGCCGTTAGCCGTTACTTTTTCAACTTTTTTTTTCGATTTAGGGAAAATAGACCTACCAAGGATTACTCATGCACAATTTCAGATCAAAATTCGAATTTTAAGTGCCATTTATACATTGATTACGAGATGGTTGCATTAAAACCCCCCCCTTACCCAAATAAAGCAAGGTTTAAAAAAAGTTAGGTACCTATCGAAATTATTCCAGCTGCCCGCAACTTTGGAAATATTTTTCTCAGAAATTGCCAGCAAGGTTGGGTCGATATCTCTCTTGATTCCGGCTGCTTCGTCTAGAAATTAAAATGACATTAGTTATTTATCGCATTTTAAAAGGAACACCTTTCTGCAAAAAAGAAAAAGAAAAATTGTAAGCAAACTTCCAACAAAACGGATGCTTATTTTATGTTTTTATTTTATTATTCGTAGAAAATTGTCAATAATACGACAAATGGGCCTTGATTAAATGTCCAAGTTTATACAGAAGGCTTTTGTGAATTTTTGTGCATTTTTAAGTTCCATATTTTGGATTTTTAAGTAATCATTTAAATAGTTGAATAATGAGCAACAGAAAAGATCATTGTAACATATATACAATATACATACCCAAACTGATATTGATTCTTTCAAGAATTGTATCGTTAGCATCGGTTAACAATTCAACCAAAGCTTCAATCTAAACAAAAAAAAGTTAGTAAGAATAAATAAATGAAGATATCTTTTATAAGGAAGCTTCACATAGGTCCCCCCTGAAAAGTTTTAGACTATATTACTTTTAATTCAAGCCTTTGAATGGTTTGAGGCTACTTTTCTGCCTCTTTCTTACCCCTTTCAATGCCGAGCCTTAGATGCAAGGGGCACAGCCGCTATCCTTTTTTTATCAGAAACTTCTCGTTCGAATTGATTGCAATTTTTAGGGAATCTCGATAAATGTCTTAGGTTGATTCTATGAACTTCGCCCACCCCTACTAATTTGTTAGGGGCGGAGCAGCAAGTGAGATAATACAACAAGAACAACTTACTTCTGAGGTGGGAACACTGGTTCTAATTCCTTGGAAGCCTAATTGTACTTTGATCATCTCCTTCAACTTCTTTCCCTAAATACAAAATGATATTTTGCTAAGAAATATAACAAAACTTTTCTAAATAAAATACTAGGTAGGTAATAAACCCACAATGAAATTCTGCTTAGTTTTATTAAGTTTGTTTTAAAAAACCTAAAGATATTTTGAAAAGAGTAGCGTCCCACAGGGTTTAAGCAACACTAAGAGTTTTGTCGAAAAATAATAGAGGAAAATTATGAGATTTTCATTATCTTAAAATAATAAATAAAAGACATAAAAGCCTGGTAAGTAAACTAATAATAGTCCCAAGAGGGTTTAAAATGAGGTCTTTAAATTGACTAAAAAAGGGAAAGATTGTACTGTACGTATAATTACGATAATAAAGTAGCTGCGAATAAAATAAACATACCTGTGACGTCATGGTTTTTCTGAATTCAGGAAATGTGGAATAGAAATCATAATCCTCTCTTTTTTCGCCTAAACATTAAAGATGAATATTAGGAAAATGAAAGAGTTGTAGATTACTATTAGATTCCTTTCGTTTTGCATCATAGTATAAATATATAGGTTTAATTGGAAAGGAAATTTCGAACCAGCAAAAAAGAGAGGTAAATTGATGTAGCATGTCATACTGAAAAGATTGTAGAGTAGCCATGCTACAAATACAAGGATAATTATCAATTACGTTCTATAGTAGCGAAGCTGTTTCAAATTATAGGTTACATTTTTTAGCTTTAACTAATAGATAGATAAATGTAAGGGAAATAAAGAAGGAGAGAGAAGAGGAAGGAAAATGTGAGAAGAGGGGCGGGGAGCATACGTATTAGGTAAAGGTTGGAAAGAGTGGGGAGGAATATAAAAAAGGGGGAGGGGAAGTAAATTATTTGCCCTACCAATAAAAATCGGGACGAGCTAGCATAACCAACAGAAGGAAAGACAGATATGAACATTTATAAAGTAGCTTCGCCACAAAAACCAATACCTGGCAAATCATTTGAGATCTTTGTGACGCCCAGGATCCTCTTGAGATTTGTCTGTGTGAACTGATCAATAGTCGGGTACCCGGGCAGAAACTCCTTACCCTCGCCATTCTCCATCTTTTAAAGATTGGGTTCAGAAAAAAATCAGAGAGAGAGGAGACAATGGGCTGATTATTACACTAGTCCCCAATGTTTGTTAAAAACTTTTTCTTATTCGTTGGCTTAACAACTTTAGGGACTTTTTATGAATTTGGATTGGTTAGTTTAGTAACTTATGTGTCCAAAAGTTTCAACAACTAATCTTAATCTACAAAAGGGGTAATTATGTGTATTAAAATTGGGAATGAACAATTAGGTATATATTAAATATATAATTGTCTTATACCTTTAGATCTCTAAAAAATCAGAAATCTAGAGGGACAAGATAATGGACTATAAATTAATATAGAATCCTAATTATGATAAACGAAATAAATTCTTCTGTAGATTGAAATTATTGTAGGTAACATTTTGATTTGACACTGCTAGTTTGAACCAACAAATAACGATTTTTATAAAAGCACTAAAATCTATGAAGTCAAAGAAAAAGATAACTAGATTTTAAAACTTTCGATTGCAGCATAATTTACAGTATCTACTCGTTTTATTTTCACAGCTTATGTTAGGTTAGGATTGTTTTAGTTGAGTACAGATTAGCCCCACAGGGATTGGACTATTAAAATAGTTACATTTTTTTCTGAATCACCTTGTAGATATTTTTGTTGTCTAAAACTTTGTAAATGATATCTGAAAAGCAAATATGTATTATGAGAAACAACAAGCCTAGAAATACAAAAATGTTAAAATTTTTTCAATTATTTTTGTACTAAAAAACATAGTCCATGTAAACAATATGTACAGGGAGAATGAGAGTGGGTACAATGGAGTAAAATCCTAAACCTAAAATTCAAATACTAATTTTGCCTATTGTAGTTTTAATGTTTTATGAAAAGTTAATAGGGGCCAAAAGAGATCAAATTACCTAATGCTCTTACAGCCTAATCATTCACAAAATGATAAATTCAACGTCCATTGTACCATCTCTGCCTCCCTGTTTAGGATTAAATCAAAATACATTTTTATAAATTTACAAATGTGGTTAAAAGATGTGGTAATAAATAAATAAGCTCATCATAAAGTAATTTTTAAGTACGATTATTGCAAAAACAGAGAAAAATTTAACACAAAATAATATAGATAGGTGCAAAATTGGAAAAAATAATTCTTAAAATAAACTTTATGTAGTAGCGCAGCTATTTTCATATTAACTTTTGTCCGTAGGTCCTTGTTCATCTTTTCTCAAAATCTAAGACTTTTGAGGAGTATTCGGAGATTAAACAACAATATCTGCTATACATGAAACATTAGTTTTAACAACTTATCAACTTAAAAACAGCAATTGACCATTAAAAATTCTGCTCTTAATGTTAAACTGTTCATGAAAACTGCTGTAAAATTATCATTGCTGCGCTACTTATGAAAAAAAAAATAAATACTTTTCTTTAACCATTAAGTATGAATCAAAACAACCATTATCTTAATAAAAAAAATTGAAAATACAACTATGTGTTCAAAATTTTGTGAAATCAAAAACGAATAACTATAATATTATACATTAAACAAAAGGCACTTAATAAGTAATGTATTCCCAATAGTGAAGGGGTAAATCAATGAGTTTAAGCTAATAAAAGCATTATTAAATTTTAAAGAAACAAATAAAAACAATTTGGAAACTAAATGAAACTTAGCTTTTGATGAAATTAAATATCTTTTATTTTTTTTCTCATGGGTTTTTATGAAAGAAATTATTGTGATTCTTAAGGGCAAAATCTCATTAAAATACCTTTATAAATATCCCAAATAATATGAATATTAAACAGACTGATATCTAATATATGTATCAATGCCATAAGTACGAATTCTGAGGTGGATTATAAGATAATAGAATCTGAGAAGTCTATCGTATTATATTAAAAATTTTCCACGGATTAAAAGATGAAAATTTAGAAGATTAATCCACTTAACGGGCCAAAGTCCTGGGCCAACACAACATGGATTAATTACATGATTTCTATGTCTTGATATATGATTTTTCAGTATGGCTCTAAAACATTTTTAATTAAGAATTTAGAGCCAAACTGTAATAATAATTATGATGTTTTCTCCTAACTTCTTTTATCTTTAAAATAACCCACATTTAAAATACATTTTTTTCCACGAATAGGGATATGCCAAATAAAAAAACTATTTTGTCTCCACTGCAACTCTAATTTATAATTCGAATAACTCAACATTTAAAGGAAGTCCGCATCTTTTTTATTAATGGCGAAAATTTGGAGGCAAAAAAGTTTTTCTTTAGATGCCAAACCTTCATATCCCAGAATATTTCTTATACAAGTAATTTTAAATTAATATTTTTAATAGCGCAGCTAATATATGATTAACTTCTTTCATTTTTATAGCAATATTTCCTTAAATCCTAAAAGTAGTATAGTAAGATTTATTGTCTGAAATATAAGATATTGGCAACTTTGTTTATGGAAGCCTACTATAGATATTTGAACTGAACCCCACGTCATAAGAAATTTACATTCCCCCCCTTGCAAAAATTGTTAGGACTAATAGAGGCATCGGCAATTTTAATATTTTACATAAGACCAGCGGCTAGTATCGAAGGGCTCTGAATACAGAGAGGTAAAAATGGGGCGGGAAAAATCTTCTAACTCCCCAAAATTAAAAACCTATCTAAAGCTTCCCCAAAAAGGAGACCCCAGTTCAGTTGGTATAAAAATCTTCAAACAAAAAAAACCTTTTAGCTGCGCAAGTAAAAATGTAGGTATGTTTAACAAATCAAAATTTTCAGCACTTTTTTTTACTAAATTGTAACAAATGAAAATTAAAGCGTGAAGGTATAAAGATAAATAAATCATAACTAATATGTAATAAATATAAACAAAAATATACAAAGTTATACGCATTTTATTTTAAACTTAAAATAACTCACTTTAAAAAACCTTCTTTTTTCAAAATAGATTTGAAAATCAAAGCTCAAAACAAGAAACTAAATTACGTATGATACATCTAAATCAATTGACTACAAATAAAAAATCTTTGAACAGATTTAAAATTTAGAAATAAACAAACTAGCACTTTTAATTACTGAGTATGCCCTAAGAATTAACACCAGCTCTAAGTAAAGATTCATTTAATCACCAAAATATAATCCAGTAAGTATTAGCTAAAATAAGCAAATCAAAACTGCATTTTAAGCAAACTTTTTAATCTAGTGAAATTCACGAAAAATTGTAGTTAGAATCGATTATCTCAAAAATTTTTAAAGGCTGCTAGCGGCCAAATGGCTGAACGTAATGTTAATTCCTAATATTGTTATAATCTACATAAGATGGCCAATGGCCATTATATAACTTGAAATAGCTATAATAGAATAATACACACAGAGACGTGAATAAGGAAAACACTCAAAATACGTCTTTTTCGCGCATTTATGTGCACTGCAAGAGAACAATTCATTATTGATGATGAGATATTTCCGATTAATTTCTATACTTTTTACTAGTCACAATATTGAGCTAAGCCGTTTGACAACTAGTAGCCTTTAAAATTCTTACTTTTTTCACTTACAACAACAATTAAATGTGAACTGCACCAAATCCAAATGTTACTTTCTTTGGTTTGTATTTCAATCTTTGACTACAAACTCACAAATGTGGACTAAGATGATAAATAGATTAAGATATTTTATTATTACTATATACATTCCATTAGTTTTTAGTAGCGCAGTTTAATTGACTATAACTTCAATGTTTATTGATAAACTTCGCTAGTTATGAACATAATCATCCTTACTAACTAATAATCAGGTTAAATTAACAAATTCATTCTTAAAGCCTTATTGACTATGTTTGAAATATAAGCTCATATGAGGACTTTTCTTTGAGACGAAAACCAGGATGATAAAATCTATTTAAGGGTACCAAAAAATACAAAAATGAAATAAGAGAGTCACGTGTAGGAGGGGCATTTTAGAATAAGTAGGCAAAAATTATCCATATCACAAAATAACATGTAGAACGAATGCATTATCATTTTACTCTTGAAAATTCTAGTTCTTAGTTCGCGCATATTTGAAAAAAAATGTAATTTTTTATACAAAAAATAATGAATAAATATGTTCTGTTCAAAATAGCTAATTGAAAATCACGTGTCATTTGATCAAATGGATAATCTTCATCAAGTTGGTAAAAATTGCACCCCCCCCCCCCCTATTTAAACAGGTCATAATATAAAATCAAACAACTACATATATATGTATGAATTTAAAGCTGCTACGATGAATAACATGAGTAATGCTCACTAAACTGATCATTTGACTAATAGCACCAAAATAAATTTATTTGGTTTTTAATGAAGATATTTTTACAAGATTTACTTTTTTTATGGTTAAAAATGTACAAGATTGATAATTTTTTATGTTCCAAATAAAAAATGTGTAAAAAGGCTTATTTACAGATTTGTGTTTAGTTTACTATTGCTAAGTATTTTATTTTAAATATGAGGCATTTACATTTAAAAATTTTGCATTTACAGCCATAAAAATAACAAGGGTGTGCAAACAAAATCTCAAGATTTTCAACCCTTTTGGTAAATAGGCCTTATGTTAATTAATGAGTGTAGTTTAATGAGTTTAGCCTGATTTCTAATACCCCCCCCCCCCCCCTTGAATTATTTTTGTCTATTGTGAACAGCCGGGGCATCCTCCACTTGAGCTTTGCTGGGGCTGAGGGAAGGGGGTTGTTTTGTTCACCTCCTGAAAAAATTGTAAGTGTTCATTGAGTTTAAAATTTACTTTAATTAGTTTTTAATTTTATGTTATATCTATGTTAATGTTCATCAAAGGGGTAGTTTCACGAAATGCATTTTAACTTAATTTAGTAAACCGCATATTTTATCCTAGTTAAATGGTTAAACTACATTTCTATGGCATATATTTGAAAGAATTTCAATTTTATACCACGTAGTTTTTAAAATATCAAGACTTGAAAATTGTCTTTTTGCGATATATGCAATTATAAAGACGATTTTCAAGTCTTGATATTTCAAAAACTACGTGGTAGAAAATTGAAATTCTTTCAAATATATGCTATATAAATGTAGTTTAACCCATTAACTAGAAAAAAAAATTTGCGGTTCACTAAATTAAGTTCAAATGCATTTTGTGAAACTACCCCTTTATTTTTTACAGTATTTGTCAATGCTTATCTATCTATTAACCTGAATGTTTGTTTTGTCGAGTATAGATTCTGCTAGCTGTATAAATGCTGTCTCCACATTTATATTCGTTTTAGCACTTGTCTCTAGAAACCTTTAAATAAATCAACAAAATTAATGGGACATAAAGATTTTTTGTAGAGTTGTTACGCTTTAAGTTTCTTTGCAAATGATTTAAGGATCGAGCTTGAAGATACATAAATTTTGACTAAATATACTAAATCAATGTTAATTAAAGAAATTAAATAATTTCAGACGTTTGTCTTTAAAAGCAGCTAGGAAAACTTGGTTTATGGTCGAGGATTTTATAAAATGTTAATTTTACCTAAGTTTGTGTTCCTTTGCTATTGATTGTCCTCGTTCAAAACTGATGACTCTTTTGTCTTCCATATCACATTTGTTTCCAAGTATCATTCGTTCCACGTCCTGAAAATGGGATGTCTGTTTGTTTGTATAATTCTAGTTATGTTTTATATATATATCGATTTTTTTCCAATTTTTTAAGGGTGGAAGAATAGCCATGATTTTTTAAAATCCCCCTCCCCATAGTTTTACAAAAAAAAATATATTTGCAATTTCGCTATTTCCTTTTTGTCTCAAAAATTCCTTCCTTAGATCGACATGTGATCATTTTTATAATTTTGTTAAAAGAACAAAAAATTCTTGCCTCATTCGCGTGATCGTCAATATTTCTGAGCCACTTGGCAATGTTGTCAAAAGACTTGGCATTGGTGATATCATAGACCAGCATGATGCCCATTGCTCCGCGGTAGTACGATGTTGTTATGTTGTGAAATCGTTCTTGTCCTGCAATAAAGAATATTAAATAAATGTTTTTGCATAGAGAATGAAAGTTTGATGAACAACGAGCTGTAAATAATAAATATTGCATATGATATAACAAGGAAGACAACATCCATAAGTAGCAAAGCACAAAAAAATATGGATGGAAATACGGTAAAGAATATTAGCATTTGGTAAAATCATGAATCACAATGAAACCACTCTCTAAGGATTATTGTAAAAAATCAGATGTCTACCATGAATAACAACTAATAAGGTAGCTTGGCTACTAAAAACTCGCCTGCAGTATCCCATATCTGTAGTTTTATTTTCTTTCCTTTGAGTTCAATTGTTTTAATTTTGAAATCTATTCCTATGGTGGAGATGAAGGTTGTGTTGAATGCGTCTTCAGAAAATCTGTTAAAATAAAATATTAAAAATCTTCCAAATAATGATAAAAAAATTTACCAAAATGTTTTTTGTCCGAAGCTTAAGATTTCAAATGTCCGGGAAAAATTTTAGGCTATATTTTTGCCACCTCTCTACCCAACCTAATACAGAGCCCCCAAATAATAAACTACTATCTAGTACTACAAAACGTATCTAAAAAAAAACAAATCTTTGCATTCTTCCGTTGACACTTTTCTTGTCTAATTCTACATACCTGAACAAGATACAAGTTTTTCCAACTCCTGAATCTCCAATGAGCAGGAGTTTAAACAACAAATCATAGGATTTCTTCGCCATTTCTTAAATCAAATAAATATCTATTAGATTAACAATAGCATTATTTGGAAGTCTTTTATTTATACTTATCTGAATGTTAGATCCCAGACTTCCAAATTATAGACTTTTGAGTAATCTAAGGTAACTAAGTTTTAATAGGGTTCAACGAAGTCGTTGTGAAATAGATCATAAATATAATTAACAGAGCAGAGGGCAAGTATGACTTCGATTTTAAAACAAAATAAATACGTATTTAACTGTTACCAAAATACTCAAGATACTTGAATTTCAATCTTATGACCAATACAGTTATTTTCTTTTCATCAGAGTAATGATTTCGATATTCAAAAATGTGTCAAAATTTCAAGATCATTTTTTTAGCGACTATTTGGTGAAATATGACTCATACCTAATACTTTAATTACAAACTGTAATCTGAAGACTAAGATTCTAATTTTAATAGGTATAAGATTTATATTTGTTATAAACTATTAGGTAAACACTTTAAATCTATATAAAAAGGGCAATATTCTTTTAATACAATTTTTGTTTCTTTACCTGTTTCTAATTTCTAAACTAAGTTGGTGATACAGTTAATGGTTAGTAACTATATATAATATATTTTATATAGTGTATTTTCTCTTATTTCTTCATTTGTTATTTCATCATATGTACAAATGTATATTTATTGATTTCTGAAATTAGTGAATTATTAAGTTTCTGCCATAAATTATATTTTTCATAATTTTTACAGGGATCTGAGGGATCGAGGGGGAAAAGACAATGGAGACTGTAAATAAAAGAACATAAATAACGTAATGATATTGCCCCTTTGTGGATAAAATCATTGATTGAAGATCATGTTTGTACCATCCAAGCAAATTTTTAATCCAACAAATGAGAAAACATGTTTATAAAACTTTGGGGTTACAGTATAATTTACAGTCCAATGTCCCCTCCCTCCCTGCATATTTTTATTTTATACTTAAAATTCTTTATTTCCTTGACTTCAAATATCATTGTTTTTATTTTTTTCATATAAAAATACGAATATTGACTAACTACGACGAAAATTGTTAAAAAATAAAAAACTTGTGGAAAAAAAAAACAAGAAATTAGCTCTTGTGCGCATTTATAGCGGGGATGCCGCAATACATTTTTGATAACAGGGATAACAACTTTTTATTTTATTTTCATCAATTTTCCTATTTTATTACGTAAATTTGACCTGTATGAATAATTTTACTGTGTAGTATCACGAATCTTTTAATTTAGATAAAAGACTAGGTACTAAAATTTGGTCAAACTCCATAAAATCTAAGAATTAAAAGGTGTGAAATAAAAAGTTTGCAACGCTGTAATCTTAGTCAACAAATGTATGGGGTAAAAAATTTAGAATAGTTTTGTAGATAAAATTTTTTTAATTTTTAAAAAGCATATTTTCTAAGTTTTAGAGTTTACATGTATTTTTCATATAATTAAAATTATTTACAAAATTTGGATCTACAAAACGTAATTTAAAAACCAACAGCAGACGTTTCAACAGCGGTTTTCACAATTCCGCCCTTTTTGGTAACATTAATTTGTTGAAGAAAAAAGTGAAATCTTTATTTCAAAGGCATTTTTAGCTTTTGTGAGAGTTATCATAGTGAAAAATTCCGTTTTTGTGTATAAATTTTAGATTATGATTATACATAGTGAAAATATTGTTTAATTTGAGTGTTTTAAGGTTTAGAGATTTGATTGTACATTTGAAAGATTTGAAAATTATTAAGTGTGAATAAAAGTGTTGCATAGTGATATAGTAACCATGTTATTTTCAATTTCAGCGTTTTAGATACCACAACTGATTAAATACAAATAACATTCCGCAAACAAAGGCTAAAATTCCGTCGGATTTGTGATAAAAATCCGCGAAAATGAGTGATTCGCTGGAGGCCCAGCCTCCAGAATTGCCGGGGGTGGCGCACGCCCCCACCCACAAGATCATCAACTATATCAGGTATTTCACAAAAGTTTTAGGGCGCGTAGGGCGTTTATGGAATGGAGGGCCGGGAAGGGGGGGGGGGAGGGTGGACAATTCAATGAAAACTAGGTTTGATATAAAAAAGTAAATGTTAGGTACCTAATCATTAAACTTTAAACAATATATATAAACCTCATTTTTTATTGAGTGCGGAGTGAATTTTTTTCAGGGGATATTTCGTCTTACTGAGATATTTAGCTTTAAAAAGACAGACAGAAATTAATTCTACTTTGATTTATATTTCTAACAACAATTTATCACTGGTTTTAATTTAGGAAAGTAATTCCTGTCATCCTTGAGGATGGGAATGATGATCTTTCCGCTCTAGATGCAGTTCTTGAGGATAAGAACACTCAAGAATGGGTAAGACACATCATGGATTCCTAATAGCGCAGCTATATATATAGTTACCCGCTTCAAATATAAAAAAGTGCAAATATTAGGGGATTTTTTTTCGAACACAACACAAGATTCCAAATTGTCCTGTTTGGTTAGAAATAGTAAAAAATTCTTTTTAATTCAGTCCCATATTTATATTATTCCTCTGCCAACTGCCAGGCCTAGTTTTATCGTTTTAATCCTGTTTGAAAGTTTTTGCAAATGAAAACACTCTTTTTTTTTTTTTAATAAAGCTGTTATTTTAACTTTACTGTTCATTTTAAAATTAATGTTTACTGCTTTTAACACAACTTAGAGATTGTTCTAATATTAGGTGTAGGGCCGGGGATTCAAATTTTCTCATCTTAAGACCAACTACAATTATAGAGTTATCTAGAGAATTTTAAACAAGCCTCCTAACTGAAACTATTACAAAAAATATATTTTCTTTCTTAGGTTAAGAAGTTCATCAGCGATGCAGGCTGCCCCGCACTTCTTGTCCAACGCGCTGCACTAAGAGAGGAGGTAATATACTTTTTATATTAGTAGCGCTGCTACTCCACAATGTCCCAATATTTTAAGAAAAAAATTACCTTCATAATGTAGCTACTCTTTAACTCTTTCTGTTTGGCGTTCCACTGCATTGATTAAGAAGAAATTTGAATTTGCTGTGAAAATTATCTTGACCAATAATCATCCAATCTATTACTGTCTTTCCACCTACATCGCTATACACAGAAATGTGATTTCAATGTTTTGGGTGGGGGGGGGATTCTCCATTTCACCAATTCTTTATTTCCTCTCTTATAAACCTTGTCACCCTTGTTTATATTAAGGACATTAAACACTTTACCCAATTTTTCTAGGAGGAGGAAGGAGAAGAAAAGGAAATAGTGACCTATTCTGTCAGCAACGAGGTCGTCTATGTTCCAGGTATCTATAATACAAAGTAGAACGATGTCTGTCTGTCCGTCTTTCTGTCCGTCTGAAGCTTAAGATCTCGGTAACCACTGAACCGATCGGATTCTACTCTTCAGGGTATATACCTATTGGTCCTGCGGTGGTTTTAAGCTATTTTCTTGGGGGGTGGGACACCCCCAACCCCCCCAAAAAACAAAAAAATCTCCCCCCCATTTTTTTTTTTTACAAATTTTACGAATTTTATTAATTTTACGATTTTTACGAAATTTACGAAATTTACGAAATTTACGAAATTTGCGAAATTTACGAAATTTACGAAATTTACGAAATTTACGAATTTTACGAAATTTACGAATTTTACGAATTTTGCGAATTTAATCACAAAATGTTTTCCTGCTGGGTAGGTGCGAAAATTTGTGATCCGTTCTGCTGGGTAAGTAATAGAAGATGTAATTATACCTCTTGGGGCAAAGCCACTAGAGGCTAGGGGCGAAGCCACTAGTAATATATAAAATAAATAAATAGGTACCAAAATAGATAAATAGTACAAAGTAGGACAGAAAGATTCCTAATTTTGATAGATTAGAATTGGAAATAGTTACATTTTCTGAGGTTGTCTATGTTATAGAGATAGGTAGATGGATTGATTATAAATGTGGCAAATTTAATAGATGAGTTTGTAATACAGATAAATAGCAACTGAAGTTTTTTGCCCCCAAGTTTCACAAAATCGGATTTTCAAAGTATTGGTGGATTCACTTGAAAGGGTTTCAAATATCAGTTGAATAGGATCTTCTATACTAATTTCTTTTTGTAGGAAAAATGTCGAGTGTGGTCATTCTGAAGAAGGGTCCAGTGGTTGAGGCTGAGAAAAACATCCCCAGTCAACTTAGGGTAAGGTTTAGTAGCGAATCTACTTCCTATAAATATTTATTTATTTAATGAAAATCTTATTTTTGTACAGGGTGGACCTGTTTTTGCTTTATTTTGAGCTTATTCGAATGTTGGAAAATATTTTTGTTAATTTTTAATTCGAGTTTCGGAGGTTTATTTTGACGAATTTATTTTTTTAGATGATATCGTTCAGTGAGGGGTCAGCTTTTGAGACTCTGCACGCCTATGTTTCATCTGCCATGGCTCCATTCTTCAAGTCCTTTGTCAAGGAGACTGGCAAGTCAGACAGGTACCTCTTTTTGTTCTTAAAACTCCTTATTATAAAGTAACAGGATGTCTCTTTGTCTGTCTGTTTGTTTGTTTGTTTAATTGTCTGTATGTTTGTTTGTTTGTTTAATTGTCTGTATGTTTGTCGGTCTGTTTATTTGTTCCGAAGGATCTCGCTAACCGCTAAACCGGTATGGTTCTCCTTTACAGGAGTTTCTCAAAGGTCCTGGGAAGGTTTATATCTATTTTCACCACTATGCAGATTATGATACATGATAATGCAGATTATCAAACCATACTATTTGAGAAAAAAAAATATATTTCTTACTTTAAAACAAGATGAATTTGATTTCTTTCCTACTCCCCTCCCAACAATTACATATCTTTCTTCAAATTATAAATAGTTCAATATTCTTACCTTAAATAAAATTGGGGGGGGGGGGGGGGGGGTGAAGAGGATGGATTATCTAAAATATACACCCCTGATTTCTTATGCTAAATCAGTCATATTTTTAGGGACGGTGATAAAATGGCCAACTCGATGGAGAAGAAAATTGCTGAGCTTGAGATGGGACTTCTTCATCTCCAGCAGAATATTGATATTCCAGGAATGATAATTCATCAATTTAAGAATAATTCTATAAATATAGATGTATAACCAGACAACTACCTGGATAGTGATACCTCTGTTGGGGACATTTTTCGTCTGTCAGCAAACAAATTCTTGAATGTGTTAATATTACCAACATACATTATTGGTTTATTTTCAAAGACCCAATTGAAAGTCGACAAACGGTTCTAGGGAATGGACATGCAGATATTTAACCCCTTCCAGGGGCGTCCAAGCTTTTTTTTTTGGGGGGGGGGAAAAGCGCGCGAAGCGCGCCGCAAATTTTTTTTACCCCCCACAAAAATTTTTATCCCGGGGGTAAAATTTGCTTGGGGGGGGGGGGTAATTACCCCCCCTGAAATCTTTTGGCAGGGGTAAATCTAGTTGACCCCCCCCCAAAATTTACCCCCGGGGTAAAATTTTTGGGGGGGGTAATTTAAATTTTATTAAATATATAGTATTAAAAATGCGCGCTTAAAAAAATTTTTTAGGAGAGATTTTTTATTTTGTTTGGGGGGGGGTAAAAATCCCTCTCCTAAATGGTTGAGGGTGCCTACGACACCTCCAGGGTAGGGGTAAATTTTAAATGGGGGGGGGGTAAAATGAAAAATTTTTTTGGGGGGGGAAGTAATCGCTTCATTACCCTCCCCCCCCCTTGGACGTCTATGACCCCTTCCCCCTTTATTTTTTTACTCCTACAAGTTTATTTAAGCTGAGGGATATAGGTTAAGGACAAAAGACGATAAAATGTACCCCCATGCTTACAAATAAATATGTCTTTTTGTGGATTAAAATTATTGGTGGTAAACTTTGGATACTGTCAGTTTGTTGAACCCCTAATGAAAAACTTTTTTTACTTGATAATATGTGTATTGAATCATGTAGGGACTGGACATTAGACTGAAAATTACACTGATACTCAAACTTTTAAAACTAGGTTATCCTATTATTTGGCACAAAAACTTTGGGCACCCTTATTGAAGTTTGATTGGTTGGTTAAGTTCCAAACTAGTGTCAAAATTTATTAACCAATTTAAACATAGGAAGGGGTATTTATATGTTTATCTTACACCTACACGGTCGTTTTATAATAACGTTTCCTTATCCGTTGACTTAACAACTTTAGTGACTTAAGTGAGTACTGATTGGTTGGTTTATTAATTTGAGTGTTGAAACGTTTCAACCAGTAATTTTAATTGACATATGGGGTAATTTTTTGTTTTATTATTGGGGCTGTACAGTGTACATTAGATTATTTGTCATTGTCTTATCACTTTAAATCCCTGGAATACTTGAAAGACTTTTGAAATTGATGAATTTATTATTTTTACAGAGATTACTTTGCCTGTACATCCAACTGTACAGAGTACCATCATTTTTTGTAGCACACAGGAAATTAAATTGTCATATGTCAACAAATATCTCAACTTCCATGTTTAGCTAAAAACAATTGCATTTAAATAAAATAACATTAAAACATACTGGTGTACATGCTTATTGGTCATGGGAGTTTTCACAGGGGTGTACATTCTGCATGGTATTCCCTGCTAAAAGGAGGGTTGAAATAAAAAATATGTGAGGGGGGAAAGAAAATAAAAAAAATATTTAAATTTTTTCCCCTTAGGAAAAAACAATGAAAGGGGGGGGGGGCGGGGAATGAACTATTTTGCAACCGGGGAAAAAAATAATCTTGTGCAGAATATAATTATAATCTTGAATTTTCATATAAACTTTTAAACCTTTTGGATAGGTTCATCCATAGGCAAATTGATTAGGAAAATGTTAATTGAAATTTTCAGAAGCCTATCTTTTATAGCCCACAATATTATGTTTCTGAAAAGATTCTGATATAATGACAGACAGACGGAGATAAAGTTTTATTATGAAGCTTAAATGAAGAGTATAGTACCAGGCTACCTAGGTACTATTTTGGTAATTTTCTAACAGACATAAGAACGCAAACAAACATACCACAATTTTAACCCAAAAAATGTGACAATTTTATGATTTTCAGGGACGTAAGGCCAAGGTTTCTGACTTTGGCGACAAAGTTGAGGATTCCCAGTTCCTTAACTCCCTGCAAACTCAGGTAAATATAAAAAATAACATGATATCTGTCTGTCTGTGTATAGTATAACCACTTGATCAATATGGTTATTTCTTTCAGTAAGGCTTCTTGACTTGTACAGAGAAGGTTTATAGCTATTTAGGGGTTGGGTACTATCACCCTTCCAAAAGAAATTACTCCTGAGCTTGATCTTTAAATCATTTCAATGGTGATCTAAACCACCCCAAGCGAAATTTCAGCCAATCACAGCGGCGCATTTTAAAAATGAGCTGCTGTGATTGGCTGAAATTTCGCGCGGGGTGGTTTAGATCACCATTGAAATGATTTAAAGATCAAGCTCTGGGAAAAATCCCCCTCCCTTGCCCCAAAAAAATTGGTTTAGGACTCTATTTTTCTGTTTGTCTATGTCTTTTCTACCCATTTATCTCCTTCTAAGATCCAAGTTATGCTACCTATCTATCCTATTATCTTTCTTCAGGTGAACAAATGGATTAGAGAGATCCAGAAGGTGACCAAGCTGGACAGAGATCCAAGTTCTGGTACAGCTCTCCAGGTAAATTATTTGCTGATGGAAGTTTAAAGCAAAGCTTATTAGAACATTTAAGAACTTTAAATGTTTTTAAAATATTAAACAATAGATCAATGAATTTTCAAAAATACGACAGTTTGGATATTACAATTTAAGGAAAGTGTTTTTTGATCTCCAACCATAGCAACAATGGGTATGTCCACCTGTTCTGACGGCAACAAATTTGCAAACTTGTCCAGGGGTGGGGGCATGAATGTATTTCTAAACTTTGCTATGAATGCATATTATCTACTAACTTTTTGAGTATTGCTTTTGACTTTGGTATTCTAAAATTAATATTTAGTTATTACTTTGTTTACGTTTTCAGGAAATCTCTTTCTGGTTAAACCTGGAGCGAGCCCTGCACAGGATCCAGGAGAAGAGGGAGAGTGTGGAGGTTGCCCTGACCCTCGACATCCTCAAGCATGGAAAACGTTTCCATGCCACTGTTAGGTAAGAGCTACAAATGGATAAAAAATGCGGGGGATATATTGACAGGAAAAAATTTGTAGTCAGTTTAGGTTGTAAAATGGACTTCATTTATCGGTCAGTTTTTTCATCCAGTAGGGTAAAGTGTATCGTTATTTTAGCCAGATGCAAGCATCACTTTATTAGTGTACATAAAAATCTGGTGCAACATTCAAGTATTAATAATTTACAATTCCTAGGACTACAAGGTACAATATAACTAGCTTTATTTTAGATATTTTCATTGTTGTTCTAATTCATTTATTATTTTTAGTTTCGACACTGACACTGGTCTGAAGCAGGCCCTGGCCACTGTGAACGACTACAACCCTCTCATGAAGGATTTCCCCATCAACGAGTTGCTCAGCGCCACCGAGTTAGAGAGGATTAGGAGTGCAGTACAGGTATTATCTGCACTATCGACCAATGTACAGACTGACAGACAGATTATATTTTTAATTATAAAAACGTGTAATAAATCATCTATCATGCTTTATTTTTAATTATCGGCTACTCCCCTAGAGGCTTCTAGTGACCCTTGAGTGGGGGGGGGGGAGGGGCAGTCTAATAAGTCTCTATAAAGGAGAACCTTAAGAGGTTATCCAAATTCTTTGGTACACACATAAAGACATCCTGTTATTTGTTATAAAAGGATATGACAAAAACTTAAAAATCTTTTTTTTTCAGGGAATTTTCAACCATTTGAGGAAGATACGTAACACCAAGTATCCTATTCAACGTGCTTTGAGGTAGATATAAAAATAACTTTTAATATACAAGAAAAAAAATTAAGTATATTGTGTCAAAAAATGGTTCCTAGTGTTGCTATATGAATCAGACGCGCCAAATTTAACTCAAAAACAAGGTTCATGCATTTAGAGGGTTGGTTTTCTGTAAGGTGTTAGTCACATGACTAACCTACATTTAAAGAATAATAGAAGACATTGAACGATTAGACGTATTTTAGTCGATTTTTTTATGGTTTTCTAGTTGTCCTACTTTGTTAAGATGATGTTACTATGGTTGAAGGGACAGTTAGCTAGTTTAATTCTTAAATGGTAATTTTGTTTTCACTTAGGTTGGTTGAAGCTATCAGCCGTGATGTTTCAAGTCAGCTTCTCAAGGTTTTGAGCACTCGCAGGTGACTAATTAAATATTATCATTATACAAAAGTAACAGGATCTGTGTCTGTGCGCCTGTCTGTACCGACGGATATCCCTAACCGCTGGACCGAAATGGTTCTCCTTTTATTACTATGAGCTTCTCTTATGTCCTAGGAAGGTTTAAAACTATTTTGCCTAAAGCTTAAGATTTCAATTGCTACTGAACTGATTGGGTTTTCCAGGAAAGCCATATAGGTCCCGTATGGTTTTAGGTACGGGGGGTGTTTTTAATGCAACCATCTCGTAATCAGTGAGCAAATGACACTTAGAATTCGAATTTCGATCTGAACTTTTGCATGAGTAATCCTTGGTAGGTCTATTTTCCCTAAATCGAACAAAAAGTTGGAAAAGTAACGGCTAGCGGCTCAGCCGTTCAGCCGTTTTTTGCCTATTTTTAGGGTAAATCCATCATCAATTACTTAGGAATCGACTTTTTAAAACATATTTTTGGTTTAATTCATGTTAAATGATAGCAATAACCAATTTTAAAACTTCTAGTACCAACAGCTACCGTCTAGAACCGTTTGATAGCGTTTTGGAATAGAAAAGAGTATTGTGTTGAGAGAGGTTTCGTGACTAATTTGCAATATAGATATCAAAAAAATGGCGAAACAGCTGAGCCGCCAGCCGTTAGCTGTTACTTTTCCAACTTTTTGTTCGATTTAGGGAAAATAGACCTACCAAGGATTACTCATGCAAAATTATAAATGGAAATTCGAATTCTAAGTGCCATTTGCTCACTGATTACGAGATGGTTGCATTAAACCCCCCCCCCCCCTTTTATTTTTTAGATTAAAGCCTTGGGTTTGTTTTAGGCTATTTTTCTCCTTATTCACATAGCCCTTAGATGCATTTGGCGCAGCCGCTCTAGTTGTTAATAATCTTTCTTTTTGTCCAATTATCAATCTAAAAATCTATTAGGTATTATAGATATCAATCGATCTTCTATCAATCAATATATCCATCAATCTATCTATCTTCCTATCAATAATATGTCCACCCATCCATTTATGTACATATCTATTTATCTGTAGGTTGGTGTATATTGATGAATTTGAGAAGGTTGTGTCACAATATAGTAATCTCTATCTAGATATCAATCTATCTATCTATCAATATATCCATCCATTTATCTGCCTATCTGTAGTTCATTAATCTAGTTATCAATCTATCCATCCATCTAATATATCTATCTATCTGTTTGTCTATCTATGTATATATCTATCTGTAGGTTGATGCATATCCCCTATGATGAATTTGAGAAGGTTGTGTCACAATATAGTAAACTCTATCTATGTTTATATCTATCTGTAGGTTGATGTATATCCCCTATGATGAATTTGAGAAGGTGATGTCCCAATGCAGTGAATTGTTCACAACTTGGGACGATGAATATGACAAACTTCAGGCATTTATACATACACACAAATAATACATGATTTAAACAAAATCATAAGGAATAGATTCAGGTTTAGAATTAATAAATAACTAGGTACCTAATTAAATACTAATTTATTATGTTTATGGTTAAAAAGGTAGAAGCATTCTGGTAAAATCAGTTATAGAAATTTAAGTTTGTCTTAATTTTAATTGGCGGAAGAGTTAGATTTAGAATATTCATTCATTGATGATGAAATTTTAAACCATTTTTACCTTTTGAGATGATTCTTAACACATAGAAAAGTTTTTAAATGAAAGAATAGTTATTTATCGCATCGTATTATGAACAGCTTTCCGCGGATATAAAAATGTACAATTATAATTCAAATCATTTTTTTTTCACCGAGATGTCTTCGGGGATTTTTAGATTCGTTGAAACTGGATATAATACGATGCATCGATGCTATACATAACTTTTCAGTATAGCTGAGAACCAGTTCTTCTAATCCAGCGGATATTAATCAGTTTTTGAAGCCATACATAATAGAAAATTATTTTTAAATCCACAGTTTTGAGTATTATAAGATGTATAAATGATGTAAAACCAGGGTCTAATGAGAGACATTGTCAAGAAAAAAAGAGAAGAACATCTGAAAATGGTTTGGAGAGTCAATTGTAGCCATAAACGTCTACAGGTATTATACCTATAATTCTACTTTTCTTAGTTATTGATACTTTAGGAAATATTCTGAAAACTAGGATGACAACATCCATAAGGGGGTAGCGAAGCATGAAAAATCATATATAGACAAACGGACGTGTGAATAATAGAGCATATGTTCAGTGCTCATATAAAGACAAGAGTAGTGTCACTTACTGTTTTAATTATTATTAAACTTAGGACAGTTGAAAAATAAAATTTCAAAAGAATTTCATTGTTTATAGTTTAATTGGAAAACCATATTTTTGTTTACATTTTATTAAGGTTAGTTGTGAGAATTTTTAATGGCTAAAGCTTGCTTTAATTTGATTAAACAAATAAAACGGTGTTTTCCTTTACAAGTTTATATATGAATGAGTATTTTTAAGAAGTGAATTCGACTAAATAAAAACTATGTTAATAAGTAGCTTAGCAAAAGATTTAAATAGAATAGTAAACTTTAATACAATTATGTTTAGGAGAGAATGGCGTACATGGTAAAATTCCGCCGTCAGCACGAGCAGCTGCGAACTGTCATCGGCCGCGTTCTCCGTCCCACCCTCAACTCGCAGATGTCGCAGAAGGATGCGGCTGCCGCTGCAGCCGCCGCCGAAATGATCAACAACGATTCTGCTGCTCCAAAACCAGCCGCCGCTGCGGCTGGCGAACTTTTGGACGCCGCCGATGCAAATGCTATTGAGGAAGTCAACTTGGCCTATGAGAATGTTAAGGAGGTTGACGGTTTGGATATTTCGCGGGAGGGCAGCGAGGCTTGGGAAGCAGCAATGAAGCGCTACGACGAGCGTATTGACCGTGTCGAGGCGCGTATCACCGCCCGCCTCCGTGACCAGCTCGGCACCGCTAAAAATGCCAACGAAATGTTCCGCATCTTTTCGCGGTTCAACGCCCTCTTTGTCCGCCCCCATATTCGCGGCGCTATCCGCGAGTATCAAACGCAGCTGATTCAGCGCGTCAAGGATGATATTGAGACTTTGCACGAAAAGTTCAAGGTCCAATACACGCAGTCCAAGGCGTGCAAGATGTCGCATGTCCGAGATTTACCACCGGTTTCGGGCAGCATCATCTGGGCCAAGCAGATTGACCGCCAGCTGTCCGCCTACATGCGGCGTGTGGAGGATGTGCTCGGCAAGGGCTGGGCCAACCACGTGGAGGGCCAGAAGCTGAAATCAGACGGCGACTCATTCCGCGCCAAGCTCAACACCCAGGAGATATTTGATGATTGGGCGCGCAAGGTGCAACAGCGCAACCTGGGTGTGTCCGGCCGCATTTTTGCGATTGAGAACACGCGGTCCCGCACCGGCCGCGGGAATTATCTGAAGCTGAAGGTTAATTTTCTGCCCGAGATAATTCAGCTCAGCAAGGAAGTGAGAAATCTTAAAAATCTAGGCATAGTGTTACTGTAGTATACTAGCGGTTTTGATATTTAGGTTTTAAAAAATTGGCCTTAAACCATTTGATGGAGGAGGAAACTTTTTCCTTTAAAATTGGGTTGAGAAAGATTTGTAACTGATAAAATTCTTTATATATTTTGATTCCTTTTCCATTTTTTAATCTAGAATATACATAAATATTTCTTAGGGAGAGATAGGGCACTGCTGGTTTCATAAATCCACAACTCATTCTACCCTGTGTGAGAGGGGACAATGGGCAGTTTATTACATTAGTCCCCAAAGTTTTTACTTTAAAAAAATTAAAATAGCAATAAAAGCTACGCGAACATCAATCTAAAGTAATCTATGGGATCCAGGTTTCCGTGTACCGCTGGCCATTGTGAACAAGGCCCATCAGGCCAACCAGCTTTATCCATTCGCCATCTCTCTGATTGAGAGTGTCAGGACCTATGAACGCTCCCTGGAAAAGCTGGAGCCTAAGCAGAACATCTCGCTTCTGGTTGCTGGACTACGCAGGTATGTTATTTTTCTCAAACTTTCCTGCTTGTTAAAAACAGGTTTTTGAAAATGAATTTTTTTGTACCTACTTTTTAGTTGTTTTTTTTCACAAAATAATTTATAATAGTACGACAATAAATTACAGTATAATCTGAAAATTATCATTACTTGTCAGATTCTTATATAAATAATAATATACTATTTACTTTTCATGTAGATATAAGGATAGGTATAGAATAAGCTGTTGAATACTTAATATGTATCTTTATTTTAAGTCAAAAGAATAAAAAAATATGAAATGAATTTTTAGTAAATGTTTTTGTTTAAAAATCAACAGAATTTCCAATCTAGTAGGTATATTTTTATAATATAATTATGAGAAATACAGATAATGCATTTTAATAAAAATGTTTTTACATTAACCTTTTGTCGTTTCAAAATTATTCATTTTAATGTAGCCTAATAAATAAAACCATCCCGGGATAGATAAGCTTTTCTTAAAATGATGGACTGAAAACTGACACCTTCATTCATTTACTTTAGTATTTAACATATTTTACATGATACTTTCCTTTTGTATATTAAACTAGCGGCTAAGCCCCTAGGAGCATCTAGGGGTCCTTGAGGGAGGGGGAGGCGACCACACCTTTTTATTGTGGTTTTTAAAGGAAAAAGTTGAATTGTGTTTTTTTTCAGGGTTGTCATATTGGGCACTTTTTTTTGATATTGGGCGGCCCAATAATATTTAATATAATAGACAATATCACCCAAAAAATAGGCACGCCCCCCCCTCTTTTTTCACCCCCTCCCCCTTTTCTCTTCCCCCTAAAGGGGGTGCCCAAAACTGCCCAAAAGGACCTTATATTTGGCGGCCCAAAACCATCCGCCCAAAAGCGCCCGCCCAAAATGACAACCCTGGTTTTTTTAGAGGCTATTTCTCCTTGTAGGGTGGTGTAACCTCCCCCAAAATAATTTTTAAAAAATGACCTACACTTATAAAAAGATTCACTGTAAAGATGAACCATATCGGTTCAAGCGGTTAGCATTATCTTTCGCTATAAAAAAAAGCTTATTACCTACTTTTAACTACAGCATGACCCTCAAAAAAGTATTTTTAAGCATCTGCAGCCCTTATTTCTCAATGAATTATTAAAAAATGCATATGTCCTTGTTCTCCATAGTATTCCACGTAAGTAGATATAAAAATATTTTTTTTACCTCCATTAACACCGGAGATTTTTAGAGCTAAAGTTTTGAAAAAGTGACTGAGAAAAAGAATTTTTTTTTGTTTCTCTTATTTTTTGGATGGTTATATTATGTTTTTCTGGCAATTGAATAATGAGACATAAAGAAAAACAAGTTAACTAAATATTTCTTTTTTATTACACCTAAAAATATCAATTTTTAATGGCAAAAAATACTACTGAATGAATTGATTATTTGCAAATTTTAGGTTATTTATTAACCCTTATTTATAGAAAAGGATTAATTATGACAGTTGCTCCGCCTACTTTTCTGACATCTCAATTATTTAATAAGGGGTAAATTAAGCTTTTTAGACTAAAAAATCATTATGTTTTATTTTTATTTTCGTTATAACTTTTTTGTTATTAAAGTTAGGATTGTGAAACAAAAACAATTTTCCTGCTATATTCATAGAGATTTATTTGGTTTTCTAATCTTAAACAATTTTGCCTAATAAGTAAGTTTTTCAAAATATCATTAAACTAAAAAGACCCAAAAAATATGTGTAAAAAAATGCTTTTTACTAAAAAACTAAATTTTTTATTTCATTTTTGTATAAAGTTTCTGCTAGTAACAAAAATAAAAGGATTTCTAGCTTAATTTTGCTAAAAAAGTCGTATCATGTTAAAAGTTACTTTTTCCTCAGTCACTTTTTCACAACTTTAGCACTAAAAATCTCCGGTGTTAATGGAGGTAAAAAAAATATTTTTTTATCTACTTACGTGGAATACTATAGAGAATAGGACATATGCATTTTTTAATAATTCATTGAGAAATAAGGGCTGCAGATGCTTAAAAATACTTTTTTGAGGGTCATGCTGTATATATTTAATAAGATATTCTTTTCTAACAGGGACGTGCAACAGCTGATCAGCGAAGGTGTTGCTCTGGTGTGGGAGAGCTACAAGCTGGACCCGTACGTGCAGAGGCTGGCAGAGATGGTCGTCATGTTCCAGGAGAAAGTGGATGACCTGCTCTCCATTGAGGAGGCAATTGAGATTGATTTAAGGTAAATCAATTATTTTCTTTTTTTTATTATAGACAAAAAGAAAATATACTAATATACGGGAATAATTTTAAACAAAGACGTTGAAAATTTCAGTTTTTGAGAGGGGAAGGGGTAAAGTTACCTCCCCCCCCCCCCCCTCCAAACAAAAATTTAGGAGTTAAAAAGATCTAATGGTTTATGTTTTGGAGGAATTATTATCCCTCCCCCCCTTGCTTGAAAGTCTTTGGCATTATTCTATATTTATATTATATTATAGATTGGTATTCGCTACATTATAGCTTATACCAACAACGTTCTTCATTCAGAAAATCACGAATCTGATTTTCAGCTGTTGTTGTGGGGTAAAACTTAGTAGAATTGACGACTTTTTAACTGCTCCCAAATATTATTTTATATTTATTTCGCTTGTAGGCTTTTTTTTTATTCCTGGCTACATTTTATTTAAGCCTCAATGTCTTTGTTTGTGTTTACTGATATGTGAAGGTGGCTAAAGAATAATATTCTCCCCCACAAAAAAGGTTGATTTATTACATTCCCCCCTCCCAAACAAAGTGTCATATTTCTTGATTTAGCAACATTTTTAATATTAATTTTAACAAATTAACACAGATCACTGGAGACCTCTGTGTACAGCGCCAACACCTTCACCGATATACTCAACAAGATCCAGAAGTCTGTGGACGACCTGAGCCTGAACGCGTACAGCAACCTACACGCCTGGGTGGCCAAGCTGGACGAGAGTGTGGAACAGAAGCTGGCAGGCAGGCTGGAGGCGGGTATCAAGGCATGGACTAAGGTTCTGGAAGGTAAGATTTATTGTCTATTAATTGAATTTATTTTTAAATCTAAAAAACCTCTTTGATGAATTGTCAATTTGATGCTTTTCGATTATTTAAGTCCAATTTTCATCGATGAAATTCACCAATTTCGAACTATATCTTTAAAAATCAATATATTTTATCAGTTATTTCCCCCTTCCACCTCCTTAATTTTTAATTATATCCTTATACTAAAGTGATAGGATGTTTGTCTGTGTGTCTGTACCGAAGGATCTCGCTAACCGCTGAACCGATCGGGTTCTCCTTAACAGGCTAGCTTCTCATAAGTCCCGGGAAGGTTTATAACTATTTTCTTGGGGGGGGTGGGGGGGGGGAACACCCCCAACCCCCCAAAAAATAAAAAATACCCCCCCCCCAAAAAAAAAAAAATTTACGTTTTTTAAAGGAAGCTGCAAGAAATACCACGCTTTAACTGCTGAAAGACTGCCACAAGTAGACCCAATACCCCAAATTTGAAGCCTTCAGCTTCTATAACAAAAAAGTTCTAGGCATTTTAAAATGACATTTTATGTACAATGAAAATTTTGAAAGAATTGCAGTGCTAATGTTAGAAATTTTGAAATTAAACTACGTGGCCTAGAAACAAAATTATAAGCTTATTTTTGTTATAAATTTAGGCAACCAGTAACTAATGATATTTTTATAATAAAAATACCCATTTTTATAGTCAAAATCATTAAAAAAGATTAAGTTTAACTTGTTGTACCGAGTGTACTGTAGCCAATCAGAAGGCTGAATCAGCTAAGCAACCAATCACAGCTGAGCTTGCCTTAGTTTCCCCCTTTGTTTCCGTTTGATTTTCGTTTAAAAATGCAATTTAAATCGAATTTTTTTCATGGATTTTGACTATGAGATGTGGTGTTTTTATTGTAAAAACGTAATCAGTTACCGGAAATCTAAGTTTCTGACAAAGATAAAGTCATAATTTTGTGTCTAGGCAACGTAATTTAATATTGTTTTTTTCTTTTATAAGCATTGGAAATCTTTCAAAAGTTTCATTGTACATAAAATGCTATTTTGAAATGCCTAAAACTTTTTTGTTATTGAAGCTGAAGGCTTTAAACTTGAGGTATTGGGTCTACTTGTGACAGTCTTTCAGCAGTTAAAGCGTGGTATTTCTTGCAGGCGTCCTTTAACTAAAATTAAAAATAATGGGGGGGGGGGGCACCCCCCTCAAAAAAAAAAATTTCCACCCTCCCAAATATTTTTAAAAATTTTTCTTTTAAAATCTGAAATAAGATATAGGGTTATCAAATTCGACTACCCCCTCCTCAAGTGCCCCTAGAGGCCTCTAGGGGCGTAGCCGCTAGTCCCTAATAAGGAGGAGGGTCTAGATTTTTTCTTTTCCTAACCGCGATGGGCTACTCAGTACTTTATATAGTAGTCAACATAAGGGGGGGGGGGGGGGTGCGTAATGACATAAGCTCTTAAACCGTGAGCAAAATGGTCTAAATATTGAGCTAGACCCTTCAAACTTGGTATATAAGCCTACTCCTATAGGTATTACATCTAAATGGCAAAAAAATCCAAAAATTTTTATTTTTAGGTTAGGTTAGGTAAGAAAAACCCTGCGGAAATGGGGTTTTTAGGCTTTTTTTGGTCTATTTTGATGTGGAAACTTGTCTTAAATTGTTTTTTCTTAGGGTTTTAACTTAAATACACTGTATCTATTCATATGGACATTATTTAAGATGATTCAGCAAGTCGGGGACCGACCCCAGGGGGCTAGGTGGGTGGCCCGCAGGAGTTAAGTTCATTTTTCCCAATATATTTGTTGTGATACATCAAATTATAGGTTTTTTAGGTCAAGGAACTCAAATTCAGAGCTAAAATAAGCATTAGACTAATCTGAAGCTAGCCCCAGCGGGCTAGGTTGGTGGCCCGCAGGGGTTAAGTGCATTTTTTCTAATATATATCTTGTTATATATCAAACTATAGGTTTTTTAGGTCAAGAAACTCAAATTCTGAGCGAAAATTAGCATTAGACTGACCTGAAGCTAACCCCCCCGGGCTAGGTTGGCTTTCTGCAGGGCTTAAGAGCATTTACCTAACCTAACCTAGAAACTTACTTATATTTTTACAGGTTTTTTTCTTGAATAAACTGTGTCTATTAATGAGGACTTTATTTAAGATGATCCAGCAAGTCGGGGACCGACCCCAGCGGGCTAGGTGGGTGGCCCGCAGGGGTTAAGCACAGTGGGATCTTTTGCCAAAAAACGGGACATTAAGGGTAGACAAAAGTAAACATCAATAAAAAAGCTTGTATTTGACGAAATGATGTAATTTCTTTTGCTTTAACTCAAAAATAACATAAATTTTGCTCCTGTTAACTTCTAATGTGCATTTGGTATGTACGTCTTGCTGTTTTGGAGGAGCGAAGCTACCCTATTTTTTAAAAATCTATAAAACTTCATAACTTTAGTTAAGATAGGAATATTTTAACAAAATCAACGTCTATGTAAATATTACTTCAATGCAAACAATGTTTGTGAACATGAATATAGCGTCAGGTGCACCCAGTTCGAGTCCCGGCATTTTTAGGTAGGTCCAGTATAAGTAAAATAGGACACTTATAAGGCATGTTTTCAAATGTTTTTTTTACAGATATAAACAACAATAACATAATTTTCAAAACACTTTTGATTTTGTGTTAATACCTTTATTCTAAGTCTAGCTATCTTCATTTAAAGTTTGTATAAGAATATAAACATAATTACTAATATTATATTCTCTCTCAAACGTATATTTCACTCTCTCTCTCTGATGCGTATATAATGTTTTTGCAATATTATAATTAATTCGCACATTTGAATTTCTGCTGGACCAAAACCAGTTAGAAATACAAATTTTTTTAGAACACATGAAATTTAGCAAATCTAATTGCTAAAATAAAAGTAATTATAAGTCATTTTTATTTAACGACTCCTTTAACCCTTAAATGTCCATTAAAACCGCGAGAACGGCAAAAATCGTTAAAAATCTCGCCAACGGCGGCAAATAACGGGGTAACGGTTGGCCGGAGGCAAATAATGCAGAAGTAAAGAAAGTTCCGCCTCAAAAAGTTAGAAAACATTGCAGAGATGACTTTGGGCTCTAAAATGACTCCTTCCCCCTCTAACGGGGGAAAATTTGAAATTAACAAGAACAAAATTGTTCAAACCATGCAATGTAAAATGCTCAATTACTCAAAAACGGACAAGAGGCCCCAGGTTGTGAAAACTGTTTAATACACAATACATGTTGTATATTGATATTATTATTGCAAAACCCGGGACCTCCTGTCCGTTTTTGTGTAAAATGGAGAAAACTGATTTTTTGGGGTTAAAAATCTTAATATTTTTGGTGAAATTTTCTCACAAAATGTCAATTTACACCACCAAAAAAATATTTTTTAAAATTTTTCTTTAATTAGACATTGGTACAGGTATCTGAAAAGTACCTCAATCAAAAATTATTTTCATAAGATGAACATAAATGTATTTTTTGTTGCTTTGAAAAAATTGTGTAAAAAAATCTGGAAAATCATCAAAACTGAAAAGAAATTTTTCACTAGGGTAAAGCGGGGCGAACTCGGTGTTTTTTTCGGTTTTTTGAACCTGCAAATCGTAAAAATTATTTTTTTTAAATGGGACCAAGACCAGTAGAAAGATCTCGGAAAAGTCGATCAGGTCCTAAAAGGACGTAAACCTAGGACTTTGGGAAGTTTGTCAAAATTGATCTCTAAAACGGCACCGACTTCGCCCCGCCTTGAGGCGAAGTCGGTAGGGCATTTTCAAGCTTCGAAAAATCGATGACGTATTGATTTTATTACAGCATGCCCAAAAGGTAAAAGTTGCTAAATGTAATAAAGAGTATGCACAAAAAATTTTATTAAGATAGGTCAATTTTTTCTACCAAAAAAAATAATTTTTCCCAAGTACGCGAAATTTGACTTTTTTTTTCGAAAATTTTTTTGATAAAAAACATAAAAATACTACTAGAAAAAAATAACTTTTTATGACTTTAAAGGCCTGATCCTTAAAATTCAGGCAATTTTGAATAGATTTGGCCAAAAAAAAAATTAGTTCTATTAGCAAAATTTCCTAAAAAATCAAGTTGAAAAAAAGAGAAAAGTTTGGCAAAATCTGTGGTCGATTTTCCAGCTTCAAAAAACCTATGACATATTGATTTAATTACAGCATGCACTAAAGGTTAAAGTTGCTAAATGTAATAAAGAGCATTCACAAAAAAAATATGAAGATCGGACAATTTTTTCTACAAAAAAAAATAAATTTTTTCTAAGTACGAGAAATTTGACTTTTTTTCTCGAAAATTTCACTTTTTTATATAACATTGAAAAAGTTAGTATAAAAAGTGAAAAAACCGAATTCGCCCCGCTTCACTTTTAGTCGATTTAAGAAAAAACTATACAAGCCTATGGATAGCCTATTAGATTCTTAATAAGTCCCCTGAAGACGTCTAAGCTCTAGCTCTTACCAGTTTTTGTCCAACTTACCGTTTTTCCGACCGAAGCAAAAAAATCGAGAAAAAAATTTTTTTGTCGTCCGACTTCAAGACCCAATAAGTACCCTAAAAATTCATCTCACAAAAATTTCATTTTATACTTTTTTGTAGGCAATTTAATAAGGAACAAATTTGATTTTATGTTTTTTTTCTGTCAATCGATTAGAACATGGAGAAAAATGTCATTTAATGAAGGTGGTCAAAAAAATACCGACTTCACCTCAAAACCGAGATCGCCCCGCTTTACCCTACCTTTTTTAAAAATGGCATAAATCCGCTAAAAATGAATATTTTTTAAAAATTTCTTTTCTAGCTGTCTACTTACAGCCATTATTAATTCCTAGGATAGATAAAAGTCAATTTTAAATTTTTTGGATGTCCCGATTTTTTTCAAAAGATCCCACTGTGTTAAGTGCATTTTTCCAATATATATGATGTGATACATCAAATAATATGTTTTTTAGGTCAAAGAACTCAAATTCAGAGCTAAAATAAGCATTAGAATAATCTGAAGCTAACCCCAGCGGGCTAGCTGGGTTGCCCACAGGGCTTAAGTGCATTTTACCTAAGCTAACCTAGAAACTTACATTTATTATTTTTTTTAGGTTTTTTTTCTAGAATAAACTGTCCATTCATGAGGACTTTATTTAAGACTAGCGGCTTCGCCCCTAGCCTCTAGAGGCTGTGCCCCAAGAGGTTTGATCAACCTAATTTTTCGTATTTTAGATTTAAAAAGAAAAAGTAAATTTTTTTTTTTTTTGGGGGGGTATTTTTCATTTTTTGGGGGGGTTGGGGGTGTCCCACCCCCCAAGAAAATAGCTTAAAACCATCACAGGACCAGTAGGTATATTCCCTGAAGAGTAGAGCCCAATCGGTTCAGTGGTTACTGAGATCTTAAGCTTCAGACGGACAGACAGACGGACAGACAGACAGACAGACATCGTTCTACTTTGTATTATAGATGATCCAGCAAGTCGGGGACCGACCCCAGCGGGCTAGGTGGGTGGCCCGCAGGGGTTAAGTGCATTATTTCCAATATAGATCTTGTTATATATCAAAATAAAGGTTTTTTAGGTCAGTTACCTCAAATTCAGAGCTAGAATGAGCATAAGACTAATCTGAAACTAGCCCCAGGGGGCTAGGTTGGTGGCCCGCAGGGGTTAAATGCATTATTTCCAATATAGATCATGTTATATATCAAAATAAAGGTTTTTAAGGTCAAGAAACTCAAATTCAGAGCTAAAATTGGCATAAGACTTACCTGAAGCTAACCCCTGCGGGCTAGGTAGGTTTTCCACAGGCTTATGTGCATTTTACCTAACCTAACCTAGAAACTTACTTATTCTTTTTGGTTTTTTCCTTGAATAAACTGTGTCTATTAATGAGGACATTATTTTAGATAATCCAGCAAGTTGGGGACCGACCCCAGCGGGCTAGGTGGGTGGCCCACAGGGGTGTTGTGCATTTTACTAAAGTATGTGTTGTCATACATCAAATACTCAAATTCAGAGCTATTTTAAGCATTAGACTGACCCAAGGCTAACCCCTAACAATAGCAACCTGATGCTAGTTTTTTCGTGGTATGTGGTATACATTAAATTAAAAAATTGTATCCTATTAGCATATTAAATTCTTCCACCGCTAACACTGTACTATCAAAATTGAAATTCTTTCAAATATATGCCATATAAATGTAGTTTAACCAATTAACCAGGAAAAAATATGCAGTTCACTAAATTAAGTTCAAATGCATTTCGTGAAACTACCCCTTTGAATTTCTGGACCTAAAAAACCTATAATTTTATGTATGACAACTAAAAATGCACTTAACCCCTGCGGGCCACGCACCTAGCCTGCTGGGGTCTTAAATCTTAAATAATGTTCTAATAAATAGACACAGTTTATTCCAGAAAAAAAACCATAAAAAAACAAGTAAGGTTCTAGGTTAGGTAAAAACTTGCAGGCAACCCACCTAGCCCGCTGAGGCTAGCTTCAGATTAGTCTGATGCTTTTATTAGCTGTAAATTTGAGTTTCTTGACCTTAAAAACCTATACTTGGATGTATGACAACACATACTTTAAAAAAAAAATGCATTTAACCCCTGAGGGACACCCACATAGCCCTAGGGTCAGTCTTCGACTTGCTGGATCATCTGAAATAAGGTCCTCATGAATGGACAGTTTATTTGAAAAAAAACCTAAAAAAAAATATTAAATGTAAGTTTCTAGGTTAGGTTAGGTAAAATGCACTTAAGCCCTGTGGGCTACCTATCTAGCCCGCTGGGGTTAGCTTCAGATTAGTCTAATGCTTATTTCAGCTTTGAATTTGAGTTCTTTGACCTAAAAAACATATAATTGGATTTATCACAACATATATATTGGGGAAAATTCACTTAACCCCTGCAGGCCACCCACCTAGCCCGCTGGAGTCGGTCTTCGACTTGCTGAATCATCTGAAATAAGGTCCTCATGAATGGACAGTTTATTCTAGAAAAAAAACCTAAAAAAAATAATAAATGTAAGTTTCTAGGTTAGCTTAGGTAAAATGCACTTAAGCCCTGTGGGCAACCCAGCTAGCCCGCTGGGGTTAGCTTCAGATTATTCTAATGCTTATTTTAGCTCTGAATTTGAGTTCTTTGACCTAAATACATATCATTTGATGTATCACATCATATATATTGGAAAAATGCACTTAACCCCTGCGGGCCACCCACCTAGCCCGCTGGGGTCGGTCCCCGACTTGCTGGATCATCTTAAATAAAGTCTTCATTAATAGACACAGTTTATTCAAGAAAAAAACCTGTAAAAATATAAGTAAGTTTCTAGGTTAGGTTAGGTAAATGCTCTTAAGCCCTGCAGAAAGCCAACCTAGCCCGGAGGGGTTAGCTTCAGGTCAGTCTAATGCTAATTTTCGCTCAGAATTTGAGTTTCTTGACCTAAAAAACCTATAGTTTGATATATAACAAGATATATATTAGAATAAATGCACTTAACCCCTGCGGGCCACCAACCTAGCCCGCTGGGGCTAGCTTCAGATTAGTCTAATGCTTATTTTAGCTCTGAATTTGAGTTCCTTGACCTAAAAAACCTATAATTTGATGTATCACAACAAATATATTGGGAAAAATGAACTTAACCCCTGCGGGCCACCCACCTAGCCCCCTGGGGTCGGTCCCCGACTTGCTGAATCATCTTAAATAATGTCCATATGAATAGATACAGTGTATTTAAGTTAAAACCCTAAGAAAAAACAATTTAAGACAAGTTTCCACATCAAAATAGACCAAAAAAAGCCTAAAAACCCTATTTCCGCAGGGTTTTTCTTACCTAACCTAACCTAAAAATAAAAATTTTTGGATTTTTTTGCCATTTAGATGTAATACCTATAGGACTAGGCTTATATACCAAGTTTGAAGGGTTTAGCTCAATATTTAGACCATTTTGCTCACGGTTTAAGAGCTTATTTCATTACGCACCCCCCCCCCCCCCCTTAGCCTAAACAAACAAACGAAAACTGCTCCCCTTAAGTTCAATTAGTTTTAAAATAAAAGGGAAGGAAGGGTTTCTGTGTTCGACAATGCTTTTTGGGGGAAATTGACGTTTGGTATTATCTATATTATTATTCCAGGTAAAGAGGACCCCGAAGTGGACAAAGATATGGACACAGATGCTCCAGCTACACCTGCTCATGCGCCTGGCGGGGATCCTCAGATCAGGAAGCAGATGCATGACTTCAGGATAACTAATCAGATGATGTATCTACACCCTTCTATTGAGGATGCTAGGTATGATAGATAGATAGTTAAATGGATAAAATAATCTACGGATAGATAGATATATAGAAAAAACAGATAAGAGATTGATTAAGATATTAAAACCATTAGACAAATAGATCCATTGATAGAAATAGTCACATGGAATTAAAATTCACACATTTACGAGTAGATTATTAATATTTAAAAAAAAAACTAAATAGAGTTACATGGTTAAATAATGTTTTGAATTTTTCAGGTATAACATCCTGCAACAGCTGTTTGCCTGGCAGGCAATTGTCACCAGCCAGAACAGGATCCAATCAACCAGGTAATAGATAGATAGATAGAAAGATAGATATATAGATTCTGCAGCAGCTGTTTGCCTGGCAGGCAATTGTTTCCAGCCAGAACAGGATCCAATCAACCAAGTAATAAATAGATATATACTTATATGATGTTATTGATAAATAC
The DNA here is from genome assembly GCF_053477335.1 of Acartia tonsa. Taxonomy (NCBI): domain Eukaryota; kingdom Metazoa; phylum Arthropoda; class Copepoda; order Calanoida; family Acartiidae; genus Acartia; species Acartia tonsa. Next base: position 32,404,078 of record NC_137272.1, read on the forward strand.
TTATAACTTATATTATTAGGTATCAGGTTGGACTTGACCGTCCTGTGACCCAGACCTACAAGGACCTCCTTACCAAGCTTCCAGGAAAATATACTTTGATTGATTATTACCTTAAGAAGCTTGATAAGAAATGTCAAATATTGTTTATAAATAATCAGGAAGGGAGGGGTCATTGGACTGTTAATTATGCTGTCATCCAACGTTTTGTAAATTCGTATGTTTATTCAATGGCTTAAAAACTTTGGGTACTTGATTTGTATTATGATTGGTTACAATTAATGGTGTCCCAACTTTCCAACCAATACTTTCATTCAGAAATAATATTATTGTTCATCATCATTGGGAATTGTACTTTAATTAATAATCAATTGTTTTATCCCTTAAGTTTCCATCAAATAGTAAATTATTTGTTTTTTAAATGTTTTCAAAATCTGGTTTAATCCAAATCTTTTTTTTCTCCATATAAATAAGTATCTTAAAAAACAGGAGGTAGTGTGATCTTGGAGTACGCTTACTCTGCCATCGAGCTAACCATCAAGGACGTCAACAACTATGTTGAGGAGTGGCTGCGCTACCAAGCCCTGTGGGACTTGCAGCCCGATGCGCTGACCTCCAAATTTGGCGAGGACATCAACCTCTGGATGAAGCTGCTGCACGACATTAAAAAATCTCGCGGCACTTTCGACACCAGCGAGACACGCAAAGAGTTTGGACCCATTGTGATTGACTACGCCAAGGTGCAGAGCAAGGTGTCCATGAAGTACGACTCCTGGCACAAGGATGCTCTGTCCAAGTTTGGAAACCTGCTAGGCAACGAGATGACAACGTTCCATCAAACTGTCACCAAGGCCCGTGGCGATCTTGAGCAGCAGACCATTGATACTGCGTCAACTAGTGATGCTGTAAGCTTCATCACTTACGTACAGGGACTCAAGCGTAAGATGAAGGGCTGGGAGAAACAGGTGGATGTCTACAAGTCTGGCCAGCTCATTCTTGAAAAGCAGAGATTCCAATTTCCGTCGCAGTGGCTGCATGTTGACAACATTGACGGCGAGTGGAGTGCTTTCAATGAGATCATAAAGCGCAAGGATTCCAGCATCCAAAACCAAGTTAACAGCCTCCAGGTTAAGATCATTGCTGAGGATAAGGCCGTGGAGACTCGAACCCAGGACTACCTGGGCGAATGGGAGAAGAGCAAGCCGGTGGAGGGTAACATCCGCCCCGACGTGGCCCTCCAACGCCTGGCCATGTTTGAGTCTAAATATTCTCGTCTCAAGGAGGAGCGTGATAATGTGAGCAAGGCTAAAGAAGCACTGGAGCTGCAAGATGCTGGCCCATCGTCGGCTAACGAGGAGCGTATGGTTGTCGGCTGGGAAGAGCTGCAGGATCTGAAGGGTGTGTGGAACGAGCTGTCCCGCATCTGGGAGCAGATTGATGATATGAAGGACAAGCCCTGGCTGTCCGTGCAGCCGCGAAAGCTGCGGCAGCAAATTGATGGGCTGCTCACGCAGCTTAAGGATCTTCCTGCCAGGTAAATCATAGAATATTAACAATATAATTACATATTACATTTTCAGTAATTTATTGACTCAGCAACAAAAATCTTCTTTATTGAAAGATCGTTGGAATACCTTTAACAAAAAGTCCTATTTTTTCACATTTTTATAAATGTAAGCTTTTTGTCTATATATCTACTAGCGGCTTTGCCCCTAGCCTCTAGGGGTTTTTTCCCTAAAGGCTCAGGGGAAAATTAAAAAAAATTTTTTTTTACATTTTTTAGATATTTTCTGTATTTTTTTAACTTTATATAACTCTTTATAACTTTTTATATTTTTTTATATCGATTTATATTTTTAATAACCTTCAAAGTTTTTCTCTTCTTTAATGTTTTTAAATATTTCTTTGTCATTAGCCTTTTTTGGGTTTCGCCCCTACAGGAGAAGGGAGGTTTCAAAACTTTTTAAATTTGATAAAAAAAAGTTTAAAAGAATAGAATCGGTTTAGTGGTTACCGAGATCTTAAGGGACAGACAGACAGACGGACGGACAGACAAACATCAAGCTACTTTGTATTATAGATAATTTATATTATTCATTCTATTAGGCTTCGCCAGTATGCCAGCTATGAGTATGTCAAGAAACTACTGCAAAGCTACCAGAAAGTCAACATGCTTATTGTTGAGCTCAAGAGTGACGCCCTCAAGGAACGGCACTGGAAAACGCTGTGTCGTCAGCTGAGGGTTAACTGGGTGCTGAATGACCTGACCCTGGGCCAAGTGTGGGATATTGACCTGCAGAAGCATGAGGGCACTATCAAGGATGTTATTCTTGTGGCTCAAGGAGAAATGGCTTTGGAAGAGTTCTTGAAACAGGCATGTGCATGAATGGATACATAAATGGGTGTAAAAATTCCTTAAATGATTATTTTAATCTTCTAGAACTTCCTTTTTTCGACCATTGATTAGCGACATATATTTTTGATAGAACTTGTCCTTTTTTAGAAGTATTAAAAATTATCCCTCCAGTCCAAATATTATCTTTGAATGGTTTTAGTCTAATTTTCGGCTTTCCTATAGAGGCTAAAGCAAAAGGCGAAGAAGTAATAATTATAAACTTTTTATAATGAGCTTAAAACTTTTTGAGTGGGAGTTATCAAGTAATAATATTTGGAGGTATGGGAAGATTATTTATTGTCAAATATCCTATCTCTATATCCCTGTAAAAAAATTTATTTTCTTATCCCTTCATGTTCGTGTGAATTAGGTGAAAGAAACCTGGAACACCTACGAGTTGGATCTGATCAACTATCAGAACAAGTGCAGGATTATCCGAGGATGGGATGATTTGTTCAACAAGCTGAAGGAGAATATCAACCAAGTGGCCGCAATGAAGCTTTCTCCTTACTACAAGGTTAGATATATTATTAGTAGCGCAACTGTTAATTAATTAAAGTATGTTAGTAAGGGGGGGGAAGTTTGTACAGTTATAGGAAATGAAAATTCAGTATCAAATTTTGCCCTGGCCGTTTGGGCTTGTTTTTATAGTTATCAACATAATTCTTTTTGTAAACTCTCTTATATGATTGGGTCTACCTGTAAAACTTTGAAAAATGAATTTTGGGACTTCCTTCTAGGGGCTAGTGGGGCAAAAGACTCCCCCAAACACTTTTTAAGTTAAGAGCTTATTTTTTGAGATATCGAGATGATTTTTTAAATGGAAGCTTTTATTGCATAAATGAGTTGGTTAGCCATCCCATATTTCATTTTTGCACTTTACTTCTAGGGGCTTTAAGATCAAAACTAATAAATTTTGTATTGGGGGGGGTTGTTTTACCCCAAAAGCCCCTAGAAGTAAAGTGCAAAAATAAAATATGGGGTGGCTAATCAACTCATCTATGTAATAAAAGGTTCCATTAAAAAAATCAGCTCGATATCTTTAAAAATAAAAAAATTACTTAAAATTTTAGTGATTGGGGGGTCTTTTGCCCCACTAGCCCCTAGAGGGAAAGTCCCAAAATTCAATTTTCAAAGATTTTAAACAGATAGATCCAATCATATCAGAGAGTTTACAAAAAGAATTAGGTTGATAACTATAAAAACAAGCCCAAACGGCCAGGGCAAAATTTGATACTGAATTTTCATCTCCTATAACTGTACAAACTCCCCCCCCCCCCCTTAGTATGTTACTAGGTTATAGCCAGTCTTCCTTGTTAAACTGTAGTATTGAATTTTTATTGAAGATTATTTTGTAATATTATATTTTTCAAATTAACTGCAGTCCAAAGTATTTGATTTCTCTTTTAGGTAACAGTTAAAGCATAATCTTTTGTAAGCTATGTGTTTTCATATATGACTGGCTGCCCCCCTAAAGCGCCTAGTCAAGCACATAACCCCACAATTATTTTGATAGATAGGTGTTGTAAAATTACAGGAAAAACATAGAAAAACAATAATGATCAACATTTTATACCTATTTTAAAGGGGTAGTTTCACGAAAGGCATTTGAACTTAATTTAGTGAACCGCATATTTTTTCCTGGTTAATTGGTTAAACTACATTTATATGGCATATATTTGAAAGAATTTCAATTTTCTACCATGTAGTTTTTAAAATATTAAGACTTGAAAATCGTCTTTTTAAATTGCATATATCACAAAAAAAAACAGTTTTCAAGTCTTGATATTTTCAAAACTACGTGGTAGAAAATTGAAATTCTTTCAAATATATGCCATATAAATATAGTTTAACCCATTAACTCGCAAAAAATATGCGGTTCACTACATTAAGTTCAAATGCATTTCGTAAAACTACCCCTTTAATTTGTTTCTAAAACTAGGGGGTTTGAGGGGGTTCTTTGTTTGCTAGACACTTTGAGGGAAGGAATCAATTAGATTTTTATAAAAAAGAGCAGCAATTTTTTGACTGGCGGAAAAATTGTAAACTTGTTTGAAGGTATTTGAAGAGGAGGCTATCACCTGGGAGGACAAGCTCAACAGGATCAACGCCCTGTTCGATGTCTGGATTGATGTGCAGCGTCGCTGGGTTTACCTGGAGGGTATCTTCAGTGGATCTGCCGATATCAAGACCCTCCTGCCCGTTGAGACTAGCAGGTTTGTGTCAGTTTGTTTGATGGATTAATCCTGATTTATGAAATTGTAATGTTTTTTTGACTGAATCTTTTAAGATATCGATAACAACTGTACAAATTCAGTTCTCCATTTTAGGGAAGCTTTACATTAGTACTGGACCGGATTTAGGCTATTTTACGTTTAGATTAAAATCTTGGAATAGTTTTATGTTTTTTTTCTGATATTATGATCTTTTCAGATGCGGAGCCGTTAGTATATTAATAGCTGGATGACATCTTCAGCAAATATAATACTATAATAGTTATTTCTCGTATCGTATTATAAACGGCTTTCCGCGGATATAGAATGTACAATTATAAGATTAAAACTAGTTTTTTAGCCCCGTGGTGCCGAAGGCACCGGCTAAAAAACTGGTTTTAATCTTATGATTGTACATTTCTATATTCGTAGAAAACTGGATATAATACGATGCTAGACAAAGTTTTTTCGTATGGATGAGAACCAGTTCCTATCCACCGGATTCGAATGAATACGAGAATATAAATTCTTAATTTCTTAGTAAAGCTGTTTAATTATCATTTTTATCATCATTTATTTTAATTCTCTTCAATCCTTTCTAGGTTCATGTCCATCAGCTCAGAGTTCCTGACCCTGATGAAGAAAGTGAGCAAGAGCCCCATGGTCATAGATGTCCTCAACATTCAGGAACAGAATACTGATGACATATGATAATTTTGGCGCGAAAAAAATGTACACTTACATTTTGGTGCGAAAAAATACACATTTTGGCGCGAAATGAAACAAAGAATTTTGGCGGTAAAATCTATATAAATATCTAAGTCAGAATTATTTTTGCTGGAAGAAAATGTAATGTTCAAGTATTTTGTGTTTGCAGGGTGTGCAACGTTCCCTGGAACGTTTGGCTGACCTGTTGGGCAAGATCCAGAAGGCGCTTGGTGAATACCTGGAACGCGAGAGAGCTTCTTTCCCCAGGTAATCAGAAAGATAGCTTTTTCCAGTTTGTCTGAGATTTCGGTTAATTTAAGCTGGATTTAAACTTGTTCTTAGCCTTACTGAAAAATCATGATGTTTCATATCATATTAAAGAGATTTTCAATGATACATAAAAAAGAAACATAACATTAAATCTTGTGTTCTTGGATCGGGACTTCGGCCCCCCAGGGCCACCAAAACTGGAATTAATCTGTTTATTTTTCTATCGAGGGAAAGCTGTCTATATCACGAAGCGATATATAACTATTCCTTAAAAATTACTTATTACTTAAGCTGCGCTACATTTTAAATTCAAGTTTTGATGCTTCATCTTGTGTTTTTTAAGTAGTGTCTTTGTATATTATCTCTTTAAGTGGCAATATTGTAAATTATTATTTCCTATAGGTTCTACTTTGTTGGTGACGAAGATTTGTTGGAGATTATTGGTAACAGCAAGAATATTGGCAGGAAAGAACCAACACTAATTTTCATGATTTATATGCTTAACATTTCAAAGAATTTTCTGTCAAGTCATCTTCCTCCCTGGAATAGATATAAAAATTTTGGATCCACAAATCCTTTATGTAAACACTTTCAATTGCTTTTAGAAAAGCGTTAATCTGTCTACTTTGATACATACTTTACTTATAAATATTCAAACTGCACAAAACACATGAACTTAATGTTGTTCATGCAAACAGGCTGCAGAAACATTTCAAGAAAATGTTTGCTGGTATCACGTCCATCCTACTTAACAGTGATGAAACTGTTATCACAGGTAAATAAATCCTTTATTATAAAGTATTAAGATGTGTGTGTGTGTTAGTTTTACATCAATTTATCGGCCATCTGATCCCTTTAGATCCCTGAAGTGAAAGTCTATAGTTCAGTTTTTACCAAAGGCACACGTTTTATAAAAACTAACCATGTTAAATGACAGGTATGGCCTCAAAAGAAGGAGAGGAGGTTAATTTCATCGCTCCAGTTTCAACTAAAGAGCACCCGCGAATTAACGAGTGGCTGACGGCTGTAGAACACCAGATGCGTGTCTCGCTGGCCACGGCCATGTCCAAAGCTTGTGAAACCATCAGGAATTTATTTTATTTTAATAAATTGTTTTTACAGACAGACTGACAGACTGACTTTAATATGCTGAGTAGGGCGACACCCCTAGAGTCATCTAGGCTAACCCTCCGCTTTTAATTTTAGTTTTAATAACAAACAAGAGGGGTTATTATAGAGACGATTACTCTTGGAGGGGGGGGGGGGGTGTATTGGCAACTACACATGTAAGATGTTTCACTGTGAAGGATAACCATATCGGTCCAGTGGTTAGCGAAATCTTAATTCACAGATACACATCATGTTAATTTATAAGAACAAGTTTTTTGACCAATAAAAGGGATTTTTTGGGGAGTTGGGGGATATTTTGACATATATTGCAGTAAGGAAGGGGACAATGGACTGTTTATTACACTAATCTCTAAAGTCTTATAATTACCTTTTTTTTATTTGTTGGCTTAGAAACCTTGGGAACTTTTGGTGAATTCTGATTGGTTGGGTCATTAAGTTGAGTGTCCAAACGTTTTGACCATTAATTTTAATCTACAGAAGAGAGAATTTTGTTTATCATCATTGGAGATTCGTCGGCAATTGTCTAATCCTCTTATATCCCTACACCTATTGTCCTATCCCTGGTTAAAATAAAATATGTTGCACCAGAACAATGACGGATAATAATGGAGGTGAACTGGAGGTTACTCCATTTATGGAATGGCTGGATCAGTTTCCAACTCAGATTGTTGTCCTTGCTGCCCAGGTTAGACTAGGAATAGATAGTCCTCCTTTATATGGAAGCTTTATATAGGGATGGTTTCAGGCTATGTTAGCCCCTTCATATTCCTTCTAAAATAGTGCCCTAAATGCTAGGGGCGGACCCGCTAGTAGATACTTAAAAAGTGACAAACACATTGATTGACAGACAGACGGCAAACGGGTAGAACTAAACAGAAGGATACCATCAATTTTATGTCAAAAAATCATTGTAGATTAATATATCGCAAGTTACTATATTATATAGTTTAAATATTTGCCGCTAGGCGTCTCTAATTTATAATATACATAAATTGTTTTCATTTAATTTCAGTTGTTTAGAATTAATATTTTGTTTAATCTATTTAAACCTACAAAGTAGAGTCTTGTTGTGTTTAATTTATGAACTATGTTAATTTCTATTATAGGTAAATCAAAATTTTTAAAGTTTTTAACTACATAGAGTAAAATACATGGCATTTGTACAAACCTTACTTAAACGAGTTGTTTAGATTTATTTAAACAATCAATCACATTTATTGCTTATTTGCATTTTTCTTGAGGTGTTATTGTTACGTGGTTCAACATTTGTAGATGTTGTAATCACCCAATAAACACTAATATCCTTATATAAAAGTATTAGGTTCTTTATCTGTCTGTACCGAAGGATCTTACTTGCCTCTGAACTGATATAAATTTTGAACTGAAAAACATTGAGAAAAAATCCACTGATGAAAACCTCTAATAATGTTTATAATGATCTTTATATTGCTGCCTGTTAAAATTATTAATGTCTTTATTATGTAGTTCAAATATTTGCTGCTAGGCGTCTTTATTTTTTAACACACCTAAATCGTTTTCTCGCAATTTAATTTTTTCTATAAGTAACTTTATTTTCATTATTCAAACGGTACAACAAAGAAGAGTTTAATTGTGTTATTTATAAATTTGAGGAAATTTTAATTCATAGGTAAAACAGACTTTAAAATGTTTGAGTTTTATAAAGCAAAAGTACATGACAATCTTTTAATATTCTGTGTTACACTTTACTGTTCAATTTTTTAAGGTGTTTTTAAACGCGAAGATTTCTATAATTAGGGTCGGTCCGTACGTCTGTAACGGATAGCTTTTTTCGTTATTTTAGGCATGTTAGAATTGTACTATCGATTTCAAACTTTGCATGGTGATTCCTTTAGTAGTTAGGTACAAATTAGAAAGCGTAGCAACTCTATAATCATTGTCAGAATGTCCGTATGTCCATTTTCAACATGTTGATTTTTTTACTTTTTTAACAACGAATTTTTATGTGATCTAATTATCCGATTGATCTGATTTTTGGTATATTGATTCCTGGTACAACAAAGTATAATGTTATAGGCGAAGCAACTCTATAAGCAAGTCCTATAAATGTAAGTATGTCCATAAACATTATCCTGTATCAAGCAGTTTTTCAACAAATTTACTTACAATTTTGCTTCGACTCTTATACATCTATATTCTGATTATTCAGTTCTGACACTATACAAGTGTTAATGTCAGTTTGTCCTACCGTTTCAGTGCTTCTATGCGGTTTAGCACATATAGATGTTGTTTAACTTAATAAGAACACTAATATACAAAAAAAAGACAATATTATGACCAGGCCTAGCTATTGTAACAATCAATTTTACAACAAAAAAAATCACGAAACCTTTGGAAGTTAGCTTAGGGTATATCTTTTTTTTCATATAACTGAAGAGGGGTGGGTAAGAAGGGGAGGAAAAGGGGAAGGGGGTTGTGGGGAAATTTTCCTTTAGAATTGTTTGTCAAAATATAATTCCCTTTTTTCCTTGATTATGACATGTGGTTTAGGACCTAAAGAATAGAAACAAATTGGTTCTGTGTTCATCTGGCAAATAGACGGACAGACATTGTTTTACTTTGTACCTTTTATATATAGTGATTTTTTTCGTTTTATCAAGTCATTACATATGAGAATGTAGGTTATTTCCCCACAGAACTGAAACCATTCTTATTTTTAAAAAATCGATGGAAAATAAGGGGTTGTTTTTCCTATCCCTGCAGGGCGTTAACTGAAGTAATAATCTAACAAATAACTACCTCGCACTTATTTTCAATTTTAAGGGTTAGGGGCCATGAGTGGGTTTTTGTGTTTTACAGACCACTCTGTGGAATTAAAAACGCTGAGTGTAGCAAGAACTTCTTACGTTTCTGAGATTTTAATGGTTATATCTTAGGTGCTTTGGTCTGAGAGGATTGAGGAGGTGCTATCCAAGGGAGAGAAAGGCGCTGCCGAGGGACTGGAGGGAGTTCTCAAGATGATTGATAACATTATCGACACCCTGGCTAAGAGTGTGCTACAGGTAAAATTATTATCAAGTTTCATCATGTATTAAAAATGATAGAATATTTATTTATCGCATAATATCATAAACAGCTTTCCGCGGATATAAAAATGCACAATTATAAGATTAAAAACCAGTTTTTTTAGCCAAGAGATGCCGAATTGTATATTTTTATATTCGTAGAAAGCTGGATATAACATGATGCTAGACATAATTTTTCATTAAGGCTGAGAACTCTGTTCTAATCCACCAGATATTAATCAGTTTCGTAGCGATACTGGAAAATAATTTACGGAGTGTGAATTTTTTTAAATTCACAAGCCGTATGTATTCTAGAAATTAATCTTGTTTATTTTTGAACAGGAACAACCACCCCTGCGACGTAAGAAGATTGAGAACTTGATCATGGAGTATGTTCACAAGAGGGCGGTTGTTAGGACTCTCATCAAGAGTAAAGTCAATAATAACAGGTGTATAAGAAAATATATTTATATCTAATTTTTTTGAATTATTGGATTATAAGTTTGTACATAATAAATTGAAACTAACCAATCATTGATTCTATAAGGGACAAGGGACAGTGATATTGACAAACAATTCTAAGTAAAATTTTCCCCACAAACCACTTCCTTCCCCCACCCCCCTTTCTCTTTAGTTGAAGCACAAGACTAGTTTTACGCCAAGTGGCATACCATAAAATATCAAAATTTTCAGCAAGAGGGAAGTCATTTTCTAGTAAATCCCGTAAAGGTGTGTGTTATAAGGCCTAAAAATAGTAGTAGAACGATAAGGTGCTCTATATATTTGTATTTCCTATTGAATAGAACAATAGGGAAATTTTTTGGTTTTTTTTGATAACCGTACCTGGAATATCTTTAAAAATAAGAAATTTCTATCAAACACTTTGTTTGGCTCAAACTGACAAAAATTAAAAAAAATATAATTATAATAATAATGTTTTCTATAGGTACAAGGTAAAGGTTAAGAACAATCTATACCATTAAACAAAGGAAACAAACCTATAGAAAACATTATTATTATAATTATACTTTTTTTAATTTTTGTCAGTTTGAGCGAAACAAAGCGTTTGATAGAAATTTCTTATTTTTTAAGATATTCCAGGTACGGTTATAAAAAAAAAAAAAAAAAAATTTCCCTATTGTTCTATTCAATAGGGAATACAAAAATATTGAGCACCTTATCGTTCTACTACTATTTTTAGGCCTTATAACACACACCTTTACGGGATTTACTAGAAAATGACTTCCCTCTTTCTAATGGAATTTATTTGCGGAATCACAGCCCCTGGAATATATAGTAGTACCTTATGTTTTTGAACAAACGAATAAGAGAATGTGGTTTCAAAACTGTTAAGACAAAATTAATTGTAATTTACAGTACAGTGTCCCTTTCTTCCTTGTACCTCATTAAAGGTAGAAGGTGAAAATTTAAACATGCATTTTTTTATAATCGTTTAAAGCTTTAAGCCGTTTATTATATTTTGATATTTTTCACAGGGACTTTGAGTGGCTGAGCCAAATGCGGTTCTATTTTGACCCGAAACAGAGCGAGGTTCTTCAACAACTGTCCATCCACATGGCTAACGCCAAATTCCACTACGGATTCGAATACCTGGGCGTTCAGGAGAAGCTTGTTCAGTCGCCGCTGACCGACAAGTGCTACCTGACCCTTACCCAGGCCTTGGACTTGAGGCTGGGCGGTTCCCCGTTTGGGCCGGCTGGTACTGGTAAAACGGAGTCGGTTAAAGCGTTGGGCGGACAGCTAGGACGCTTTGTGCTGGTTTTTAATTGTGACGAGGCCTTTGATTTCCAGGCTATGGGCAGGATTTTTGTTGGTCTATGTCAAGTAAGAGTTTTATTAAGTTTTTGTTGTTGTAAGGCTTCTTTATGTCTGTTTGAAACGTTTTGAGGTTTGGCTGATTTTTTGTGAAGATTTATCATTACTTTGAGCATCAAGAATATAACTCACTTTGGTATTCTTTTAGTATATCAGTAATTTTAAGGAATATCTAAGGTATAAAATTATTTTTGAAGGTTTATTTAAAGCTCCTTAACAATTCTTAGGCTAAAATTCTCACTGAATAGCAATTACTCTCTAAATCAATTTATCTGTTTTGTCAGTTTGGTTGTTAAGCTTACGAATAAGAAAACGTTATAATAAAACTTAGGGGACTAGTGTAATAAACAGCCCAATGTCCCCTCCCTCCCTGATATTAGGCATTGCTATAAGAAACCTATATCTTTTGTTAGCGAAGCTACTCTAAAAATCCAAATATCCGTTCGTCTGTCCGTCCGTCTGTCCGTAATTAATGAATTGGGGGAAACGTGATTTCTACCTCCTATTTAAGATAGGCAGCTGAAATTTTTAGTGGAGATTCCTATGCCATATGCCCATCTAATCTATACATTGTTTTGTCCATCTGTCTGTTATTTTGGGTGCTAGATCGATTCCTAGATTTTTAAGTTTTCTTAATTTTTGCAACTTCTTTTCAAGCTGCAATTTTCAGGGATTAATAGCTTTTACATTCTCAATATTTTCATAGAGTTTCATTCAGAGTTGTGTATTAATTGGGGTGCTAGATCGATTTCTAGATTTTTAGGTTTTGTGATTTTATCTATTCCTATTCAGGATTGACAGCTGAAATTTTCAGGGATTCAATATACTCATATTCTACATATTTCCATCAAGTTTCATTAAAATTTGTCTATTAATTGCAGTGCTAGATAGATTCCTAGATTTTTAAGCTTTCGTGATAAAAAAGTTGCGTGATTTTAAAAGTTTCGTGATTTCTCCATTTATCAAGTTTAATGATTTTTGTATGACACTGCTCTATAGTACACTTTTTCCAATATCCATCCATAATTTTTGAGCTTCGCTACTTATGGATGTTGTCATCCTTGTTTATAACAGGGATCAAATATGTTGACATATGTTTAGGTTGGAGCCTGGGGTTGTTTCGACGAGTTCAACAGGTTGGAGGAGCGAACGTTGTCGGCTGTCAGTCAGCAGATCCAAACCATACAGGCAGGATAAATATTTATGCAAATGCAGGAATCTAAAGGGATAATACAATGGACGATAAATTGATTTACAAACTTAATGATGAATAACAAAATAAATTCTAAGTTAAGAACAAACTTTTTAAAATTTTATTAAAGTGCCTCAAGTTTCCGAGATAAAGAATTATGAAACGTGTACATAAAACTTTGGGTACCAGTGTAATTTTCTGTCAAATGTTTTATCACACCCTGTGTGGTAGTTTTGCAGACATATAACTCTTTCGCTTTACAAGGGCAACTTCTGCTGTTGTAATAATATGTGGCACTTACGATTTTTTTTATAAAGGTTCAAATGTCAGCATATCTTGCATAAAAAGTCATTTACATAAACTTCTATCCTAATTTTTAGGAGACACTTAAGAGTGCTATGGTCTCCAAGGCCAACCTAACTGTGGAACTGATCGGCAAACAGGTTCGAGTTCACGAGGACATGGCCATCTTCATCACCATGAACCCGACCTATGCGGGCCGGTCAAACCTGCCAGACAACCTGAAGAAGCTGTTCCGGTCACTGGCTATGACCGCACCCGACATGACCATGATTGCGGAGGTCACACTCTTCAGTCAGGGATGGATACTTAAATATTTTATAAGCTGTTGTTGAACAGATAAGACAATGGTAAAGGGATAAAACAATGGCCGATGAATTGGTCTACTGTACATCCCCAATGCAATGATGATACACAAATTCCATCTTCTGTAGATTGCAATTATTGGTTTAATCGTTTGGACACTTAACTTAATGAATCAACAAATTTAAATTCATTAAAGTCCTCAAAGTTGATAAGCCAAAAAATAAGAAAAGGTTATTATAAAATTTGGGGACTAGTGTAATAAACAGCCAATTTTCCACTTCCTGTCTGGTTTTGAAAGTGTTACGAAGACAAAGTCTTTTTTTATCGAATTATATAAGTTAATTTAGTATTAATAAGGGAAATTAAATCTATAACAGAACATTAAATTGTAATAGAGGAACAGACGAATATATCCTTTTTTAGAGTAACTTTGCATATAAAAAATGACGTTTCGTACCTACAATTTTTTTTAATTTGTTCAATATAAAAAATAACTTTGGCGGGAAATAATTTAAGTATCGGGCTGCAGGGATTCCGATCAGCTGAGAAGCTCTCCAGGAAGATTGTTCCATTCTTCAAGCTCTGCGATGAACAGCTGTCAGCACAGTCACACTATGACTTTAAACTTCGAGCTCTTAAGGAAAAGAAAATTTAGTATTAGAGGCAGAAACTCCGCACCCCTAAATTTGAAGTAAAAATTAAAATTGGGGGGGGGGGGGGTGTTCGATATCAACAAAATTGAAAGCACCTAACATGTAATAAACCTGACAAATTAAGATACTTAATATTAAAAAAGAAAATAAAAAATAGAAAACAATGAGCATAGAATTATTAAAAACAAAATTTTTTTTAACCAAAGGCCGTACTTGCATCCGCTGGCCATATCAAACGCGCCAAAATCAACGAGATCAAGGAAGCGATGATCGCGTCGGGCGAAGCCAATCCTAACGAGGAGAAAATCGCGGAAGGCCTTCACGAACAGGAGATCCTTATACAGTCTGTGTGTGAGACCATGGAGCCTAAGCTGGTTGCTGAGGATATACCATTGCTGTACTCGCTTCTTAGGTGAGGTTTATACTTATTTAACTCTGTTGTGTGTGTTATATTTGTAATATAATTTCAAACATTTCGCTATTTTTGAAAAATCAGAAGTTTCAAGCTAAAATATAAAAAAATAAGTTTGTTTCAGATGATTCATGATTGTCTAATTTGGCGAGAAAAGACAGAAAAAAATCGGCGGCCGTTTCTTCACAGTTCTATATAGTACCTAACCTTCTTAAAGTAACTGCCATGCCAAATTTCGATGCTTATAACTCTTTATTTTTTTAGTGTCAGTTTATTTGACTTTTAAGTTCTGGCTTCAAAAAGTGTCACCCCCCCCCCTCCTTTTTAAAAAAAAAATGTCACTGATCCAAATTTATTTTACCTTACTTATTTTATAACTCACACTTTTCAGTGATGTATTCCCTGGTGTTGAGTACCAGAAGGCCCAGATGGAGGTTCTCAAGAAGGAGATTGCTAAGATCTGCGCCGAGGAGCAGTTGGTCTGCGGCGAGGGAGAGGAGGAGGGCAGTGCCTGGCTGGACAAGGTCCTACAGCTCTATCAGATCACTAATCTACATCATGGTCTCATGATGGTTGGGCCCAGCGGCTCAGGTAAGCAAGTTTAGATTGATTGATTGATTGAAAGATGGATTACTGGATAGATGTACAGATTGAATTGTTGATTTTCATGTATTTACAAATTGGTTTACATTGATTTATTAATTCTTTGACTGATATTTGAAATTTTGTAGGAGTTTGTAGAATTTTTTTTTTATCAATATACTTTTTAATGTTGATAGTTTAATACATTTTAAGTTTAAGGTTAGATTATAGACTTGTTCAAAGGAGGGAACAAAAGAGGGTCATTTTTCAAATATTTTCTGTAAAGTTGTGTGTTATCGTTTAGTCAACTGCGCTTATTAAGTCAAACTGTTCTTATTTTTTTACTATTTGTACATATATATATTTGTATATATTTGAAATGTAAACGTTAACAATTTGACTCAATAAGCGCATTTGATTCAACACTAACACACATCTTTACGGAAAAAAATAACCCTAATTTATTCCATTAGGCAAGAGTACCGCATGGAGAGTGCTTCTGAAGGCCCTTGAGAGGATCGAAGGCAAGGAGGGAGTGGCGCATGTCATAGATCCAAAGGCCCTGTCCAAAGAAGATCTGTATGGCGTCTTAGATCCTAATACTAGGCAAAATTGAATTAAAATACAAACAAACTTGAACTTTTCTGTGCGTTTTTTGTCGTAATTAGAGCGTTTTTACGTCTCTTTTGTAAGTCGTATTAGTTTTTTTTATACCTTTAGTAAGGTAGTTTCAGACAGGTTTTTCTTTTCGTTGATATTAATGAAATTTTGGATATTTTGACAGGTTTTAACATATTTTTTTTATATGTCTATGTATAATCTTAAGTTTTTCTATGGAAACAGTGCGTCTGTAATGAATGCGATGGACCATAAGGTTTTTAATTCATGAAAACTAATCTTGTTGATTACTGCTTTTAATTCAATTTACCCTGTGTTACCCAGAGAATGGACTGACGGCTTGTTCACCCACATCCTGAGAAAGATTATTGACAATGTCAGAGGAGAGTTGGATAAGCGACAGTGGATCATTTTTGATGGAGACGTGGACCCTGTGTGGATTGAGAACTTGAACAGGGATGTGTACATTTAGAAAATTATTTATATTTAAGAAGGTTTACAAAACAGGGATCTTGAGGGATAAGACAATCAAAGATGGCTTAATGTATATGACCATGCATTGATCATAGACAAAATTACGACTTCTGTAGCTGTATGATATTAGTTGTCCAAAAGTTTAGGCACAGTTAGTTTGAACCAACTAATCAACATTATCTAAAGTATCCAAAGTTTTTAAGCCAATATATAAGAAAACGTGTTTATAAAACTTAGGGTACTATTGTAATTAACAGTCCAATATCCCTTAAAATTATGATTAAAATCTAAATGCGTCTTTATTAAAAAAAGGCAATTTAATCAAGAAAAAAAATATAAAAATACACATCTAAACCTTAACAGTGTGTTAGACGTGAACATGTTGTTCACTCTTCCCAATGGTGAACGTTTATCCATCCCTCGCAATGTCAAGATTATGTTTGAAGTCACGGATCTGAAACATGCTACTCAAGCTACTGTTTCTAGGTATTAAAGATAGATAGATGGATAGAAAGATAGGTGGACGGAAAGATAAATGGACAGAAAAATAGATGGATATATAGATAGATAAATTGATAGAAAGTTTGTCATATATGTTTTGTAGGTATATTTTATTACACTTGCCTTAAAACAGCCAAAAGGCGAACACCTTTTAAGCTGTAGCTGTATATCGTTACCAATTAAGCACTTATTACAAGACGAATACATTAATTAAAAGATAATTTGAATTATTTTACTTAAGATGTGGTATGGTTTGGTTCAGCGAAGATGTTCTTTCCACCGAGATGATCTTTGCCAACTATCTTGCTAAGTAAGTTTTTTTAACGGGAAATTTTTCTATGAATAGGTTCTGTACGCCAATAATTCACATTAGTCTTTTCATTTTATAGGATTCAAGATTTGTCTGATTGATATAATATGTAGGTACTAATAAATCTGAAAAAATTCGTACGTTCATTTTAAGTTACATACTATCTTTGAAGGAAACCAATTCAAAGGGTGTCCGATTTTACTGTCATTTATCAGATTTGTAGTGCATTTTAATCACAGAGAATAATGTGTCTTTAAAAAAACAAGCATTTGCTATTATTGACATCAGTTGATATTTACAAATTTACAAAGATTCCCCAGATCATTTTTTTTTCATATCTAGGTTGAGACAAATCCCGCTAGAGGGTGAAGATGATATGAGCTCTAAAACCGATGGTGAAGTTTCACCCACCTTAAAGGTAAGAACTGTATACATATATTGAATTATTGGATTTTCTTTCCATTTTTCTGCTGTTCTATATATTCATCCTTCGATGTGTCTACCTATTTATTAAGGTACAACTATATGTTGCAATCCATCTATGTATATTTATTATAAATATTGAATATACAACGAGATGTTGCCACCCGCTGCCGCCCTATTTCGCCCCGGACATCCTGGTCGTTAAATGCCTGGAGTATGCATCCACTTAAGAAGATATCATAAACTTTACCTGGTTATCTTTCTATCAATCTATCTGTTATTCTATATATCTATTAAGACACAAGACAATATTACAGACCTCCTGCAGCCATATATATTGCTACAGATAACCTGTTATCCATTATGTATCTATCTTACTATCTATTATCCATCCTTCCATACATCCATGTACATTGTACCTATCTATTAAGGTACAGCGAGACGTGACTGCCCTGCTACAGCCCTATTTCGCCCTAGATAGCCTGGTGGCTAAATGTTTGGAGTATAAAGCCACTTAAGAGCATATTATGGACTTTACCTGGTTATCTTTCTATCCATCTGTTATTCTATATATTAATCTATCTATCTATTAAGGTACAACGAGACGTGGCCGCCCTGCTACAGCCCTATTTCGCCCCAGACAACCTTATGACTAAGTGCATAGAATATGCAGCCACTCAAGAGCGTATCATGGACTTTACCTGGTTATCTTTCTATCCATCTGTTATTCTATATATCTATCTATCTATCTATTAAGACACAAGACGATATTATTGACCTCCTGCAGCCATCTTTATTGCTACAGATAGCCTTTTATCCATTATGTATTTATCTTACTATATGTATCTATCTATTAAGGTACAACGAGACGTGGCTGCCCTGCTACAGCCCTATTTCGCCCCGGACATCCTGGTCGCTAAATGCCTAGAGTATGCAGCCACTTAAGAAGATATCATAAACTTTACCTGGTTATCTTTCTATCTATCTGTTATTCTATATATCTATCTATCTATTAAGACACAAGACGATATTATTGACCTCCTGCAGCCATCTTTATTGCTACAGATAGCCTTTTATCCATTATGTATTTATCTTACTATCTATTATCAATCCTTCCATACATCCATGTATCTATCTATTAAGGTACAACGAGACGTGGCTGCCCTGCTACAGCCCTATTTCGCCCCAGACAACTTGGTGGCTAAATGTCTGGAGTATGCAGCCACCCAAGAGCATATTATGGACTTTACCAGGCTGCGTGCTCTTGGTTCACTCTTCTCCATGCTTAATCAGGGATAATGCTATTTTATCAAAATTGTCTGTGTCTCTGCTATTTAAGATATTCGGTTAAGAAAACTAGAAAAATATGTGGAAGGGATAAAAAATGAGTAAAGTAAAGATTATCTCATGAAAACCATTTCTATTTTCCCTACTTGGGGGGAAAAACTAGGTGGGGAAAAAATGTGCAGAACATACACCCATGATAAACAATATGGTAATTTTGCTGTTATGAATCATTGCGAAACAGCAAAGGTATGTCTGTAAGAAATATAAACTAGCATTACTCCTGCCTAGATGGTACGTAACATCCTGTTGTACAATCACCAGCACGCCGACTTCCCCATGCAGTCTGACCAACTGGAGGCATATGTACCCAAGTCTCTCGTCTACTCCATTCTCTGGAGCTTCACTGGAGACTCCAAGATGAGGGTATGTTTGTTTTTAGGAAGCGAGTCTACTCTACAGTCGGACTTTCACGAAACTCTGGCACTAGAAAGATAAATTGGTCCATTGAAAAACCCATTTTAATATAAATATTGGCGTGAATATCATATGTGTACAGTATCATAATTTAATCTTTTTTTCGCAACATACAGCAAAAGAATTTGGCTTAACCAGAAATATCAGTAGAGGCGCCGGACAACTATGAAGCTTTCTTGTTAAAAGAAGTTGTATCAACTTTTTTGCTTTTTATTTAAGATAGCTAGCCGGTTCTTTCAGTAAGTAGTAGATGTAAAATTTTTCATAGAATTCAGATATGCAATCGGTTTTTTTGTAGACCTCTTATTTTTGAAGTAATTTAAGTTTTTTTAAAAAATAATTAAGTCGGTTTTAAGGTACTAAAACGCAACAAAATAAAAGAAGAAAATGGCCAGTATGAACAAAAATAGTAAGATCTTTAATTTGACACCTTACTTTTAAAATTCTGTTGAGTAATTATTGAAAAAATTATTTTTTTAACCTCGGTTTAATAAAAACTTTAGACCTAAATATTTTCTCAAACAGACATAAAAAACATGGGTTCATATATACATTTAGAATCAGAAAAATATTACAAATCTATTCTAAGCAAAATTGAAAAAGTTTTATAAAACTATAATAAAAAAAATAAGTATATTTTAAGAATCATAATTTTCGGCTTTAAAGGGTTAGCTTGAACCAAACCTGAACAAAACCTAAACAAAAGACAATGCAATGTAGCAGATATTTTTTAAACACAAGAAACAATAATGTATTTTTAACTGCATTGTTTTGAAGTTTATAAACAGACTGATGCATATTTGTTCATAATTTTTCATTCTTTACATGTTCTGTAATATCACTATATTTATTGTAGTATCTATTGTATATATTGTATGAACGTTCTCCTTTTTTTCTGGCAATTCCATAGGTTAATTTTATAGATTAAGCTTCCCGATTCGTCAATTTTTGCGATTTGTGATTGGCTAATTTAGTAGTTACAATTCTTAAAATAAACTTTTTATTTTTTCTATTTTTTATTACAATTTTTTAAAACTTTTTCAATTTTGCTTAGAATGGATTCATATTATTTTTCTCATTCTAATGGTATATATGAACCCATATTTTTTATGTCTGTATGAGAAAATATTTAGGTTTAATGTTTTGATTAAACGGAGGTTAAAAAATAGATTTTTTCAACAATTACTCAACAGAATTTTAAAAGTAAGGTGTCAAATTAAAGATCTTACTATTTTTGTTCATACTGGCTATTTTCTTCTTTTATTTTGTTGCGTTTTAGTACCTTAAAACCGACTTAATTATTTTTTTAAAAAACTTAAATTACTTCAAAAATAAGAGGTCTACAAAAAAACCGATTGCATATCTGAATTCTATGAAAAATTTTACATCTACTACTTACTGAAAGAACCGGCTAGCTATCTTAAATAAAAAGCAAAAAAGTTGATACAACTTCTTTAGTAAATATAAATCTTATCCAATAAATTGGTCGAACTAACTTTTTAAGGTTGTATAAATCTTTGAAATCTTTGTGCCTAATCGATGTATGAATCACTATTTTAAAAATAACTTAAACACTTTTTGACAATACGTTTGATTGAGTTGAAAGTTCAAAAAATTTTATCCTTATTGTAACAGGAATCCTTATGCATAATATTTTGTTTAGATTCGCCACAATATGAGCGACTTTGTGCGGTCAATCTGTACAATCCCACTTCCCCCACAGAATAACATGCCCATCCTAGACTTCGAGGTAACGGAAATAGATAGATTCATATATAGATAGATAGATCAATCAACTTACTTTTTATTACTAACAATAGCGAATAAGGGAAAGGTAGGTTGCGGGTAATATCCGTAAAAGTGTGTGTTTTAAGGCTTAAAAATAGTAGTAGAACGATAATATTCACTAAATATGTATATTTCTTATTGAAAAGAACTATAGACAAAAAAAATTTTTTAAAGTTAACATAAATTTTTATCGTTCTACTACTGTTTTTTACTTAAAACACATAAACTTTATGGATTTTACCGGCAACCTACCTTTCCCTTTGTTTTTCATGGCTTCAACAGACTTTAACCCATAGTTATACAAGTACAATATTAATTTAGTATTTGCTCATAAATCAGGATTGGGTGGGGGTGGTACCTAATAGATCTTTTAAATTGTAACAAGACATCTGAATGGATGAGACAAAGGACGGTCAAAAAATTGATATACACCCCCAATGATGATAAACAAGATTACCAATTGAATATTCTATAAAAGTACTCAAAGATTTTGAGCTAATTGATAAGACATCGTGGTCTTAAAACTTTGGGTACCAGTGTAATTTACATTTTGACTAGCTTGAATAATACTTGCTTGGTTTGTAATACCTTATCAATATAATACAGTATGCACTGGGTTTAATTCTAGTATTCAAATCTTTAAATTCAAAAATATAATTATGCCAATAAAAGAGGGTCCTTAAAGTTGTGTGTTGGGTTGTAGTCAAATGATCGTATTAAGTCAAAGTGTTTTGAAATATTGCCAAATGTATTAATAGGAAATGGTTCATAATTAAGAACATGGTGACTTAATAAGAGCGTTTGACAACAACTTCACGGAATTACGCGAAAAAATGACCAACATTATAGCTTTTCATGAAATATCTCTGACCTCCCAATTGAAGTATTTCATTCTTTATCACTTTTTTAAAACAAAAATTAGGATTATAAAAATGATTTCACGTTGCAAAATATTGTTTTAAAGATTTGTTAAATGGAATGAAACCCAGCTAAAGTGTGTTTCTATCTTCTTTTTACTTCTTGAACATTGTGTGTTTATATAAGGGATAAGACAATGGACGATAAATGAAAATACCCCCATACATTGCATTGTCTTACTTTAGTTATTACAAAAAAGTTTTTGATAATGGACCATGATTGGGTTGTACAAAGTAATAATTTAAAACTTGTGTTTTAAAAATTTTAATCAACAGAACATGGGGTAGTTTTATCTATTATAATTTTTGGATCATGAAAATAAAACGAAGTAGCTGTCCTCTATTTCTAGCCCCTGTGGGGCAATCATCAACGTTTACCTTAAAATACGACGAAACCCGCTTTTTCGTTTTCTGTCCATGATCCTAATTTTTTTGAGGGGGGGAGTTTAATTTATCGATGAATGTCCTATCTCTTTTCCCTGATTATTCCTTATTGACATTTTACTACTCTTACTAATATACAAAATATTTCTCTTGCAAGGAATGCTTTATTTGGAGGGTAAGTTAATGAAAAACAAAAACATAAAAACCCTTTTTTTCTAAACTTTTTGTCTAGTCTGTCTTGTAAAGTGAAATATTAAAATAATTTTAGGTTATGCTTTGCATGTTTTTATTCTAAATTATAGTTTTAGTTATCTTTATATAAAAAGTAACAGGATGTCTATCTGTAGCCTAGAATCTTGTTAACCACTGGACCGAAAATCGCACCTAAAAAACCTAAAAAGAGGGAGGTCATTTTCTAGTTAATCCCGTAAAGGTGTGTGTTATAAGGCCTAAAAATAGTATTAGAACGATAAGGTGCTCTATATATTTGTATTCCCTATTGAATAGAACAATAGGGAAGAAATTTTTTTTTTTTTTTTTTGATAACCGTACCTGGAATATCTTTAAAAAATAAGAAATTTCTATCAAACGCTTTGTTTGGCTCAAACTGACACAAATAAAAAAAATATAATTATAATAAATCAACCTGTAAAGAATGGCTTCTTTCTTTGTTTAATGGTATAGATTGTTCTTAACTTTTACCTTGTACCTATAGAAAACATTATTATTATAATTATATTTTTTTTTAATTTTTGTCAGTTTGAGCCAAACAAAGCGTTTGATAGAAATTTCGTATTTATTAAAGATATTCCAGGTACGGTTATCAAAAAAAAAAAAAAATTTCCCTATTGTTCTATTCAATAGGGAATACAAATATATAGAGCACCTTATCGTTCTACTACTATTTTTAGGCCTTATAACACACACTTTTACGGGATTTACTAGAAAATGACCTCCCTCTTTTAATGTGGAGGGTCCACTTTCAACCCCCCTTCCCTCATGTGCCCCTAGAGACCTCTAAGGCGTATTGTTTGACTTATTAACAAGGATGACAACATTAATTAAGATCAACGGTACTAAAAAATTAAGAAGGAAATTATTATTTTCAGTCTAAATTAAAACCAAATTCTGTTGAGATGAAATGCTAAGCTGTTAACATTTAAAAGAAATCAAGTATTTACGAATTCAAAAATAGTAACGTTTTAAATGGACATTAAGATTAAGACATTACGACAAAAAGATGCAATTATAATAAGATTATATGGATTGGTACAATTAATCAGCTGACAAACTATCCCTGTTATTTTTAACGCTTTCGGCTTGCATTAAAACCTTTAATGTTAAAACCGTTGCTTTATATTCAAATCTTACAGACTTCGATATGATTTTTAGTTCCATTCTAGAACTTTTATTTACCTAGTAATTTGTTCAAATTATGTTTAGTGCTTTTTATATGTGTTGTTGATGTTTTAGTACATATGCTTGCTTTTGCTTTAGTTTTTTTTTGCATTTTAATGTTAATGCGAATAAATAGTATACTTCCCCCCCCCCCCCCCCCCCCCACCTCAACTTCCTTTCACACTATATTTATTAGCCTTGCAGGACTAGGCTGTATCTGAAGTATCATAACCCTTCGGGGCTAACCTACTCCCTAATTTTTTTTTCAATATCTTTCAAGATAAGAATGAGGGGGGGGGGGGGGTCCTGGGTTCGACTAAGCTTTGAGGAAAATTAAAATTCACCAAAGAAAACTTGTACAATTCAACATAATTAAGCAAAAATAATTTTCAAATTAATAGCAGGGGTGTATATTCTGCACAAGATTAATTTTTTTCCCCTGCTGCAAATTTTTATATTATTTTTCCCTCTTAGTTTTTTCCAGCAAGGAAGGGGATAAAATGGAAAAATATTTTCAGAACTCTTTTATTTTATTCATATCATGCCCCCTTCCACATATTTTTAGTTTTTTTTTCACTAAAGAGGGGAGAAAAATAGAAAAAAATGCTTTCAGTCCTCTTAATTTTTACATTCCCCCCCCCCCCCCCCAACCACATATTTTTTTTTTACCCTTCCCCCCCCCCCCTCTGCCGGGTCAATTTCAAAAATAAACACCCTTGATTAATAGCTTGCAGGATTTTAACATACATTAGTGATGTTAAACACTATTAAAAATCTATTTTCTAAGGTGACCATGTCTGGTGATTGGGTGCCCTGGAGCGCCAAGGTGCCCCAGGTTGAGGTGGAGACGCACAAAGTGGCCTCCCCCGACGTGGTGGTGCCCACCCTGGACACTGTCAGGCACGAGTCCCTGCTCTATACCTGGCTGGCTGAACATAAACCTATGGGTAAGATTTGTTTGGTTTTAGAGTAGGAGTGGCTAGAAAAATATACTAAATCCATCCCAATTGGCAAATCTTTTCTAAAATGTAGAATACAGTCGATATAGTAGATATTGAAATCTTAAGCTTCAGACCGAAAAGAATCTAGTATTATCTGTAATAGGATGTATCTCAAAATAATGTACAAAGGTCGCAAGTAATGATGATATACTTACTACGTTTCCCATATGATATATCAAACAAATATTACATAAATATTATTGAAAGGTTTAGAAACGATGAGAAAATGCCTAAATGACCAAAGCTATCTATTACAGAAGTACTGAATGAACATTAATGTAGAAAAGCTTTATTATAACATATTTTATTAGTTCTGTGTGGCCCGCCTGGTTCTGGAAAGACCATGACCTTGTTCTCTGCCCTTCGCTCTCTGCCTGATATGGAGGTAAATTTTATTAGTGGGGTGGTGCCATTTATACGACTAGCTAAAGTATAGTAACTGTGTTTTTGACAAAAAGTGTGTGTTTTTTTGTCAATCTGATTAGGTATTCTTTTTAACAACAGGCAAAATTACACCTTTAACACTGATAGGTATGAACACAATCTTTTTAATTTTCACAAGAAATGGAATATTGGTGTGGATGGTGGGTTGCAAACTAGCTTTATGTTAAAAGTTTATTTATACAATGTTAGTTTTTTTTGTAAAGTCTTGGTTACCTATCATTTTTCTCTTGTTGGTTTGAATTTCAGTTAAACCACAGCCCCAGAACTACTGTTAAAGACCATTCTATATATCTATTAATATGTATCTATCCATGATTATATTTATCTATCCATCTTACTATCTAGGTTGTTGGTTTGAATTTCAGTTCAGCCACAACCCCAGAGCTGCTGTTGAAGACCCTGGACCATTATTGTGAGTACAGGAAAACACCAAATGGAATGGTGCTGTCCCCCGTACAGGTTAGTATTTTATTTCCAGTATGGCATCGAAACCGATTGATATCCGCTGGGCTAAAACCGGTTCTTAATTCTTAGCCGTACTAAAAAATCACGTCTAGCATTGTATACAGACAATTTTCCACGAATGTTAAATTAAAATAAAACTAGTTTGTTAGTACGGTCCTTCGGCTCCTCGGGGTGAACTCAACTGGTTTTAATCTTTTAATTTTTAATTTTAATTTCTGAAAAAAGCGGTCTAAAAACGATATTATTAAATGGTCGCTGCCATTTTCTTTAGGTATAAGATTTAAAATAGCTGAAAGATTAAAATCTTTAAAATTTAGCACTTTATATACCTAATTTTCTTTCTATCCATATATTTACATAGTTTCCAATCATCTAAATATAAAATTCAAGATTAATTTACCAAATATCGTCGATTATGGTATACTCATATATATCTATCTATCTAGCTTGGTGTATGGCTGGTGATGTTTTGTGATGAGATCAATTTACCTGATATGGACGATTACGGCACGCAACGTGTTATTTCCTTTTTGAGACAAATGGTTGAACACAATGGCTTCTATAGAACAAGGTAGGGTATATTTGTCTTTCTGTGAAACTAATCTATGATTAATCATACTCATAATTCAAAAATTATTGTATTTTAGACTTCAACAAAACATTAAACTATCTTTTAATATATTTATAAATGTATCTAGAATATACGTGAATGATATCATAGGAGAAAAAATTGTTAAAAATTTATGTTGCAATTTCCCCCTGCATTCATTGGTATGGCCGTTTATCTAGTAGGAGGATTAGACAAAGGAGGGGGAGGGGAAGATTTTAGCCCCCTACAAAGTTCACTTTGAACATGTTTCTCTTTAGAACTGGAGGAGAACAGCAGTTTGTAAAGCTGGAGAGAATCCAGTTTGTTGGAGCCTGCAATCCTCCCACTGACCCGGGAAGAAAACCTCTGTCTCACAGGTATAGATGATGATAGATAGATAGACAGACTTTTAGTTTGTTGGTGCCTGCAATCTATTAACAGATCCAGGAAGAAAACCTCTGTCTCGCAGGTATAGATGTAGATAGATAGACAGACAGACTTTAAGGTTTGTTGGAGCCTGCAATCCTTCCACTGTACTGGTCCGGGAAGAAAACCTTTTTCTCACAAGTATATGATGATAGATAGATATATAGAGAGACAGTTATAGTTTGTTGGAGCCTGCAATCCTCCCACTAATCCGGGAAGAAAACCTCTGTCTTACGGTATGGTTAGATAGATAGAGACAGACTTAAAGTTTGTTGGAGCCTGCAATCCTCCTACTGATCCGGGAAGAAAACCTCTGCCTCACAGGTATGGTTAGATAGATAGAGATAGACCTATAGTATGTTGGAGCCTGCAATCCTCCCACTGATCCGGGAAGAAAACCTCTGTCTCACAGGTATGGTTAGATAGATAGAGACAGACTTATAGTTTGTTGGAGCCTGCAATCCTCCTTCTGATCCTGGAAGAAAACCTTTGTCTCATATGTAGAAATGGATTGTTAGACAGCTATAGTTAGATAGATATATGAATAGAATTAGAAAGACAGCCAGAAAGATATTTATGAAATAACGTTTCCACAAAAAAAAATCTGCTAAAGTAAAACACCATGAGCTTGTAATTATGTGGAGCAATCAAAAGAATCATTATTGAAACAAATCTTATTTATTTTCAGATTCCTACGCCATGTGCCAGTAGTGTATGTTGACTACCCTGGGGAAACTTCACTGAAACAAATCTATGGAACATTTAACAGGATTGTTTATTAATCAAAGAAATTGGAATTATCTATATTTTAAAGTGTTCTTTTATCATCTAAAAATATGGTCAGTCTATACTATCACTAGTTGCTTCTCTCCTAGTATCTATTGGATGTCAGGAATATAGCCTAAATCAATCCCAAATCATTTATCAAGCTTCTATGAAAAGTAAAATCAATTCTGATCAGCATTTTCCTAGATCTTTAGCCAGAACATTTAGCTATCTTTTAGCCTTCAAGGGAATCGCTAAATCTTACTAGTCTGTGTTAAAATGTTAATATATCATCTATTATTATAAAAAATATAGACTCATTTGTGCTTAAAAATAAACAAATATACTTTGAACAGAGCTATGTTGAGAATGGTACCAACATTGAGAACTTATGCCGATCCTCTCACCAATGCCATGGTAAGTATGTACATCTTTAGTAATGCATTTAATATCAGATAGAGGGGACAATGGACTATTTATTGCAATAGTCCCCAAAGTTATGTAATAATTTTTTTTTTTTTTTAAGTATCAAAAGTTGTAAACCAACGAATAAGAAAACGCTGATATAAAACTCTGGGGACTAGTGTAATAATCAGCCCATTGTCCCTTTTCTCTTTTTATTGCTATATTGGATTTGGATATTCCGGATCACAGATTCGGATTCTAAGTCCAAAAATTGGACGGATTCCGGATTCGAATTGCCAACCCTAATTTTGAACCTTTTTTTGTTTGTTCTAGGTTGAATTCTATTTGCTATCCCAAGAAAGATTCACTCAAGACATGCAACCTCACTATGTCTACTCACCCAGGTATAAAGGATAGATAGTAGAAAGATAGATATTTACTATCTATAGGAAGATTTGCTACTTTCCCATGCTTAAAAGATGTATAGATTTAATGGCATTTGCGAAACTATACTATTGATTGATTGCTTAATTAGAAAGATGACAAGGTGGGTGCGCGGCATCTGCGAAACTATACTATTGATTGATTGATTATTTAGAGAAATGACCAGATGGGTGCGCGGCATCTGCGAAGCTATCCGTCCTCTCGAGACACTAGATGTTGAGGGTCTTGTCCGTCTGTGGGCCCACGAGGCCCTCAGACTTTTCCAGGAATGGAATTTTAACAAATTGTATAAAACTGTAGACACCGATTTCTTTTTGTCTGGACCATGGGTTTTTAGGAATACAAAAGAAAAAAATATTGGGGATAAAAAACTTTCCATTTCATAAAAGAAACAACACTAAAAGGTTCGATATGCCAATTGTGCGTTCTACTTCAAAGTGCCTTGTTGAGCACAGAGAACCCTCACTTATTTAGTAATTTTTCAAAATAAATTGAAAATAAGAAAGGGGGGGGAGTAGTTTTTCGTTTGATTATACATTTAGTTCCGAAGAAAGTTAAGTTATATTCGATACTGGGGCAGGCATAGAAAAGACACTATCCACGCCACTGAGAAATATTTGGAAGGTATTATCATAAAATCAATATGTTTTCATTCCACGGTACGTAGGACCGTCTGGTTGAAGAGGAGGAAAGAAATTGGACCAACACAAACATTGACGAAGTCGCCCTTAAACACTTCCCCAATGTCGAAAAGGCAAAGATAACTATAGAATTTTCATGCAAAATAGCCTAAATCTTGCCTGTTATAATTTTGAACTACTTGACTATTTGTAAATATTTAAATATATGCTGTTAATTGATTTTTATCCAAACATTATAGATAGGTCAATAGAAGATAATAAAGTTATCTAATATTTACAGTTACACAATAAAAAAATAATGTACGTATACTTCTTTTATTTTGGTGCTCTCCAAATATCAAACCTCTCTTTTATACTGATACATTTCAGTGTCAGCAAAAAAAGGGTACCTGTCCTTTAATCTATAGTTATCTCTTAAATTAGGATCGTGCTCTTGGAAGGCCCATACTCTACAGTAATTGGTTGAGCAAGAATTATATCCCAGTTGAGAGAGAGGAGTTGAGAGATTATGTTAAAGCTAGGCTTAAGGTAAGACAGAAATGTACATAGATAGATGGACAGACACTAGGTAGATAGATACATTAATGGATAGAATGGTTGACATGTAGATAACTAATTTGATTAAGAATTAAATACCAGTAGAGAGAGGAGTTGAGAGATTATGTTAAAGCTGATGGACACCAGGCTTATAGTGAGATAGATAGATAAATGAATGAATAGAAAGATTGATAGATAGTGGAGATAGATATATGAATAGATCGCCCAAAAAATATTAGATTTAACCACTAATAAATTCATAGGAATTGTAAGAAAAAGAATGCTGTACCTGTTTTCAATGCAATATATAAATAGACTAAACAACTATTTTTAAGGTGTTCTATGAGGAAGAGCTTGATGTCCCGCTTGTACTGTTCAATGAAGTACTTGACCATGTACTTAGAATTGACAGAATCTTCAGACAACCTCAGGAAATTATATTAAATCTTCCTATTGTGTGCTTTTAATTTTTCTGCCCATAGAATTTAATTCATTGCCTTGGAGAATATTGTAATTTACTCTGTCCCTTATACTAAACTTGGGATCAAAAGACTGCCAACAAATATTAATAATGCACAGTTATTTTGTCCTTTTAATTTGCTAAAATATCTCTTTTTTTCTCTTTCTAAATCTCTTTGTAAATCCTTATATTTAGCTCTATATATACAGCTTCGCTGCATTGGATGTAATGTCCTCCGTTTGATTTGAAAGATTTATTAATGTATTGATGATAGGGTCATTTGCTGCTGATTGGTGTGTCGGGTGCGGGTAAAACCACCCTGTCACGTTTTGTTGCATGGATGAATGGACTTACTGTCTTCCAGGAATGTGTTAACTAAAAAGAAATATGTACTGCTATTAAACGCTTTTGTTAAGTCAAAACTACATAAAATATATCCTAAAATTCGGTTCTAAAGTTGCTCAAAACTACTATGTACTGTTGTAATGTGTCCGTGACAAAGTAATGTTCATTCCCAATTATGATAAAAAAAATTACCCCTTACTTCTGTTTATTTAAATTATTGATTGTAATGTTCAACCACTACTAGTTTGCAATTAACCAATCAAAATTCAAGATTCTGGTACAGCGAATAACACACATATACACATTTTTATAAACTTTGGATATTAGTGTATTTTACTGTTCCAATGTCCCCAATATCTCTGAAATTAACACATACCGCCCCTGCAACAGATAAAGGTACACAACAAGTACTCGGCCGAGGACTTTGACGAAGACCTGCGGCAGGTGTTGCGTCGCTCCGGCTGCAAGGACGAGAAGATCTGCTTCATCCTGGACGAGTCCAACGTCATGGACTCTGGCTTCCTGGAGCGGATGAACACTCTGCTGGCTAATGGTGAGGTGCCCGGCTTGTTTGAGGGAGATGAACACACCACCCTCATGACCCAGTGCAAAGAGGGCGCTCAGAGAGAAGGTAAATTGAATTTGACGTACTATTGATAGATTCATTGATGGATTAGTTGATTTATAAATTAGACTGACAGATTTATTTATTGATGCATTTGTTGTGATTTTTTTGAAAGCAATAAAGTGTCAAGAGCAAACTCAAGGAATGTTATGCGTAAAAAAATAGCTTGAGCCTTGTCCTAAATGATTCAATTTTTTTCATTTGGTGAGAAATATCAATTTGAATTCTTCTCAGTTCCATTTTGTACCTCATCAAACCAACTACCAAGCACAATTTTAGCATTCTAATCCTGTTTTAATGTCTTAAAAAACAACTTCACGAAGGGTTCTGCACATTTAGACTTTCTTATTTTATTATATACATCTTGATTAATTGATATTTTTTTAAGGATTGATGCTGGATTCAAACGAAGAGTTATACAAATGGTTCACCCACCAAGTAATGAAGAACCTTCATGTCGTCTTCACCATGAACCCTAGCAGCGAAGGATTGAAGGATAGAGCTGCAACTTCGCCTGCTCTCTTTAACAGGTTATAATTCATTTTTTAGTAGCGAAGCTACTCTACAATCTTTTATGGCATGTCTCCAATTGACAGCGAAGCTTTTTTATGATTTTAGAAAAATGTCAGTCTGTCTATCCGTCATAAACAGTATTAAGAATCATAAGGCTGCTATTAAAATTAGGAAACTGCATTTTTATGAGGATCTTATTTTATTTTTTACTTTTCTTGTGCAAAAGAAAACAGTTCTTTTTTCGTTCGTGTTTTTTGTATAAATTGGATATTTAGCCTACTCAGTTTTTTAATATCCCTTTCCCCCGGCCTCTATGAATTATCCTTTTTCTCAAATTTTATTTTCTAGCCTTCTTATTTTAAAGGTGTGTCCTGAATTGGTTCGGAGATTGGTCGGACGGTGCGCTATACCAGGTGGGCAAGGAGTTCACCATCAAGATGGACCTGGATACTGTTACCTGGAGGGCTCCAGATTACTTCCCGGTGGTCTGTCCTGGTCCCAGTATGCCTCCTAATCATAGGTAGATGGATACATAGATAGATAGATATATTTTTGGTAAAATAGTTAGATATATTGACAGATAGATAAATGGACAGTTGATAGACAAACCAACAAATATGAAAATCCACATTATGTTTGATAGATATAATGATCAGAAAGACAAAGAAATTTGTAGATATAGATGTAGGAAGTCTAGATTCCTTTATCACTCAATTGGACTAATAGAGACACAGTGTTTTGTCGCTCGTATAATGTGACTAAAGTTAACATAAACCTTTGTCTGCTAGGAATTTTTTTTTAAGTTGGACGGATCGTTGTGTCTGATTGAGCGAGCATCTAGAGTAATAAATCTATTTATGTTAATAAGTCATCTTAACATATATGATAGATAGATAAAAAGAATATGCTTATAGAAAGTTATATTTAGCTGACTGACCAATGATAATTTTTAGGGAAGCTGTAGTGAACGCGATGGTGTTTGTTCACCAATCTTTGTACAAGTGTAACGCCAAGATTGTGAAGAGAGGTGGTCATGTCATGTCCATTACCCCAAGACATTTCCTTGACTTTATCCAACATTTTGCCAAATTGTATCAGGTATTCTATCTATCTATCTTATCTCTTTTTATCTATCTTGCTATCCTTCGATTTTTTTTCTATCTATCCTTCTTGCTTTTATCTAACTACATATTTTATTTTCATAATATATTCCTGGCCACCTAATTATCAAGTTTTGAAATCTATCTGACTTGCTACCAACCTAACTAAATGTCTTTCTATCTGTTTTGCTTTCTATTTTAAAATGTGTCAATCTAATAATTTGCAAAAGTATATCTAAAGAAGACTGATAAATTAATTCTGATAAATATTTTGTAGGCAGATCACTCAAATTCCACTACTGTTTATTAAATCTTTAAAATAAAGGGGTAACTTTTCCTGGTGGGTATCAAGCCTTAAGACTTAAATTGAAATGGTCAAATTGGTGAATCGCAGAGAAATATTTAGACTTTGGGTCGTTCTTTTCAATGATCTATAAATTAAGGAAAAACGAAGTGGACTGGAAGAGGAGCAGCTACATATCAATGTGGGTCTCAACAAGATTGCTGAAACTGTAGCTCAGGTAAACATTTATAAGCTTTATAATATTGAGGGAAATAAGGATTGTAGATTAATACAATAGTCAATATTTTAAACTTTCCATCTTAATGTCAACATTTGCCTTTTTTTATTCATTTCTCACTCAAAATAGTTATAAACCTTCCTTGTATTAAAAACAAACTTCATTGTAAAAGAGAACCATTTTAGTTAAGCTGTTGGCGAGATCCTTCGGTGCACACAGACAAATACAAACATATTCTGTTACTTTTATAAAAGAATCAATCCATATTTTAATAATATTTTCTAGGTTGAAGACATGCAGAAATCACTGGCAGTAAAATCAGCTGAGCTTGAGTCTAAGAAACAAGAAGCCAATGAGAAGCTTAAACAAATGATCAAAGACCAACAGGTGAATTATCTATCTGCCTATAAATCCATATTTTTGTTTATTTGATATCTTTCTGTCTTGATATCTATCTATCTTGTTCTCTATCTGTCTTGATATCTATCTAACTATTTGATATCTATATGTCTTGCTATCTGTCTATCTTGATCTATATCGGTTTGAATTATCTATCTGTTTTTAATCCTATCTATCTTGCTCACTGTCTGTTTGAATTCTCTGTCTGTTTATAATTTTATCTATAACTATATGTATATCATATCTCTTATCTATCTATTTGTCCTATTATCTTTTTATGCATCTATATCAATCAACCTGTCTATTCATCTAGGAAGCAGAGAAGCAGAAGCAGCAGAGCCAGGAGATCCGTAAGCTTGTGGAGCAGCAGACCATCGAGATAGCCGCCAAGCGGACCGAAGTCATGGCCGACCTGGACAAGGTGGAGCCGGCCGTGCAGGATGCCCAGGCCGCCGTCAAAGGCATCAAGAAACAGAACTTGGTTGAGTTGAGGTAATTTATATATTATTTAGGAATATCAAGGTTTGAACACTCAGCTTAATGAATCAACCAATGGCAATCAAAATTTACTAAATTCCTCAATTTGTTAGGCCAAAGAATAAGAAAACGTTATTATAAAACTTTGTCCCTACTCTCTGATTGATATGAACCATGGGCAAATCATTGTATTATTTTTTATTAGAACTATGTCTATGCCTCCGCCACCAGTCAAACTGGCCCTGGAATCCGTGTGTGTCCTGCTGGGAGAAAATGTCACAGATTGGAAATCCATCAGATCTGCTTTCATGAAGGTTAGTTATCCTTAAAGATAATAGAATATGCCTGACTCTCTGTGGCTTTAGATCTCGCGAACTGCTAAACAGGACGAAAAGGATCTCCTTTATATTGAAGCTTCATATACGCCCATGGAAGTATCTTTGGAAAAAGGACCTCTCTCCACCAAGAAAATCACAATCAGTAACATGAAAATTATAATTAAGTCATGGGTAAACCTACAATAGTATCTATTATACAAATGTAGTGCCATGATCTTCCTAGTTATATTTAATATCTTATTATTGATATTATTTATTCAATGTAATGAACTTATATAATAATTGTTATAATTAGTGGAATTAATAAATATCTATCTCTATCTAAGAAAATACACTACCTCCCGTCCTAAAAAAAATTTCTTCATAAAAAATCATAAGGGAGGGTCGACTTAACTGTGGTCAATAAAGGGCTTTTTGATGGTATGGGGATTTAATAAGCTGACGATATAGATAGATGCAGCGTGGCCACATTTTTCAGTATACTGAAAATATTCAGTATTCTTCAGTATTTGGAAATTGGGGGTTCAGTATTTTCAGTAAATACTGAATATTCAGTATTTGAAAATTTTATTCAGTACTTTTCAGTTTTTGGAAATTTTCATGATTCAGTATTTTCATTATTTCTTAAATTCCAAAAAAAATTGCATAAGTAAGATGTTTTTCAAGTAGTTGATGTCAGATTTTTTAAAGCGCTTCGCGCCTCACTTTACTTTCCTTTAAATTAACCAATAACTTTGTACATTCAGTTTGCTTTTTTTATGGTAATATACATTTTTTTTCAATTTCATCTCAAATATAATTTTTTTAGATATTTGAGATGCTTTAACACAGTATTTTTTTTCAGATATTTTTAGTAGCGAAGCTACTCTATAATTCGAAATGTCCGTCCGTCTGAGACAGAATAGGGGAAACGTGATTTTCTCGGCTCCTGTTTAAGATAGAAGGCTGAAATTTCTTGTCAACATTCCTATTAATATGGAGCATAATTTAAGTATAAAACATGGATGCCAATCGGACCCATTTTTTGCAGGTTTTAGGCTATTTATTTCTCCAATTTTTCTTTGGTGTTTATGGTCCGATTTTCAAAAATTTTTCCATTATAGATATCAAAATTAAAGGGGGGGGGGAAAATGTGGTGACTCGTCACACAACATACCAGCAATTTTATTTTGGATGCTACTCCCTTAGTTTTAGAGATAATTGGATGAAATCTTTTGGGCTGGGTCACTAATTACCCCAACTAGTGGTATCTTTAAAAAAAAACGGCGGCGGGACCGCCGCTCCCGCCGTCCGCCGCCGTTTTCCGCCGCCACCAAAAAATAATTTTTTATTGCATTTCTCGCCGAATTAGGCAATTTGGAATCATTTGAGACCATGTTATTTTTTTCAAAAATTTTTCCCCTTACAATCAACCCTGCGGGGGGACTTAGTCATTTTTTTCAAATTCTCGTTTTTCAAGGTATATCTTAAATACAGTAATTCTCCTGTGATTTTGAAGATATTGAAACAAAATCTTTTTAGGTTTGTAAGTTTAAAATATTTGAATTAAGAAAACGGCGGCGGGACCGCCGCTCCCGCCGTCCGCCGCCGTTTTCCGCCGCCACCAAAAAAATTTTTTTATTGCATTTCTTGCCGAATTAGGCAATTTGGAATCATTTGAGACCATGTTATTTTTTTCAAAAATTTTTCCCCTTACAAGCAACCCTGCGGGGGGACTTGGTCATTTTTTTTTAAATTCTCGTTTATCAAGGTATATCTTAAATTCAGTGCTACTCCTGTGCTTTTAAAGATATTGAAACAAAATCTTTTTAGGTAGGTCAGTAAAAAAATATTTGAATAAAAAATGGCGGCAGGACCGCCGCACCCGCCGTCCGCCGCCGTTTTCCGCCGCCACAAAAAAAATTTTTATTTCATTTCTCGCCGAATTAGGCAATTTGGAATAATATGAGACCAAGTTATTTTTTTTCAAAAATTTCCCCTTACAAGCAACCTTGCTCCCGCCATCCGCCGCCGCCGTTTTCCGCCATTTTTTGAAAAAATAACATGGTCTCATATGATTCAAAATTGCCTAATTCGGCGAGAAATGCAATAAAAAAATTTTTTTCGTGGCGGCGGAAAACGGCGGCGGACGGCGGGAGCGGCGGTGCTGCTGCCGTTTTTTTTGAAAGATACCAAAACTTGGGGTAATTAGTGACACAATCAAAAAGATTTCATCCAATTATCTCTAAAACTAAAGGAATAGCTACTGTATTTAAGATATACCTTCATAAACGAGAATTTGAAAAAAATGACTTAAGTCCCCCCGCAGGGTTGCTTGTAAGGGGAAAATTTTTTGAAAAAAATAACATGGTCTCAAATGATTCCAAATTGCCTAATTCGGCGAGAAATGCAATAAAAAAATTTTTATGGTGGCGGCGGAAAACGGCGGCGGCCGGCGGGAGCGGCGGTCCCGCCGCGGTTTTTTTTTGAAAGATACCAAAACTTGGGGTAATTAGTGACACAAACAAAAAGATTTCATCCAATTATCTCTAAAACTAAGGGAGTAGCATACTGTATTTAAGATATACCTTCATAAACGAGAATTTGAAAAAAATGACTAAGTCCCCCCGCAGGGTTGCTTGTAAGAGGAAAAATTTTTGAAAAAAATAACATGGTCTCAAATGATTCCAAATTGCCTAATTCGGCGAGAAATGCAATAAAAAATTTTTTTTTGGTGGCGGCGGAAAACGGCGGCGGACGGCGGGAGCGGCGGTCCCGCCGCCGTTTTTTTTAAAGATACCACTAGTTGGGGTAATTAGTGACCCAGCCCAAAAGATTTCATCCAATTATCTCTAAAACTAAGGGAGAAGCATCCAAAATAAAATTGCTGGTATGTCGTGTGACGAGTCACCACATTTCCCCCCCCCCCCTTTCCCGTCGATTAAAGAAAACAACCATGACGATCCAACTACTGCCTTTTTGCAGTTTTTAGGCTATTTTTATGTTTTACATTTTTTCCATATCTTTGGTGTTTATGGTCCGATTTCCAAAATTTTTTCAGTTATAGATATCAAAATTAAATTTCCTGTCGTTTTAAGAAAAAACATGGCAGTCAGACTGCCTTTTAGCAGGTTTTGGGCTATTTTTATATGTTTTACATATTTCCCCATATTTTTGGTGTTTTTGGTCCACTTTTCAATTTTTTTGGGATATCAGAATCAAAATAATTTTTCCCATTGTTATAAGCATCCTTTATGTTTTCATCTTACAAAATAAAACAAGGTTTCGTGTTTATTTTCTCCGGTAAATCTATTCTTGATTTTTAAAAATACACTTTAAATCTACTTGTACATTCCCATCCACGATTTTTTGTGCTTCGCTACTTATAGATGTTGTCATCCTTGTTTTTGTCTATTAATAGAATGAATAATCTAAGGTGAGTACTTTGCATGATTATTAAAAGTAAAGTTTTTTAGCATGCTCTTAACTCAACTAAAAAGTATTTAAGTTTTGTTATCATTTAAAATATTTATCAGTCATTTTCTGCCTAATTGGTGCAAGAAAATCTAAGAGGCAAAATTAAAAGATCTTTAAAATATCCCCCTAATAATAAAGGTATGATATGAAATTTTGAAATGAGGAATCATATAAAAAAATACTTATTCAGTATTTTTTTTTTTTGTTCAGTATTTCAGTATTTTTTCTTATTTTAGGATTCAGTATTTCCTTTTTTTTCTTCAGTATCAGTATTTTTTTGGTTGTGGCCACACTGTAGATGTTTGATTTTTGTTACAAGCAATTATTAAATGACAAAATAAACATTTGATTACTTTTCAGGACAGCTTTATTCCGTCTATTGTTAACTTTGAAAGCGGAGAGATTAGCGAGGAAATTCGAATGGAAATGACAGAGAAATATCTCTCCAAACCTGACTACACGTATGAGAAGGTAATGTGTTATTCCAGTATGGCTTCCAAACCGATTGTTGAAAACCGGTTCTGAGCCCTACTAAAAAATAATGTATCGTATAAAAAAAACAATTTTTTTTCGAATAATAATAATAATAAAGAAATCATAAAATTATTACCTGTTTTGTCAGCCAGGGCCTTCGGCCACCTCATGGCAATAAATCTATTTTTTGTTATGTTGCTGAGCTCCTCTACAACAAAGTTAGTCCGTCTTCTCACAATCTACAATAGTTATTCATCGCATCGTGTTATAGACAGCTTTCCGCGGAGAGTAAAATTATTCTTAATGATATTAGTTCTAGATTTATTGCCATGAGGTGGCCGAAGTAATAACTTTATTAAATGATATACAGTGATAAATTTCGAACATTTTTTTCGACTTTTTTATCAGTTTAACAGACATTTTACTTCACAGTATCAATCCCTTTTTTATCCTTTTAATATTTGAACCTATTTTATTTTAGATAAACCGTGCGTCTATTGCTTGTGGTCCTATGGTGAAATGGGTGATTGCTCAGCTTGAGTATGCTGAAATGTTGAATAAGGTAAATATTGTATTTTTTAAACTCACAGCATAGCGTGTTCTTAAAAGCTTCGTAACGTGTTTCCCTCATTACGTATGTATTTTTCAATTTTTCTACTAAATATTAATGCTGTTTAGAGTGGAGTTTTTCCTTTTTGTCCCCCTACTGTGCGGGAAAAAATGCATTTTCTACATTTTTAGTCAACAACCTAGCCCATATGATAAGCTTGTATTTATATTTATGAGATAATTAATGATTTGTTATTAAACAATGAAACACCGTGTATTGGACTTATACAGCATGACCCTCAAAAAAGTATTTTTAAGCATCTGCAGCCCTTATTTCTCAATGAATTATAAAAAAATGCATATGTCCTTGTTCTCCATAGTATTCCACATAAGTAGATATAAAAATATTTTTTTTACCTCCATTAACACCGGAGATTTTTAGAGCTAAAGTTTTGAAAAAGTGACTGAGGAAAAAGTAACTTTTAACATGAAACGACTTTTTTAGCAAAATAAGGTAGAAATCCTTTTATTTTTGTTACTAGCAGAAACTTTATACAAAAATGAAATAAAAAATTTAGTTTTTGAGTAAAAAGCATTTTTTTACACATATTTTTTGAGTCTTTTTAGTTTAATGATATTTTGAAAAACTTACTTATTAGGCAAAATTGTTTAAGATTAAAAAACCAAATAAATCTTTATGAATATAGCAGGAAAATTGTTTTTGTTTCACAATCCTAACTTTAATAACAAAAAAGTTATAAAGAAAATAAAATTAAAACATAATGATTTTTTTGTCTAAAAAGCTTAATTAACCCCCTATTAAATTATTGAGATGTCAGAAAAGTAGGCGGAGCAACTGTCATATTTAATCCTTTTCTCAAATAAGGGTTAATAAATAACCTAAAATTTGCAAATAATCAATTCATTCAGTAGTATTTTTTGCCATTAAAAATTTATATTTTTTGGTGGAATAAAAAAGAAATAATTAGTTAACTTGTTTTTCTTTGTGTATCATTATTCAGTTGCCAGAAAAACATAATATAACCATGCAAAAAATAAGAGAAACAAAAAAAATTCTTTTTCTCAGTCACTTTTTCAAAACTTTAGCTCTAAAAATCTCCGGTGTTAATGGAGGTAAAAAAAATATTTTTATATCTACTTATGTGGAATACTATGGAGAACAAGGACATAAGCATTTTTTTATAATTCATTGAGAAATAAGGGCTGCAGATGCTTAAAAATACTTTTTTGAGGGTCATGCTGTATAAAAATGTAACAGTTTTGACTGGTCAATCGCTCTTTGATTTTATAAAGGTAAAATAACACAGACAATTTCAACATTTTAAATATATACATTGGAATTAGATTTGGGTTTTAGTCAGTAAATCATAATCATTTAGTTATACAATAAAGCAGCGTTTCGGAGCCGTTTGATTTTGGTGCGGCTCTGAATCCGGCATCAGCTCCGACTCCGACCTAAAATCAAGAAAAACTCGACATGTTTTTTTCCCCATAAAAAAAATATTTTTTTTTATTTTTGACTTTTGAAGGTTTTAAAAGTTTGATAAAATTTTTTTTTATAAAAATGGACTTGAAAAACTTAAAAATAGGCAATTGCACATGACAAAACATGACAAAATTATGATTTGTAAAAAAATCTCTTTATTTATCTAGTCCGGAGCCGAAGCCGGTTTTAACAAAAATTACGGCTCCGGCTCCAGCAAAATATGGCGGCTCCGGCCCCGAAACACTGCAATAAAGGAAATAGAATATAACTTTCTGTCAAACACATAAAGTACGCAAAATACATGATTTTCTCTGCTATTTAGTCTTGCAAATTTCAATTATATTATTAATCCTATCCTATTATACAAAAATAAGTTTTTTTGGTCGGTTAAGATGACATTTCATTAGTAAATTTGAGACTTGGGATTTCTATGCTTTAAATCTACAACTTTGCTAACAGGTTGATCCGCTAAGAAGAGAGCTGCAATCCCTAGAGGAGGCGGCCGAAGTCAAGAAGGTTGAGGCTGAGAAAATGACCAATCTTATCACTACACTAGAAACCTCTATCGCCAAGTACAAGGAGGAATATGCTCAGCTGATTTCTCAGGTAGACATAAAGATAGATAGATAAATAACTAGATAGATGAATAGAAAGATAGAAAAATAGATTTATAAATAGAGAGACACTTTATAACAACACTAGAAACCTCTATCGCCAAGTATGAGGAAGAATACGCTCATCGTATTTCTCAGGTAGATAGATAGATATACATATACAGATAGATAAATAGTATATAGATAGACAGATAGATAAGATAGATAGACTAAAAGATATACATCACATAATAATAAACAAAATTATATGTTCCTCTTATGTAAAACTTAAGCATTGTACCTCATCGTTTTAGAAATGAATACTGTTTAAAGTTGAATTAATATGACACAATTTATATTTATAATGTAGAAATTTTATAGCTACTACGCTTTCATGATTAAACTTCAATTTTACAGGAACTTCCACAAAAAATTTTAAATCGTTAGGACGACTCTAACAAAGCTAAAAGGATATTATCTTAGGCTGAAGCTATCAAGAGCAGTTTGAAAACTGTGCAAGACAAGGTGGACAGATCCATGTCTCTGCTCAAGTCTCTCAGTATTGAGAAAGACAGGTATTTGTTTTATAGTTGTTGCGCTGTTCGGAATTTATTTTGTTCTTGTTGGTAATGTTTATTATTCAATGAGGTTATGTCCAATATCATATGTCACTTAACAGAAACATCCAAGCTTTTCATTTTGAGTGGGTAAATTATAGGTTTCATAGGTTTGAGGGGGAGTAATCAAATTTTTTAAAATTTAGATGGGATAAAATGAGGGGTGGTATACTCTCCTTTACCCCCACCCTTCGACGTCTATGCGTCACTATTTCCCAGTAAGCTAAGGAATATACCTATTGTTAATTCAAATCCATCATATTTTATTTTCTTTTTCACCGCATGTATCAATTCAGTTTATTTTTTTTGTTGCAACCACCTATTAGATTTTTTAGACCCACTTGTGTAGTTCTAACTAATTTTATTATAGATGGGAGAAGACAAGTGACAACTTCAAGACCCAGATGTTAACTTTGATTGGAGATGTATTTTTGAGTTCAGCATTCCTTGCTTATGGAGGATACTTTGATCAACATAGAAGGTTTGTATCTATCTATCTACTATCTCTATTAATCTCTATCTGTCGATTCAATGTATCTATTGGTAATGTCTTTGAGTTCAGCCTTCCTAGCCTATGGGGGATACTTTGATCAACATAGAAGGTGTGTATCTATCTATCTGTATATCAATCTATCTATCTATTTATCTATTGGTAATGTCTTGAGTTCTGCTTTCCTAGCCTATGGTGGATACTTTGATCAGCATAGAAGGTTGGTATTTAACTATCTATCCATAAATCTATCTATCTATCCATCAATATCTATCAATTTATACTTTTCTGCATAATATATTAGGGATCTAAAGGGATAAGCCAATGACTGATAAATTGATGCACGTCCCCAATTATGATACACAAAATTACCCTTTCTATAGAAGATTAAGATTAGTGGTTGAAACGTTTGAACATTCAACTTAATGAAAGAAGCTATAAAAAAATTCACCAAAGTCCCAAAAATAAGAAAACCTTATCATAAAACTTTGGGATCTAGTGTAATAAACAGCTCATTGTCTCTCTGATTAATCTGTATTCAGTTTATATTAGAGAGTGTCGTGAACTATACAAGGTACTTTTAAGTAAATTGCCACATCACTTACTGAATCAATTTTAGGACAAATCTATTCACTACTTGGTCGCTGCACTTGGAGGCTGCCAATATTGCTTATCGTCCTGATTTGGCCAGGACTGAGTTCCTTTCAGATCCAGATGAACGCCTGGGTTGGCAGAGTAAGGTACAATGTATTCTTTTTTACATTCTTAGTTATGTACCATTTTTTTATTACACAGATGGATTTACCCTTTGTCACCAAACAAAATAGACTATGTAGATATATTCTTTGATTCATATATGTAAATTTGTTGTTCCAGCTATTGTTATATTCATATATTATCTTTGACCTATGTATAGAAATACAAAAATGACAACATCCATAAAAGCGAAGCTCTGAAAAGGAATGACAGACAAACATTCATTCTTGTAGAATGTCAGAAATGAATATATAAAATATTAATATATAAGTTTTAATCTATTAATCTAGGGTAAGGGGGGGGAAATTTCGGTTTTTTTTCGGTTTTTTTGAAAAAAAATGGGGTAAATATTAATATTTTCAAATGAAACCAAGACCAGTAGAAAGCTTACGGAAAGGACTATCAGGTCCTAAAAGGACATTATCCTAGGACTTTTAGAAGTTGGCCGAAATTGACCGCAAAAAAGTTACCGATATTTCCCCACCACCGGGGGAAATATCGGTAATTTTTTTCAACCTAAAAAAAATCGATGAAAAACGGCCAAACGGCCAGTCAAACATAAATAATCATAATTAGTATAGGTTATAGGGATTATCCACAAAAAGTTTCATAATGATCGGACTATTCCTTCTATGTTAAAAATGAATTTTTTTGAAAGACGCGAATTTTCGATTTTTTTTTTCGAAAATTTTTTTTTTTAAAACTTAAAATTAATATAAGAAAAAAACGTATTTTATTACTTTTTAGGCCTGATCCTAAAAAAGCTCACATTGAACTATAGATTTAGCCCAAAAAACATGAAAATTGATTAAAAATTGACCTCAAAAATTGAATTTGAAGCAAAAGTGTCATCTTTGCAAAAAATCTTGACTACATTTTAACCTTAAAAAAATCGATGAAAAAAGGCCAAACGACCAAACAAGCGTAATAAATCATAATTAGTATAGGTGATTGGGATTAACCACAAAAAAATTCATAAAGATCGGACTATTCCTCCTATGTCAAAAATATTTTTTTTTCAAAGGACCAGAAATTTTGATTTTTTCCTCGCAAAATTTTGATTCAAAAATAAAATTAATTTTTTTTTTTGTTTTTTATCTGTTCTATTTATTTTTGGCCTAATTCTTAAAAAGTCCATATGGAATAATAGATTTGACAAAAGAAAACATAAAAACATGACCTTAAAAGTAGAATTTTAATTTCTTTTGAAATTACCGATTTTTCCCCCGGCGCCAACTTTGGTCATTTTTGAAAAAAATATTAACCCGATTTTAAAGCTCTCAACGGATTTGGAAAAAGCGGGCAATTTCTAGTTCAAAAAGTTTTTCAGATCAGCTCTAGGTCTTACCAATTTTTGTGTAGGTCGATCTTTACACACCTACTAAAAAATTTTTGGGAAAAAAAAATTTTTTGTCCGACTTTGAGACCCAATAAGTACCCTTAATATTCATCTCACAAAAAATTCATTTTATACTTTTTTGTAGGCAATTTAATAAGGAACAAATTTGCTTTTATGTTTTTTT
Organism: Acartia tonsa; assembly: GCF_053477335.1. NCBI lineage: Eukaryota > Metazoa > Arthropoda > Copepoda > Calanoida > Acartiidae > Acartia > Acartia tonsa. Next base: position 32,448,151 of record NC_137272.1, read on the forward strand.
CTGTCATTTGAAAGGAACATGGAGAAAAAGGTCATTTAATGAAGGTAGGTCGAAATTACCGAGAATAGCCCCTTACCGAAACTTCCCCCCCCTTACCCTAGTCACTGCCTACTGATGACCTCTGCACAGAGAACTCCATCATGCTCAAGTCACATCTATCTATCTATTGCAGCTATTTATCTATCTATCTAGGCATTGCCCACTGATGACCTCTGCACAGAGAACGCAATCATGCTGAAACGGTTCAACAGGTTCCCTCTGATCATTGATCCTAGCGGACAAGCCACAGAGTTCTTGATGAATGAATTCAAGGTAAAGCATAACAATTGTATAGATTAAAATTACTGGTTGAAAAGTTTGTACACTACAAGTTTTATCTTCTTTTCTATTAGTTTGGAAACAACCAACCAAAATTCATTAAAAGTTTTGTACCGATAATGAATAAATTTGGGTAGTAGTTTTGTAAACAGTCTAATATGTCCCCCTTTCCCTAAATTTTCCCATCACCTTACTTGCCTGTGAATGTTCTAAACTTCCTTAAATATTGTCTATAGCTCAGACGTGTAAAGGATTTTAATGAACATGTAACAAATTGTTAATTTTTATTGGATTGTTCATGAACTGTATTATTTCTTTTAGGAGAGAAAGATCACCAAAACATCATTCCTGGACGATTCTTTCCGCAAAAACCTGGAATCCGCCCTCCGGTTTGGTAATCCGCTGCTGGTACAAGACGTTGAGAATTATGATCCCATTCTTAATCCAGTTCTAAACAGGTTAATACATTATCCTCATATTAAAGTAACAAGATGTCTGTCTGTCTGTAGAGAAGGTCCTTGTTAACCGCTGAACCGATAAATAAGCTGGTTTTAAATTTATGCTTGTACATTTTATTATTCGCATAAAACTGGATATAATAAGATGCGATACATGATTTTTCAGTATGGCTTAGAACCGGTTCTTATCCGGCGGTTATTAATCGGTTTCGAAGACATACTGGAAAGATACTTCAGTTTTTCATCCAAGCTTAGTAATATAAAGGTATAAAATGTTATAAAATAATAACTATTTAATCCAACAATCTTGTTTTCTAGGGAGCTGCGTAAGACAGGCGGACGTGTGTTGATAACCCTCGGGGATCAGGACATTGACTTGTCCCCCACCTTCACCATCTTCCTGTCCACCCGGGACCCCACCGTTGAGTTCCCACCAGACATTTGCTCTAGGAAAGATTTTTGTGTGTTTTAAACATCACAAATAGTTAGGGGTGTATATTCTGCAGAAGATTAATTCTTTCCCCTGCTAAAAAATATTTCACCCCCCCCCCCCCCCCCCATTTTCCCCCAAAAAGAGGGAAAAATATAAAAAAATGCTTTCAGTACAATTTTTTTATCCCCCCCCCCATTCCCTCCCACCCTCTTTTATAACTGTTAGCACAGGGATCTTAAGGGATAAGACAATAGATAACAAATTTATAAACATCCACAATCGTGATAAACAAAATAATCCTTATGTAGATTGATATTATTTGTTTCAATAAAAGTATAAATATATTTTAACTTTTAAGACAAGGGTAACAGTGTAATTTACTGGCAGACTGTCCAATCATCCCTTCTTCCATTCTTTTCGACATACATATACAAAAAAAAATTTTTAAGTGCTCTCTTATATTTTAGAATCAATAGGTATCTATTAAAATACCTCACACAAAATAAACAAAACAATTGCAGAGTGACCTTTGTAAACTTTACAGTGACCAGGTCCAGCCTGCAGACACAGTGTCTCAACCAGGTCCTCAAGGCAGAGAGACCAGATATTGACCAGAAGAGATCAGATTTGTTGAAATTACAGGTATAGTTAGACAAATATACAGATAGATAGATGGATAGATAGATAGATGTATAGATAGATAGATAGATAGATAGATAGATAGATAGATAGACTGTCCAAACCAGGTCCTGAAGGCAGAGAGGCCGGATATTGACCAGAAGACTTGAAGATAGATGGTTAAAGAGATATAAAGATAGGCTGACAGATAAATAGAGAGACTAACAGGCAGATATATGTAGACCAGTAATTTACATATTCATTATTTAGGGTGAGTTCCAGTTGAGATTGAGACACCTGGAGAAAAACCTTTTGTCCTGCTTGAACGAAGCCAAGGGCAGGTATGAAGTTTTTTTTATGTAGGGGGAGGGGGGTGGGAGGTAATCGAACCCCATATCGGGGGGGGGGGGGGGGCACTGGGCTGTTTATTACACTAGTTTCCAAAGTTTTTAATAGCTTTTTAAAATTCGTTGGATGAATAACTTTGGGGACATTATTGAGTTTCAATTGATTGGTTTATAGTTGAGTGTCCAAACGTTTATACAACTAATTTTAATTCACAGAAGGGGTAATTTAGTGGGTTATCATGGGGGATGTACATTAATTTAACGACAATTGTCTTATCCCTTTAGATCCCAGGGTTAAACATCATAAGTTTTTAGAGTAAATGGTTTGATCAATCAGGGGAATCATCACAAAATAATGCTGAAGCCTATTTTATTAAGAATTCTGGATGACGACAACGTGATCAACACTCTGGAAGTTCTGAAGAGCGAAGCTGCTGAAGTTGGCAGAAAAGTTGATGAAACTGATCAGGTTAGTACGTCTTCATTTTAGTAACGTAGTTACTCTTCTAGTAATTTTAGTTGATCTTTTTGCCTTTCTGTTAACAAATAATATACTTATTTATTTAACAATGATAACAACAACCACAAAACCAAAGCTTTACAAAAAAATTCAAACAAACATTATGTAATTGTAAAAGATTGATCAAAAAAATATATAAAGTATAGGTAAATATATAATAGAATTACTGGATCTTGATACCGACAAAAATTTCAATACTTCGCCTATAACTCTATACTTACTGGTCCTGGGAATCCCTATTCCAAATATCAAGAAACAAGAATGGTTTTATCATATAAAATATTTCTTTTTAAGAACCCAAAATCATCATATCTAAAATGAACATACGGACTTTTTGTATTGTCAATGCTTATAGAGATGCCTTGCTTTCCAAATTTTTTCTCACTGTTACTGGATCGCCTTGTTTTGAATTGACGGATGATTCTTACAATACATAAAAAATTTTTAATTGTAATATTAATGTCTAGCTGCCGGTTGTCTACCTGGAAAATTAACATTCGAATCTTGAAAATCATTGTATTAAGGTTATGGCGGAAATTGAGAATACATCACGTCAATACCATCCACTCAGCGCAGCTTGCTCACAAATTTACTTTACCATCGAGTCTCTACATCAGGTATCATTAGATGGATAGATACTTAGCAATAAATAGATAGATACCTATAAATAGATAGATGGAGATACTTATAAATAGATAGATAGAAAAACGTGTCACCCCCAAGGGTTAGTAATTTTAGATACTCTTTTATTTTATCACTGAGTCACTTGTATATTCATTAGGATAGATAGATTGGTTTGCATATGAGATAGATATGATAGTCCGTTATACTGAGATTTGTCATCTTGAAAGACAAATTAACATGAAATCCAACTTAACTTATTGTGACAGACTGATAAAAATGATACATACTTAAAAATATGAAAATATTGTAAATTAAAAAAGTATGATATAAATTAAAAGTAGACCTGTTTCTAAAAATCTATAATATAGATAACTTTTATTTCAATAATATTCATTTGTTCTGCCCTCATTTTCTTGTTTAAAACGCTTATTATAGATAAAAGATAAATGCACAATGATTCTAAATGTACTTTTTATTTCGCAGGTCCATTTCCTGTATCAGTTTAGCCTGCAGTTCTTCTTGGATATCTTCCATAGTCTTCTCGTCAAGGAAAATAAAGTTTAAATAGTTTTTATTTAAATTATCTATCCTATAACTTGTCATTTTAAGTTATATCTATATACAATACAACAGTATCATAAATAAAATTACCCCTTCTGTAGATTAGAATTTATAGCGGAAAACTTTGGGACACTTCTAATTTGTAATGATGAATCAAAGTTTTGAGCACACGAATGTGATAACATGTTCATAAAATTTGGTTACTAATTTAAATGTCCTCTTCTTCCCTGCTTTCTAATATCCTAACTTCTTAACAATTATGTGAAAAATTTTGTCTACTTTATTGTCAATTTTTAAAACACAATTTAAACTTGAACATGACCAGAACCCACAGCTGGAAGGATTGACCGAGCCAATGGCACGTCTGGAGGCTATTACCAGTAGTCTCTACAGCTCCTGTTATGAACGCGTTGCCAGGTAAACTATCTATTTACCTATTGAGCTATATCTATCTATCTTACTATTATGGACATGACAAGTGGCTATTACCAGTAGTCTCTATAGCTCCTGTGATGAACGCGTAGCCAGGTAAACTATCTATCTATCAATTAAACTATATTATATCTATTTATCTTACTATTATTGACATGTCTGTAGGCTATTACCAGTAGTCTTTACAGCTCCTGTTATGAACGCGTAGCCAGGTAAACTATCTACCTATCTATTGAACTATATCTATCTATCTGACTATTATTGACATGTCTAGAGGCTATTACTAGTATTCTCTATAGATTCTGTTATGAACGCGTAGCCAGGTAAACTATCTATCTATCTATTAAATAAAATTATATATCTATTTATCTTACTGTTATTGACATGTCTGTACTAGACTATTACCAGTAGTCTTAACAGCTCCTGTTATGAACGCGTAGCCAGGTGAACTATCTACCTATCCATTGAACTATATCTTTCTATCTTACTATTATTGATATGTCTAGTGGCTATTACCAGTAGTCTCTACAGCTCCTGTTATGAACGCGTAGCCAGGTACAATATCTATTAAACTATATTTTTTTTGTTACTCTTTTTATCCTTTTTTTGTCTATCTATCTTTACTTAATGAATAAGTATTGCATTTTATCTTTTTAGGGGTATGCTCCATCAAGATAGACTTGTATTTGCCCTGCTACTGGCCAGGATCTACCTGAAGAGTGCTCCAAGTGAACAGGCTATGGATGCTGAATTCCAGGTATTAATATTAGATAGAATATGAAAGAAAAGATTTATATATTTTACTGTATCACTTCGAAACCGATTAATATCCGGGGGATTAGAACCGGTTCTCGGTTAGGCGGAAAAATTATGTCCAGCCTCGTGCTATATCCATTTTTCTACGAATATAAAAATGTACAATCATAAGATTAAAACCAGTTTTTTAAGCCCGTGCTTTTGGCATCTCGGGGCTACAAAAACTGCTTTTAATCTTATAATTGTACATATTACATCCGCGGAAAGCTGTTCATAATACGATGCGAGAAATAACTATTATGAAATTAGAATAAATAGATGTTATTGTAAGTTACAGTTGTAGAATATTTTTTTTTATTGTTTTCTCAATGTGCCTATCGAGCATTGTAACCCGGCGGGGAGACCCAGTACCCAGTATAACCTAACTTGATCTGATCTAAGTAATAAACAAATGAAATTAAGAAGGGGGTGGGGTTAGGGTTCTATGCTTGATATGCACTTTGAAGGATTTTAGTAATGTAAATCATTAAAAAAAAAAGGGGGGGGGGTGAATTCACACTTGCTGTACCAAATTTATTCTTCAGATCCTGCTTCGTGGAGGAGAAAAAAGTGCAGCAACTCCTGCCAGTGTCGATGGTTTGAGCCCTGAACAGTCAGTGGCCGTTCACAGGTTGGCTACAACGCTGCCAGCTTTCAAGGAACTTCTCAAGGCTTGCCAGAATCCAGGTATTGTTAGATAGCTAGACATATAATAGGCGACAAACAAAATTACCCCTTCTTTAGGTTTAGATTATTGGTTGAAAAGTTTAACCGCTATTAGTTAGTTATTTATTAAATGGAGGATGTACAGTACAAATGTCTACTACATTACCTTGTCCCTTAAGATTCCTGTTCCAATAAGATTATGTCAGTCACTCAAATTAATATTTTCCAGGTCTAGCCACCTGGTTGGCTCAGCCATCCCCCGAAAAAGCTGTTCCCGACTTACTAAACCTCTGGAACGAGGGTGACAAAGAGTTCACGCCGTGCCAGAAGGCCATGTACAAGCTGTTGGCAGTTCAAGCGCTGCGCTCCGACAGAATCCCCGCCGCCGCTCTACAATTTGTTGCCGCAGTGCTGGGAGAAGATTTCCTGCGAGAGTCCGAAAAGGAGCCCAATATGGCACAGGTAATGTTTTTTCTCGAACTCATTCGAAACCGATTAATATCCGGTGGATTGGAACCGGTTCTCATCCATACGTAAAAATTATGTCTATCATCGTATTATATCCGGTTTTCTACGAATATAAAAATGTACAATAATAAGATTAAAACCAGTTTTTTTTAGCCCGTGCCTTCGACATCTCAAGGCTATATGAAGAAACTGGTTTTAATCTTATAATTTTTGAAAAGCTGTTTAAAATACGATGCGAGAAACAACTATTATATTACTTGGATCTTAACGAAATTACCATGTACTCAACAAAGTGAAAATTGTAGCTGGCTATAATAACAATCTCCTCAATCACTTCCCTTCCTAATGGATAAACAAACTGACCAATAAATGATAAAGGAAATAGCAAGCTAAATTGACGAAAATTTTTCCCCTGTCATAATGTCCACAAACAAGCTGACCAATAATTGATAAGGGAAAAAGTAAGCTAAATTGAAGAAAAAAAATTTCCCATGTCATACTATCCACGTATATTCTTCTCATCCATTGCACAGGTTGTGGAGACGCAGATCGAACCCACGACCCCCATCCTGATGTGCTCTGTACCTGGCTACGATGCCAGTTCCAGGGTGGATGATCTGGCCGCTGAGCTGGGCAAACAGGTAATTCTTTACATTTTTGAAAGCGAAATTTTCCAAGGATCTAAAGGGATAAGACAATTGCCGATTAATTGATGTACATTCCCATTGAGGACACACAAAATTACCCATTCTGTAGATTAGAATAAGTGGTTGAAACGTTTAAACACTCAACTTATTAAAACAACCTATCAAAATTCAGTAAAAGTTCCTAAAGTATTTAAGCCAATGAATTAGAAAACGTCATTGTAAAACTGTTGGGACCAGTGTAATAAACAACCCATTGAGCTCTTTCTCTCTGAATAGATCTGTAATTGTTAATAGGTTACAAGCATCGCTATCGGCTCAGCTGAAGGTTTCAACGAGGCAGACAAAGCTATCAACAACGCAGTAAGATCTGGCAGATGGGTACTGCTGAAGAATGTCCACCTTGCTCCTAGCTGGCTGGTCACTCTGGAGAAGAAACTTCATACACTACAGGTAAAATAATCTTTATTTGATGTTTAAAATTTTATTTTCATACCTAGACAAGAAGAGTGATTGATACATTTGAAAATGGAAAGCTTTATATGTTTAAAGATAGAATTGACAAATATGTATTGTATTTCTTTGTAATTGTTTGAAAGATAATTTGATAATTGATTCTATTTAATGATTAATAGTTTGATAGATTCATTAATAAACTCTAGACACATGACTCAATAAATATAAATACAAACTCAATAGGTAAATATTTGAAGTAGATTTATTACTAGATAAATGATTTATTTTAAGTAAACTAGTTGCTTCACCCCTAGACTCTAAAAAAGCTCGGGTTATGTAAAAAATAGTCTAAAACTACATCAAAACATTGGAAAAGCTTCCTAATAGAAAAAAAATAATTGTAGAATTATTTTTAGACAGAAATTTTAAAAGTAATGATTTTTATTACTTGACAACTTTTAGGCACATACACACTTCCGCCTGTTCCTAACCTGCGAGATCAACCCCAGCCTTCCGGTCAATCTGCTACGCGCCGGCCGCATATTCACGTACGAGCCGCCGCCAGGCGTGCGCGCCAATCTGCTGCGCACATTCTCCACCGTGTCTGCCGCGCGTATGATGAAACCGCCAAATGAGCGTGCGCGCCTGTATTTCTTGCTGGCCTGGTTCCATGCTATTGTACAGGTAAGGAATGGCTGAGTGTTCAGTATAACTTATAAACGATTAATATCCGTATTAGAACCGCTTTTTAAACATACTGAAAAATCTTGTATCGTTTCGTATTAGAGACAATTTTTCACGGATAATAAGTTAAAAATTAGGACTATATTTAGGCTTTCATTCTTTTATCCACGGAAAGTTGTCTATAATATTTGTGATCAATAACTAATTAGCTTCCCGCTTCATAGCCAATTCACTATTAACATATAATTTAAAGTTTATTAGGATTTTGAAGAAGTAGATAGGTTGTTTGTTTAAAAATAGGCGAAGTTAAACCTTTTTTAATAGTATTCTTTAAAAGTATTAGAAGTGAGTTTTTGAAAGTAATTTACTGACGTTTAAGAAAGTGGTAAAGCATCGGTTTATCTGTATTTATTATGTAGATAATTTTTTTTTTGGGGGGGGGGATTAAGTTATATATAATTATTTTCAATTTTGCCTTCAATAAGTCCAAAAAGTCCTCATGGAAACCAATCTTGTTCAATTTAAGGAACGTCTGCGTTATGCTCCGTTGGGTTGGTCCAAGAACTACGAGTTTACTGAGTCTGACCTCCGTGTTGCCTGCGACACTCTGGACACCTGGATAGAGGCCACAGCCATGGGCAGGACCAACCTGCCGCCAGAGAAGGTGCCCTGGAAGGCCATTAGGACCCTTCTGGCTGACTGTATCTACGGAGGTATGCTTTTCTTTGCTGCTATTCAAGTTAGATGGCTTTATTTTATACATTTATTTTCAATACAAACTGGCATCCAGTAAATACCTAACTTATTATGCCACTCGGTCTGTCAGTGAGGTTACGACGGATATAAAATTTCTGGAAAATACTAATATTTGTGCATCAGTCTCAATTTAAGTGTTGTATTACTTTTTCTATTTGCGGTGGGGGAAGGAAAATTACAAAGCTCTCCTGAAATTACAACCAATATTGACGAGCTTTTCCGAGATCCTAAAATTCAGACAAAAAGAAACTTGCTACTTTATATCATACTTTACCCAAATAGGTTTAAGTTAGCCCTAAGATTTTTTTAAAACTTTTTTTATTTAGGTAAAATTGACAACGAGTTTGACCAACGTCTGATGAAATCCTTCCTTGAAAAGTTGTTTGTGCCCGGTTCTTTTGATGGAGACTTTAGTCTAGCCAAGGCACAACCAAATACAATAATTACAATTTTTATAATTTCAAGACTTGAAAATTCAAATTATTAAATATGCAAAGTTTTTTGAAAGAAATTGACAAATCATGGCAGTCTTATATTAAAACTAAATCATGGTTCAAGTTTTTCAATATTTTTTTTAAGTTTATCCTAAATACTCACAAATATTTGATTGGTAACCCTGTAGGGCATCATAATGGAGCAGGGAGGAGAGGTTAGGGATGTCAAGATGCCGGATGGAATCCGCAGGGATCAGTTCCTGGCCTGGGTGGAGGGACTGGAGGATCAGGTAGATAATTTGATGTCTTGCTATCACTTTTTTTATAAAGTTATCAACATAAATATCTTCACTTTTTTCTATATATCTAATTTTGCATAACTTGTTTCAGGATCAGAAAGCTAAAGGCATTATCTTATTTTTCCTCCAAATTTTGTGATTTTTTATCTTTTTTTTATAACCTAACCTATATCTAGACAACCCCCGACTGGTTAGGCCTGCCTAACAACGCCGAGAGAGTGCTGCTGTCAAGCCTGGGCCGGGATATTGTCCTGAAACTGCTGAAGATGCAACAGCTGGATGACGAGGATGATGAGTTGGCCTACAGGTAGTTACAATTAACCAGCAGCCTGGTTCCCATTGTTGTCAATAGCTAAGCTAAGACTCAATTATTCTCTTGTATGTAAGTTGGGATTCTGATGCACACGTAGATTGGAGGTGAAAATCTGTTGGCAAATCTTAGGGGGATTGCCTTGGCCCATAAACAGGTGCAACTCGTTACCATGCACAGTTAGGACTTCTCAGACAAAGGTCGTGCAATGTAAGAGTTGGTTGTCAGTTTGATGTTACTAAAAATAATATCCATCTTTGGGCTTTAGAGTATTGCATCCCATTACAAGCGGATGATGCCTTTGGGTTCTCTAGATGATCACTTGAAATCTAAAGAGAATCCTGCCCTAATTAGTTAATAAGTAATTATAATTGACAAATAGCTTCGCGCACCGAAACATTGCATTGTACTTTTTTATTATCTTTGTCCGTCTGTTCGTCCGTCAGTGCGTAACGCTATAAGGGAAATATGTTTTTCCGGATGCTGTTTTAGATAGGCGGCTGTATTTTTGTGTGAAGATTCCCTATATTAATGAACTTCCAGTGTTTAATTTCCAGGTCCGTTTGTCTGTCCGTTTGTCTGTTAGTTGGTCTGTCCGTTTGTCTGTAAGTTGGTCTGTCCGTTTGTCTGTTAGTTGGTCTGTCCGTTTGTCTGTTAGTTGGTCTGTCCGTTTGTCTGTAAGTTGGTCTGTCCGTTTATCTGTCTGTTAGTTGGTCTGTCCGTTTGTCTGTTAGTTGGTCTGTCCGTTTGTCTGTAAGTTGGTCTGTCCGTTTGTCTGTCTGTTTGTCTGTTAGTTGGTCTTTCCGTTTGTCTGTTAGTTGGTCTGTCCGTTTGTCTGTTAGTTGGTCTGTCCGTTTGTCTGTTAGTTGGTCTGTCCGTTTGTCTGTTAGTTTGTCTGTCCGTTTGTCTGTTAGTTGGTCTGTCCGTTTGTCTGTCTGTTTGTCTGTTAGTTGGTCTTTCCGTTTGTCTGTTAGTTGGTCTGTCGGTTTGTCTTTTAGTTGGTCTGTCCGTTTGTCTGTTAGTTGGTCTGTCCGTTTGTCTGTTAGTTGGTCTGTCCGTTTGTCTGTTAGTTGGTCTGTCAGTTATTAGATTAATACTTAATTATAAAATAAAAACTTTTAAGGAACATGTTTGGTGAATTGAGAAAATCTGTTAAAAAAGATGAGAAGTAAATTATTTCAGAGTGTCTATCCCTTTCCTAACTAACATTACCCTTCTTCTTTGTTACTAACTATACTTGTTAAAGCTAGTTTATAGCTATCTTAACCTGTTTGAAGAAGAATTTTAGGTGCGCTAAAAGTTAGAATTGGCTGAAAACATTTTTGCTTTCATAAATTATTCTTTTAACATGTAATACTAAAGAATTCTCATTTATGAATGTTTGGTTTTTCTTTTCAAAATATTCTGTTTAAATGTTGCTGTACTACTTAGAGACATATTTTTCCTTGTTTTTCAGTTATGCTTAATCTGATTTTTGCTAAGAAAAACATTTATTTTGACAATGAAGAGGGTTATTTTTTTCGTGTATTTTCCGTAAAGTTGTGTGTCAGCGTTTCGTTAAATGCGCTTATAAAGTCAAACTGTTCTTATTTAATTATGAACATTTAATACATATATTTGAACAAAATAAACAGTAGATTGACTTAATGAGCGCATTTGACTTAACACTAACACACAACGTTACGGAAAATAGGCGAAAAAAATGACCCTCGTGGTTCAATGTTTTCGTTAATCTTTGTGTTATTATCTGCATAACAAAACTTAATATCATTTGATATTTTTAATTGTTCAAAATAAAACTAAAAAACTTAACGCTGTATAATAATAAAGAGTTAGCTTTGAATTTAATAGGTACTAACATTGATTTGAGAAAATTTGTTCTTTTAAAATTTGAACATTAAACAAAAATACAAAATCTTTTGATTAAAATTGGTTGAAAAGTTTGGACACTATTAGTTTTGAGCCAACCAATCAAAATTCTTCAAGTACCCAATTTTTGTGCCATACCTTGGCTATAAAACTTTGGGTACCTGTGTTATTGAAGGCTCCCTGTAAAAAAAAACCTTATTCTACAACTATTTATTTAAATAAAAGAATCTTATATTTTATTATGTGTTTCAGTGAGGGAGAGGCTGAATCTACCGTGAAGGAAAGTAGACCAGCTTGGATGCGTAGCCTTCACTCCAGGTATAGTTATACATAGATAGATAGATAGACAGACAGATTCATAGATTGTTAGATAGATGGGGGGAAAGATATAAAGATAGGCAGAGAAAAAAATGATAAAGGAAAAAGATAGGTAGACAGACAAATATTTTATTGAAAATAATGAAGATTATTTATTTACTACCTACTTATTTTTTTAAAAAAGTATAGTTCTTTTTACTATTTTTCGTTAAATAAGAATTATTAAGATTTCTTGTTCCCCTGTATCTCTAAACAAATTTGTCTTTCGGTTGAATTAGATAACATTGTTTTGTTTATTAGATCTGCAGAATGGATTTCAATCCTGCCAGGAAAACTGGTTCCATTGAAGAGAACTGTTGAAAATATCAAGGATCCTTTATACAGGTACAGAAAGATAGATAGACCAGGGATCTAAAGGGATAAGACAATGGCCGATAAATTGATGTACATCCCCAATAATGATACAAAAAATCACCCTTCTAGTGATTAAAATAAGTAGTTGAAACGATTGAACACTTAACCAAAGTCCCCAAAGTTGTTAAGCTAACGAATATTAAACTTTGGGGACTAGTGTATTAAACAGCGCATTTGCCCCCTGTTATGTAGACATTTGAATAGAACTAAAAACACCAATAAACGTTTTTACAGATTTGAATATTATACAAATTGATAGATACCTATACAGATAGATACCTAGCCAATTAGCTATTCGCTAGTTACTATTAAAAGCCCTGCAAAGTTAAAAAATATCTCAAACTTTTTAAAAACTTTTTGTTTTAATTTTAATTTCATATTAGGTTCTTTGAAAGAGAGGTAAACTTTGGCATCAAGCTGCTTCATGTTGTCAGAACTGACTTGGAGGATGTTAATGCTATTGTTTCAAGTGGTAAGTGCAACTTTTTTTTGTAGCACAGCTGCTCTATAATCATGTTACATTTGTTTGTCAGTCCGACAGATTTATTTTGTTAAAACAACTAACAACATACTCTATAGCAAGCAGGGATCTTCAGAGTTGAGACAATGGATGATAAATTGATGTGCATACTAAATGTTGATAGACAAAATTACCCCTTCATTAAGTCAAAAATATTTGTCGAAAAGTTTGAACAACACTGGTTGAAAATCAATCAGAATTCCAAGTAAAAAAGTTAAAGTACCCAAAGTTTTTGAGCCAACGAATAAAATAACATGCTTAATCACTTGGTTACTAGTGTAATTTACAGTTCATTGTCCCCTTCCTCCCTAATACTAATAGTGTTATTTAAGCACATATGATTGTTTAGAAAGGAAACCCCATCAATTCACGGATCTAAAGGGATAAGAAAATAGCCAATAAATTGATGTACATCCCCAATGATGAGACACAAAATTACCCGTTCCGTAGATTAATGAGTAGTTTTACTTATGAACACTAACTTTTTGAAACAATCAATCAAAATTCACTAAAGTCCCCAAAGTTGTTACGCCAATAAGTAGGAAAACGTTATTATGAAACTTTGGAGACTAGTGTAATAAACATCCCATTGTCCCCTCTCTCTCTCTCTCTCTCTGATGCCATGTATCAGTCAAAAAGCAAGTAAAATATTATAATGAACTTCAATTTAGGTAAGAAACAGACAAATCATCACAGAGAACTGATTCAACAGCTGACAAAGGGAATCATCCCTAACAATTGGAGCAGATACACCGTAAGTTATAGATAGATAGATGGTTGAACAGATGGACAGACTAACAAACTATATCAGAGAACGGATTCAACAGCTGACCAAGGGAATCATCCCCAACAATTGGAGTAGATACACCGTAAGTTATAGATAGATAGACAGACAGACAGACAAACAAACTAACATCTCAGAGAACTGATTCAACAGCTGACCAAGGGAATCATCCCCAACAATTGGAGCAGATACACCGTAAGATATAGATAGCTAGATAGTTGAACAGACGGACAGACTGACAAACCATATCAGAGAACTGATTCAACAGCTGACCAAGGGAATCATCCCCAACAATTGGAGCAGATACACCGTAAGATATAGATAGATAGATAGTTGAACAGACGGACAGACTGACAAACCATATCAGAGAACTGATTCAACAGCTGACCAAGGAAATCATCCCCAACAATTGGAGCAGATACACCGTAAGATATAGATAGCTAGATAGTTGAACAGACGGACAGACTGACAAACCATATCAGAGAACTGATTCAACAGCTGACCAAGGGAATCATCCCCAACAATTGGAGCAGATACACCGTAAGATATAGATAGATAGATAGTTGAACAGACGGACAGACTGACAAACTATATCAGAGAACTGATTCAACAGCTGACCAAGGGAATCATCCCCAACAATTGGAGCAGATACACGGTAAGTTATAGATAGATAGACAGACAGACAAACTAACATCACAGAGAACTGATTCAACAGCTGACTAAGGGAATCATCCCTAACAATTGGAGTAGATACACCGTAAGTTATAGATAGATAAACAGACAGACAAACCACTTATATCTATCTTAAGATAGATAGATAGTTGAACAGATGGACAAACTAACAAATCATCACAGAGAGTTGATAATTATCCCAACAATTGTAGTAGATACACCATAAGTTCTGGATAGATAGTCAGACAGACAAACCACATATATCTACTCAAAAGCTGTGCAATCCATTTACGATAAACAAAATTATTCCTTTTGTAGATAAAATTGTTGCTCATTATTTAATCATTTAAGCTAATTTTGGGTACATGTGTAATATACAGTTCAATGGCCTTCCCTCCTAGATGGTTTTTGTTACATAATTTAGCTAACTTATAATCTTCTCCTATTGACTTATCCCCAAATAATCTATGTTTTTTTAAGATTCCTAAGAGTTGTTCTGTAGCCGCGTGGATCACCGACTTCTCTTCCCGCGTGAACCAGCTTGTCTCCGTGTCGGCCAGTGTCAGCAAGCAGGGCGCAGCCGCCCTCAAGACCTGCACCGTCTGGATGGGCGGACTGTTTAATCCTGAGGCATTTGTGACGGCCACCAGGCAGTGTGTAGCTCAAGCGAATTCCTGGTCACTGGAGGAGCTCAGCTTGGATGTGACTGTCGCTGATGAACAGGTAAAATCATTTATTGATTGATATAGACTAGATAGATTGATTGATTGTTTGTGTATCCGTCTCCCTTATTTTTGAAATGGGTTTGGTGAATCCCCCTACACCACCTTCTGCACGTCTCTGGTTCAGCGGTTACTGAGGTCTTAAGCTTCAGGCAGACCAACATTGTACTTTTTTGTATTATAGATTGTTCTTTATTTATATAATACCAACATCCTTATACTTTTAGGAACAGCCAAGCTTTGATGACTGCTCTTTTGCTGTTGAAGGATTGAAGTTGTCTGGAGCCGTCTGCAGATCAAATCAGCTGTTTATTTCCGGCGAAATCCTAACCAACCTTCATCTGACCAAACTCCGTTGGATTCGCTTGAATAATGATGACCGCAAAGAGAATATGATAGAATTGCCTGTGTATCTTAATGCTACCAGAGAACAGCTGTTGTTTACCATTGATCTGCCAGTTTCACAAGGAGAGGAAATGCACGAGTTCCGTGAGAGAGGCGTGGCCATCATCTCAAGCACCGCCCTCACATAAGAATCCTAAGCTATTATTGGCCAACGGATAAATGCTTTGTTTCTATTGGTCAATATCTCATCGTTGTTTACTATTGGTCATTTTCGCATTGCTTGTTTCTTATTTGTCAATTAATTAAAAGCTGTTAGTCCCTTTTAGAATGCTTGTTTCTTATTGGTCAATCGAGCAAGAATAGTTATTTATTTATTAGCCTAAGCTGCAATTACTCCCTTTAAATCCATGTAGTTTGCTTTAACATTCGCTATGATATCATATACCTAAGCGTCTTGTTTTTAAACCAAAGCTTCCATTATATAATATGCTTTTGCTTTAATTGTGATCTATTATTATGTGATTTTTATTAATTGAATTGAAAATTATGATCATGTTTTAAACCAGTTTTATATTTATCTATCCAGTTATTAATATTTAATCATATTTAGCCTAAAAACCTGTATTTAATCACCACAATATTTAATCTAAAACGCACTTTTTTAGAATATTAAAAATTTCACAAAATGCTGTATTTAGAAGACTACTTAGAGAGTAAGTTATTTTATTATTATTGTAAAAAAACTACAAATTTCATTAGGTTTAATGAAATTTATGTCTTAAATGAAATACCTAGGATTTATAGAAAGCTAAACCTCCCTAAATGTATTTTACTTATTTGCCCATTAGTTTTTGAGATCTTAATCGACATAGACATACAACTACTTAAATAAAACGCTAGAGGGAGAAAGGGTTAAATAGCTGTACCTGCCCATCGCATCAACCTTGTGCAACCTTTCTATTGAGTCATTGAAAATCAACCAATAGTATCGCTTATATTAACACAACCAAGTAGCAGAAAAAATATTATGAAGCAGACGAAAAGGGTCATAGTAGGTAGTTGTCTGTATATACATCTATACTATAGATCTGTTATAAAACCAGATGAATGTACTAAAAATAGAAATTATTGTTCTTTGGACCTAAAGCGAGCGTTTGATTCCTTACAATAAGCATATAGTAAACGAAATAGAATGATACATACCTAGATAAAAAAAAATAATCGAGGAATAATATTAATCTATTTTTAGTGATAGAACATCTTCCTACTGAATTGAGAGATAAGTTTACTGAAATGAGAGAAATAGATTTGGAAGTGGACGCTAAATCAGAGTCTTTAGATTCAAGGTAGTTAGAGTTTCTTTTAAATTTTGATGGATTTTATAAATTTTGGAAGATTTTTCTGGCTAGTTATAAATATAAGGGCAAAAATACACAAGGATGACATTATTATCAATAGCGAAGAACCAAAATATCATGGGTGGAAATCAGAAGATTTAAGTTAAGAACTGATGTTCAGTGATCATAAAGAATAAGATAAAACTCATAAAAATCACGCTACCTTTTTATAAAAAATAAATGTTTAATACTCATTCGTAGCGTTAGAGACAAATGGAATATAAATATAAAAATTTATGAAATACTTTTTTAGGCAAAAATCCTTTTTCGCTGGGGCAGGTAAGATGACTGCCCAACAGCGAGAGGAAGAGGTTAAGAAGATCAAAGCTGACTATGAGAAAGTTATCAATGAATCCAATGAGAAAATACACATTGCTGAAGATTGCTATGGGTAAGTTGAGTAGTTATTAAAGCAAAGTTTTTCTATATTTTTTAGTGTGAATTAACTTGAACCCTAGTCGCTCAATGTTTTTAATGTTGGGCATTCCCACGAAGTACCTTGTGGAGCATTACCTCTTATTTTCAAATGCAGGGTGAGGGGGCTATTGACGTGAAATACCAGCAAATTTATTTTGGGTGTTACTCCCTTAGTCTGGAGAAAACTAGCTAAAATCTAAAATCTTTTTGGAGAAGTCTAAATTATCTCAACTTTTGGTATCTTTCAGAAAAAACGGCCTATTGCTCAATAGGTACTTTAAGTGAAAACACCGCGCCGTAAATGTTGGATGGATCATATTGTATATTAATTTAGTTTGGTTGACCGGTACCTGAGAAAATTGGACCAGGAATTATTAAAATTTCAGCTGGAGCTAGAGGCAGATAACAGGGGCATCACGGAGATCCTAGAGAAAAAGAGCTTAGAAATGGATGCTAGCTCTTCAAGGTATAGAAATAGATAGATAATTGGATGGATAGGTAGACATTTAGTTAGATATACAGAAGGATAGACATATAGTCAGATAAACATTACTTATATGGATTAGATAACAGAGGCATCACCGATATCCTAGAGAAAAAGAGCTTAGAAATGGACGCCAGCTCTTCAAGGTACAGAGATAGATAATTTGATAGATAGAATAATAGAAGGATAGACAGACAGTCAGATAGACATTGCTATTATTGATTACACAACACTGGCTTTACTGAGATCTTGGAGAAAAAGAGCTCTTCAAGGTACATATTTAAATAGATAGATACTATCTATTATTAGACAGACATACAGATAGATATTGCTTAAATGGATTAAAGGCATCACGGAGATCTTAAAGAAAAAGAGCTTAGAAATGGATGCTAGTTCATCAAGGTACTGAGATAGATATATTGGTTAGATAGATTAACATAGACAGACGGATGGACTTTCAACACTATTCATGAAATTCATGCTGACAAACTGATGGATAGAATCGATAGACAAATAAAGATAGAAATGACAAACAGTGTATATGAACCATCTAAATAGATAGATAGATAGCTAGGTATGAATAATGATTGTTTTTTTTTATAGTCGCCACAACATGATAATGAAGGAGAACCGAGTACCTAAGCGCCCCAAGCAAAATCAAACGTCTGCCTTTGGTAGTTCATTCGACAGAATCACAAGGAGAGACGAAAATTTGGCTGCGGCCCAACCCTCTACTTTTCCCTTGGGTAAGTTGGGCTAAATTAAAATATTTTCAAGGCAAAGCTTTAATTTAATTAGGGTCATTATACTCTAAATTACACTGGTACCCGAAGTTTTATAATCAAAGACTTTGGTGTACTTTTATTGAATTGGATTTGTTAGTTCCAAACTAAAAGTGTCTTAACTATTCCAATAATAATTTTAACCTTTCATAAGTAAAAATTTTGTATCTCTTCATTGGGGATGTTTTAAGTTATATCAATTTATCGTCCATTGTCTTTTTCCTCAAGATTCCTGATTTAGGGTATTTTTCAAAATGTTAGTACGGTAGGGACAGTTGAGTCTATTGTATTGAAAGAATAGTCTTATCGTTTTTAAACTTTAAAAAAATTTAAATCGCTCTATTTGTTTAGAACAAATGGGAGCGGGAAGCACGGCCATCGCAGCTGCCGCGAGTCAAGCCCTGGCTGCCACTCATTACAATGTACAAACCGGCCGCCGGTCGAATTCACTAAAGGCATCCTTCGAAGCCATCAGCCAAGGGCTGGCTATGAAGGTACGTTGTTATGGACAAATCTTTTTTGATGGTTGAAAAATAAATGGATGGATAGACATAAAAATTATAAATACATAGATGGAGAGATAGATAAACATTATACATTTAGATTTGAGATAAAGGATAGATAGATTATGACTTTTTTTTGTATGAAGTGGATTAGATAGATAAATTCAATTAACATTAATAGATTATTCGATGGATATGTTACAGATAGATATCCTTTTACTATCAGGTTGGGTAGGGACTCTAAATTACACTGGTATCCAAAGTTTTATAACCACGCTATCCTGTTCTTTGGTTAAAAAACATTCGATACTTATTGAATTTTTATTGGTTATTTTAAAGCTAATAGTGTCTAAACTTTTCAACCAATAATTTTGATATATTGTGTAATTTTATTTACCTTTATTCGGATGTCTGTATATCAATTTTAAGTCCATTGTCTTATCACTTAAGATCCCTGACTACTATTAATGTTTTAGGATCTAAGCATCGGCCAAGAACTGGCATCCGCGGCCACATCCGCGCTAGCCGCAACCTCCACAGACTCGCAGCAAAAGCGGCAGAAGATCAAGCACAAGACTAGCGGCGGCGGAGGAACTAGTGGCGGCAGCAGCCTCAGCAGCGGGATTGGGGGTTCTGGAGGGATTGGATCATTTGGGCTGGATGTCATGGGCGGGTCATTACTGGATGATGTTGATACAGGTATTACCAAGGATACAGGGATAGCAACATAGATAAAAGTCCCAGAGCGAGAGGGAGGATAATGGGCTATTTGTATGTGCTAGTCCCCTAAGTTTTATTATAACGTTTTCATATTATTTGGCTTTACAACTTTTAGGACGTAGGACTTAGGTGGATTTTGATTAGTTGTTTCATTAAGTTAAGTCTTCAACCGTTTCCATCACTAATTTTAATCTACAGAAGTTGTAATTTTGTGTATTATCATTGGGGATGTATGTACATAAATCTATCGGCAATTGGATTTTCCCTTTAGATACCTCTAAAACTCCTCATTTGTAGATTTAAGTTGTTACAGGAAAAATTTTACAATGGCTCGTCTAATCATAAACCAAGAATTTGAAGCTAACTAATGGCAGAAATAGTTTATATAGTCTTGGCTGACAGAATCGTTTGTTGTCTCGTATCCCCTCGCCACTCTCTCTCTAGCCATCTTTATCTCTTACTATGTTTTCTTATTTATTCTAATTTTAAAATGCTTTAAATAGAAATATACTTAGAAATAGAAGGGTCACAATAGAGAAGGTTTTATAGAAAACATTTTTGATGGACTTGGCTTAATCATTTTTATGTTAAGGTTTGGTTGTTGACGGCGGTAGCGGTATAACAGCTGGAATATCTCTGGAATCTCCGGGTATGGGTCCTGTCACTCCAGGTATACACAATACACATTGATTGATTGATGGATAGATTAATTGAGGGAATGGTTGGATTGATTGATTGATTGATTGAATGACTGACTGACTGACTGATTGATTGATTGATTGATTGATTAATAGATAGATCGATAGAAAAACTGATAGTGTAGTAATAAAACATTAATAGTAAAGAAAGGGAATTGCTTGGTCCATAGACAGGCAAAATTCATTACCAATGTTAGCAAAGGGGTTGCATCAGTAAGTCCTGAAGACTAAGAGTTACTCAAAATATAAAAAAATCTTGCAATAAAAAGAGTGATCATGAGGCAACTATTAAAATAACTTTTTCTTCAGGAGGTAGCCAGGGATCAGATCAGGAATGGAATTATGATCCCAATGAGCCAAGATATTGCATTTGTAATCAGGTATAAAAAAATATTTGGTAGATGTTTTATGAATTTGTTTTGTTTCTTTATAAAGTCTTATTTCGTTTAGGGAGGGAGGGGACATTTGCCTATAATTATTGAGTTTCATAACCCCGTTATCTTATTCGTTGACCCAAAACTTTAGGTATTTTGATCGAATTTTAATTGGGTGGTTCTAGACTATCGGTGTCCAAACTTTCCAACCAATAATTTTAATCTAAAGAAGGGCTAATTTTATAATTATTTATATTGGGGATTTAGATTAATCTATGTTATCTAGGTATCCTATGGTGACATGGTTGCCTGTGACAATGAAGACTGTCCCTATGAATGGTTCCACTACCCCTGTGTGGGTATTACAGACCCACCTAAGGTGAGTTGTACTGATATGCTACGCGCATTATAATCGGATTCGGATTTTTAAAAAAAATCGCCAAAAAAAGTAGCGGATTGCAGATTCTTGTTTTTTTTTTAAGCGGATGCGGATTCTAGCAATATTTATAAAGATAAAAAGTTTGTTTGTAGCAATTTTTTAGTTTTGGATTCTGGGTCTAAGAATTGGGCGGATTGCGAATTTTTTATTCGGATTGACAACCCTAATTAATTCATAAAATATTTAAATCAATTTTAATAATTAATGTTTGTGATTATTTTTAGGGCAAATGGTATTGTGCTCCTTGTACTGCGAATATGAAACGACGTGGAAGAAAATTTTAATAAAATCTCATTACAAAACTACTCCGATCATGGAAAGAAAACGAAGTAGCGGCTCGTATTTTCACATTAGCTTTTGATAGGTTATTTTTGTTTAGGTAAATATTAATGATTGCAGGGTTAGGAAATAGGCCTTGCACGGTTATAGCTAGAAATAGGAGAAGCTACTGTGAAAATACGATGAAACCCGCTACTTCGTTTTCTTTCCATGATCCAACTACCCAATAGTTATAATGAATAGTAATATTTTTTACTGCCTTAATTTTTTCTATTATAAGTAAGTTTTTTGCAATAAGTCACTTAATCATTGTTTTTCAATAATACTTTGATAAAAGAAACTAAGTATTTTTAGCTAAACTCAATCAACCTCTTTCTAGATTTGCTATTATATCTTTTTGCAATTATGAAGCTTTATGCGGAGGTGAATACACACCCGAAACTACCATGAAAAATGTAAATTCATAACTTCACATTGCTTTAAAGTCATAATTTTTACATTAAAACGTTTTTTAAATAATATGGGTCATATTAACCCAAAAAATAATTCCATTTTGTCGAAAATAAAAAAAGTGACCATTTTTGTGCCATGATAAAAAAAATATTTTTTTTTACCTAAATTAATTAAACGGCATTATGGCCATACCTAAATAAAAATGTTTGTAATATTTTACTAGATATTTCTGTTTTGTTAACAAAAAAGTAAAAAATGATCCAACCTGTTAAAGAAACCATTGAATAATCCAAATAAATGTACTAAATAAAAAAATATGTTTTTGTGTAAGTTTTATGTATAATTTTTCAGATTGTATAAAAAAATTATTAAAAATGAAACGTGGAATTGGATTTGGAAAAATTGGCATGAACCTGGGTAATCTCAAGTTGGCGGATAAACCGGCGGAAAAAGAGGATAAGGGAGGTGGGGAAAGTGCGGATGGCGGCGGCGGTTTTGGAGGGTTTGGAAAGATTACTGCTCCCACCACAGCAGCTGTGACTTCCAGTAAAGTTATTAACAACACTGTGACTGAGCACAACAAACAGGTATAGTCCAAACTAATCTACAACCTTTCTCTCAATTCGGTCTTTGAAAATCAACCAATAGTGTCGGGAATATTAACACAGCCAAATAGCAGAAAACAATTTGCTAGCAGACGATAAAGGTCCTTGGAAAAGTGAGGCAGGTAGTTATCTGTTCTTTGTACATTGTGTTAGAATATTTTAAAAGAAAAGAGAGAACAGTAGACTATTAAACAATATTTCTCCCTTTTTATTAATAAGGTACAATTCAACATAGGTTATATGTAAGCTGGCCATCTGCTAAACCAGTAGAATAAGGACGTATAGGCCCAAAATAGAAGGCAGCATCACTATTAAAAATATTCCAATATTAGAGTAAAACAATAGAGGGGTAAGGTGTTAAATAACTTTGTCACCTGGCCCGATGACCCTTTCACGACATTTAATTGGGTCTTGGAAAATCAACAAATAGCTTCGTGAATATCAACACAGCTAAGTCGCAACAAAATAGCAGAAAGCAATTTGCTAGCAGACAAAAAAAAGGTCCCCAACCGGTGGATCCAGGTTGTTGTCTGGTTATACATCTATATTTATAGATTTAATAATCCAATATTCAGGGTAACGAAGAAGACATGGCGAAGGTGATGGGGTTCTCCGGTTTTGCTTCAGGCAAGCCCAAGAAAGCTCAACAGTTCGATGTAGAGGTAGGTGGTATCATCAGGGAGCGAGGGGACATTGCATTGGACTGTAGAGTAGACTTGTACCCAAAGTTTTATAATCCCGTTCGGTGGCTTAAAAATCTTTGGTTACTTTTATTAAGTTTTGACTAGTTGTTACAAAAATATTATGGAGTGTATAAACATTATCCACCATTAATTTTAATATGTAGAATTGAAAATTTAGTTAGTTAATTCACGATCTTCATTTGTAATAATCCAGTGAGGGAGGGAATATTTAACTGTAAATTACACTGAAATACAAACTTTTTAAATCTTAATCTAAAGATGGAGTAATTTTGTTTATCATAATTGAGATATAAATATCCGATATCGTCCATTGTCTTATCCCTTAAGATCCCGGAAATAATCTATCTATCAATCCATCTTTTTATTTATCCATCAAATTTAGGCCATGTTCGCAACGGCAGCCAAATCCGCCCAAGAAGCAAATTTATTAAATAATCAGAAATTAGAGGACGAAGGAAGAGAACATCTAGGAAATTATTACATTACAATTTACTAGAATTTTATACAAAAAGCACTATTCTATCGTCAAAACAATTATTTTTATGCCTTTTAAATAAGCATAGTGTTTTGTTTATCATTTGTAATGCCTCAAGGACCTCTAAACCAATGGGCTCCAAAAAGTTTGTCTATGTGAAACACAGGGAGTTCCAGGAAGGGGGGGTGAGGTGTTTTGGAAATACATTAGATTAGGGTCAAGCGGGGCATTAACCGGTAAGGGGCATTACCGGTGATTTTTTACCCTCCTTCAGATAATGACATTTATCTCCATGTTCTAATCGACTGACAGAAAAAAACATAAAACCAAATTTGTTCCTTATTAAATTGCCTACAAAAAAGTATAAAATGAAATTTTTGTGAGCTGAATTTTAAGGGTACTTTTTGGGTCTCAAAGTCGGACGAAAATTTTTTTTCACCAAAAAATTTTTTACCTAGGTGTATAAAGATCGACCTACACATAAATTGGTAAGACCTAGAACTGATCCGTAAAAACCTTTTGAACTAAGAATTGCCCGCTCTTTCCAAATCCGTTGAGAGCTTAAATGTAGAGTTGATATTTTTTTCAAAAATGACCAAAGTTCGCGCGGGGTATTTTTCGGTAACGTCGAAAAAAAATTCAAATTTGATTTTTAAGATCAATTTTCAGGTTTTCTTTGGTAAAATCTAAAATTCAATATGGGCTTTTTAAGAATTAGGCCAAAAAGTGAATATAACAGGTTTTTTTATATAAAAAAATTTAAATTTCAATTTTTAAGAAAATTTTTGTGAAAAAAAAATCGAAATTTCTCGTCTTTAAAAAAAAATGATTTTCGACATAGAAGGAATAGTCCGATCTTTATGAAAATTTTTGTGGATAATCCCTATAACCTATACTAATTATGATTATTTATGTTTGACTGGCCGTTTAGCCGTTTTTCATCGACTTTTTTTAGGTTGAAAAGACGTTACCCACAATGCCCCACCATGGGGCATTTATCGGTAATTTCTTTGAGTCCAATTATGACAAACTTCTTAAAGTCCTAGGATAACGTCCTATTAGGACCTGATAGTCCTTTCCGTAAGCTTTCTAATGGTCTTGGTCCCATTTAAAAATATTAATATTTACCCCATTTTTTTTTCAAAAAACCGAAAAAATTACCGGTAATGCCCCGCCTCACCCTAACTCCCCTAACCTTTGAAAATCTTTTTAAAAATATATATTTTTAAAGCTTAGACGGCATTAACACATTTGAAATTTGGCATATCTTAGCCAATTTTCATAGGATTTCCAATATTTTCTGGCTAATAGACAAATATTTTGATAATTTGATATAGGTACTTGAAATTCTCCTAAAAGAAAACGTGAATCAAGTTTTGATAGTCTGCTATTAGACAAAATTAAATATTTGTATAACTAGAATAAAATAGAATGGAAGTATCAAACTGTCAAATAAAACAAAGTTAAAGTAATATTTTTTTTAGATAGTGACTTCATAATTCCAACAAAACCAACGTAAGTTTATTCAAAATATTATTTATTTTCTTGTGATATGCTTAATAATAAAGTACCCTATGGTAGAATCTCGCTAACCTCAGAATCGAAATGGTTTTCCTTTAGATGATAGCTTCTTATAGTGCCCCCAGAGGCCTCTATAGGCGTAGCTGCTAGTAATAAAATATAAAGTAGTCTGAAGCTGAATATCTAAGAAAGGACTAGTCCGAATTGGTTGTACTTTTTAAGGAAGCTTTATTAGTCTATTTTGCTGACCTTCCCCTTCAATCTTTCCCAAAGGCTAGGGGCGATGCAACCAGGGTAAAATATAGCAAAACGATTGCGACTTAAAACCTTATTTCTGTTAAGTAGGTAGGTTTTTATAATAAACATCTATTATAGAGATAAACCAAAAGAAAAGGAGAAAGAAAAGAAACCTTCAGAAGAGATAGATAATAAGAAAGAAGTTGATGAGAAAACAAAGAAATGTTCTGACCAAGATGATAGCGATAGTAGTGACGAGAGTGATGATGATATGATTGGTAAGAATTATTTCTTTTGATAGCTAGATAGATAGATACAAAGTGATAGTAGTAACGAGAGTGATGATGATATCATTGGTTAGAATCATTATTTGTAGTAGTGGAGCTACTTTATAATTGGGTATGTCGTTTGTCTATCCGTCAATGTGTTAATCTTTAAGTCAATGTATGTTGCAATGTGCGCCCAAGAAAGAGGAAAGAATCTACGCAGCGATGCACATGGTGCGCAAAATAAAGGGCAAAGAGTCTAACCAGCTCTTAAAAAAGACTAAATAATCTACAAAGCTAGATACCTCATAGGGTTTTCAACAAAAAAAAAGATAATTTATACGTAGATAAATCATTGAATATATATAATAACCTTGAAGAATTGATTCTGTAATATTATCTATCTTTTGTAGGACCATTGCCTCCCGGTATGGGCGCAGCGGCAGCTGACACTAAAGAAGACTCTGATAGCTCCGATGAAGAGCAAGAGGAGTCAATGGTTGACAAGATCCCGAGATCTCACGAGATTAAGTTGAATCACAGTGACAAGGCCATCACAGCTCTGTCCTTGGATCCATCAGGTAGAAAATACTTTGCAGTAGCTCAGGGATCTAAAGGGATAAGACAATGGCCGATAAATTGGTGTAGATCCTTAATGATTACAAACAAAATTACCCCTTCTGTAGATTAAAATTAGTGTTTGAAATGTTTGAAAACTCAACAAAATAAACCAACCAATCAAAATTCAGTAAAAGTCCCCAAAGAATAGGAAAACCTAATCATAACACTTTGGGGACTATTGTAATAAACAGCTCTTTGTCCCATCTCTCTCTCTCTCTCTCTCTCTGAGTGCAGCTACTCTATAATTAGCTTGTTCCCTTACGTCTGAGTATGTTATTGTCCACGTACTCAAAATATTGTTATGATTGGAGCAAAAAATAAGGGGGGGGGGGGGGTTAATGCAACCATCTCGTAATCAATGTATAAATGGCACGGTTCTAGCCGGTAGTTGCTAGTACTAGAAATCTAAAATGTTTTTTTTTTGTATCATTTCACATGATTTAAAGCAAAAATATGTTTCAAAGAGTTGATTTCTACGTAATTTATGACAGATTTGCCCTAAAAATAGCCAAAACACGGCTAAACGGCTGAGCCGTTAGCCTTTACTTTTTCAATTTTTTTTTCGATTTAGGGAAAATAGACCTACCAAGGATTACTCATGCAAAATTTCAGATCAAAATTCGATTTAAGTGCCATTTATACATTGATTACGAGATGGTTGCATTAACCCCCCCCCCCCCCCCATTACAAATATCATCTTTATGCTGTGAACAAGTTTACTGCTCTATTTTAATAAGAAGTATTGTTAACTTATCAATTTTAAAAAATGTCAATTACTGTAAATTATACAAATATTCTCATATTGACAAATACTTTAGGTATTTAAAGTTAAAATTGCGCAAATTTTAATATATTTACTTAACCAATTCTAATATTTGACAGGAGCCAGGGTGGTTAGTGGGGGAGTTGACTACGACCTGAAGCTCTGGGACTTTGCTGGCATGGACCCCAGCCTCCGGAGTTTCAGGAAGATCAGACCCTGCGAGAGCCATGTTCTCAACCATATTGAGTATAGCACAACAGGTTAGCAATTAGGTGTATAGTCCCTTTCGTAACAACGCATCTTAAGGGGCGTTTCGTTTATTTTCACAGTAGCTTTTGATAGGTTATTATAGGTCAGGTTAAGTTAGGTTTGGGGAATTTGAAAATACGACGTAATTAACCTTAAGAGGCGTTGCCACGAAAGGGACAATACACGGAATTCGTTTTGATGTAATATTAATATAGGGAGTGAGGATTCAAGAATTGGAGGAGAGGGGATAATTTTTTAATTCCCCCCCCCCCCCCCCCTAAAATAATAAAAATGAATCCTTTTTTCATACCAAACTTCCTTGAAATTTAGAACGAATGGTCAGCCATTTACGAGACCTTATTGGTTATTATTAACAGACAGACATCTTGTTACTTTGTACAGATATACTAGCGGCTAAGCCCTTAGATGGGCACTTGTGAGAAGGGTAAGTAAAAATTGACCCCCCACTTTAAGTACATTCCCCCTATATAAATCTAAAACTTTTGTGAACCTCTAATAAAACTTTTCAAGGAAAACTAATTTTGGTTTAGTTGTTTATGATATCCTTCGCATCTAGTGACAACACACACAGACATGCTGTTACTATATTACAAAGAAGATTATATGTTTTTTTTCAGGTGATAAAATTCTGGTGGTGCCTGGCAGTGCACAGCCCAAGGTCCTGGACAGGGATGGAGGGGAGCTATTTGAATGTGTTAAGGGCGACCCTTATGTATTAGATCAGGTCTGTATATTTACCTATCTATCTTTCAATCAATAAATCAATAATATCTATTTTTATCTCTAATCTATCTAGCTATAAATCCAATATCTTTCTAGAACCCATACCTAACATTTATACCTAATCCGTTAGATTTCAATTGGTTAAATCCGGTTCTGAATCGGTATACCAAGTGTGTATTGTATATTTTTAATGAAATTAAATAAAAAATTCATATAAAAATGATAGAATTAATCACGGTCTAATGGCCATGGCTCGAATTAATCCTAATATATGCATTTACATATCTACAGACAACTGTCGATAAAACTATATGATAAATAAATATTGTATTATGTCAGGCGCGCAACAAGGGGCACACAGCGGCCGGGGCATCGGGGGCGTGGCACCCCAAAATCAAGAGTGAGTTTATGACATGTGCTGCGGATGCCACGCTCCGGCTGTGGATGGTCGAAGATGGCGGAAAAAGAACTAAACAGGTTAGTTGTCCACAGAAACGCAAATAAATTATAATGGTACCCATTGTATATTATTCCATGGTCTCTAAAACATTGGGTACTTTTGGATTTTGTTTGGCTGGCTCCAAACTTTTCAAGTTTAATCTATAAAGGGGTGATTTTGTTTATCATAATTTTGGGATGTGTATTACTTTTATCATCCATTGTCTAGTCCAATAAGATCCCCCAATTTTCCCAATTTTGATATTATTTAAGGCTTTAATTTTAAAAAAAAATTAAATTTTTAGGAAAAAAAGATTAAAAGACTATAAATTTTAGGTTATAAAGTGTAAGTCTAGAAAGAATGGATTAAGAACCAACCCTACCTCTTGTACATATAGCAGGCAATAACACATACATATATATATTTCTTATAGCGCAGCTACGCTATCACTAGTGATTCGTGAATGTCCGTCAGACACAGTATTTAAAACAATATGTAAAGCTTTTACCAATATGGCATCGAAACCGATTAATATCCGCTTGTTTAGTAACGTGTTTCAGCCATTGTATAGCATTGTTTTACAGACAATTTTCCACGAATATTAAAATAGAAATCTTAAAATTGATGTTTTTTTTGTTACTTTTGGCCTCTGGCAAAAACTGTTTTTAATTTTTCATTTAAATATCCGCGAAAAACTGTCTAAAATACGATATGATAAATAACTAGGTATTCTTAGTATATATACTTTTAAGATTTTTTGGATAGGCCTCCAGGTTCCGGAGCTCCAGGCCTCCAGGTCCTCTCTGTACAGGTAAAAATTAAAAAAATAATTTTTTTTTAAGAGTTAGAAGTCAACCTATGAAACAAAATATGCATATTTTTGAATGTTATTCACATATTTGAAGAAAAAAATGCAAATTTTGTTTTATAAGTTGACTTCTAACTCTTCAAAAATTTTTTTTTTTTTTCATTTTTACCTGTACAGAGAGGACCTGGAGGCCTGGAGCTCCGGAACCTGGAGGCCTATCCAAAAAATCTTAAAACTTGGGAAAATTCATCATATAAGAATGATTTTATCCCTAATAACCTATCCTCTCAGTCCAAAGATAAAGCCTATGCTCCCTGTTTACGCAAATGTGTCAAAACTTCCCCCCCCCCCCCTTGTAATAATTTAGTTTCCCAGTAGGTACAATTTTGATTGAATTACCCCCCCAAAAAGTTCTTATCTTTTTATCTCTTTATCTTAAAACATAATTTTACATAATACTCCCAACCCTCCCCCGCCATAATTAAGAAGTATGTGCTTTGATTTCTAGGGATGGCTTGTTAGTTTGTGGAGTTTGTATGGATGGGTCCATTAAAATGTGGGACCACAGGAAGAATTTTGTTAATGTAGCATTACAGGTAAAAAGAAAGGCAGACTGGCAGACAGACAGACAGATAGATAGATAGATAGATAGATAGATAGATAGTTATTTATATAAATAAGTACCAGTTTGCATGGATGGGTCCATTAAAATGTGGGACCATAGGAAGAATTTTGTTAATGTAGCCTTACAGGTAAACAGACAGACAGATAGATAGATAATTAGATAGATTAATGGTTAGATGGATAGATATATAAATAGGTTACAGTATGTGGGATTGTCTCAATAAAATGTTGGATTATAGAAATAATTTTGAAAGTGTAGCATTACAGTTAGTCAGTCAGACATACAGATATAATAGTCAGATAAATCTGTAGATGGACAGATAGATACCTAGGTATATTAAGGGGGGGGGGGGTTAATGCAACTATCTCGTAATCAGTAAGCAAATGGCACTTAGAATTCGAATTTCTATCTAAAATTTTGCATGAGAAATCCTTGGTAGGCTTATTTCCCCTAAATCGAACAATAAAATGAAAAAGTAACGGCTAACGGCTCAGCCGTTTAGCCGTTTTTTGGCTATTTTTAGGGCAAATCTGCCATAAATAATTAAATATGTAGGAATCAACTTTTTGAAACATATTTTTGCTTTATATCATGTGAAATGATACAAAAAAAACATTTTTAGATTTCTAGTACCAGCAACTAGCGGCTAGAACCGTTTGAAAACGTTTTGGAGCAGCAAAGAGTATTATGTGGAGATAGGTTTCGTGATGATCTTCCTTGAAAATAGTTTAAAAATGGCTAAACGACTGAGCCACCAGCCGTTAGCCGTTACTTTTCCAACTTTTTGTTCAATTTAGGGAATTTAGACCTACCAAGGATTACTTATGCAAAATTCGATTTCTAAGTGCCATTTGCTCACTGATAACGAGATGGTTGCATTAACCCCCCCCCCCCTTAATAGTTAACAGTATGTATAGATGTTCCATTATATTTATTTTTTAAAAATATTTTTTATTTTTAGATGGAGAACGCTCACACAAATGGAAGTGAAATAACATGTGTTCAGTTTGGTTATGATAACAGGAAACTTATTATTTCAATTAACCAATTACGCGTGGATCTGTTGTCCCTGGCAATTTAGTTTGGTCAATATCATTATGCAGATTTGTTAAAACTTACTTTTACTGAAATCTAACAAGCATGTTTGTTACTGTATATTTTATGAAAATAATTGTCCTTCTTAAAAGCGCAGCTACTCTAGTATTATTGTGTGTCCGTCAATCAACATGTACTAGCTTAAAAAGTCTAATGAACCGTTTGTATTTTCTAGGTGCTAGGTATATTCTCTTAAATTACAAATCTCCTTTTTTAGAATTGCAGTATATGAAAAAACTGTCTTTATCTTTTGTTGATCCATCCCTTTATTGTTTTCCGTTTTATGATAATGATAAGTTTAAATTTGATGTAGACTTGTGGCCACAAAATCAAACGATGAAACATTAAAACTATGGGATGTCAGAATGTTTAAAAAATATATCAATTGTGCTTCTGGACTTTTTAGCAGGTTAGATTTAGATATAGATAGACACATCATGATAAACATGAAAGAAAGAGCTAGATATAAAAATTCTAAATTATAGGAAAACAAACAAAGAGCTACTTTAAAAATACCTGTACAAATTCTAAATAATAGGAAAACAACCAAAGAGCTACATTTAAAATACCTATACAAATATGAAATAATAGAAAAACAAACAAAGAGCTACATTGAAAATACCTTTACAAATTCTAAATAATATGAAAGAAAGAGCTAGATATAAAAATTCTAAATTATAGGAAAGCATACAAAGAGCTACATTGAAAATACATAAACAAAATTTCAAATAATAGGAAAACATACAAAAAGCTTCATTTAAAATACCTGTACAAATTCTAAATAACAGGAAAACAAACAAAGAGCTACATTGAAAATACCTTTACAAATTCTAAATAATATGAAAACATACAAAGAGCTACATTGAAAATACCTATAGAAATTCTAGATTAGATTAGATTTATTATTCTTGGGTGTACATACATAGAAAAAAAAACAATAATAAATGAATTAAATGAGTATTATATATTACATTTATATATACAGTCAAATTTTATTGATATGGTTAAGTTATAAAAATTTTCTTCCCAAATGGAAATAATATGAAAACATACAAAGAGCTATATTGAAAGTATACAAATTCTAAATAATATGAAAACATACAAAGAGCTACATTGAAAATACATATACAAATTCTAGATTAGATTCATCATCATTGCCTTTTAGTTCTCGGCAGAACGTAGGCCATGCACAATGGTTCTCCAATCTTCCTTTTTTTGGGCACGTTTTGAGGCATTGCTGAAAGATGGAATTTTCTTTTCTTTCAGTTCACTTAAGAGTTCCCTCCTCCAGGTTGTTTTTGGTCTACCTGGTTTCCTCTTTCCTACGTGGGGGTTCCAAGTCAAGGCTTGATTGGTTATATCATCATGCCCTTTCCTTAGAGTGTGCCCCAGCCATCTCCATTTTCTCTGTTTTATTGTCAGTTTAATGTCTGACATATCACTGCGCTCTAGAAGCTCAGCATTTGTGATCTTATTAGGCCAAAAGATCTTGTGGATTCTCCTTAGACATTTATTGACATATGTCTGTAGCTTGGAGACCACTGCTGTGTTTAGGAACCAAGTTTCAGCCCCATACAGCAAAACAGAGAGAACATTTGACTTGAACAGTCTTAACTTGGTCTTTATGGAGATGTTGTTGGAATTCCAAATTTTGTTCAGGCTGGCAAAGGCTGTCCTAGATTTGTTAATTCTAGCTTTAACATCTGTTAAAGTGCCTCCAGCTTCATCAATTTTACTTCCAAGATACTCAAAACAATCTACATCCTCAAGAATTTGGTCTCCAATAGTAATTGGTTCTTGGGAATTTGCATTTAATCTGAGTATTTTAGTTTTAGGAACATTTATTTCTAGTCCAATTTTCTTGGAGGTTTCAGCTATCCTGTTAGTCCTTCTTTGCATTTGACTTCTATTGCTTGTTAACAAAGCGATATCATCAGCAAAGTCCAGATCTCCTAAATATTTGGGATTGCCAAATAGCTCCCAGCGAATGCCATCATTACTTTCACAGTTCTTCATGATCCAGTCAATGGCAAGGAGGAAAAGGAAGGGAGAAAGAAGGCATCCTTGTCTGACGCCTGTTACAATCTCAAAAAAGGTTGATAGTTTACCTTTATACATTACATTTCCACCTCCTTTGTGATAGATAGCTTTAATGATATTGATTAACTTTTCTGGAATGCCATAGTGTCGGCAGATTTTCCAGAGAGATCTTCTGTCTAAAGAATCAAATGCTTTTTTGTAGTCAATGAAGTTTACAAAAAGCTCAGAGTTCCATTCCTTGGATTGCTCTATGATGATTCTTAGAGAGGTTATCTGATCAATAGTGGAACGGTTTGGTCTAAATCCAGCCTGATTAGGTCTTAGCTTTTCATTAACCTTCTTCTTTATTCTATTAAGAAGAATCTTACTAAGGATACGGCCAGGTACTGAAAGGAGCATTATCCCTCTGTAGTTTCCACATTGGGTCAAGTCTCCTTTTTTGGCTAGTATTGAGATATGTCCATTCTTCCAGTCCTCTGGGCATAACTCATCATTCCATATCTTTGTGATCAGAGGTAGGAATGCCTCAGCAGATGTATCTAGGTCTGCTTTTATGACCTCAGCTGGTATGTTATCAGGTCCAGCGGCCTTGTTATTTTTCAAACTTTTAATGGCCTCCTTGATTTCCAATAGATTTGGCGCTCGACAGTCAATGTCAAGTGCATCTGAGGGTGGAATCTCAGTTTCTTCCTCTGGAACTGGAAGATTCAGCAGTTCAGTGAAGTGCTCTGCCCATCTATTTAGAATATCTTCATCAGTTTTAAGGAGTGAACCATCCTTGTCCCTGATGTGTGATCCTGATTTGTGTACTTTACCTGCAATGTTCTTAGTAATCTCATAGACATCTTTCATTCTATTTTGATTAGCAGCATTTTCTGCTTGCATAGCAAGGTTTTCCAAGTGTTCTTTTTTGTCAATTCTGACACTTCTTTGGATTTCCCTGCTGAGCATCTTATACAGGTCTTTATCTTCTGGAGAGTTTCTGGAGAGTGTCTTTTGTCTTACCTCTCTTCTTTGATCCATGAGATCAATGGATCTTTGAGTGATCCACGGCTTTTGGTTAGCCTTTTTGAAACCTAATTTTTCTTGGCTAGTATCATTATAAACTTTTTTGATACCTTGCCAAATATCTTCAACTCCATCATCCTCTTGAAGAGTCAACAACTCAAATCTGTTCTTTAGAGTGAGCTTAAACTCTTGTAGCTTTTCAGAGTTTTGAAGGGTTGTTAAGTTATACTTTTTCCTGGGGTTAGGCTTTGTGTCCTGCTTTTTAAATCTAAGCCGAACTTTAGAAGATAGAAGATAATGGTCTGAATTAACATCAGGTCCTCTTTCAACCCTGACATCAAGGAGAGAACCTTTAAAACGTCTAGATATACAGATGTGATCTATCTGATTAAAGGTTCTTTGATCTGGTGATCTCCAGGTGGCAGTATGAATCTTCTTGTGTTTAAAGATGGTTCCACCAATGACAAGTTTGTTTTCAGTACAAAAACTTACAAGTCTATCACCATTGTCATTATCCTTGCCATTACTTAAGCCTAGGCCATATCTGCCCATAACTTCTTCTAAATTCTCATTATTACTCCCCACTTGAGCATTGAAATCTCCTAGGAGCATGGTCAGGTCCTTTTCTTTATGACAATTCTTAAATACAGAGTCAAGCTGGTCATAAAATTCGTTTTTGACCTCTGTATCTGCTTGTTCTGTAGGAGCATATGCTACTATTATTCTCAGATTGATGTTTTTATCTGAGGATTTGAAGTAAGCCTCCATGATTCTTGGACCATGGGGTTGCCAACTGATCATGGCCTGCTCTGCTTGCTTGGTCAGCATAAGAGCCACCCCTTGGTTATGTCCTAGATCCTCATTCATATGGCCTGAGTAAAGTATTTTCAAGCCAGAATGATGTTTAAACTCTCCATTATTTGTCCACCTTGATTCGGTGATAGCCAGGATATCAACCTTGGCTTTAAGCATTTCTCGGCAAATGTTTTCTGTCTGGCCTGACTGAAACATTGTCCGAACATTCCAGGTGCAAATTTTTGCTGGTCTGCGGGAATTCAGAATCATCCGCCTGACTGGTCCTTTAGCGGTTTCCCAGCCAAACATCATATTGTTGTTTCCAACCTCTACTTCGTTCCCGAGCCCAAAGTTAAATTGGTCTTTACTTTGTGCAGATTGAACGTGAGCAGGTTTTTTCTAGGGAAGGATTGTTAGCCCCACCCAAACCCCCTGAACTGGGGGAAGTGACCAGAATTCAGTCTGGCATCTACCCTAGGACCTTTCCAGCACAGTAGGACTCTTCTGGTGTAGCTCCTAGGATCATTGATGCACGGTGCAGGATGGACGGCGTGCACGTAACTGGTCTCCCATCCCTCTAGATTAGATTAGATTAGATTTATTATTCTTGGGTGTACATACATAGAAAAAAAACAATAATAAATGAATTAAATGAGTATTATATATTACATTTATATATACAGTCAAATTTTATTGATATGGTTAATTTATAAAAATTTTCTTCCCAAATGGAAATAATATGAAAACATACAAAGAGCTACATTAAAAGTATACAAATCCTAAATTATAGGAAAACATACAAAGAGATAATAACATGACATGCAAGAGTCTAAATAGGTACACACAGACAGAAAATTATTTATTTTTAATTCAGGTTTTCTCAGACAGAATGTTGTTTCTCCCCGGACGATAGAATGATACTTACAGGGATATTAATTCATTTTTTATAATTCCAACAAAAGCATTATTTCCAAAGATTGGGTTAGATGACATTGGACTGAAAACTACACTGGTTCCCAAAGTTTTATTAACACATTTTCCTATTTGTTGACTATAAATCTTAGGGTGCTTTATTTTGATTGGTTGGTTGAGGTTCGATTGTTTGATTTTTATTGTTGCTCTTAGTATAAATGATAATTGTCCTAAGACCTTATTTCTAAAAAAAGTATACCTATACAATACAAATCCTTCTATAAATGACTTAAATTAAAACAGGAACGTCAATGGAAAAAGGTGAAAAAGCTGGAAAGTTGGTTTTCTTCAATAAAGATAATTTTGAAAAGGTAAAATAGAAATATATCTTGTTATATAAACTTGTAATTCTTTTATGTTTGTCTGTATGATCTCATTAACCACTTTCAAACTTAGTGTTTCAAATTTAAGTCTTAGGATGGGTTTACGTCATTTTTCTGCATCAATTTAATAACCATTTATTTATTTTTATCTTTGTATCTATCCATAATCTATCTATCTATCCATCCATCCATCCAACCACCATCTATCTATTCATTAACTATTTATCTAGCAATTTATCATCTATCTATCCATCCAGGTATTTGAGATGGAGGTTGGTACGAGTCACGTGATCCGAGCCGCCTGGCATCCCAAGCTCAATCAGATGATGGTGGGAAGCGGTGATGGAATAGTCCGAGTGTACTACGACCCAGAGAGATCTGTACGTGGTGCTAAATTGTGCATGGTCAAAAAGCGCACCGAAGCAAAACAGGTAAAACCAATAAGGATTTTTTATCACGGATTCGAATCTGACTAATTTCCATTGATAAAAAAACATTCGTGGCTTTGAAAAAAAAATTTCCCTTTATTTAAATAATTATTAAATATACCTGTATTAGTTAAAAAATTATATTACGGAGTAATTTAGCTTTTATTATACCAATAGGAATATGTTCATAAAAAAAAATTTCTTGTTATAACCAGGAAGGAAGGGGACAATGGGATGTTTATGTTTTATAAAAGCGTTTTCTTATTTGTTGGCTTCACAACTTTGGGCCCAGACGTTTTAACCAATAATTGTAATATAGAGAAGGAGGGAATTTTGTTTATCATCATTGAGGATGCATATCAATTCATCGGCCTTTGTCTTATCCCTTTAGATTCTTGGTTTTACCTCATGTGAAATGATCTATACAATATAATTTTAGGTGAACTACATCGCTACCCAGAAGGTGATTACTCCTTACGCCCTGCCTCTGTTCAAAGAAGGACAAGAACGACAGAAGTCCACATACAGACAGCTGATGAAGGACAGGAAAGATCCTATGAAATCTCGCAACCCTGAACCACCACAGCTTATTAAAGGTATAGATACAGGGAGGAAGGGGACATTGGGTTGTTTATTACACTAATCCCCAAAGTTTTATCATAAGTTTTCTTATTTGTTGGCTTAACAACTTTGGGGACCTTATTCAATTTTGATTGGTTGGATCAATTTGTTTAGTGTCCAAAAGTTTCAACCGCTAATTGTAATATACTGATACTAAATGTAATATACTGAAAAAGTATATAAAACCTTTGAAACCCCTCACCCCCCCCCCCCTTTTCTTCTCCCTAAAAAAAAGCAAGGACGTCCTACCCTCCCCTCTCTCTCCCCCGCCCTATAAAAAATTTCTATTATTTTTAATTTTTATTTTCAGGTACTGGAGGTAAAACTGCGCAGGGAGGATCCACCCTCCACTCCTGGATGGCCAAACAAATTGCTGTCAAGAACAAGGATGATCATATTGATCCTAGGGAGAGAATCCTGCGCCATGCCAAGGTAATTTAGGAACAAATCTAAAATTATTTGTGGGGGGCAGATAAAAAGGTCGTCAATTCTACCATGCGTTGCTACCCAACAACAGCTGAAAATCACGTTCAGGTTTCGTGATTTTTTCCCAAATTAATTTCGTTGTTGGCATAACCTTATATAGATGAAAAAATATAATAACATATGTAATAATGTATAAATAGATAGATATTTAGAAAAATAATTGATCGTTTGAATGCCGCTGAAAACCCATATTGGGGTGATAACGGTTGTGTCTATGTAGGATAGATTGATTGATTAGCCATAGTCTCTTAGGGTTTGGACCTAAGTAGTATGTAGGATAGATAGATAGACCTAATGATAAATAACATAAATTTTGATTGATTGATTATTTAGGATGCCGCTGAGAACCCATATTGGGTTGATAATGCCTACGCTAAAACTCAACCTGTTAAAATATTCAGGTAGAAATATTTTAGCAGTATCAAAATTTTCGATTCTGCCTTTGTGGAAGGTGTATTGTTTTTTTTTTCATTTTCCGCTATTGCATAGCATTTAATGTTCTCATATTTGCACGTAACATTAACCAATAAAACAGCACTTAATCGACCTATCCTACAGAATGGATTTCTACTTTTGTGTCCAGTCGTTCTTTAGGGTATTTATATCCCCCTATTATTTTTAAAATTGATTGAAAATCTGCGGTGCTCTAACTCTGCGAGACTACTCAATATAGCCTAACCTAAAGTAATAAACAAACCTATAATTACCATCCCCCTCACTCCTTATTTTCGATTTATTTTAAAAAAAATAAAAAAAAACAAGTTGGGTGGGGGGGGGGGAGGGTCAATACTCTACGGAATCTTTGTGGTGATATCCCAATTTAACGTATCTCATCCGTTTTTCACCATATTTTAAAAATTTAATGAGTTTTGTAAAATTTCAGAGAAGTGACAGAAGATGAGCCACCAACAAAAATGACAAAAAAAGAAACTTTTGGATAATTTTTTTGAGATGTTCTAATAAATTATAGATGTACCTTATTTCATATTCATTAAATGTTATTTTTCATCTGTAAATAAATTCATATCATCATTATTATTTTTATAAAATAAATGAGTTTTGTTGTATTTGTAGTTGTTGCACTCTTACATATAAGTTCTTTGATAATTATATCAATAAGAAGCTCAGCATTAGTATTAAACGTTATAATGTAATTTATAAAACTTGCGGTTATGCCTCTAGGGACACTAAGCTTAAAAAAGATCAAATAAAAAAGAAGGGGATAGAAGTTAAAAATTAAGAACAGACTTACAATTGTAACCCAATCGTAGA
Source organism: Acartia tonsa (assembly GCF_053477335.1). NCBI lineage: Eukaryota > Metazoa > Arthropoda > Copepoda > Calanoida > Acartiidae > Acartia > Acartia tonsa. The sequence continues at coordinate 32,487,261 of NC_137272.1, forward strand.
GTAGCTGTGCTACAAATAATAAAGTGATTTGAGATAACATACAGGGTGGGCCAGCTAAAGCGTCAAGACTACTTGACCAATCAGGACCTTTGACCAATCTATGAAAAGCTTAGGTAATTAGCTTTTAGCACATACAATTTTTGGGACGGTGGGGGACTTGTACTCCGAGCTGGCCGCGCATATATTCAACAAGGCAGATTCGAAATGCACCTCAGCCCATCTGTAGGTGAAAAAGACTTATGAAAATTGTTGGAAATACTTATACATAAGATTAAGTAAGACACTAGAAAAGACAAGAGCTTTCTATACCACCTGGCTTGTTTGTAGTACTCCGGCAAAGTTAAACTTGGGAGATATTGAGATGTCAAAAATCATTAAAAATTACCGGTTTTCCAACATCAGAGATGGGTTTTCATAAAGTTATTGATTGATTTAAACGCAGACAACAGAAAGAAAGAAAGGGAGGTGAGGGCTTTCTGTTGTCTGCGTTTAAATCAATCAATAACTTTATGAAAACCCATCTCAGGGGGCCCATATTTAACCCTGTAACTTGTTTTAGACTAAAGGATAGGTTGCACTGAAAAAATCTTCATGCCATTTCCAAATATATATATAACGCTGCTCTAGCTCGATTCCTAGATTTTTAGGTTATTCCTATTCAGGATTGACGGCTAATATTATTAGGGATTGAATATGTTGATATTCTACATATTTCTATCAAGTTCCATTAAGATTTGCGGTGCTAGATCGATTCCGATTCCTAGATTTTCAAGTTTTCGAGATTTTAAAGGTTTTGTTATTACCTTATTGTATCAAGTTTAATGTTTATATTATTGCTCCAAACTTTTGAGCTTCGCTACTTATGGATGTTGTCATCCTTGTTATTTTATATAAGTTGAGAAAGATATTTTGCTAATTTGCCTAAAACTTGAGCTTGACCCTGCGGGGTCTATACTTGCTGAGCTCAATCCTATGTGCAGGGAAACTAATATAACCTAACCTAAACACTGTAATACGAAGAACTATTCAACGAAACCCCAACCTTACTATCAATTTGTTTCAAAATAAGATAGGAGGGGATTTCTGTGCTCGACTAGGCACCTTCAGGGAAACCACCCAGGGATCTAAAGGGATAAGACAATGTCCGATGAATAGATGTACATCTCTAATGATAAGACACAAAATTACCCCTTCCGTAGAACTAGTGATGGTTGAAACATTTGGACACTTAACTTAATGAACCAACCGATCAAATTCAATAAAAGTCCCCAATCAAAACCAACGAATAAGAATACGTAATTACAAAACTTTGGGGACTTCTATAATAAACAGCCCATTGTCCCCTCCCTCCCTGGAAACCGCCTTTATATTTGTTGGTTTCTAACTGCTTGGATTAGGAAAGAAGAAAATCAAGGTTAGCAAGTAAAACTGATAAAAAAATAAATAGCATATGTACTATTTAAAAACAGGGATAAGACAATGGTCAATAAATTGATGTGCATCCCTCATGATGATAAACAAAATTACTTTTGTACATAACAATAAGTGGTTTAAACGCTTGAAATCTCAATTTAATAAACTAAGCCATCAAAATCAGTTTTTCTTATATATTACGTTTAAAATTTTTTTTATAAAGATTGTTTTCAAATAACCAAATTACGTATAATACTCCTAGAGTAGTTTCGATTAGGCTGATAATTACACTAGACCCCAAAGTTTAAAAATAAGGTTTTCTTATTCGTAGGCTTTGGGAACTTTTATTTAATTTTAATTGGTTGGTCCATTAAGTTGAGTGTCTAAACGTTTCAACCACTAATTGTAATCTACAGATGGGGAAATTTGTGTATCATTATTGTGGATTTACATCAATTTATCGGCAATTGTCTGAATATATTATTTTACGCGGTAACGTAAGAACGCTGAAAAATCTGGTAAAACCTGTGTCTCTCACAGATCTTAGATTTGATACCATTTCTGCGCGTCTCACTCTAGCCAATACAGACTACAGAGAGTTTAGTATATACTTTAGTTTGGGTTATACTTTTATTAAGTGCTGCTTTAATAATAATCAATAAATTAAATGTGCTTGCTAAAGTGATATATCTTGAAATCTAGTGATAAAAATGATGACAACATCCATAAAAGCGAAGCTCTGAAACGGTAGGACAAACAGACATTAACACTTGTATAGTGTCAGAACTGAATAAGCAGAATGTAAATGTGTAAGAGTCAAAGCAAAATTTTATGTAAATTTGTTGAATAACTGCTTGACAGGATAAAGTTTATGGACATTATTATATTTTTAAGATTTGATTATAGAATGGCTTCACATAACATATTGTACTTAGTTTTCCCAGGATTCAATATTCCAAAAATCAGACCAATCAGATAATTTGATCACATAAAAATTAGTTGTTAAAAAAGTAAAAAAAATCAACATGTTTAAGATGGACGTACGGACATTCTGGTAATGATTATAGAGTTGCCACGATTTCTAAATCGTACCTAACTACTACAGGAATCACCATGCAAAGTTTGAAATCGATAGGACAATTCTATCCTGCCACAATTAATGAAAAAAGCCATCCGTTCCGGACGGACGGATCGACCCTAATTATAGAAAAGCTTCGCTTTAAAAAATGTTTAAATAGGACAAGCCTATAAAAAAGGAAAACATAACCTAATCTTTCAAATTTTCTAATTGAAATATTTAAATAATTTAAATATTTGATAAAATCAAAATTAAAGTATTTTGCGTAATTTTATATTTACTGACACGTTAGATTTAAGAGTAACTATATTTCATGCTTTTTCGGGGGGGGGGATGGGGCTGGGTAAGATTTATCCCCCCCCCCCTCTTCCTCTGCTTTCTTTCTTACATATTGAGTTTATTGCTTTTGTTTTTCATAATACCTCTCCCTTACTTTGATGGAGTATATCTAACTCTCATGGAAATTTTTGGATCAAAACTTGATCTAAGTGCCCGCAATTAATTCCTTCAGATGTATTCAATATAATGTTTCTTAATATCAAGAAAACGGATAAATCCCTTCGTAAATATCATGATCGACAGACGGATAAACAAATAATTTGTCTGCTGGACAACACCGGAGAACAGCCAAGAAAACTACATTTCCTTCATAGCATTGCTGGCCGATATACGTGCAAGCAAGTGAATCATAGAGTGGCTTAACTATTAAAAGGTGTATGTAAAAATTTTTAGAGGGGTGACAATTTTTAGGTGGGCTTCACGCAACCATCAGGCACTAAACCTGTACACGCCACAAATCCCATTAATTATTGCAGCTATAAAATGGCAGTTCCAAGAATCACAGCTGTTCTGATGAAGAGCGGGATTAAGAGCCAGGTTAATTGTATTATTTCCAATATGGCTTCCAACCCGATATATATCCGCTGGATTAGAATTGTTTTTGAGCCATACTGAAAGATCATGTATTGTATTAAAGACAAATTTCTACAAACAATAAAATCATAATATAAATACCAGTATTGTAAGCATAGGCCTTCGGGGCTAACAAAACCTAATCTTCCATTTTTAATTTTACTATCCGCGGAAAGTTGTTTATAAAACGATGCGATAAATAAATATTTTCACCAACGCATCTCTACTATTCCTTGAATAGGCTAATTTTAGTAGCGAAGCTACTTTACAATTCGAAATGTTCGTTTGTCCGTCTATAAGAATTAGTATTTAGGTAACTTGATTTTCTCTGCTGTTATTCAAAGTAGAAAGCTTTTTTTTGTAAAGATTCACATTACTAATGAGCATTCAGTGTATAATTGATTTGGTCCCTCGGTTTGTGACTGGGACTGACATTTTACATTTTTTATACGAAATTCAAACAAATTGTTTGTTTCATTCATCTAAAATACAAGGTAGTATGAGTAGTAACCGCTTGACCGACAAGGTTGTCCTAATTCTAATATGGGAGAACATTTGGTACGACTTTATTTTCTTGAATTCTCGTCTCTCCAGGCTTTGCTCCAAGAGGCTAGGAGCTTAGCCACTAAATAAGTGAGCTATAATTAGTTCAATTTCATATTATATAGCTAGCAAAATAATATTGTACAAAAATAACCATAAGTGACTAAACATAAACAAAAATCTTCGTCTGCTATAAATTTTTGTTTTAAGTCGGATGGATTATTGTGTCAGACTGTCTAGTTTAATACAGGGAGGGAGGGGACATTGGGCTGTTTAATACACTAGTCACCAAAGTATTATAATAACTCTATCTTATTCATTGGGCAAACAATGTTGGCAACTCTTAGTTAATTTAGATTGGTTGGTTTATTAAGTTGAGTGTCCAAACGTTTTAACCACTAATTGTAATCTACAAAAGGAAGTAATATTGTGCATCATCATTGGAGATGTAAACTGATTAATCAGCCATTGTCTTATTCCTATAGAATGATACCTGAAGGTAATAAATCTTAGGGATCTAAAGGGATAAGAAAATGGCCGCTAAATTGATGTACAACAGTACATCCCCAATGTTGATACACAAGATTACATCGTAAAAGTTGTGGTCGAGACGTTTTAACTTGAAAAACGCACCCAATCAAAATCACTAAATTCTCCAAAAAGTTAAGCAAAAGAAAACGAAAACAGTATTATAAAACTTTTGGGACCAGTGTAATAAACAGCCCATTGTCCCCTCTCTGAACTCTGAACTAATATATTGATATGTATAAAACTTGTATATAACTGGCCTTCTTTTAGTTCCTGAAAATTACAAGTGTACCATTGTTGAAATCAACAAATTATTTGGATTTCTCTACCACGTCGACAAAACAAGAAAAGTAAGTGAACTTTTTTCCAGTTTTGCTTCAAAACCGATTGATTAATATCCGCTTGAATAAAAACGGCCCTTTACCATACCGAAAAATATATGTATCATATCATATTATAGAACATTTTCTAAGAATTCTACATATGATTTACTATAAATAAAGGCAGCTTCTACCAATAACGAAATTAATTCGGAAATAAATTACGAAACCTATACATATTTTCAGCTGTCTTTGGGGGGCAACACATCGTAAAATTGACGACCTCTCCATTTGCCCCCCAAATATTATTTTTGATTTATTTCGCTTGTTGGTTATACCTCATACCTGAAATAAAGGTAACAGAATGTCTGTCTGTTCGCTTACCGCTCATCCGATCTGGTTCTCCTTTATAGTAAAGCTTTTCTTAGACGATGTCTAAGCTTTTTTATTGGGGTGTATACACATTTTCGCTATTGCTAATAACTGGTTTCAATTCAGCAGATTCAGACCCAATAAGGAATACCGTTCTCCATTACCGTGTTATACCTGGATTTTTATTTCCCATATTTTTCATAACAAAGACTTTATCATTTGAAACATCCTTTCGACTGTCTATTTGTATGTAAAATATTGAATGTTTAAAATTTCTTATTCAATATATAAATTTGAAATTTTTGGTTTACGACTCTCTGTATGAAGGAGCAATCAGTATATACTTTACCTCGTCCATCAGTCTGTCAGCCAGGCTACAAAAAACATTAATGCATATTTGCCATCTTACTCTCTCTCTCTCTTTCTTAAAATTAGAGTAAAAGCACAAGAGGGAGAAAGGGTTAAATAACTGTATTTCTCTATCACAATGACCTTGTGCCGACTCTCAATTGGGTCTTTCAAAATCAACCAATGGTGTCGTGAATATTAACACAGCCAAGTAGCAGAAAACAATTTGTTAGCCGACGAAAAAGATAATTGTAAAGGGGGGGGGGGGGTAGTTATCTGTATATACAATACATCTATACCATGGATATATTCTTAAAATTACTGAACATGTATAAATTAATATGTCAATTTTTCCACTTATGAGTTGGTTGACTTCGCTAATTATGGAATTTTTACTCCTTGTTTATCTTATTTTAGGTATTTTACAGAGAAGCATGAATGGGTGGATGTGCAGGGTAATTTGGGAACTGTAGGCGTGTCAAAGTAAGCTATTTGTTTTGGATTCTAATCCTAAGCTTCCTATAAGACTAACAAACGAATATGAACATAAAGTATTTAAACGTTAAGCACATTCGATATTCCACAATGTCCAGAAGTCTAAACGAAAATGATTTAGTGCCTAAGTGTCTTAGAAATATTTTTTTCCTGAAATCAGAATATTAGGATAATTAGATCATATATTTTTTTTGTGAAAACTACGCATTTTCTGTTAATAATTACAGAGATGCCTTGCTCTCAAAATGTAGCTGATTGTTATAGGAATAATCATGTCAAGTTTGAAATTAATAGGACAATTCTCCATGCCTTAATTAAAGTACAAAACTTATTAATTTTTATTAAATTTCATTATGCTTTAATTGCTGGGGTTATAAAACTTAAAAAGAGAAATTAATCTGGTGGTTTCCCTTAAAGTTCCTTGTTGAACACAAAAATTCCATTTCCTCGCTTATTTTTAAATAAATCAAAATAATGGGTTTGCTTTAGTGTTCGTGTATTGGGATAACCCGGCAGATCCTTCAGGGCCCCCAACAAGGGTTAGGCATAACTAAAAAAAATTATAACCTCCTTTATTTATAATTTATTTTTAGATAAGTGGGCTGAGAGTTTCTGTGGTTGCTATGCACTTTGATTAAAACCACTAAAAACTGTATTTAGATATGCTGCTGACGCTCTGGGAGATGTTGTCTATGCTCAACTAAAAACTGTATTTAGATATGCTGCTGACGCTCTGGGAGACGTCGTTTATGCTCAACTTCCTGAAGTTGGAGACGATTTGGAGAAAGGAGGGGTAAGTTGCAAATAGTGCTTCGCCCCTAGCCTCTAGGATCATAATTATTGAGTGAAGGAGTTATAAAAAAAAACTCTGGTAAAAGCTAATCTTCCCTTAATGTCAAAAAAACTTGCTACCTTTGGATACAATCTCTTTCCAACAATGCAAGTTGCAGAAAAGCAATTTGAGATGGGAAAATATTCTTTCCACTCTCGAATTGCTGACCGGCAGAAGGATAAGGTTCCCCAATAGCTCCCTGATTTCGGCTGGATACTGGTCCTCTTCCAATAAGTTTTTCACAGTACCATGGATTAGATCCATGGTTGCGGATCTTGAACCTTTCTTCTTATCTCCTTTGGTGGATTTTCTGTAGAAATCGACAAGGTTTGTGGCGTTTTGATTGCGCCATTTCTCCAGACCTGTGTACATGGCTGTCCTCAGAAGTTTGACTTGTTCTTCTTTGCTTTTCTTCTTCTTTGGTTTTATCTTCTTATTTTGTTGTTCTTGATATTTTTGCTTTTTTTCCTCAAAAAATGGGTTATTAAAATGTAATTTTTACAGGATATAGAAAAGCTTCGCTTTTAATAAGAGACATTGAAATTTTAATTTGAAATATAGAAAAGCTTTGCTTTTAATAAGAGTGGGTTATTAAAATGAAAAAAATTTATATATCACACCCTTTAAAATAAGTGACCTTGAAGTTGAAACTTGAAAGGTTAATGACCTATATTATACCAATATCTATCCTTTTGCAAAAGCTTTTCTTTAATAACGTATCGTCCGTCTGTCACTAATTTTACTTTCATTTACTTACTTTAACTTACACTGCATTTTAAAAGCAAAGCTTTTCTATAATTTTCTATAATTAGGATCGGTTAATTACTGTAACTTACACTGCATTTTAAAAGCAAAGCTTTTCTATAATTTTCTATAATTAGGGTCGGTTAATTAGAGTCTTCCAAAAAAATTAACTTACAATTTTGCCCTGAATCTTTAAGTGTTAATATCCGCTTTTATGGAAGAAGAAGTTATAAAAAATCCTTGTTAGTTCCAAAATGAGGGTGGGGGAAGGGGAAGATAACATGACACCTAGGCTTTATAAGTTAACCCCCCCCCCCCCCAAAAAAAAATAAAATCCCCTATATGACGATTGATATATATGATTTTGAGTTTTGACCCATCCCCCCCCCCTTCCCTATTTAAGAAGGGTTGACCAAAATGAGGGTGGGGGAAGGGGAAGATAACATGACACCTAGGCTTTATAAGTTAACCCCCCCCCCAAAAAAAAAAATAAATCCCCTATATGACGATTGATATATATGATTTTGAGTTTTGACCTCTCCCCCTCCCCCCCCCCCCCCAAGAAATAACAAAAACATATGGTAATAGATAAAAGTTCCCCTTCTAACTAAGCGAAGCTTTTCTATAATTTGTATAAAAGGGTAAACCGTAAATGGATTAATTAAAATAAAAGATATATGTTGGCGTCGGCTATGAAGGCTTTTGGCCCGTGTTTTACAGACGGACAGAATACTTACTTATAATTTTGATTATACTAAATATACTTATACGTTTATGTTAATGTTTTGCATTAATGGATATTGTCATCCTTGTTAAAAATTTTCCACTCCACACATCCCAAATAACAAGCCGGAAGGTGATAATAGAAAGTTATAGTTATTAAGGAAGATTAATAATTTTAGCAAAAAAATAACACAAGTTCCCAAAGTTTTATAATAGCGTTTTCTTATTCGTTGGCTTAACAACTTTAGAGTTTTATTGAATTTTGATTAGTTGTTTCATTAAATTGAGTGTCCAAACGTTTCAACCGCTAAATCTAATCTACAGAAGGGGTAATTTTGTGTATCATCATTGGGGATAGACATCAATTTATCGCTCATTGTCTTATACCTTTAGCTCCTTGAACTATATCTGTTATCACCCTAGTAAAGCTATTAATCAAGATAATAAAACAAAATAATATCAATCATATTTATTTTATATAAAAAAGAAGTATTAAAACAATTTTTATCAGAAGCAGTTTTGGGAAATTCGCATATTTTGCTAATGGAGTATTAGTAGAAAATTAGGATCATGGAAAGAAAAACGAAGTTGCGGGCTTCATCGTACGTTCACAGTAGCTTATGAAGATTAGGTTAGGTTAGGTAAAGTAAATTTTAATGATTACCCGACAGGGTTAGAAAATATGCACCGCTTTTTGCTTCTTATAATTTCGGTATTTTTTAATTAACGTTAAGCTACAAAAAAAGCCAAGAAAGTTCTAGAAAATATGCCAAGGTTCCGTGATTCCTAATCATGCAAATCACATGATATTTAGCTAAAAAATATTTTATATTCTGTCCAGAAGGGTAGTGAGATATTACAGAATTTTAATATTTTATATCCCCTATATTTTGGACTATTTCACACCTCTCGGACAAGGGTCAGTATATACTCGTATATGGAAATATAATAATAAACCCCTTACACCCGATATTATCAGACTTTTTCCCACGGACCCCAAATAAAACGAAAATTAGCCGTTTATTGCCCTAACTTGAACATTTACAGAGTCAAAATAATATTTGAAACTTCACATATGACTGAATGCAACAAAACTTAAAATGTTAAAAATGGTTTCTTCTGCTGCTATGCGAGATGCTCGACAAAAATAGTTTGTTTAGAGGAATACCTTAATTCCAAAACAGACACAACTTATTACCATGTACAGTTAGGACTACTGGACAAAGGTTTTGAAATCAATAGCTTGGATAACAGTAGGACGTTTGACTGCACTTCATTAGAAAGCTTTGGTTCAGAGATACACCAAACTACGACTTATAGGTGTATCGGCCTCTACTAGAGGCTTTGTAAATTATACATTGGAAGTTTTTTGTTTGAAGTTTTCTCTACAATAAATTAAAAAACTACTATATTATATAGCAGGTGCGATAATACAATTTTTGTCTGTAAGTCGTAAATTAAACCTGGGAATTCTAAAAAAAAGTTATCATTCAATCTTGAATAACATAATTGTAAAAATTTTTGTTTGAATTTTAGGATGCCGGTGCTTTGGAGAGCGTGAAAGCTGCCAGCGAGGTTTATACACCTGTGTCGGGAAAGGTATGAGCGTATTATAGACACTTTTCCGCGGACAGACAAATCAAAATGGATTTATTAATGTTTTATTGTCTCCGAGAGGACAAAGGCCAAGAAAATAGGGATTACCTATATTTTCTTTTAAGTTTATAAAATTAGTTTTAATTTGGTTTAATATTAATTTTTAGCATAGATCTGAACCAGTTTAGATTTAACAGAAATAAACTGGATCTAAAGCCATACAAATTTGGTTAAGAAATAGTAGCAGAAAGAAAAACGGATTAATATTCGGGTTAAATGAAGGAAAAAACTATTTTTTCTCATTAGAAAATATATAATTAAATTAAAAAGGAGAAAATTTTAGAGGATGAAAAAACACAACTCTTTATTTAAAAATTTCATTAGTTACATAGTTACAGACATAGTGAAGGAAAATAGAAAGAGAGATGGGACATTGGACTGTTTATTACTCTCCAAAGTTTTATAATAACGTTTTCTTCTTCGTTGGCTTAACAACCTTGGGGACTTCAGTGAATTCTGGTTAGTTAATTTTTAAGTTGAGTGTTCATACGTTTCAACTATAAATTTTAATCTACAGAAGGGGTAATTTTGGGTATCATCATTAGGGATGTACATCAATTTATCGGTTACTATCTTGTCCGTTTAGATCCCTGGAAATAAACACCAAACTTTTTACAAAATGCATTATGTGCTAAAATTGAAGCCCCTAAATAGTATCAAGAACCATCACAGAAAAATAAACGAAGAAGCGGGTTTAGTCGTATTTTCACATTATCTTTTCTTTATTTTCTAATTCCTTCGGGGTGCTTTCACTCTTTAGGGCCAATTTTCTAATCCTGCGGGGGCAATCATTAACTTTTATTTAACCTAAAATAACCCATTAAGAGCTACTGTGAAAATACGACAAAACTCACTACTTTGTTTTCTTTCCATCCTTTTCTGGACATAAAAGTTATGAAATTGATAGTCTAGAAAATTAAGACAACCTTTATTTAGGTAACGGAGAAGAATTTAGTGGTTGAGGAGGGACCAGCTTTGATCAACCAGAGCCCAGAAAATGAGGGATGGCTGTTCAAGTAAGTATAACGGCAGTTTCCCCCAAAGTGCCTAGTCCAGCATAGTTTGTAAAATGGAGAGAGGGTTAACTTGTCGTCTGCTTTAGTTCATGGATATTGGATAGGTTAGGCTAGGTTAGGTTATATTGAGTACATAAGGTAGCCCCGGGGCATTAAAGCACATAACTAACCCCCTCCCAGTATCTTTAATTAAATTATAACAAATAGGGGGTTTCTGTGCTCGATAACACTTGAAGGGAAAGCCTTTCTTGTTCTTTAAGATCTCCTATTGCTACATAATCATATGCAAAAATCATATTGCAAAAAATAAAAATAAAATATTCTGTAAATTTCAGACTGGAGTTGTCTAATGTTGATGAAATCAAAGAGCTTATGAATGAAGAGGCCTATAAGAAATACTTGGAATCTGTAGCAGAAGATCATTAGTTATTAGCATTTGGAAAATATGAAAATTTTTATAAATGACTATGCTAATATAAATGTAAAATATTTTTTGTTTATAAAAATGGATATATTATTACTTGGATTTTACCCCAGATTTTCATGTTCTTTAATAAAGTGAAACACACAATTCCTCCCTCCAACCCCTTTCATCTTGCTAGATGAAAGAACTGACCAATAAATGAGTTCCATGTTAGGAGCAAAATTGTCGATATTTTTTCCCCTGCCTTAATATCCACTTGTATTGTACATCCATTTTTATAAAATCCATTTTTCATATAATTTTATATTTCTTAAATGATGAAATAATGATAATTATTATATGTAATATGTTTTATTTTATAAATAAAAGTAGTCTTAACTCTTATGTATATTGTTATTAAATCAATTTTCATGGTACAGTGTTTAGTCCTCTAATAGTAAAAAGTTTAAATTGCGTCTGGTTTTTAAAACAACCAACAAAAATATGTATTCATCAACATAATATCGAATTTTTGTTTTAGTTGATTTGTAATTTCACTTTAAATAATTTTGCAAAATCACAATCACTAAAAAAATCGAAAATTGTAATTTTATGAATCTAAATTAATTAGCTTTTATCTAAAAATTTATAAACGAACTTCACGAAAAATAGTAATTCTGAAGCTAATTTTAACATAGTTTAAAGTGAAGTCACAAGAAACATATTTGAGAGACGAGGCTCTCAATTTTCATAACCCTTGATTAACCCAAACAAGCTTATAACATAGGAACGATAATAGGGAAAACTAGAAAGAAAAGGGATGTTGCATGAAGTGCATTTCAGGAAAATGATCTCTATCATAAGGTACGAGTATACCATCATACATATATAATTTTTTATTACCATAAATAACAAACAATTGGACGTCATGCTGTTTCTGTGAAAATAAGCCAGCTATATAGATTGCATATATCACAAGAATACAATTTTCAAGTCTTGATATATTTTAAACTACTTGGTAGAATTCAAGTTTAAATGCATTTCGTACAACTACCTCTTTATTAGGAAAATAAAATAATTTTAAATACATAGATATATTGTCAGAATAAATAAAAATAATATCATATATCACAAATTTTGAATCTTATTTTAATTTGTGCTTCATCTCTTCATTCCTGCAATAAGAATGAAAGTTTAACAAATTGAATCAAGTATTAACAAGGATTAACAAGGATTAACAAGTATTAACAAGGATGACAACATTCATAAAAGCAAAGCTCTGAAATGGAAGGACAAACGAACATTAACACTTGTAGAGTGTTGAAACTGAATAAACAGTACTGTTTAAGGACATACTGACTTGATTATAGAGATGCTTCGCTTATAACATTGTACCTTGTTGTATTAGGAATCAAAATTCAAAAAATCAGATGAATAGGATTATTTTAACATACAAAATAATTTGTTGTCAAAAAAGTAAAAAAATCCTATTTTTTAAAATGAACGTACGGACTTTCTGGTAACGATTATAGAGTTGCTACGCCTGCTAAGTCGTACCTATTTTTTGTTATAGGAATCAGTATGCAAAGTTTGAAATCGATGGGACAATTTTAACCTGTTTGAATTAACGAAGAGAGCTAACCGTTACGGACGGACGTCCGGACCCTAATTATAGAAAAGCTTCGCTTTTAATAACAGGATGAGAAATGAATTTGGACTGTAAATTACACTGTTTGGGCATTGAAGTTTTCGTGACATCGCCTCTTAAGGGGTGTCTCGTCGTATTTTCACAGTAGCTTTTCTCCCATTTATAGCTACAGCGAGGAGCGCTAACACTGCGGGGCAACCATTGACATTTACCTAACCTAACATCCTAACTAAAATAACTTATTCGTTGGCTCAAACACTTTGTTTATGTAATTCCTGTTGGTGTTCAAACTTTTCAACCAATAATTTACATCTACAGATATTTTTTTCCATTATCCTCGATAGAAAAGATACAAAAGGGACGTAATTAGTTTTATAGTTTTGTTTTATTATTCATGGAAAATTCTCAATAACACACACATTACATGATATTTCATGATATGTCTTAAATTAGGTTTAAATCTAGAATAGGATTCCTAGAAAAAACTGATAAAAAAAACAAAGATTACGACATCCATAAAAGCGGAGCTCTAAAATCTGTAGAGTGTAGGAACTTAATAAGCAGAAAATTAATTTCCAAGTATAAAGGAAATTGTTTACGAATTTGTTGCCTCACTTAAAATACTTTACCTTGTTTCCAATGAATCATTTTTCCAAAAATGAGATGAAAAAAATATGTTGTAAAAAAATTTACAAAACTGCATGTTTTAAATGGACGTACGGTCTTTCTGTAACAATTATATAGTTTCTATGCTTTCTAATTCGTACCTAACTGTCATAGGAATCATCATGCCAAGTTTAAAATCGATGGGACAATTCTAACATGTCTAAAGTAACGAAAAGACATAACCGTTACGAACGGACGGACTCTAATTATAGAAAAGCTTCACTTTAAAAACTTACCAATCTCCCCAGCTGTTATCAATCCAAGGTTGTGCCGAGAGGTTGTTTAGAGTCAGGGCTGACACTTTGTCCTCATGTCTGAAATTACAATGATGATTAGGTATACAGATATCATCCTGACTGATTACAATTATGATTAGGTATACATGTATCTCCCTAGCTATATTATTAATTCAAGGTTATGGAGATGGGTTGTTCAGAGTCAGGACTGATATTTTGTCCTCATGTCTGAAATTACAATGATGATTAGGTATACAGATATCATCCTGACTGATTACAATGAAGTTTAGGTACACAAAGTAAAATATCATGAAACCTTTTATATAGTTTTATGGTTCAGTTGAAAACGACAGTTTGAGGCATTTTTCAAAACTTTAAAAATAGCATTAAGCTATGCTACTCTATAATTTGACTTACTTGACTTCATCCAGTTCACAATAGGTCCCCGTTGTATCTCTATCTCTTTTTGGGGTCACTTGTGTCTACAAAAAAAAATTATTATCAATTTCATATTCTTTTATATAAAAAAATATTATAAATCAGGAATAAGGTATAACCAACATGCGTAATAAATCTAAAATAATATTTGGGGGCAGAAGTAAAGGTCGTCAATTCTAGACACCCAATAACAGCTGAAAATCATGTATAGGTTTCGTGATTATTTTCCGAATTAGTTCGTTGCAAGTATAAACTGAGCTGGATCTTTAAATCATTTTAGTGGTGAGCCAGATCGGGGTGAGCCGAATTTCAGCCAATCACAGCGCGGCATTTCATAAAATGCTGTGCTCTCATTGGTGGAAAGTTGGCTCACCCCAATGTGGCTCACCACTAAAGATTTAAAGATCCAGTTCTGATTTTACCTTTAGCATATTGCGTTTCCACTGTTGTTTTTGTTTCTGTCTGGCACATAACTTTATTAACATCACAAACACCAACTAAAATATAAAAACATCCATAAAAGCGAAGCACTGAAACGGTAGGACAAACAGACATTAACACTTGTATAGTGTCAGAACTGAATAATCATAATATAAATGTATAAGAGTCAAAGCAAAATTGTAAGTAAATTTGTTGAAAAACTGCTTGATTCAGGATAATGTTTATGGACTTGGACATACTTACATTTTTAGGACTTGATTATAGAGTTGCTTCGCTTATTACATTATAATTTGTTGTTCCAGGAATCAATATACCAAAAATCAGATTAATCGGATGATTAGATCACATAAAAATTTGTTTAAAATAGACGTACGGCCATTTTGGTGATGATTATAGAGTTGCTACGCTTTCTAAATCGTACCTAACTATTAAAGGAATCACCATAAAAAATTTGAAATCGATAGGACAATTCTAACATGCCTAAATTAACGAAAAAAGCTATCCGTTACGGACGGACCCTAATTATAGAAAAGCTTCGCTTTTAAAAATGAATAAAGAATATATGTGTATATTATGACAGGTAAAAAATGTAGTATATTTAGATAGATATTACCCATGTCTTTTATTGGTCAGTTCATTTATCCAGTTTAAGGAAGGGGGATTAGGCTAAAGGGGGAGGGGGAATCGTTATTTTAGCCAGCTACGTATTTTATTAGAGACAATCAAAAAATTGTGTATGGTCCAAGTAATAATGAATCCATTAACATAAATAAGGATGTTTTTTGGTGCTTTCCCTCAAAGTGCCTATCGAGCAATGAACCAATCCCCAATATTTTTAAAATTTGATATAAAAAATTAACTTAAGTAAGAGGAGTAGGTTTCTGGTAAAATCCGTAAAGGTTATGTGTTATAAGTAAAAAACAGTAGTAGAACGATAAAAACGTATGTTAACTTTTTAAAAAAATTTTTGTCTATAGTTCTTTTCAATAAGAAATGCACATATTTAGTGAATATTATCGTTCTACTACTATTTTTAAGCCTTAAAACACACACCTTTACGGATTCTACCAAAAACCCACCCCTTTCTTTATCAAATTTGCTTATGAATAACCCCTGCACTGCAGATGGCTACACAGTACTCAATATAACATAAACTAACCTGATCAAAAGTAATAAATAAACAAACAAAACCACCCAATCCCCCCCCCCCCCATTAATAGGAAATTAGCAATATCTTAGTGGATAAGACCATGAACGATAAAATGAAAATTAATACTTACACAAGCAGAGACTCCAGCAAGACAAATGGCCAAGATCCAACACGTGGAAGCTACCTCTAAAAATGTAGTTAACGAAAAAAATAATACTATTAAAAAAGAAGAGCAGAAATAAATACAAAAAGGATTAATAAGTGAGAAGTTTAAAGGTATCTTTTAATATCTTGGGAGGGTGGAGGTACCCTCCCTAAATTAGTTTTTAACCTTCCTACATTTAATAAAAGATTTATTGTAAAGGAGAACCATATCAGTTCATCGGTTGGCAAGATCCTTCGCTACGCACAGCTCTAATATTCTGTTACTGTTATATAGAGAACAAGGAATTTTATATTCTAAGGGATACGGAAGGTCAGAAAAATTTCCTAAAACCATCTGAGGACTTACAAGAAGCTTCAGTGTAAAGGAGAAACCATATAGGTTCAGCGGTTAGCGAGATTCTTCACTACAGACAAAAAAACTGACTAGTTTATATAACAGGGTAACTAGTGGATGCGCCCCCGTATCTATGGGCTCTGTATTCTAGAGGGAATAAAAAGTAACCTAAAACTATCCCACGTCTTAAATCTGAAAATAGAGTAGCCTACAACCATTTCAGGACCTATAAAAATCTTCAGTAAAATGAAAAACTCAAAACGGTTCAGTTATTATCGACCTTATCCTTATCTATAATACAAAGTAGAACGATGTCTGTTTGTCTGTCTGTTTGTCTGTTTGTCTGTCTGTTTGTCTGTCTGTTTGTCTGTCTGTCTGTTTGTCTGTCTGTTTGTCTGTCTGTTTGTCTGTCTGTCTGTTTGTCTGTCTATTTGTTTGTCTGTCTGCTGTGGGACACCCCCAACCCCCCCAAAAATGAAAAATCCCCCCCCCAAAAAAAATTTCTTTAAATTTTTCTTTTAAATCCAAAATACAAAAAATTGGTTTGATTAAACCTCTTGGGGCAAAGCCCCTAGAGGCTAGGAGCGAAGCCGCTAGTCCTTATATTAAAGTATCATGATGTTTGTTTATTTGTACCGAAGGATCTCGCTAACCGCTGAACTGATCGGGTTCTTCTTAAGAGAGTAACTTCTCATAGGTCCCGGGAAGGTTTATAACCATTTTGGGGGAGGGCACCACCACCCTCCCAAGAGAAATCACAAAAAAATCGCAACATAGATGAGTATCATAGAGACTTAAACGCAAAAATAGATAGGTAACGTATTATTTAAAAAAAAAACATTTAAGTGCCACTAGAGGCCTCTAGGGGCGTAGCCGCTAGTATAAAATAAACGATTGCCTGTCTGTTTATTTGTACCAAAGAATCTCGCAAACCGCTGGACCGATATGGTCCTCCCTTACCTATTGAATGAAACTTGTACCTGCTGGATGTTTCATGAGGCTGCTCTCTCCATGATGAACCTCTTTGTCCAAAAACTAAACAAATACATTTATGATAAACAAAGTTACCTCTTCTGTAAAGTGATTAAGGGGGGGGGGGGGGGGAATTCTGACACATTTGCGCAAACCTGGTGTATAGGCTTTATTTTTGGACTGAGAGGATAGGTTATTAAGGATAAAATCATCATGATGAATTTCCCCCAGATTTAAGATTTTTTTGGATAGGCCTTCAGGTTCCGGAGCTCCAGGCCTCCATTTGGTCTCTGTACAGATAAAAATTATTCATAAGATTTTTTTTGAAGAGTTAGAGGTTAACTTTTAAAACAAAATATGCTTCTTTTTGATTGTTATTCACATATTTGAAGAAAAAACATACATATTTTGTCTCATAAGCTGACATCTAACTCTAAATTTTTTTTTCATTTTTACCTGTACAGAGACCACCTGGAGGCCTGTCCAAAAAAAACTTAAATATGGGGGAAATTCATCATATAAGAACGATCCCAAATAACCTATCCTCTCAGTCCAAAGATAAAGCCTATACACCAGGTTTACTCAAATGTGTCAGAACTCCCCCCCCCCCCTTGATTGATTGATTAGCCACAGTTTCTTAGTGTTTGTACCCAAGTCGTCATGTAGTAAGCTGAGAATCGTTTGTATAGCCATAAGGGTCAACTCTTCTGCAAATCAAAATTATTGGTTCAAACGTTTAGACGGTGGTTTTATGGCGTTTTTATAATCTTCTTTGCCCTCCATAGTGGCTGTGGTATGAAGTAACTAGTTTCAAACCTGTAAGGGGCAAATGGAAAGATGTACGATAGATAATTAGATTTCAAAATTAGAGGGGGAAGGGGTTAAATGATTAATATGTATACAATAGATTTATTGATAGATAGATAGACAAACCTCATGTGATTTTTCTGCAGCAGCTTGCAATTCTTCCTTGATGTGTTTCTTACCAAAACCAGGCTCCACGTCCTCGGCAGCCTCAAGATCTTAATATAAACAAGAAACCTGGAATAAGGTATAGCTAACAAGCGAGATAAATATAAAAGATATTGTGTGTGTGTGTGTGTGGGGGGGGGGGTATAAAGAGGCCATCAATTCTTCTAAGTGTCGCTCTCCGACGCCGATTAATTTAATTGTTGATTTAAGCTGAACAAGAACGGTTCATTGGATGATAAACCTGAGAACACTCCAGGGATCTTAAGGGAGATGACAATGGACGATAAATTAATGTACTTTTAATTATAAAGAGTAAAATTACATAATTTATGATTCAAAATTATTGGTAGAAATGTTTGAACAATATAATTGATATATTGCCCCCCACCCCCTTACTTTTGAAGAAAAACCTTTTTTGAATGACATTAGGTTAAGTTTAGTAATATAACAACAAAACACTCCTTATCAACCTATCCTTCCTCCCTTAAAAACTCTTCATACTTAATTATAAAATATCTGCAAAAATTAAACTTTCTTTCCGTATAGTAGGAGGTACAGAACAGCTAATACCATTAACGAAATTAAATCATGAAACCTATACGTGATTTTCAGATGTCGTAGGGGGGTAAGAATTGACGACCTTTTAATCTGCCCTCCAAATATTATTACAGATTTATTTTGCTTGTTGGCTATACCATTTTTCTGGGTATTAGAAGTTGTTTACAGATTTGACAAAGAAATATTTAAAATTATATTTATTACAAAAAGTTACAAAAATGAGACAATATATTTACCTAATTTTAGTTTCAATTCCTTAAAATCAATAGTGGAGGCCTTTTCACTTAGCATCTGCTTCAGCTGTTCCTGAAATTATTTTAGAATAAATAAAGCATAAAATAGCGGCTGAAAAGCTGTCAAAAAGCAGTCTATATTATTAACTTTTTATATTTAATTGATTAGAATCTTTCGAGTTTGAAAATTTTATAGGTGAACATGTTGTATTTTATATATTTTCTTCGTTTAGGGTCGGTCAGAATCTTTATATTATTTCAAAACTTTGTTTGATAATTCCTGTAACAATTTAGTCATGTTTGATAGAATATGTCCTTAAGTTTTGTAATAGTGATTCGTAGGATGATTAAGCACAATGTTATAAACAAAGCATCTCTATAATCAAATCTTAAATTGTTAAGATTGCCCATTTGAATCATCCTATAAAATGCATTTGTGTTTGTCAGTGTTTATTTTTGCCAGTACTATTTATAAAGCGAAGCTTTTCTATAATTAGGATCTGTATGTCGGCCGTACGTCTGTAAGCAAGTCAGTACGTGAGCTCTTTTAGTTATAATTGTCCTATCAAATGTAACTTTTGGTTGATCATTCCTGTAACAATTAGGTACCAAATAGAAAGCACTAACTGTTTGATTTAAAAAAGTAGGGATATAGTCCCTTTTGTGGCAACGCGAGGGGTGATTTGTCGTATTTTAAAAATGGCTTTTGATAGGTTATTTTTGGTTATACTGGGTTAGGTGATTGCCCCGCAGGGTTAGGCAATTGGCCCCTTCGGGTTGGAGCTCCCCGCAGGGGCTAGAAATCGGAGAAAGCTACTATGAAAATACCAAGAATACTAATGGGCGTTGCCACGAAAGGGACTATACTCAAAAGTTGGATCGAAAGAAAACGAAGTAGCGGGTTTCGTAGTCCTATTATATAAAGTAGTAAACTTTTTTGTCTGTAGCAAAGGATCTCGCTAACCACTGAACCGATATGGTTCTCCTTTATAGTGAAGCTTCTGAGATGGTTTTAGGCAACTTCATTTTTTATAATTTCTAATTGGTATGGTTTTAGACTTGTTTTCTTCCCTTCCATACCTCTTGGAATATAAAGCCTCTAGATGCTAGGGGCGAAGACGCTAGTATTTTTAAAAGTAGCTTTTGATAAGTTATTTTAGGTTAGGTTAGGTAAATGTTAATGATTACTTCGCAGGGTTAGGGCCACCACAGGGGCTAGAAATAGGAGGAAAGCTACTGTAAAAACACGCCGGAAATCGCTACTTCGTTTTCTTTCCATGATCCAAAAATTTATACTTACCCTTTTCAGAACTAATTCTTGAACTTTTTGTAGTTTCTTTGTTCTGAGAGCATTTTCTTCGCTAGCTTTGGCAGTTATCCGACTAAAATATAATCAGGAAAACATTAAGACCAAGTACAGTAATACCATTAAATGTTATTAATCACATCGTATTAAAGACAGCTTTCCGCGGTTAATAAAATAACAAAGATTATAAGATTAAAACCAGTTTTGTTAACCCGGAGGAGCCAAAGGCCAACGCTTACAAAACGGGTATTACTTTTATGATTTTCATTTTTATATTCGTGGAAATTTTTCTGTAATACGATGCTTTACAAGCATTTTCAATATGACTAAGAATCGATATAAACTGGTTTCAAAACCATAGTGGAAGTTTAAGTGTAGAATACCTCGTATTGGTAAGTCTGCTGTTTATAAAATTGATCCAACAAACAAAAGAGAATGTTTCCTTTTTTTTGATATTGGGTATAATAACAACCCCATGACATAAGAGTAAAACATGGGAGGGGGGGGGGGGAATAACTGTAAGTCCCCATCCCAAGGACCTCGTGCCGACTCTCAATTGGGTCTTTGAAATTCAACATATAGTGTCGGAAATATTAACAGCCAAGCAGCAGAAAACAATTTGCTAGCAGTCGAAAAAGGTCCTTAGAAAAGGGGGGCAGTTAGTTATCTGCATATTCATCTATACTATAGATCTAATCACATGACAATCAATCTTTTTATTGGACGTCCTTTGTTCTAACTGTGCGTGCATGGTAATGAGTTGCTCCTGTTTAAGGGCCAAGACAACCAAGTACCCTTAATTTTATCATCATACATAACAGGAGCACCATTTTTAACGTCTCTAGTTTGTAAATTGACGTGGTCCAGACTAGAACCTGACACGTTACAAAATAAACATTGGATCTAATAAGCAAGAAAGTATCAATTTTCTGTCTTACCCTTTAGAATCCATCTTGGGAAGCATTACTGGAATATTTACACTTTCTACGAGTAAAACATAGTATATTAATATTATATAAAACAAGGTTGACAACATCCATAAGTTGTGATGCAAAAAAACATGAATGGACAGACTGACAGAACATTATCAGTAGATATTCAGTATTTACAAAAAAAAGGAAAGAGAAAGAAATGATATAAATATAAAATAACAAGGATGACAACATCCATAAAAGCGAAGCACTGAAACGGTAGGACAAACGGACACTAACACTTGTATAGTGTCAGAACTGAATAATCAAAATATAAATGTATAAATGTCGAAGTGAAATTGTAAGTAAAATTGTTGAAAAACTGCTTGATACAGAATAATGTTTATGGACATACTTACATTTTTAGGACTTGATTATAGAGTTGCTTCGCTTATAATATTGTACTTTGTTGTCCAAGGAATCAGTATACCAAAAATCAGATCATTCGAATTATTAGAACACATAAAAATTTGTTGTTAAAAAAAGTAAAAAAAATAAACATGTTTAAAATGGACGTACGGACATTCTGGTAATGATTATAGAGTTGCTTCGCTTTCTAAATCGTACCTAACTATTACAGGAATCACCATGCAAAGTACATAAATCAATAGGACAATTCTAACATGCCTAAATTAGCAAAAAAAGCTATCCGTTATGGACGGACGGACGTACGGACGGACCGACCCTAATTATAGAAAAGCTTCGCTTTTAAAAATCGTGAAAACCTTTAAGTAAATAAAATGTATACTAGATGCTCATTGGACAGGTGCATTTTTACCAATCAAATTAACAGTCTATCTTAAATAGAAGCCGGACCGATGGTCAAAAAGACAAACTGACTCATAGAGTAGCTTCGCTACAAAATATTATAATGAAAGTTTGGGAATAGTCCCTGCAGGGGCTAGAAATAGTAGAAAAGCTATTATGAAAATACGAAGAATCGCCCCTTAAGGGGCGTTGCCACGAAAGGGACTATCCCCGAAAGTTTTTACAGCAAGTATTGATTACCTGCTGCCTGTCTGATCTTCTCACTCTCTTCCTGGATATCCCAGTCCTGAAAACAAAGATGATTCAGGGATAGAAAGGGATAAGACAATGGCCGATATATTAATGTACAACCCCAACAAAATTACTCCTTCTGTATATTACAATTGATGATTGGAACGTTTAAATACTTGATTTATAGATCTAACCAATCAGAATAAACCAAAAGTTCCCAAAGTTTTTAAGCCTATGAGACAATTGATGTAAATGTATGTACATTGATGTATATTCCTAATAATGATAAACAAAATTACCCCTTCCGTAGATTACAATTAGTGGTAAAATAGTTTAGACACTCAACTTTATGAACCAACCAACCAAAGTTCATTAAAAGTCCCCAAAGTTGTTAAGACAATTAATAAGAAAATTACAAAACCTTTTGGGGACTAGTGTTATAAACACTTCTCCTTCCTTCCTGGTTTTTCTGCCTCTCATTATTTTTTAATGTAATCGAGTCACAGAATTTTTGACTTTTTGAACACATAATGTGCAACTTAAGAAAGGAATCTTATTACAACACAATCAATTTTATAATCTAATTAACAAGAACAATATAGTTGCAAAGCAGCATAACTAGCGCAATCCCTGACTGGCCACAGGTATAAGGTATAACCAACAAGCGAAATAAATATAAAATTATATTTGGGGGGCAAATGGAGAGGTCGTCAATTTTACAATGTGTTGCCCCCCAACGACAGCTGAAAAACACGTATAGGTTTCATGATTTTTTCCTGAATTAATTTCATTGTTGGTATAAGCTGGACTGGCCACTATTATTTACTTACATTTTCAATAAGCTCCAGATTATTCAGCCTCTCTTCAGAGTTCTTTAAAAATCCATCAGCATTTTCTAAATTATAACATATTAGTCTTATATTATATATTAGTTCTACTTAGGGATCTAAAGGGATAAGACAATGGCCGATAAATTGATGTACATCTCCAATGATGACACACAAAGTTATCCAATCTGTAGATTAAAATAAGTGGTTGAAACGTTTGAACACTCAACTCAATAATTCAACCAATCATAATTCCATAAAAGTCCCCATAGTTGTTAAGCCAACAAATAAGAAAACGTTATTATAAAACTTTGCCGACTAGTGTAATAAACAGCACATGGTGCCCTCTCTCTGAGTTTTACTTTAGTTTAAAAGAAGCTTTAGCTCCAGTTTACAATTACCAAATTTCTTATTGAAATGTTTAAACACTGAAGTTAAGAGAACTGATATAGATTTAAAGTAATTAAGCCAGCAAATGAGAGAGCCTTTTTATAATACTTTTGGTACCAGTTAAATTTGAGACCAATATCCCCATCCACCCTGACAATTAACATAGCTGCTTTATGCAGGTCATCTTTTAATAGAGTAGTTTCAATTAAATCCCCTTTCTCCCGGTTTTTAATTTTGAAAATATATGGAGGGCCTAGTATAGTTGTGAGGGATAGCGGAGGGGGAAGTCCAGCAGTTACAGAAATCTTAATATTCAACCAGACTAACAAACATCAATCTACTTTGAATTATATTTATCTCCCTTTTTTGTATAATTGTCTCACCTATAACAGAATTGACTAGATGTAGCTCTTCAGCAGTTAACTGATGACCCTCCTTAGCTATCTGAGATCTAAATAATCACAATTATGATAAACAAAATAACCAATCACGAGGTTAATACTATTGGTTGAAAATTTTTGACACTACTAGTTTGAACTAAAAAATAAAAATGTAAGTACTTAAAGATTTTAAGCCAGTGAAGAAAGTGTTCGCTTGTATGTGCATGTACAATTAAATGAAAAAACTTAACTTTTTAAAATACAAGTATTCGATAAATAGATATTCTAAAAACGGCAATTCATAGTTTATAAAGTTTCTGGTGGCTACGCATCTAGAGGCCTCTAAGGACACTTGAGGTGGGGGAGAAAGTCGACCTATTTAAATTTTATTTTTTTAAAAGTAAAAATGATTTTTTAGACATTTTATTCTATGAATGATTTCTCTTGGGAAATATAAGCTACACTGTAAAGGAGAATCGTAACCCTTCGGTACAAACAGAGAGACAGGCATCCTTTTACTTTTATATAGGGATAAGTATACCTAACAGCAAGTAGGTTGGTTTCTAATGGTACAATAATTGTTCTCTTCAATGTTTGTAACGTTGAGGCCGCGTCAACCAAGTCTTCGGTTTTTATCTAAACAAAACTGAAATTTGAATAAAAACAAAAATATATATAAACTTTTTGCAAAATTACGTAAATACAGGATTTTGTTTAACCCTTAACAGTCGGGCCCCTTGCCGCACCTTAATCAGTCGGGGGGGGGGGGGGCGTTCAACGCCCCCCCTTATTATCTCAGTTCCTATTAAAGCTAGAGGGCTAAATTTTTTTGTGCAAGTCCCCTGTGTTATGATGAATTTCCGACCTTTTATAAGTCTAAGTCAATTTTCGCTTCCTTCACCCTTTTATTTAACAACCTTTGTTTTTAGGTCCTTTTTTACTTAAAAATTTCAAACGGCTGTAATTTTTTTATTTTTGAAGCTAGAAGAACAATTTTTTTGCAGAAAATGTTTATTTTTATGTAAATTTTATATTTGAAATATCAAAAAAAAATTTCAGCGGCCGCAGCTGTACTTGGCAGCTGCCAGCCGTCGCACTCGGCGGTCGGCGTGAAAACGGCGGCGGATCTTTATGAAATTTTACAACATTATCTAGACATGTAAGAAAAGCTTAAGTTTAAAATTTGAAGTCAAAAATTGCGGCCACAGGAGCCTTTTAAAGATTTCTGGAGACCTGGAGGATCAGGACCTGCAGGATCATACCTGGAACCTGAAATTGACTTGAACACCTGTATTTAAGATAAGGATGTACTACTAAAGGATATTTTAGTAATTTGGTAAGATAAAATGCTTTGTTTAAGTCAAAAAAATATTTTTGTTCTTTACCTGGATGACCCTGCCAGGTTTGCTGGCATCCTGTGCCCGCCAGGATAGAGATTTTCAAAAAATTCCAACTCTCAGTTATGTGTCATACCCATACTTAAAAAGTCAAGCAGTTTGGGCTCTTTATCTTTCACACACAGAAAATGAGAAAGAAAAAACCGGATGGGGGGGCGTTCAACGCCCCCCCCCCCCCGACCGATAAGGGTTAAAAGACATACTTATATATTTAGGACATGTTTTTAGAGAAACTTCGCTTAAGATATTGTACCTTGTTGTCGTAGGAAATATTGTACCAAAAATCTTATAAATGGGATAATCATATCATACAATAAAATTAGAATGGTACAAATGGACGTACAGACTGTCACGTAACAATTGTATGGTTGCTACGCTTTACAATGGTACCTAATTGAAAAAGGATTATCCAATTGAAATCGATTGGACAAATCTAACATGTCTAAAATAACAAACCGCCACGTAAAGATTTATGCAAGGACTGACGCACAGACCCTAATTAAAGAAAAACTTTGCATGCTTGTAGATATTTAGTATCAAAGCGTCTCTATAATACACTTTGTCTGTCCGTCTGTCAGTCCGTACCGTTATGGCGGAAATGTTTACCTATAATTGAACATAAAATATTTTTTTTTATTTCAAATACAAAACAAATTACTTTTAGAATTTTAAAAATTATAAACTTGAACATAAAAACTTAAATTTTATTATTCTACTTTTACAATTAATGTTTTTAATTATAGCACATCGTGTAGAAAATGGTTAATTGCATTGAAGATATGATCCGCGTCTATAATTCCTCTGCCCCCCTGTGCAGCTTCTGAGAATACACCCCCAGCCACGGCATCCATCCACTCCAGACAGAATATCACCCCCTGTTCTTGTGGCACATCTTGAGTGTCCATGGTAAACCGAGGTTGGACATCCTGACCTCCATCTG
Source organism: Acartia tonsa (assembly GCF_053477335.1). Lineage (NCBI taxonomy): Eukaryota > Metazoa > Arthropoda > Copepoda > Calanoida > Acartiidae > Acartia > Acartia tonsa. The sequence continues at coordinate 32,513,667 of NC_137272.1, forward strand.
TTGTTATCTTGTTACAGCTCACTCTCATATCTCCCCGCTGTAATCTAATTGTATGCTGTGTTATCTCAAGACCAGTATCATCAAATCTTCTTAGTTTAGACATTGTCCCAGTAAAAACTTGGTCCCCAATGTGGAAAACTCCTTCAACTTTGCCTCCGAGAAGTTCGATATTCATGGCCATTTTCTTTTAATTGTGTAATATATTTAGTTTACTGTTATTTGAAAACTAACGAACTTGATTTTTTTTCCTATTTAGTTTCGAGGATTTTTCTGTTCAGTCTTGGAAGATTTTTTGTGTTATTTTTATAATAAATGTTTAAAATGTTATCAATAGCATCGCATTATATACATCAAAATGAATAATTATATGATTTTAACCAGTTTTGTTAGCACCAAGGGCAGAAGGCCCGGGCTAACAAAACTACAGGGAATTAATATTCTGCTTTTTTAAAACATCGTAGAAAATTGGCTGTAATACGATACGATAATGATTTTTCAGTATGGCTCAGAACGGGGCTATAGCACTTACACATCCAGCAAATTTACAGTTGATGTATTTTTGGCAAAATGTTTTCTTCCTTTTTCTCATGCCATAAATACATCCAGCACTGGCAAAAATACATCCAATATTTTAATACATATGTCAAAAATACATCTGACACTGGCATTTACACATCCATACTTTTTCAATTATATGTCATAAATACATCCAACACTGGCAAATATACATCTAGATTAATTTATAATATTTATTTACAATTAATTAGATTTTGTACAGTATGTTTAGATTTTAAATTTTTGCCCTATTTTAGTTACTCTCCCCCTATTTACTTCCCTTTTTCTCAAGATGCTCCCTTCAAAACATCAATACATTTGCAAAGGTGGTCAAATTATTGTGGACAAAACCATTCAAGTACATTCCCTGCTAATTATTTTTTAGGATTTTTGGGAAACATACAAAAGGTTTTAATCTTTTCCACCAATAAATATTCAATTATTTTCAATTGATTCATGTTTAAAAGTTTGTTTATGTTTATTTTAAATATCTACTACACCCTTCTTTCCTTTTTAGTTATAACAACAAGATGAACAACTTCGAGCTATATTGAAGTATTGTTCTTTATTAGGTTTAGCTTAAAGCATTTTAAAATTGATATATTTCATGTTATACTTTACTACATTATAAGTTCTTAGTTTCATTAAATTGCAATTCAGTTAAATAACTAAAGATAAATTAAAAACAAATTTCATTGTTTCAATAAATAAAATACAAACATTTGGTAAAATTGATATTAATTAAAATGTTGTAGATATGACTAAGCCTTGTAAATTTTCTAGAAAAATTCTAAAATAGGGTTGTGAGATTTGGGTAGGGTAAGGTTTAAGAAAGGGATAAATAGTTTGGAAAACATAAAATTTTTACTATGTTCAGAAGAATATACAATATATCAAAATATAACTCTGCAGTGTATTTTAAACACAAGGAGTAATATTCATTGAATGTTCATTATGCTTTTAAATAATCAGACCTATATAGCTGTTGTTTAAATTTAGTTTATCCTATATTCCTGCTTATTTTGATTAGATTTAAAATGATGAGCCTTAATACATCCATTCCCCCATTACTCCCTCTAATATTTTTCTCCTATCCAAATTTTTTTTATAAATTCAAACTATCCCAATTCTCTTAATTTAGAAGCTATTCTTTAGTTTACAACTTTATCCATCTTTGGACATTAAGATATATAAGTTTTCCGGAATTTTAATGTTAGGGGGAGATTTGAAATCTGCATCAAATTTTAAGGATTTTTTATAAAATTCGTTTTTTCTATAATTCTTTATCTAAAAGCGGAAATGCATTTTAAGTTAATTAATTTTGACCAATAGGATAGGTGGATTTTAAACTACCTGCGCTTTAATTGGTTGAATGATGTACGCCATCCTATCAGAGCGCAGATTTTTTAAATCCACCAATCACAGATGCCAAAATTAATTAACTTAAATAGCATTTCCGCTTTTAGATAAAGAATTATAGAAAAAACGAATTTTATAAAAAATCCTCAAAATTTGATGCAGATTTCAAATCTCCCCCTAACTTTAAAATTCCGGAAAACTTATATATCTTATTGTACATAGTTTATTTACTGGTCAATTTATTAACTGTTTATTTGTATTTAAAAAAAAAATAAAGAACATGTCCTTATAAAAAATGTCAACCTGACAAATATATTATGATTTAAATCTTTATAATGCTTTTTATTTTACCTGACAAATATATTATAACTCAAATAATATACAAGTTGTTTTCTTATTATTTTAAATTAAATTTCTATGGATGTATTTTTGCCAGTGTTGGATGTATTTATGACATATAATTGAAAAAGTATGGATGTGTAAATGCCAGTGTCAGATGTATTTTTGACATATGTATAAAAATATTGGATGTATTTTTGCCAGTGTTGGATGTATTTATGGCATGAGAATCGATTTTACTGTCATTTATACAGTAAAAATTGAGTTTGTCATAAATACATCCATTACACTGGCGAAAACACATCCACTGTAAATTTGCTGGATGTGTAAATGGCAGTCCCCCCTCAGAACCGGGTATAATCCAGCGGATATAATAATCTGGTAACATTTAGGACTTTAGAAAGACTTTAAAAACATATCTTCTAAATGAATAGAACATATATGTAAATTAATATTTTTAAAAAATTTTAAGTTAGACTTTTTAGAACGTTTCCAGAACTGCTAAAATTGGCATTTTTTTTTATAGTTTTTACCCCTGCAGGTCCCTATCCCTAAAAGATGTTTTCCCTTAGCTAACCTAAAATGAGCATTAACTTTATCGCAATTTATAAAATTTTGTATAAATGAAGTGCATTTCCCAAAGTTTTATAGTTTTAAATTCTGAAGACCAAAGTTGGGCAAACCGATGAAATATTCATTGATACAACTAAGTCTGTCAGTATGTCAGGCCTGTTACAAAAATGGCTGTAGTAGAATATACGTGGTTATTATTTATGACAGGGGGAAAATTGTCGTCAATTAGGGTTGCTAACATTAACATAATTCATTGGTCAGTTCGTTCATTCAGTAGGAAGGAATTTATATGTAGATTTGTAAAGTTTGTGAATTTAAATTTTGTTTAGCTTTCTCTTTATTTTTACTTATTGCTTAGAAAATAAACTTACTAAATTAAAATCTGCATGTTTCTTTAGATGCTCCTCTAGAAACTGAATTCTTTTCTTTATCTAAAATGAGCAAGACATATCAGTTTTTGTTAAAGATAATTTGGTGGAAAATGGCGGTTTTCGGCGGGTGCGGCGGTTCTGCCCTGTACCGTTCCTCATTTACCTCATTAAAACAAAACTGACATGGCTAATCCCAGTGCAGTAATTTTGTTGGGGTGGTTTAGTTCCATACTGTTTTAAGTTAGGGTACAAAAAGTGGCACATACGTTGAAGTCAAGACTTGGATATTCATTTCAAATAACCTAGCGGAAAGTTAACCATCAACTGAATTTTAGCTTTGCAGAAAAAAATAAAAGGGTTTTTTTTAGGAGGGATTTATCTTTGAAGGGTGGATGTGCCCTCTCCCAAATAGCTATGAACCTTTCAACCTTCCCTGGTCCATAGGATATTTATCTTAAGAAGGTCCTTATCGGTGAAGCAATTGAGAAATACCCTTTTGGGTAGGTATTCATGTATAATGTATATGGCATTTTAGCTATTTATTATAAAACTAGCGGTTGCGTCCATAGTATCTAAGAATATTAGAAGGAATATGAAAGTGGAGAAAACAGCTTAAAACCTTTTTTTATGAAAATAAATTAGCCTAAAACTATCCTGGGACCTTTAAGAAGCTTCACTAAAGGAGAACCATTTTATTTCAGCGGTTAGTGAGATCCTTCGCTACAGACAAAAAAAAAGCTTACTACTTTATATATTAGGATGTAACGAAATATAAATTTTACCTCATGATAACCATCAATTTCGGTTTCAATTTTCTGTTCTAATTCTGTCTGGTTCAGATTTTCATTTACAGGACTTCAAAATTGAAATAACGGTTTAAACTTTAAATTGTATATGGGGCGTGTAAGAGAGGGAAGTAAAGTTTATAACCCAAATTCAAATTTCCATAATGTTAATGTTTTAATCAACTCCTTAAAATATGAGTACTTTCATGAATCTACAACCTCAATTTAAAAGTTATGAATTGTTAAAAAAAATTTTAAAACTTATTTCTTACCCTAGTAGCTTAACCAAAATGGGTACTAATAAGCCTGACTCTTGTAAACCCCAACGTAATTGTGGTATTCGGCAACCGTGAGCCATGTCTATGGCACCCCTGATCTGGGGTTCGGTGGAGGGTCAATGGCCCTCCCCCGAGTCCTGGGGAAGGGGTCTAGTGACCCCCTCCCTACGCTTAGAATTAATGATTTGAATCTGTCATGTTTATTATGGTTAACTGTATTCTTAATTCTCCCCCACCCTTTCCAGGGATGGGGGAATCATTATTGCCCAAACTGACCATTGTATATGTATTATTTATGCTTTTATGTTATGATTATTTATTCCTATCCATGTAATTATTGTTTGTTGTATATAACTGCAGTATCTCTTAACCCTTCAATAAAGTGACAACTGAAAATAGATGTTGATCATTATCTAGTGAAAGCTAGAGAAGCGTAGCTTCTCTATAGTAAGGTGTCCACGTCTGTCACACTGCCGTAATCTAATTGAACTCCGGTGTCTGCCATTTATCCTCGGCGGATACCACAACTTTGGTGACAGCTGTGTGAGATTACGGCGAACCACAAGTGTAGAGCAGACGCGCATCTGAGGCTAAGGTACTCCCAGCAGTGAATCTGGCAAAACTGACGCAAGCAACCTGAATTACCCACCCTGGACAGCAAAGTTTAACTCTGCATCCGGCAGTTGTGGAAGCGAAACAGCGAAATCTGACGAATAACCGCGAGCAGCGCTGATATCTAACGGAGAATTGAGCGCCAAAAGGGCTGAAACAGGCCTGCGGACCGGCTGAAACAAGCCAAATACGTGTAGACGGCTGAAAATAGGCCAACTTTACTGCAAGAAATAGCAGGATCCGAACCAGTGGCGCTAGCAGGACGGGACATTCCCTGCCGCCGATAGGCTGAAACATGCCACATAGCTGCAAGCTGTGAGCTAACATACGGGTGTAGTGCACCAGAACAGAGAAAAACTACGTCAACCCCGAGTATCCTGAGAAGCTACAACGCAGCCACCCATCTAGAAGACAGATATTATATCACATTTGCAGGGATTACCACCCTAGTGTGATGGCCAAACAATAGATTTATGAGCAAAGCTTGGCAAACAAATTGTTGTGTTGTGATAAATCTAAGAATAGAACAGGCTTGGATTACTGTGTATTGTGATAACAGCTAAAAATAGAACAGAGTTGGTCAACAAATCTGTTATGCAATTGTGATAAGGACAAAAATAAAAGCTAGATGTAATATAATCAAAACAATCTCAAGCCCACAGCACAAAAACAATACACCCCTTATTCCAAGGGAAGGGGAGGGGCCCCTCTCCATTGAAGGCAAATACAATCAGGGTGATATAACAGATAAGCCTAAGATTAAGAAGCAAAGGCCCCATTACACCAGCACACAGTTACCCCCCTCCCTCACAGTGGGAACGGACGGAGTTACCCCCGTCCCCTCACGCGCTTCCCCCCTTCCTACCCACACTAGACTAAGTCCGTCTGTAGTGTGGAGCTAGCGATCGGATACACAGAGCGCCATTCACGGGTAGCGCAACAGAGTGCGGAAAATATCATAAATCCAACGGACGAAGCGGACCAATGAGAGAGCGAGCTGAGGGGTGAGAGCGCGTTTTCCCCGTGTGCGCGGATTTGACGGCGCGAACGCGCGTTACAAGGACAGAAGATTTCACGCACACACACACACACACTTTCATACCAGAGCGGAGCTACTCCATAGCATTTAACAGGGGTATTTTTAGCAAATAAAGAATTGCAAGTTTCTTTCCTCCTAGCTCTAGTGTGATAAGGGAAAACCCAATCAGTTCCTGACAGCAGTTCAGACCCTCAACATCTATCTACCTCAACACCTAACTATTGATAAGTACAGCTAAGTTATATCTTTGCAACTAAAACCCCCAACCTAGTGATACAAACAGTGTTGGCTGTTAGGCTAGGAAGCCTCAAGTGACAACCCATTCATTATAGTACTGTATAACTTTGTGCCCGCCGTTTCACCGTTGACCCAATGGACCAGCATCAAGTCCCAGGAGGTGACCAAGCCCCAGGATGGCTCCAGGATGACCCTCAGCCGGCCCCAGCCGAGTACCGCAAGCTGATGCTGAGCAATCTGCCGGAGTTTAGAGGGCCGCCCAAGCAGTCCTGGTCGGCACATATCCGCCGACTGGAGATGTCATGGGCGGCTTACCGCGTGCCACCTCATGATTCCCTCAACCGCCGCAACGCCCTACTACTGTCATTGGTAGGGCAAGCGGCGGAAATGGCGTCCCATCTGTTTGGCGAGGCAGGCCAAGCCTTGACCTACGAACAGGTCAAGACCGAGTGTGAATTGCTATTTCGCCCTGCTTTTGAATCCCAAACGCTTAAACAAGCGTTTAGGGATTACAAGCAACACTCGACAGAACCTATACAGGCGTACATATCAACAAAGTGCGCCTTGTATAGGGACGCCTACAACCATGAGGATCTTGAGTTGTTGGTGGACGAATTAAATCGTGGAATTCGTAACGCCAATGTAAAACGCCTCATGATGAACCATGAAATTGCGAGTGTACCTGAGTACACTCGCAAGGCCATGTTCACCGTGACCATGGTTACTAAGCAGCTGAAGGAAGGTGTGTGCTTAGTGGACTCGACCGACGGGCTGACTGGATCTGCCTGCATCCAGTTGCCCCAATATGACGAGTCAGAGCCAATGGAGATTGGCTCCTTGGCTCCGGGTCTCCACCAGATGGGGAAGGTCGCTCCAGATGACAAGGTTCCAGGCCGCTGCTACCGCTGCCAGGGGAGAGGCCACCGAGCTCGAGACTGTCCAACGCCTGTGGAAGTTAGCCTAGAGGAGAGGCGCACCCAGCCACGCCGTGACCGTTCTGCCAAGTGTGAGCGTTGCCACTATGACGGTCACACGGCGGCCGATTGTAGAGCTGACTGGGCCCAGGTAGCCAGCCGCAGGCGCACCGCCGACAAGGGTGCCCCTCCAGGGAAGCCCAGCAGAGTGGCCCATATGGAAGGGAGCGCGCCCCCAGCACCACCACCGCAAGCAGCCGCCCCCAGAGCTGCGGACCGAGCCGATGGGATGCCGCAGTTCGGGACTGTCCCAGCTAGGATCAACGTACTGGGCGGCGCGGCTGAACCCAACCGGGTTGGCCTAGGCTTCAGTCTTAACCATCTGGGGCCAGAGCTGGTACAGCCCAACAACATAGCCGAGCCAGAGGTGCTGAGGCCCCAGCCTTTCAGCCTCAACATGATGGAACCTGCCCGACTGAGCCTACCCAGCAAGAGTGGAGGGGCGCTGCCCAGCGTCCCTGAGACGGTGTATGGGGAGGCCCTGGCAGCCGCTGAACGAGAGAGGCAGGAGGTGCTAGCCAGCACCTCTGCATCGATGTATGGGACGCCACCCGGCGTCGCCACCTGGGATGATGGGGGGGTGCTATCCAGCGCCTCCCACCTTGTGCCTGGGGCGACAACCGTCGCCGCCATCGAGATACCTGGATCCTGGAACGAGCCAGCCTCCAACCTGATGTCTGGGGCGACAACCGTCGCCGCCACCGAGAGACCTGAGTCCTGGAACGAGCCAGCGGTCCCAGAGGAAGGGGTGACACCCGTCACCCCCAGCCAGCCAGCGCCACCAGTCTGCAGGGAGAGCCCAGCTACATGCCAGCCAGCGCCACCAGCCTGCAGGGAGAGTCCAGCTACATGCCATCCAGAGCCCTCTACCAGCCAAGGGAACCCAGCGGCTCACCATCAGGATAAGTTGAATTTGTTAAATGTGTTGTATCCAAAACATTGTAAACACCCAGCCTTGCCTGTGCCCCCTGCACCCGAGGCTGGGGAGATTGAAATTTGGGAAAATAAGGACTTGCCTGTGCCACATGCACCTGAGTTCCTAGGGCAGGGGAGGGCATTGAGTAAGGGCGAGCCTGTGCCACATGCACTTCAGCCCCATGCCACTGGGCATGCCTTGGACCAGGGAAGGGAGCACTTAGGGCTAGGGGAGCCGACACCCAGGCAAGTGCCAGTCGCTTGCCAGTCTGTCATTGGGGAGGGTATCGGGGTGCCTCGGCCGCATACAGATAACGCTCAATGGAAATTTGTATCTAGCCAGGAGCAGCCCAGCCGTGTCCAGCCCCAAGAAGCAGCCGTGACCAGAGCCGGAGATCCCCAGCCGCGTGTACGAGGAAGATGGTTACCTGGAAGCCTCTCCCATTGGTGGATGGTCCTGTGGGGCCTCCTGCTGGCAGCCGTGTGGCCTACAACCAGCTACGTCCTGGTGGGGTGGGACTGTGCCAACCCCACCCATGTCACGTCTTACAATAAAGAAAAGATGTGTGACACGGAGCCCCTACACCAGGAGGTGCCCCTGGGCCATGACGTCCACGTCCTGCAGCAAGTCAAGGTGAGGGAAACCACTGGGTTCAGCTGTCAGCTCACCGTGTCCCAGTGGACATTCAGGTGTGGGGTATGGGGTCACCTCAAGGTGACCTCGGTCCCCACCCTCATGAGGCCAACCAAGATAGACCCAGAAGCGTGCCGAGACCTGGCCAGGAACCGAGTATACACGTTGCCAGGCAAGACCCAGCCACTGACGTTCCAGCTGAACCACCCCCTGTTCTTCACCATTGATATGGTGGGCGCCCTCGTCAACAGCCCCGAGGGGGTGGGTTGCGAGGGGGAGGACGTCCACTTTGAGGGCCAGCTCTACCGCAATGAATTAGTGCTCCAGGAGCGGCGGCTGCTGGTCAAGGAGGAGACCTATGTGGTGGAGGATGGACGGGTGGAGTCCCAGTCTGACCACCTGACCCTCGAGTGTCCCCATTCTGAGCTGTCCTGTATCACTGGGGAAGCAACCTACGTGTGGGACCACCTGGGAAGAGATTGCCCCTTGAGGCTGATCCGCAGCCTCCAGCCCAGCCTGGTGAGGGATGCATATCTGGTTGACCATCAGGCCCAGTTTTTCATCAACATGACCAACCCCACCTCAATTGTGAACTGCGACTTCGAGGCCCATGCCACCAACCATCCAGCGTTGTTCGTGGCAGCTGACCCAGCCGCGGCTGCGCTGCCCAGAGTGTCGGCCAGGGATGTTGACGTTCCCCTTCAAGCACAGATCCATGCAGGTTATATTGGATTTACCCTGGAAACGCGCATGAGAAGCACTGCAGCAGAAGAAGTAGCGGCCAACTGCTGGAAGCTCCAGCAACTAGATCCGGCCCACCCGGTGCGTGTCCAGGGGAGCACGTTCTCGGTACTGAGGGGAGACATCCTGCTGCAGCTGACCTGCCAAAGGCACAAGTATGTTGTCCGCGAACACAAGGAGTGTTGGGACAAAGTGCCAGTGGAGCCCACAGGGTTTGTAGACGCTGTGACACGGGTATACAGTGAGCACGCCACCAAGATTCCCTGTTCCTCCACCTACCCCCTGACTGTGCACGCGGAGGAAGGCTGGATAGAGTTAACCCCTGCTCCCAAGAAGAGGCCACCCCCGCTGGATACGCCTAAGCAGTTGTTGACAGAACCCTTAGATGACTTCAGCTCAGGTGGTTTGTATTCGCAGGCTGAGTTGAATGACTGGCAACAACTGCTGGCGTTCCCAGCATACAAGAGTGCCATGCTGACCGGCCTATCCTATGGCTCCTGCGTTCAGCAAGGCAGCTGTTCGGCCACAGGAGACCATGGGATAGTGTCCTACAACATTGACCGACTGGCGGAGGAAGGAGAGGCAGCCCTGGATGTCTGGGCAGGATTTAGACAAGCCATCCACGAGTGGGGAGATGGCGCCGCCATCCTGTGCTTGCTGTTGCTGATCCTCAAACTGCTGGGGGACCTAACCATCATTTCTCTGGCAGCAGCACAAGGAGGAGTCCGGGCAGCCCTGAATGCGATATCACAAGTGTTCCTGTACCATCCAGCTTTGTATAGGAAGGCGTTGGCTAGAGCCAGGCTCAACCATGCCAAGTCCCGGGACTTTTCAGTGGACTGGGATGCCATTCCCATCGGCAGGGAAGCAGCCGAGGAAATGGTGTCTATGAAATCAACTGACAGCGGGCATGACCGCCCAGGTAGGCCAGGACCGCCCTCTGGCAGACCCCGCGGCCCCTCAGGAGGACAGGCCGCTGCTCAGACAATCAACCTGGCAGCCAGTGCCCCAGCCGCTGCCAACAACAACCCGCAGGCCCCACTGCTGACCGTTCCAGCAACAACTGTGCCACCAGCAAACCTGATACCTGCCGGCGCTGACCAACGTATCCAACCCAAGTCAGCCTCTGCCTTTTATCCCACATTGGGAGCCCATCAACCCTAAGAAGATACTCACCACTAGGATTCCATTGAATCATTATCGTTTGTATATATATTTTAGCCTTAAGGAGCGGGCCGAAGGCCTCAACCACTGTCGGAAGTCTGGTAGGGAAACCACCTCCCAGCCTTCCGAGGGGAGAGTTGTGGTATTCGGCAACCGTGAGCCATGTCTATGGCACCCCTGATCTGGGGTTCGGTGGAGGGTCAATGGCCCTCCCCCGAGTCCTGGGGAAGGGGTCTAGTGACCCCCTCCCTACGCTTAGAATTAATGATTTGAATCTGTCATGTTTATTATGGTTAACTGTATTCTTAATTCTCCCCCACCCTTTCCAGGGATGGGGGAATCATTATTGCCCAAACTGACCATTGTATATGTATTATTTATGCTTTTATGTTATGATTATTTATTCCTATCCATGTAATTATTGTTTGTTGTATATAACTGCAGTATCTCTTAACCCTTCAATAAAGTGACAACTGAAAATAGATGTTGATCATTATCTAGTGAAAGCTAGAGAAGCGTAGCTTCTCTATAGTAAGGTGTCCACGTCTGTCACACTGCCGTAATCTAATTGAACTCCGGTGTCTGCCATTTATCCTCGGCGGATACCACATAATTAACACAGAAGTAGCATCTTATACTTTTAAAAAAGAAAAAAAAAACACGAAAAGGATCAAATGAGGAATATTTTTGGAAAAATATGTAAACAGGTAAAATAAATCTTACTTTTGAAGAACAACTTGTGTATCAACATCTGTTTTAATTAGACTCTTCTAAAAAAACGACAGAACTTTATAATCATTTAAATAGAATCTTTTCAAAGGGGTAGTTGCACGAAGTGCATTTAAACTTGAATTTAGTAAACTGCATAGTTTTTTCAGTTATATACTTTAAAATCCATCTATAGGACATATATTTGAAAGAATTTTAATTTTCTACCAGGTAATTTCAAAAATATCAAGACTTGAAAATCATATTTTTTTGGATATATGCAACATAAATGGATCTCCTGTTTTCACAAAAACAGAATGATGACTATTTTGGTGGTGCCAAATTGATTGCTATTTTTTTAAATACAAGATATATATTCTTGTAACTTATGCTTGCAATTAAACTTGTTAAATGCACTTCATGCAACTATCCCTTTTTTTCCTCATAGTGCATATCGAGTAGTGAAACCTCACTTTTTATTAAAATAAACTTTTGAAATTTTCTAATAATACCTACCTATCTTGTTTTTATCTCTAAAAGTGAAAATCGAGCAGTGAAACTTCCTTATTTTTTAGATATAAATTGAAAATAACAGAGGGGGGTGGGGGTGGGGGGGGGTACCAGTACTTGTGATGTCCTAACCCTGTGGGGCTACCCACAACCAAATAAAATCCAAAGCCTAATATGACCTAAAATAAAAAACAAACAATTGAAAAATTCCCTTTAATTGAAAAGTTTATTAGTATCAAATTAGCTTTTTCATATACATCTTTTTCAAAATACCTAACTGTTACAATTTTAAACAGGCATTCAAATTTACATCAAACCAATATCATTATCTTGATAAAAAATTACAAATAATAGTTAGGTACCTGATTAGCTGAAGTGGTTTTATTTTCAGATTTTGGAACTCCATTCCCTTATAAAATTAAAAATAAATTGTTTGATAAGTTAATTTTTTATTTAGATAAATCATAAACACAGTTTTAACGGCTTATACCAAAATACAATTATTATCTATAATACAAAGTAGAACGATGTCTGTCTGTCCGTCTGTCCGTCTGTCTGTCCCTTAAGATCTCGGTAACCACTGAACCGATCAGATTCTACTCTTCAGGGTATAGACCTATTGGTCCTGTGGTGGTTTTAAGCTATTTTCTTGGGGGGTGGGACACCCCCAACCTCCCAATAACAAAAAATCCCCCCCCCATTTTTTTTTTTGCTGAAGATTTCCTTGGTCCTTTATGTTTTGTAGAAGATTTCCTTGGTCCTTTATGTTTTGTAGAAGATTTCCTTGGTCCTTTAACGAATTTCGCCTTAATTTTTTTTATTATCTCTTGGGGAAAAGCCCCTAGAGGCTAGGGGCAAAGCCGCTAGTACTTAAAAAAGCAAAGCACTTAACTGGGATTTACATTTAAAACATCAAAATTTAATATCAAAAACAAGGATGACAACATGCATAAAAGTGAAGCTCTGAAACTGTATGACAAACGAACATTAATACTTGTCAAGTCAGAACATACATACTTTCATTTTTAGGGCTTGATTATTGATGAAATAGGAATAATAAGAACAGACTTTCTGGTAAAAATTCTAGAGTTTTTACACTTCTTAAGTGTTAAATGTATAATTATGCAAAGTTTGAAATTGATAGGACAATTTTAAAGTGTCTAAATTAACGAAAAGAGCTGACCGTTACGGACGGACCGACCCTAATTATATAAAATCTTCGCTTTAAAAAAGTGACTTACCCATATGGAATAACAGAGCTAATATAAGTATTTTCATTGTAATTTTGTAACTCATTTATCTAAAACTAAAAATATAACTTTTTCTATTAACAAAAATCTCACTGAAAAATGACAGTTTACAAATTAAACTAATTAATAAATAAGATATATGTAATGGCTTTTTGTCTCTTGTTTCACTTTAAATTCAGGGATAAGGCAATGGCTGATGTTCATCCACAATATCTATAAACAAAACTACCCTTTCTGTAGAATAGTGGTTGAAACGTTAGGACAGTTTAATGAACCAACCAATAAAATTCCATAAAAGTCTGCAAATTTGTAAAGCCAACTATTTTGAAATCGTTATCATAAACTTTGGGAGCTAGTGAAATTCACAGCCCATTGTCACTTCCCTCCCTTCTTTAAAACTGATGACTCAGCTGATTTTCTGTTTACAGACAGATTTTTAAAATAATAGATATAGTAGACATAGATATTCCAACTGGCCCCATGATCCGTCAAACATAAAACGGAAATTATAACAGACAAATCAGCTTATACCAAAAACGAAATAATTTCTTTAAATCCCGAAACCTTTACGTAATTTCAGCTGTCGTTGGGGGTCAACACAGAGTAGAATTGTCGACCTCTACATCTGCCCCACAAATTTTATTTCAGATTTATTTTGCTTATACCTTATTCCTGCAGACAAACACCTTTGTTTATTTTTTGTTATAATAGCTACCTTCTTTATCCTAAGAAATGCAACTATTTTAAGCTGACTCATTGTGAGAACTAAATGAAAAAAAACCTGCCCTTTCTTACCAAAATCTGTACTATTTCGAATCAATAATATAGCCAGACTGTTTCTCCACGGTTTCCCTATGTGCTCATTGCGAAATTATGTATCTAGATTATATCTATTTTAAAATAAAAATAGTGGATTTATGAATGACACCAGATAAAAAATAAAAAATAAATATTCTTCTTTTATCTAAATTGTCATAATATTAATTTTAGAATAGAGGATTAAATTTTTGGTATCTAAATTCTTTTTTTAATGCTGGGCTCATTGTAAGTTTTTCAAATGAACTCTTTGTATCATTACTTTTAATAATACTTGCGGTTACGCCCCTAGAGGCCTCTAGGGGAACTTGAGAAGATCAAGAGGTTTTATCAAACTAATTTTTTTGTGTTTTAGATTTAAAAAAAAATAAAATTTTTTTTTTTGGGGTGGGGGGTATTTTCCATTTTTTTTTTGGGGGGGGGGGGTTAGGGGCGTCCCACCCCCCAAGAAAATAGTTATAAACCTTCCCGGGACCTATGAGAAGCTACCCTGTAAAGGAGAACCCGATCGTTTAAGCGGTTAGCGAGATCCTTCGCTACAAACAAACAGACAGACAAACAAACATCATTCTACTTTGTATTATAGATATAGATAGCAGATTCAACACTTGGGGCTCTCTGATCAGTTTAAAGAGATGTTGAGGGGGAAGTTTACCCATCTTGTCGGGGCAGGAGAATTTTCTCGGGGAGATGAAAGTATCTTTCCTAAAGATAGACAAATTTCTTCTTGGGACCTACAAGAAGCTTAGCTGTAAAGGCAAGCTATATTGACCCAGCCTTTAGCGAGATTTCTAGCTATACATTTTTACTTTTATAATAAGGATTTCTATAGTAATAGAACTTCAACAGAAAAAAATATGTAAGTAAAATTATAAAAAATAATAAAAAAAGAAAAGAATACAATTTATATTACAAAAATATTTAGACAAAAAACTTATGATATTTTCATTAATTATAAGTAAAATCTTTTATGTCTTTGTTTTTAACAAAATTAATGGATAACTTTTATTCTTTTTTTATATTCAAATTCTATATAAATGAAACAATACATAAAGAATTATGCTTTTAAGAAAAAACATTTTTTTACAATCTATGCAGGAATAAGGGTACATTGAATTATACTGGTTCTCTCTCATTCATAGGCTTTAAAAACTTTGGCAACTTAACTAGTTAATCTTGATTGGTTGGCACTAACTGACAAAACAAAGGACCTTGTATTATTTCTATTAAAGTGTTTTTTAAATAACTAGCGGCTTCGCGGTTCAGTGTTTACCGAGATCTTAAGGGACAGACGGACGGACAATTAGACATCAAGCTACTTTGTAATATAGATTATTATGTTTCTTTTCTTCTATTCATACAATAAACTTTTGTTGTTCGAATTCTCAATGAAAAAAAAGACAATCAATTATAAATTGTCCAAAAATAATATCCTTAACATAAAACTTTCAATTTAAAAATTATGTCCAGAACAGCAAGTAATATCTGCTACTTTAAAACAACTAGCGGCTACGCCCTTAGAGGCCTCTAGGGGCACTTGAGGAGGGGGGAGTCGAATTTGATAACCCAATTTCTTATTTTAGATTTTAAAAGAAAATTTTTAAAAAAATATTGGGGGGGGGGGGGGTGGAAATTTTTTGTTTGCCCCCCCCCCATTATTTTAAATTTTAGTTAAAAAACGTAAAATTTTTTTGGGGGGGGTATTTTTCATTTTTTGGGGGGTTGAGGGTGTCCCACCCCACAAGAAAATAGTTATAAACCTTCCCGGGACTTATGAGAAGCTACTCTGTTAAGGAGAACCCGAATGGTTCAGCGGTTCAGACACACAGACAGACACACAGACAAACATCCTGTTACTTTAGTATAAGGATAAGTTGGTGAAAAATTTAGAAAATATTGTGGAATCAAAATCATATAAAAATCACGAAACCTTTAACATAATCAATGGTACTTATAATTTGTTGTTGTTATGAAATTATATACCAGGGGCGTCCAAGCTTTTTATTTTGGGGGGGGTAAAATTTTTTTAAGGGGGGGGTAATTTGGTTTTGGGGGGGGTAAAATGGCGCGCGAAGCGCGCCGCAAATTTTTTTTACCCCCCCCAAAATTTTTACCCCGGGGGTAAAATTTGCTTGGGGGGGGTAATTACCCCCCCTGAAATCTGTTGGCAGGGGTAAAATTTGTTTACCCCCCCAAAATTTACCCCCGGGGTAAAATTTTTGGGGGGGGTAATTTAAATTTTATAAAAAAATTAGTATTAAAAATGCGCGCGAAGCGCGCAAAAATTTTTTTTGTTAGAGATTTTCTATTTTGGGGGGAGTATTTACCCCCCCAAATGGTTTGGGGGGGGTAAATACCCCCCCCAAAATCGTTGGGGGTGCCTACGGCACCCCCAAGGTAGGGGTAATTTTTTTTTGGGGGGGGTATTGTTCACAAAATTTTGGGGGTGCCTACGGCACCCCCAAAATTGTTTGGGGGTGCCAAATGGCCCATTACCCCCCCCCTTGGACGCCTATGTTATATACTTATACATATAGACAGACGGACAAACAGAGATAATATGTTTGTAGAGTAGCTGCAAAACTTATAAAAAGTTTAATATCACAAAACTGAAATAAAACAATGTCCCTTTGAAATATTAAAATTTGTAATAAAATGGTTCTTTAGAAATAATTGTAAGTCATTAGACAACCGCTATAAGGTAAACTTGAATCACTTAATTTACAATTTCGTTTCATAATCGACTCTTTTTTAAAGGCGAAGCTTTTCTATAATTAGGGCAGGTCTGTAACGGATAGCTCTTTTCGTTAATCGATTTCAAACTTTGCATGATGATTACTATAGGAGTTAGGTATGAGTTAGAAAGCGAAGCAACGGTATTATCCTCTTACAAATTTTTTTTTCAATATTGAAAATTTGAGTATCCCCCCCCCCCCCCCACCGACAGCGAACTATGAACTCTGGCCGCAGCGCTCGGCTCGCTAGCCTGCCTAGCCGCAGCGCTCGGCCCCCTTGCCCGCCTAGCCGTAGCGCTCGGCTCCCTAGCCTAAAACCTAACCTAACCTAAAATAGTTGTTCGTCGGTAGTCGGGGGGAAAAAAATTGAAAACAAATTTTCTAAGAGGATAACGCCCAAATTTTTATGTGATTAAATTATCCGATTGGTCTGATTATAGGAATACTGTTTCCTAGGACAACAACGTACATTGTTATAAGCGAAGCATGTCTATAATCAAGTCCTTAAAATGTAAGTATGTCCTTAAACAATATCCTGTATTTAAGCAGTTTTTTCAACAGATCTACATACAATATTGTTTCGTTCGACTATAATACATTTATATTCTGATTATTAAGCTCTGACACTCTACAAGTGTTAATGTTCATTTGTCCTAACGTTTCAGAGCTTCGCTTTTATAGATGTTGTCCTCATTGTTTACTTAACATTTTCTTTATCTGATTTTTATGAATTTAACCAAAAATTTCTTTCTTAGTAGCGAAGCTACTCATAAATTACTTTGTTTGTCTGTCTGTCGGTCCGCAACACTATATCAAAAACATTTCTTTGCTGTTATTTAAGATAGATTGCTGAATATTCTCCTTTTTGTGAAAATCTAAAGAGCAACTGGTATACAAATATATTTTGTCGGTCATACTACATAAGACATAACTTATCCATAACTAGCTGTTTGTGCTTCGTTTTTTGTCATCCTTGTTTTCTTTATCAGGATGGTTGGTAAATTACAAATTTTGCTGCTCTTGACAGGTAATTTTTAACTTAAAGACTTTGATTGCATAACGTTTATCTGGATTTTCTAAATGCGCAGTTGAATGTTTTTCTACCGCTTTGTTGTAATTATGAGACGTCTGACGTAGCATCAGTAGGAATTAATCTAAACATCCTGTTAATGTTAATTATTTTAGAATTGTTGTTCAATTATCCTATCTATAATACAAAGTAGAATGATGTCTGTCCCTCCGTCCTTCTGTCTGTCTGTCCTTTAAGATCTCGGCAACCACTGAACCGATCGGATTCTACTCTTCAGGGAATATACCTACTGGTCCTTTGGTGGTTTAAGGCTATTTGCTTGGGGGTGGGACACCTCCCCCCCCCCTCCAATTTTTTAACGAATTTTTCGAATATTGCTAATTTTGCGAATTCGCTATTTATTTGCGAAAATTTGCGATCCATTCGTATTTTTTTCCGTAGGTAATAGAAGATGTAATTATACCTCTTGGGGCAAAGCCCCTAGAGGCTAGGGGCGCAGCTGCTAGTAAACTATATAGTAAGGGTTTTTCTCTTTAGCTTAAGATCTCAATTACTTCTGAACCGATTGAGATCTCCCTTTGAGGGAAGCTTCACCTAGGTCCTTTGGTGGTTTTAGTCCATTCTATTTTCAGATTAAAGTCTTGGGATGGATTTATGCTATTTTTTGTAGCCTCTCTACCTTTCTTTACAATGCCCCTAGAGGCACGGGGCGTACCATCTAGTACTTATATATAATGTTCTTTTTTTCTCTCAAGGAATCTGTAATTTGAAGCCTACAGCGGCCCAATTTGAAGATGTCTCTAAAATTGAACCAGGTGAAAAAAATACAGTCAATTCTAATGGGTATGATTGTGAGGATTTAGGAGAAGGGGGGACCTAACGCAGTCCACATGGGTGCTACATTGAGGTTGCTATTAAGAAATAACACCCCAAACAATTAAACATAATGAAGCATGAGCTCATAGGCGTCCAAGGGGGGGGGGGGGGGTAATGGGGCGATTACCCCCCCCAAAATTTTTTTTCATTTTACTCCCCCCATTTAAAATTTACCCCTATCCTGGGGGTGCCGTAGGCACCCCCAACCATTTAGGAGGGGGTATTTACCCCCCCAAACAATTTTGGGGGGGTAAATACCCCCCCCAAAATATAAAATCTCTAATAAAAAAAATTTTTGCGCGCTTCGCGCGCATTTTTGATACTATATATTTAATAAAATTTATATTAACCCCCCCCTAAAAATTTTACCCCGGGGGTAAATTTTGGGGGGGGTAAACTAAATTTACCCCTGCCAACAGGTTTCAGGGGGGGTAATCACCCCCCCCAAGCAAATTTTACCCCCGGGGTAAAAATTTTGGAGGGGGTTAAAAAAATTTGCGGCGCGCTTCGCGCGCCATTTTACCCCCC
This sequence comes from Acartia tonsa, assembly GCF_053477335.1. Lineage (NCBI taxonomy): Eukaryota > Metazoa > Arthropoda > Copepoda > Calanoida > Acartiidae > Acartia > Acartia tonsa. Next base: position 32,532,696 of record NC_137272.1, read on the forward strand.
CCCAAAACGATTTACCCCCCCAAAATAAAAAGCTTGTACGCCCCTGCATGAGCTATTGAAACCACTATCCAACCAAGACAAAAGTCGTTAAACACCTCTCCTAAAAATGATTCCTCTAAAACTTAAAATTTATTTGATTTCCAATCGATTAGAAAAAAGTGCTGAATCATATGTAAAAAATGTATAACACATTGTATCATAGACGTTGTCCTGGACAGCAAACCATCTATTGTGAAGCAGCATATAGGGCCCCATAAAGGATGACGTCATACAATATGACTGACCAATGATAGGCCAGTATACATACATTATACATTTTACACATTCATACATATAACGTATGCTGGCCTATCATTGGTCATTTTTATTGTAGGACGACATTAAAAAATATTGGTCCTGAACCTGCGGTTCCTTTAACCTGTGTACCCTAACCCTAAGGCGCTACTCTTTACCCAATTTAAGCTAACCTAAACTAAAATATAAAACAAACAGATTGTTTCAACTTATTTAAAAAGAAGAGGTAGTGGGGTTTATGTGCTCAAAAAGAGCCCAGAAATAAGGTATAGCCAACAAGCGAAATAAATCTAAAAAAAATGGGGTGGGGGGGGGGGGCAAATAAAAAGGTCGCTATTTCAACAACAGCTGAAAGTCACGTATGGAATTCTGGATTTTTTTCGAACTAATTTCGTTGTTGGTACAAGCTGGAAAGAGCCTAATTGCAATGTTTCTGACAAAGAATTGATTAAAAGCGAAGCTTTTCTATAATTAGGGTCGGTCGGTCCGTCCGTACGTCCGTCCGTAACAGATAGCTTTTTTTCGTTAATTTAGGCATGTTAGAATTGTCCTATCGATTTCAAACTTTGCATGGTAATTCCTTTAGTAGTTAGGTACGATTTAGAAAGCGTAGCAATTCTATAATCATTACCAGAATGTCCGTAAGTCAATTTTAAACATGTCGATTTTTTTACTTTTTTAACAACAAATTTTCATGTGATCTAATCATCCAATTGATCTGATTTTTGGTATATCAATTCCTGGAACAACAAAGTATAATGTTATAAGCAAAGCAACTCTATAATCAAGTCATAAAAATGTAAGTATGTTCATAAACATTATCCTGTATCCAGCAGTTTTTCAACAAATTTACTTACAATTTTGGTTTGACTCTTATACATTTATATTTTGATTATTCAGTTCTGACACTATACAGTATACACATGTTAATGTCCGTTTGTTCTACTGTTTCAGTGCTTTGCTTTTATGGATGTTGTCATCCTTGATTTTAATTTAAATTTAGATGAAACTATTACTGACCTACTGAACAACGGTGGTGAGTCAACTACTTCAGCTGTAACTACTTCAACGGCTGTAACCCCTACTACTACTACTGCAATGACTCATTATGTCAAACACAAGGCAAAAATATATTTGGCTTTAATCGTACGGGGAGAAAGTCGCTCCAACAATCTGCATGTGACGTCATAAAAATGAGGGAGTTGACAGGAGAAGTGGGAAAAAAACCCTAAGAAAAAGATGGATAATCACTTATTTATATGGCGCCACAGGCTGATTTTTTGAGCAACTTTCTCCCCGTTCCATGATCGAATCATGTTTTCAAATATGAACCAGCGGCATTAACGTTTGAACATTCAACTTTATGAATCAACCAATCAAAATTTAGTTTAAGTCTCCTCCCTTATATTGTACACTGAAGATAAAATTTACAGGAAAGATTAAACTTAATGTGGGATGACGGTAAAAACCCACAATTTGGCGTCAGAAAAAATACAAAAAAACCCCAAAAATAAGATGTCTATTGTCAAATCATACATAACATATATTTTATCAATAAGTCGGTTATACAACATTTTTTCTGTTGTTGCAAATGTAAGGCTTTTTTGTCATAAAGAGTCAAATATATATTTTTTACAGATGGATGAATCATTTTTTGAACAGGTTACAGTTTTAATATTCGTTTCAGTAAGGCTTCGAAACTGCTAAATATCCGCTTGATTTTATCCAGTTCTCAACCACATCGAAAAATTATTAATAGCATCGAATTACAGAAAGTTTTCACAAACATTTTTAAAAATCATAAAAGTTGAGACCGTCTTCTTCGGCCCCTCGGGGCTAAAAAATGGTTTTAATATCCGTGGAAAGCTCTCTATAATACGATGCGATAGATGACTATTCCAGTAAGTCTCTAAATCCGATTTATTTCTGTTGAACTAACACTTGTTCTCTGTTTTGGGCTAAGGCCTTAGGTGCAAAAAGCAGAAAAATATCCGATAATTTTTAATTTTATTATCTGCGGAAAACTGTCTATAATACTAAGTTGGTGAAAATAATTGTTTAAAACTATAGGTAGCTAACACATCAAGAAATGACACAATGCAATGTTCTTTTGATTGTGGTCTACACCCTGACTGTACAGTCTATCAACCCTATGAGGTAATATACAGGGAGGGAGGGGACAATGTGGAATAATATTGATTGTGGACTACACCCTGACAGTAAATATCAACCCTATGAGGTAATATACAGGGAGGGAAGGGATAATGTGGAGTAATTTTGATTGTGTTCTACACCCTGACTGCATAGTCTATCAACCCTATGAGGTAATACCAGGGAGAAATGAAATCATACAATACAAATGACCAATGATAGGCCAATATTCATTTAACCATTAGTCAATTACATTGTATACTGGCCTGTCATTGGTATATTGTATTGTTTGACGTCTTTTTTACTAGGCACTATCAATTGCTTCGGTTAGGGCACAGCAGGTTTAAGCCCACTGCAGGAGTTGGTCATGAGAAAAAACTATTCCTCCCCTTTATTTTTATTTTTATCAAAAGGTGGGTGGGTGTAAGAATGCTATCAGTGCTCCAAAGGCACTTTGAGGGAAAACACCGTTTTACTTAAAGGAACCTTGCAAGAAATTTACCGCTTTGACTACTGAAAGACTTCCACGAGTAGACCCAATACCCCAAATTTGAAGCCTTCAGCTTTATTAACAAAAAAGTTACAGACATTTCAAAATGATCCTTTTAGTACAATGAAAATTTTGAAAGATTTTTGTGGTTCAAATTTTGGGTATAGAGTCTACTAGTGGCAGACTTTCAGCAGTCAAAGCGGTGTATTTCTTGCATGCTTCCTTTAATATCTATGTTTTTAGAATGGATGTTTGTTGGGAAACCTGAATTGTGAATCTGCAACACCGAAGGAGGTACAGTATTTTTTTCATATTAATTTTCAACAAAACAAGGTTGACAACATTAATAAAAGTGAAGCCTTGAAATGGTAGGACAAACGGACATTAACACTTATATAGTGTCAGAACTGGATAATCAGAAGATATAAGAGTCGAAGCAAAATTGTAAGTAAATTTGTTGAAAAACTTCTTTATACAGGATAATGTTTATGGACATACTTACATTTTTAGAACTTGGTCATAGAGTTGCTTCGCTTATAACATTATACTTTGTTATCCCAGGAATCAACATTCCAAAAAAACAGATCAATCGGATGATTACATCACATAAAAAATTGTTGTTAAAAAAGTAAAAAAATCAAAATGTTTAAAATGGGCGTACGGACATTCTTGTACTGATTATAGAGTTGCTTTCTAAATCGTACCTAACTACTAAAGGAATCACCATGAAAAGTTTGAAATCGATAGGACAATTCTAACATGCCTAAATTAACGAATAAAAGCTATCTATCTCGGACGGACCTACGGATGGACGTACGGACCGACCCTAATTATAGAAAAGCTTCGCTTATAAAATTTACTTCATTATCAGGGAGGGAGGGGACATTAGGCTATTTAATACGCTAGTCCCCAAAGTTTCATAATAACGATTTTTCATTTGTTGCCTTAACAAAATGGGGGACTTTTATTGAATTGTGATTGGTTGGTTCACTAAGCATCAAAACGTTTCAACCATTAATTATAATCTACAGAAGGCGTATCTTTGTGTATAATCATTGGGGATTTACATCAATTTACTGGCTATTGTCTTATCTCTTTGGTTCCCTGATTAATTATAGAGAGTTCGTTTATGTATAGTAATGTATTAAAGCTTCTCTTTTTGGAAAATGTATTTTACTTTAGATTATTGGCGAGTATTATGTTTCCACGGCTAAACTACACGGTAAGTGTATTCATATCAATGTTACATAGTACTATGATGTCTGTTTGTCTGTCTTTCTAGCGGATTTTGCTAGCTTTTCAGTAAATATACGTACCGTACAACCTGCCTAGGTATTAAAATTTCCTCAAAATAAAATATTTTAAGATGTATTTACTTTTAAATGAAGACTTTTTGTTGATATTGCCATTTCAATTGATTTTCTTGTTTTTTTTAATGTAAAGTATTTTTAAAAGCGAAGCTTTTCTATAATTAGGGTCGGTCCGTCCGTCCGTCCGTCCGTCCGTACGTCCGTCCGTCCGTCCGTCCGAGATAGATAGCTTTTATTCGTTAATTTAGGCATGTTAGAATTGTCCTATCGATTTCAAACTTTGCATGATAATTCCTGTAGTAGTTGGGTACGATTTAGAAAGCGTAGCAACTCTATAATCATTACCAGAATGTCCGTACGTCCATTTTAAACATGTTGATTTTTCTACTTTTTTAACAACAAATTTTCAAGTGTTTTAATTATCCGTTTGATCTGATTTTTGATATATTGATTCCTGGGACAACAAAGAACAATACTATAAACGAAGCAACTCTATAATCAAGTCCAAAAATGTAAGTATGTCCATAAACATTATCCTGTTTTTAAGCAGTTTTTCAACAAATTTACCTACAATTTTGATTCGACATTTATACATTTATGTTCCGATTTTTCAGTTCAGATACTATACAAGTGTTAATGTCCGTTTGTCCTACCGTTTCAGTGCTTCGCTTTTATGGATGTTGTCATCCTTGTTTTATTAGAGAGTTGTCCTCCATGCTTTGGTGTTTTGATTGTAAGTTTTCATTTTTATAAATTTTAGTCAGGGAAATGATATTATGAAAAACAATTCTAAAAGAAAATTTCCCCACAACCCCCTTCCCCTTTTCCATCATACTTTAAAAGGTTTCGTGATTTTTGTAGAATTGATTGTTAGAATAGCTACCCCTGAATTTTAGTAGCTTTGATTTTTGTAATAATTCAATCCCTGCTTACTTACCCATTCGAAAAATTTTATTCGTTCTATAATTACTAGCGGCTGCTTGGGGAAAGTAAACACCCTCTATTTTCTTTTTAAGTTTTCAAAAGAAAATAATGATTTGGGGGGGGGGGGTCATCTTTTTATGGGAAGACATATTACAAACCTTTGCTGGGCCTATAAGAAGCTTCACGGTAAAGGGGAACAATATGGGTTCAGCGGATAATGATATCCTTCGTTACAGACAAAAAAGCTTACTATTATATCTTTAAGATTCGCTCCTAGCCTCTAGGGGCTTTCCCCAAGAGGTTTGGTCAACCTAATTTTTCGTATTTTAGATTTAAAAGCATAAATAAAAAAGTTTTTTTAGGGGAAAATTTTTTTTTATTAGGTGGGGGACGGGGTTAGTCGAATCCCCTTTTTAATTTTAGTTTTTAAAAGATAAATCGGAGAGGGGGTAACTTTCCATTCTTTTTTTTTTGGAGGGGGGAAATTAGGTCAAAATTAGGTCAAAACCATTACAGGACCAATAGGTATATTCCCTGAAGAGTAGAGCCCAATAGGTTCAATGGTTATTGAGATCTTAAGCTTCAGACGGACAGACAGACAGACATCGTTCTACTATGTATTATAGATAGGATTCTTGATTTGGTAATCAAAACCTTTTTATAATCATCCATTTTTTACCGAAAAAAAACTTTTTAAGAATATGTATGCTTTCTTTGCCTTATTTTTTAGAGAGATGGATGCTGGTTTTTTCCAACCAAAGGATTGGTAACTTATTGGGGTAAAGATTTTTTAAATCCAAGATATTTTAGTGCTTTCTTTCACAGTGCATATCGAGCAAAAAAACCTTCTTAACCCCCCCCCCATTTTTTTTATAAAATATACCTGCGGCGCCCTTACTATGTACTCAATAAAACCTAACTTACTTAACCTAGTCTAAGTTAACACATGAAAAAATATATGCTAATTTCAGTTTTGTTAGCACCAAGAGACTAACGCCACGGGCCGACAAAATAGGGATTTATTTTTTGATTATTCATTTTACTATCTACAGAAAATTCCTTATAATACAAAATAAAAGGTTTCTTTTACAAACAGATCTATAGAATAGATGACTTTTTTCGTCTGCTAGCAAATTGTTTTTTGCTACTTGGATGTGTTAATATTCCTGACAACATTGGTTAGGTTTTAAACCCACAATTGAGAGTCGGCACAAGGTTATTACGATATGGAATAGTTATTTCTCGCATCGTATTATAAACGGCTTTCCGCGGATATAGAATGTACAATTATAAGATTAAAACTATTTTTTTAGCCCCGAGGTGCCGAAGGCATCGGCTAAAAAATGGTTTTAATCTTATGATTGTACATTTTTATATTCGTAGAAAGCTGGATATAATACGATGCTAGACATAGTTTTTTCGTATGGATGAGAACCGGTTCCTATCCACCGGATTCGAATGAATAGGAGAAATACAGTTATTTAACCCTTTCTCCCTCTAGTGTTTTAGTCTAATCTTCTTTATTTTGCCAGGGGCAAAAACTACGTGTACAAAATTTGGGGGTGAGATTTATAAACAGTGGAACGAAGCAACTCTTCAAGATATGATGACCGTGACAAATAATACAAGAGTCTGGCTTTATACTGAACATATAAATCAGGTAAACATTAATTTATAAATCAGACAAAACGACTGACTGAAAGGAACATGAATAATTTTATTGATTTATAAAAAATAAGCAAATAAACAAGAAAAGATTATTTATATAAATATTTAGCTATGATTATAAAGCTAATTTTTTACTTTTTCTTATTTGCCATTGATATCATTTACATTTACATCCATATTTCTAGACTGCGTTGCTACAATAGATCAAATTACATATGGTCAAATTTACAAAAGGTTTAATGCTACAAATGGTCTAATGCTACAAAAAGTCTAATCTTACAAATTTACTGTGTGATGGTGAATGTCGATTTTTTAAAAGTAAGGTTGTATCGGGTTCTAAACCATTCCATTGGGTAGCCAGAATACACTTTGGACAAACTGTCGTACGAAATTTTTAAATTTCAGCCTGTGACCAAAGTTATTCAAGAAAGAAATTATGGTTTCAAATTTTGTGCCTGTGTTTTATCACAATATTGGATTCTTTACATTGTTTTATTGTTGAATTGACTAATCTTTTTAAATTTTGTAATTTAGGTTTTTGGAATGGTAACACTAGACCTTGTGTAGGATTAGATCTTTTGTAGGGTTAGATCTTTTGTAAATTAGATCTTTTGTAACATTTGACCATTTGCAGGATTAGACCTTTTGTAGGGTTAGACCTTATGTAGGGTTAGATCTTTTGTAGCAAAGCCATATTTTTAGACAGTGACGGTGAAAATTGGAACTGATCAATCATTTTCTTACACAGCAACAGAGACACAGGTAACAAAGTTAATAAATCACAGGGAAGGAGGGGTCATTGGGCTTTTAATTACACTGGTACCCAAAGTTTAAAATAATTTTGTTTGTTGACTTGTGCAACTTTTACAAAATTTTTATTGGTTAGTTCATAAAAAGTAGTGTCCAAACGTTTCATCCAATATTTCAAATCTACAAAATGGTAATATTGTTTATCCTTATAGGGTAGGTATATAAATATATCGTCAATTGTATAATCCCTTAAGAATAAACTGTGTGATTAATATGATCTTAAACTTTACTAAACGAGCACTCTCATTCGTTGGCCTAAAAACTTTGAAGTTTTAAAACTATCAGTGTTTAAACTTTTCCACCTATAATTTTAATCTAGAGAAGGACTTTAGATATGTATAATCCTCGGCTCCATAGCCATTTACCCCAACTTAATCTAAAATATTTATCAGACAAAGGGGGGAAGGGGGGGGGGGTGTTAGTTTTATAAAACAAATTTCAAAGAACGTGTCCTAACTTTTGTGATTTTTAAAAAATAGCTAGTCGGTGCTTTTAGTAAGTAGTAGATGTAAAATGATTCATAGAATTTAGTTATGCAATCGGTAGACCTCTTATTTTTGAACTAATTTTTTTTTTTTTTTAAATCAAGTTGGTTTTAAAATACTTAAACGCTACAAAAAAAGAAAAAGTATGATCTGTACGTTCAGCCGTTTGGCAGCTAGCAGCTTTTAAAATTCATAGATTTTTGGAAATATTGCTTACCAGCAATATTTTACCGTGAACTGCAGTAGATCTAAGAAAAAAATTGCCATTATGAACAAAAATAGTAAGATCTTTAATTTAACACTTTACTTTTGAATTCTGTTGAGTAATTATTGAAAAAATCTAGTTTGTTGAAGCCCGGTGATTCAAAACTTTGAACTTCGGAAGCTCGTCACGAATGGGTTAAACAAATCACAAAAGTTAGTACACGTTCTTTGGAAGAAAAAAAAATTCCTAAAAGGATAACTTCTTTAAATCAATCAATCATCTATTTTTTAATCCCTTAAGATCCTTGTGGTATGTACAGGATTTTTGCAACTTTTGGGGGAGGTGTGACCTTCTACCCACCAATCAAAAAAACAAATAACAAATTTTTAACTTGGAGTTGATCTTAATTTTAAAGAACTATAATTTTTTCAGAACAACAAATTAGAGTTGACATATGGATCAGATTATGGATACTTTGTAGATCGCAGGAAAGTGTTTAATCGACAGTTAAAATCTAAAAATATTTTTAAACAATGATTAATACAACCACTAAAGCGAAGCTCAGCATATCATACAGACAAATTAACGTTTTTAAATATAGAGAGTCAGCTTCATTAGATTTAATCTTATTCAGAAATCTTAGCCAAAATTTTGTCACAAATCTTATTAAATCCAGGATGCTTAATATGTATTAACTTATATTTTACTTTTCCCCAAGAGGTAATTTAAAAAAAAATAATTATTTCTGATCCTGCCATTTTTTGTAAAGTAACTGCCTCACCACCAATTTTTAGGGAGGGGGGGAAATTTTCCTTTTTTGGGGTGTTGGGGGTGTCCTACCCCCCAAAAAATAGCGTAAATTCATCACAGGACCAGTAGGTATATTCCCTGAAGAGTAGAGCCTATTCAGTTCAGCGGTTACCGAGAACTTAAGCTTCAGACAGACGGACAGACATCAAGCTACTTTGTATTATAGAAGACGTGATTGTTAAGTAAAGTTAATAACCTAAACTAATTCATATACAATTTGGGGGCCCGGCTCCGTAGACTTTTATAATGTTTTTGATAATCGAATAGGAAAGAATCATCAAGGCCGTCCAAGCTTTTATTTTGAGGGTTGTAAAATAAGGGGTTCAAAGGTTTGGAGGGGAAATCTAATATATTTTTGGATGAGGAGATTAAAAGTTTGAGGGGGATAAACACTCCCCTGTGATTAACCACTGCACAGGGCGGATACAAAAGCCCGTGCTCTCTGCCATGTCAACGCTGGACAACAGCTCTTTGGAGATGCTATGTAAAAAAAGATTATTTGGACGCTTTACTTTTTCCAACGTCTTATTTTGGCCATAAAACAAGTTGTTATCAAATTTCAATTTTAACAAATAAAGTTAGTTTCTGCTTTTATTAGATGCATTTATGCAGGAATAAGGTATAGCCAACAAGTGAAATAAATCTAAAATAATATTTGGGGGGCAGATAAAAATGTCGTCAATTTGTGCCCCCAAACAACAGCTGAAAATCATGTTTAGGTTTCGTGATTTCTTTCGACTTAACCTCGTTGTTGGTATAAGCTAGCAATTATGATGCACAATTACATAATGGATATAATTTTATTCAGTTTGACTTTACAATAACATTTAATAATTACTTCAAATAAAAATTACTTAAAAAATTAATATACTAGAACTCTTATCAGAAAATTGGACCAGTTGCCATATCATTGGTTGAAAAGTATAAACATTTTGGTACAAGGGACAGGTAACTTTATAACTTATCCAAACCTGATAAGTTATAAATAGTTGTATTTCTAAAGATAAATCTGGCTTTTAGGAAATTTTACTCTCCAAAACTTTTGTTGCAAGTATTTTTGGAATTAGTTATATGTAATTAAACTACTGGCTTCGCCCCTAGCCTCTAGGTACTTTGCCCCAAGAGGTTTGATCAACCTAATTTTTCGTATTTTAGATTTAAAAGAAAAATTTTTTAAAAATATTTATTTTTTTAAGAGGGAAATTTTTTTTTTTGGGTGGGGGTTAGTCGACCCTGCTGTTTTAAATTTAGTTTTAAAAAGAATTTTTCATTTTTTTTTTTGGGGGGGGGGGGGTTGAGGGTGTCCCACCCCTCAAGAAAATAGTTATACACCTTTCTAGGACCTATGAGAAGCTACCCTTTAAAGGAGAACCTGATCGGTTTAGCGGTTAGCGAGATCCTTCAGTACAAACAAACAAACAGACAGAAAGACATTGTTCTACTTTGTATTATAGATGTAAACATGAACATTCGTGTGCCAGAAATTGCTTTTAAAATTTGGGCAGATTATGGTGTCTGAAAGTCCATCTAGGACAGTAAAAACAATTATTAAAAACTTAAAGTTTATATTTCCAAAGAAGCATTAGTAAACAAAACAAATAAATTCAACTAAAAATTTGTACATTTAATTCCACACAAAAATATTTCAATTACAATTTTAAATAGAATATAAGATATAAAAACAAAAATCATATAATTTAGCTAGAATTTTGAAATATTTATTTACACAAAAAGTTATTGCTTAGAATTTAAAATTCAATCATGAATGTAACCCTTTAAGGTTATTAAAAAATTATTTTTGTTCCAATTTGTACACTTACTACTTCAACCCGAAATTCAAACAATTTGTAACTTAAGAAAATAACAACTTTACAATATTTTTTTTTCATTCAGTCTTGAGTATATTGTTCTTTTAAGAATTATTGACTTATTTAAATAATAGCAAAATAACTTTTAAGAAATTACATTATATTTACAAAAGGCCACCAAACAAACAATATTAAAAACCTTGAAGTTTGAAATTAAATCATTCTTTCTGTGCCACCTCCATTCACTCTTCTCTCCTTACCATTCACACTATAGGACCTAACATAAAAAAAAAAAAATATATTTGAAGAAAAAAATCACAAAAATAACATTTCACATTATAGCAAATTTTAGTATTAATACTTTTGGGTTACAGAGAATTGAACTAAGGTGGATTCTTTAAATAATAAGAGTCACTGCATCGTGGTGAGGTAAAATTTTGCCTCAACAGTGATGCAACAACCCTATTTCTTCCTTGCTCAAAATTAAGGTCCAGAATTTGTCAAAATATAAAAAATGCACATTCAATAAATTATTTAACAATTTCTACTTTTTTTCAAATAAGCTCACAAAAAGCTAATATTCAATGTTATTATTATATAAGCATCAAACAAACCTGACAAATTCTCTTCTGATGAACTCTCAGAGGAACTAGAGTCAAATGTTATTGATTTATAATTATTAAACAAACCTGGCGGTTATATTAAGAGAACTCTCTTTAATTAAACTCTCATAGGAACTAGAGTCGGGTGTCATCATTATATAATTATTAAACAAACCTGACAGTTGTATTAGAAGAACTCTCCTCTGATGAACTATCAGAGGAACTAGAGTCTGATGTTATTATTATATAATTATTAAACAAACCTGACAGTTGTATTAGAAGAACTCTCTTCTGATGAACTTTCATAAGAACTAAAGTCTGATGTTATGATTTTATAATTATTTAACAAACCTGACAGTTGTATTAGAAGAACTTTCTTCTGATGAACTATCAGAGGAACTAGAGTTGGGTGTCATCATTATATAATTATTAAACAAACCTGACAGTTGTATTAGAAGAACTCTCTTCTGATGAACTATCAGAGGAACTAGAGTCTGATTTTATCATTATTTAATTATTAAACAAACCTGACAGTTGTATTAGAAGAACTCTCTTCTGATGAACTCTCAGAGGAACTAGAGTCGGATGTTATCATTATATAATTATTAAAAAACATAACGTTGTATTAGACGAACTTTCTTCTGATGAACTCTCAGAGGAACTCGAGTCTGATGTTATCATTATTTATTTATTAAACAAACCTGAAAGTTGTATTAGAAGAACTTTCTTCTGATGAACTCTCAGAGGAACTAGAGTCTGCTGTTATCATTATATAATTATTAAACAAACCTGACAGTTGTATTAAAAGAACTCTCTTCTGATGAACTCTCAGAGGAACTAGAGTCTGATGTTATCATTATATAATTATTAAACAAACCTAACAGTTGTATTAGAAGAACTCTCATAGGAACTAGAGTCAAATGTTATTAATTTATAATTATCTAACAAACCTGACAGTTGTATTAAGAGAACTCTCTTTAAATGAACTCTCAGAGGAACTAGAGTCGGATGTCATCATTATATAATTATTAAACAAACCTAACAGTTGTATTAGAAGAACTCTCTTCTGATGAACTCTCAGAGGAACTAGAGTCAGAAGTTGTCTCTTCTGTCACTCTAAATCAAGAAAATCTATTAGAACAACATATTAATGCTAAAAGTTGCAATACTGTTCTGACTAAAATCAATATTTTTTTTCTATTGTAAAGAAAAATTTTTTTTTGTATGACTCAATTAAATAATAATCAATAAATTAGGTTTTTCAGATATCTTTAAAGGTTAAGTTCTCAAATTTGAATCCTAAAATCTTATTAATCAGTTAGGGGTTCTTGTAAGTTCATATTGAACTCAATTGAGGAAAGTTTTATTAACTATCAAAGACCATAGAGGTTAATGGGGTAGGCACTAGTTTAAATAAATGAGACCAGCCTTTCAATTTTGGACATGAAGAAAAAAATTTTTCTTACTTTTGACAATTCTGCGCGGCATCCACAGATGTTCTTCCTTGTTTCCTGCTTATTGTACTCAAACTCTGGTGGAGGTCAAAATTTTTTACTTTTTCCCTGAAAAATAAAGTAAAATATAATGATTATTAATATTTGATTTAGGTTTTTAAAAATCATAAACAGTTTGTCAGTTTTTGAAGAAGAAACAAACATTTTAGTTATTTGTATGTTTTTTCCATGTGCACTAGGCAGGTTTTATATTCATTCATTTAAAGATTATGATAAATTGAATTTATGGCATATTTTAATGGCATAAAAAAAGAATCTTCCTAAAGATAATGGTATATTTTTGACCTGAATAAACATTCCTAAATTTGAAATCCAACACTTTATCTTGTATTTCATTAAAACAGAAGATTTTGGATTGAAGAAAAGCTAAAGTCTTACTTAAAATTTTTCTCTGATTCTTCAGTGGTAGTGCTTGAAAGGCTGCTTGATGAAGATGACTTTACTTCAATTTTCCCACCAGCCCTAGACATATGAGCATTTAATTCTAAAGCAGCAAAGTTTTATTTTTTTTCAAATGAACTGTCTTTTGAATTTAAAAATAAATATTGTGCTTTCATTTTAAAGCTAGTTTAATGGAATCTGGGCTTAGCTGTGTTATTTAATGTGATATATCATGCATTCTAATTATTTTTATTTGATCTTATATAGCAATGGAGCATTTTTCTAATATAGATACAGTATAATGCAAAATTTACATCCAAAATCTGTAATAATTTATGCTTCATAAATTATTACCAAGGCTAATTTCTAAACAAATTAAACTTATTGTTTTGAACCTGATACCCAGAAAGAAAATTTGATATAAAAAAATCAGTAATAGATGTTTTAATTCATATTTAATTAAATAAATTTATATATGAATGGCATTGAGATATAAGTTTCTTCAAATTATTCAACACTAAATTGTTTATTTATCATGTCTAAAGTCAACAATCTTATCACTTTTTAAGTTTTTTAATTAGTATAGCTACTCTTCTAATTTTACTTCAGTGTGTCTGTATCATTTTATGTCCTTTACTTTTTTCTAAACCCATAAATCCTTTAGAATTAAAAGTACTTTGCCCCATAAAAATTACCATCCTTTAAATCAATTTGATGTACTTCTAAATTGTAATATAACAACCGTAGAAATAGCAATGAAAATAACTCCCTCTTTCTCAAATTACACCAATACTGGACATCACTCTTCTTGTTTTTTAGGAAAATTTTAAATTTAGAATCTAACAATAAGAATAAGTTTATAATTGCAAAGTAAATTTTGAATTTAGGTAAAGAAAAAAGAAGCAAATGTCATCTTATTCATTAATTTTCATATTATAAATTTTCTTTTTACTTATTATTAATGTATTTCAAAATTTTACATCAATGTGAAAATACTTTTATAGTATTTCTTTTCTACAAACATAAGATAAGGTTAATTTATATTTGTTGACAGAAAAATTAAATACAATTTAATATAAATTTTATCAATTCTTATATGAAATAGCAGGATGTCTTTCTTTATTTATCTCTGACTATTTATCTTTGTGTATTATTGTACTAAAGGATCTTGCAAACTAATTTGATATGATTCTCCTTTACAATGTAGTTTTCCATAACTCCTGGTTAGCTTTACAACTATTTTTGCAAAGGGTACCACCCCACTTCCAAGAGAAATCAACTTGAGAAAGGAGAGGTAGGTTTCGGGAAAATATCCGTAAAGGTGTGTGTTTTAAGGCTTAAAAATAGTAATAGAACGATAATATTCACTAAATATGTGTATTTCTTATTGAAAAGAACTATAGACAAATTTTTTTTTTAAGTTAACATAAATTTTTATCGTTCTACTACTGTTTTAAATTTATAACACATAACCTTTACGGATTTTACCCGAAACCTATCTCTTCCTTTTTAAAATTTTCTTTAATTAAAAAAAAACTTAAATGAGTTGTGGTCAAATCCCCCCCCCCCCCACTTAAGTGATACTTATCTCTTGTTACCTGTTAGGTTGTGGCTGAGAATATTGTGCTCCCATTCCTCCTCCACTTGCATATCTCTGGAAAAATAAAATTAAACTCTCTTTTTATTTCTCACGTATTCCATCTTCATGATTTTCCACTTTTTTTATATTTTATTTTCTCTTACTTTTGCCACTTAAAAAAAAAAAAAAAATAGAAGTTATTTCTAATAGTTATTAATATGCTGTTTGTCCTGCCTTACCTGTGTATTTTGTATTCTTGCATCAGGTAAACTCGCCTCTGCTAAAACACTTGGACTTGTTGAACTTGATGAACTGCTGCTTGATGAAGATGTGGATAGTCTACCTCCGGCTAAAAGTAATACAAAAATGTAAAATCTTTTGAAAGTTCCAGCATTGAAACCATCTCAAGTGCACTACTTAGATTGCTTGTTGTTGACTTTTATTGATTTTTAAATTGACAAGCTCATGCAAACTATAACATTAAACATATGAAGGACATACAAGTATTTCTAAAACTGAAGGATTTGCTAAGCTGCATTCAACTTACTTAATGCCTCAGATGTGTTAGACATCTTAGTTGCTGACTGGACAGTTTCATCATCTGCCAAGGTTGCAGTTGATGAAGCATTTGATAATCTTCTTGCCAATCCAATATCTGCCTCATTGGTTGAAGAATAGGCAGAGTAGTTTGAAACTCTGCTAGCTGATCTACTCAGTCCATCTGAGGAGTAGACAACTGAATTATCCGAAGCTCTTCTTGCTGACTTAATTTCACCATCTGTAGAAGTAGATGAGTAAGCAATAGAATGATCAGATGTTCTTGAAGCCTTCCCAATTTCAACATCTGAGGCAGATGTCTCTGATTGATTTGAAATTCTTGACGCCATTTTATAATTTGTATAACTGTCAGCTGAAGCAATTGATAAGACTGAAGAAGCTCTGGTTACCTCACCATCAGATGAATAGGCAATAGAATGATCAGACATTCTTCTAGTCATCCCCACAATATTTGAAGTGTCAGATTTTGTATCTGATGATGCCATTGACTGATGTGATAATCTTGATTCAGCCCTTCTGAAACTTTCTTCATCAGCTGATGATTGTGAGGAGTAGTTTACAAATTGAACTGACAACTTTTTAGCTGTTCTCACTGTAGTTGCATCACTCAAAACTAATGATGACCCTGTTGAGTCTAGAGAATTTCTTGATGATTCAACAGAATTATCAATTGTTTGCTTTGGTAAGCTCAATAGACCTTTAACTTGCTCTACATCGTCCAATTTTGACAAATTTTCAACCTCATCTTCCTCTGTTTTTGAATTGCTAATATTGAACTTCCCAATGTGGTCAATATTCTGGTACATGTATGTACTAATGGTGTCTTCTGCTTCAGTATGATTTTCGAATGGAGGTGTAGCTAGGGAGTAACCTTGATTGGAACCCATTCTTGTGTTTTTATTTTTGTCTTCAATGCTTGGATTAATTATGATAATATCATCTGTTTGATCTTTAAAATTATTTTGAACAATCTCTGTTGGCCTGATGGTGTCTATTGAAGACTTTGTTTGTTGCTTTCTTTCATTAATATTAGCAATAATAACTTCATCATCTGTTTTGATAAAATCAGCATCAATATGAGTGTTAGTACTGTAATTTTGTTGAATGTCTTCAATCATATGAGTACTAATTGGTACTGTGTTGTAGTTATCCAGATGTGTATCATGAACTATTTCAAAACTATTATTCTGCTGATGTGGAGAGTTGTCATTGAAGATTTGAGTAGTTTTTATAGTCATACCAATGTCACTTTTATGATTCTCCTGTTTATCATATTTAGGCTGATTCTTTTCATAATTAATAGTTATAGCATGTTGATCTGATTTTGCAATTTCAGGATTGTAATGATCTTTTTCATCAACAGTGACAGATATCACATCTTCTTCAAACTTTGTAATATCATGAGAAAGCTGACTTTCATTACTTACAGCAATGATAGGATCCTGAGGTGACTTTGTGATATCTAGTTTGGGATGAGTATTGAATATCTTACTTGTGTGGTGAGTAGACATCTTTACTTCATCCCCACCAAGAGTTGATGAGGTGTCAGAGGAACCTAAATATATATCACGATCAAATGTGATGATTACAATGGATACAAAGGTTACAGTACTGTTAAAATAAAATATGATTTAATTCAATGTTATTATTTTCTTTATTTCAATTGAAATTAAATTATCTTATTATAATTAAATTTATTCAGAAAAAAAATTTCAAAAGTAGGCAGATTTTTTGTTAATAATACTATATGAAAATTTAATATTTATTTATAGTGTAAGAATATCCAAGTTTTATGATCAATTGCAAAATTTAAAATTACCTGAGTGTCTTTGAGCCATCTTGTACCCATTGTTCTGGCTGTCTAAATATGATATACAAATATAAACTTCTTAATTATACAGTTAACAGAATATAATGAGTCTTTAAAATATCATATTTAAAGTAAATAAAAATGTTATATCATAACTAAATGTAATTTCAGATGGTAATGAGATGACTATTTTTTTTTTACACAATTTGCATTAATTAATATAGCTATTCTCTAGCATAATTCATTGATTTTTAGATTCAATGTTTTTAAGACTGATAATTATATACTTGTATTAAAATATTAATTCTTGCAAACAGAGCAAACAATAAGAATTAAGAAATAAGTTTTGACTAGCTATTTAAAGGAAAGGTTAGATTAAAAAAAGAATAAAAAAACCTTTCAGAAAAAAACTTATTAAAACCTTTATTATCCTTACCTACATCAGTACTTGTATCTGATGATTCATCAATAGAACCAGCATCAAACACTTGTATACTGTTAGAATCCTCTGAAATAAATAAAAGTAATTATTTAATTAGATTACATTTATATTATAAATAGATAATGGATTAAATGAAAATTAAACAATCTAAATTCCAACAATAACATAATTGTTGAAGTGTTAGTTATTGGATGAAAAAGCATTATGGTTATATAGATAGTTGTTTAAAAATATTAACCTGAAAATCTAACAGAAGACATTGGAATAACTGTAATATTTTGGCTATCTGTAAAACATTTTAATCAAAAATATGAAAATTAGGTAATTGAGTATTGTTTTTACAAAATCTGAGTCCTCTAGAGTCTAGAAGCACTAGTGTGTGTAAGGGGGGGGGGGTGTATTCAAATCCCCTATATTCAGTTTTAATTTTAAAAGAAAAAAATAAGTTTAGAAAAAAAGCTTTGTAGGACCTATGAGAAGCTACATTGTAAAGAAGAACCTTATCCAGCGTTTAGCAATATTCTTTGTTACAGACAAACATATAAACATATAAATATATAAGGATTATATAAATTTCAGTGAAGCAAAAACTAGGAAAAAGTTTAAATGAAAAGGGTAATATCAGTACTTGGTTCATTTGATTAAATTATGTGCCTGAACTAGAATCATCTGAAAATGAATTTCTTCTTGATCCAATCCTGGATCCAGCTCTGGAGCCTGCCAGAGATGGAGGTTGAGAGGTACCAATGAAGTCAAACACCTCTGTTATGCTAAAATGCATGAATCATTAAAAGAGTAATTTTTTTCTTTATGATTGACATAATACATAATAATCAATTGTGCATTATTAATAGTTAAAATGATAAAGGAATTGATGCAATAATAATTAAATTGATTGAACAAAAAAAGTGCGACTTTGTATTTTAGTTGATAATTAATATAAGATTTACAAAATAAATTTAAACCTGCTAAATTTTCTGCTTCCCATTGATCCAAAATCCTCTCTTTGTCTGTATGCTCCCGGGGACTTTGGGGGCATGTCATTTGCAGCCAGTCCACTGCCTTTTCCTCCAATAAACCCACCATATCCTAATTGCAACATTTTTTCAGATCTCATATAATTATCAGTTGAAAAAAAAGTCTAATAGTGACAATGGTATGTGCTAAACTGTATGAAATTTTTTTTTCTTCATATGTGAAATTTTATCATACTGTAAGAATGTTCCTGTAGTTGAAGATTGTTTGACATAATTGGGTGGTGCAATATAGCTGTATTGAGTTGTAGGTTGTTCTGCAGAATACCCTAAATATGCAATTAATACATAAGGATGTAGGTTTTAACCCTAAAAAAGTTTAACCATTTTTCCATTTAGGCAATTTTACTTAAAGTGTTCACGAAGCTGGGAAAAAGTTGATATATGTCACTGATTAATGTTTTTTAAGAGTACTGTTTTGAGAATTAAGTCTTAAATACTTCCCATTTAAAAATAAATCAAACTTTAAAAAAACGAATTTATTCCCTTGAAAACATCGTTGTATTTTGAGTTTTATTATACATATCTTAAAACCTATCAAAATCGACAAATAACAATCTTTTTGTTGAAGTTTACTTGCAAATTTAGAGTAGAATAAATTCTTTTGTTACATACATATTAAACTAACCAAAAAAGTTTGTAATTTCTTTTTACGGGGAGATTAAATGATTTTTACCGAAAATCGAAAAGATATTACCAAATATGGGTATAAGGTCAGCTGATTTATAGTTGTCGATTGTGTAACATAGCACCCTCATCCTATCTCAATATTTACTACTTGCTAAAAAAGCTTCAACATACTGCAGAGCTAAAAATACGATTAGGCCCCCACATAATTGGGGTATTTTACTATAGATTGAGAAAGTTTTTAGCTATTATGGTTTTTTTATTTTTGGGTAAAATTCTTGCTTAGATTATATTTGATTAATTAACTAAAATCTATAAAAGATATTTAAAAGAAACAATCTTTGAAACATGAATTAATTTGCTATAAGCGTTTTCTGAGTACAGCACAGCCAGGTTAAATCAAATACACACACACACAAACATACATAGGACTCCACAGAACTTGATTGTTTAATACTTCAAAACATGGAATAAGATAAAGAGACAACACAAATTATATTCTTTTAATATTAATCTGTTATTCATGGATGTACATTAATTAAAGCAAGGCTTTTATCTTAATCCTAAACACAATGTAAAGATGGTTCCTGAGGTAATAAATCAAGTCAGTTACCAATAAACCTATACAAAAATTGAAATAAAATAACATGTTTTTTCAGTTATGGGAATAAAATTATTTACTTTTTATAGCTACTAGCGGCTTCGCCCCTAGCCTCTAGGGGCTTTGCCCCAAGAGGTGATAAAAAAAATTAGGGCGAAATTCATTAAAGGAAATCTTCAGCAACTTAACAAAATCCGTTGGTACCATTTGTACCACAAAAGATAAGAAGGGGGACGGAGAATGGAAAAGGGAAACATGAATGCCCAAGGTAAGTGAATGAGTGTGTGTGTGTGTGTGTGTGTTAATTAAATTCGACACATTACGAGATTATTTTACGATGATAAAATGCTTTTTTTTATGTAAATACTATAGAAAGACTGCTATATTTTATGCTGAATATTTGCAGCAAATGATATTTGTTTATTCTATTTAAACATTTTAATTCTTAAATATCATGCTTTCCACAGATTTAAAGAATTTTTCTTTTGTCACTATACCTGCATAAACAAAGCGGTATTTGGTAAATGATTTTATAAAATAAACCAAACTTTTTCATTACATTTTAGAGAAAGTTCAAAGATAAATATTATTAGAGATATATTACAAAAATATTTTCTAAGTATCAATTTTTTTGTTTTTATCTGCAAGCGAAGAAATAACTTATTTTCTCTTAGTTTAATTGATGCTCAGATTTTAACATTATTTTCATGTGGAAACACTCTCCGCATTTTAAACTGATTTTTTTCTAACTTAACTGAACTTTTAAGGCATAATTCTTTGAAAATTACTTAAAATATAAAAAAAGGTAAACGAAAATGCATTTTGAAAAATTAAATTCGCGATCACTTTAAAGTGTAAGGTCGACCACATAAACCCCTTACTTTCAATTAAATGGAAAATAATAGGGGTGTAGTTATTAGTTTGTTTTTTCATTATTTTAGGTCAAATTAGGTTAGTTTATAAATGGTACATAACCCACAGGGGTTAGGCATTGAAAGAAACTACCTTCTTATCCACCCTCCTCCCCTCTTTTTTCAATCTATTCAATAGACATTTTGAGGGAAAACATAAAGGTGTGTTAATATAAAATCATTAGAAAAGGCTACAAATTTGTTTAATTTTACTTAATTTTAGAAGGGTAGCTACTCTATAACTAAAGTGTTTATAAAGTCCGGCCACATGTCCAAACATTACCTGAATATCTAAGGGAATCAGCTAACTCATTCTGGCTTCTGGGAAGTGTATCCTTTCTCTAAATAAATATAATTGTTAAAATTTTAATAAAATTTTGTCCACCCATTTGTTAATTATATTTTATATCTGAAATATATAGAGTAGTTTTTCAAATCTAGGTCATCATATTTGAAGCTGCAGAAAATTAATAATAAAAATTATAAAATTTTTACTGAAAATAAGCTTACCCAAGGCTCGGGGTCAGTTGATGACTCAGCTAAAAGAATAAAAATACATTTATGAGTGATTTCATAATAAGCCTAAGAATTAGAATAATGTATCTGAAGGTTTCCGTTTTCAAACAATTTTTGTTGTTCAAAACAATATTAATATTTTTTCATTTCTTCACAGCAGTATTATTAGTTATCACCCAATAGAATGTTGCAAAACAATACCTTTACATTTTAGTTAAACAAGAGCATGTTATACAAACCAACAAATAAAAAGTAAAGTAAAGTATCTTCATTTGTAATATAAATGACTTACTTTTAAGATAATCAAATGATGGGGATTTTATTGGAGATTTGTTGTTCATATTGCTCACATACCCAGATTGGAACTGTATATCCTTATCTAGAAATATCAAAATATAAATATGTTTTACATAAAAAAAGAGACAATTAGGTTGTTAACATTCAATGATTGAAAAGTTATACAGTTATGTATGATTAGGTAAAAATATTTGAATTTTATAAAATTATTGATTGAAAGATATTTAGATTCTAGACAGTCAATTGTAGACATCTGCTTAAAAGATTGCTCCATAACAGCTGATAAATAGACATTTATAAAGATATACTGTCAGACAAATTTACAAAATGAAAGACAGACAAAAAGATAAACATAAAACTTGAACGAATATTGAATCTTCTTATATATAAAGATAAATTTGTATTCCAGCTCAATCCTCTTATTCTAACCTTTTTGAATTTCAACAAGGTTAATCTAAAAAAGAAAACGGATAAAACCTAGTTTACCTGTTTTTATAGGATCTTGTATTTGATATGTTCTGCTCTGGTAACTTGTAAAGGAATTTGTGGACTGGTGATCAGTATAGTGTCGAGGTGGATCAATGTTTCCTGAATATTTTAATAACATTTTATGTGTGTATCTCTGTTGTTGATAGAACACAGGTACAAAAAAGAAAAGAAAACGAATAAACAAGATTTTGATATATTGCATTACAATGAAATTAGAGTAGCTACGCCCTAGCAAATAGTAGCTCTAGTTTTCTAAGGGTAGGAAAGAGCAGTTAAACCATCCAGAGCTAAACATAAGTATTGGGATGGTGTTTGGCTATTATCCCTTCTTCCTAAAGTTTTCCGATACAGAGCCCCTAGCTTAGATGCAAGGTGCAATGTGACAGTTCTCTATATTTCCTGACAACTCTTCTTTTAAACCTCTGATATTATATTTTTTGTATTAGGTTCGAAAAATGTGATAGTAAGTACTTTTGTATAAAGCAGAAATGAGACATTAAAACATTAAATATGAATTGTATATTTATTTACTTTATGGCTCTCATGAAGGTTAAAAGAATAAATAAAATTCTTATAATGAAAGATAAGAAATAGTTTAAATTCTCATCTTTTATAGCTGTTTATTATGCTGCCCATATACTTTATTTGTAAAATTAAAAATAAGAAGAAAAAATAATTCAAAGATGTTTAAAACTTCATGTTTTTAAATGATTTATTTACATAAAACACCCTTCAAAATCCCAAACATTGCATCATATTTAAAAAATAATCAGTATGGTTTTAAGTTATAAGTAGCCTTGCTACTGTCAATTCAATTGTTTTCAGGATATAGAAATAAATCAATTTAAATATTTATTATTTACAAAAAAATATTTTATAGATCATGATTTGTATTAAATATAGACAAACCAAAAATTTGTTGCATTTTTTCTCTTCATTTTAAATACAATTTTCTTTGATTAACTTTTAAACAACTGATTTAGGATTTTATATATATTGAATAAATCATCTTATTTTTCATATGAAAATTAATATAAAAGTTTTTTTGCTATTTTACATTTACTTTCTTACATTTTAGTTAGATTGTCTTTAGCTGAAAGATAAGAAAAGAACCGTATCAAGAAGGAAATTAGTCCCTATTGTTTTTGTTAAATTTCTAATGAATAGAAGGTAAATAATGGCCTTCTGTTTACAAAAAAATTTAACTTAATTTTTTTTTACTTTTAGCAATTCATATAAACACAATACTTACATTAAAATGATCTATGATCAATAATTTTATTGAAAAGCAATAATGTTTTTAAAAAAATCACTTATTTAAACAAGTAAAGAATCCTGTAGCATTGTAAGACCACTCATTTTTTTTAGGAAATTAATACATGGTATTGGCCATAGGTATTTTAACTCCAAAAAAGCTAAATTCAGCAATTTCGTTGATGATCACACTTGTATTAAAAATATTGAGAGGTACCTGAAGAATCCGAGTGGAAGCTGACCACAGTCATGTTACCATCATCATCATTCTCAATATTTCCCTAAGAAAAGAGTTCATTTTAGATTTTAAAATAATTCACTAAGTTTGATAATAATTTTGAATTCAATAAGGGAAAAGGTAATACTCATATTTTTCTTAGGAACCAACCATAAAAAAGGCCTTTGATTGCATAACCTTTTACAAAAGTCCAGAAGTGTGTATGTTGAAGTTGAATTCACATTTATGAATAAATCTCCTGTTTACCTGGAAATAAGTAGAATCTGAAGATGTTGATGAGCTACTGGAACTACTAGAGCTCTTTCTCTTTACTGGTTTGTCTTCAGTATGGCTAAATATACAAATCAATGGAATACAAAAAAAAATTTTGTCTCTCCTTTTTGTTATAAATTAGGAGATTTACTCCTGTACCCAGGCAAGGGAAAGTAGTAAAATACTTAAATTTGACATGAGCCTGGTATAATTTGATAATCTATCAGAAGCTTTCCTAAAGTGCAGAACTCAATGGTTCATTGGTTATTAAGATCTAATGGACATAGAAAAAAACCTTACTACTTTATATAATAGGGTATGACGATCTGCCTTAACTACAAAAACTAATACATTTTCCCCCCCATCTTATAAGAATCAAGATGCTAAAAATTAAAAGAATGAAACACAGTTCAAATTATATAATTTTTCCATCCATGAAGTTATCATTTTTTTTCTACAATTTAAAAATATTTTAACCTGGAAGACAAGAATATCCTTGAGTCATCATACTTAGTAGCAGGATAAGTATATTGGGTTGGTGGTACATAACTATCATAAGTTGACTCTTTTCTCCTAAAAAATTTGAAATAAATTAAGTTTAATTGATAAATTATAAATCAAGTGAATTTCCTAATAATTTGATTTAGAATAAAAGCTTACTTGACAAGAGTAGCAGGAGAGACAACAGAATTATAGGATGGCGAATCCCTAAACCCTGAAGGGGGTGGAGCCTGCCATCCTCTAACATCAATGTTGCTCTCAAGTCTTTGCAACTTGGGCTCTGGATTAGCCAGGCTTGACCTGAATATTATAACTTTTAATGAGAAGTTCATCACATTACTAAAATCTTCAACCATTTAAATCAAATATATGTTTCTATCATATTAAAGTTCAATTGGCAGCATAATTTTGGGTATAGTCCCTTACATGGCAACGCCTCTTAAGGGGCGTTTCGTTGTATTTTCACAGTAGCTTTTCCCCTATTTCTAGCCACTGTGGAGGGCTCTAACCCTGCAGGGCAATCACCTAACCCAACCTAACCTAAAATAACCTATCAAAAGTTACTGTGAAAATATTATGAACGCCCCTTAAGAGGCGTGTCCACGAAAGGGACTATACCCATAATTTCTAATAATATTTAAAACACTATATTTATTCCAAAAATATATTTCTTTTGATGACTCAATTTACCTAGATGATGAGGAAGAGCTAGAAGATGAACTTGAGCTTGACTTTCTCTTGTTTTCTGAAAGATGATAACTATACAAAAAACAGTTTTGGAAAACTAAAATTTACCATCATCAAAAACAATTATGGGATGAAATTTTTTACTCATTTAAAACTAGAATAGGATCAGATCTTAAAAGTATTTAAATTCATTAAAACTACTGTATCCAAATTCCAAAGTTCAAAGAAAGTTTATAAAACTATGTATATTTGAGATATTTACCAACAGAATCTTTAAAGTTCTCAATGTTTCTATTGAATGAAGTGTTGGAGAACTTCTTACTTGGAGAATTATTCTCCTTGCCCATTGGATAGTTAAACACAGGTGCAGGACCACTGAGATTCATGCACACTCAGATTTTAGGTTTTTAAATTTTAAAATAAAGATAAAAAAAGAATAAAAACCAAAATTGGTGAATTTATAACCAAATTTATAGTATCCAACTCTGTATAAAAGCAAATTTAACCCAAATTATTATTAGATCAAAATATTTAATACAAGTAATGATAAAAAAATCATGCAAGAGTAGAGTAAAGGAAAATATAAAAAAATCTAAGATTAACTTTGTAAGGGGTTGCTAGACAATAAACTTTTTTTAAAATTCCAAAAGAATGAAGACAACTTAAAATTTATATTATTGAGTCATTGAGATGATAAATCATTCATGAAAAATAGTATAAACTTCAATTAAACCAAATCAACTAAATAAAAAAACCTAAAAAGATTTAAATTATAAATGATAATATGTTGTTATGCAGTATTTTTTCTCTAAAATTATTTTTTTAGGAGGGGGGAGGGGTATAATTTAGTTGGTATCTTAAGGTTTCATCTTTTATTATTAGCCAACATCTAATTGATTGTTTTATTTTGGGTTAGATATTGTATAATATTTGTTAGTTAATTATTGAAAAATAATACAAAAAATAAATAAAGGAAAAAAAATAGAGATAAAATGAGTGTGCATGATGCCTTGAATTAGGATAATGAGAATTTGGAGGAGTTGAATGAGGATAAGGATTTACTTTAGCTGCTGGATAGTCTACAAAAGTAAAATATTTGCTTTTGAATATTTTTCAGGAATTATTATTATTTTATTTGCTGCTAATCTTTTTAATTGTATATGGTTATAATACAAAATAAATATGTTACCTTTCTTAGCATGCACTGGAATCTAAAATAAAAAGAATAATTAACATATATTAAAATTTCAATTGTAAGATATTTTTTTCTTAATAATTTCCTATAATAAACTATGATATAATGATTACATCTTAATCTGCTTACTATATCTTTAACAGAAGACTTAGATGAAGAACTTGAGCTTGATGAAGATGAGGACTTCCTAATATGACTGTAATTATCAACTGTGTTGGAAACAGAAGGTTCTTTAGATCTGTAACTGGGACAGTCCTAAAATATTTGAAAAGGGTAAAAATGATTTACATTTTGAAATAGTGATGTGATTCTTCAAAACATAATTACATATCAAACACATGTCAAACAAATTAAACATAAACCAAAATACAACTAGGTTATGTTTACTATCTTTCAGCATTTAAGTAAGGCCTTTTAAAAATTTATGAATTGTAAAAGAAGGAAGTTTGCTATAAATTTACGGTTAGAGGACCTTGAAAATTAATCATAATTGTTTAAGCATTCATACTTTTTTCTTATCTTTAGTTTGTCTTCCAAATATTTCAATTCAATTAAAAAAGTAAAGCATCTTCATTAAAAATGAATAATCATGATTAGAATTAAAGTCATATTTTCAATTTTACTAACTACAACAAAAAAATTATTTAAAAATTATCTTGAATTTCAAATTATCAAAGTTTTTAATGGTCAATTTAAAATAAGCATTTCCATAAAGAAAACATACTAATCATAATCGAAAGATAAGAAATGTCAAAATTGTTTTAAAATTGACATTAGATATTAATTCTAATTATCAACTTAATTGTTAAAACAATTTTTAATTTGATCTGCTGGGTAAGTCAAGAAAATTTTAAATCATCAGGTTGGATTAACAGAAAAGTTTAGTCTGATTTCTAATGTCTTATTAAGTACTAGCGGCTACGCCCCTAGAGGCCTCTGTGGACACATAAAATTCTTTTAAAATCTGTGTGAAAACATATATTTACCAAAAATATTATTTTCGCCGATAGATTGTGCTTGTTATGTTTGTAGCTAAGTTCCAAAAATATTCGCAGGGCGGTGTTTTTTATTTTTATTTTTTTGGGCGATTTATCTGGGGAGGGTTTTGGTGCCTTCCCCCAAAATAGCTATAAACCTTCCCGGGACTTATAAGAGGCTACCCTGTTAAGGAGAACCCGATCAGTTTAGAGGATAGCGAGATCCTTCAGCACAGCCAAATAGACATCCATCCTGTAACTTTATTATAAGAATATTATGTTGTCAAAGAAGATATATCTTGTGAATTAAGAAAATGATAGACTAAGAATACCTCAAATTGAGAAATAGAATCGGAAGAACTTGAAACTTCTCTTGCTGGACGGTAAATAGTACCATCAACATCAATGGTGGCTGTCAAATCATCAAATTCATCACTCCTAAAATAATGCAAAGGATACTACAAATATAAAATTAGCATGATTAGCACAGGTCATAATTATAAAATTCGATCATATTATGAGGATGTTATTTACAATTTCTTCTTAAGAATCATATTGCCAGATTAAAGTGAAAAAAAAATCTTGTGATTTTATGTAATTATTAAAGAATAATATTACCTTGCCATATTTCCACCTCCACTACCCTAAAATGAAAACATTTTTAACTTTCTCTAAGTTACCCATTAAGGCCCCCCCCCCCTCCTCGGTTTTTTTCTATTTCATTTTCTGTGTGTGAAAGACAGAAGGCTATAACTGAGTGACTTTTCAACTATGGGTATGACACATAACTGAGAGTTGGAATTTTTTTAACGCCCCCCCCCCCCCCCCCCGACTAATAAAGGTGCAGCAGGGGGCCCGACTGTTAAGGGTTAATGATGGTGTTCTGTCTCTTGAATAGTTATGAAATTTTCTTAAGAAAAGACTAAACTTTCTTTTTTGGTAAAATTAGAAAATCTGCCACCATCCCTGCCAAATTATTATTTCAATATTTCACCTGGTTTCCAGCTCTTGGATCTCTATTAGCTGATCTTTTTCTGAAACATATTATGTTTAGTAGCAAAGCTACTCTATGGTTATATCTGTCTGTCTGTAATGCGCTAATGGGATTCGGAGGGAAATAAAAATCTTTATTAAAAAAATGCTCAGTACATTTAAAAGCGAAGCTTTTCTATAATTAAGGTCGGTCCGTAACGGATAGCTTTTTTCGTTAATTCAGGCATGTTAGAATTGTCCTATCGATTTCAATCTTTACATGGTGATTCCTGTAGTAGTTAGGTACGATTTGGAAAGTGTAGCAACTCTATCATCATTACCAAAATGTCCGTACGTCCATTTTAAACATGTTGATTTTTTTACCTTTTTAACAACAAATTTTTATGTGATCAAATTATCCGATTGATCTAATTTTTGGTATACTGGTAATGGGACAACAAGGTACAATATTATAAGCGAAGCAACTCTATAATCAGGTCTAAAAAATGTAAGTATGTCCATAAACATTATTCTGTATCAAGCAGTTTTTCAACAAATTTACTTACAATTTCGCTTCGACTCTTATACATTTATATTCTGATTATTCAGTTCTGACACTATAAAGGTGTTAATGTCAGTTTGTCCTACCGTTTTCTAAAACATATTATGTTTAGCATTAAAAAATTTGCTCAGCATATTTTTCTATGTTATATGTACTAAAATGTTATTCGACTTTTTGTCTAAAATCAAGGATGACAGCATCCATAAGAGCAAAGCTCTTAAACGGTATGACAGACGAACATTAACTCTTGAAGAGTGCCAGAACTGAATATACAAAATATAAATAAAATAAATACAGAATCTGTATAAGGGCATACTGACATTTTTATGACTTGATTATAGAGATGATCCGCTTAAAACATTGTACCTAATTGCAATAGGAATCAATACTCTAAAAATCAGATCAATCGGATGATTATATATATCATATGAAAAATTGTTGTAAAAAAGTTAAAAAAAACAAGATATTTAAAATGGACGTACACACCGTGTTCCAGAAAAGCCAAAAAATGACAAAAAATCATAGAGAGTGTATATTTTAAAATTTTGATGAAATTTTATTTAAATAGCAATAAGTATCCATATATCTTTCAATATAATGGCGAAATTTTAAATATCTCCATCCTGGCTGGCACAGGATGCCAACAAACCTGGCAGGGTCATACAGGTAAAGAGCAAAAATATTTTGTTTGCCTTAAACTAAGCATTTTAAGTTACCAAATACTAAAATATCCTATACCAGTACATACCAATATCAAATTTAAGTGTTTAAGTCAATTTCAGGGTCCAGGTATGATCCTGCAGGTCCTGATCCCTCAGAAATCTTTAAACAGCTCTTGAGACCGCAATTTTTTACCTATAGACTTCAAATTTTAAACATAAGCTTTTCTAACAAGTATGTATGACCTACTGAAATCATATGAAAATCTGCCGCCGTTTTCCCGCCGACCGGCGCCGCCGAAATATTTATATTTTGAGATTTCTAATCTAAAGTTGACATAGAGATGAGCCTATTTCTTATTTATTTTCTGTGTGTATATGTAGGGAGGGAGGGGACAATGGGCTGTTTATTATAATAGTCCCCAAATTCACCAAATAGCGTTTTCTTATTTGTAGGCATAACAAGTTGTGGGACTTTTATTGAATTTTGATTGGTTGGTTTATTAGTTGAGTGTCCAAACGTTTCAATCTCTAATTGTAATTTATAGAAGGGGCAATTTTGTGTATTAGCATTGGAAATGTACATTAATTTCTCGGCCATTGTCTAATCCCTATAAATCTCTTTAAATAAATGTAAGACTTTCATTTTATTTTCAATTTACTTGAAAGGAAGCATTTTCTATCTTAAAAAATTATACTTGTCTTTTTTTAATAAGTATGAAAGCACCTTTGCAAAAAGGTTGCTTAATAAAAGGGTGAAAGGAGTAAATAATGCTAAAGAATTAAATAAGAATGTATATTTGAACTAGGAAACGACATAAAAAATTTTAAACTTCTAGCTTTAATGGGTTCAGATGTGAATATAAGTGGGGCATTCCCCCCCCCCCCCCCTAATAAAAAAGGTAAAATGGTTCAAATAAGTGCCTAGATATTTAGGGATAATCTTTATTTAAAACTTTTCTTTACTTTTAGTTTAAATGAATATGTGTTTAAAATAAGTAGAAAATAAATTACTTTTATATCTTAAAAAACTACTATTTTTTTATAGACCCAGTATCTTTAGGGCTTAAAAAACAAACTTCGCATAGCTTCGCATACACAGGGTAAAGTTCTCTGATATTATACATACATCTAATAACACCATGTAAGAGGATTTGCTTGCACTCTTTTGCGCTTAAGAGATCTGGAACCAAATGTAAAATTTTCATTGGAAGAAAATTGTCTATTTTACAGAAATCGGGTATGCTTAGAAAACCATCTACAATTACAACAAAAAATGGAGATTTGACTTCTTTTAAAGGCTAAACGTATAAATTATTACATACTGATTCCAAAAATATATAATACTTAAAAATAGCTTTAAAAATAAAGGGTCCACACTGATTTGAAATGTAGTTTAGTTGACCTTAAAAATAGTTGTTAACAATGATGAAAAGGAACCTAATTCCATACCTCTGGTATAATTACACATAAAATTCTTATTTTTCATAGTAAAGAGCTAATTCTTTCGGCTTTATTTCCAAAAACTTGTGTATATTACTAAACAATTGCTTAAAAGTGTATTTTCTAAAATGTAAAAAACGATTTTTTGTCAATCGCTGGAACATAGTGGTACAGTCATTATGGTAACGATTTTAAAGTTTAAATTAAGGAAAAAAGCTATCCGTTACATATGGACGGAAGGGCAGAAGTACGGACCGACCCTAATTATAAAAAAGCCTACTTCGCTTTTAAAGTTAAATGAAAATGGAGCAATGTATGTCTTCTTGGTCAAATTATTATTTTAAACAGCTTTGTTACTGTTGCATGTTAGCGTCCTTGTTATGTATTATTTTTAAAAAGCCAATAAAATATGTTACATTAACAATGGAAGTTTTAAAAACGAAAAAAAAATACTTTTTAATTAGTTGTAGGCTATTTTGATGTTAGTAATATGACAACTTAACAAACAAACACACAAATCTTTGCATTTTTACAAATTTATTTGCAATATTTTTTTTGCTATGTAAACATTATTTAGTAATCTTATTTTATGCGTCATACACGACGATATTTTTACAAAAATGTAAACAATTAAAAAGGATATAAATTTTGTCTTAAGAATTGTGCTTTCCCTCAAAGTGCCTACCGTTTGCACTGATGGATCTCGCTAACCGCTGAACCGATATGGTTCTTCTTTACAGGGTAGCCTCTCATAGGTCCTGGGAAGGTTTATATCAATTTTGGGGGAGGGTACCTCCTCCAAGAGAAAGTTCAACATATTTTTGATAAACTAATCTTAACATAGATCGAAAAAATACATTTCACGCGCCCTTAAAGGCCTTTAGGGGCGTATCCTATAAATTTACAAAAATAGAATGGCTGAAAATTATACCTTTTATTACTCTCTACTTCTGTTTGTGGCGTAGCCATCTGGACATTGGACCTCTTCTAATTACAAATATATAAATTAATCAGGGACCTAAAGGGATAAGATAATGCCCGATAAATTAATGTACATCCCCAATGTTAATACACAAAATAACGCCTTCTCTAGATCACAGTAAGCGGTTGAAACGTTAGGACACTCAGTTTTATAAAGCAACCAATCAAAATCACTCAGGCCCCAAAGTTGTTAAGAAAACGTTATTATAAAACCTTTGGGGACTAGTGTAATACCCAGCCCTTTTCCCCTATCTTTCTCTGTGAAATTCCACATTATGGGAGGAAATGTAATATTTGGGCCATTCCCTTCCCACTTATCATCTAAAACTCCCCCCCCCCCACCCTCTCCTTGCCAAATTTCTGTGCCCTTAGGAATTAAGGGGAGAGGAGAGGCAAAAATTGGCAAATTAATAAAAAATTCCCCTTTCCTCCTTTTTTTAAAATAGTCCAAAATGCATGAGATCAAGTAATATAACGATTCAACGGCGGTTTCCACGTCACACAGTGCGCATGAAGGTGCTTTGCCTTTCGTGTCAGAACCTAAATTGGGACATAGTGCATTTCATTACCCTAGGTTAAGTAACTTCATTTCACTTTTCAATAAAATCTAAAATGCAGCCGTTTTTGAGAAAATTAGATTTAAAAATTTCAAGTTCAATTTTTATCTACTAGGAGTTGCCTCATAATCATGACAAGAAAAGCAAAGATTATTTATTTAAAATTTTGAACAACTTTGTTTTTATAAAGTATGTCATAAAATCTCTCTATATATGATTTATTTAAGGCTGAATTTCCGTGACCTTAGCAAAGCAACTGATAAAAATGGCCATAAATCAACTCACTTAAGGAGTGATTTTATGAAGAACTTTATCAAAGCAAATTTGTTAAAAATTTTAAATAAATAATCTTTGCTTTTCTTGTCATGGTTATGCGATACCTCCTAGGTTCTGACACTAAAGTCAAAGCATCTTCGAACGCACTGTGGTCAGCTAGCTTTAATAACCACTACATATTAGGGAAAAAAAAAGAAAGGGGGAGCAGTTTTTGGTATGCTATTGTTTTACCTTAGAATAGGTTAGTTTAGTTATATTGGGTATGAAATATCCCTACAGATTATGGGACCATGGGTTTAGGCCCCGCAGGGGTTAGGCATAAAAACATTAAATTTGAATACAAAAACATTATACTTAAATAGCTTGCTTCGCTTTAATTAACGATAAAAGCTAACTGTTACGAACTAAAGTATTGACTGGCGGGCTTAAGGACCACCCTAATTATATAAAAGTTTGGCTGTTAATAATGCTCACCCGCTTGAAGCAGAATGCTGTAATGATAAGACATATTAGCAGGGCAGATAAAACACTACTGTAGATTATCAAAAATAAATATTCTGATTTCTAAACATTTTTTTGTTAATTTATTGCAATTTTGACGTATTATAAGTTGCTTAGATTGAATTTCTCCCACCAACAAATTAGTTTAAAAGTTTACCTGTACCCATAGGGAGCTTCACAGTAAAGGAGAACCTTATCGGTTCAGGGGTTAGTGAGATCCTTTGCTACAGACAAAAAAGTTATATAGTAGGATAATCTTTATTTTTTATGAAAATTGCAATAACATTCCGGAATCGACGTTTCTACAGCCATCTGAAAAAAATAGATCAGTAATTATCAGTTACTAATAAGATAAAATACAATGATATGACAGCATCCATAAGTAGCGAAGCACAAAAATAATATAATGTTCAGTTATTTAAACAAAGAAAAGAAAAGGATATAATTTGCAACAAATATCACGAAACCTTAGAAAATAAGATTTTTATGTTTTATGAAGCATGACAACCAGACAGACGGACAAATCAAAGTAAAGACTAGATGCACTTATTTTAGGAATGTCTTCTAAAAACATTATCCGTCTATCTTCAATAGAAGCCGAGAAAATCTAATTTCAACCATAGCGTCATTGACTGACTGGCAGAAAGATAACGGACAGATTATAAAGTGGTTTCGCTAAGAACATTATCATTTAAAAAGTTACTAAAAACTTTCAATTAATCGTCAAAGGGTCTAGTCGATCACTGCCTTTTAAATAAATTGAAAATCAAAAGAAGGTGATTGTTATACTGTACCTAAACCCTGCAGGGGGTCTTTAGCATATGTAACTTCACCTAACCTGACCTAAAGTTAACAACAATCAATCGAAAACCTCCTCCACCCAAAATAAGTGGGGAAGGGTTTTCTGTGCTCGACAAGAAACTTTTGAGGAAACATTCCAAAAAACGTTCCCAATATATGTATAAATCACACGGGACATACAACAAATAATTAGTTTAGTTAGTGTTGTTATAACTTTATTTTACAAACAAAAAAACATTTGGATCATGGAAAGAAATCAAAGTCGTGGTTTTCGTCGTATTTTTACAGTAGCTTTTATTCTATTTCCAGCCCCTGCGGGGCAATCATTGACATTTATCTTACCTAACCTAATCAAAAAGCTAGTATGAAATTACGACAAAACCCACTACTTAGTTTCCATGATCCATTTTTTTCACGTATAATCAGCAGAATATAATTATTCTGAGTCAGAGTGCTAAGGAAACTAATACGTGCTATCACACAAAATATGAAGGGGGAGATAAGGATAAAAAATAGATTTATTATACTTGATAGGCTGTCAGACAAAATAACAATCCAACTTAAAAAGAAAGAGAGAGATGGGACAATGGGCTGTTTATTACACTAGTCCCCTAAGTTTTATGATAATGTTTTCTTATACGTTGGCTTAACAACTTTGAGGACTTTTAATTGGTGGATTCATTATGTTGAATGTTCAAACGGTTCAACCAATAATTTTAATCTACAGAGGGGGTAAATTTGTGTATGTAGATTATTTTATCGACCATTGTCTTATCTTTTAGATCCCTGATTTCTAGAAGAAGATTTTTGTTATTATATAGCCACATATGATTTATCCCATAATTGGGATAGTGGAAGATGGTGATCATAACTATTTTCAGATATCTTTAAACTTGATATAACCCCCTCTCTTTTTACATTCCCTTTGAAGTGGATTATTCTGGATTATCTATTATGTGATAAGGTGTTTATACAAGTGCGCCATTGTTTTTTTTTTTTATAAAATTGTTAAAAAATGACATCTGTTTGGATTTCCTTTGCAATTAAGCTTTTTTTTAGGTACAGGGAAGGTTTTTTAACTATTTTGGGAGAGCGTATCTCCACCCTCCCAATTTAAAATCCCCCCCCAAATTTTTTTTCTGAATATTTCTTATTAAAACTCAAATTAAAAAGTAGAAGGGCGGTTGACTTATCCCCCTCCCACCTTAAGAACACTTAGAGGCTTCTTGGGGGCGTTTGTTGCCCCTAGTCTTTCTTAAAATAAAAGCTATGTCTTGCATTTTTTTTCAATTAGGTGTTTGATCACGAATTTCATATGGTAAAAATATTTTTCTTATTTAATTGTTATCCTAATAAGATAAAAGTTATGCTTGAAAATTGTTTTAATAGCTATTATTATATGTTGCATTTTTAGATAAACGTGAGAGTTGTGATCAGAATTTGCGTATCATTTGTACTCTTTTGCGTCATTGCGTATTTTCAGATATGTATTACCCGTCATCATAATTGAAGCGACGAAATTTGTGAATGATATAATTTTCCGAAAGCTAAGAAACTCATTTATATATGCCTGACTTATTATATACTAGCGGCTGCGCCCCTATCATCTAGAGTCGCTATAATCGAAGTGATTTGGAAGAGCATAAAAATAATCTACCTATACACAGACCTATTTATTTAGATAGAATAGCCTAAAACCATCTGAGGACCTATATGAAGCTTCACTGTAAAGGAGAATCATGTCGGTTCAGCAGTTAGCGAGATCCCTCGTTACAGACAAAAAAATTTATTACTTCAGAGGATGGATGAAATAAAATTAGTGGTTAAAACGTTTGGACCAACCAACCAACCAATTAAAATTCAATAAATGTCCCCAAAGTTGTTGAGCTGACGAATAAGAAACGTTACTATATAAATCTTTGTGGACTAGTGTAATAAACAGCCCAACGTCCCCATCCTCTCTGGTTCCTAACAGTGTTTTCATTGATCCAATAACTTGATTAGAGATCTAGATATAATATATCTATTGGATAAAATTTTCATATAATAAAGCTTAAAATCTACTTTAGCTTAACAAAAAATTAACAATAAAATTATCTTTTTTTTTATAAATAAGATATATTTGGAACATATTAAGATGTAAAATTTTGGGCAATTTAAATAAAGAGCCGGAGAATTTTTTTTGTAGAAAAGCAGACAACCCACCATTCAAGCATACAGATAGACATCCTGTTACTTTAACATATAGAATATCGTTTTTATGTATAGGTTTGCATTTTGATTCCACTTTATAAGTTTAGTTAGTTATTCTCATAAAAAAAACATGTTTTTTTTATATATATTAATTACTAGCGGTTTCGCCCCTAGCCTCTAGGGGCTTTGTCCCAAAAGGTATAATTACATCTTCTATTACCTACGCAGCCGAAAAAGATACGAATGGGTTGCAAATTTTAGCAAATAAATGGCGAATTCGCAAAATTCGTAAAAAGAAAATTTAAGAAAATTGGGGTTGGGATTTTTTGTTTTTTTGGGGGTTGGGGGTGTCCCACTCCCCAAGAAATAGCCTTAAACCACCACAGGAACAGTAGGTATATTCCCTGAAGAGTAGAATCTGATTGGTTCAGTAGTTACCGAGATCTTACGGGACGGATGATCGGACAGACAGACAGAAGGACGGACGGACAGACATCAATCTACTTTGTATTATAGATAGCTGTATGTGCTATTTTGTTATAATACTACAATCTGTTTTGTGTAAACATATAAAGAAAAGATATCGCATAGTTTTTTAGTTTATAGTGATTAATCATTTAACAATTAAAGAAAAGTTTATTATTTAAATTTACAAATTAAAATTCTCAATTATCTAAATCTTTGATTGCACAAACCTTGTCTTGAAGCTGTGGGTACAACTTTTTACATCTTAAGATATGACAAGGTTTGGGACCTTCCCAACGACGAGCGGATGCGCTACGTAATGCTTTGCTATTTTCAGTCGTGGGTTAAATCCTTATTTGTCCAGGTTATGGTGGCAGCCTGTATGGACAGAAAAACTGGTGGGGTAGAGGCAGCTTTTCTGTATTTTAGTCTATCAATGGAGGTACGGAAGGTCTCATGTGTTACGTCATAAAAATACGCCTAAAAATATAGGATAAGTGGGAAAGGAAACCCCTAAAAAAAGATGGATTTGCACGTATTTTTATGACATCACACATGACACTTTCCGTATCTCCATAACAAAACTTTAGTTAGTGTAAAATATAATGCACTGTCGAATAGGTCAAAAATATCTAAATGATTTCGAATAATATCACCAAACCTCATACTTTAAAAAAAGGTTTTGTGATTTTTTTATTTAGATTAAATTATTGAAACTAATTGAATTACTGATTTTCTCCAGGGATCTAAAGGGATAAAACAAAGGTCAATAAATTGACTCTCATCCCCAATGATGATACACAAAATTACACGTTCTGTAGATTAAAATTATTGGTTGAGACAATTGAACCTAAACTTTATAAACCAACCAGATGTTAAGCCAACGAATTAGAAAATGATAATATAAATCTTTATGGACTAGTGTAATAAACAACAAAAGTCCCCTCCCTCCCTGATTTTCTGTAGTTCTAACAAAATACAAATTTATATTTATTATTTGACCAACCAATCCCACCATTCTTGATTAATATAATAATAGATGAACTTCTCAGAGATCTCAAGGAATAAGACAATGGCTGATAAATTGATGTACATCACCAATAATGGTAAACAAAATTAACCCATTCATCAGATTACAATTAGTGTAGTTAAAATCTATGGACACTCAATTTAATAAACCAACCAACTATAATTCATTAAAAGTCCCCAAAGTTGTTAAGCCAACGAATAAGAAAACGTTATTATAAAACTTTGGGGACTAGTGTAATAAATAGCCCATTGGCCCTTCTCTAAAACTCACCATTCGTGATTAATATAATAATAGACAATTGCCGATAAATTGATTTGCATCCCCATTGATTATACACAAGATTACTCCTTCTGTAGATTGCAATTAAAAGGTAAAGCGTTTGGATACTAATTTTAATTGAACCAACATTTCAAAATTTTGATAAAAGTCACCAAAGTTGATAAGCTTACGAACAATAAATCGTTATTTTACAACTTTGGGGACTAAGATAATAGATAGCCAAATGTCCCCTTCTTCCCTGCCTCATAAACGAATCTAATAAATATGAGAGTGCAGAACTGTTCTGGCAAACAAAAATCAGTATACAATTTAGATTTTAGTATAGTTATTCATCGCATCGTATTATAGACAGCTTTCGCAGACATTAAAAAATGCCCGGGCTAACAAAACTGGTATTAATTTTATGATATTTTATTTTAATAATGTCTGTAATGCAACACTTTACATGATTTTTTAGTATGGCACAGAACTGGTTCTAAACCAGCGGATATTAATCGGCTTCGAAGCCATAATGAAACATTTATGCTGAACCTAAATTGACGACAAATTGTCTCCTGCCCTTACGAGGTAGGATAAAGGGCCAAATCCTATAAAGTCTAACATGTTCTTATATTTCCATGTAAGGCTAAAGAAACCTTCCAGATGAATTTAATAGAATGTGGCTCAAAGTTAATATTATCATAAGGTTTTTGTTGCATTAAATATTTCCTGAAATTTTTGCTGGTGATAATTTTCGTGCATCTATTGAAATATTTTGCAGAAAATAATGATACTGCAAATCTTATTCATTTAATTGAATTAATATTAGAAATTTATCATTTTGGCCATTAAATGGTTAGAGGTTTATTTCTGTTCGTCTATATATCTATCTTTTCTTGTCTTTCTGTCTGTTTTTATATATCAATCTATCATCTATCTATTCCTCCCTATATTTATCTATCTATTCATCTATATATTCATCTATCTATTCATTTATCTATGTAAATATATATTATTTCGCAGCCGGCTGTAAAAAACACTTTCAAAGCCGAAAAAAGATAAAAATATATGTTGACAGCTCTAGACCCCTATTTACTAAAAATAAACTCCTAAAACCCTTTTTTCTTCCAAAATTAACCCCTACCTAAAAAACTCAGAATATATGTAATTTGGCTTCAAGTTATGTCTATCAATTTAATACTTGAGATAAATATTTTAATATGGAAAAAAATCACTAAACTTTCCAAATTGAAAATCAACTTAGATAGATAGATAGATAGATAGATAGATAGATAGATAGATAGATAGATAGATAGATAGATAGATAGATAGATAGATAGATAGATAGATAGATAGATAGATAGATAGATAGATAGATAGATAGATAGATAGATAGATAGATAGATAGATAGATAGATAGATAGATAGATAGATAGATAGATAGATAGATAGATAGATAGATAGATAGATAGATAGATAGATAGATAGATAGATAGATAGATAGATAGATAGATAGATAGATAGATAGATAGATAGATAGATAGATAGATAGATAGATAGATAGATAGATAGATAGATAGATAGATATATAGATAGATAGATAGATAGATAGATAGATAGATAGATAGATAGATAGATAGATAGATAGATAGATATATAGATAGATAGATAGATAGATAGATAGATAGATAGATAGATAGATAGATAGATAGATAGATAGATAGATAGATAGATAGATAGATAGATAGATAGATAGATAGATAGATAGATAGATAGATAGATAGATAGTTTTTGAATATTTGGATGATAGGAAGATATTTCAGGGATGGAAAGGACATTGGAATGTAAACTTCGCTGATACTTAAAGCTTTCAAACTACTTTATCTTATTTGTTGACTAAAAAACTTTGGGTACTTTTCTTGAATTTTTATTTGTTTGTTTCAAATTTTTCAACAATTGATGTAGAGATGGTGTAATTTAAATTTTAATTTATCGTTATTGAGAATGTTGTTTATAAATACATCCTACAGTATATTATCCCTTAAGGTCCAAGAAATGTTTAATAGTTATTTCTCGCATCGTATTATTAACAGCTTTCCGCGGATATAGAATGTACAATTATAAGATTAAAACCAGTTTTTTAGCCCCGAGGTGCCGAAGGCACGGGCTATAAAAACTAGTTTTAATCTCATGATTGTACATTTTTATATTCGCAGGATGAGAACCGGTTCCTATCCACCGGATTCGAATGAATATGAGAAAACTTATTTATAACCCTCCGTCCCCTTTCAACTTTAAAGTGCTCCCTTTTTAAAAGCGAAGCTTTTCTACAATTAGGGTCGGTCCGTACGTACGTCTGAAACGGATAGATTTTTTCGTTAATTTAGGCATGTTAGAATTGTCCTATCGATTTAAAACTTTGCATGGTGATTACTGTAGTAGTTCGGTACGATTTATAAGCGTAGCAACTCTATAATGTCCGTACGTTCATTTTAAACATGTTGATTTTTAACTTTTTTAACAACAAATTTTTATCAGATAAAATTATCCGATCTAATTTTTTGGAATACTGATTCCTAAGACAACAAAATACAATGTTATAAGCAAAGCAACTCTATAATAAAGTCCTAAAAACGTAAGTATGTCCTTAAACATTATCCTATTTTTAAGCAGTTTTTCAACAAATTTACTTACAATTTTGATTCGACATTTATACATTTATTTTCTGATTTTTTAGTTCTGGCACCCTACAAGTGTTAATGTTCGTTTGTCCTACCGTTTCAGAGCTTCGCTTTATGGATGTTGTCATCCTTGTTACAATTGACTTTTAACAAAAAAGCGAAGCCTTACTATAATTAGGGTCAGTACGACCGTCCGTCCGAACTCCGTCTGGAACGAATAGCTTTTTTTGTTAATTTAGACATTGTCTTATCGATTTATACAATTTATAAAGCAAAGCTACTCTATAATCGTTACTAGAATGTCCGTACATATATTTTAAACATGCTGATTTCTAACTTTTTAAACAACTAATTTTATGTTATATAATTGTCCCTAAACGTTATCCTGTATTTCAGCAGTATTTTAAAAAAAATACTTGTAATTTTGATTCGTCTTATACCTTTACGATCTGATTATTCAGTTCAAAACTCTAAAAATTTCAATGTTCGTTTGTCCAACCGTTTCAGAGCTTCGCTTTTATGTATACTGTCATCCTTGTTTTTACAGAAAAGGAACTTTCAATAGCTAAGTGGGTGGGAGATATCTGACACCTTTTTCCCAACAAATGTTCCCTTGTTAAGTTTAACCAATTAATTATATTACTTTCAACACATATTTTCATTTTTCTAGAAATATAGATTTTTTTAATCTGAAATGGCTAGATTTTAAAAAAAAGTAAATATAAAAAAGAAAGCCATATCGATAGACAAATAGAGAGATAGAGGACAATAAAAGTGTTAAAAGATTAACAGACAGATAGATAGAAAGATGGATAGACTTTTGTGATGGGAGGGGGAATGTCTTAACCGCATAAACCCCTGAATAAGTTTCTGTCACCCTGAAAAATAAAGGAATATTATTTATAAAAAGATATATTGGGTTGGAGGTAGAAAGGGAGTAGATTGGGTCAGGGGGGGGGGTGGAAAGGGGGTAATCGTTATTTTTAGCTCGCTGCAAGTTTCATTTTATTAGAGAACACGAAAATCTGATGTAAACGCCAAGTAATAATATGTCCATAGTAAGGTCGGCACTGGGCAGTTTCAATTTTAAATGTTTACAGTTAAGAGTCCCTTTAAAACAACAAAATTTTAAAGCAGTATGTTTATATGAAGTATATACAAAAAAAAATGGTTTTTTTTTTAACTTAAAAAAATCATAACCGGTTATTACTGCACAAGAAATAGTTTTATTAATAGTTTTACTTAACCTAATACCAAATTATATGGGTCCTAACCATTTTTGATAACCATTTTCAAACAGGCCTAAAATAATGATCCAGATGTTAGGACATACAGTCCCTATTTATCGAAAATGTTTGCTTTGACAATGTTTCATGGTTCAAAAGTTAATAGTTGTTTAATATAATCTAGGCATTAGACTTTATATACCACCATCCTATAATTAGGGTCGGTCCGTCCTTCTGTATGTCCGTATCAGTTAGCTCTTTTTGTTCATTTAGACATTTGTCCTACCGTTTTCAAACTTTGCATGATGATTCCTATGATAGTAAGGTACGTTTCAAGATACGTAGCAACTCTATAATTGTTAATTGAAAGTCCGTACTTCCATTTAAAACATTCAGATATTTAATTTTTAAAAGCGAAACTTTTCAATAATTAGGTTAGGTCCGTCTGTCCGTACTCCCATTCGATGATGATATAGTTAGGTACAATTCAGAAAGCACAGCAACTCTATAATCGTTATCAGAATGTCTGTACGTACATTTATTTTTAAGTTTTTTGACTACAATATTTCATGTGATTTAATTATCCTATTCATCTGGTTTTTAGAATACTGATTCCTAGGACAACAAAATACATTGTTTTAAGCGAAGCATCTCTATAATCAAGTCCTAAAAATGTAAGTATGTCCTTAAGCATTATCCTGTATTTAAGCAATTTTTCTTTCAATTTTGTTTATGCTTATACATTTACATTCTGCTTATACAGTTCTTGCACTTTACAAGTGATAACGTTCGTTTGTCTTTCCTTTTAATTACAACATTTTTTTTGTATGATATCTTTATCATATTCATTTGATTTTTTTAATATTGATTCCTAGAACAACACATGCAATATTATAAGCGAATGATCTTCTTCATAATTTTATCCTAAAATGTAAGAATGTCCTTAAACAGAATCCTGTATTTAAGTAGTTTTTCATCACATATATACAATCTATGTTAATGTTCGTTTGTCATACCATCTGAATTTATAGCTTCGCTTTTATGGATGTTGCCATCCTAGTTTTTTTTAATTTCAATTTCTGACAGCCATACTAACCATCAGAAGTCACCAAAACAACCTATACATTTATATTGTTTGAGGTGGGGAAGGAATTGTTTTAAATATCCTTAACCTTAATATAGACCAAGGTGAGTCTTCCCTAAATTTTGTAGCCTTTAGAATAGCCGTTTTTAAGATCTAACATCATACTTACATAAATGAATTCACAGCCCGAGGTTAATTTTTTTTACTTTAGATATCAAAAAATATCTTAGTAGCAAAGCTCTTTAAAACTGGCTTTGTATGCCGGTCAAAATTAGAAACATTATTTAATAACAAAATGTTTATAATTTTAATCTTGTAGATAGACCCCATAATGCGTAATTTGTATAATTTATGTGGCATGTGAAGACCTTTCTATAGACACCTGAACCAGGTTTCTAACACAATCCTAGCAAATTTGGCAAAAAAAAGAAATGCCTGTCAAACATCAAGAACTAGGCAGAGCTGTCTTGTCTCAGTGTATGATGGTTCTGTCTTTTTTTTCTTCACAAGGGCTAAATCTCGAGCTTTAGTACTCTAGAGAGGTGAGTAGATTCAAAATTCAATGTTGATTTCTCATTGTTATTGCTTGAGCATGAATTGTGTTATTTAAAAGCGAAGCTTTTCTATATTGAGAGTCGGTTTGTCTGTCCGTCCGTCTGTAACAGTTAGCTGTTTTCGTTAATTTAAACAGGATAGAATTTTCCTATTGATTTATAACTTTGCATGCTGATTCATATAACAGTTAGGTACGATTAGAAAGCGCAGCAACTCTATAAACGTTACCAGAAAGTCCGGACGTCAATCTAAAATAAGCTGATTTTTAAATTTTTTTCACAACAAATTTTTTAATGTTAAAATTATCCTTTTCAACTATTTTTTTTAATACTGATCCCTATTACAACAAGGTATATGTTATATAGCGAAACATCTTTATAATCAAGTCCTAAAAACGTCACTATGTCCTTAAACCGTATTATGTATTTAATCAAGTTTGCAACAAATATACTTACAATTTTGTATAGACTAGACATATGCATTAAATTCAGTTTATTCAGTTCTGACACTCTACAAGTGTTAAAGTTCGTTTGTCCTTCCATTTCAGAGCTTAGCTTTTATGGATGTTGTCATCCTTTTTTATAGGTTTTCGACCAAAACTATAGGATTTATATTTAAAAAAGTGAAGCGATTGTTTTTTTAACACCCTTTATATATTATTATTTATGTCCATCCGTCTGTATCTGTATAAAACTGGGGGAAACATAAATTTCTCGGCTGCTATTCAAGTTAAAGAGCCTAAAAATTTCATGAGAATGCCCTATGCCGATAAGCTCCAGTTTAAATTTTTTTGCTCTGAGAGTCATTTGATTTATTTTGGAAATTTTAAATTACTTAGCTGCTATTCTATTTCTTAATCAATGAGCATCTAACTCTACTCTACTCTGTACGTCAGTCTGTTGGAAATGCTCTGATGGTCATTTGATTTGTATTGGATTTGTAAAGTCGTT
Organism: Acartia tonsa; assembly: GCF_053477335.1. NCBI lineage: Eukaryota > Metazoa > Arthropoda > Copepoda > Calanoida > Acartiidae > Acartia > Acartia tonsa. Next base: position 32,577,310 of record NC_137272.1, read on the forward strand.
TTATCCGTTTGTCTTTACATCCTTTCTATGAAGCAGAAAGCTGGGAATAATTCTTAAACACATGATAGTTATTTCTGGCATCATATTATAAAAAGCTTTCTGCGGATTTGTAGAAAACTGGATATACTAATGAGATAGATAGATAGATAGTTAGATAGCTAGATAGATAGCTAGATATATGGATGAATAGATAGTTAGATAGATAGATAGAAACATAGATACATAGATATATAGAAAGATAGATACATAGATAGATAGATGGATTAATAGATAGCCAGATAGATGGATAAATAGATAGTTAGATAGCTAGATTCATATTCAAAATTTAATTCATGTAAATTTAAAAATAGAAAGAAATAGAATTATTCCTCTTAAATATTATTTTCAGGGAATTCTAATGATGTAATGGGGTGGTTTTAATAACTGCTTACTCCCTCTCTTAGACCTTTGTCTGAAACAATTATAGGCTTAAGAAAAAAGGTAGATGAATTAACCTAAAGTAATGTTTCACTATCCCTTCTTAAAACTTGAAAAAATTTTCAAAATCTGTTAAAATAAATAAAAAGCAAAATTTTAAATTTAAGATAAATGCAAATAAAATGTGTGCTTATGCTATATAGGACTTATAAAAGCTTAATTAATAATTCTGGGACAATCAAAGGGGTATTAGTAAATATGCGTATTATTACATACAAATAGATTACTAGAGATCCTAAACAGATGCTGTCGTATACCTACCCACCCCCCCCCCCCAAAAAAAAAAATATCCTAAAACCTAAATAGTCTAGCAACGACATTTGTAAAAACCCATCTGAAATTTTGTAAATTTCTATCATGAGCAATGAAAAACTTTCAAAATTTTCATCTACCTAAAAAGTCATTTTAAAATGACTAAGGTGGGGTGGGGCATAGACCGGTAAGGGGCTAAACCGGTAATTTTTGACCCACCTTCATAAAATGACCTTTATCTCCATGTTCCTTTCAAATGACAGAAAAAAAACATAAAAGCTAATTTGTTCCTTATTAATGCCTACAAAAAAAGTAAAAATGTCAGACGAAAATGTTTTCAAAAATTTTTTTAGTAGGGGTGTAAAGATCGACCTACACAAAAATTGGTAAAACCTAGAACTGATCCGTAAAAACCTTTTGAACTAAGAATTGCCCGCTCTTTCCAAATCCGTTGAAAGCTTAAATATAGTATTAATATTTTTTTTTTTAAATGACCAAAGTTCGCGTGAGGCTAATTTCGGTAACACTAAAAAAAATTATAATTCATTTTTTAAGATCAATTTTCAGGTTATCTTTGGCAAAATCTAAAATTCAATAAGGGCTTTTTAAGAATTAGGCCAAAAAGTGAATAGAAAATTTCTTTTTATAAAAAAAATTTAAATTTTATTTTTTAAGAAAATTTTTGTGAGAAAAAAATCAAAATTTTTCGTCTTTAAAAAAATGATTTTTGACATAGAAGGAATACTCCGATCCTTATGAAAATTTTTGTGGATAATCTCCATAACCTATAATGATTTATGTTTGACTGGCCGTTTGGCCGATTTTCATCAATATTTTTAAGGTTGAAAAGACGTTACCAGATTAGCCCCACCGTGGGGTAGAGGTCGGTAATTTCTTTAAGTCCAATTGGGACAAACTTCTAAAAGTCCTAGGATAACATCCTTTTAGGACCTGATAGTCTTTTCTCTAAGCTTTCCAATGGTCTTGGTTTCCTTTGAAAATATTAATATTTACCCCATTTTTTTTCAAAAAACCGAAAAAAAATACTGGTTTAGCCCCGTCTTACCCTACAACTTTTTTGTTAACAAAGCTGAAGGCTTCAAATTTGGAGTATTGGATTTACTTGTGGCAGTCTTTCAGCAGTTAAATTGGTGTATTTCTTGCAGACTTCCTATAATGACAAATTAAAGTTAATAACAAATCAACCATAATATGAAACATAAGGAAAGCTATAAAATGAAAATGATAAAAAAATCAAATCTACAAATTGATATTAACGGAATTTTTTTTTAATGATTAAAAAAGTAAAAAAAAATATTATACTTATTTATTGCCTCTAGACATTCTTTTATGAACTTTCTTCAAAAATTTATAAAGCGATGAGACAAACATAATTTTTTTTTGTAAAATTTTGCTCTTTTTTACTTCCCAATGTCAGTGTAGTCATTCAATACTATAATCAGGGAAAAGGGAATAAGATTCTTACAAATAAATCTAAGTGAAAATTTCCCCACAACCCCCTTCTTTTATTTCTTACATCAAAAAATAAGTTTTACGCCAACTCTACCCCAACAAAATATTTAATTTTCTTCAATTTCAAATGGAATTAATTTGGGTTAGAAGCGAAGCTTTTCTATAAACTGAAGATCAAGATTCCTTTGTCCATCCTTCCGCAGCTTATGTCCATCACACTATGGTATTATTCATTGGTTGTATATTAAAAAAATACAATTTACCATATCAAATAGCAGTTATAGTCAATTACTTATCATACCATAACATTTATTTGGTCATAAGTCTGTCAAAAATGCATACTAAACAGACCATTTTCGATCTAAGATAAATAAGTTGTCATAATAGTCATGTACTTTGATACAATCTGGGTCACCATCACCACCAGTAAGAGCATCTTTAAGATCATCATCCCCAAAATTAAGATTTAAAAAATCATCTTTTTTATCATATTAAAAAAATTATTATCTCTAACAAGTATTTTACTACATCCTGAAAACTAGAGGTTGGCAGCTGTCCTCTAAAGTGAATAAAGTCAAATTTCTATTTTTTTATTTTCTTTCTTATTTTCTAAATTTATATTATTATATAATCAATGCCTAAATCCTCTTTAAAAAAGTGAATTGAACAGAATCAGACTTTAGAAATGAGAGAAAAGTATAAAATGGAGATGTTTCTATAGATTTTATGGTTTCCATACACCATAAAAAGTTACACCCAAATTGGCATATTTCTTAGTATTTTTATTAGTTTTTCATGCAATAGAAAGATATTTCAAAACTGATTACTTGGGCTTGTAAGGAAACTGTTTCAGCATCTTAGGTTGACTTATGGCCAAAGACATGTTATTTTATGATCAAACATAAAAAAGTAACAGACTTTAATTGCTATTTGACATGGTAAATTGTGCTTTTTAGTAGCGAAGCTACTCTATAATTCCAAACGTCCGTCCGTCTGTCCATCTGTCTGTCCGTCAGACATAGAAAAGGGAAAACATGATTTTCTCGGCTCCTATAAAAGATAAAATTTAACTATTAAACATCAATGGCAGTTGGACTGCTTTTTAGCAGGTTTTAGGCTATTTTTTGTTTTTTTTCTCATTTTTCTCCATATCTTTGGTGTTTATGGTCCGATTTCGAAAATTTTTCAGTTATAGATATCAAAACTAAATTTCCTGTCGTTTAAAAAAACAACTATGACAGTCAGACTGCCATTAAGCAGGTTTTGGGCTATTTTTGTATTTTTCACATTTTTCTCCATAACTTTGGTGTTTCTGGTCCGATTTCTAAAAATTTTCAGTTATAGATATCAAATTAAATTTCCTGCCATTTAAAGAAAACAACCATGACTCCCAGACTGCCTTTTTGCAGGTTTTTGGCTATTTTAAAATGTTTTACATATTTCCCGATATCTTTGGTGTTTTTGGTCCAATTTTTTGGGGATATCCATATCAAAATAATTTTTCCCATTGTTATGAGCATCTTTTATGTAATTTACTTTGACCGTCATCATTATACAAAATATGTGTTTATTTTCTCCAATAAATCTATTCTTGATTACGTATTCCAATGATTTTTTGTGCTTCGCTACTTATGGATTTTGTCATCCTTGTTTTATCATACAACCAATGAATAATCTAATGTATATAGTCCGATTTTCCAAATTTTTTAAGTTAAGGATATAGAAATCAAATTTCCTGTCGTTTTAAGAAAACATCCATGGCGGTCAGACTGCCTTTTAGCAGGTTTTTGGCTATTTTAATATGTTTTGCATATTTCCCGATATCTTTGGTGTTTTTGGTCCAATTTTAAAACTTATTTGGGAAATCCGTTTAAAAATTATTTTTCCCATTGTTATGAGCATCTTTTATGTAAATTACTTTGAACGTCATCATTTTACAAAATATGTGTTTATTTTCTCCAATAAATCTTTTCTTGATTACGTATTCCCATGATTTTTGTGCTTTGCTACTTACGGATGTTGTCATCCTTGTTTTATCTTACAACCAATGAATAAAAATAAAAGTATGAAAACAGATATTTTTCTATTCATTTCATGGTTTCCATACATATACAAAGTTACACCAATATTTTGCATCTCTCCCTGACAAATGAGATGACATTCTTATAAAAACGTTAGGTACCAGCGTAGAAGAAAATTTTTCAAAAATTAAATAAGAGGGGAGGGGGCTGGCTGTGAAGAAGTAGGTTTCGAATGGGTGGTTTAAAACTAGAAGAATACAAACATTTCAATCTACAGAAGGGGGAATTTTGTTTATCATAGTTGGGGATGTATGTATGTATATCAATTTATTGTCCATTGTCTTAATTTTGCTAAACATTCAATTGTATATTTCATGATAAAAACAAGGTTGACAATCCCCATTAATAGCAAAGAACCAACACTCTTGGATGGACAATAGACTATAAAAGTTGGAAAGATTTTTAATCAATATAATAGATTTGAAATCTGCATAAAATTTTAAGGATTTTTTATAAAATTAGTTTTTTACATAATTCTTTATTTAAAGGCGCAAATACAAATTAAGTTAAATAATTTTAAGCTGTGATTGGTGGATTGAAAACTATCTGCGCTCTGATTGGAGAAGCTTAAGTGACGTACATCATTCAACCAATTAGAGCGTAGGTAGTTTCCAATCCAGCTATCCTATTGGTCAAAATTTATTAACTTAAATCGTATTTGCGCCTTTAAATAAAGAATTATATAAAAAAACGAATTTTATAAAAAATCCTTAAAATTTTATGCAGATTTCAAATCTATTATATTGATTAAAAATCTTTCCAACTTTTATAGTCTAATGGACAAACAGTAAATTTTAGAACAGATTAATTCAGTGGCCATAAAAATAAAGAGAGAATATGTGATAAGTTTTATGCTGGATGCTTATTTGTAATTGATATCTTTATCTTAACAATTCTTCTCTAATTAGTGAAACAAGTGAAGTCACTCCTGCAAGCTAGGGAGGGGGTGGGGACAAAACACCTAATTTAAAGCACCTAATTCATAAATGCTTAATTTAACAATGAGTGTGGTAGTCAGACAAGTGAAGTTTTAAGGTAAATCAATCATTTTAACCAAACCTAATGAAAATATTTGGCTGAAAAGTGCAACAATGCGTGGTAAAAGTACACGAGAGAGTAAATGATCATGTTTTAAGTATTGTATATTGTTTTCTCGTATTCATTTGAATCCGGTGGATAGGAACCGGTTCTCATGAATACAAAAAAACTATGTCTAGCATCGTATTATATCCAGTTTTCTACGAATATAGAAATGTACAATCATAAGATTAAAACTAGTTCTTTTAGCCGGTGCCTTCGGCACCACGGGGCTAAAAAAACTAGTTTTAATCTTATAATTGTACATTCTATATCCGCGGAAAGCCGTTTATAATACGATACGAGAAATAACTATTCTTGTATTTTTTTACATGAAAAATAATAAAAAGTAACAAAGCACATTTTTTACATCAGTTGGAATTATTTTTATCATATAGTTTTTTATTTACAAATGTTTTTATGCGTTTTGTGCCTGTTGAGCATTACCAACCAATCAGTACCCAAATTTATTTTAGCTTATTATATACAGGGTGTTTTTTTTAATGGGACAAAAGTATTGCTTAATATAACCCATTTGCCATTGACAGAATTAATAATCTATATTTTAATTTCTTCATTGGGTTGGGGGAATTTGTATATGAAAAAATATTTAGCGATTTTTAACAAATTATGCCTTAAAACCGGTTTTTCCAAAGTACCTATTATTGTAAGATTTTTGGATCATTACCAATTTAAAGAATGTGCAAAAATGCGTGCATTTTTTAAAATCAAATTGCGCGGCTTCTGTTAATAGTAGAAAAATGTTATGCATACCGTTAGAATTTTCATATACTCTAGTTTTTGGAAATATATGTATTATATTCATGCTATTTGTATTATAGAAGCTACGTTGGAAAATATGAGAAAGGTTGAAAAGTTTTAAGTAAGTTGGGATATTTTACCACGTAGCTCCTAAACTATACGTAGCACAGGAATATTTCTTAAACACCCAAAAACTAGAGTTTATTACGATTCTAACGATATGCATAACATTTTTCTACTATTAACACAAGCCGCGCAATTTGAATTTTAAAAATATACACATTTTTGCACATTCTTTAAATTGGTCATGATCCAAAAATCTTCCAATAATAGGTATAAGGCATAATTTGTTTAAAATCGCTAAATATTTTTTTCTTATACAAATTGCCCCAACCCAGTAAAGAAATTAAGATATAGATTATTAATTTCTGTCAATGGCAAATGGGTTATATTAAGCAATACTTTTGTCCTATTAAAAAAACACCCTGTATAGTTAAAAGATAGATAGGTAGATAGATAGCCTAGATAGGTATTTTGATTGATTTAGTTAATTCCCACCTTAATTTTTGTTCTACAGAAATGGAAATTTAGTTTATTATTATCTATAGTCCATTGTCTTATCTCTTGAGATCCATAGATATATCAACTTACAGGGATAGTTGCATGAAAATTGATTTCAAGCAAAAGTTACAAGTATACCATATATAATATTGTATTACAGTAAATAACCCTATTAGACATAACGAAATTAGTCGTCATGCTGTTTTTTTTATGAATATAGCCAGTTATATAAATAACATATATCACAAAAATACTATTTTAAGTCCTAATATTTTTAAAGTGCATGGTAGAATATTAAAATTCTTTCAAATGTATGCCCTATAAATGTAAATTTAAACCATTGAACAGGAAAAATTATGCAGTTCACTAAATTAGAATTTAAAGGCATTTCGTGCAACTACCCCTTTAAAAAAAAGAATTATATTTAACTCCATGCACAAGCAGAGATTCCGTTGGACCAAAATATAGATTGTAGATAGTTAGACATGTAGCTAAATAAATAGATAGATAGAAACAAAGCATATTCTATAGGTTTTCATTATAACAAGGATGACAACATTCATTAAAGTGAAGCACTGAAATGGAAGGACAAACGGACATTAACGCTTGTATAGTGTCTGACTCTGAACTGAATAATCAGAATATAAATATATAAGAGTCGAAGCAAAATTTTAAGTAAATTTGTTGAAAAACGGCTTGATACAGGATAATGTTTATGGACATACTTACATTTTTATAGAGTTGCTTCGCTTATGGTATTGTACTTATTTGTCCCAAGAATCAGTATACCAAAAATCAGATCAATCGGATACTTAGTTCACATACAAGTTTGTTGTTAAAAAAGTAAAAAATCAACATGTTTAAAATGGACGTACGGACATTCTGATAGTAATTATAGAGTTACTACGCTTTCTAAATCGTACCTAACTACTACAGGAATAAATTGGAAAATACTAACATGCCTAAATTACAGAAAAAAGATATCTGTTACGGACGGACGTATGGACTGACCGACCCTAATTATAGAAAAGCTTCGCTTTTAACAATTTTACTTTGTTGGTAACTATTCTTAAATTAGATTAGAGTAACATTGTGACTGTGCGTATGGGTGTGTGTTTGTCTTTCTGCCTGTTTGTACCAAGAATCTTGCTAACCACTGGACCATTAGTTCTCTTTCACAATGTTGCTTTTATAGGTCTTTTCTGAATGGAATCACAACCCTCCAAAGAGAAGGGGGGGGGGGCAGTTAAAGGAGTGATTACACTCAAAATTATCCATAATTTCAAAACTTCTTTTCTTACAGTTTGTTTAATTGTAGCAAATCTCACTTGAACTTAGATCTTAATCTTTAAAAAATATATTTAGTCTTAGATAATTAGATAATAAACAAAAGTAAGTGGAAATAGTTGTATCTGCAGCAAAAGTTTTTAGTATCTGCGCTTCTTTAATAAAAAAGTAAATCTCTAGATGTAGGGGAGCCTGTACCGAGTATGTATGGCCACTATTTGAATAAAGCTGAAATAAAGTAGAGTTGCTGCGCTACTTTTCCTCAAAAAAAGTATCCTATAATTGGATGATAAGAAAAATGTTTAAGTTAAGTTCAAATAGAAATAAAAATTTAACAAATATGGAACAGTTTTGGCAGGAAAATAAAGATAAATAAATGATTTTAAAATTAGATGTTTTATAAATACAAATTATGGCGTTGCTACAAAAGACCAACTCTACAAAAGACAATCACTACAAAAGACCAACAAGTAGCAGCGCCCAAATTATACAGTAATACAACTTTTATCATAATTAAATGTGATTTTTTTTGTATGTATACTATAACAATGGTTTAATGCTTTTTTTGAACACAATCTCTTAAAAGTGCAGGTTCTATTAATAAAAAAATTAAAGTTTTTTGTTTGAAACAAAATATCTTGAAAATGGAATATCAAACTTTATAATCCATTTTTCTAACATAACAAAAATTTCATAGCTAAAACATACAGATACTATATTACTTTTTACTTTATTTTTAGAACATAGTTCTTGGAAATGTCCTTTGGCCCCATGTATTGATATTTCAGGGATGATGTGGACAATGGGCTACATTTTTCACTGGTACCCAAAGCTTTCTAACTACGTTATTTGTTTGTTGACTCAAAACTTTGGGTATTTTTATTGATTTTTTATATGATTGTATCAAACTTTTAACAATTTATTTTAATGTGCAGAAGGGGTAATTTAGTTTATCATTATTGGAAATGTTGTTTGTCAATGTTGAGGATTATTTTATCCTCCCTATCCCTTTTTTCACACGTTTCATTTTGTGTTTTAGTATCAAATAATTCAAGAAAAAAGGAAAAAAATACAAGAGAAAGATTTTGGTATTTTTATGACGAAAGGTATAAACTATATTTTATTTCATGAATCTTTAATTTAGACCAGAACAGGTTTAAGGCTATTTTACCCAGAAATATAGATACATAATTCTTCTTTTAAAAATTTAACTAATTGTAATAAAAATGTTGTTACCAAGTATTGGATATTTATTTCTGGTCACTTTACTGTTAACTTCATCCATGAATATTCTTTAGGAAAAGTCCCCCGGGGAGTGTGTGAAATGTTTTTATGACCTTTTATCCCACGTTAATTAATTAAAGCATAATACTCATTTTTTTGTATTTATTTAAATTTTGATTTTTATTTAATTTTAACAGATTTTGAAAAGTTTTTCATGTATGAAAAATAGCTAAAGATATGTTTTTAAAAGGGATAGGGAAACATTTACCTTAGGATAATACATTTACTTTCTTAAGCATATAATTGTTGAATTAAAAATACATTTGTATCATTGCCATACATAGTTAAGACTTTCAGACAAAGGTCTAAGGGAGTGGGAAGGCAGTAATCAAAACCACCCAATGACATCATTAAGATTCCTTGAAAATAATATTTGATAGAAATATTTATAGATATTTCTATTATTATAAGAAACACTTTTGTGTAAGAATATTTTTTATTGGGTAACAGGAAACATTGAACGATTAAACTTGACATTTGTTGTGTGTCTTTAAAACTTTAAAACAGTGTGGTTGACAAAACAGCACAAACGTACACTACCTTTTGCTTCACCCGTATTTTAGAACTTAGCCTTTCCATGTTCTGTCTATAACACAAGAAACCAAAATATTTTTTTTCAATGTACCCTTTTCATTACTTTACAACAGCTAGAAGTTTTGTAGTTATGAAGGGACACTTGGCAATAAATATTTGAGTTTAAAACAACAATTTGTTAAATATCTTACTTTCAATTTCTTATTAATTTATTAAACTTATATTGGTTGAGCAGTTATCGAGATCTTATGCTACACACTAACAGACATATGTTACTTTCTTAAAAAGATTTAGCATTTTACAATTATCCCGGGGGCTGTGAGAGATAGAAAAATCGAAATATAGATACATAGAAAGATAGATAGATAGTCCGTTTGATGGATAAATAGATAGTTAGTAAGCTAGCTAGATAGATAGATGGATAGATAGATAGATAGATAGTCCGTTAGATAGATAGATAGATAGATAGTCCGTTAGATAGATAGATAGATAGTCCGTTAGATAGATAGATAACCCGCGACCGTGGCTTAACACGCAGCGCATCCGCTCGTCGTCGGGAAGGTGATAGGTTCGAATCTCGGTCCGACACCGCGTCATAACTAAAGAGGTTAAAAATGGTTCCTACTGCTACTATGTCAGATGCGCGACGTAGTTAGAGTGTGGGGAATGCCTTGGCCCAAAACAGGCGCAACTCGCTACCATGCACAGTTGGGACTTCTCAGACAAAGATCGTGCATCTCAGAGAGTTGGTTGTCTGATGGGTGAATGGACGCTTTACAACGCAATCATAAGTATTGCATGTATGTTTCAAGGTGCATGGAGGTCTAGTACCCGAAGCGACACCTAGCCCCTAGAGTCTTAACTCTTAGATAGATAGATAGATAGTCCGTTAGATAGATAGATAGTCCGTTAGATAGATAGATAGTCCGTTAGATTGATAGATAGTTCGTTAGATAGATAGATAGATAGATAGTCCGTTAGATAGATAGATAGAAAATAGATAGATAGATAGATAGATAGATAGTCCATTAGATAGATTGATAGATAGATAGATAGATAGATAGATAGTCCATTAGATAGATAGATAGATAGATAGTCCGTTAGATAGATAGATAGATAGTCCGTTAGATAGATAGATAGGTAGATGATTTTCTTGGTAAAAGAAATTTTTTTGTTGAAATCAGTCCATCAACAAGGAATTTGAGTTTAGTGGTTCAGAGAGTCATTCTAGGTAAACTACGATATCAGATTTGTAATCTCCAATTAATATCCAGGTACAAGGGAAAAAAATGTTAAAATTGGTAAATAAACAAGAAAGTTGGATTTAATGGTTCAAATAGTCATTTTAGGTAAAGTACGATATCAGATTTGGAATCTCCAATGAATATCCAGGTGAATGAAAAAAAATTGGTTGAAATTGGTCAATAAACAAGAAAGTTGTGTTTAATGGTTCAAAGATTCATTTTAGGTAAACTCCAACCAAACTAGAAGCGATCATGACAAGTTTAGTGATTTTTTAACTTAATAATTTGAAAAATTTATTTTTATTGATTTTCCCTTATTTAAAAAAAATTTCATTTTCCTCGAAATCTGAGAATGGTAATTAATCAAAGGAATTTATTGAAAAAATATATGTGAAAAAATCACTAAACCCTAGTAATCTCTGTCTCAGCAATTTACCTTTTTTTGTGCTTATATAAGCATTTTTGTCAGATTTAAGTAGGACGTGCTCACATCGGGAAAGTCCGCACTTTACAACAAAAGTGGCTTACTTAAATCGGACATGTCGGACTAACGAGCCATTTTCGTAGGTTAATTGCTTACTTCAAGAACTATTATTGCCCTATAAACCCCTAAAAATCCCCAAACATAAGGGTGGCTGATAAGAATCAGCCAAATCGGACGCTTTTGACGTAAATGTCTTACAGATTAAGATTTTAATCCGGATTATTTTTCCTCAAAATTTAATCCCTTCTCAGCCATTTAGGCTATATTTGTAGTTGATTGCTTACTTAAACAAGCCATTTTTGTGATTAATGTCCTACTTATATCTTCCATTTTTGCTACAAAATCCTTACTTAAACAAGCAATTTTTGTGATTAATGTCCTACTTATATCTTCCATTTTTGCTACAAAATCCTTACTTAAACAATCCATTTTTGGGGTTGATTGCTTACTTAAATCCTCCATTTTTGCTGCAAAACCCTTACTTAAGTAAGCCATTTTTGGGGTTGATTATTTACTTAAATCATCCATTTTTGTTGCAAAATTCTTACTTAAATAAGCCATTTTTGGGGTTGATTACTTATTTAAGTAAGGATTTTGCAACCAAAATGGATGATTTAAGTAAGTAAATAACCCCAAAAATGGCTTATTTAAGTAAGGTTTTTGCAGCAAAAATGGATGATTTAAGTAAGCAATCAACCCCAAAAATGGCTTATTTAAGTAAGGTTTTTGCAACAAAAATGGATGATTTAAGTAAGTAATCAACCCCAAAAATGGCTTATTTAAGTAAGGATTTTGTAGCAAAAATGGATGATTTAAGTAAGCCATTTTTGGGGTTGATTGCTTACTTAAATCATCCATTTTTGTTGCAAAAACCTTACTTAAATAAGCCATTTTTTGGGTTGATTACTTACTTAAATCATCCATTTTGGTTGCAAAATCCTTACTTAAATAAGCCATTTTTGGGGTTGATTGCTTACTTAAATCATCCATTTTTGCTAGAAAATCCTTACTTAAATAAGCCATTTTTTGGGTTGATTACTTACTTAAATCATCCATTTTGGTTGCAAAATCCTTACTTAAATAAGCCATTTTTGGGGTTGATTGCTTACTTAAATCATCCATTTTTGTTGCAAAAACCTTATTTAAATAAGCCATTTTTGGGGTTGATTACTTACTTAAATCATCCATTTTTGTTGCAAAAACCTTATTTAAATAAGCCATTTTTGGGGTTGATTGCTTACTTAAATCATCCATTTTTTCTGCAAAAACCTTACTTAAATAAGCCATTTTTGGGGTTGATTACTTACTTAAATCATCCATTTTTGTTGCAAAAACCTTACTTAATTAAGCCATTTTTGGGGTTGATTGCTTACTTAAATCATCCATTTTTGTTGCAAAACCCTTACTTAAATAAGACATTTTTGGGGTTGATTACTTACTTAAATCATCCATTTTGGTTACAAAATCCTTACTTAAATAAGCCATTTTTGGGGTTAATTTCTTACTTAAATCATCCATTTATTTATTTTATGCTTTCTTTAATTCAACCTTTTTACTGTGAAATATGTGCTTGAACACCAGCTATTTTATGTTTACTTACCTTTCTTTTGAGCTACTAAAACCTCACATAAACTTGCTCAAACATTTTTAAAAATTATTTTATATATTTATTTATAATACAAAAGACTCTGATGAAAATTTATTCAAGTTGATACAAATTAATTTGATGTTTCTGATTAAATGAAGTCTATAGGAGTTCCGGCAAAACCACTCTAACAACAGACTGAATTAAAAAAAACAACAATATATTTTTAAAGTGATTCTAAATGCCCCCTATTATTTTTTCAGGTGATAAGTTTCTGTTCTTCACTGAAGTAATCTAATGAAAAATAATTACAGACAAACAAAATATATTCAAATGTACTAAATAGGATTACATAAAAATATTTCCTAACAATTTCCAATTAAACATTCAAGAATTTTTATCAACATTTAATAACAATAAATACTAATAAAATATATCAAATATAGAAACAAATAATATTCCAATGCCTGTTTGTTAATAAACCTGAATAAATTTCAAAAAAAGTATTTTAATCTAGGGTAGAACTTTTATAAGGAAACTTTTAAACATTTTGATTATTATTGTGCCTTGAATACCATTTTTTTCAGCTATTTGTAGTTTAGGAGCTACATTGAAAATGTGAGAAAAAAAATGAAAAGTTTTAAGTAAGGTAAAACATTTTACCATGTAGCTCCTATACTAAACTTAGCTCAGGAATAGTTCTTACGTATCTAAAAACTAGAGCTTATGACAATTCACAAATAGCTATACAATTGAATGTGTGGTAACCAACAGTTTTTAGACTTAAGATGAATCAAATTTATCCAGAGGTGTATTGTAGTTATACAAATCAAGTGCAAGTTCCTGCTTTGGTGTTAGATAAATTGCCAATATGAACCCACCCTTATAAACATAATGAACAAACTAACAAACAAACAGACAAACAAATTTTGAGATGTCCCAAAGACCAGACAAAATGACATGAGAGCATTGAAAAAATATTTTAAATTGGTGGAATTGAAAACTTGGATGCCTTTTTTTCTAAAAAATATAAAAAATATTTATTTACCTTACACAGAAAGATAAACAGACAGATGGACAGACAGATGTAAATATAGACAAACATATCAACAGACATTTAGATAGACTTTCAAACAGATAGTAAAAATGCCCCCCCTACCCCCAATTTATTAGTTAATATTCTTGTTTAAGAAGGTATGCTTGTTATGTTGCCCTACTTATATTCTAATTATTCTTGTATTGGAAGGTATAGCTTGGTATTGCTGCACTACTTATAAAATAATTGTTCTTGTTTAAGAAAGTATAGAATGTTGTTTTGTGCTACTTATTGTATTCCTTGGTATTGCTGCGCTACTTATAAAATAATCATTCTTGTTAAAGAAAGTATAGAATGTTATTTTGTGCTACTTATAAAATAATCATTCTTGTTAAAGAAAGTATAGAATGTTATTTTGTGCTACTTATAAAATAATTATTCTTGTTTAAAAAGTATAGAATGTTTCTTTTGTGCTACTTATTGATATAATTATTTTTGTTTACAAAGTTGTAAATTGTTATCGTTGCACTACTTAAAAAATAATTAATCTTGACAGAAGACTAACAGACAGACAGAAAAACAGATTAAATACAAATAGATGGACGGACAGACAGATGGACAAATAGATAGATGGAAAGACAGATGGACAGTTAGAAAGACTTCAAGAAAGATGGATAGACAGACAGAAAAATGGATAGAGTAACAAATAGACAGATAGTCAGATGGACAGAGAGATGGTTGGACATATAGACAGACAGACAGACAGACAGACAACAGTCTGACATACAGACTGACAGACATGCAGACAGATTGTCATTTAGCTAGTCCAGACATACGGATTTACATATAGACTTACAAGAAGAAATAAAGAAGTGCAAATAAAAAATTGAACAAGGATGACAACATCCATAATTAGTGAAGAAAGAGTATTCTTTAAAATCAAGAATAGATTTAATTAATTGGAGAAAATAAACACAAAACCTTTTTTTTTATTTTTTATGATGACTGACATACAAATGTTCAAAGTAAATTACATACTGGATATATGCTCAGAACAATAGGAACAAGGATGACAACATCCATAAGTAGCGAAGCACAAAAAATCATAGATGGGAATACGTACAGGTAGATTTCTAAGGTTTTTACTAAAATCAAGAATAGATTTATTGGATAAAATAAATATGAAACCTTGTTTTATTTTGTATGATGACAAAATTGGATCAAAATAAACAAAGATATTGGGAAATATGTAAAACATATAAAAATAGCCAAAAACCTGATAAAAGGCAGTCTGGCCGCCATGGTTGTTTTCTTAAAAAGACAAAAAATTTAATTTTTAAATCCTTAAAAACTTTAAAAATTTGGAAAATCGGACCATATACACTGAAGATATGGAAAAAAGTGTTAAATATATTTATAAATAGCCTAAAACCTGCCAAAAAGGCAGTCTGGCCGTCATGGTTATTTCCTTTAAAGACGGGAAATTTAATTTTGATATCTACAACTGAAAAATTTTTGAAAATCAAACTATAAACACTGAAGATATGGAGAAAAATGTTAAGAATATAAAAAAACAGCCTAAAACCTGCTGAAAAGGCAGTCTGGCCGTCATGGTTGTCTTCTTTAAAAGACGGGAAATTTAATTTTGATATCCATAACTGAAAAAATTTTGAAAATCGGACCATACACTAAAGATATGGAGAAAAATGTGAAAAATATAAAAATAGCCTTTAACCTGCTAAAAAGGCAGTCTGGCCTTCATGATTGTTTCTTTAAACGACAGAAAATTTAATTTTGATATCTGTAACTGAAAAAATTTTGAAAATTGGACCATAAACACTGAAGATATGGAGAAAAATGTGAAAAATATAAAAATAGCCTAAAACCTGCTAAAAATCGGTCCGACCGCAAATGATGTTTTATAGTCAATTGTGCTCCTTAATAATGGGAATGTTGTCAAAAAATTTCAGCATTCTATCTTTTATAGGAGCTGAGTAAATCCCATTTCCCCCAGTGCGTTACGGACTGACGGACTGACTGACTGACGGACGGACAAAGTGAATTATAGAGTAGCTTTGCTACTAATAAAAATTATTATGATACTGTCATCTTAAAAAAATTTGAAAATTGGACCAAAAACACCAAAGATATTGGGAAATATGTAAAAATATAAAAATAGCCAAAAACCTGCTAAAAAGCAGTCAAACCGCCATGGATGTGTGAAAGTTAATTATAATCCTTAGTGATCGGAATATTGTCATAAAGTGTCAGCCTTCTATCTGTCATAGGAGCCGAGAAATTCATGTTTTCCCACTTTTTCTCTGACAGACAGACAGACTGACAGACAAACAGACGGACGGACAGACATTTCGAATTATAGAGTAGCTTCGCTACTAAAAAGTAATCAGCTATCAATATCCAATTTATTAGGGTTAATATTTTTTTTTAAGAAGCTATGCTTGTTATTGTTGTCCTACTTATAATCTAATTATTCTTGTTTAAGAAAGTGTAGATTGCTATTGCTGCACTTCTTATGAAAAAAATATAAAGATTTAAAAAGGTTGAATTGTTATTGTTGCCCTTTCTATGATCTTATTATTCTTGATTTAGAATGTATACTTTTCATTGTTGCGCTTCTTATGAAATGACTACCTATTCTTATTTGCTTATTTTTAAATTTTTAAATTTATAACACAGGAAAAGGTTGTTTTGATGACAATTAATAGTGCATCAACAACATCGTTAAATGATATAATTTTCAGAACTATAGACTATTACTAACTCTTTCCATTTACATTTACTTTCATCATGCAACATCCTACTTAAATATTAAATTCATTTACAAAAATTTAGATTGCTAATATGACAAAACAATATGCAGAAGTGAAGGCCCACCAGAGTTGGGCATTTTTAAGATTGTCGACAGGGAAGTAACACAAAAATAAGAATGACAACATCCATAAGTAGCAAAGCACAAAAAATTGTGGATGGGAATACAAAGAAAGAGATTTAAAGTGTATTTATTAAAGTCAAGGATAGATATATTGGAGAAAATAAACACAAAACCTTGTTTTATTTTGTATGATGAAGACGGTTAAAGTAAATTACATACTAGATGCACATAAAAATGAGAAAAAATATTTTGAAACTGTTAACCCATTAGTGCCGAGCGCCACTTTTATGGGCCGATCGAGCTGAAAGTTTCAGGGAAGCTTTATAATGGTCAAAACGGAATTCGTATTTTTTTGTTTTGCTCTAGTGGCGTGCACAGGAAAGTTGCAAAAAAAAACCCGGTTCGGCTCGGCCATAAATACCAACCAGGCATTATTACCCGTTTTTGGTGCTTTCCCCCGGCGTTAAAACCCGGTTTTCCTGTAAAAACCCGGTTATTTTGACCAAAAATCAAAAAATGAAATTTTTGAACACCAAAAGTGAGATGAACACTTTTTAGAACTTTGATACGATCCGTAATTGAAAACTACACAACCTCATGTAATCTATAGAGCCACAAGTATAAACGAAGCGATTTATTTCAAATTTTGTGTTTAGCCGGCGATTTCGGGTAAAAAAACCCTGTTTTGTTGTTGTTGTCAAAAAAGATCTATTAGTGAAACCAGGTAATAAAAATTTCAGACTCCAAATGGAAATGCCGAACCGGGCCTATATAGAGCGTAAAAAAACGATAAAAAAATCATATAAAAAATAATAATTTAAATAAAACGGATTCACAAATAGATGTACTTGTCAATAAACTTTAGATTTAACGAAAAAAATCAGCGACTTTACTATAAAAACAAAAAAGTTAGATGGGGTATTTTGAATTTTCATGATTTTCAAACTTTGTTGATCTATACCGGCAAACGGAAGTAAGCAAAACTGCCTGCTCCAGGGGGAAATGAAAGCCAGGGTAGTAGAGGGGGGATTCATACTGAGAATGATGCAATTATGAAGCCGGAAACCGTTTTTTTTTACATTTTCTGGAACCGGATTTAAAACCCGGTTCGGCACTAATGGGTTAATGCAAAAAAAAATTTGAATTGGACCAAAAATACCAAAGATATGGGGAAACATATAAAAATAGCCAAAAACCTTCTAAAAGGCAGTTTGGCCACCATGTTTCTTTTCTTAACCCATTAGTGACGAACCTGCTTTTAACGCCCGGTTCCAGAAAATGCCGAAAAAAACCGGTTCTCAGTTTCAGGATTGCATTATTCTCAGTATGAATCCCTCCTCTACTACCCTGGTTTTCATTTCCCCCTGGAGCAGGCAGTTTTGCTTACTTCCGTTTGCCGGTATAGCTCAACAAAATTTGAAAACCAAGAAAAATGAGGTGATTTTAAAATACCCCTCCTAACTTTTTTGTTTATGAAGTAAAGTTAGTGATTTTTTTTGTGAAATTTAAAGTTTATTGGCAACTACATTCATTTGTGAATTCGTTTTATTCAAATTATTATTTTTTATATGATTTTTTTTCGTTTTTTTACGTTCTATATTGGCCCGGCTCGGCCCAAGTAAAGATACCTGCCATTTTTATTGCCCGGCTCGGCGCGAGTAAAGATACCCGTCCACTTATAATATCAAAATTTTAAAACTTCTAGGAAATGGGCTTTTTTAACTGAAAAGGGTGGCACCTATAGCCAAAACACTAAATGTGATATAAATCGTTTTGTATCTTACTTGTAGCTCTATCAATTACATGAGGTTATGTAGTTTTCAATTGTGGATCGTATCGTAGTATTAGCTACTCTACAACTCACTTTGGACGTTCAAAATTTACATTTTAATTTTTTGGGCCAAATAACCGGGTATTTAGGACAAAACCGGGCTTGAATGCTGGGGGAAAGCACCAAAAAACTCCAAAAACGGTTACCTATGCCGAACGGTTTCTTTACTCGCGCCGAACAGGGTTTTATTGCAACTTTCATGTGCATGCCACTAGAGCAAAACAAAAAAATTGGAATTCCGTTTTTACCATAACAAAGCTTCCCTGAAATTTTCAGCTCGATCGGTCCATAAAAGTGGCGCTCGGCACTAATGGGTTAAAACGCCAGAAATTTAATTTTGATATCTTTAACTCAAAAATTTTTTTGAAAATTGGATTATAAACACTAAAGATATGGGTAAAAATGTGAAAAATTTAAAAATAGCCAAAAACCTGCAAAAAGGCAGTCTGACTGTCATTGTTGTTTTCTTCAAACGACAGGAAATTTAATTTTGATATCTTTAACTGAAAAAATTTCGAAAATCGGACCATAAACACCAAAGATATGGGGAATAATATAAAAATAGCCAAAACCCTGCAAAAAGGCAGTCTGATTGTCATTGTTGTTTTCTTCAAATGACGGGAAATTGAATTTTGATATCTTTAATTGAAAAAATTTTGAAAATTGGACCATAAACAGCAAAGATATGGGGAATATTTGGAAAATATAAAAAATAGCCAAAAACCTGCTTAAAAGCAGTTTGACCGCTATTGATGTTTTATAGTTAATTGTGCTGCTTAATGATGGTAATGTTGTCAAAAAAATTAAGCTCTCTATCTTTTATAGGAGCCGAGAAAATCACGTTTCCCCCCACTTCATTAATTACGGACGGACGGACAGACGGACAGACGGACGGACGGACATTGTGAATTATAGAGTAGCTTCGCTACTAAAAATGTGAACAAATCTCATTGAACTAAATTATGTGTTTAGCAGCCAAAGGTTATTTTATTGTGTTTGTTTATTATTTGTTTAGCATTGTTAAATGCAGGGATCTAATGGGATAAGAGTAAGACGAAGGCCGATAAATAGATTTACATCCCCAATGATGATACTCAATTCACCAATTACAATTGGTGGTTGAAATGTATGGACACTCAACTTAATGTATCAACCAATCCCCAAAGTTGTAAGGCCAATGAATAAGAAAACGTTTTTATTAAACTTTAGGGAATTAGTTTTGAACAACTCATGGTCCCATTCCTCCCTTGCTTTAATGGATTTTCGATTTTAACCGGAAGGGATAGAACAATGGACAATAAATTTATGTAAGCACCTTAATTACAATCAACAATTTACTCATATGATTCTAAATCTAATGTATGTTACTCAAATAGTTTTAACAGGAATTCTGGTATAAGACAATTAATAATACGTTTTTTTATATCCCCAATGATGAGAAACAAGATTACTCTTCCATATAGATTTAGTAAAATTACCCAAAGTGTTTAAGCAAACAAAATGAAACTTTGGGTACCAGCGTAATTAAGAGCCAAATGTTCGATCCCTCTTTGATATAAAATGGGTGGGGGGGACAATTGACTCTTTTTACAATTATAATAAAGTTTACTAGCATGAATTCTCATTTGTTGGCTCTAAAACTTGGGGTAATTTTTGATAAATTTGGATTGGTTTATTCATTTTATTTCAGTTTCAAAACGTTTTACCCAATAATTTTATTGTTTAAGAGGTTTAATTTTGTTCATCATTATTGAGGATATATGTTCTGTATGATACCTTTAGATCGCTGGTCTTATATAAAGTCGACTTCAGATAAAAAAGATTATTTTAAATGATACATTATTTCAGTATTATAGACAGATTTCCACGGATAGATTAACTATATAACTAAGTTTATATTGTTTTAATCTTGACGGATTTAATTCCATGATGATTTTTTTGTGTAAAATTGTCTATAATTCAACATGTAGGGTTGAAATACTATTCTAACACAAAGGAAATAAAAACAAAACTGGTAATTTATGATTTTGCATTTTTATAATAGTAGAAAACTGGGTATAATACGAAATGATACTTGCTTTTTCAGTATGGCTTAAAACCAGTTCCAATCCAGCGGATGTTAATCGGTTTTGTTGCCATACAGGAAATTTATATGTGAGTGAAAAAGAAAGAATATAAT
Source organism: Acartia tonsa (assembly GCF_053477335.1). Taxonomy (NCBI): domain Eukaryota; kingdom Metazoa; phylum Arthropoda; class Copepoda; order Calanoida; family Acartiidae; genus Acartia; species Acartia tonsa. The sequence goes on from NC_137272.1 coordinate 32,598,350, forward strand.
TATTTATCGCATCGTATTATAGTCAGCTTTCCGCGGATTTCAAAATGAAAAATTATAAGATTAAAACCAGTTTTCTTAACCCTGCGTGGCCCGGGCTAAGAAAATTGGTTTTAGTATTATTTCAATATAAATGGAAAACTCTCTGTAATACGATGCTATACATAATTTTTCAGTATGGCTCAGAACTGGTTCTAATCAAACACAGTAATAGTGTCTGACTGATTATGACGTAACAAAAAAATAGCCAATGAGAGGCCACTATAAATTTTACCATTGGTCAATAACGGCCTCTCATTGGCTAATTTTTTTTGTTACGTCATAATCAGTCAGACACTATTACTGTGTTCGTTCTAATCCAGCGAATATTAATCGGTTTTGAAGCCATACTGGAAATTTCGTTTTAACTCGGAAATTGGGTATAGTCCCTTTCATGGCAACGCCCCTTAAGGGGCGTTTCTTCGTATTTTCACATTAGCTATTCTCCTACTGCTATCCCCTGTCAGGGGCTCTAACCCTGCGGGACCAATTGTCTAACCCTACGGGGCAATCACCTAACCCAATATAACCTAACCTAACCTAAAATAACCTATCAAAAGCCATTTTAAAAATACGACCCTTAAGGGGCGTTGCCACGAAAGGGACTATACCCAGGAAATTGTCTACATAATAATACATATTTTTCAGTATGCATATTCAAAATGAATTTTTGATTTAATGGGATAAGACAATGACCAATAAATTGATGTATACAAAATTATCTCTCCTGAAGTTGTAAACCCAAAGAATAAGAAAACATTATAATAAAACTTTGGGGACTACATACACAATTGGATTATATTTAAAATGGGTCGATTATTGGCTTTATTACTTAAAACGTTTCATGATGCATATATTTGAGCAAAGGAGGGAGGTGCCATTGGAGGGTAAATCACACTTTTATTCAAAGTTTTATAACCAGTTTAACTTGGTGAGTATTTATAGGATAGCGCTTAATGTAACTAATTGAATTATTTTTAATTTTTATTTTAATATCCACGGAAAGCTGTCCATAATATGCTGAAATAATATTTGTTTATCGCAAAGAAACAAGGTTGACAAACCCATAAAATCGAAGCTTTGAAATAAGCATGATACTGTTTAAGAACATACTTACATTTTAGTTACTTAATTATAGTGTTATAGTGCATAGATTTAGATTAATAGGACAATTCTAACAAGTTTAAATTAACGAAAAAAAGCTAACCAATGGACTTAAAAACGGACGGACCGACCTTAATTATAAAAGCTTTGCTTTTATCAATTGATAATCCATTTTCCAGTATGGCTTCGAAACCGATTATTATCCGCTGGATTAGAACCGGTTCTACACCATACTGAAATTTTTTTGTAAAGCATCGCTTCAGAGACAATTTTAAAACGGACGGACCGACACCAATACTAAAAGCTGTGCTTTTATCAATTGATAATCCATTTTCCAGTATGGCTTTGAAACCGTTTATTAACCGCTGGATTAGAACCGGTTCTACGCCATACTGAAAAATTATGTAAAGCATTGTATTACAGAATATTATCATTGAATATTAAAATAAAAAAAATAAAATTAAAACCAGTTTTCTTAGTCCTGATCTTCGGCTCTAATTAGGACTAAAAAACTAGTTTTAATCTTTTCATTTTGATATCTGCGGAAAGCTGACTATAATATGATGCGATAAATTACTATTCCAGTATGGAAACCGATTAATATCCGCTGGATTAGAACCGTTTCTCAGCCATACTGATCTGTGTATAGCATCGTATTACTACCAGTTTTGTTTATATTCTTATTTTTTGGTTTTGATATCCGCGAAAGGCTGTCTATGATACGATGCAATAAATAACTAATCAAATCTAATGTCTATACATTTTTTGTTGATTTCATTTCACTTTTTAAAATACATGTAATAAAATAAACTTTATAATTAAAACAGAGTCTTACCTCATTAACAGAAATGTATACCTAGTTTCTTTTCTACAAAGCTTGGTTTAATAAGATGTGTAGATTTATATAACATTACGATTTCCTACAATTTAAATACCTTTCTTAAAAGTAATACTTAATATTTAGAATTGTTTGGAAATGCATTGTTAACAAAGAAATAGAATTCACAAGAGAAGGTTTCATAAACAAAAATAACTTTCACTGTAGAAAAAATTGCACAGATTTTTAACAAATACATATGTTTCTACCAGGAGTAACCTTGGCCAACTGACGCGACAGCCTGGGTCAGCCTGTGTTGACCCATGTTGTACTGGCACGACACACGCTTGCACTTATACACCCACACACAAACACAATCATCCACAGATTTCGTTTTTTACAATTGGCATCTAAAATTTGTTATGGGAAGGGAAAAGACAATTGACAAAATAAACTTTACATTAAATTTTTAGAAACCAGATTATGTCTTATGTAGCTTATGATTATTTGTAGAAATATTTTTGTGCTTTCACACAAAGTACTTGTTGAGCACTGATAACTCCTGCCACCTTTTAATTTTTAAGAACATTTGTAAAACTACCTGGCCTCACCTCATAAAAAAGGGGATTTTCAGTGCTCAACATGGTAGTCTGGGTGAAAGCACCAATATTCTTAAGATGAGCGAGCGTGGTTTTCAGGTAGAGTCAGGACATAAGGCTGTTTATTACACTAGTCCCCAAAGTTTTATTATAACGTATTCTTAATCGTTGGTTTAACAACTTTGGTGACTTTTATTGAATTATGATTGGTAAATTCATTAGGTATAGCGTGCAAACGTTTCAACCAGTAATGGCAAACTACAGAAGGGGCATTTTTGTATATTGTCATTGGGGATGTACATTGTACGTCAATTTATTAGCTATTGCCTTATCTCTTTAGATCCCTGGTGGTAAAAATTTCAATTAAAGTACCGAAAACTTTTATGCCAACGAATAATGTGAAGTAGTTAACTTGTTAAGAATCTTTGTACATATTTTAATTCAGGGATCTTGGGGGATAAGAAAATGTTGTTTTATCAAAATAACTCTGAAGTACTTTTATTAAGGCAAATCAATTTAATGTAAAGTAAATTTTTTATATCCATAACTGTTTTTTTGGCCAGATAAATTTAAATTTGAAGCGATTTTTTTTACTTTTTAGTAGCGAAGCTACTCTGTAATTCCAAATGTCCGTCTGTCTGTCCATCCGATTGTCCGTCTGTCTGTCTTGTTTGTTCGTCTGTTTGTCTGTCTGTCCGTCTGACTGTCTGTCTTTTAGTCTGTCTGTCCGTCTGTCTGCTTGTATATATGTCCGCCTATCTGTCCGTCTGTCTGTGTGTGTGTGTATGTCTGTCTGTCTTTCTGTCCGTCTGTCTGTACATCTGTCTGCCTGTCCTTTTGTCCTTCTGTTTGTCCTTCTGTCCGTCTGTCCTTCTGTCTGTCCGTCTGGTTGTCCGTCCGTCTGTAAGTCTGTCATTCTGTCTGTCCGTCTGTCTGTCCTTCTGTCTGTCCTTCTGTCTGGCTGTCCTTCTGTCTGTCCGTCTGCCTGTCCTTCTGTCTGTCCGTTTGTCTGTCTGTCTGTCCGTTAACTTTTTAATTCTTAATTTTTGGAGGAAAAGTTTGGACATTGCTAGTTTATACATCTCAATCAAGATGTAAATAATGGCGTTTAAAGGTGACCTGGAAAGGACTTGTACCCAAAGCGTCACCAAGCCCCCTGTAATCATCACTCTTTTGTATACCAGCAGATACGCCCCTAGAGGCCACTAGATGCACTTGAAGTGGGAAAAAAGGGTAAATTGACCTTCCCCCAAATTTAGTTTTAAAAGAAAAAGTAAAAAAAAACTTAGGGAGGGGGAAATAATTTTTCTAGGAACTATTTATACTTTGAGAAGTTTGGTACCCTTATGAAATGGTAATAAACCTTCCTAGGACATATGAGAAGATACATTTAAAGAACCATACAGAGAAACAATATCTTTTCAGCTGCTAGCAAAGTTCCTCATTACATACAGACATAGAGACATACAGGGACACAGACAGACATCCTGTTACTTTTATATGAGGATTAGGACAAAAGATTAAAAATTGATTGTTTTTATTTAAATTAGAGAAATTATTTTTTGATTCTTTAAAATGGAAAAAAAATGATTTCAACTTTAAATTTTATATATCTAGCTTAATAAATTAGATTCAAAGGTCTGTAGATTTAATTAACTTTGGGATATTGGAGAAGGACGATGGAATATTAATTATCCTTGCCAAACCATTTCATATTTTATGTAAAAATGTATAATAATCAATCTGCCATTGTCCTATCCATTCCAGAATAAGTGTAACGTTGGCCTATATTAAGTGTTACAACACATACATGGAACTTTAAACTTTATATGTTGTTGTCGTGTAATAAAAAGCATTCACTAAACAAAAATAACAAATAAAATTATGAAACAAATCAGGAATCTAAAGAGATAAGACAATGGCAGATAAATTAATGCACATCCCTAAATATGACATGCTAAGTTATCCCTTCTGTAGATTAAAATTAGTGGTTGAATCGTTTATACATTCAACTTAACCCTTAACGGTCGGAGGGGGAGGGGGCGCTCCCCCACCCCACCCTCCGTTTTTTTCTATCTCATTTTCTGTGTGTGAAAGATAAAGAGCGTAACTGCGTGACTTTTTAAGCATGAGTATGACACATAACTGAGAAATGGAATTTTTTTAATATCTCCATCCTGGCGGGCACAGGATGCCAGCGAACATGGCAGGGTCGTCCAGATAAAGATCAAAATATTTTTTGACTTAAACAAAGCATTTTATCTTGCCAAAATACTAAATATCCTCTTGTAATACATCCTTATATGAAATACAGGTGTTCAAGTCAATATTAGGTTCCAGGTATGATCCTGCAGGTCCTAATCCTCCAGGTCTACAGAAATCTTGAAAAGGCTCCTGTGGCCGTAATTTTTGACTTAGATACTTCAAATTTTAAACATAAGCTTTTATAACATTTCTACATATTGTAAAAACATTTCATAAAGATTCGCCGCCGTTTTCCCGACGACTGCGGCGGCTTGCAGCTGACAAATACAGCTGCGGCTGCTGAAATTTATATTTGATATTTCTAATATAAAATTTATATGAAGATACACATTTTCTGCAAAAAATTGTTCTTCTAGCTTCCATAATGAGAAAATTACTTACGTTTGAAATTTTTAAGTAAAAAAGGACCTAAAAAGAAAGGTTGTTAAATAAAAGGGTGAAGGAAGCGAAAATTGACTTTGACTTACATAAGGTCGGAAATTCATTATCAAACAGGGGACTTGCACCAAAATTTTTAGCCCTCTAGCTTTAATAGGAACTGAGATAATAGGAGGGGGGGCATTGAACGACCCCCCCCCCACCCCGACCTATAAAGGTGCGGCAAGGGGCCCGACTGTTAAGTAGGGTTGGGCCGGATACTTTTTTGGCCGGATACCGGATATCCGGCTGATTTCAAATGCCGGATATCCGGTTATCCGGCCAAATTACCGGATATCCGGCCGGATAACCGGCTAAATTACCAGATATTAAAGTAGCAAAAAATATTTATTAATAAACTTTTGAGATTTCATATAATAAAATTTGCATAAAGATAAAGACATATTCAAAGAATGTTCTTCTATCTTCAATAATAAGAAAATTATAGCAATTTAAAATTTTAAAAAGCAGAGATTTTTGGTGTAAAATATAAAAAAAGTTATAGCCGGATATCCGGCCGGATAGTTTCAATATCCGGTATAAAATTGGCCGGATATCCGGCCACACCGGATATCCGGCCCAACCCTACTGTTAAGGGTTAATAAACCAATCAAAATTCAGTAAAACTCCCCAAAGCCATCGAATACGAAAACGTTATTGTAAAACTTGGAGGACTATTGAAATAAACAGCCAATTGTCTCCTCTCTCCCTCTGGAAAAAAATACTAACCAAGAAAGAATAAAAAGCAAAGCTACTCTATGATTCACTTACTGCCTCACGTCATTCAGTCCGTAATTTATTTGATTTTCCAGTATGGCTTCAAAATCGATTAATATCCGCCGAATTAGAACCATTTCCCAAACATACTGCTAAATCATGTATTGTATCCAAATATAGACATTTTCTATGAAGAGTAAATTAAAATCCTAATATTCATACCAGTTTCATTGGACTAAGCCTTCGGCCCTTCAGGACCAACAAAACCATAATTAATCTTATAATTTATAGTTTGACTATCAGCGAAAAGCTAATTTAAGAATGCTACGATAACAATAAAATATTTTTTAATAATTGGTCCTAAAAATGATTTTTGATTTTGCTCAGGGATAAGATAGTGTACAATATTAAATAAAATTTAAAAAAATTAGGCCAACAAATGATTATGAAACTTTGGTTACTACTGAAATTCAAACCCACTCTTATTTTCTTATAGTGAACACTGAACATCCTTAAATTTAAAGACAAAATTATAGAAACATGCAAACCATAAGAATAATTCTTTTTACATACAGATATACTTTTCTGCATATATTTTTTGTGTGGAAAGCTTCGCTTAAAAACAATAAGGTTGTTGTTTATGTATCTTATCTATGTACATTAAATATTGTCTATATAATAATTCATGAATAAGAAATGGATAATAAATTTACATACAATATACATTCCCAATGATAATTTAAATCTACAATACATTCCCAATGATAATTTAAAAAAATATCAATTCTTTTGATTATAATAATTGGTTAAAAAGTTAGGTCACTACTAGATTGGTACCACCTAATCAAGACATGTGGACCAAAGTGTATACTAATTTATAATGTAAAGAGCTTAGCCAGATGTTTTAAATTAACGAACAGACTTTCTGATAACGATAATAGAAATGCTTCGCTTACCAAGGTTTATTTATGTTACAGGAATCATTACCCGAAGTTTGAAATCTATAACGTTATATTAATAATATGATAACATTTATTAATTAACAGAAGTTATACATAAACTTCGCAAGGGATTGAACAATGGAAAATTTATTTTGGGTATAGTCCCTTTCACGTCAACGCCTCTTAAGGTGATTGCCCTTGGCTAGGTGCTCGGAACTTGGCCCCCTAGCCTATAACCTAACCTAACCTATGTTACTTTTTAGTAGCGAAGCTACTCTATAATTCACAATGACCATTGACCATCCGTCCATGATTAATGAATTGGGGGAAACGTGATTTTCTCGGCTCCTATAAAAGATAGAGAGCTGAAATTCTTTGACAACATTCCCATCACTAAGGAGCACAATTAACTATAAAACATCAATGGCGGTCGGACTGCTTTTTAGCAGGTTTTAGGCTATTTTTTATATATTCTAAATTTTCCCCATATCTTTGGTGTTTATAGTCCGATTTTCGAAGTTTTTTCAGTTAAAGATATCAAATTAAATTTCCCGTCATTTGAAGAAAACAACAATGACGGTCAGACTGCCTTTTTGCAGGTTTTTGGCTATTTTCATATTTTTCACATTTTCCCCATATCTTTGGTGTTTATGGTCCGATTTTCGATTTTTTTTCAGTTAAAGATATCAAAATTAAATATCCTGTTGTTTGAAGAAAACAACAATGACAGTCAGACTGCCTTTTTGCAGGTTTTTGGCTATTTTTACATTTTTCACATTTTTACCCATATCTTTGGTGTTTATGGTCCAATTTTCAAAAAAATTTCAGTTAAAGATATTAAAATTAAATTTCTGGCGTTTGAAGAAAAGAAACAATGGAGGCGAAACTGACTTTTAGCAGGTTTTTGGCTATTTTTATATGTTTGACATATTTCCGCATTTTTGTGATATTTTTGGTCCAATTTTAAACCTTTTTTGCATTAACAGTTTCAAAATATTTTTTCCTATTGTTATGTATATCTAGTATGTAATTTACTTTAACCGTCTTCATCATACAAAATAAACAAGGTTTCATGTTAATTTTCTCCAACAAATCTATTCTTGTTTTTAATAAATACACTACTACAACGTATTCCCATCCACATTTTTTTGTGCTTCGCTACTTATGGATGTTGTCATCCTTGTTAAAATGACAATTTAAAAGAAATTTTACAAAAATTGCAAAATTTGGCAAATAAGCTAAAAAAGAATTTATTGTGATTGATTGCCTATAAGTAATTTATCAAAAAATTGCATGGTTTGGTATATAAGCCAAATAAGCAATAATTTTTATTGATTGCCTATAAAAAATTCATCAAAAAATTGCATGGTTTGGTACATAAGCCAAATAAGCAATAACTTTCATTGATTACTTATAAGTAGTTTGTCAAAAAAAGGCATGATTTGGTATATAAGCCAAATAAGCGAAAATTTTCATTGATTGCTTACAAGCAGTTTGTCAAAAAATAGCATGATCAGATATATAAGCCAAATAGGCAATAAATGTGATTGATTGCTTATAAGTAATTTATTAAAAAATTGCATTATTTGGTATATAAGCCAAATAAGCAATAATTTTCATTGATTGCTTATAAGTAATTTATCAAAAAATAGCATGATTTGGTATATAAGCCAAATAAGCATTAAATGTGATTGATTGCTTATAAGTCATTTATCAAAAAATTGCATGATTTGGTATATAAGCCAAATAAGCATTTATTGGGATTGATTTCTTATAAGTAATTTATTTTAAAAATGCATGATTTTGCTTATATAAGTTGAAGTGAAGAAAAAGGAGGAGGAGTAAAAATTAATCCCTTCCTTCCTGTAAGCAGTTTATGAAAAAAAGAGAAGATTTGGCTTATATAAGCCAAATTATCAAAAGCCTTTCATTGATTGCTCATAAGTAATTTAACAAAAAATAGCATGATTTGGCATGTAAGCCAAATAAGTCAAAATATTCATTGATTACTTATAAGTAATATATAAAAAAATAATATGATTTGGAATAAAAGTAAAATAAGCAAAAATGTTGATTGTTTGCTCATAAGTAAATTATCAAAAAAAATTGCATAATTTGGTATATAAGCCAAATATGCAACAAGGATCACAACATCCATAAGTAGCAAAGCTCAAAATTATAAATTGATATCTGGAAAAAATGAACTATAGAGCAGTTTCATAAGAAACATTAAGCTAAAAAAATCACCAAAATTAATTGATGAATCTTTATGAAACTTGGTGAAAATATGAAGAATGTTAACATATTCAATCCCTAAAAATTTTCAGCCTTCTATCTTTTATATGAGCCAAGAAAATCATGTTTCCCCCTTTCCGTCTCAAAGAGACAGATGGATGGACGGATGGACAGACGGACAGACAGACATTTCGAATTATAGAGTAGCTTAGCTTCGCTACCAATAATTGTTATTGATAAACAATGATGACAACATCCATAAGTAGCAAAGCTTAAAAATTATGACTGGATATCCGGAAAAAATGAACATCATTCTTAAAAACACTAAGTTAAAAATTATAGCAATTTTTACGCTTTAACAATGTTTTTTATCAACAACTATATTTTTCACTTATTAGACATTTTATCCAAAGATGATTCATATATAAATATTTATAAAAGACTGAAGTGTTTCAAAGGTAGATGGTTCTTGCTGCTTGGTCTGGTTGTCCGCGCCCGCTCATATCATCTTTTCTGCGCGCTCAGTTGTGGTATCTAAAAGTTTTTCAGGGGTGTTACAAAATGTGTAACAAAATTTATGAAACCTTGTAAGATAATTAATGAGAAAATCTCAATGAAACTTTGTGGGGATATGTAAATTGTAATCCCTAAAAATATCAGCTGTCTATCTTAAATAGGAGTAAAGAAAATCATGAAAACCTAAAAATCTAGGAATCGAACTATCATCCCAACCAATAAGCAAATCTCATTAAACTTGATAAAAGTATTCAATCCCTGAAAATTTCAGCCGTCTATGTTAAATAGGAGTTGAGACAATCATGAAAACTTTAAGATGTAGGAATCAATCTAGCACCTTAACCAACTGCCGAATCCTAATGAAACTTGGTGAAAATATTTATGAAGACTGTTAACATAATTAATCCCTGAAAATTTCAGCTCTCTATCTTTTATAGGAGTTGTAAAATCATGTTTCCCCCTTTCTGTCTCAGATGGACTGACTGACAGACAATTTGAATTATGGAGTAGCTTCGCTACTAAAAAAAGCAAGATTTGGTATATAAGTCAAATAGACAAAAGTTTTCATTGATTGCTTACAAGTAATTTATCAGAAAATAGCATGATTTGGTATATAAGCTAAAGAAGCAATAATTTTAAATTGATTTATTATAAGTACTTATAATTGTGGAGTGGATATCAAAATTTAATTTTGATATTCTTAACTACAAAAATTTTAAAAATTGGACCATAAACACCAAAAATATGGGGAAAATATAAAAATAGTTAAAAAACCTGATACAAAGCAAGGATGATTTTAGGATCTCATTAACCACTTTTCTTTACTAAGTTCTTCATCTAAGGTATTTGAATTTGTCTTAAGGTGGTTTTATTCTATTTGATTGTTAGATAAGTCTAGAAACGGTTTTATTCTTTTCCCTCGCCCTCACTTTTGGAACAACAACACTTCTTATATTCAAAATTAGTATTAGTTCATAGTGTGTAATATGTATGTTTGAAGGCTCGATTGCTAGCTCAGACAAGGATGACAACATCCATTAAGCAACACTCCTAATTTTAGGAAAATAAGAATATAGAGTACTAGAATATGTTTTAAATGGGCGTACTGACATTCTAGTAATGCTTACTATATCTTACCCAACTGTAATATAAATCATCATGCAAAGTTTTAAATTGTTAGGACAATTCTAATATGCCTAAATTAAAGAAAATAGTTAACCATCTCGGAGGGACATACAGACCAACCCTAATTTTATAAAATCTGTGCTTTTCTAAATTTCTTTGAAAGTTTAGTAAATTTTTTAATCCGTTGGATTAGAACCAGATCTCAGCCATACAAAGAAATGTATTTGTTTTATGTCCATTTTTCTACGAAAAGACTGATTATTAACTTAAACTTTTACATTTTTATAACTGCAGAAAGCTGTTAATAATACACTGCGATTATTATCTACTTCAGTATGGCTTCAAACCCAATTAATATCCGGTGGATTAGAACCGGTTCTTAGCTATACTGAAAATTTATGCATTGTATTGTACTACAGACAATTTTCCGCGAATATTAAAATAAAAATCATAATAGTGTGTTATACAAGTGTTATTAGCACCCCATGAAATTATTTTCAATTTGTTTCATCATAATCAAAATTAAAATGTGGGCTGATAAAACAAAGAAACTATTGTTTTATATAACAAATCATGCAATTTTTTGATAAATTACTAATAGGCAATCAATCACAATAAATGCTTATTTGGCTCATATACCAAATCATGCAATTTTTTGATAAATTACATATAAGCAATCAATCACATTTATTGCTTATTTGGCTTATATACAAAATCATCCAATTTTTTGATAAATTACTTACAAGCAATCAATGAAAATGATTGCTTATTTGGCTTATATACCAAATCATTCTATTTTTTGATAAATTACTTACAAGCAGTCAATCACAATAAATGCTTATTTGGCTTATATACAAAATCATCTAATTTTTTGATAGATTACTACAATAAATGCTTATTTGGCTTTTGTACCAAATCATGCTATTTTTTCATAAATTACTTACAAGCAGTCAATCACAATAAATGCTTATTTGGCTTATATACAAAATCATCTAATTTTTTGATAGATTACTTACAAGCAATCAATCACAATAACTGCTTATTTGGCTTATATACCAAATCATGCAATTTATTGATAGATTACTTATAAGCAATCAATCACAATAAATGCTTATTTGGCTTATATACCAAATCATGTATTTTTTTGATATATTACTTATAAGCAATCAATCACAATAAATGCTTATTTGGCTTATATACCAAATCATACAATTTTTTGATAGATTACTTATAAGCAATCAATCACAATAAATGCTTATTTGGCTTATATACTAAATCATACAATTTTTTGATAAATTACTTACAAGCAATTAATGAAAATGATTGCTTATTTGGCTTATATACCAAATCATGCAATTTTTTGCTAAATTACTTATAAGTAATCAATCACAATAAATGCTTATTTGGCTTATATACCAAATCATGCAATTTTTTGATAGATTACTTACAAGCAATCAATGAAAATGATTGCTTATTTGGCTTATATACCAAATCATGCTATTTTTTCATAAATTACTTTTAAGCAATCAATGAAAATGATTGCTTATTTGGCTTATATACCAAATCATACAATTTTTTGATAGATTACTTATAAGCAATCAATCACAATAAATGCTTATTTGGCTTATATACCAAATCATCCAATTTTTTGCTAAATTACTTATAAGTAATCAATCACAATAAATGCTTATTTGGCTTATATACCAAATCATGCAATTTTTTGATAGATTACTTACAAGCAATCAATGAAAATGATTGCTTATTTGGCTTATATACCAAATCATGCTATTTTTTCATAAATTACTTATAAGCAATCAATGAAAATGATTGCTTATTTGGCTTATATACCAAATCATACAATTTTTTGATAGATTACTTATAAGCAATCAATCACAATAAATGCTTATTTGGCTTATATACCAAATCATCCAATTTGTTGATAAATTACTTACAAGCAATCAATCACAATAAATGCTTATTTGGCTTATATACCAAATCATGCAATTTTTGGATAAATTACTTATAAGCAATCAATCACATTTGTTGCTTATTTGGCTTATATCAGCCAAATCTTCTCTTTTTTCCATAAACTGCTAACAGGAAGGAAGGGATTAATTATTACTCCTCCTTCTTTTTCTTCACTTCAACTTATATAAGCCACTTTTACTTTAAATGACTGAGTATTTATTTACTCCACCCTCTTTTATCTCACAAGTAAGACCAAATTGTTGTAGAATGCTGATATAAGTAAGCAATTAGTATTCTTTATGGCTTATCAGTAATTTACCACAAAAATGGCACAATGGCACATTTAAGTAAGCCAAAAAAAATGTTAATTGCTTACTTACACGTTTTGAGATTACTAGGGAAAATTTCAAAAAATCTTGAAGCCGGCTGCAATTTTATATATGGAGTTTTACTATATAAATACTAAGAAATTTTACTTAATAGCATATATTCTCTCTTTTTCGAAGCCACTTTTTTTCACAGCCGGCTTCAAAGTAATATATGTATCTATATATTTCTTTATCAATTTCTCTATCTATTTATCTATCTATTCATCTATCTATTCAACCATCTATTCATTTATCTATTCATCTATCTATTCATCTATCAATTCATCTATCTATTCATCTATCTATTCAACCATCTATTCATTTATCTATTCATCTATCTATTCATCTATCAATTCATCTATCTATTCGTCTATCTATTTATCTATCTATTCTTCTATCTATTCATTTATATGTTTATCTATTTATCTATCTATTCATATTCATAAATATATTATCTATCTATTCATTTATATATTCAACTATCTATTCATCTATCTATTCCTCTATCTATCTATCTATTTATCTATCTATTCATCAAACCATCTATTTATCTATCTATGTTGAAGAAATGATAATGACTGTTGGTTTCAGATATTACACAAATTAAATCATTACGAAGCAAACATTTGTTAAATTTTGTATTTACACAAAAGTACAAAAAAATCATAAAACTATTTAGCAATGAAATAATATGTTAATCCTTTTGATCAAAAGAAGTATAACTATAAAGCACTTGCAAATGCATACTATACATTAAATCATAATTGCAATTTATTTTGCTATTTGTTGCATAGCATTAGCAACTTACCCAGCACTGTATAAACACCAGTTTGTGCAAAGAGAGAGAGAGGGGACAATGGGTTGCTTTTTACACTAGTCCCCAAAGTTTTCTTATTCGTTAGCTTAACAACATTGGGGACTTTTACTGAATTATTATTGGTGGGGTTATTAAGTTGAGTGTATAAACGTTTCAACCAATAATTTCAATTTACAGGAAGGGTGATTTTATGTATCATCATTGGAGATGTATATCAATTTATCAGCCATTGTCTTATCCCTTTAAATCCCTGAGTTTTACGTCTGTAAAGGATTGATTAATGTGGAATTTCTATTCTTCATTTTGTTTATGATGTGACGTAGCAAAAAGCGGCGATGACATTTTAGCTTATTACATTTGCAGAAAAGGGAAAAAGGTGCTTTCCCTTCAAATCGCTAATTGAGCAATTATTATGCTTCCTTTTTTTGTTTGAATAAATTTAAAATAAGAGGGGTATTGTAGTTTTTTTTCCTAAACCGGCGGGGACAATGCCTGCTTAGTCCTCAACTAACCTAACCCGAATTAAAGTAATAAACAAACAAAAATAAACTACCAACTCCCCTCTCCATTATTTTTTTATCTAAGTTTTTATCTATGAAATGATATATTTTGGAGAAATTTTTTTTAAACCAGCCATCAGTAACAAATAAATCTGTCTACAATATTCAAAACTAACACAGCGATTAGCGGCATTTCTTGCGCTAGTACCCAAACTCAGTCAGAAACTGCTAAATTCTTGCAAGTTCCCCTTAAGCCAGAACCCAAAGTCTGAGACTCCTGAGATGGGTTTTCAAAGAAGTGCCGCGTTTTTTCTTTACATTTTTTACGCTATGAATAACAAGCGCGGCATTCGCGAAATCTAAACAGAGTGTACAACTTGAGAATTATTTTAGCCATTTGTATAATGTCTAATATAGCTCTAAAAAGATATACTAATTAATATGCAGCAAAAATGGATTTAAGATAATTTGTTTTTCTTTTAAAAAGGCTGTACAAACAAAAGCGAAATAATTAAATAAATAGTTGTATACTCTGTTTAGATTTCGCGAATGCCGCGCTTGTTATTCATAGCGTAAAAAATGTCGAGAAAAAACGCGGCATCTTTTAAAAACCCATCTCTGAAAATTTAATATTCGATCCATTGTCCCCTCCCTTACTCCCTGGTACCACCGAAGAATTAAAAAAAAACACACTTTTATCCATTATTTTCAGGGGTGATAGTTTTTTGATGTTTGTTAGTTTTATATTAAAAATCAAGTATTTTTTTATGGGCTTCGCATATTGTTATCGCTTTTGGAACAACACACATCCATAATCTATAATATATGGCTTTATTCAATGAAAATTTTGCAGCGCCATATTGTGTTGCCTGACCACTGCAGGTTTCAAACGGCGAAATCATTTTGTTGACATTGCTTGAAAGGGAGTGCCTACAGGGGGTGATTTAAATTAACACAGGTATTATTGGTGCTTTCCCTCGAGGTGCCAGGGATTCTAGGCAATTTTAACAACCGAAATTTTTATATTTGCAAATTGATCAATATATCAGTTATTTAAAATTTTACATTGCGCATACAATTTGATATAATTTATCATAAAGTTTACTGAAAATATAACAACATTATTTGATTTTTAGTTGTAATAAATTCTACTTTTCTGTGATAGATGATGATTTTGCGCTACTATTATTTTTGTGTCACCTATTTGTTAATTCTTATTTGCTACTAGTATTTTCTTTCATATCATCTTTATTTGCTATGGTCGCACAATATATAGAAAAAAATTATTGTCTTTTTTTAGCATACCGGCGGCTGAGCTCTAGAGGCATTTTTGGAAGGAGGAGTCGACCGTCATATGGGAGGGTCGAGCTACCTTCCACCAAAACTATCTATAAAAAGTAAATTGATGTCTGTCCGTCCAACCCTTAAGATCTCAATAAGCAATGAACCGATTGGATTCTACTCCTTAGGGAATATACTTAATGGTCCTATGGTGGTTTAAGGCTTTTTTCTTGGGGGTGGGAGACCCCCACCCGGCCCCCTCAAAAAAAAAGACGAAGTCCAAACTGCATAACTTTTGCACCACTTTTGACGTCATATTCGCCATCTCTTTTTTAAGGGTTTTCTTTCCCACTTCTCCTTTCATTTTCCTCATTTTATGACGTCACAGGAATCAAAGTGACACAAAAGTTATGCAGTTTGGTTTTCGTCCCAAAAAACCAAAAAAATCTCCATAAGAATTAGGAGCACTCATAGAACAAACTCATAATTTTGCATTTTTAATAGAGAGGCAATGACCCTCGAGGCTAGGGGTGAAGCTGCTAGTGTGAATATAATGGGCGAAGGAATATCATTCCAATTTCCAACATTAAAGAACAATTTATGATATTTGTTAAAAGTAATAATTGCTAATTTATTTAATGATGACAAGTATAAAGAAACTCCTTGTTTCTTTTTTTTACTAGGAATTAAATGACACCTAAAGAAACCAAATTACATATTTAATTGGTGTAATTTTTAATTTCTTTTATAAAAAAGGTTTAATATTTCTGCACACACAATATTTTCAATTATTAAGAATAGATATTGAATTCGTGGATATTATATCATATCTTTCGATTTTTAAGTGATTTAGAGAATATAGAGCATCATCAATTAGACAACCAACCCTTTGCTTGCACGAACTTTTTCTGAGAAGTCCTAACTGTGCATAGTAATGGGTTGCACTAGTGTACTTGCCATGGCGTTTCCCCTACTCTAACTATTTATTTCGCACACCTGACAAAGCAACAGTAGGAACCATTTTAACGTCTTTAGTTATAATGTGGTATCTGGCCGAGATTCAAACCTATCACCTCCCCGACGACGAGCGGATGCCCCAAGTGTTGAGCCAAGGTCGCGGGTATTTTGTCCCTTTAGGATGATAATCATGATTATGTTTATCCATATGGAATACTTATTGCGTTTACAAAAAATCATACTTTTTATTTGTTTTTTTAATTCTTTTAGACTATGTTCTTTTGACTGTGGTCCAATGGACCCTCACATCCTTGTATTTTTAATCTAATTGATGAATCCTGTTTAAAAACTTTTGATGTCATATAAAAATAATAAAAATTTTAAACAAGGAGGTTAACATACATAAAATCTTTGCATCATTTATCATAAAAAGGTGAAAAATATGCTTTAAAGGATATTTAAAAAAAAAAAATAAGAGCTTAAACTTCTAGAGGGCTGAAAAATTGTGTGTGATTTCCCCTAGTTATATAAAAGTTCGAATATAAAAAGATTTACTAAATTATTTGCTTTTTATCCCTTAGATGCAGTCCAAATTTCCTTTTTATTTTTGAGCTGTGTGTTTTTCCTTGGATAGTCTCTTTTCAACTTCGCTGCCGTGTATTATTCCTTTTTATTTTATTCTAAACTTTTTCTTTAATCTGCAAATAAATATCTGATTGTAAAATATTAAAAACTTTTGATAATAGTTATCTATGTCTTTGTATCAATAATTAGTTTTTACAAGTAATTAGATGCTTCTTTTAATGAGTTGGTTTATTGAATTGATTCTACTGTAATAAAGCAGTTATTCAATTATTTAGGAGAATCTTATTGGTCATGCGGTTAGTGAGATCCATCAATTACCAGATCCACCAGACAGATAGACATCCTGTTACTTTTAAATAAGGAAATATATACAAATAGTTTTTTTTTCTAATTACATTTTGCCTTTCGACACCAGTGAACTACGTACCTTACAAATAAAAAGGATTGGATAAAATAAATCATTTTAGGATCATAACATAAATTTATTCTAAACAAAATAATAATGTATTAACCTCTTTACTACACCGTAATTAATTTATTCTCCTTGCTATGTTATGGGTAGGGCATTAAAAGAGACCTTAAGGCAAAATTTTAAACATATTTAACTCTTTAATCTTTTTTTTTTAAAGCAAAATCAATTATAATTAGGTATCCTACTGAATTGGATATTATTTTTTTAGATATTAAAGATTTGAGCTATTTTATTTCGGTTCCTCGTTGCTAATAAAACTAGTTTTATAAATCTTAAATTTTTTATTTTAATATCCGCTGAAAGATGTCTAAAATTATCATCTTTGGGGATGTGCATCAATGTATCGTCCATTGTCTTATCCCTTAAGATCCCTGAATAATAACGCAATAATTTTTTTTATAAAAACAAGGATGACAACATCTGTAACTTGAGAACACAGATTGAAATACTTACACAGTGATTTTAAAGGCATATTTTCAGTGGTCATAAGTCAAGAATATATTTGTAAAACACGAAACCTTTCAAACACGATTTTATTTGTTTTATTTTTATAGCATGATACATAAAATTGCAGCCGTCCTTCTTGAATAGCAGCAAATAAAACATTTTCCCAATAGTTACGGGGAGAAGTTCGCTCAAAAAATCAGCATGTGACGTCATAAAAATGATTGAGAGGAGAGAAGAAGTGGGAATGAAGGCCTCTTAAGAAGAGATGGATAATCCCTCATTTTTATGACGTCACATGCTCTTTCTCCACGTACTCCCAATAGCCTAACAGACTGACGGACAAACAAAATAAATAGAGTAGCTGCGCTCCTAAAATATCCATAAACGGACAAAGAATAATAAAATAAGACTCATCATATAAATCATAACAAAATGACAACCTTAAAAATAACAAGCTTTGACAATTTTTCCAAATATGATCACAAAAAAATCGCCGTACATAATCATGATAGATACTTTTAAAAGAGTACCTACTACTGCTGCTATGTCTAGTGCGTGACACTAATATCGAGAGTAGAGGGAATGTCTAGGCCCGTAAACAGTCGCAATTGTTTTTCATGTACAGTTATGACATTCAGGCAAAGGTCGTGCAATTAAAGAGTTGTTTTTCTTTTATATCCTATTGTTGATGTTATAGTATCGCATCCCTTACAATTTCCCCTTCTTGAGATAAAGATTTTTGGTTAAAAAGTTTGGACGCTATTAATTTGAAACCAACCAATCAAAATTCAACAAAAATAGTCAAATGTTTTAAGCCAACGAATAAGATTACGTCGTTATAAAACTTTTGGTACCAGTATAATTTACAGTCCAATGTCCTCTTCCTCCCTGGTCGTTTCAGAACTAATAAAAATATATGAAATATTGAACTATAGGATTAATCAAATAAATTCATCTATCATTTAAAATCTTATTATAAAGGGATAAGACACTAGAGGATGAATTTATTTACACCCCTAATTATAATGCACAGCGTTACCTCTTTTGTATATTTCAAGTATTAGTGAAAAAAATGGGACACTACCAGTTTGTACCAACCAATCAGGATTTACTAAAAATGTCTAAAGCATTAAGCCAACGAATGAAACGTATTTTAAAAACTTTGGGTACCAGGATTATTTACAGTCCAATCAATGTTCCATCTCTGCCTGGATTCAATTTAAATTATTTCTTAGATTAAGCCAAACAAAAAACGCGCGAATTTAGCAAAAAATTAAAAAGTAAGTGCTAATATTACCTTAAAATTCTACTATGTGATATGTCATTTGCGTGAATAATTCAAATAATAAAAGCATGTATTATCATATTAGCACATCAATGAAAAAATTGCAAAGGGATAAGACAATGGCCGATAAATTGATGTACATCCCATATGATGATACACAAAATTATAACTTATGTAGATTACAATTAGTGGTTGAATCTAAGGTTGGGCCGGATAATTTTTTGGCCAGATACCGGATATTGTACCTTATTGTAATAGGAATCAGTACTCCAAAATAAGATCAATAAAATGATTATATCACATAAAAAACTGTTGTTAAAAAAGTTAAAAATCAACAAGTTTAAAATGGACGTACGGACATTCTGGTAACGATTATTGAGTTGTTACGCTTTCTAAAACGTACCTAACTACTACAGGAATCACCATGCAAAGTTTGAAATCGATAGGACAACATGCCTAAATTAACGAAAAAAGCCATATAGAAAAGCTTGGCATTTATAAATTTTACAAAAATGTTCTGCTGTTTATAGTAGTTTTGTTGATGGTATGAAAAAAACAACTCAATTTATCATACTAAAATTATACGCATCATAAAAAAGTTTTCAGGGATCTCAAGGGATAAGACAATGGAGTATGTTTCAATTTGCATCTCCAATGATGATAAACATAATTACTTTTTCTGTATATTAAGATTTCTAAAAACTGGTTTATACCAACCAAAAAAAGGTTTAATAAAAACTGCCCAACATTTTTTAGCCAACAAATGAAAGAGCAGAGCTGGATCTTTAAATCATTTTAATGGTGATTTAGATCGGGGTGCGCAGAATTTCAGCCAATCACAGTGCGGCATTTTAAAAATTTGGCGCACCCCGATCTAAATCACCACTAAAATGATTTAAAGATCCAGCTCAGGTATACAAAACTTTGGGTACCAACATAATTTACAATCAAATGTCCCTTCCCTCTCTGCAGCAGTGTAAAATTGTACCAACATTAAATAATATTATACCTAGGGTCGACATAGAAATCAGGCAAATTAGGGTTTATAACAGCAATAGTTACGGGCAATTTTGCCATTGAAGCTGTTCAATTATATATTCTGCAAAAGACGCCGCAAACAGACAGACAGACGTGCCTACATTTAGAGTAGCTATAAAATGTACAACAACAATGTACTATACAACCAAGGAAAGAGGGATATGCTATCAGATTGTAAATCAATTTACACTTTAATTATTGCTAAAAAACAGATAATATGCATTTTTTACTGTTAATTGTACAAACTAATTATAATTGAATCATAAACCCTTAAGTTTATAAGCTGACAAATGGAAGAACACGTTTATAAACTTTGTATGATTACCTGTCCATTTTCCCCTGTCTGTCTGATCTAATAATTAAAATAAATGTTGCAACATATAGTGTTCTACATATCTGTATAAAATATAAAAATGTATTTTTTTTGTGCATTTACATTAAAATAGTCGATGCCCCCTATATAGCGGCTCAGTATTCAAAGAGGCAAAACAATTCACTAAAACCATCCCAAGGCCTAAATTTATGTTTCAAATATTTAAAAATGATTATTTCAACAAATTATGCCTTAAAAACCGGTTTTTCCAAAGGCCTTATTTTGGAAGATTTATGGATTTAAGGGTTATGAAAAAATGTGCACATTTTTAAAATTCAAATTTCGCGGCTTGTGTTAATAGTAGAAAAATGTTATGCATACCGCTAGAATCGTCATAAACTCTATTTTTGGGAAATAAAAATACAATAGTTGTGCTATTTGTAGTTTAGGAGCTACGTTGAAAAATGTGAGAAAAATGTTTAAAATTTTTAAGTAAGTTGGAACATTTTACCACATAGTTTCATACTATACGTAGCACATCAATGGTTTTATACATCCAAAGTTAGAGTTCATGACGATTCTAACGGTATGCATACCATTTTTCTACTATTAACACAAGCCGAGCAATTTGAATTTTAAAAATGTGCACATTCTTTGCATAACCTTTAAATCCATTAATCTTCTAAAACAAGGCTTTAGAAAAACCGGTTTTAAGGCATAATTTGTTGAAATAATCATTTTTAAATACTTGAAACATAAATTCCCCAAAACAGTTTTTCGAAATATATAAAGCATTTTGTATAATCGTTTTATTTTCTATGCATAATTAAGTTTTTTAAAAAGACATTTCTCTTAAAACACCCTGTATAAAGAATTTAAAGATTGGAGTCTGAAATAACTTACGAAGATTACCCTTACAATACATCATCTACTATATAATCTAAAAAAAAAAATTGTCAACATGTAAAAACTCTTTTTTGCGTTCTATAAAAAGTAAATCTTTGGTGCTT
Organism: Acartia tonsa; assembly: GCF_053477335.1. Classification (NCBI taxonomy): domain Eukaryota; kingdom Metazoa; phylum Arthropoda; class Copepoda; order Calanoida; family Acartiidae; genus Acartia; species Acartia tonsa. The sequence goes on from NC_137272.1 coordinate 32,620,163, forward strand.
AAAAATCAATGAATTGAAAAAAGTGATTTTTTGCGACAATTCATACTGTGACAGTTATCATTTTTCATAAAAAACTAGATTTTAAAATAGATAGATAAAAAGAATTAGATAGCTTGATATCAAAGAAGTCGACAAGTAGATTGTTCATGAATGGTATGTACTTACCCAGGGATCTAAAGGGATAAGACAATGGCCGATAAATTGTTGTACATCCCCAATGAATGATACACAAAATTAACTCTTCTGTAGATTACATTCTACTAAATGAGCCAACTAATTAAAATTCAATGGATGTTCCTAAAGTTGTTAAGCCAACGGATAAGAAAACGTTTTATAAAACTTTGGGGACTACATAGTGTAATAAACAGTCCAATGTCCTCTACCTCCCGAGTAGTTACCTTATGTGAGGTTAGGTGAGTCTAGGTCATTGGGTACTGGGTACTAAGTAGCCCCGCCTGGTAAGCACATTGCAGGTATAGGCTTAGAGGAAATATAATCCCCTCCCCACATTCCAATCTTATTATTAATTTATCTCAAAACTAAGGAGAAGGTGGTCTTAGTGGTCGATGGGCACTACTAGTTTGGAACCAACCAATCAAATTACAATAACAGCACATGAACTTTTAAACCAGCGAATAAGATGAATACAGATTTTTGAAAGGCTGACAAATGAACAGAATAAAAGACAATTAAATAAAGTTTTAAATCTCTAGGACGATGAAATAAAACTTAATATAAAAACAATTACCATAAAAACTATGTTTCTAGACTGTACAAAATAAAATGATTCAATCAATTATTTTTAAATTATCAGGGATAAGTCAATGGCAGATAAGTTAACCTTCCCCAAATTAACAAATATATTACTGTAAAGAATTTACTCTTCTTTGTCCCCTCCATCCATAGAATATGTTCATTATATATATCTGAATTTATCTAGGGATCTAAAAGGATAATGTAATTGTAGATAAATTGATGTACATCCCCAATGATGATACACAAAATTACAACTAAAGTAGATTACAATTAGTAGTTAAATCTTTGGGACACTTAAATTAATAAACAAACCAATCTAATTTCAATGAAAGTCCTCAAATTTGTGAAGCCAAAATTAGTTTTGTAAACTTTGGGTACTAGCGAAATAAATAACCCAATGTCCCCTCCAGCCCTGGGATATATTCATCATATATCTGAATTTAAGCCTAGAAAATGATTTTCTTTAATAAATCATTTGTTGAACAACAGGGGGGGGGGGTGTCTCTGAAAATCATTTTCAATTTGGAAACTTTTAGAGTTAATCCAGACTTAACACCCCTTTTACTTATATATCTTTTTATTAAATTACATGTTTTTAGACGTTGGGTGCATGTTTTAAGCTATTTTAAGTAGGGAAGGTACCCCCCTCCCCATTTTGTTTAAACACCAGCATTACAAGAAAAGCGTTATAATGGTAATGTTCTTAATGCCTAACCCCTGCGGGCGGTCCAAACACCCAATTGTCTATACCAAATAGGGCTACTCTTTCCCCACTGTAACCAAACCTAAGGCAAACAAACTACATCGCTCCCTCCCTTGTTTTCAGTGTACATCAATTTATCGGCAATTGGCTTATCCCTTTAGATCCCTGGGTCTATTATGAAATGGTCTAGTGCTAGACACCAAAAATGATGTAAATTCATACTAAAATGTTCACACAATTAAACAAAACATATGATTTCTTTGCCATTCCTTTTTAGAGATCTTTTTCAATATTTTGTTAGTTTTAAATCTTGTTTAATCTCTATTTTATGAAACTCCTTTGCATTTCTTCTGAATATATAACACGAACACAAAATGTCCCATATGCATTAAATTTAAGTCTCAACGCATACAAATTATTACTCTTTAGGGTAATTTAACTAAACACTGTTAATTTTTTGGAGCAAAGCTAGAGTTATAAATTAAACCACAAAATAAAGCAGTTTCTTTAGAACCTAATGACAAAGACAGTGCAATCAAAAGGTTGGATGTCCAAAGGGTCTCCAATAATTTATAAATAATAAAAATAACAAAATGCTTGAAGTTTGAGTCAAAAAATTTGAAGACACCACACACTAGGTCTATGTGTGTGTGTATTAAACTAATCACACAACAAATGCAACTTGTTTTGATTGGTAGGAATGTTAGAACTCCCAATTTGTGAGGATCATTGGATATTATTGATGACAAGGTTATGGATTAGTCTAGTATATAACTACATAGATAGATAGACGGATAGCTACAGATGGATAGATAGATACATAGACATACTGATATATATATATATATTTATATATACAGTTAGATTTATAGATAAACAGATAGATGGATATATGGATTGAAAGACAGATAGTTAGATGGATAGTTAGATGGATAGATAGATAATTAGATAGATGGATAATTAGATAGATAGATAGATCGATAGATAGCTGGATAGATAGATGGGTAGATAGATTGATAAATAGATAGATAGCTAGATGAATAGATAGATGGATAGATTGCTGGATAGATAGATGTAGTCCACATAGAATGAAAAAAAAAAGTTTTTTTGGTAAAACATTATGTTTCATGCATTAAAGGAATCCTGCAAGAAATACCACGCTTTAACTGCTGAAAGACTGCCACAAGTAGACCAAATACCTCAAATTTGAAGCCTTCAGCTTCTATAACAAAAAAGTTCTAGGCATTTTAAAATGACATTTTATGTACAATGGAAATTTTGAAAGAATTGCAATGCTTATGTTGAAAACTTTAAAATTAAACTACGTGGCCTAGAAACAAAATTATAAGCTTATTTTTGTCATAAATTTAGGTTTCCAGTAACTAATTATATTTTTACAATAAAAATACCATTTTTTATAGTCAAAATCATTAAAAAAAATTAAGTTGCGTTGTACCGAATGTACTGTAGCCAATCAGAAGGCTGAATCAGCTTAACAACCAATCACAGCTAAGCTTGTATTAGTTTACCCCTTTGTTTCCGCTATGATTTTCGTTTAAAAATGCAATTTAAATCGAATTTTTTTCATAGATTTTGACTTTGAAATGTGGTGTTTTTATTGTAAAAATGTAATCAGTTACAGGCAATCTGAGTTTCTGACAAAGATAAGGTTATAATTTTATGTCTAGGCAACGTAATTTAATATTGTTTTTTCTTTTATGAGCATTGGAAATCTTTCTAAAATTCCATTGTACATAAAATGCTATTTTGAAATGCCTAGAACTTTTTTTTTATTGAAGCTGAAGGCTTATAATTTTGGGTATTGGGTCTTCTGGCAGTCTTTCAGCAGTTAAAGCGTGTTATTTCTTGCAGGCGTCCTTTAAGCAATATTCAGTTACACTTAACTTTTGATACTAGATAGATGGGTAGATATATTGATGTATAATGAGAAAGATAATAGAAAGATGTAGTAGTTTTACAAAATCAATTTTGATGTTTAAAAAGCCCTTATATATATACTAATCTATCGATCTTATAACAACAATAAATGACTTGTAAAGATATTAGTTAGGTTTAAAAATGTTTTTCTTAACCTTAATCACGGTAAAGTAAAAGTTTAAAAGTGGCAAAAAGAGTACTGTTAAAAAAAACTTCACTGAGAATTTTTTAAAACTCTAAACAGTACACTTTCCAGAGATTGAGTATAAGATTAGATTGTCTATTTTTTAAAAACTGTTTTACTTTGTTAAAACATTTTATTATATCTATTTTTTTATTTAACTTTAAAACATAATATTAACAAGAGCATCATTGTCTATAAGAACAAGAAAACCATCATTTATTTTTTGTATACATTTTTATGAAAAAGATATAAAACAGTTAAACACTATCAAAATCTAGTAATTTTCCTTATGTTGGTTTTAATGTTAGACCAGTGTTTGTTTAACTTATAGATTAGCTACTTATCAAGTGTTTATGTCTATCTGTCCTTCAGTCTGTGATTTCTTTCATAAGGACATAAAAAACTTTAATCCCCTCCCCCAAAGTTTTTTTATTTATTTCTAGATTGTTAATCTATGATTTTGTCCATTCTGCTGTTGAACTGGACAGCCCAATAGTTCAGGGATAAAGGGATGTGACAGTGGATATAAAAGTAATTTTCTTGACTATCTTTTACTTTGGGTACTGTAACTAATGCAACCTTTCTTATTTTGGCAAATTTTAAAGTCTTTGGCGATCAGCGCATAAAATGCTGAGGAAACATTGCATTGCACTTTTCTTCAAATATTCTGGATAAATCTAGTTTTCATGGCCTTTCATCTAAAACTCTTAAATTGAATTGATTGCTAATTGTGTCCCATCCCTGTATTCCTGCTCATAATTACTCTCACAGCACACACCCCTAATCCCCTAAACTATCTTACTATTCCAACATTTACAAATTAGATTCAAGAATAGACACATTAGTTGTAGAATAATCATAGTTTGAGAGCTTTATGTAATTGCAAACTTGTTTCTTCCCTCAAAAACCTAGTACAAACAAAAACTTTAAATTTTTATAAATTTGCAATAAGGAGTGGATGGAGTAGTTTTTTTCTTTATTCCTAACATCTTAAGGGGTTCTTTACCCTGTAGGGCCTAAATCTGTGGAGCCTTACCCCTGTAGGGCTACTCTGCACCAAATATAACCTAACCTTACCTATCATAAAGTAAAAAGCTAAAACTTATGCTTTGGAGTTAATGTAAGTTGTACATTCGCTAGTTTACAAAAACCCCTGACCCCCTCCACAAATATATTTGAGAAGCTGTTTACAGTTCTTATATAAATGACGTTATACAATAAAAATGACCAATGATAGGCCTATATACAGACTAAATTACCAATCACAGACCAGTATATATTTTGATTGACCAATGGTAATCTAGTGTCAAAGTTTGATGCCCCTTTTGATAGGCACCATAAAAAGCTTCATATTTGTCTGTTTACAAAAATGGGTACTTTACATTAACTCCATTAAAATTGGAGTAAGCTATAATTAATCTTATTACAATTTATGTATGTAGGCTTTTCTGTGAACCTTTTTTACTGCCCTTGAAATAACTTTTAATGGCCATTGCAAATTGAACATTGAGCTTAAAGTCTTCAAAAATTAAAAAATTCCCCTTCCCAAAATTTTTTTTTTACTTTTTCTTTTAAAATCTAAAATAAGAAATGGGTTATCAAATTTGAATCTTCCCTCCTCAAGTACCCCTTGAGGCCTCTAGGGGCATAGCTGCTAGTACATCGAAATTCAACACAACTATTTCTTTAAATTAGAGTTATATCTAAATAAAATATGAAATTATAAAATTTTCTAATAGTATTATTTTTGTTGTTTTTAATGTAATACAGTGTAGTATTGAATCCAGGTGAATAAGACACTACCATTTATGTTATTGCAACAGTTGTTGTGACATAATGATAAATCTACAAGTGCAAAACCCATTGATCCTAACATCTACATGGATGGTTTTAAGCTAATTTTCAGACCTTCCTCGCTCTTCCCTAGAGGATGGCAAAGCAAATAGTATCTAAATATTGTAAAGTACTCTAGGTACTAGGCAGTAGTCTTGAGTATTATTGTAGGTACTATACCATCTTTTTTAAAAATCTATTTGTTTACTTAGTCTCTGATGGAAATATCCATAAATAACTAGAAAATATAGTTATAAATCTATATGCGTATATATATGGATAGAAAATATAAATATAAATCTATGTATATATACTTAGTCTCTGGTGGAAATATCCATAATAGGCTAGAAAATATAAATATAAATCTATGTGTACACTTAGTCTCTGGTGGAAATATCTATAATAGGCTAGAAAATATAAATATAAATCTATGTGTATACTTAGTCTCTGGTGGAAATATCCATAATAGGCTAGAAAATATAAATCTATATGTATACATAGTCTCTGGTGGAAATATCCATAATAGGCTAGAAAATATAAATTTATATGTATACTTAGTCTCTGGTGGAAATATCCTTAATAGGTTAGAAAATATAAATCTATGTGTATACATAGTCTCTGGTGGAAATATCCATAATAGGCTATAAAATATAAATCTATGAGTATACTTAGTCTCTGATGGAAATATCCATAATAGGCTAGAAAATGATGAATTGACTTACACGAACAATTAAAGCTTTCCATAGAAATAGATAAAAAGATAAAGATAGATAGATAATATGATAGATTGATTAATATGAGAATAAACGATAGATAGATACATAAATTGGTACAAAGCTACTATGTAGTTAAATAAAGGCCGCGCTCCTAACATTTAGGGGGAAATCTGGACCCCATGTAAAGCTTCAATAAAATGGAGAACTAAATCGGTTCAGTGGTTAGCGAGATCGTCATGAACATGAAAAAAATACCAGTTCGTATATACATAATAACAAGAACACATATGCCCGAAAGAAGCGCAGCAAAAAGAATAAGAAACTACAGATCCTACAGATGCTTTAGGTTGATTTTAGTTGGCCTAGGCAGACTGATGGACGGACGGATGTACAATTACATATCCTTGTTATATTGTAAATAAGATTTTTGTAATAGAATATTGATTTCATTTTGAAAAAAAGACATGGAATAAAATTTTTTTGTTAAAGGGACTGTGAACGTAAATTTTTCTCATCTTAATATCAATTCTTAACATTATCTCATTCATAATATCTCACAGATAGAGCAAAACGCGCTTTTGTTTGCTTAAAAAACGGCTTTTTCCGACGATTTTTATAAGGTACGGGGAAAGGAAGAAATTTTCCGTATTATATAAAATGTGCATTAAATTGCTTTTTTCTCCCATTATAGCTAAAATTAAACTTTTTCACATAGTTCTAGATTTTTCCTAACAGTTAAGCTGACTTTTAACATAATCCTTGCTTTAATCCAATGTATAGTTACTTAGAAATTGATAAAATAAGCAATATTTTTTTATTGAAAACCAAATACAATAACAAAGCCAGAAACAGGTTTTTTATTAGTATCCAATTAACTTTAAATGGCCCATCTCTCGCCCACCTTTAATTACAAATTTGTAAATAATAAAGACGCAATATTTCTTTATAAACAGTCTGATAAAAGTGTAAACTAATTCTCCAAAGTGGGTTATTTATTGTTCAACACAATAAAAAAGGATATTATTATTTTATATAACCTATGAGATTCAACCCTTTGTAGACAGTGAGGTATTTTTTTGTCAATAATACGAATTTAAAATATGTCTTTATTACCTAATTACTACGTTATAAAAAAACGAATTGGCAATTTTATAGCATAAAATAAATCCTTAACAGTAAGTAAATTGTTTCAACTATATATGACAAGTTAAATATCCCTACAAACATTATAAGAAACAAAAACGTTCAGATTTTCCCTGTTTTTTCCATTTTCCCTCTCAAAATACCATAAAATCAAGGCATTATTTCTGGATATTTTTGTGAATAGGACATTTTTGGTTGATCAGTGTAGTGAAATGTGCTTAGTAAATGTTAAGATTTGATAATCAGATGAGAAATTTTTACGTTCACACTCCCTTTAAAAAAATAGGATTTTCCTACAAAAGAACTTTTTGGGGAAAGGCACCAACAGTGAAAAAATCAAAGTGCGTTAAAAAGGGGAAGTGTAATGGACATAAGGGCGCACACTATGGAAAAAAACGGAATTTTGTAAATTACTACAAGAAATTGAGGTAGCTAAATGTATATGTTTCTACTAAGATATCGTAATGTAATGGACTAAATACTCTACAATTTTTTAAAAATTTGTTCATTCAAAAACAATTTTTAAACATTTAAACAAAAAAATCAAAATCATTTTTTTAGTCCGAAGCCAAAGATTTGAAATTAATAGCGTCTTAGGACGGTTTTAGGTTATTTAGTATTTTTCAAACCCTTCACCCGCCATTTTTATTCCTGTGAAGAAAAAAGTGTTTGGATTGTCCCAACTCCTTATTCGATTGCAATTTTTATTTCAGGGAAGCTTCATATAGCTCCCGGGTTGGTTTAATAGCACAAAGTAATTTTTGTTCATGAAAATGGGCAATAAAATCTGAGGATCTACTGCAGTTCGCGGTAAAATATTGCTGGTAACGAATATTGCCAAAAATCTATGAATTTTAAAAGCTGCTAGCTGCCAAACAGCTGAACGTACAGATCATACCTGCACACCATTTTAAGCGGTATAAGAAGGCCTACAAAAAATCTGAAATAGCCAAGATCCAATGATGCACAGGGAAAGCTTCACTGAAGAAAAAACGCGTAAAATAGGCCTTTTTCGCGCATTTCTCTGCACTGCGAGATAATTATGCATTTTTTATTTATGGCTATTCCAGATTACTTGTAGGCCTTCTTATGCCGCTTACAGTGTGCGGGCATGATCTGTACGTTCAGCCGTTTGGCAGCTAGCCTCCTTTAAAATTCATAGATTTTTGGCAATATTCGTTACCAGCAATATTTTACCGTGAACTGCAGTAGATCCAAATCTAAATATTTGGACATTGACAACCACATTTTTTTTTAGTTTTTTTTATTAATTTAGCAAAAAAATGTGTAAAATTTTTACTGTGAAGCATAATGGAAGGGGGAAAGAGAGTGTAAAGGGGAGCGCCTCAACAATCAATGACGCTTCAATTTATTTTCTAGCGCTGAAAGTCATTATTTGCATTCATACAGGGAGCATCAAATTATTATTTATTTGTAGACAGATGGACATATTAATTAAACAAGGGATGGATATGTTTGTAAATGAATATATGATGGACAAATCTTCAAATGGATTTTCAAATGGATAGACATATACATTGACAAATGGATGAAAATAGTGATGGACAATGGATGTACATTTAATTGGACAAATGGATAGACAATTTGATGGATAAATGGATGGACAAATGGATGTATAAATAAATGGATAAACGGATGGACAATTTCCGGATATAAGGATAGATAATTGATGGACAATAGATGGAAAATGGATGGGCAATTTGATGGACAAATGGAAGGACAAATTGATGAAAATAGTGATGGACAATGGATGTACAAATAGATGGACAAAGGATTGATAAATAAATAGACAACTTGTTGGATAAATGTATGAACCAAAGGATCTTCAAATAGATGGACAAAAGAATAAACAAATCGACGGACAACAGTATGATTTAATGGACAAAAAAATGGATTGACAAATAGATAAACAACGCATTCGCTATTATACTTTTTAATGTAGTTTTCGTTTTACAAAAAAGAAATTAAAAAATTGAGGCACCCTATTTCAAAATTTTTAAGACCTCCCAAAAAAAATAATTTTTGTAGTAGTATTACGACTACTCTAATACTATGTAGAAGTAAAAAAAAATTGTGATCTATAGTTAAAAATTTCAATATATTTTTTTTCTATTTGTTTATCTATCTATAACTAATAGAGTGATTTATGTTTTTGTATCCAGAAAAATGTGGCAATGGGCTGTTTTTACACTAGTCCCAAAAGTTTTAAAATAAAGCTTTTTTTTCGTTAGCTTAACAATTTAGGGGACTTTGTTGAATTTAGATTGGTTGATTCATTAAGTTGAGTGTTCAAACGTTTTAACTTAACTTGGGGATGTACATCAATTTATCGGCCATTGTCCTATCCCTGGTGATATATGTATTTGTATCTCTTTATTACATCAGAATTTACATGATTTATTTTATAGTGTTATACATAAATTTTACATACTTGAAGCTTCTTTTTATCTATCTATCTATACATTTGTTATTGCTCTTACAATAAACTGTAATTATGTGTCTATCTCTACGATAAAATGTATCTATTTATCATATAAATATCTATTTATCCATATCTATCTATATATCTATCTGTCTATCTAGATACCTAACTTTTAAATCTGTCTATCTATTCATTTTATCAAAATTATGTCCATCTTTAAGACTACTGTACATGGCATAAGAGTTGTTTGTCTATTTATCTTAATTTTTTCTCTCTAAATATCCATATATCTGACTTCTAAGTCTGCCTATCTATTTATCAACCTAGCTAACTATTAATCTATCCAGATATCTGTCTATCTATCTGCCCATCTTTAAGTCTACTGTATATGTGTTTCTGTAAATCTATATATAACATGCTGTCTATCCATCTGTCTATCTATCCATCTGTCTATCCATCTGTCTATTTGTGAATTCATTGTTGTCCATCTAAACATGTCTAAATCTCCTCCAACTATTTGCTATTTAAGCTTTCTTCCAAAACCCAAAGAAAAAGGGGACAATGGGCTGTTTATTATACTAGTCCCCAAAGTTTTAGGATAAAGATTTCTTATTCGTTGACAAAACAACATTGGGGACTTTTACTGAATTTTTATTGGTTTGTTTATAAGGTTGAGTGTTGAAATATTTTAACCACTAATTTTAATCTAAAAAAGGGGTTATTTTGTGTGTCATTTTTAGGATGTACATCGATTCATCGGCCATTGTCCTATCCCTGTCCAAAACCAGTCTAGCACTTCAATTTATCTCTTTTTGTAAATTTTTTTATTATCATTAATTTATGAAAAGAATTTTATATATATAAAAATTGTTGGTTTAGAAACATTTGAAATCACAATACAAAAATTGCCTTCCCAAGGTTTAAATCTTACTGTACTGTTAATGTTTGTTTTATCTTAAAAATATGGTAACAATAAGTGAATTAACAAGGGTGACAATATCCATAAAAGTACAGCTCTAAATTCAGAAGGTTGGTAAAACGAACATTATTTCTTGTAGAGTGTCAATACTTATTTCTAAGTATAAACTAAATTATGCATAAATCTGATGCAAAGTTTCGTAAATACATGATACCGTATAAGGATTTACTTTCAATCTGAGCTTTGATTATAGAGATGCTTTGCTTATAATATCTTACTTGCTGCCATAGGAATCATTCTTCCAAAATTCAGATTGATATTATCATTTTCTCAATAAAAGTTGTTGTCTAAAAGATCAGCATGTTTAAAACGGATGTACAGACTTTCTGATAACGATTATAGAGTTGCCACGCTACCTAAATCATACCTTACTGTTTTAGGAATCATCATGCAAAGTTTAAAATCGAGAGGACAATTTTAACATGTCTAAATTAACGAAAATAACTTATTATTATAACGAACTAAATTTTCTAATTTTGGGAAAGCTACTTATTTGAATCCGGCAGGGTTTAGGCTATTTTTTGCCCTCCATCTCAAAGATGATTAGTTTTATAAACAGTAACAGTAAAAAATAAATCTAGATGAATCTAAAAAAGCTTTATAGAGATAGATAGATAGTTATAATGACGCTCAAAAAAATAACATACTACAATATATACAAAGCAGTCTTTGTAATTTTAGTACATTTGACAGATTTATATAATTAGAGTGGCAATGTCAATTACAACAGGGAGAGATGGGACAATGGGCTGTTTATTACACTAGTCCCTAAATTTTTATAATAACGTTTTCTCATTCGTTAGCTTTACAACTTTGGAGACTTTAATAAATTTTAATTGGTTATTTGATTAAATTGAGCGTTTAGACATTTCAACCACTAATTTTGATCTACAGTAGGAATAATTTTTTTTTTTCATAATTGGAAATGTACATCAATATATCGGCCTTTGTCTTATCCCTTCAGACAACTGCAATAACAAATATTTTGTTCATTGTAAAGTTTTATAAATCATATAATTTTGCCTAAAATTTTAGAACTACTTTAGATCAACCTAAACTGTTGTTTGGAAGCAACCAATCAAAATTTAATAAAAGTACCCAAAGTTTTGAAGCCAACAAGTAACGTAACCTGGTTATAAAATTGTGAGTACCATTATAATTTAAGTCCAATAACCTCTCCCTTCCTGAATTTAATCGTATAACTTTTTATTTCCAGCCGCGAAAAACTGTTTAGAATACAATTCGATCAACCAATTATTGCAGCTACGCCCAAAGAGGCCTCAAACCCGAGGGAAGGGTGGTGGAAGCCGACACTCATTTTTAAATAGAAAATTTTCAAAAAATATTAAGAGGAAGGGGGCTTTTTTTTAAAGGACAATTTCTCTGCAGAGAGTGCTGGTACCCCCCAACCAAAAAGTTATAAACCTCCCCTGGACTTAAAAGGAGCTTCAGTGTAAGTTCAGAGGTTGGCGAAATACTTTGCTACATACATACTTTTATATTATAAAACATTAATTTAGTTGCATCTAAATTTTTGTAAATTTTCATTTCTTAGACACAGCGTACTGTTTGACTTTATCTGATGAAATTATTATAAGCTAGAAATGTCTAGAAAATAATGCATTATTCAGAGAGAGATGGAACAATGTGATGTTTATTACACTAGTCTCCAAAGTTTTATAATAACGTTTTCTTATTCGTCGGTCGGCTTAATAACTTTGGAGACTCTGGTGAATTTTGATTGGTTAGCTCATAAAGTTGAGTGTTCAAACGTTTCAACCACTAATTCATATCTACTGAAGATGTTATTTTGTGCATCATATTTGGGAATGTACATCAATTTATCGGCCATTGTCTTATCATTTTAGATCCCTGCACAGTTGTTCTGTTTGACTGTATCTAATGAAATAGTTGTCAGCTAGAAATAACCAGAAAAATAATGTATTATTTCTCACTAGCGGCTTCCTAATTTTTTTGGGAGGGGAGGGGGGATTTTTCATTTTTTGATGGGATTTGTGGTGTCCCACTTCCCAAGAAAATTGCTTACAACCTTCACAGGACCAGTAGGTATATTCCCTGAAGAGAAGAGCCCAATCGGTTCAGTTGTTACTGAGATCTTAAGCTTCAGACGGACATACAGACATCGTTCTTTTGATGGGGGGCGGGAGTAATGGTAGGTAAATTTTGCTCTCGGAATAAACCCTCCCGGCCCCCCCCCCCTCCCCGAAAAAAAGCTTGGGCGTCCTTGTTTGTTTCCCAATAGAACGACATACATACAAATACAAATGTATTTACAGAGAATTTACGCTTCATATAATAATAACCAGGGAGGAAGGGAATAATAAGCTGTTTTTTACACTAGTCCCCAAAGTTTTATAAAAAGTTTTCTTATTCTTTAGAGACTTAAAATTTTGATTGGTTGATTTATCAAATTGTGTGTCCAAACGATGCAAGCACTAATCCCCACCTAGGGGGTAATTTTGTGTGTCATCCCTAGGGATGTACATTAAATTATAGGCCATTGTCTTATCCCTTAAGATCCCTGATAATAACACACCTACAAATGAGTAATAATGAAAGAACTCAAATAATCCGGCCCCCAAAAAAGCTGGTTTGCTCGAAGCAGAAAAATTACGGCAATTAATAACACAACATCGTTCATATTTTATGTTTTGTAGGTTTATTATACAATAGAATAGACATAGTATAGTTCTAGATGGTCTATCTGATCACATTTTTCATCAAACTGAAAAAGTGATTTTTTACATACAGAAACCGTTGTTTACATTTTGTTATATACAAGATACGGGCGATGGAATTTGAGAAGAATTTTCTCGACGGTAGAAAGCTAACTTTATGCAAAGTATTCAATATCTAACTTATTAAATGTTTTGTCATATGCTTCTAATTATACAAGGGACGAAATTTTTACATTAAGTAATTTACCCAAGAAAAGCTTTTTCCTAAGATATGCGTCAATCTATAGCTGACGCAAAATGCAAACGAAATGAAAAAATATGCCCTTACGTACAAAAATCTGTAAAATATCAGGAATGTACCTTCAATAATATCATTTTGGCTGATTTACAGAGTATGTCTCTAGGTTATTTAAATTTTACATCCTTATACTAAAGTAAAAGGATGTCTTGAAATTGAAATATTTCCGCCGCATAGTGGCGCTAGCGTATTCGCGCTGCGTAGAGACATGAATTTAACAGCTGATAATATAGACAAATTATTTCTCAAATTAGATATTTAAAATAAAAAAAACATTTAAATGCCACTAGAGGCCTCTAGGGGCGTATCCGTTAGTATATTATATAATAGTTAGGTCCATCAGACCTGAGGGCATGCTCTTAATTTTAGAATGTTGGGGGGGTGGGGGGGAGGGAGTACCTACCCACCACAAAAAAAAATTGTCGGATCATTCCAGCACCACCCCACCTCTCCCCAAAATTTATCATTATTATTATTATTTATTTATTATTAGGTACGTGCCTAAAAAAATAATGTGAGCATGGGTATTATTACATCATCTATTACATACCAAGCTGGAAAAGTTGCGAATGGGTCGCGAATAAATGGCGAATTCTAAAAATATATGCAAAAAATTCTTTTTGGGGGGGTTGGCCTGAAACCACCACATGACCAGTAGGTATATTCCCTGAAGAGTAGAATCTAATCGGTTCAGTGGTTACTGAGATCTTAAGGGACAGATGGACGGACGGACAGGCATCATTCTACTTTGTATTATAGATGTTTGAAATCGTTTCGCTTTTCATTAAAAAAAGGAGAAAAGTCTCTACAATAATTTATTTATTATAATAGGGCACACACATATTACATAGTGCTATTTAAATAGTCTAGACAGCAAATCTATTCCACAATTCATTTTGTGGGTTCTACGTGGCAATTTGAAAAAACATTTTGTACAAATTAAGATTTTGAAAAACCTAAAAACCTAGTTTGTTAAAATTTAAAAAAAATAAACTTTTATGAAATATATTTTTCATTGCGCTGCTAAACTATGTTCATCATAGACAATTACAAAAGAGGGGTTTTCCACCCCTATTGAATAATTATTGTGGTGGATAACCCTTTCGGGGTCCACCCCCTACACGCCTATATACCCCATTACTCCCATAAGACAGCCAAAGGAGGATTAAAAAAGCCACACACACCTGAAAATAAAAATGCGCTAAGGGATCTAAAGGGATAGGACATTAGCCGATAAATTTAAGTACATTCAGAATGATGATAAACAAAATACTCTTTCTAAATAATATAATTATAAATTTTATGACTTAACCTATCAAAATTCACTTTAGTCCCCAAAGTTATTGACCCAACGAATAAGAAAGCGTTATTATAAAACATTGTGGACGTGTGTAATAAACAGCCCATTGCCCCCTCTCTTTTTAGGCAATTATTAGAATGTTATTGCTGCGCCGCTTCTAAACATAATATTGTCCTTGTTTATGCATAAGTTTGAAGTTCAGCGCATCGAAGGGCGGCAACGTGACCAGGGAGGAAGGGAGGGGACATTGGGTCGTTTAATATACTAGTCCCCAAAGTTTTATATTCACGTATTATTTTACGTTGGGATAACAACTTTGATGAGACGAAGCCCAAAATACATATCTTTTGCACCACGTCGTCTTTCTGTGACGTCATAAAATTAGGGAGACGAGAGGAGAAGTGGGAAAGAAAATCCCTAGAAAAAAGATGGAGAATATGACGTCACAGGAAGACGACGTGGTGCAAAAGTTATGTATTTTTGGCTTTGTCTGGTTCATTAAGTAGAGAGCCCAAACGTTTCAACTACTACTTGTAATCTACAGAAGAGTTATTTTTGTGTATCATCATTGTGGATGAACATTAGCTATTTGGCCATTGTCTTATCCCTTTATATCCCTGCAACATGACAGTATCTATAATTGACAAATCATTTCCCTTTTAACTGTTGTATTCATTGCCTATCAATCTTATTTAGATATATAGATAGATAGACAGACAGATAGACAAATATATAGATAGACATATAGATAGAAAGACAGATAGATAGATAGATAGATAAATAGATAGATAGATAGATAGATAGATAGATAGATAGATAGATAGATAGATAGATAGATAGATAGATAGATAGATAGATAGATAGATAGATAGATATAGATAGATAGATAGATAGATAGATAGATAGATAGATATATAGATAGATAGATAGATAGATAGATAGATAGATAGATAGATAGATAGATAGATAGATAGATAGATAGATATATAGATAGATAGATATATAGATAGATAGATAGATAGATAGATAGATAGATAGATAGATAGATAGATAGATAGATAGATAGATAGATAGATAGATAGATAGATAGATAGATAGATAGATAGATAGATAGATAGATAGATAGATAGATAGATAGATAGATAGATAGATAGATAGATAGACAGACAGATATATAGATAGATAGATAGATAGATAGACAGATAGACAGAAAGATAGATAGAAAAATAGATAAACAGATAGAAAGATAGATAGATATACAGGTATATGGTTTTATATCAATCTTATTATTAGTTACATAGACATTTAGATAATCTAATAGCAATCTTTTATAGATATATAGATAGATTTTTTCCCTTAAATTGCCTATCTATAATACAAAGTAGAACAATATCTGTCTGTCTGTCTGGTTGTTTGTTTGTTTGTACTGATAGATCTCGCTAACCGTTGAACCGATCAGGTTCTCCTTAACTGGGTAGCTTCTCATAGGTCCCGGGAAGGTTTATAACTATTTTGGGGGAGGAAATCGCCTCTAGAAAAAATTTACCCCCAACCCCCCAAAATTGGGTTTTGGGATTCAACTCCCCCCTAGTAGTTATAATTTCACAGGACAATTGATATGTCGATATTTTGTCAACCACGACCACTTATACATAATAAATATAGTCGATGTAAACTCATGAACTTTCTTACATTTGATAGGGTTATCATCATTTTGATTTTATAACACAAATCATTTAACAATATATGTAAATTAAATTATATAACACAATTGAAAGCAAGAGGGATATGTCAATATAAGATAAATAAATATTACAAAAACAACATCCACAAAAGTGAGGCTCTGAAATGGTAGGACAACCGAACATTAAAACTTGTAGTGTCAGAACTGAATGAGCAAGGACATACTTTTACGACTTGATTATAGAGCTACTTTGCTCAAAACATTGTACCTTGTGGTAATAGGAATCCGTATTCCAAAATTCAGATGAATTGCATAATTATAACATATATAAATTTGTTGTCAATAAAGTAAAAAGATCAGCATGTTTAAATGGACGTACGTACTTTCTGGTTATGATTATAGAGTTGCTACGCTTCCTTAATAGTGCCTAATTGGTATAAGAATCACCATGCAAAGTTTTAAAACAACAGTGTAATATTAACCTGTTTAAATGAACGAAAAGAGCGAAACGAACATACCGACGGACCTACCCTAATTATAGAAAAAGCTTTGTTTTTCCATGTTATTCCCCTTCTGCAGATTAAAATTAACATGCAAGGTTTGGACAGGAAAGTTTTGTAAAAAAAGTTTATCAAAGCCAAGCTTATTTTACAGATCTTTACTGACATAGACAGACACATTTGCAATCTAATAATTTACAATTAACTAAATTTATAAATGTATTTTTTGACAATTTATATTTTTTCAACATGTACATACATAACTCTTTTCTTTTTTTAAAAATAAGAAAATAGCACTTCCTTAATCATTATCAGAAAGAAAGAAGGTCCCAGCCCTCCAAAATAAGCGAAGCATCTCTTATATCAAGTCATAAAAATGTAAGTTCATCTTTAAACAATATTCTGTATTTAAACAATTTTGAAAAAAAATCACAAACATTTAGACTTTTAAATTTATATTCTTCTTAGTTCTGGCACTTTACAAGTGTTAATGTTCGTTTGTATTACCCTTGAACTTAGAGCTTCGCTTTATGGGTGTTGGCATCCTTGTCATAAATTTCGCGTCATAGTTTTATTTAACAAAAATTTAACAATGGATAATAAAACTAGCTTAATTTATATTATTTTGTTTATATATTTTTTGTGGTTTCTCTCAAAGTGTCTAGTCTATCACAGAATATATTCTCCCTGTTAAAAAAAAGGTTAAGCTGTTATAGGCTATGTATTGGAAAACCACCCCCCTCCTTCCATGTAATTTTCAGTTTATCTTAGCAATAAGGGGAAGAGGAGCTTCTGTGCGACTAGCATTTCGAGGAAAAGCACCAATATTTATCCAGAAAATTAGTTGTATTGTAAATATTCTCATATCACGGCTGGTTTTTTATTAAATGAATAAGTTAGGGTACAATGTTTGGCACTTTCGATATAAGTAAATGATAATGAAAAACCCATAGAATACGATAATACCTTCAGAAAAATCGATAAAAATAGTTTTCATACTAAATTTTGATTTTTAAATTTTTTTTCTTAAATGTCATAGCAGAAGATGCAAAATGTCGTCTTAGTTTTTGAGGGTTTTCATATTCTCTGAAATCTAAATTATCAAAATATTTTTTTTGGTAAATGATTATATGATATATGTCAAACATTTTATCAGAAAAAAAATATTTAAAATTATAAAGTAGAAACCTGAATAATTTTTCTTGTGGAAATACTTTTCTTTAATTTTGATAAACATATGTCTGCTAGCATGAAGATGTTTGTACTGCCAATACACGTTGGGTTTTATTTAAAGAATTTCTTTAAAATGTTGTTTTTTTACCTTGTATACCAATAACGCAAATTGCTATCAGAAAACCCCCGTACCCCCCAATCGACCAAGACTTGCCTACGGCCCGATCTTTTAGGATTGCTTTGTAATTCACATTTTTGAAAGTCTTTCAACAGTATACACAGCAAATGCTCTCTTTTTTAACTAACTTTCCGAATAATATACCTAAAGCATTTGAATTAACAAAGGATATGCTAATATTTTTACCATTCAAGTTTATTTAATATTCTAACAAATAGTGCAACCCTCCAAGTTATGGCTACTTTTCATGAACATATGATCTAAAGAATAAGCTCTGACGCAATGTCATATAAGGATATTATAATATTCATTAAAAAAATTGTTATTTTTGCATATATGTTACATTTTACAGTATTTTGTGGCTCAAAAGAAAGACAATTAAAATTTATTTCATATTATATAGTTTAAATTGCATAAGATAACCTAGAAATAGTAAAAAAGTCCCTTTCTTTTTTTGTCGTAAAACAGAAATTAACAAAGATTTTTATTAAAAAACACCTTAGTGTAAAAATTAAAAATTTTAAATATGGTCACAAAAAGATTCAATTAGTTTATTAAATGTTTCATTTTCAGCAAATTACGATTAATCTCTATTACAAAGAATAAAGTGTAAAAAGATATTCTCGTTATAATTTTAAGCAACTTAAAATGCATTTTAATACCTTTTAATGATTTATTTTTTAAAACATCATTTTATAAAATGTTATTGATTTTTAAAGTTATATATTAGAATGATTTTAAAATTTGTTAACAGTTTGTTTTAAATGTAGAAAATTGGTAATTCTAAACATTCAAAAAATGATTTTATTAAATTTTCATCACTTAAATTGCATGTTTGATGAAATTTTCAACTGATAATTCAAGAAAAATCGTTTAAGTTTTATTATATTTTACTTTGAAATGTTAAAAAATATAATTATTGTCAAAAATGTGGAAGTTATACTTTCCTCAAAAAAAGACCTAAAACATGCAAATTAACACGTGTAATGAGATTTCTTTTCTTTCAGGTTTAATTTTAAGTAATTATTGATATTTTTTGTAAAAAGGATTTTATATAAAAAGTTTTAAAACTCGAGTTATGTAGTGGTTCTAAAAAAGGTTGCAAATTTATGCAATTTTCTTGCAAAAAAAATTTTCTAGGATTTTAAAAATAGCATAGGGTGTTATTAGACGTACTTACAGATACAATTGCTAAGTCATTTTGGCCAAACACTAAAATAAAGTTTTGACATCTGAGGGACCATACGTGATATATAAAGGCCCACAGTGCCTTCGAAGGTGCTTTTACTTTAGTGTCAGAACCTAAATTGGGACATAGTGCATTTCATTACTCTAGGTTAGGTAACTTCATTTCACTTTTCAATAAAATCTAAAATGCAGCGGTTTTTGAGAAAATTAAATTTAAAAATTTCAAGTTAAATTTTCACCCACTAGGAGTTACCGCATAATCAAGACAAGAAAATCAAAGATTATTTATTTAAAATTTTAACAACTTTGCTTTTATAGAGTTCTTCATAAAACTACTCCTAAAGTAAGTTAATTAATGGCCATTTTTATCAATTGCTTTGCTAAGGTCACGGAAATTCAGCCTTAAATAAATCATATATAGAGAGGTTTTATGAAAGACTTTATAAAAGCAAAGTTGTTCAAAATTTTAAATAAATAATCTTTGCTTTTCTTGTCATGATTATGCGGTAACTCCTAGGTGGTGAAAATTGAACTTGAAATTTTTAAATCTAATTTTCTCAAAAACCGCTGCATTTTAGATTTTATTGAAAAGTGAAATGAAGTAACCTAACCTAGGGTAATGAAATGCACTATGTCCCAATTTAGGTTCTGACACTAAAGTCAAAGCACCTTCGAAAGCACTGTGGGCAAACATTAAGATATTTATGAGCGAGGGAGGAGACATTGGACTGTAAATCGTAAATCGTTAGCTTAAAAACTTGTCCAGTAAAATAGCCAATAACCAAGTTAAGATAATCTAATCGATTAAGTGGTAAGAGAGATCTTAACGGAAAACAAAAAATACTTATTTGTAAAATCGGATAATAGTTATTTCTCGTATCATATTATAAACGGCTTTCCGCGGATATAGAATGTACAATTATAAGATTAAAACTAGTTTTTTTAGCCCCGTGGTGCCGAAGGCACCGGCTAAAAAAACTAGTTTTAATCTTATGATTGTACATTTCTATACTCGTAGAAAACTGGATATAATACGATGCTAGACATAGTTTTTTCATATGGATGAGAACCGGTTCCTATCCACCGGATTTGAATGAATACGAGAAAATAAATTAAATTTGATAGAAATATTTTCTTTTTGCGTAAAAGAAACGTGATAATTCAAGGATTTTCTTGGAAGCAAAGCAACTCTATTCTTAGAAATGCCGTCTATATTATTTATGTCTGTTCGTCTGTCTATTTAGGGGGAAACGTGATTTTCTCGGCTACTGATTAAGATAGATGGGTAAGTTTTTTTTCATGGAGATTCCTTTTACAAATTGTCATATAAGTAAATAATTTTATTGTTAGGCTGTCGGTAATAATTGGTTTCATAATTTTTATTTATTTTATTATGTTTATTCTTTTTTTTCTACCTCCTTTTTAAGACAACTAAACATCTATCTTTTAACTCCATCCATGATTTATATGCTTCGCTACTTTTGTTTGTTGTCATCCTTGTTGCTAAATAAAAGATTAAAATACTCATCAAAGTAAATAAAGATTTTGGATGCGTAGCCACTCAGTAACCAATGTCTTTACTCTATGATAAACTAGTGGCTTTCCCTCAAGAGGTTTAATTAACCTATTTTTGTGTTATTTAGATTTAAAAAGAAAAAGTTAAAAAAAAAATTTTGAGGGGGGGGGGAATTTTCATTCTTGGGTGGGGGGTAGGAGGTATCTCACCCCCCAAGAAAATAGCTTAAAACCCTCCCAGTAGGTATATTCCCTAAAGAGTAGAGCCCAATCGGTTCGGTGGTTACTGAGATCTTAAACTTCAGACAGACAGACAGACAGACATCGTACTACTTTGTATTATAGATTAAACACAAAAATACCGGAGTCTAAAGAGACAAGACAATGACCAATATATTCAAGTGTATCTCCAATGATGATACACAAAATTACCTTTTTTCGTGATTCACAATTAGTGGGTGAAACTGTTAGACACTCAACTTAATGAACCAACGAATCAAAACTTAATAGTAGTCCCCAAAGATGTTAAGCCAACGAATAAGAAAACTTTATTATAAAACTTTGGGACTAGTGTAATAAACATATGATTGTCCCCTTCCTTCCTGACAAAAATATGTGTTTTCAAAAGTTTTAAAATTTCATTTTTTAGCTGAAGTCTTTTAATTCAACTTTTAATGTAGACCATTGAAGTAAATTTATCCCAATTAACAGACCAACATCTCTTTGATTCAAAGATAGTAAAATGTTACGTTACACCCGTGTTCGGCCGAGACATTTCTTCTAGTTTTATACTTACTAATGATGACGTGAATCTGTCTGACATAGTAAAGGCATGTACATTTTTGGGAGTGGATACAAAACCGCGACAGTTACAAAACCGCAACAATAACAAAACCGCGACAATAACAAAACCGCGACAGTTACAAAACCGCGAAAATAACAAAACCGCGAAAATAACAAAACCGCGACAATAACAAAAATATAACTATGTAGGAATTTTTGTAGGAATACATGGCCGCAGCGCTCGGCCCCCTTGCCCATAACCTAACCTAACCTAAATGTTGTTTATTAAAAATTAAAATATTAAAAATTTGAAAAAAAATCTACCAACCACTCTTTGTAAAATCCACGAAATTCTAAACTGTAAATAAGTTAATGTACATTAAACATTCCAAAATATAGGTTAGGTTAGTTTATAGGCAAGGTGGCCGAGCGGTTTTGTAACTGTCGCGGTTTTGTATCCACTCCCATTTTTGGGCATCTTTAGTTTTGACGTGGTGGCCAAGCAGGTACCCAAAGTTTTATAAACACTTTCACTTATGTCATGGCAAAAAAACTTTTACAAGTCTTGATTTTGTTGTATACACCAACTGCAGCCAAATAATTTCAATCTACAAAAGGGGTAATTTTGTTTATCGTAATTAGGTTTGTGCATTCTCTTATCCAGGGATCTAAATTGCCAATGGATGATAAATTGATGACCATCCCCGGTAATGATAAACAAAATTATTCCTTCTTTAGATTAAAATCTGTGGTTAAAACGTTTAAACACTCAACGTAATGAATCAACTGATCAAAATTCACTGAAGTCCTCAAAGTTGTTAAGCCAACAAATAATAAAAACCCCTCTCTCTCTAATATGCAGTAGTTACTGTTTTAATTTTTTAAATGTTATGGTTGAGATCTGTTAAAATTGTTTATTTAGATCCCAGACTACTGAAAAAAAATCATTCTCAATTGCAACAAAATAAATAATAAAAATAACATAAGCTTCTATGGCTGTTGTCATCCTTGTTAAAAATGCAAAAGTAAACTAATTTCTATAAATATAATTAAAGGAGATAATAGTTATTTATCGCATCGTTCTATAAACAGATTTCTGCGGATATAAAAATGTACACTTATAAGATTAAAACCGTTTTTTAGGGCCGAGATGCCAAAGGCACGAGCAAAAAAACTGGATATATCAGAGTGCTATACATAATTTTTCAGTGTGGCTGAAAACTGGTTCTAATCCGCCGGATATTAATCGGTTTCGAAGCTCTTGGTGGAAATCTTTGTTCTTTCTATTAAATGCACTATAGTTAGTAAAAACGTATATTGAAATCTAATTATAATTAGTACATTTTCACCTTTATAATGCAAATATGAGTAAACGAGTAGAAATAGGAGATATATCCTTATAACAAAGTAACAGGATGTCTTTCTGTTTGTATGTGTGTTTGTACCGAAGGATCTCGGTAACCGCTGAACCGATCAGGTTCTCCTTTACAGGGTAGCTTTACAAAGGTCCTGGGAAGGTTTATTACTATTTTGGGGAAGGGTACCACCACCGCCCCTATAAAAATATAGCTCCCCCCCACAAAAAATGGGAGAGTGCACCCCTTCCCATGAAATACAATTACCCCCCCCAAATTTTTTTTTACTTTTTTCTTTTTTAATCTAAAATAAGAAATTAGGTTATCGAATTCACTACCCCCTCCTCAAGTTCCCCTAGAGGCCTCTAGGGGCGTAGCCGCTAGTATATACTTATATTATACAAGTCTTTACAGCAAATTTTTGAATTAAAGACCTAATATCCGGGTTTCTTCAAACATAGCATAACTTACCAAAACTTGCAGCTCCTATCAAACTAACTTTTTGTTTATAGCTGCATTTCATTTACTTCACATGAACCGATTAATTTTTAAAGCAAAATATCTTTTAAGGGCCAATTTTGTATATCAATAAAAAAATAGCACGTATTGGAATTTTTTTGAGGATTTTATAAAAATTAAAATTTTCCTTAAGTTCAATTTGTGTACACTTTTACCTTTAGAATAAAATAAATTTAAATGTCATAATTATCATTTCATAATTGGTTTTATTTGTTTATTCATAAGTTTATTATTTATTTATTGAATATTGTCTTAAAGAACTATAGATAAAATGTTAGGTAGTTCTTTACCTTCTAGAACTTTCATTCCAGTATGGCTTTGAAACCAATTAATATTCGCTGGATAAGAACCACTTCTCAGCCATACTTAAAGATCATATATAGCATCGCATTATCAGACAATGTTAAAATAAAAATTATAAGATTAGTACCAGTTTTGTAAGCTTGGGCCTTCGGAGCTAACAAAACTGATTTTAATCTTATAATTTTGCCAAATTAAATTCAATAATACTTTTATTGAATTTTGTTCATTATAATGGCAAATTCTAGAAATTCTACAATTCAAAGTAGTACCACCCCATGGAGGCAGAGGACATTGGGCTGTACCTAGTCCCCAAAGTTTTATAATAACGTTTTATCATTTATTGGCTTAGCTATGTTAAGGACTTTTATGGGATGTTCATTAAGTTGAGTGTCAATCACTGATCGTTGCAATCACTGATTGTATACTACAATATTGTTAATTTGCTGTATCATCATTGGGAATGTACATCAATTAGTCGACCATTGTCATATCCCTTAAGATCCCCTTATCCTAGGTCATGGAAAGGAAAAATTAGGAATTATGCTTGATATCTTTTTTATAATAATGAATAAATTCAAGGATGGGTAAAGGCAAAACTAATATTTTTTTTTGATTATGGAAAAATGGCTTAAAATAAAAAAAGATCAGTAGATTTGAATAGATGGATAGATAGATAGATAGATAGATAGATAGATAGATAGATAGATAGATAGAAAGATAGATAGATAGATAGATAGATAGATAGATAGATAGATAGATAGATAGATAGATAGATAGATAGATAGATAGATAGATAGATAGATAGATAGATAGATAGATAGATAGATAGATAGATAGATAGATAGATAGATAGATAGATAGATAGATAGATAGATAGATAGATAGATAGATAGATAGATAGATAGATAGATAGATAGATAGATAGATAGATAGAAAGATAGATAGATAGATAGATAGATAGATAGATAGATAGATAGATAGATAGATAGATAGATAGATAGATAGATAGATAGATAGATAGATAGATAGATAGATAGATAGATAGATAGATAGATAAATAGATAGATAGATAGATAGATAGATAGATAGATAGATAGATAGATAGATAGATAGATAGATAGATAGATAGATAGATAGATAGATAGATAGATAGATAGATAGAAATATATATACATAGATATATAGATAGATAGAAAATTGGAAAGAAATCTTTATTTATTTATAATTATGAATATTTACCCATGCCTAAATGTTTATAGTTTAAACAACAAAGAATTTTTAACATTTTCCACATCAAGTTTTATGGCCTGTTCATCCTCAAGACCCACCCCCATCCCCATTCGACAAGAAATTTTTATTTTGTATATTACTTGTTGCTTTCTGACATTTTAACTAAACACCCTATATTATGTTACGTCTAGCATCTACGCCTCTAGAGGCCTCTGGGGGCACCTGAGGTGATGGGGGCTTGAACCTCCCTCGTATTTTTTATTTCATTTTCAAAAATAAAAATAAAGATAAAATAAGGGGGTGGGGGTGAATACTTTTTTTTTTGGTGGGGGGTTGGTGGTGATTTGTACCGTCCCCCAAATATAGCTATAAAACTTTTTAGGACCTATGAGAAGCTACACTGCAAAGGAGAACTATATCGGTTCACAGGTTAGCAAGATCGTTTGCTACAGACAAAAAAAACTTACTACTTTATAAAATAGGATAGGAAATCACTGAAGGTTTTCCTCTAATTCCTTAGTTGAACACTAACCCCCTTTATCTATTTAAATAAGAATGAATAAGGGAGGAACGGGGGTGCAAAATCACCTCAAAAGGAAACTAGCGAATATTGTTTATTTAAGTGAGTTTACTCAAAGGTCCTCTTAAACGCTTTAAAGGAGGGAGTGGGCATATATGAGCAAGTAATGAAAATGATGAAATATCGGGAATCTAAAGGGATATGAAAATGGCCGATAAATCAATGTGCTTCCCCAATGACGATAAACAAAATTACTCCTTATATAGATCAAAATTACTGGTTGAATTGAAGCGTTTGAACACTCAACATAATGATCGAACCAATCAAAATTCACTAAAGTCCCCAAAGATGTTAAGCCAACGAATAAGAAATCGTTATCATAAAACTTTGTGGACTTGTGTAAAAATCAGCCCATTATCATCTCTCTCTCTGATATATTGCTGTAATATTGCCACGCTCGTATTATCACCTCTCTCTCTAAGATATATTGCTGTAATATTGCCACGCTCGTATTATCACCTCTCTCTCTAAGATATATTGCTGTAATATTGCCACGCTCGTATTATCACGACATTTTCGCTATATGTATAATGTATCAGGAAGGAAGGGGACAATGGGCTGTTTATCACACTAGTCCCCAAAGTTGTAAAATAATGATTTCTTATTCGTTTGCTTAGAAACTTTTTAAAAATTTTCATTGGTTAGTTTTTGAGTGTCCAAGCGTTTCAACCACTAATTGTAATCTACAGAATGGGCTATCTTGTATCATCTTTGGGGATTTTCATCAGTTTATTGGCCATTGTCTTATCCCTTTAGATCCCTGATAATGTATAGTAAACAGATAGAAAAGAATAGCCCCAGTCAATTGTTTATCTACTGTACAGACATACAGACCCCAGGGAAGCAGCTTGTAGTGCCTAATTAAAAATGACGTCATACAATAGAAAGGCCAATATACATAATAATTGACCATTGGTAAAATGTGTACTGCCCTATCATTGGTCATTTGTATGTGTGATGTCATTTTTATTAAGCACTATAAACTGCTTCGACCACAGATAATGGTGATCTCTCGTGATTGACAGACAGATAAAACCAATAGGATGTCTGTCAGTCTGTTATTACTTAATTTGTGACTAATTATATGCAAACAAAACCTAAAGTGATTTTAATTAAATTCTATCTAAGGTGAAAATAAAAATTTGTAGCAGGGATCTTAAGGGATAAGACAATGGGCGATAAATTGATACACAGTCCTAGTGATGATCTACTTTGTAAAGTTTGGACAGTAAAATTTTTAATACAAGTACCCAAAGTATTTAAGCCAACGAATAAGATAATGTATAATGTTATAGATCTGTATAATTTACATTCCAATGTCCCCTCCCTCCCAGGATTTGCAGTGATTTGCATCTCAGATATTTTTTGTAGCCCATTTCTGAGAATTTTAGGGATCGAAAGATGTATGATGAATTAGTATATGCCTCAAACTTTGATAAACCCAATTGCTGGCATCAAAATTAAAAATATATTTCGGATGCTTCATGTAGATTAGGTTAGGTAAAGTAAGGGTATATAGAAGAGCCACGCGGGGAAAGTAATGGTAGTGCGAATGGGGCGCTTGTCCAATATTATGGCATGGAGATCGCTCTTCTATGAGTACTACTTAAAATCCTACTTTTACTGCAATACACATAGACATTCTCATCGTCGGCTCGTCAGTGTAGAATGCTTTTCCTTTTATTCCCACAAGTATAATACGAATTTGGTTGAACCCGTGGTAGCTCAACAGATACCCACGCGAAGTATTATATTGCTTTAATCTAAGAATAAATGGCTGGTTAAGATGTTCGATCTATATCATATAAGTATATTAAGCACTTAAGAAGGAAGATGGTTTTATAAAGTGTATTTACATTACAAGTGCATCAGTTAAGTATGAAAATATTTACAGGATAGGATATAATAAACATAAGTAGTGTAGGACAGAAAATGCCCTAAGTCCAGAGCATTTAATTGTGCATAGTGTTAGATCTCTAGCATAAGACCTAGGCACAATTAATTCTAAGTACTAAGGGACCTAAATTTAAACTACAATGCATGCTAAAACAACTAAGTCATTACCTTTAAGCCAGGAGAACTTGATAGTTCGAGAGTCAATGAATAACTAAGATATTTTAAGAGGTGCAAGCTATAACAACAACTATTTACCAGGATCTAAGCCCTTGTCTGTTTAATAAAGTGTTTGTGTGTTAAACTTGTGACGTAAATGAAGCTATGGCTGTAGGCATACTTAGTAGTACATAATGGTTACATGGTTACTTTAACAGTAGATATGATGTTTTTTATAAGCATATAACAATATTCAATCACATATAGATTACCATGATTAGGCTAATATTACCCATATAAGGTATTATATTGGTAAGAATAGACTAATAAATACATAAAAACATATAAAAAGTGCCTAAGGGCTAGCCAGAGTAATTGTATCTTGTGCCTGAGTTACGCGCGATAATTACCATGGCTCGTCAATCATTATTTAGATCAGAGTTTTATATGGTGTAAAATTTATAGAGAATATAAGTAAGTGGACTAGATGCGAAGCATTTCTGTAAGAGTCTTGTTCGTACGTTCAAAGAATTTTGAAATTTGGAGGTCGCATCTCCAGTAACCTGTTTCATAAAATAAATGAATCTATACAAAGTTATCAAATCGGCCATGTGACGTCATAAAAATTAGGGATGTAAGGAGAAGTGGGAAAGAAAACCCCTAAAAAAAGAGAAGGATTATCCCTCATTTTTATGACGTCACATGGCTGATTTTTTGAGACACTTTGTAAAGCTTCAAGTAAACCTAAGGGGGGGGGGGGATATCAGTAGTCAAGAAATAGTTTTATGTTTAAGCACCAAATTACTACTTGTGGAGATAAAAAGTATTGGTTTAAAAATTTGAACATAGTTAACTTTGTATAGGCCAATAGTAAATCAACCTAGACCTTTAAAGTTTTTAAGCCAACGAATGAGAAAATGTGTTTTAGATATTAAGGATAAAACAAAGGTTTAATGTCTCCTTTCTTCCTGTATTTCTAACACTTAAAAACCATTTTTGGTTTTTAGAATAATCATCTTTGTAGATTTTCAAATAATACTTCATAGATTTTTTTCATTTCAAAAGTTCAAAAAGTGATATCGGCTAAAAGCAGTAACCAATATATTTAAACAAAATTTCTTGGGTACTCATATTAAAAACTGAATTATTAATTCAAACTAGCAACTTGGTAACTTTTTAAATAATAATTCTTCTCTACAGAAGGGGTTAATTAGTTTATTATCATTGGGTATTGAAATAATTTTTTCATACGTCAGTATGTCTCTTTAGATCCCAGAACTCTACACTCCATTTTAATACTTTTAAATTTTACATTCTAATGATTTAGAGGGGGGGTTGTAGAAATATATTTATGCTTTGCACACCCCCCTTGCTAATTCCTGTGCACGCACCTGCTTCTAAAGCTGTTGTTTGTTTAGGCTTATCTTTTCTTTTGTTAAATGCGGTGAAATGGTCATTATTAAGTCAACGATAAAACAAGAACGTGCGTGCAAATACCTAGTGGCGTGCTTAGGGTTTGGTCAGGGAGGTGTGACACCAACCTTGAAAGAGGGGTGTGAGCTTTTAAGGGGTGTAACACATCCAACAAGAGGTTGTTATTTCATTGTTCGGCCTTACATATTTGACATACTCAAAAGTCTAAGGGAAGTGTATCATGAAGGGGGTGTAGACAATTGTCCAGGGGGTGGAGAATGTGTTTTCCACCCCATAAATTAAGACAGGGGGGTTTAAACAGCTCCCTTCACCTCCGCATGCACACCTTTCCTCAGCAAATAAGCAAAATTTAAAATGATAAATTTCTAGATTCTTTGACTTAAGCAAAGCGAAAAAATGTGACCTAAAGAAACTTTTACACATATCCAATTTTCTAAATTTATAGATTTTATTATATTAAAGTATCAAGCATCTGTGTGTTTGTTTTACTGTACTGAAAGATAACCACTGAACCTAAATGTTTATCCTTTACAATGTATCTTCTCATTGGTCCAAGGAAGGTTTATAACTATTTTTGGGTATGGTATCAACACTAGAAAAAAATACCAGCCCAACCCCCAAAAAAGTAATTTTTCTTTTAAACTAAATTGAAAATGGGCAAGGGTCGATTCTCTTCTCTCTCCCGCATATTTAAGGACTCGAGAAGCCTCTAGGGGCGTAGCCGCTGCACTGGTGAAAAAATTTCTGGACTGCATTAAGGGAACCTTGTTAAATGCATATTTTAAGATCACATGTCTTTAAGGCTTCTAAATAAACAATGCAGTCTCGGAAAGTTAAAATAACAAAACAGCTAAATTATTTTACTGGTTCTCTAGCAATACTGAAAAATTATGTATAGCATCGTAATATATCCAGTTTTCTACGAATATAAAAATGAACAATCATAAGATTATAACCAGTTTTTTTAGCCTGTGCTTTTATCATATATTTGTACATTTTTATATCCGTGGAAAGCTGTTTATAATACGATGTGTTAATAGCTATACTTTATAATGTACATATACTCTATGACTCTGTTAATGGCTTTGCTCCCAAATTCTAGAGGGGTTATCTATTTGATACTTTCATTTGCAATGGGTTGTTATTTTTTTTTTTTTTGGGGGGGGGGAGGGTGTTAACACCCTAAGCATGAAATAAACCATGGTATGAAGTACATATGTTCCCTAAAAAGCAAATTAAGTTCTAAGCAATTTGTAATAATATAGATAGATGTAATTATATAACCCAGACAACTACCTGGTCCCTGTCTTGGGACCTTTCACGTCTGCTAGCAAATTGTTTTCTGCTCTTTTGTATCGACTTGGCAGTGTTAATATTTACACTATTGGCTTATATTCAAAGACTTAATTGAAAGTCGGGACATGGTCCACAGTATATACAGTTATTTAACCCGTCCACCCTCTATTGTTATACTCTAACTATAGACCAACAAATGTAGTATCTCAAAAGTTTAACCTTGTGCACATAGATTACAGTACACACAAATTCTAGATGAGAGATTGGGCCCTTTATTACACTAGTCCCCAAAGTTTTTTAATAATGTTTTCTTAATAACTTTGTTTACTTTTAATGAATTTTGATGGCATGGTTCTTAGCTTGAGAGTCCAAACATTTCAACCATTAATTGTTATATACAGAAAGGGTAATTTTGTTTATCATCATTGGGAATGTATATCAATCTATCGGCCATTGTCTTATCCCCTCAAGATCCATGCACAAATTCAGCAAAGCAAAGCGTAAGTTTTATTTTCTTTGACTATTTGCTGTTTCGGTATATTACTCTAAAGTTGCTGCTTTTTCTGAACACTTCTTATTCTTTATAAAGGTTAAACGTCATATCACATGTATGTGAAAAAATGCGTTTTGAACTTTTTTTAAAAGAGTAGAGTAAAAAATATTTATTTTTATGAGAGCTAGGTACAAAACCACCAGGGATCTAAAGGGATAAGACAATAGCCAATAAATTGATGTATAACTCCAATGATGATACTCCAAATCACCGTTTCTGTAGCCAAAAATTAGATGTTGACACGTTTGAACAATTAAATTAATAAACCAACCAATCAAAATGCACTAAAGTCCCCAAAGTTGTTACGCAAACGAAACAGAAAACGTTATTATAAAACTTTGGAGACTAGTGTAATAAACAGTCAATTGTCGCCTCTCCCTCGGCGAAGTTACTTATGATAAAAGATGTTTTTATTTATATTTGAATCTAAATTTTATTAAATTTTCAGAGAAAAAATGACAAAAGACAGTACAATTCTAGATGAATCAAAAGTAAGTAAAACATTTTATTAAAAAACGGGTCGACTAACCCCCCCCCCCCCCCAGAAAAAAAATCCCCCCCCCACCAAAATTTAAAAAAAAAATTTTCTTTTTAAATCTAAAATGCGAAAAATCAGGTTGATCAAACCTCTTGGGGCAAAGATGAAACCCATATGTATGTACAGAATATTTACTGTAAAAAATCGGACACAGAATTTGCATGAGTTTTAAAAGATGAAAACATCGCCCATCTTGCGAGATACGATAAATATAAAAAGTCGCCAAACCTATCCAATTTATTTCAACGTTAAATTCACGAAACCTCAACTTCAGAGTTCGTAGTAATTATCTAAATAATAAAAAACGTAAACTTCACTCATTTCTTACGCAAAATGGCATAACAAAAAATTCAAAAAAATCGCAAAACCTTTGAAAAATTCACGAAACCTTAATATTATAGCAAGTAATTATTTAAATAACAAGAACAACAAATAATACAGGCAGAAAAACGAACATCTTTTTATGCTTTTTTGAGTAAAGGCACAAAGTTACCTTTTCAGTAATTAAAAACTTTTAATGCTTTCTCATTAATTCTAAAATAAAAGTAAGAGTAATTTTTTTCTGTCTGTATCAAATTTTACCATTAGTCAATTACAGTGTATACTGGCCTCTCATTGGTTATTCTATCGAATGAGGTCATAATCTGTGGAAGGACTTTGATCATCTTCAAGAAATATGGGATTTTTATGATTGTAGACCAAAAGTTAAAAAAGGTAAAAAAAGGCATAGGTTTTCATGATAACTAATATTGTTTTATTTTTAGAAATCTCCGGCGAAGCAGCTAACCCACTGCTGCTCTGTGTGCGGGGGTCCAGCCAACTCCCACCGACATTATGGCATTATCAGCTGCTTCAGGTTTCACCATACAAGAAGCATCTCATAAGTGCCTAATAAAAATTGACCTCATACAATACAAATTACCAATGATAGGCCAGTATCCTTATACTAAAGTAACAGAATGTCTTGTGTTTGTTTGTACCGAAGGATCTCGCTAACCGCTGAACCGATCGGGTTCTCCTTAACAGGGTAGCTTCTCATAGGTCCCGGGAAGGTTTATAACTATTTTCTTGGGGGGTGGGACACCCCCAACCCCCCCAAAAAATGAAAAATAACCCCCCCCCCACAAAAAAATTCCCCCCCCCAATTTTTTTTTCTTTTTCTTTTAAAATATTAAATAAGTAATTGGGTGATCAAATTCGACTCTCCCCTCCTAAAGTGCCCCTAGAGGCCTCTAGGGGCGTAGTATATTATAATTGACCAATGGTAAAATGTATACTGGCTTAAAATTGGTAATTAATATTGTATGCCGCCATTATTTATTAGGCACTATAAGCTGCTTCAAAATACAATACAAACTATAGAGATGCTTTGCTATTTAATATGATTAATTCAGAGAGAGAGAGAGGGGCAAGGGGCTCTTTATTACACTAGTTCCCAAAGTGTAATTATTCGTTGGCTTAACGTTTTATTATTTGTTGGCTTAACGTCTTATTATTCGTTGGCTTAACGTCTTATTTTTCGTTGGCTTAACAACTTTTATTGGTTGGTTAATTAAGCTGGGAGCTAGAACGTTTCAACAAGTTTTGGAAATTTGAAAAGATATTTAGGGCATCGTATTATAGACAGCTTTCCGCGGATATCAATTTGATTTTGATGATATGATTGTTATTTTATTACTCGTGGAAAATTTTCTGTAATGCGATGTGATACATTAGCTTTCAATATGGCTCAGATCCGTTTCTAACCCAGCTGGTACTAATCGGTTTCGAAGCCAACTGCATTTTGACTAATAATAGCCTTTCATTAGTCCCTATTCATTAAAAAATTTGGATCTACTGCAGTTCACGGTAAAATATTGCTGGTAACGAATATTGCTAAAAATTTATGAATTTTAAAGGCTGCTAGCTGCCAAACGGCTGAACGTACAGATCATACCCGCACACTATTTTAAGCGGCATAAGGAGGCCTACAAATAATCTGGAATAGCCAAGATCCAATGATGCACAGGGAAGGCTTCACTGAAGAAAAACCGTGTAAAATAGGTCTTTTTCGCCCATTTCTCTGCACTGCAAGATAATTATGCATTATTGATTAATGGCTATTCCAGATTATTTGTAGGCCTTTTTAAGTCGCTTAAAACTATGTGCGGGCATGATCTGTACGTTCAGCCGTTTGGCAGCTAGCAGCCTTTAAAATTCATAATTTGTTAGCAATATTCGTTACCAGCAATATTTTACCGTGAACTGCAGTAGATCCAAAAATTTTGGTTTAAATAAAAATATATTATTACTTTATCTTCAGATAATTAACCTATCAATCTAAAATAGCCTTAAACCTACCCCAAAATATATTTAGGAAATCTGGTCTGACATCTAGTCCATCGAATAAAACTTATAGAGAATCAACGCTTGTACAAAAATATCCAGTTAGTTTGTATTGTATAACCCCTAATAAAATTATTGGATCGTGGAAAGAAAACGAAGTAGCGTGTTTTGTCGTATTTTTACAGTAGCCTTTCTCCTATTTCTAGCCACTGTTAAGGGCTCTAATCCTGCTTGGCAATCATTAACATTTACCTAACCTAACCTAGGCTAAAATAACCTATCAAAGTTACTATGAAAATACGCCGAAACCCACTACTTTGTTTTCTTTCCATAATCAAAATTATTTTAGTTGTCGCGCATTTTTCCGCCGCGGTATTGGCAAAGAATACAAATGTATAGATGGAACTCAGGAATAATTATTTACCATAAAAAATTTGATTAATTACACTCTCATAACAGGAGATACGGAAAGTGTCATGCGTGACGTCATAAAAATATGTCTAAATAGGAAGGATGAGAGGAGAAGTGAGTAAGGAAACCCCTAAAAAAGAGATGGATTTAGACGTATGTTTATGACGTCAGACGAGACACTTTCCATATCTCCTTTATAACCTTTTAAATTGAATGCCAAAAAGTGACAATAGTAAAGCTACTCTGTAATTCACTTTAACCGTCCGTCAGTCCGTAACGCTACATGTGAAATGTGAATTTCCCGGCGGTTATCTAAGATTGTTGATATCATTTCCAAAGAGCATCAAGAATACAACTTACTTCGTCTGTCAGTCCATCGATCATGAAGCAATGACGTCCAAGCTTTTTCATTTGGAGGGGGGGGGAATTATCTTTATATCATTTAGGCAAAGACGTCCAAGCTTAAAAAAAAATTTTTTTGGGGGTAAAAGTTTAAACATTGGACGTCCTTGCATAAAAGTCAGATAAATAATTTTTTTTATAAAGGTTTTGTAATTTTATATCATCCTTCTATCTTTGCCTTATTCTCTTTTTTCTTACGGGTTTTCATGCATTTTTTGTTCTATACTATTTATGGATGATTTAAGACAATGACCGATAAATTGATTTACATTCCTAATGATAATACATAAAATTACCCCCTTTGTAGATTACAATTAGTGGTTGAAACATTTGGACACCCAACCTAATTAACCAACCAATAGAAATTCTATTAAAGCTCAAAAAGTTGTTAAACCAATGAATATGAAACTGAACTTTGGGGACTATCGTATTAAACCGACCAATATCCTTCCCTCCCTGGTTATAAAAAATGTGCATTAAAGTGATTTTTAAAGTAAATAATAATTTGAACACAGGCCTGTAGTATTGATTCTGTTACCAGAAGAAGTTGTCAAAAGTGTAGATTTGACAAGTAAGTCCAATCATAGATAGATATAGATAGATAGATAGGCAGATAGATAGATAGACAGATAGATAGACATAGAGACAAGATAGACTGATAGACAGACAGAACAGAGGCCTGTAGTATTGATTCTGTTACCAGAAGAAGTTGTCAAAAATGTAGATTTGACAAGTAAGTTCAAAAATAAATAGATAGATAGACAGACAAACAGTCGAACAGAAAGACAGACAGATACATATATATATAAACAGACAGGCCGTTAGTATTGATTCTGTTACCAAAAGAAGTTGTCAAAAATGTAGATTTGACAAGTAAGTACAAACATAGATAGATAGATAGATAGATAGATAGATAGATAGATAGATAGATAGACAGACATACATATATATAAACAGACAGGCCGTTAGTATTAGTTCTGTTACCAGAAGAAGTTGTCAGTAATGTAGATTTGACAAGTAAGTACAAACATAGATAGACATACAGACAGTCGGACACAAAGACAGATAGACAGACATATATATAAACAGACAGGCCGTTAGTATTACTTCTGTTACCAGAAGAAGTTGTCAGTAATGTAGATTTGACAAGTAAGTTCAAACATAGATAGACATACAGACAGTCGGACAGAAAGACAGATAGACAGAAAGAGATATGTATATATAAACAGACAGGCTGTTAGTATTGATTCTGTTACCAGAAGAAGTTGTCAAAATGTAGATTTGACAAGTAAGTAAAAACATAGATAGATAGGCAGATAGACAGACAGACATACATACAGATAAATAGACAGACGTACAGACAGAGAGAGTCAGCCCAGACAGACGAGCATACAGATATACATACATTATAACAGCCATTAAGACTTACATGAAGACAAATGGATAGACAGATTTTCAAAAAGACAAACAAGCAGATAGACAGACAAACATACAGACCTTAAAGCAGACAGAACTACAGACAGCTAAAGAGACAGACAGTCAAAAAGACACACAGACAGGCAGATAGATAGACATACAAAATAACAGACAGACAAATAGATCGTCAGACAGAAAAGATTACATACAGACACACAAGCAGATAAACAGACAGACAGACAAACAGACAGACAGACAAACATGACAAAAGACGGTCAGACAATCAATTTTATATCTTTCTAGATGTCTAGATTCTGGTATGCAAACATCCAAAATTGAAGAACCATCCCTCAGAAATCGCAGGCATACAAATATTTAATTTAGTATTTAATATTATACATCCTTTTACTAAAGTAACAGGATGTTTGTTTGTGTGTCTGTGTGTACCGAAGGATCTCGCTAACCGCTGAACCGATCGGGCTCTCATATGTCCTGGGAAGGTTTTCAACTATTTTGGGGGAGGGTACCACCACCTTCCCAAGAGAAATGAAAAAAAATTGAAAATTTTCTTAATATCTGGGAGACTTCAACGTAACATTAAGAGGTATCCGTAACATAAAGAATTATCGTAGAGACTTTAACAAACAAAAACATTTAAAGTGCCACTAGAGGCCTCTAGGCCGGGGCGTAGCCGCTAGTAGTTATATAATGCATTATATTATAAACATCTTTCCGCGGGCATTGAAATGAAAAATTATAAAATTTACAGTTTTGTTAGCCCCAAGATGCCGATGGCCCAGGCTATAAAAAACTGGTATTAATTTGTCTGTTATACGACGCCATATGGGAAGATGTTCACTTAAGTTTCTTTTAAGCTTCTAACGTGAAGCGCTGGAAAGTGTTATGTGAGACATCATTAAAATACGTCTATTATCCATCCCATTTTTTAGGGGTTTCCTTTCTCACTTCTCCTCTCATTTTTTTATGACGTCACTCATGACACTTTCCAACGCTTCTCCATAATAACCGATTGCAAAAAATCATATTAATGTAAAAAAAACCCAAAAATTTTTGCTTATTTTTATCCTTTGTGAGCTTATAGCAGAGAGAAAGTGGACAATCGGGTGTTTTTTACCAAAGTTTTATGACAACGTTTTCTTATTCGTTGGCTTAACAACTTGATTGGTAGGTGTGCTATAAACAACAAATATTAAGTTGATTGTCCAAACGTTTCAACCACTAATAGTAATCTACTAAAGTGGTAATTTTGTTCATTAACATTGAAGATGTACCTCAATTCACGGCCATTGTCTTATATTCCTGAGTTTATTAGGGGGGGGGGGGGGGTATTAAACTCCGCTTGGTGCAAATTGGAAAAACCAAAAATCGTTGTATGGGGTACAAATAAACAGCCATATTTAATATTTTTTTGTCTTAAAAACGTCCTATGCATTTAGTTAGAAATGATTATTTTAGTGTTCACTCTATGATGTTAAAATTATTCCTTTTAGGTTAATTTAATTCATATTAATTTTTAAGGGGCGGAGGGGAGATGTGGTATTTTTTCTTTGTAAAGTTGACTAACCTTCCCCCCATAAAAGATAAAATATCTTTGATTTTACGACTTAACTATTCATGATAATTAGAAGTACCTTTTTTGGTCAATGCATTCCCCCTAATCTTATTTTTGGTACAACTTTTTTGCGTCTTTGGTTATAACGTGGTTTTGGACTGGGTTGAGATTCGAACGCATCCCCTTCTCGACGACAATCGAAGTGCTCGAGCGGCAGATTTGCGTCACTACAAAAACACTTTAAACATAAAAATAAGATTTGTTAAAAACTTAAAATGTGGGATTGTAAACTAAATGCTTACATTCTTAAATTCTTTTTTAAAAAACAAGCTTTTCTATAGTTAGGATAGGTCTGTTCGTACGTTCGTAACGGTTGACTCTTTTCGTTAATTAATACCCCCTCCTAAATGGTTAGGGTGACTACGGCACCCCCAGGGTAGGAATAAATTTTAAATGGGGGAGGGGGAGGTAAAATGAAAAAAATTCGTTTGGGGGGTTATCCCCACTTTACCCCCCCCCCCTCTTTAACGTCTTTGATGTATTTAAGCCGTTTTGCTTCAAATTTAGTATTTACTTACAATTTGTTTATATGTTGGAATGGAGCAATGGAATATAAAAATATCCCAAACCCTAACTGTAAACTTAAATAAAAATTATAAAAGAGAAAAATATTTTATAGCTTCCTTATTCGACAATTTTACTTTCAGCAGTAATGCACTTTATTTCACAGAATGAGAAGACAATGGCTATTTATTACACTAGTTTCCAAAGTTCAATAATAACGTTTTCTCATTTGTTTGGAGACTATGGTGAATTTTGATTGGAATTGTTTCATTAAGATTTGTGTACAAACTTTTCAAACACTAATTTTGATCTACATAAGGGGTAATTTTGTGTATCATTATTTGGGAAGTGCATCCATTTTTCGGTGATTGTCGAAATTATCCCTTTATGACCTTGCCTTTATTTCGTTGAAAATACTTATTGACATTTTTTATTGAGGGTCACGGAGCTTAGCACTCAAACAAAAACATATACAACCAAATAGTGTTTTTCATAACAAGGATGACAACATCCATAAAAGCGAAGCGCTGAAACGGTAGGACAAACGGACATTAATACTTGTGTAGTGTCAGAACTGAATAATCAGAATATAGATTTGTATGAGAGTCGATGCAAAATTGTAAGTAAACTTGTTGAAAAACTGCTTGATATAGAACACTGTTTATGGACATACTTACATTTTTAGGACTTAATTATAGAGTTGCTTCGCTTATAATAATGTACTTTGTTGTCCCAGGAATAAGCATACAAAAAATCAGATCAATCGGATAATTAGATCATATAAAAATTTGATGTTAAAAAAAGTTAAAAAATCAACATGTTTAAAATGGACGTACGGACATTTTGGTAATGATTATAAAGTTTCTACGCTTTCTAAATCGTACCTAATTACTGCAGGAATCACCAAACAAAGTTTGAAATCGATAGGACAATTCTAACATGCCTAAAT
Source organism: Acartia tonsa (assembly GCF_053477335.1). Classification (NCBI taxonomy): domain Eukaryota; kingdom Metazoa; phylum Arthropoda; class Copepoda; order Calanoida; family Acartiidae; genus Acartia; species Acartia tonsa. Next base: position 32,659,676 of record NC_137272.1, read on the forward strand.
TAACGAAAAAAGCTATCCGTTACGGACGTACGGACGGACGGACCGACCCTAATTATAGAAATGCTTCGCTTTTAAAAAGTAGCTTCCCCAAAAACTCTTATGTGTATAATTGTTAACTGATAAATATTGGCAGGAGAGGGAGTGTCTTTGGGGGGTGTTTATTACATTAGTCCCAGGGGAGTCCAAGCTTTTTCATTGGGGGTGGGGGGGGGGGGTAATCACCCCTTTACCCCTCCCCTCTTGGACGTCTATGATTAGTCCCCAAAGTTTTCTAATAAAGTTTTCTTATTAATTGGCTTAACTTCCTTGGGGACTTTTTTTTTCATACTTTAATGGTTGTTTTATTAAGATGAGTATCCATACGTTTTAACCACTAATTGCAATCTACAGAAGGAATAATTATGTTTATCAGCATTGGTAATTGATATCAATTTATCAGCCATTGTCTTATCCCTTAAGCTGGTCCTGTTTTACTTATTGTAATCCATACATAATCTTAATTTTTAACTCATTTTCTTAATGATTAACATTAGGACCTAACTTATTGTACTTTATGTAGGAAATATTTCATCTGAAAAATATTTACGTTTTTCGTCAGTCACATTGTATTTAGACGATTATTTTTTACTATTGGAAAAGTTAAAGGATAATAATCAGGATCAAAAGGGATAAGACAATGGCCGATTAATTTATATACATCCCCAATGATGACACACAAAGTTTTCCCTTCTGTAGCGTAAAATTACTGGTTGAAACGTTTGTACACTCAACTGAATAAACCAATCATTCAAAAAGTTTCCAAATATGTTATGCCAACGAATTACAATAATTAACTAATTACTATAAAACTTTGGGGACTAGTGTAATAAACAGCCCCTTTCTCTTTGAAAATAAGTTGCTACATTAAAAAACTGAACAAAAAATTTGTTACAATCTTGGTCACTTTTTTTACTATGTAAAAAATGTTAGCTAAAATGTAATTGCAAAAATAAACGAGAATGATAATATGCACAGTTAGAGTATAACTTTGTACAAATTAACATTGTGGGGTGGGGGGGAGGTATAGGAATAAATGTATAGGGGGTTGTCTACACCCTGTAAGAAGCCTAAAACTAAGCCTATGGGGTGCTTATTGATGTTATATTTTTAAAAACATTTATTGTGTGTTTTTACACAAAACTATATTCTGGGAGATGCGGGTACTATTTCCACTATTTCACTATTGTCCAAAGAAATTTGAGTTAGATTCACATTAAAAAGTGTTGTAGAAAATTATAGTGTAAAACCGCAAATTTAGAGTTATCAGTTTAATAGACTGTGCCATTACCAAAAAGTTACCAAAACGTACTTTCCAATTTTGTAAAAAAAAACTTTTTGCCAAAAAATGGGAACACAACAGAAGCTTTCTTGGTTCAGTTTAACATGTTTAGAATAATTCGCGAAAAAATGTCATTGCTTCATAAAACTTTTTTTAGGCGTGTCGTTTATAGGCGACAAAAGTTGCCAATTCTTTTATTTATTCGTGTCAAAATAAGTTAGTTTTCTAAATATTTGGATCGCTAAAATTCTGTACTATTTCTTATATTAATACTCGAACTTGGCATTAGATTTTCGTTCAGTGGGTATTCAATGGGTTAAGAAATGTAAAATGAAAATAGCATAAACCCATGCGAATCTATGTGAAGCCTCCCTATAAAGAAGAACTCAATTAATTGACTGGTTATGGAAATCATAAGCTTCAGACAATAATATTTATTTATTGCATCCTATCATAGACAGCTTTCCGCGGATATTAAAATGAAAAAAAAAAGATTAAAACCATTTTTGTTTGCCATGAGAGAAAAATTGTCTGTATTATGATGATATATATAATTTTTCGGTATGGCTAAGAACCAGTTATAAACCAGTGGATATTAATCGGTTTCAAAGCCATATAACAAAAACCTTACTACTTTGTATAAATAAACATCATATATGTGTTGTACATCTTGCAAAAGTTATTTTGTAGCCACAGTATCATATTTCAATAATTGCCAATTTCATGAAAGCGAGGGATAGGTTTCTGGTAGAATCCGTAAGGGTGTGTGTTTTAAAAGGCTTAAAAATAGTAGTAGAACGATAACATTCACTAAATATGTGTATTTCTTACTGAAAAGAACTATAGACAAATTTTACAAAAAAAAGTTAACATAAATTATTATCGTTCTACTACTGTTTTTTACTTATAACACATAACCTTTACGGATTTTACCAGAAACCTACCCCTCTCTTAGTCAACTCAATTTAAATTGGAATCAACTAGTTCCATAAGTAGCGCGGGAATCTAAAGGGATAAGAAAATAAATTTATTCACATTCCAAATAATGATAAACAAAATTATCACTCCTTTAAATTATAATTACTGGTTGAAACGTTTGGACACTCAATATAATGAACCAACCATTCATGATTCAATACTAGCCCCCCAGAGTTGTTAAGCTTACGAATAAGAAAACGTTATTTTAAAACTGTGGGACTAATAATCAACCCAATGTCCCCTCACTCCCTGTATTATATGATCAAGTTCATATAAATGATATGTCAGCCATGGTCATTATATTTAATGCTTTATAGAACACAACAAAACAAGGATGACAACATCCATAAAAGCGAAGCACTGAAACGGTAGGACAAACGGACATTAACACTTGTATAGTATCTGAACTGAAAAATCGGAACATAAATGTATAAATGTCGAATCAAAATTGTAGGTAAATTTGTTGAAAAACTGCTTAAAAACAGGATAATGTTTATGGACATACTTAGATTTTTGGACTTGATTATAGAGTTGCTTCGCTTATAATATTGTTATTTGTTGTCCCAGGAATCAATATACCAAAAATCAGATCAAACGGATAATTAAAACACTTGAAAATTTGTTTTTAAAAAAGTAGAAAAATCAACATGTTTAAAATGGACGTACGGACATTCTGGTAATGATTATAGAGTTGCTACGCTTTCTAAATCGTACCCAACTACTACAGGAATCATCATGCAAAGTTTGAAATTGATAGGACAATTCTAACATGCCTAAATTAACGAATAAAAGCTATCTATCTCGGACGGACGGACGTACGGACGGACGGACCGACCCTAATTATAGAAAAGCTTCGCTTTTAAAAACTTGATAAAACCGACTCAGAATTACCACTTTTAAAAAATTCAATGGGTGCGCTTTTCCAACCCATTCCTTTTAAAATATAATGACCATTGATACCAAAAAAAGTGTTCTGGTAGCTTTCTTTCAGCAATATGTCAAATTCGATTTTTATACAAATCTTTTTTCTTTCAAAGCATGGCTTTATATACCTTCCTGAATTCGTCTTGAAGAGTAGATTAGAAATCAAAAAAGATCATTAAAGATTTTGATCATAGTAAGAGCTATCCTCAAAAGACTGACACTTTTGGCCAATTTATCAAAATCAGCTGATTTTGACGGTTATTTGGGGATAACTTTTACTAGGGTCAATATTTAAAAAAATCGTTTTTGGATTCTTAATTCACTCTTCAAGACGACTTCAGGAAGGTGTATAAAGCCACACTTTGAAAGACAAAAAAATTCTCCCCCAGGGGTAGATATACCACACTTTTCTGGGATCTTGCTGTGTCAAGTATCAACTGTTGGGAATATCAAAGGATGACTCCATGCAAAATTTGAGCCGGATCCGGCCAAAACCGGCCGTGAATTTTATAAAAAAACGGATTTTTCCGGTTTTTAGGGGGTATCTGTAAATCGATTCAGCTGGAGCAAAACCGGTTAAAGGTACAAAAATTTTTACTTTACATGAAATTTAGCCAATGCAATTGCCTACAAAAATGTACTTTAGCGTCAACTTGATTGGACAACTCTTTCCCCTCCTAAATGTCCATTAAAACTTCGGCAAAAATCACGCCTTCGGCGGCGAATAACGGCTAAACGGTCAGCCGGAGGCGAATGAAACATAAATAAAGAATTGTCCGCCTCAAAAAGTTGTAAAACATCAAAGAGATGCTTGAAGTCTCTAAAAAGACTCCTTCCCCTCCTTAAAGGGGAAAACCTGAAAAAACGTGATTTTCAAAAGTATGCCCACTTCGTGGGTGTGGGGGGCACTGAACCCGTCACCCCAGGGTCACCAAATATAAAGTCTAGGCGGCCCACAATGCTGAATTTTTACCAAGTGAAAGTCTTGTGTCATTATCTCTTATGAAAAAAAAGTTATTAATTAATTAAAATTTCAAATTGTGATTTTTTGATGGATTTCTTTGATGAAATGACAGGCCAGTCAATTTTTAGGCCATTTTTTGCGGTTTTTGGGCCGTCACACCCAAACTGTTTGAGATAATCTCACGGGACCTTTTGCCCAACCTAAGTCTTGTTATTTGTGAGGTCTAGGAAAAAAATCAGACTTACACAAAAGATTATAATTATAATCATTACACAGAAAAATGGCATGAGGTGAGAGTTTGAGGGGGCAAAATGAGCCGACCAGCGATTTTTGACGGTGCGCAGCGTCATCGTGCTTCATCCAATCCGGGATTTTTTTTTCTTAGACCTCACAAATAACCAGACTTAGGTCGGGCAAAAGGTCCCGTGAGATTATCTCAAACAGTTTGGGCGTGATGGCTCAAAAACCGCAAAAAATGGCCTAAAAAATGACCGGCCTGTCATTTCATCAAAGAAATCCATCAAAAAATCACAATTTGAAATTTTAATTAATTAATAACTTTTTTCTCATAAGAGATAATGACACAAGACTTTCACTTGGTAAAAATTCAGCATTGTGGGCCGCCTAGACTTTATATTTGGTGACCCTGGGGTGACGGGTTCAGTACCCCCCACACCCACGAAGTGGGCATACTTTTGAAAATCACGTTTTTTCAGGTTTTCCCCTTTAAGGAGGGGAAGGAGTCGTTTTAGAGACTTCAAGCATCTCTTTGATGTTGAACAACTTTTTGAGGCGGACCGTTTAGCCGTTATTCGACGCCGAAGGCGTGATTTTTGCCGATTTTTGCCGTTTCCGAGGTTTTAATGGACATTTAGGAGGTGAAAGAGTTGTCCAATCAAGTTGATGATGAAGTACATTTTTGTAGGCAATTGCATTGGCTAAATTTCATGTGAAGTAAAATTTTTTGTACCTTTAACCGGTTTTGCTCCAGCTGAATCGACTTACAGATACCCCCTAAAAACCGGAAAAAACGGTTTTTTTTTTATAAAATTCACGGCCGGTTTTGACCGGATCCGGCTCAAATTTTGCATGGAGTCATCCTTTGATATTCCCAACAGTTGATACTTGACACAGCAAGATCCCAGAAAAGTGTGGTATATCTACCCAGGGGGGACTCCTTTTTTATGAAAATCGAAATTGACATATTGCTGAAAAAAGTTACCAGAACACTTTTCTTGGTGTCAATAGTCATTATATCATATGGGTTAGAATTGTGCGCCAAAACGTTTTGCATTTTGAGTCGGTCTAGTGATTGATATATTATATCTATCTCAACAAGCGGGTGAGAAAATACCCAATAATAGCTGACAGACAAATTTTACAGACAGATGGAAGTATAGAGTAACTTCTCTAATGAAAATATAAAATTAGAAAATTTTTACAAAAATGATTAAATTAGTAGGGATCTCCAATCCTCACATAATTACACCTTTTTAGATTAAAAGTATTTATTGAAACGTATGAACAATCAATCCTAGTTATGAACTATACCAGTCAAAATTCAGTGACAGTCCCCAAAGTTCTTAAGTCATTGATTATAAAAACGAGTTTAAAAAACATTGGGAACTAGTGTAAGTAACAGCTCAATGTCTACTTTTTTTCTGAAAAATTTTTATTTACAAAAACTCCTTTAAGAATTTGCTATCAACTAGACCCCTTACTGTTTACAGCTTATTTGTAATTTACTAAGTATATTTGCGATAACTTTTATTTAATGAAATCTTCCAATTTTTAACATGTACAAAACGGCCTGCTTGATTGCTTCAAGATCCATGTCAGATCTATATAGGAAATAAATGTCTATAAACGAGCTCAAATTTTCCAAGGAATATTTGTTTAAAACTCATAGTGCTCCAAAAATCCATAAAAAACTCTCATTGCCCAGAAGGATAAGACCCATTATTTTACTTTATTAAAAATAAATTACTTTTTTTAATTTCATGTTGCTATTTACCTTATATCAATGTATTTAATTTCTAATCATAAAAAAGAAAATTTAGATTTATAATATAATAAATTTAAGAAAACTCTATTTTAAAAGAATTTGATTGTGGCGACACTTTGTGTGTTCAAATATTAAACTAAAATTGTAATCATCATCATTAACCCTTTGGTGATGGTAATGTAAAGAAAAAAATATAATTTAAAAAATCTTTTTAAAATCATTTAGATTATTAAATATTTACTTTCTTTTAGATAGTAATGCCGGGTGAGGAAAATAGATTTATTGGGAAATAGATATGCATATAGAAAACTAGCCAATAGGGAGATAATTATATCGAGCCAACTCTAGTATTTCTAAAATTATCAGCTCAATACTTAAAAGTTAGTGATGGAAATTCTAAAAAATAAGGAATGAAAACAACAAAATTGATAGAGAATACATATGTGATAAGAGAGAAAATTCTATTGTTTGATATCCTTATAAATAAAGTAACAGGATGTTTGTCTGTCTTATGTTTGTATGTACCGAAGAATCTCGCTAACCACTGAACCGATATGGTTCTCTTTTACAGGATAGCTTTGCATAGGTCCTGGGAAGGTTTATAACTATGTTTGGGGAAAGTATCACCACCCTTCCAAAATAATTTCCCCTAGAAAAAATACCCCTTCAAAGAAACATTTTTTCCCTTAAACTAAAATTAAAAATGGGAGGGGGTAGGTTGCCACCCCCACCCAATTTTTTTTACTTTTAAAAAAATCTAAAATAAAAAATAAGGTTATATGATTCAACTCTCGCCTCCGCAAGTGCTCCCAGAGACCTCTAGGGGCGTAGCCGCTAGTATGTGATAGAGAAAGAAAGTTATAATGTCAATAAATAGAAAGATATATAAAAAGAGAGAAAGAGATATAGATAGAAAAGAGCCAATGATAAAACTGACTTTACAAAAAACAAAGACAAAAAGATTTTAAAATAAATAATATTTTTAAAGATTGAGCTTTTAAAACCATACATTAATTGTTGTTATTTCCTTACAAATACATTGTACAAATTACAAGTAGTTTAAACTCATGGGCGTGCATAAGAGGGGAGTAGAGAGGTGAAATTGGTTTGACATTAAAATAAAAGAATAGAGAAGAATGGGTTAAACATTAAATAACTTGATATCCCTACCCCGTGGACCCTGAGCCGACTTTCAATTGGGCCTTTGAATATCAGCCAATAGCGTCGGAAACAGCCAAGTCGCTACAAAAGAGAAGATAGATAGCAATTTGCTAGCAGACGAAAAAGGTCTCCAACACTGTATCCTGGTTATACATCTCTACTTATACATTTATTGGTTGGACAAGTCTTCTTCAAATAAAAGCCCTGTGCACGCAATTATATAAACCCTGCAATTCATAAGAAGCCGGGGTAGAGTTTTAATTTTTTATCAAGTTTTTATTTTCCAGTATGGCGTCGAAACCGATTAATATCCAGTGGATAAGAACCAGTTCTCAGCCGCACTGAAAAATCATGTATCTTATCATATTATATCTGTTCTACGGATGTAAAAATGTACAATTATAATACTATTACCAGATTTGTTAGACCATGACTTTGGCATCTCGGTTATAATCTTATAATTGTACATTTTTATATCCGCGGTTATTTGTAACTATTCTAGTGTGAAAAATCATGTATTGAATCCACATTGATTTTTTGCATAATGATGGAAATGTTGAAAAGAAAAAATAAAGGTTTAGCTTTAAATCCATTTCCCCCATAGCATTACGGACGGGCGGGCATACAAAATGAATAATAGATGTATATATATATATACAACTACCTCCCTTCCTTTTTCAAAGCCCTCTTTCGTCTTCTTGTAAATTATTTTCTGCTACTTGGCTGTGTTAATATAAGCGACACCATTGGTTGATTTTCAATGTCCCAATAGAAAGGTTACACAAGGCGATTGTAATGGGGTAATGGGGAGATACAGTTATTTAACCCTTTCTTCCTCTAGTGTTTTACTCTAATACTAAAAATATTTGCAAAACATTTGACTTCATTCCTTCTAAACGTTGGAATAAAATGATAATTAGGGCAATAAAAATATGCATTAATGATTTATATTAATTGCTTTATTCTAATTTGTATAATTTATATCTGGTCTTGCTAAAAGTATAAATAAAACAAGAATGACAACATCCAAAAAGGCGAAGCGCTGAAACGGTAGGGCAAACAATCATTTTGGCTTATAGAGTGTCAGAGCTGAATAAGTACCTGGCTGATATAGGAATCATCATGCAAAGAAATCGATAGGACAATATCAAATGACTAGATTAACAAAAAGCCATCGTGGACGGACGTACCGACCCTAATTATAGAAAAGCTTCTTTTAAATTGCAAAGTATGTATAACCGTCCGTAAAACTATGCGGGGGAGAATGTGATTTTGCAATTTTGCAACAAAACAACATTTTTGTTGTCATCCTTGATTTTATTTGAAAACAATTATAAACTGTCAATGAAATAATATATATCTATATACTCGAATCAATTCCAAAATTAAACATAGATTGTCCCAAAAGACCAAGACCCTAAAACTATAAATATTTAGGTTATAAATTAAGAAGGGTATTATTTAATGCATTCAAGAATATCTAATTACATATCTTGCCCTAGAATACATATCTACCAGTGGGTTGAGGGGACATTGGGCTATAACATTACACTAGTACCCAAAGTTTTATAACAACATTATCTTCCTCGCTTTCAAAAACTTTGGGTACTTATACTGATTTTTTATTGGTTTGTTACGATCTAGTATTTTTTGCATATTCTCTCTCTTTCATTTATTTGATGGCAACTGAACATCTACTCTACAACTCAGTTTGTCCTTTTGTCCATTCCAATGTTGTCATCCATCTATAATACAAAGAAGCTTGATGTCTGTCCGTCCGTCCCTTAAGGTCTCGGTAACCACTGAACTGATCGGATTCTACTCTTTAGGGTGTATACCTATTGGTCCTGTGGTGGTTTTAAGCTATTTTCTTGGGGGGTGGGACACCCCAAGCCAACCCCCCTCCCCCCCCAAAAAAAAATAATTAAAAGATTTAAAAGAAAGCATTATGGGGAACCAATAAATTATGGTTCGCAGCAAAATAAATAAGTGGTTGCATCTAAAATTTTTTAAAATTACTTCTTGGGTCAAAGCCCCTAGAGGCTAGGGGCGAATCCGCTATTGTATATTAATTCATTTATGCCTGAAATTATGGCAGAACTCGTTTTTCATTAGAATAAGCCTGCAGTCAACCTTTTTAGAAAATAAATCATTAATCTAAACAGAATTCACGTACTGGGCACTAAAACCATTTCTAATTACTCAAAGCGAAGTTTTTCTACATTTATGGTTTGGCCGTCCGTACATCCGTAACGGTTAGCTCTTTTAATTAATTTAGGCGTGTCAGAGTTGTACTAGAGAATCAAAACTTTGCATGGTGATTCCTTTAGTAATTAAGTATAATCTAGAAAGCGTAGCAACTCTATAATCGTTACTAGAATGTCCATACATTTACTTAAAACATGTTGATTTTTAACTTTTTTTTATATTTTTTCATGAGGTATAAATCAAACTTTTAGAATTCTGATTCCCATAACAACATAGTACAATATAATTAAGTCCATTAAGTCCTAAATATGTAAGTATGTCCTAAAAGAGTATCTAAGCAGTATTTGCAACAAATGTACTTACAATTTTATTAAGAATTATACATTGTATTTTGCTTATTCAGTTGGACACTTTACTAAAAGTGTTAATGTTCGTTTGTCTTATCGTTTCAGAGCTTTGCTTTTATGGATGTTGTCATCCTTGTTTGTATTCTATTCACTTAACTAGAGGGTTCAATGGATTGTTTAATACACTGGTCCTCAAAGTTTTATAATAACATTTTCTTGTTCGTTGGCTTAACAACTTTGGGGACTTCAGTGAATTTTGATTAGTTGATTCATTAAGTTTCAACCACTAATTCTAATCTACAGAAGGGATAATTTTGTGTATTATCGTTGGGGATATACATCAAATTATCGACGATTGTCCTTTCCCTTTAGAACCCTGGACAGATCTTATCTTGCTACCTTTCCATCTTTTTATTTATTTTCTTCTTAAAGCTCTCTATGGTCAATTTTGTAGAATATTAGTTTTCAAAAGCGAAGCTTTTCTATAATTAGGGTCGGTACGTACATCCGTCCGTCCGAGACGGATAGCTTTTTTCGTTAATTTAGGCATGTTATAATCGTCCTATCGATTTCAAACTTTGCATTGTGATTTCTGTGGTAGTTAGGTACGATTTAGAATGCGCAGCAACTCTATAATCATTACCAGAATGTCCGTACGTCCATTTAAAACATGTTGATTTTTTATTTTTTTCACTTAACCTGTACCAAGAAGTTTTTTAACAAATTAACTCACAATTTTGCTTTGACTTTTTATTCATTTATATTCTGATTATTCAGTTCTGACACTATACAAGTGTTAATGTCCGTTTGTCCTACCGTTTCAGAGCTTCGCTTTTGTGGATGTTGTCATCCTTGTACCTATACATACATTTAGATATAGAACTTTAGAAGAATTGTGTCTTCTCAATATATATCTTTGTATCATGAATATGTATAACTTGTAAAATTCACCCCCGCCCCACACCCCAAATTATTGGAGGGGGAGGGGGGGACTACTACCACAAAAAAATACTTTAAAACCTAATCTAAAATTATTTTCTGTCACTATATGGGGTTTGTATTTTTTTTCGATTTATCTTTAAAGGATGGCTGTACCCTTACCCAAAATAACTATAAACCTTCCCAGGACCTATGAGAAGCATCCTGTAAAGGAGAACCATAATGGTTCGGCGGTTAGCATGATCCTTCGGTACGGACAAACAGACAGACCACCGGTTACTTTATTATAACATAACACAAGTTTCGCCCCTAGCATCTAGGTAAGTTTTGTAGGAGGTAAGAAATATAGCCTAAAACAAACCCTTAAAAGTACAACCCTTTCGAACCAATAATCTCAGAGATACGTAGCTTCAGGCAAAAAAAACCTTCCTACTTTTATAATGAGCTAAATGATTTAATTTATAATTTACCAAAAGAAAATTCTTAAATTAAAGTAAAAGGATGTCTTTCTGTTTGTCTGTATGTCTGACCAATAGATCACGCTAACCCATGTATAAGGTATAACCAACAAGTGAAATAAATCTAAAATAATTTTAAACAGAGAGGTCGTCAATTTTACGATGTGTTGCCCCCCAACGACAACTGAAAACCACGTATAGGTTTCGTGATTTTTTCCAAATTAATTTCGTTATTGGTATAAGCTGACGCTAACCGCTGAACCGATCGGGTTCTCCCTTAACAGGGAATCTTCTCACAGGTCCTGAATGTTTATAACTATTTTGGGATAGGGTATCACCACCCTCCCAAGATAAATCACCTCTAGAAAATTAACCCTCTACAGAGGCCTCTAGGGGCGTAGCCGCTAGTTATAAAATAAATCCTAAATGTAATATTATGTATGATTGAAAAGATCAAGCAGTACAAAAGAAGCTTCCACGTCGAAAGCAACTCCAAACAGGCAAGGATTAGTCAATGGAATAGTTATGTTTGGTTAGTAAATTAAATAGGTTTATAATGTGGATACTGAAACTGCAAACACACTCTAAACTACGCAGAAACTTTAATGAAAGCTAATAACCGGTCTTAAATTTTGTTTATCTAGCATGAAGATTAATTAATTTTCCATTGACTTATCCCTGTTGTAACAGTTCAACGAAACAGCTGAACTGTCAACAGCCAGCTGATGTTAAATATTCCAATGAAAAATCAGGTCAACCACCCATAGCAGGTTTTCTTTTTTTTAACCTTTTGGCTACAAATCGGTTTTGATAGATTTTCAAACAGCAAAGGTTCTCTACAAAACTTATATGTCGACCTATCACTGTTAGGTTTGTTGTTTATTTATATTAGAAAGACAGGTACCCAAAGTTTTACATCCATGTTCCTTATCTCAATAACTATGGGTTCTTTTGTTAGTTCCAAACTGGTAGTGCAGAAAATTTTCAACAAAATATTTGATTTATTAAAAGGGGTAATTTTGTTTATCATTATCATGGGATAAATTTCAATATTTATTTTACATTTGAAAGATTTTTTCAATGGTTTAATTTAAGGTTTTGAATGTTTAATGTAATATTTCTATTTTAGACAAGACAAGTTTGTGTGAGAGTAAGAGACAACAAGAACAAGTAGAAACCACTAGTTGGCAGCCTTCACATCATAATTGGGGATATTCTAGCTACTCTCCTGTAAAGGTATCTATCTATCTATCTATTTACAACAAGAACAAGTAGAAACCACTAGTTGGCAGCCTTCACATCATTATTGGGGATATTCTAGCTACTCTCCTGTAAAGGTATCTATCTATCTATCTATCTACAACAAGAACAAGTATAAACCACTAGTTGGCAGCCTTCACATCATAACTGGGGATATTCTAGCTACTCTCCTGTAAAGGTATCTATCTATCTATCTATCTATCTATCTATTTACAACAAGAACAAGTAGAAACCACTAGTTGGCAGCCTTCACATCATTATTGGGGATATTCTAGCTTCTCTCCTATAAAGGTATCTATCTATCTATCTATCTACAACAAGAACAAGTATAAACCACTAGTTGGCAGCCTTCACATCATTATTGGGGATATTCTAGCTACTCTCCTGTAAAGGTATCTATCTGTCTATCTATCTACAACAAGAACTAGTAGAAACCACTAGTTGGCAGCCTTCACATCATAATTGGGGATATTCTAGCTACTCTCCTGTAAAGGTATCTATCTATCTATCTATCTATCTACAACAAGAACAAGTAGAAACCACTAGCTGGCAGCCTTCACATCATTATTGGGGATATTCTAGCTACTCTCCTATAAAGGTATCTATCTATCTATCTATCTACAACAAGAACAAGTAGAAACCACTAGTTGGCAGCCTTCACATCATAATTGGGGATATTCTAGCTACTCTCCTGTAAAGGTATCTATCTGTCTATCTATCTATCTATTTACAACAAGAACAAGTAGAAACCACTAGTTGGCAGCCTTCACATCATTATTGGGGATATTCTAGCTACTCTCCTGTAAAGGTATCTATCTGTCTATCTATCTATCTATTTACAACAAGAACAAGTAGAAACCACTAGTTGGCAGCCTTCACATCATAATTGGGGATATTCTAGCTACTCTCCTGTAAAGGTATCTATCTGTCTATCTATCTATCTATTTACAACAAGAACAAGTAGAAACCACTAGTTGGCAGCCTTCACATCATTATTGGGGATATTCTAGCTACTCTCCTGTAAAGGTATCTATCTGTCTATCTATCTATCTATTTACAACAAGAACAAGTAGAAACCACTAGTTGGCAGCCTTCACATCATAATTGGGGATATTCTAGCTACTCTCCTGTAAAGGTATCTATCTGTCTATCTATCTATCTATTTACAACAAGAACAAGTAGAAACCACTAGTTGGCAGCCTTCACATCATTATTGGGGATATTCTAGCTACTCTCCTATAAAGGTATCTATCTATCTATCTATCTACAACAAGAACAAGTAGAAACCACTAGTTGGCAGCCTTCACATCATAATTGGGGATATTCTAGCTACTCTCCTGTAAAGGTATCTATCTGTCTATCTATCTATCTATTTACAACAAGAACAAGTAGAAACCACTAGTTGGCAGCCTTCACATCATAATTGGGGATATTCTAGCTACTCTCCTGTAAAGGTATCTATCTATCTATCTATCTATCTATCTACAACAAGAACAAGTAGAAACCACTAGTTGGCAGCCTTCACATCATTATTGGGGATATTCTAGCTACTCTCCTATAAAGGTATCTATCTATCTATCTATCTACAACAAGAACAAGTATAAACCACTAGTTGGCAGCCTTCACATCATTATTGGGGATATTCTAGCTACTCTCCTGTAAAGGTATCTATCTGTCTATCTATCTATCTATCTATCTACAACAAGATCAAGTAGAAACCACTAGTTGGCAGTCTTCACATCATAATTGGGGATATTCTAGCTACTCTCCTGTAAAGGTATCTATCTGTCTATCTATCTATCTATTTACAACAAGAACAAGTAGAAACCACTAGTTGGCAGCCTTCACATCTTAATTGGGGATATTCTAGCTACTCTCCTGTAAAGGTATCTATCTATCTATCTATCTATCTATCTATCTACAACAAGATCAAGTAGAAACCACTAGTTGGCAGTCTTCACATCATAATTGGGGATATTCTAGCTACTCTCCTGTAAAGGTATCTATCTGTCTATCTATCTATCTATTTACAACAAGAACAAGTAGAAACCACTAGTTGGCAGCCTTCACATCATAATTGGGGATATTCTAGCTACTCTCCTGTAAAGGTATCTATCTATCTATCTATCTACAGCAAGAACAAGTAGAAACCACTAGTTGGCAATCTTCACATCATAACTGGGGATATTCTAGCTACTCTCCTGTAAAGGTATCTATCTATCTATCTATCTATCTACAACAAGAACAAGTAGAAACCACTAGTTGGCAGCCTTCACACCATAACTTAGGATACCTATCTATCTTTATCCGAATATGCATTTATCTATCTATCTTTATCTGAATATGCATTTATCTATCTATCTTTGTTTACCAAGAAATCGGAGGCAATTAATATCTATAATACAAAATACTACGATGTCTGTGGGAAGCATAAGATCTCGACTTTCACTGGCCAAAAAAGGTTATCCTTCTCAGAGTATACAGTAACTCTTCCAGCAGTGGTTTTCAGCTATTTTCTTAAGGGAATGGAAACCCCTAACCACCCAAAAAAATGACCCGCCCTTAATTTATTGGTATTTTTAAAATTAATATCGGACAACTTTCCTTTATTTGTCCTCTTTTAAGGCGAAGCCCCTAGAGGTTAGGGGCGAAACTACTCATTTATTTACCAATATATAGATCGAGAAATGGATTTATTATTCATTTGATCTTACTCCCGATTAGCATATACTCTAATAAATCAAAACCTGTAGCTGGATAAAATAACGATCCACCCCCCCTTAACCACATCTACTCCCCTCCTACTAAATGAGCAAACTGACCAATAATTGATGAATATGTTAGCAACCTAAATTGACGACATTTTTTTCCTGTCATAATATCCACGTATATTCTATATCCATTATCCATTTCTCTAGGTTGTTGATAACTGCAACACATATGAGCCAGTAGCAAGCTTCAGCCTTGATGTGTCCAACAATTCTTGGCAGGTATAGTCTACCGGATCTAAAAGGATAAGACAATGACAGATAAATTTACATCCCCAATGATGAAACAAAAATTACCCCTTCTGTAGATGAAAATTGGTGGTTGAAACGAATGAACACTCAACTTAATGAATTGAATCAAAAGTCCCCAAAGTTGTTAGGCAAATGAATAAGTGAATGTTATTATAAGACTTTGAGGTAGTGTAATAAACACCCCATCGTTCCCTCTTTATGGCATAGTCTACTGTTTAATAATTCTCCAACTACCAATATAGAAGCTACCAATGACAGATATTAACACACACTAAGAATTATCGGATAATGGAATGAAAACGAAGCGGGTTTCGTCTTATTGTTTACAGTAGCCTTTATCCTATTTTAAGCCACTGCGGGGAGGCTCTAACACATGGGGCCTGTTTCTTAATCCTACAGGACAATCATTAACATTTACCTAACCTAACCCATAACCCGTTACTTCATTTTCTTTCCTTTCTTTCCATCATCCGAATTATCTATCTATTATTGTCCTACCCTTAAATATTGAAAAGTTATTGGTAAATATGGTTTTTCAAAAATAATATTTTGTTTTAAACAATCTTATAAACAGCAAGTAGACCACAAAATGCCATCCTCTAACTTTTATTTTAGTCAAATGAAAATGCATGTTTGTTCCCTCCCGAATAGGAACTGGCCCTAGCAGGCTCTTGTATTCATATAGCCCTCCTTAACCTAAGACTTAATTGTTAAAGATTATATTTCCAACAATAAGTTTTCTTTTAAATTACAGTTATTTTTATTAATTTAATTTTTATTTTTTTGTTCAGGTTGGGGGTGAGACCAGCAGTTGGCTGGTTACTATGGGATGGCAGGATCCTTCTCAGGCATACAGATACACTCATAGATAGATAGATAAATATATAGATAGATAGATATTATATACAGGTAGATAGTTAGATAGTTACTATGGGATGGCAGGATCCTTCACAGGCATACAGATATACTCATAGATAGATAGATAGATATTATATACAGGTAGATAGTTAGATAGTTACTATGGGATGGCAGGATTCATCACAGGCATACATATATACTCATAGATAGCTAGATAGATAGATAGATAGATAGATAGATAGATAGATAGATAGATAGATAGTATATACAGGTAGATAGTTAGATAGTTACTATGGGATGGCAGGATTCATCACAGATATACTCATAGATAGATAGGCAATGTGTAATCAGGGGATATTTATAAACATAGATGTATTACTAGAAAACTACCTGGATCACCCTGTTGGGGACCTTTTTCGTTTGCTGGAAATTTACTTTCTGCTCTTTTGTTGCGACTTGGCTGTAATAATAATCCCGACTCTACTAGTTGATTTTCAAAGACCCAATTGAAAGTTTTACTTTAATGTTTGATAGATAAAAATAAGATTATGAATGCATCTGTATTTGAAAGGAGTTAACAAATCTGAACAATTCTTGGGAATCAAATAACAGAACAAACTATAGGCAGGAGAAACATTCAATTATTATATTTTTGTGTAATTATAAAGTAGTTACAACTCTAATTTTACAATTTTACCTACACAATTCAAGTCATCCAATAAAATATATTCTGAAATATAATATTAAGAATTAATGACAGATTATAATATGCTAATTGATATACATCTATTTCTGTTAAAAGTTCATAATCACACTAGCGGCTTCGCCCCTAGCCTCTAGGGGCTTTGCCCCAAGAGGTGATCAAAAAAAAATTAAGGTGAAATTCGTAAAAGGACCAGGGAAATCTTCTGCAAAAAAAACCAAGGAAATCTTCTGCAAAAAAAAGGACCAAGGAAATCTCCTGAAATTTTTTTTTTTGTTGTTTTTTGGGGGTTTGGGGGTGTCCCACCACCCAAGAAAAAAGCCTAAAACCACCACAGGACCAGTAGGTATATACCCTGAAGAGTAGAATCCAATCGGTTCAGTGGTTACCAAGATCTTAAGCTTCAGACGGACGGACGGACTTTCTACTTTGTATTATAGATAAATAAATCGTGTGTAAAATGGTCAAATATTAGCGAAATCTCATAATTACCACCTTAAGATGTTCATCAAAAATGCATTAAAATCAACTTAGAAAGTATTTTGGATGTTTTATATGGGTGCAACAAACACCAACTTGCAATTTTGAAAATGATCCTAATTAATTTATAAAACCGAAGTTATCTACATTTTGTTCCGTCTGTAACGGAGACATCTGAATTGTGCCAAACGATTTCTTGAACAATATGATATACTTATACTAGCGGCTTCGCCTATAAAGGCCTCTAGGGGCACTTGAGGTGAGTTGAATTCGACTCCCCCCTATTTCAAATCAATTTTAAAAATTTTATTTTAAAAAAGTTAATAAAGGGGTGTACATTTTTTAGGGGGGAGGGGGACGTGCCACTTTTTAAATTTTAGTTTCTTATAAGATTTTTATTTTTTTTCCTCTTTTGAGGATGATGGTACTCTCCCCCAAAATAGCCATAACCTTCCCAGGACCTATGAGAAGCTACCGTGTAAAGGATAACAATATTTGGTTCAGCGGTTAGAGAGATCCTTCAATACAGACAAACAGACAGACAGAGATCCTTTTACTTTATTATAAAGTTATGAATGTATTTGAAATGATAGTGGTATTTGAAATGGCGATTCTTAGGATTATCATACTTTAGCTAGGTTAGTGCAAATTTTCGTCGAATTATAGACAGTTTCAAGCAGTTAGTAAAACAAAAAGCATAGGATAAATCCCAGAGTTGTTGGCCCCTAGCAACTGAAGGACTGATCCAACAATGGATCTTAAAATCATTTAGTAGTGCGCCAGATTGGGGCGATCCAGATCGGCGCACCTGATAACAATCTTTAAATCACAATAGCATAGGCGAACCGGCTCACCCAGTGGCGCGGCTCTGGCGCGGCAGTTACACTCGACGAGTGTAACCAACGCTCCAGGTCGGGGTGAACTGTATTTAATAAATAAATATTTTTTTCTCAATTAATTTAATATTTTATTGCAAAACTATCGTGAAAACATTTCTATAATTATTTTTAATATAAATTATTTATTGTTTTATTATAAAACAATATATAACTTTATTACATTAGCCGTGTCAGTGTGGTAAGCCGAACGTTTCAGCTCACAGGGTTGCGAGTTCGAGTCCAACGAGCCTTAGCCTTGAATTATTCTACCAAAACAAACTAGCAGGATTTAGTCATACAGAAATTATATATTTAACTGAATAATATTTACAATGAATGTTTACTATATATATACAACAGATTATAACAATGGTTAGGTTTGAAGGGGGTGTGGGACGCAAGGGCTTAGCTCCCGGCAGTAGACAGGCTGTGGGGGCAGCTGTGGTAAAAGGGGAGGCAGCGCCTCCCGGTTGTATAATCGCGTGAGGGGCGCGTGATAGCTGCGTGTTTGAGCCCCTCCCCACATTTAGGCAGGCCAGTTTGACCGCTGGATAGCGGGATCAACATCGGTCATGAGATAAATGGTGATATAATAAGATTAGTGCAGAGGGTTTGTTATGATAAGTCACAGCGTAGCAATTCTGTAAACTGCCCGTCCGTCTGGCTGTCGTATTACCACAAACTCCCCTTCAAGGGTTGCGGGGCTCTCGAGCCACCAGGCCTTGAACCTGGGGATACGACAACCTATGTCTGCGCAGGACGGGCTCTTCCTGGGGCACAGCTCGGTGGAGGACAGCTCTGGCTATACAGGCTCCGCGAGACACTCGCTGCTCGGTCTGGCTGTGGTTGGATATCAGCATTGTCAACTCCCGGTTGGCTTCCAGCCGTGGGTTAGCGACGGCCAAGCCCCGTCGTTGGAAGTTTTGCCTCGTCTGCAGAACTAACTCTGTCTCGGCTGGTAACTGGACACGGAGGCCTAGGCTAACTCTGGAGGCTCCCAAGGGGGGGATAACGATGGAGGCAGGCGCATAAAATTCCATGGGGGCGCCTGCTTGGTCTAGGTTGCTGGGCCTCCTAGCTCCTACTCTGATGGGGATGGCTGTCATCAGCAGGGGGCACATTGCTTCAGCTTCGTCCTCTGGGGCCGCCTCTTCCATCGCAGTGGCCGCCTCTCCTCCTGCAGGCTCGCTGCTGGCCGGCAGGTTCTCCATGTCAGTATCAGGGTTCCAGATGGCATCTCTGGGTGGCTCTGGAGCTGGCGGCGGCGGCGGTGGTTCGTTGGGTTGATGCTGCAGGTTCTCTTCTATCGGGTCACGATCCTGGCCGCTAGGCTGTGGGGCGGCTGCGGCTGGCTGGTACACTGGGAACTGTCCTGGGTCACTAGCTGGCGGCGCTGCAGCTCCAACCGGCAGCTCGGTGGCATCCTCGTCGCCGTCCAGGTCGCCTTGAATGTCTGTTGGAATCTGATGGGCAGTCACATCTCCAGTGTATTTGCGCAGTCGGCCTACATGCGCGGTGACTTCCGAGATCCTGGCGGTTGGAGAGGCAGGTTTGATGACATAATGGACGTCTGTAGCTTGCCGCACTACCTTCCAGGGGCCAGTCCATCTCTTGGTAATCTTGGCTGCCTTCCCTGGCACCAGGCGGGGGGCCAGGTACCAGACCAAGTCTCCAACCTCGTACTTGGCCGTGCCTTCGTAGGCTGCCGCGCTCCTCCGGATGGTTCCCTCCTCTCGCTGCTGGATGGCGTCATACACTGCATGGTAGCGTTGCAGGAGAGCTTGGACGTTGGCTGGAACCGAGGCATATTCTGTGTCTGGCAGCCGGAGCACCATGTCCACCGGAAGTTTGGCCTCTCTCCCAAAGTAGGCCAGGAACGGGGTCACGCCGGTGGTTCTGCAGGCCTTGGTGTTGTAGGCGAAGGCAATGGCAGGCAAGTGTGGCTCCCAGTTGTTGTCGTCTCTGTCTAGGAACAGACGCATGCCTGTGTTGAGCGTCCGATGGAACCTTTCCACTCGGTTGGACTGCGGGTTGTAGGGCGGTGGATGTGTCAGGCCAATCTCAAGCTTGGAGGCCAGCTCCTTGAATACCTGGCCGGTGAACTCCATCCCGTTGTCGGAGTGGATCTTCAGGGGGCATCCGAACGTGGCCAGGTGGCGGTGCAGCAGGGCTTCAGCCACCGTGAGGGTGCGCTTGTTGGGGATGGCGTAGAGGCTGACAAACCGGCTGAACCCGTCTTGACAGGTGAGGATATAGCGGTTTCCAGCTGGGGTCTCTGGCAGCGGCCCCACCAGGTCAATAAACAGGACTTGCTGTGGATACCCCTGGCGGGAGGGCACATGTATTCCTAGCTTCAACCTTTCCTTGGTAACCTTCTGGACACACTCAGGACAAGTCTGAACCATCAGGCGGACGTCACGGGACAGGTTGGGCCACCAGAAATGCATGGCGACGCGGGCGATAGTAGCGTCCATTCCAAAGTGCCCGGCCATGGGGGTCCCATGGGCTAAAAAGAACGCGTCCTGCCGGAGGGCCGAAGGCAGCAGGTATCTTGTTCTTTCCCCTGTCAGGGTCTGGTCAGTGGTGGTGAGGCAGCCATGCTCGTCAAGTCCCAGGGCTGTGAAGCGGCTGGCGTACTGCTGCTCGTCTCGTTCCTTGCCGCGCAGCTCAGCCTTAGTTGGGGCTCTGCCATCAGCCACCCACTGGCGGACACGGAGCAGGAGAGGGTCCTGTGTCTGGGCTTCTAATACTCTAGCCGGGTCCAGTCGTGCGGCAGGGGGCCGGCTAGCTGCGGACTCCCCTAGCTGGCAAAGGTTGTGGATGTACTCAGCCTGCTCTGCTAATTCTTCAGCGGTAGCTGTCGGCATGTTGGCGTCCTCCCGGCGGCTGAGGGCGTCGGCGTTGGTGTTCTGGGTGCCAGGACGGTGGCAGACAGTGAAATCTAGGGCCGCTAGCTCCTCCTGCCAGCGGGCCACCATCCCTGTGGATGTGTTCAGCGACTTCATCTGTAGCAAGGCTGAGGAATCAGTGTTGATCTGGAAGCTGCGGTAGGACAAGATGCCGTGAAATTTCCGGATTCCATACATAATGGCGGCCATCTCTCCCTTCCAGGACGGGTAGCGAGTCTCGGGGTCGGTTGTCTTGCGCCCCACGGCGGCAATCAGCCTCTCCTTGCCGTCCTGGCATTGACTCAGAATGGCAGAGATGGCGCGGCTGCTGAAGTCTGTGGTGAGCTGGAATACCGCCGGCAAGTCAAACCTGGGTGGTGCTCGGATAGGGGCTTGGGGGAACTTGTCCTTGAGCTGTAGCAGCTGGGCTTCCATCTCAGGCGTCCAGGCTAGGGTCTTGGCCGTCTTCTGCCGATTCATCTCGTAGGTGAGGTCGGCATACTCTGGGATGAACAGGCGGTAGTATCCAAAGAACCCCAGAAGCGCCAGCAAATCCTTGGGGGTGCTGGGGGCCGGCCAGTCCAGGATACGGTCAATATAATCCTCTTGCATGGCTATCCCCTCACGGCTGAGGGTGTGGCCCAGATAATCCTCCTTGGCTCGAAACAGCTTGGTCTTAGCTGGCTTGAGGCGGATTCCTCCCCTGCGGTGGGCTTCCAAGACCTCCCGGAGCCTAGCCAGGTGGGCCCAGGTATCCTGGTGGAAGGTCAGGACGTCGTCAAGATATGACTGGAGGTGGGCACTGTAGACGCGGTGTCCTCCAGCTCGTTCTACCAACTGCTGGATCCTGGGCAAAGGGTAGCTATCCAGTTCCAGGCACTTGTTGAGGGCTCTGTAGTCGACGGCCCAGCGGGTGCTCCCGTCCTTCTTCTTGATGGGCACCAGGGGGCTGCTCCAGGCGGAGTCTGAAGGCTCTATGACTCCCTCTTGTAGCCAGGTGTCCAGTTGTTTCTCCAGCTCAGCCTCCTGCCGCGGGTTCAGATCCCTAAATCTCTGGCGGATCGGCTGGGTCCCTGGTTTGAGGCGCAGCTGCAGCTCTACTACGTCCGTGCAGCCGGGGGTAGAGTTGGAGAAGACGTCCCTGTATTCTGATAACAGGGTCCAAACCTCCTTTTTGAGCAAGGGGTCCTTGCGCAGGAACTCGTTGTCCTCCATCTCAAGGGCCTCCCACAGCTCCTGCATATCTGGGGGCTCAACAGGCTCTTGGAACGAGTGGAGACGAGGGGGAGGCTTATCAGAAACCTCTAAAATGTCAGGCTTGACTAGCTCCCCAGCCACTGGGAGGCCAGCGTCCAGCAGGAGGGGCGTCTCCCCTTCATTTACCACCAGCACTCGAAACACGCTGGCGGAGCCAGGCCTGTGGGCATACAGGCCTTCTGGGATGACAAGATCCTCCCCAAACCTCTGTTCTGGGGCAGCTAGTTGGATGGCATCCTTGGTACGGTGTCCTACTAATTCAACAGGGACAGCCATGACACCGCGGCCAGGCAAGACCACCCGCTTGGCCGTGCGGAGTTGGGGGGGCTGGCCGTCAGTTGGAGTGACAGCGCTTAGCCTATACGTGGCTGGTGCGGGGTCAGCTTTGGCTCCGGGACCCACCGGCCGCGACTTGACGGGCTCGGCCTCGGGAGGGGCTGACGTGTCGGAGCCAGGTGTGGCTCCGAGGGCGTCCGGCCACGATTTGACGGGCTCGGTGCTGGGAGAGGCCGGGGCGCTGGGACCATCCTGGGCTCCGTGGGCGTCCGGCCGCGACTTGACGGGCTCGGCGCTAGGAGAGGCTGAGGCAGCGGAGCCATGCGTGGCTCCGGAGGCGGCCGGCCACGACTTGACGGGCACGGTGCCGTGAGAGGCTGGTTCCTGGGAGTTGAGTGTGGCTCCGGGTGCATCAGACCGCGACTTGACGGGTCTGGACTCGGACTTGGCTGGCTGAATGGCTGGGGGTCCCAGGTAGAGGGGGCCAGGTGGACACGGCTGGCCGTTGATGAAGGTGTCGGCGGAGAAGATTGGTTCTGGAGGGCTGGCAATCTCAGGGAACGTTGTTGGCAGGTTCTCCAGCGGCACCTTGGGCACTGGGGGCAACCCCATGGCTAGCAGGTTGGTCCCCCTATGGGCGTTGAGTGCAGTGTCCACCCAGTGCGTGCCTTTCTCGACCACACGCGGCTGCTCTGGCAGTGGGCCTGGCAGAGGCCCCTCGTAACTCAGCTCTCTCTCGGCTGTCTCCCGGTCGATGGGGATGCCACGGAGTGGGATGAACTCCCCACGCACCCACAAGCAGGGGGGTTGCATGTCGAAACAGAGCCTAGTTCCGAACTAGGTTCAGAGGGTGTGAGAGATTCCGTACCACAGTCACGTGGTACAGATGGAGTATAAGGGTGTGTGAGACTGCCATAAATAATTCTTTCAATTTTCCTATTACCTGGAGGGGCTGGCCTTCCTCGTTAGCAGTCAGGATTTGGGTGTTGTCTGGAATCAACATGCGTTGCACGCCCATTGCGTGCATGAGGTGTTCAGAAATTACAGCAGACCCTGGTACACGGTTGCCAGAATCGACCATGGCATCAACCTGTACATGCTGGGCAGGGTCAGGAGTGGGAAACCTCACCCTGATATGGCAGGGGAAGTGGAGGTCCTGCCCTTGAGACAAGGGGGCCTCCCGTTCGGCTGGGGTTGGCAGAAACTTCGGTGGTGGCCGAACCGCAGCTATGGTGGTATCGCTTACCATGGTGGCTTAGCCTGTAGCTTCGAATCACTAGAGCTTATCAATTATCACTGGGTCAACAATTTTATATTTCTTTTTATCACTTGGTTGACATTTATACACACTTATGTGTTGTTATCACTAGGAGCTCTAGGTGTGATTCTGGAAGCACTGGCAGCAGGGAATGTCCGTCCTGCAAGGTTCAGAGGGGTGACGGCGGCAGGGAATGTCCCGTCCTACAGCGCCGCTGGTTCGAATCCCGAAAATGGCGGCAGGGAATGGCCCGTCCTACAGCGCCTCGGGTTCGAATCCTGGAAGGCAGCGGCAGGGAATGTCCCGTCCTGCCGTGCCTGTGGCTCAAATTCTGCTATCCGTCGCAGTGGTAGGCCTTACTTGTGTGCTGAAGCTTCGCAGCCACACATTGCCTTCTCAAGGAGACCAGCACCCAGCTGTCTGTCTCGTATGTTTGGCCTGGGTGTCCTGGGGCTTGTCCCAGCTACACTTGCCAATTTAGACTCAGTTCTGTAGCCGTTTGAGCTAAATTATCCGATTACCGTGGCTGCGCACCTAGCGCTACTCCTACACGGTACGGAAAAAGCGTCTTAACTGGCGCTTTTAGCAGGCTAAATCTGCTTGCCGTAGGCCAAAGGCCCACATATTGCATTCAAAATGATGGAAATTCGACCTAAAAAGGCCGTCTCACGGGTCAGTTGGCTTCTCAGTTGGCGGCTGATTGTCCCCTTACTTGCCAAAGGGTCCAATCAGAGGTAGAATAGGCTAATTTCTGTAAGGCTCGATTGAAACATGCTGACACCAAGATGTGGTAAGCCGAACGTTTCAGCTCACAGGGTTGCGAGTTCGAGTCCAACGAGCCTTAGCCTTGAATTATTCTACCAAAACAAACTAGCAGGATTTAGTCATACAGAAATTATATATTTAACTGAATAATATTTACAATGAATGTTTACTATATATATACAACAGATTATAACAATGGTTAGGTTTGAAGGGGGTGTGGGACGCAAGGGCTTAGCTCCCGGCGGTAGACAGGCTGTGGGGGCAGCTGTGGTAAAAGGGGAGGCAGCGCCTCCCGGTTGTATAATCGCGTGAGGGGCGCGTGATAGCTGCGTGTTTGAGCCCCTCCCCACATTTAGGCAGGCCAGTTTGACCGCTGGATAGCGGGATCAACATCGGTCATGAGATAAATGGTGATATAATAAGATTAGTGCAGAGGGTTTGTTATGATAAGTCACAGCGTAGCAATTCTGTAAACTGCCCGTCCGTCTGGCTGTCGTATTACCACATCAGTATGATATTTTATAAATAAAACTTTTATATAAAATATCGTACTGACACAGCTAAAGCTATGAAGTTGTACCGGTTCGGATCGGACCGCGCCAAAAATCTTTTAAATATCAATGTTTTTTATCAGTGGCTGTGGCTCACCTTCGGCCAACCTCTAGCGCACCCCGATCCGGTTCACCACTAAAATGATTTAAAGATCCAGCTCTGGAAAATTATGTACAAACATCGGATTCCTTTATTCTTATGATTGATTTAACTTGTCTGAATCCATTATGCAAGATTTCATTCTTGTTGACTTTAGTACACAATAGATAATTAAATTCAGTTTTAAAACATATTAAAGTTTTTAGTTTTCTGTAATAATTTTTTCCCCAGCTTAGTTGCACATTTTTTGCTCTTACTCTATACATTTAATGTAAAAGGCATAAAAACTAAAGACTGAAGGGACAATAGGCTGTTTATTACATAAGTCCCCAAAGTTTTATAATAACGTTTTCTTATTCGTTGGGTTAACAACTTTTGGACTTTTAATGAATTTAGATTTGTTGGTTTATTAAATTGAGTGTTCATGCGTTTCAACCACTAATTGTAATTTGTGTATTAAAATTGGGAATATACATCAA
This sequence comes from Acartia tonsa, assembly GCF_053477335.1. Lineage (NCBI taxonomy): Eukaryota > Metazoa > Arthropoda > Copepoda > Calanoida > Acartiidae > Acartia > Acartia tonsa. The sequence continues at coordinate 32,685,751 of NC_137272.1, forward strand.
TTAGTCGGCCATTGTCTTATCCCTTTAGACATTGCATTAAAGAGATAGCAAGGTATAGAAATTTCAATTAATCTAGACAGCCAATGAAACATTAAATAAAAAAACACCTTCACTTGGAATAAATTCTTTAAAAATGCAAATAGACTTGTGATCATTATTTTAAATTAGGTTTAATAAGGTGTGTTAAAGTTCCTAAATGTCTTTTAGGCTTATAAAGAGATTGATTTTTAAAAGCACAAGGTCTTTTACGGCGTGTTTAAGCCGTGTTTTATTATATTCAGAAAGTAATAAGTGTTTTTAGTCTGAATTTTATGATCTCAATAACGATAAAGTAATAGGGTTATCCAGGGACGTACAAGGGGAGGGGGGTAAACGGTTGATTACCCCCACCCCCAAATGATTTTGGGGGTGACGTAGGTTAAATAGTTTTTTTGGAGTTGTTATTTCCCCTCTCGACAGAGCCCCTAAATGCTAGGGGCGTAGCTACTAGTGTTCTAAAAAGCACCAAATTTAATTACTTTTTAAAAAGTCGTAGCTGTTCATATTTATGAAATCTCTAGTTATGTACTAAGATATTACCCGTACTGTACTATAACTATTATCAGCCTGACATAACAGAAGTACGAACCTAACAAAATAAAGACTGAAAGCTAACAAAGATAAGCAAACAAATCAAAAGAAATTTACACAATTTCAATGTTTTTTGCCTGCAGAGATTCTTGGAGATCCCAGCGCATTTCCAGCTCCAGAACACCGTCAGGTAAACCTTATTTAAATATTAAAGTTGGTTTGTGCCCCATCACCCCATCTTAATAACTTCTGAACACATTTTCAAGCAATTTATCTAGCCCCTAGATGCTATGGGTGTATCCGCTAGTTTTATTAAAGAGACAATCATTTTTATAACAAGACAGATAAATAACTTAGAAGAAATAAAGAAAGAGTATAACAGTTTTTTTACTGTGCTGATCTGCTAATTATTTTATATTATTACTAGCGCCTACGCCCCTAGAGGCATCTAGGGGCACTTGAGATGAGGGAGGGGGTAGAAGGCGACTCTTGCATAATTTCAATTTTTGATTTAAAATGAGAAAGTATAAATTTATTTCTAGGCCATTTCTCATTGGAGGGTGTTGTTGGTAACATCCCCTAAAAAAGTCATAAACCTTCCAAGGACTTATGAAAAGCTTTACTGTAAAGGAGAACCACTTCGGTTCAGTGGTTAGTGAGATCCTGCGATACATGAACATCCTATTACTTTTATATAAGGATTATCCATGATCCTGTCTGAAGCAGTGATAGAGTACAAAATATTTTCACCAAATTGTAAACGGTTTGCAAAATATTATGCATTTACAAAAATGCTAAAATTAGCCTAGGCAAATTCAAATAATGTTCATAATAGTTCATATTAAATTGTAAGTATTTTTTATTTGTGAATTATTGCGGCGGTTTAACACTTCCCCCGTTAGTTTTGAAATATTAAAGTTGGGAGTATTTTTTGTATAGTAATACTGTTTTCACCTTAAGTAAGAGTAGGTTATATTGGGTAAAGGGTAGGCCTGCAGATTTTTGCACCTCTTCAAGGTTTAGGCTTAATAGGTAACGTGGTATTATTGAACAACAGAGGTCTTAAAATTTAGACACAAAATTATCCCTTCTGTACAGGGTGTTTCAAGAGAAATGTCTTTTTTAAAAACTTAATTATGCATAGAAAATAAAAGAATTATATAAAATGCTTTATATATTTGGAGAACTGATTCTAATCCATTTATGTTTCAAATATTTAAAAATGATTATTTCAAAAAATGCCTTAAAAACCGGTTTTTCCAAAGGCCTTATTTTTGAAGATTTTTTGGTTTAAAGGTTGAGGAAAAAATATTCACATTGTTTAAATTCAAATTGCGCAGCTTGTATTAATAGTAGTAAAAATGTTATGCATACCGTTAGAATCGTCATAAACTGTAGTTTTTGGAAATATAAGTACTTTTTTGTGCTATTTGTAGTTTAGGAGCTACGTTGAAAATATGAGAAAAAGGATGAAAAGTTTAAATTGAGTTGGAACATTTTACCATTTAGCTCCTATACTATACAATACATAGCACAAGAATGGTCCTCATATTTCCAAAGACTTGAGCTTATGACGATTCTAACATAATTTCTATGCACAATTAAGTTTTTAAAAAAGACATTTCTCTTGAAACACCCTGTAGATTAAAATTGGTGGTTAAAACAAACCAACGTATAAACCAACCAATCAAAATTCAGTAAAAGGCCCCATAGTTGTTAAGCCAACGAATAAGAAAACTTTATTGGAAAACTTTAAGAACTAGTGTAATAAACAGCCCATTGCCCCCCCCCTCTCTCTCTCTCTCTCTCCCTCTGACACTGTAATTGTTATTTGCGTTTGTTGTTTTGCTTATTTTGTCTTAGCTAAAATATATGAAGAAAACGCTCAGATAGAAATTTCTTTTCTGTTAAATTTTTGCACATGTCCGTGTACACTTTTAAGTTTTAACAAAAGAATTTCAGAAATTACAAATTTGTCATGTGTCATTTGATAGTAGCGAATCTACTCTGTCTATCCATCCGTCAGTTCGACACTATTGGGAGATTTTCTCGGCTGTTATGTTATATAGACAGCTAATATTCCTTCTACCAATTTAGAATAAACTAAAGGCGACATCCCCATAAGCCTCTAGGAGCACTTAATTTATTTTCTTTTCAATCTATGTTAAAGCTAGCTCTCTACCAAAACATTTTCGTCGCAAAATAAGGTTAGTTTATGTTTTTTTTGCGATAATTTTTAAAAATATAAACCTTGCCAGGACCTTTGAAAAGCTACTCTGTAAAGGAGAACCATATCGGTTCAGCAGTTAGCGAGATCCTTCAGTACGGACAAACAGACACACAGACAGACAAACAAACAAACACCCTGTTACTTAATTTTAATAATATAAGACACAAATATTAATTTTTTAAAAGAATCTCATATTTATTTTTTATTACAACTGAACATCTGTTGTCATCCTTGTTTTAATTATTTTGTGAAATGGTTTTCCTCCTACTATATTTCTGTAATAGAGATACTCAAAAGATATATTGTCTAAATCAGCCAATAGGAGAAAAATGAGGTTTATCATTGGTTCAAACATTTTACAGATTATGGTACGTACGGGCATAATTTTTTCATTTCTTACGCATTATGAGTCAGCCCTAAATTGTTGCATATCTAAGGAAAAGCTTTTCTGAGGTAAATTGTATCGTGTACAAAATTCTTCTCTCGTATAATGTGAAGCATATAATAAAACATATAATAAGTTAATTATCATTAGTTGGATTTCTTATGATAAAGTTAGCTTTCTAAAAATTATATCGCCAAAAAAATGCGTCGCACTATTTCTCAAATGGATTCGTACATAACAAAAAAAACAAAGCTTTTTTGCCTGCTAAATATCCCTTTTTAAGTTTGACGAAAAATTCGTCAAATGGATTATCTACTTATACTATGTTTGTCACGTCTGTACAGCTAGATTATCATTAATTTGGAAATTTTAAATGTTTCTCTCGAATTTAAACTTAGCATTATGATTCCTTTAACAGAAAAAAAGAAAATATATAAGCCTGTATTATGATAAATAATATTTTATTTTAAAAATCATAATACCATTTGATTTTTTAATTATGGAATTCTAGAACCATTAGGTATATTGCTAAAGAATCCAGGGATCTAATGGGATAGGACAATGGCCGATAAATTAATGTAAATCCCCAATGATGAGACACAAATTTACCCCTTTGGTAAATTACAATTAGTTGTTGAAACGTTTGAACACTCAAAGTTGTTAAACAAACGAATAAAAAACATTATTATAAAACTTTGGGGACCAGTGTAATAAACAACCCTCTTGTCTGCTCTCTGTAAAGCATCTCTATAATCACTTTTCTATCCATAAATATTTATATTTCATTTTTAAAAGCTATTGATCCATCTCAACCCAAGGCTACTTTATCAAATTAAAATGTTTGCACAGGCAAAATATGTTTTTTTTCAGGGTCCAGTGTTGGAAGTGGTTACAGTGCCGAGTGCTCTGGAGGGTGGGCAGATCCGTCCTTACTGGCTGTTTCAGGTACACAGATAGATAGATAGATATCTGCAGGGTGAACAGACCTTTCCTTGCTGGCTGTATAAGTACATTAAGTACCTCTGGTGCTGCAACCACCACATTAAAAATTATAAAAAGAAAAAAAATTGGGGGGAGAATTTTTTTTTTTTTTGGGGGGGGGTTAGGGGTGTCCCTATAATAAGAAAATAGCCTAAAACCACCAAAGGACCAGTAGGTATATTCCCTGAATAGTAGAAACCGATCGGGTCAGTGGTTACCAAGATCTCTAGGGATGAACAGACAGACAGACGGACGGACAGACATAATTCTACTTTGTATTATAGAATAAGGGTAGCGTTTTAATAGTCTTTTAAGGTCCCAAAAATATTTATTGGGTTGAAATGTTTATATCTATTAATTTTGAGCTAAGTCCAAGAAAATGAGGCTCTTTAATTTTATAGTGCCTATGAAAAAAATGACATCATACAATACATATGACCTAGGATTAGCCAATACACAGACTAAATAACCAATGACAGGCCAGTATACATTTTAATTGAGCAATGGAATGCCAGAATGACGTTATTTTTCATAGGCATTATGTATAGCTTCTAAGAAAATAGCACAAAACCTGACTGGCTGTGATAAAAATTTTTTTGAGATCTTTAGCTACATACATACTGCTGATGAAATAAAAAGGCCACAAACACTTTTTAATAAATGTGGCAAGTCATGTTGCTTATTGCCATTGACAAAGACATGTATTCCATAAATGTATTCCATCAATTCCATGTATTACATAAATTCCATGTATTCCATAAATTTAATGTATTCCATAAATTCAATGTATTCCATAAATTCCATGTATTCCATAAATTCCATGTATTCCATAAATTCCATGTATTACATAAATTCCATGTATTCCATAAATTCCATGTATTCCATAAATTCTATGTATTCCATAAATGTATTCCATAAATTCCATGTATTCCATATATTCCTATCGGTTCAGCGGTTACAGAGATTTAACGATACAGACAGACAAACATCTTATTACTTTATTATAAGGATTACTATTTGTTTACAGGAATCTAAAGGGATAAGATAATTGCCGATGTACATACCCAATGGTTATACATAAAATTACCCATTCTGTAGTTTAAAATAGTGGTTGAAACGTTCGAACTCTCAACCTAATGAATCAACCAATCAAAATTCCCCAAAGTTGTTAAGGCAACAAGTAAGAAAATAAGAAAAAGTTATTATAAAACTTTTGGGACTAGTGTAATAAACAGTTCATTGTCCCCTTTCTCTCTCTCTCTCTCTCTCTCTCTCTCTCTCTCTCTCTCTCTCTCTCTCTCTTTCTCTCTCTCTCTCTTACTCATCGATTTGTTTATAAGAATACTTGTGCATGTCTACCTACCATTAGTGAACACAATAGTTTGTATCACAGAAAAGGGTTGCGCAAAAAATATGTTCCTTACATCTTTTCAGTTATACATCAGGGATATTAAGCGGTAAGACAATTGACGCTACATTGAATTACATTCACAGTAATGATAAACAAAATTATCCCTTGTATTGATTGAAATAATTGGTTGAAAAATCTTGTCACTGCTGAAATGCCAATTTAACAAAAGTACCCAAAGTTTTAATGCAAATGTGTTAATAAAACTTTGGGTGACATGACAGTGTAATTTATGGTCCAATGGCCCCTCCCTTCCTGAGGTAAAAAGAGTTAATACACCTCTCCTAAGATAATTTAAAATACAATTTTCGGCTGTGCCCACTAGATTATAAGACAGGAAGGGGATAGTAAAACAGTCTTTAACCAACCAATGACCTATGCGAAGCTTCCCTAAAATGGAGAACTCATTCAGTTTAGTAGTTAACGAGAACTTAACGGACAAACAAAATCCTTAGAAATTTATATAATACTAGCAGCTCCGCCCCTAGAGGCCTCTAGGGGGGGGGGGGAGAGAGTTTACCGACTCCTTATTTTTAATCTATTTTTAAAAAGAAATTATAAAAAAATTTCTTATGGGGTTATTTTTCTATTGGCGATTTCTCTTGGGAGGGTGGTGGAAACCCCCCAAATAGCTATAAACCTTCCAAATACCTATGAAAAGCTCCACTGTAAAGGAGTACCATATCGGATAGCAAGATCCTTCGTTACAGACAGACAAGCACAGAGAGATCCTTTAAATTTATTTTAAGAATGATTACAATATTCTAATTTTAATGACTATCAGACTAATAATTATTATTATTATAACAAGAACAACAATTTCCATGAAAGTTAAGTTCTTCAAATGAGATAACTGACCAAAACGATATTTTGACATTTAGATTAATCAATTTTATAGGTAAAGCTCAAAAAATATGTTTAGGAAAACAGATAAGGAATTTGAAAATCGAACCAAAAACAAAAAAAGATATGGGGAAATGTGTGAAAAATAGAAAAGTAGTTAAAAACCTGCCCCAAAACAATCTGACCGCCATTGATGTTTTATACAATTTATGTTTTATAATCTTGCTCCATATTGAAGTTTCAGCCTTCTATCTTTTATAGGAGCTGAGAAAATCACGTTTCAGACAGACAAACTTTTCATTTCATAGAGTAGCTTCGCTACTAAAAATCTTACTGGTGTCTTTGACTCCTATACCTTTATCCCTCTTAATACTGTAAAATTTACTTTTTATTTGATTTTAAAAGTGGTGTGATACTTTTTCTTCATTTGCGAGACTCGGTTCAAACACCCTCTGAAATCCTTTATAGAGCAACGGTACACTATAAATAAGGTAAGTCCGTCCGTACGTTATTCCATTAAAACGAATAAAAGATTGCAATTAATATACTATCCAACAAAACTGTTATTATATATAATTTTAGCAATTTTCAATGAAAGGAAATGGACTATTAATAAAGACTTATTAGGTAGGGAGGGAGCTGTTTATTACACTAGTCCCAAAAGTTTTATATCAACGTTTTCTCATTCATTGGCTTAACAACTTTTGGGACTTTTTGTTTGGTTGAAAGTTAAAAATAAGTGGGAAGTATTTTAATGGTTCCAGAAAGCACAATACATTAAATAATTAACTAGAGGCTACGCATCTAGAGGTCTCTAGGGACACTTCAGGTCGAGGCGTTGAATTCGTTACCCCATTTTTTAGATTTAAAAAGAAAAAGTAAGAAAAAAAGTAAAAGAGAACCATATCGGTTCAGGGGTTAGCGTAATCCTTTGGTATAGATAGACAGATATACATACTGTTACTTTATTATAAGTATTACCGCTCCACATGAACTTTTAGTTTTAATTCTAATTTTAACTTTTCTAAGCATATTATTGCTGCGGTGCCTACCTGTGGACAAAATTGCACTTGTTTTAGCATTATTTTTGCTGTGTCATGCGAAAAGAAAGTTTTTTAGTCTCTGCCTCTGTGCTAAATATTAAATAGTAACCGGGATAATAAATCTAAAAATATAGATGTATAACCAGATCTCCCTCTTGGGGACCTTTTTTTTGTCTGCTGGCAAATTCATTTCGGCTCTTTTGTAGCGATTTTGCTGTGTTAATATTTCCGGCACTATTGGTTGATTTTTAAAACCCCAATGAAAGTCGGCCCTGGGTCCCCTTTCCCCTCTATTGTTTTACCCTAATACATATATTTAGCTATCTTTTTGGAGGCAAAATATCCGTCTGTCCTTATGTCCATCAGTTAGAAACGGTACAGATGAAACATAAAAGTTTGGACACTGCTAGCCTGAACCATCCAATCAAGCGTTAATAAAATAAGGTTGCGAGTTTATAAAACTTTTGGTACCATTGTAATTTACAGTGCAATGGCCCCTCCTATGTATTCAAATATATATTACTAGCGGCTTCGCCCCTAGCCTCTAGGGGTTTTGCCCCAAGAGGTTTGATAAACCATTTTTTGCTATTTTAATTTCAGTTTTAAAAAGAACAAAACAAATTTTTTTTTTGGGGGGGGGATTTTTCATTTTTGGGGGGGTTGGGGGTGTCCCATCCCCCGAGAAAATAGTTATAAACCCTCCCGTGACCTATGAGAAGCTATCCTGTAAAGGAGAACCCGATCGGTTCAGCGGTTAGCGAGATCCTTCGCTACAAACAAACAGACAAACAAACACACAAACAAACAGACAGACATCGTTCTACTTTGTATTATAGATTAAAATTCCAGAATATATGTCCCTGTTTTTACTACTATTAATAACTGAAATATATAAACAAGTTGAAAATAGTGTTTCCTAAATACTAATTGCATGTATATACTCAAAAATTAGCAAGATTTTAATGAATTAATTAAGCACGGTTCATAATACCTAAACTTAATCAAACATCCATAGAACGAACCTTAACAAATATTTATAAAGCAATGTTCTACATTATTTTGAAGTCTTTATAAATAATCCTTAAAAATCCTGAAATTAATAATTATACTATGATTAAAAAATCTTGAGTTTGTTGCTTATAAAACTATATTTAATTGTCTCCAGAAACGATTTTCCCAAAATTTATTCGGTAATATGCTTCATATTTTGTAATTTACTGTCACAGGAATCATCAGGCCAATCTTTGATAGGACAATTCTAAAAAAATAAGAAATATCTTTCCGTTAGGGACCGGGAGGCAAAATGCATGAGTTTACTCTAAAAAAGTTATACATAATGCAAAAACACTAATTAAGCGATATACACTTTTTAGAACCCCATCATATCCCCACTCCCCCTTTAATACATATGTTCTTGTGTGTAATTGGATTGAAGGATGATGGGAGGGGGGGGGGGGAGTGCGCGAATAAGAGCGCGTGAGGGTTGAGTACATGCACCTCTCAGAAGCCCGGCACCGAGCACAGGTGCGAAGATTGTTATACACATAGAGGGTTTTTAGCGATTTTCACTAATCATACTTATGTTTGTCAGTATTTCAATTTAGTTAGAAAACAGACGTTGTATGCCAGTGTTCGGATACAGTTTTGATTCAAAATAAATAAATATAGAGTAGTTTCACTGCTAATATTAGAATTACAGGTATTGTTTAAGAAATGGTGAAAATTTGGTATATAAAGGGAAAAGACAATGGCTGATAAATTGATGTACATCCCATATGATTATACACAAAACTACCCTTCGGTAATAGAGTAGCTTCACTGCTAATATTATAATTACAGGTACTGTTTTAGAAACGGTGAACATTAAGTATACTTGTACCACAGGGATCTAAAGGGATAAGACAATGGCCGATACATTTATTTACATCCTATATAATTATACCCCAAATTACATCTTTTGTTAATGAAAATTAGTGGTTGAAACTTTTGAACATGGTCTTTCTCATGGCTATTTTCTGTCTTTTTTTATAGGTACTATAAAGACTCAAAGAGCTTCATTTTCTAGGATTTCTCATAACTCTATCAAGCGGAAAAAAACAACAAAAGATGCTTTAAGATTTTAGTCATACTCATTATTTACATTTCTAAATTGTCATGCAATGAACTTTGTAAAAATTACTTTATCTGTCACCAGAAGAATCAACTACGCTCATCTAATTATCTATCTATCTATGTGTATAGATCTATCTATCTATCTATCTATCTATCTATCTATCTATCTATCTATCTATCTATCTATCTATCTATCTATCTATCTATCTATCTATCTATCTATCTATCTATCTATCTATCTATCTATCTATCTATCTATCTATCTATCTATCTATCTATCTATCTATCTATCTATCTATCTATCTATCTATCTATCTATCTATCTATCTATCTATCTATCTATCTATCTATCTATCTATCTATCTATCTATCTATCTATCTATCTATCTATCTATCTATCTATCTATCTATCTATCTATCTATCTATCTATCTATCTATCTATCTATCTATCTATCTATCTATCTATCTATCTATCTATCTATCTATCTATCTATCTATCTATCTATCTATCTATCTATCTATCTATCTATCTATCTATCTATCTATCTATCTATCTATCTATCTATCTATCTATCTATCTATCTATCTATCTATCTATCTATCTATCTATCTATCTATCTATCTATCTATCTATCTATCTATCTATCTATCTATCTATCTATCTATCTATCTATCTATCTATCTATCTATCTATCTATCTATCTATCTATCTATCTATCTATCTATCTATCTATCTATCTATCTATCTATCTATCTATCTATCTATCTATCTATCTATCTATCTATCTATCTATCTATCTATCTATCTATCTATCTATCTATCTATCTATCTATCTATCTATCTATCTATCTATCTATCTATCTATCTATCTATCTATCTATCTATCTATCTATCTATCTATCTATCTATCTATCTATCTATCTATCTATCTATCTATCTATCTATCTATCTATCTATCTATCTATCTATCTATCTATCTATCTATCTATCTATCTATCTATCTATCTATCTATCTATCTATCTATCTATCTATCTATCTATCTATCTATCTATCTATCTATCTATCTATCTATCTATCTATCTATCTATCTATCTATCTATCTATCTATCTATCTATCTATCTATCTATCTATCTATCTATCTATCTATCTATCTATCTATCTATCTATCTATCTATCTATCTATCTATCTATCTATCTATCTATCTATCTATCTATCTATCTATCTATCTATCTATCTATCTATCTATCTATCTATCTATCTATCTATCTATCTATCTATCTATCTATCTATCTATCTATCTATCTATCTATCTATCTATCTATCTATCTATCTATCTATCTATCTATCTATCTATCTATCTATCTATCTATCTATCTATCTATCTATCTATCTATCTATCTATCTATCTATCTATCTATCTATCTATCTATCTATCTATCTATCTATCTATCTATCTATCTATCTATCTATCTATCTATCTATCTATCTATCTATCTATCTATCTATCTATCTATCTATCTATCTATCTATCTATCTATCTATCTATCTATCTATCTATCTATCTATCTATCTATCTATCTATCTATCTATCTATCTATCTATCTATCTATCTATCTATCTATCTATCTATCTATCTATCTATCTATCTATCTATCTATCTATCTATCTATCTATCTATCTATCTATCTATCTATCTATCTATCTATCTATCTATCTATCTATCTATCTATCTATCTATCTATCTATCTATCTATCTATCTATCTATCTATCTATCTATCTATCTATCTATCTATCTATCTATCTATCTATCTATCTATCTATCTATCTATCTATCTATCTATCTATCTATCTATCTATCTATCTATCTATCTATCTATCTATCTATCTATCTATCTATCTATCTATCTATCTATCTATCTATCTATCTATCTATCTATCTATCTATCTATCTATCTATCTATCTATCTATCTATCTATCTATCTATCTATCTATCTATCTATCTATCTATCTATCTATCTATCTATCTATCTATCTATCTATCTATCTATCTATCTATCTATCTATCTATCTATCTATCTATCTATCTATCTATCTATCTATCTATCTATCTATCTATCTATCTATCTATCTATCTATCTATCTATCTATCTATCTATCTATCTATCTATCTATCTATCTATCTATCTATCTATCTATCTATCTATCTATCTATCTATCTATCTATCTATCTATCTATCTATCTATCTATCTATCTATCTATCTATCTATCTATCTATCTATCTATCTATCTATCTATCTATCTATCTATCTATCTATCTATCTATCTATCTATCTATCTATCTATCTATCTATCTATCTATCTATCTATCTATCTATCTATCTATCTATCTATCTATCTATCTATCTATCTATCTATCTATCTATCTATCTATCTATCTATCTATCTATCTATCTATCTATCTATCTATCTATCTATCTATCTATCTATCTATCTATCTATCTATCTATCTATCTATCTATCTATCTATCTATCTATCTATCTATCTATCTATCTATCTATCTATCTATCTATCTATCTATCTATCTATCTATCTATCTATCTATCTATCTATCTATCTATCTATCTATCTATCTATCTATCTATCTATCTATCTATCTATCTATCTAGATTGTTACAGTAGCCCCAGCCTGTACTCCTCTGACTACACAATGCCTCCCAACTCAGAATTACAGTCTACGCCCCAACACAACTTAGGTGAGAAACGGTGAAATTGATCTTACATCAAAATCCAAAGGTTTAAGACAATGTCCGATAAATTGATGTACATCTGCAATGAAAATACACAAGATTAAGCCTTCTATACGTACAATAAGTGGTTGACGTTTAGACACAAAACTTAATGAATAAACCAATCAAAATCCAATAAAAGTCCCCAAAAACTTAAACACTTTAAATATCCCCCGTTCTCTGATCTTACATGCTGTGAGTGTTATCAACAAAGAAATTGTTTTTTTTTATTGAAACTAACTTTAAGGAATCGCAGCTTCACTTGAATTAAGGTTCTCCATATGTCCATCCGTCCATCTCAGAAATAGTTAGAAGCTTTTCATAGTGCCTATAAGAATTGACATCATACTGGGCTACCATTTGCTAATTTTAATGTTTTATGGCCAGCTATTGGTAACTTAGTCTGTGTATTGGCCTATCATTGGTCATTTATATTGTATGACGTCATTTTTTACTTTTAAATATGTTGCACTTCTTTTGCACATATAATTGCCAGGAGTTTTTTTAAAAGACTAAAAAATATGGATGTATACCCTCAAATTGAATGTTGAGCCCTGAATCCCCAACCTTTTTTTAGAGGGGGGGGGAAGTTTTTCGTTTTTTTTATTATTGTTTTAGGACAGGTTAGGTTATGTTTTATTAATGTATAGGTTATCCCAGTTGGGTTATGACACCCACAGGGGTTTGGAATACGAAAAAAATGTACCACCAGCGTTTTATTTTATTTTTTTTTTAAATAAGGGGGCTTACTGGGAAACGTTTAGATTTTTCTATATCCTACTTGAAAATATGCAATTATATTTTTAAGTAAAATATTATGCATGTATTTAACTACTTTTAACATTAAAAATATTTAAAAAAAAACACTTCATACTTGATCACATGCAAAAAAAAGTCTATTTTTTTAAGCTGTAAACTTTAAAGTTATCATTTTAGACATGGATATATATATTTTAAAAACAAATTTACCATAATATTAACATTATATGTTATACTATTGGCTGCGACCCTAGCATCTATTCAAAGAAGTTAGTAATTGCTTACAAATCGTATAAAAAAGTTTTACACATTTTAATATTTTTTTTTTTTGGCAAAAAAATGACATTATATAAGTTGGCATAAAACGAGCCAAGATTATATTAAAGAAATAAAATAGCCTAAAACTATTTCGGGACCCATGTAAAATTTCCTAAAAGGAGAACTCAACCTGTCCAGAAATCACTTAAATTTTAAGTTTCATTACAAAACAAAATTACATATAACTTTTTTCTCTTCCTGTTTTAAGTTTTATATGGAAGTTTTTACAACATTACTATATAGAATAATTTTTTTAATGTTTTTATTTTTGTATTATACTTAAAAACTCCTTTCATATCAAACAAGGCTACAGTTTAAGGGACATCACTAAAAATATCATGTTTTTTTGGTAAAGTTCAATGTCTTTTTCAAATTTCAAATTAATTAATCACTTTTTAATAAGAATAGTTATTTCTCGTATCGTATTATAAACGGCTTTCCGCGGATATAGAATGTACAATTATAAGATTAAAACTAGTTTTTTTAGCCCTGTGGTGCCGAAGGCACCGGCTAAAAAAACTAGTTTTAATCTTATGATTGTACATTTCTATATTCGTAGAAAACTGGATATAATACGATGCTAGACATAGTTTTTTCGTATGGATGAGAACCGGTTCCTATCCACCGGATTCGAATGAATACGAGAAAAGATTTTAAATTATATTCAATTTCATTGGTGTATTTTTCTATCTATAGTTAGATTGTAAAGCATACTGTTACCTAAAGTTTTATAACTACGTTTATCTTATTCGTAGCGTCAAAAACTTTTGATTTGTTGGTTCCAAGCTATTTTTGTTAAAACATTTCAATTAATATATTAATCTGAAGAAGGGTTAATTTTGTTTTTCATAATTTGGGATGTATATCAATATATCATTTCCATTTTCTTATCCCTTCAGATTCCAGTCAAAAATTTAGAAAGGGGACTTCTTTTCAGAAGTCATTAATCCAGAAAAAAAAATTCATTGTTGAAATAAAATGGTGTTCTGTCACTTCCGCTAAAAGGACAAAAAAATTGTTTTTCCTGTAATTTTCTTAAGTAACAGAATGCAGGTCTGTCTATTTTTCTTTTTATTTGTTTGTTTGTAGGTCTGTCTATTTTTCTTTTTATTTGTTTGTTTGTACCGAGGGATCTCGTTAACCACTACACCAATATAGGTCCTGGGAAGGTTTATTACTATTTTGCGATTGATTTATAAAATTCAACTCCCCCCTCCTCAATTGCCCCTACATCCCTCTAGGGGCATAACCGCTAGTAATGAAATAAACTAATTTACAGTGGGGGGGGGGGGGGAGGGTTAGATGAGCTACATTTCGATTCTTAAATGATACCAATAATACAAGATTTTTCTTATATGTGAGCGACATGTTAAAAAATTATATAAATATTTTTTTTATTTTGTAACAAAGATCGGACACCGTCATGAATTGACAAGGAAGTGATGGAATTAAACCATAACTATTCAGGGATCTAAAGGGATAAGACAATTAAGATTAATAAGATTAATTCGATTAATTGATGTACATCCCCAAAGATGATACACAAAATTGCACCTATTACATTAGTGGTTAAAACGTTTAGACACTCTACTTAAAGAACCAACCAAGTAAAATTCAATAAAAGTCTCCAAGGTTGTTAAGCCAACAAATATGAAAACATTATTTTGAGTCTTTAGGGACTAGTTTAATAAACAGCCCAATATCCCCTCACTCCCTGATAACTATGAATACAATGACCAGTAGATATAGGGACAAGACAATGACCGATAAATTTATGTAAACCCCAATGATGATATAAAACTTACACCTTCTGTAGTTTACACTTTGAACACTCAACTTAATCAATTAACCAATCAAAAGTCCCCAAAGTTGTTAAGCCAACAAATAAGAAAACGTTATTATAAAACTTTGGGGACTAGTGTAATAAACAGCCCAATGTCTCCTCCTTGAGAGGATTTAAACCATAACTATGAATACAATGACCAATTTTCCGGGGATATGCGGATAGGAAAAGGAACTTTAAATTCTCTCCCCCCCCCCCGAAATCTAATTAAATAACCCCAAATTAAACCATATTTATGAGTAGTAGATACGCCCTTTAAGGCACTCAAAGAAAATTAAATTGAAGGACCGTTTTTACCGTAAGGTTTACATCCCCAAGGCAAAAGCCTATTCAATTCATGCTACTAATTCTAATTATCTATCTTTCTATCTAACTATCTATTTATTAAGCTTTTTACCTACCCATCTTTCTACCATCTACCTACCTATTAATCTATTTACCTACCTACCTATCTATCTATCTATCTATCATATTTTAGTTTCCTCGACAACGGATATAACCCAGCTGGAACTATCTATTTACCTATTTATCTATCTAACTCTCTATCTATCTATTCATTATATTTTAGTTTCCTTAACAAAACAACGGATATAACCCAGCTGAAAACTATCTATCTATCTACCTATCTATTTATCTATTTATCTATCTATCTATCTATTATATTATAGTTTCCTCAACAACGGATATAACCCAGCTAGAAACTATCTATTTACCTATTTATCTATCTATCCATTATATTTTAGTCTCATTAACAAAACAACGGATATAACCCAGCTGGAAACTATCTATCTACCTATCTATCTATCTAACTCTCTATCTATTTATCTAATTTTAATTTTTCAGTTTCCTCAACAACGGATATAACCCAGCTGGAAACTATCTATTTACCTATTTATCTATCTAACTCTCTATTTATCTAACTCTCTATCTAACTCTCTATCTGTCTAACTCTCTATCTAACTCTCTATCTATCTAACTCTCTATCTATTTATCTAATTTTAATTTTTCAGTTTCCTCAACAACGGATATAACCCAGCTGGAAACTATCTATCTACCTACCTATCTATCTATCTAACTCTTTATCTATTTATCTAATTTTAATAATTCAGTTTCCTCAACAACGGATATAACCCAGCTGGAAACTATATTTCTACCTGTTAATCTATCTATCTATATATCCATTATATTTGAGTTTCGTCAACAACGGATATAACCCAGCTGGAAACTATCTATCTATCTATTATATTTTAGTTTCCTCAACAACGGATATAACCCAGCTGGAAACAGTGAATTGTAATGACATCACATCTTTGGAGGCACAATACTTAAAAATAAATATTGACACAAATGTTTTGAAGCATTAGATTTCTTTCCTTTTAGCAGTTAACCTAATCTTTAATCAATATATGTCTGTTTACTAAGATCTAAGATTAACTAAGGGTAATAGTGCCCTTTTTTTTTATATACAAAAACAGTTGATAAAGAAACGCCCATCAGACAATACACTCCGCAATTTCCTACTAATGGGCAAATTAATTACACCTTCTTTGTCGTATAGCAGAAGTAGGTCCCATTATTAAATTCTCTGATATTTTAAATAATCTAAAGCAAAGTTCTATTAAAGCAGCTTAAAGTGCCTAATAAAAATGGACGTCATAAAATAAAAATGACTAATGAAAGGCCAGTATACATTTTACCATTGGTCAATTACAATGTATACTGGCCCATCATTAGTAAATTGTAATGTATCAATTTTTGTAGACACAATGTTTAAGTATTGAACTCGTACAGGACGTACAAGATATTTTAATCAACAAATCCTCAGCGCTGTTGCCAGATACTGCAGTAACATTGTTGCCAGAAAGTCAGGCAAATAAATATGGTGAGTTGGATTTATTTATTACTGCATTAAAGACCTGTTAGAATTGCTTGAACTTGGAAAAAGAGAGAGAGAGAGAGAGAGAGAGAGAGAAATAGAGAGAGATAAAAAAAGAGAGGAACAGAAAAAGGAAATTGTTTGTTCACTTTTTGTTCTATAAATTAACCCAGCATGGGGCACAATATCAGTGATCTAAAGGGATAAGACAATGGCCTATAAATTAATGTACATCCCCAATGATGATGCACAAACTTGCCCCTTCTTTAGATTAAACCTAGTGGTTTAAATGTTTGTACACTTAAATAAATTAAACAAACAATCAAAGTATTCAAAATTACACCTTCTTTAGATTAAAATTAGTGGTTAAAACGTTAAAACACTCAACATAATAAACCAACCAATCAAAATTCACTAAAGTTCCCAAAGGTGTTAAGCCAAAGAATAAGAAAACGTTATTATAAAACAGTTTTAATCAGTTCAATGTCCCCTCTCTCCCTGGATACAATAAATATTTATCTATTTCTAAAACTTTTTCAAAACTTCTGGCGTTTTCCCTCATAGTGCCTTGTTGAGCATAGGACCCCCCTTCCTCCTTATCTTAAAACAAATGAAAGTATGGATGGGTAGTTTTTCATTCTTTTTATTACTTTAGATCAGTTTAAGTTAGGTTGGGTTATAATGGGTACTGGGTAACCCTGCAGGATTATACCAAAACAGCTAAAGCCTTGCAATTACAGCCCTCCTCCTTATGTTTTTTTATTAATGGGGGGGGGGGGCGGTGAAGCAGCTTATAATGCCTTTAAAAAAATGTTGTCTTGTCATACAATACAAATGATCAATGGTAGGACATTATACATTTTACCATTGGTCAATTACAATGCATACTGGCCTATTATTGGTCATTTGTATTGTATGACCTCATTTTTATTAGGCTCTATAAGCTGCATGGGGAGAGGGGGGGGGGGTTTGAATGCTCGATCGGCGTAAACAGTTTTTTGACACCTAGTATTTGCTATTAATTTAAGCAATTAAAGCTAGCGGGGGGTGGACAAATAAAAATGTCGACAAGTGAAATATTGTTATCACTATGTAGAAAACAAGGATGATAGGATACGATCATGCAAAAAAACACTTGATTTTATTCATTCATTTATGAATACAATTCTATTATTTATGATGACTACATCGGATTTTTTCACCCTTTAAATATCTCCCCATCATTGTTAAATCCCTATTGGTGTCTTTTGAGCTAAAAAATTCTTATAAAGATCCTTCGCGCCAATAGTTGTAATCTATTTCCTGTGAAATAACATCTCACCTCGTTTTATTGCACTGCAGCATTACAGGTCTAATTGACCATTAGCATCACGTTAACAAAATATGGTCCTACTTATATAAGAAATACTTTACATATTTAATAGTAATAATTTTAATAGTAAACTTATCCTTATTAATCCCAATATTATAATTTAGGGGCGCTTGCACTTTGCTGATGCCGGTACAAAGTGTTAGCAATATTTAAAATGGTTTATTAAAACTGAAAAAATGCTGTCTCTATACTTTGCGTTAAAGTTACTTTTATATAGAAGGTTTTGTGTTTTTAAAATGGGAGCTTTTTTAAACTGATAGATTTATCATGAATCTGGGCATGTTTAAGTCGTAGGAACGCTGAAATCTTTTAAGTTTATACGTCAATTGATTTTTATTACTTTGATTCCTGGTCCAATAGAATGTATGTATAGAATATTTCAATATTTAAATTTCGTTTGTCTTACAACTGACTCAAATGTGTTTATTTCAGATCTTGATTCAATCGACACGACAGAATTAAAGAAACTTTTATCCCCATCCCGGCCAAGGCCCAAGAAAATTAAAAGTAAGTATTTTTAAAAGCGAAGCATGTAAACTTTGTATGATGATTCCTGTAGTACTTAGGTACGACTTGGAATGCGTAGCAACTCTATAATCGCTACCAGAATGCCCGTGCATCAATTTTAAACATGTTGATTTTTAACTTTTTAAAAGCTAAGCTTTTCTATAATTAGGGTCGGTCCGTCCGTACGTCCGTCCGAGACAGATAGCTTTTTTTCGTTAATTTATGAATGTTAGAATTGTCCTATCGATTTCAAACTTTGCGTGGTGATCCATGCTAAAAACTCATGTATCGTATAGATTAAAGTTTACATTATGTATTTTTAGAAACAAGAGAGGAGCCGCATTTATCGCCCAAGCCCGCCGACATCAGCAAGAAGGCGCGGGTACCGCCCATTGTCATTTTCGACAACGGTATGCGGGTGTTTGACCCCTGTGAAAAAAATGTGGACATTTGTAAAATTTTCGATGAAGTGTTTGAGGAATATGAGGCGACACAGGCGGTTAAAAGAGCCGCTACAACAGCCACGGCCGCTAGTCAAGCGGTTAAACAAAAATGTGCTAATGTCAGTAAATAAAATGATAAAGTGTTAAAACGTGAAATGACACTGTTATAAAATGCAATAACTGATAAAAGATAAAAACATTGTCGAAAAAAAGTGTACAAATATATATTTTAATTGCTAAAAATATAATTCAACAGAAAAAAGATCGGTTGAGAAAAAGTGAATTGTCTAAATATTTAAAATTGTGAATAGAAAAGAAAATTATTGGATTAAAAAACTACAAAAAAAGTATTTGACCCACAAAGCATTTTAAAAAGCCTTATAGATATTAATTAATTCGGGCTTCCCAATTTATATATTTTTTTTCTAGTATTCATTCGAAACCGCTTTATATTGGTACCGGTTCTCATCATAAGTGTACATTTTATATGCGCGAAAAGCTGTTTATAATACGATGCGAGAAATAACTATTACATTTGGAAAAGGATCCATTTATTAGTAAGTATTAGAAAGCTAAGTATGTTTTCATATTGATCTTTTTAGTTCTCTCAACAAGTAGTAACAATTCAGGGAACTAAAGGGATAAGACCATGGCCCATAAATTGATCCACATCCCCGATAATGATATACAAAAATACCCCTTCTGTAGATTAAAATTAGTGATTGAAACGTTTGAGCACTCAACTTAATGAATCAACCAATTAAAATTCAAAAGTCCCCAAAGTTGTTAAGCCAACGAATAAGAAAATTTTATTTAAAACTTTGGGGACTAGTGTAATAAACAGACAATTGTCCCCTCTCTCTCTGGTATCAATAAGTACAAGACTTGAAATTGGATTTAACATCCAATTTTTGATATATTACAAATGTCTAAAATGTTTGTGTGCTATCATATCTAGAAAAAAAAGTTTTAAAGTTCAGGGGATATTGGACTGTAAATTACAATAGTACTCAAGCTTTATCTTTTTCATTGGTCTATAACTTTTGATACTTTTATTATTAGAGTAAAATGGTTAAATATCTGTATTTCCTCATCGCAACCGCCTTGTGCAACCTTTCTATTGGTTCATTGAAAGTCAACTAATGGTGTCGCTTATATTAACATAGCAGAAAATAATTTAGAAGCAGACGAAAGAGGTCTTTGAAAAAGGAAGGGAGTTAGTTGACTGTATATTTATCTAATTATATTAATTCTTATTCTTTTATTAACTTTTAATTGGTTGATTTCACATAATTAGTGTCAAAACTTTATAGCCAATTATTGTAACTTTAAAGAAATGAATACTTTAAAACCAACTTTATGCAGATATGATAACACACCATAATTGTGTTATTTTGAAATATTTATCTGGTGCTGAATTTATGTTTCTATAATTCCATACTAAAACATTTATTAACAAAAAAATTATGGGGTTGACAAATGAATCTTTCACCTCCCCCCCCCACACACAAAAAAAGAATATATCATAAAAAACAAACGAATACCTCCTCTCCCCCCCCCCTCCCCTTATGTTCAATTTTTGTGCTCGATAGGAAGCAGCTTATAGTTCCTAATAAAAAACGACGTCATACAAAACAAAGGACCAATGATAGACCAGTGTAAATTTTACCAAATTACCATTAGTTAATTACAGTGTTTTTTATTAGGCACCATAGGCTGCTTCGCTACATAGGAACATTCAAGAAACAGCCAAAACAAAATATTTATTAGTTGTTTATAAAGAAAACACTGCCGGCTGTCACAATTAAATATTACAAGTTAATTTTCTTTAATATCACAAACAGGGATATAAATTCCATCATTTTAAAAGATTTTAGTTTTGTTTTAATTTAAACTGTTTCTTTAGCCCAATTGATTAAGTAAAAACTTCTGCATGCTTTCAAAAACCAAAACTTGTAATATTTTAAGATTAACTTATTTTTTATTCCATTTTTCTTCCATGAAACTAAGCTTTGATACCTAATATGTACTCAAAATCATTCCTTCTTTCAAAGAGTAAAAATTTCTTGATTCATTGGGGGTTATTGGGCTGTAAATAACACTTGTACCCAAAGTTTTATAACCACGTTATCTTATTCGTTGCCTTAAAATGTTTGGGTATTTTAATTGAATTGTAATTTGTTATTTCTAAACTTGTAGGAATTAAACTTTTCAACCAATAATTTCAATTCATAAAAGGTGATAACTTTTGTAATCATCATTGGGGATATGTATAATTTTTTTGAAATATTTGTTTTTTTAAGAAGCGAAATTAAAAAGAACAATAACATAAAATACTGAATTGAATAAAATTTAGGAATATCCTTCTCTCTGTTATTGTTTATTTATGGCTGTAATTGTATTTCTATTCGACTGATCAACCAGAACTTTTATTTGGGGGGGGGGGGAGCCTACATCCCAGAACGAAATTTTCAGGCGAAATGTAACAGGGATCTAAAGGGATAAGATAATGGACGATTAATTCATGTACGTCCCCAATGATGATAAACAAAATTACCTCTACTATAGAGTAAAAATATTGTTTGAAAGGTTAGACATTTTTAGTCTGGAATTAAC
Organism: Acartia tonsa; assembly: GCF_053477335.1. Taxonomy (NCBI): domain Eukaryota; kingdom Metazoa; phylum Arthropoda; class Copepoda; order Calanoida; family Acartiidae; genus Acartia; species Acartia tonsa. Next base: position 32,707,852 of record NC_137272.1, read on the forward strand.
AAACCATTTAAAATCTGATGAAAGATTTTAGCGAACTAATAAAATAACGTGATTATAAAGTCTTTGATTACGTTTAGTTTACAGTCTAATGTTCTCACACTCCCTTTTAACACCCCTTATATAAGGATTTTTTTAGTTCTAAGGGATGTCAAAAAATTAAAGCAAAAAATACTAAGACAACGTTTTAAATTTAACCTACATCCTTACGGAAAAATGTAAAATTCTGTATTATTTTTTAAGGTAAAACCATTGACAAATTTTCATGGGCATATTACACATTTAATATTGAGTTTACATTCTTACAAAATTAATAAAAAAAATGTATAATTATTAATCAAATTTTAGACAAATTTAACTGTAATCAATTTTATTGTTATTTTCAACTTGTACCTATTTATTTGTATTGTTTAATTAGGGTGGGATGGGAAATTGGATTATAAAGAACCTAGTAATAGTGTCTAACTTTTTATCTTTGTGACGTAACAAAAATCCATCTCTTTTTTAGGGGTTTCCTTTCCCACCTCCCCTCTCATCCTTCGATTTTTGTTACGTCACAAAGACAAAAAGTTAGACACTATTACTAGGTTCGATTATAAATCAAATTGGTTTCCTCATAAATAAACTTTAAACTTTTAATAAATTATGATTGGTTGATTTATTCTTGCAGTGTCTAAACTTTTCAATCATTAATTTTAGTTTACAAAAGAGTAAATCCTTATAGGGTAAACAAATCAATTTATTTATTGTCCATTGTCTTATCCCTTAAGATCCCTGTGTTCAAGTCTTCCATATTAATTTCATTTTCATATGAAATTCAGCAGTTAACAATGCAATGTTATGATTAACTGTAGTAAGTTGGCTGAAGTTAGGCTAAAAACGCCCATAATGTATTTTATTGTTTTCTAAGTAACAAAACTTTTAAAGGGGAGAAAGGATTTACTTTGAGATCTTGTAAAACTAAGTCTTTTAAAACAATCTTGAAAGCTAGATATTTCTTTAAACAGGAAGATTAGTTTTTATTAACACAACACTTTTTTTAAGTTTTCATTGTTAACAAATTTTAAAAAGCGATAAATTACTGTCAAAATATAAATAAATTGGAGTTTCAAGTAAGAATTCTATCTGTTTTAGATGAGTTTTTAGCTATCTATGAAATCCTCCTTCCATTTATTGGTTGATTTCTTAATTAATAAGAACCTTTTAAATTTTTATTGAACCATGTTACCCTATTCCTACTTTTAACCCTTTAATGATACCCAGGGAAAAGGGAATGTGATTCTCACAAACAATTCTAAGTGAAAATTAGCCTCAACCTCCTTCCCTTTTTTCTCCCCTTCTTACACACTTCCATTTCAGTTACACCGAAAAAACAAGTTTTACTCCAACTTTACTCCAACAAAATATTTAATTTTCGGCAGTTTCAAATTAAACGAGAAAGACTAAACTACATAACTTTTGTGTCACTTTTGAGGAAGACGATTCCTGTGACGTCATATATTTCGGAAAAGAAAAAGGGAAGGGGGGAAGAAAATCTCTTCAAAAGAGATGGGAGAAAAGGGAATCGTCTTCCTCAAAAGTGACACAAAAGTTATGTAGTTTAGTCTTTCTCAAATTAAATTAATTGGCTGAATCGCAGATGATACCCTTTTCTAAAAAGCCTTACCTTACTTAACAAAATTAAAAATCATTACCTCATCCTTAAAAGAGAAATTTTTTCAGAGAACTTTTATCCTAATGGCAAAAAAATTATTTGTCTGAGAAAAACTGTTGTGCCTTCAAGGTTTCCAAATTAATTGTGATTTATTTGCCGCACGCAAAACATTTTTTCTTCGGGTAAAATATTCCTCTAACAAATACCTTAAATCTCACTATACAATGCAAAAAAATATAATAATTTCAATATTAATTTTTATTAATGTATCAATACAGATAAAATGTGTGATTATATTATTTTTTTTACAAATTATTTTATATTTTTGTTAACATAAATTTGAATGTAAAATATATTTTTATAATAAAATGTTTTATGTATAATTTTAAATTAATAGCTTATTTTTCTTTAGAGGAGTTGTCGCTCCAGGTTCTAGTCAGGAAGTAAGGGGACATTAGACTAATTATTACACTAGTCCCCAAAGTTTTATCATAACGTTTTTCTTACTCGTTGGCTTAACAACTTTAGGGACTTTTATTAAATTTTTGGATAATTAAGTTGAGTGTCCAAACGTTTCAACCACTAATTTTGATCTACAGAAGGAAAAATTTTGTCTATCATTATTGGGGATGTACATCAATTTAATGGCCATTGTCTTATCCCCTTAGATCCCAAGGTTCTAGTCAACTCAAAACACCTTAAATTATACTGCACGTCCTCGGAAGCGTTGAAGGGACCACAATGGATAATAATTTAGGTAACATCCAACAGACAACCAACTCTTTAATTACACAGCCTTTGTCTGAAAGTCTTTACTTTGCATGGGTATGAGTTGTTACCAAGGCATTCCACCTACTCTTACTATTTTTGAATTGGATTTTGCGAGAAATCTTGTCATTGGTAACTAGTAAACTTTAGGGGAAATTATGACTATAAATAATGAAACCCAGGGAGTAAGGGAGGGGACAATGGCAATGAAAACCAGATTTATCCAGAAAATATGACCAAAATTGTAAAGGAATCATGGTAATATAACTTAAAACAAAATTAGTTCTAAGAAAAAATCATTTACTTGAAAATTAAATTACCAACACATCACAATGTAGTAAACATTCTGTAATTAATCACTAGAAAAATCTTGTTTAGAAATTTGTCAACCCTTTTCATATATTTTTAACTGCTACCTAAATTCAAGGGGTTCTTAGATTTTTAATACATAAATATCACATTAGAGTTTCTATATATGAAATGACATTTTCTTAGGAAAAAATATTTGTTAAAACCAGCCATCAATAACAAATTTTTCTGTCTGCAATATTCAAAACTAACTCAGCTAGTTAGCGGGGCATTGATGCGCTAGTACCCAAAGTCAGTCAGAAACTGCTGAATTCGTGCACATTCCCTTTACGCCAGTACCCAAAGTCTGTGACTCTTAAAAATTGAATATTCGATCCATTGTCCCCTCCCTTACTGCCTGAATGAAACCGCAGGGATCCAAATGGTTAAGACAACGGCTAATAAATTGATGCATATCACTAATGACGATGAACAACAATAGTGACTGAAACAAAACTTAATGAACCAACCAATCAAAATTCAATAAAAGTCTCCAAAGTTTTTAAGCCATCTAATAAGAAAACGTTATTATAAAACTTTGGGAACTATTTCAATAAACAGCTCAATGTTGTATCCCTTCCTGTTAAAACGGCGTTGCAGCATGTTGTCCGTGATTTTTTCTCATAATTTTATAGAATAGCTGAGAAAACAAATTGCTGCCAAAAGAATAAATCAAAATAATTTTAGGCAATATTTTATGATTAAAGTAGAAAAATAATTGATATAATTTCATGTTTTATATTTCATTAAGATAAATTGCTGAATTATTTTAGTCCGCATAATTAAACAAAGTTCTTTATAGTGCCGATAGCAAATGACATCATACAATGAAATGGTAGGAAGGCCAGTGTGACGTCATTGTTTATAGGCACTATAAAAAAATTAAAATCAATCATGGAATAATTACTTCCTTGTGTTATTAAACCCCATCTGTAGATTAAAATTGTTGGTCGAAAACTTTGAAAACTGCTAGTTTGTAAAATCAAATAATCAGCCACCTGGAGACCTCAGGGAAATCAACCTTTGAAAATTTGAAAAATCAGCTGGAAGTCTAAACCTGACCAAAATAGATTCGAAGAGGGAAAAATGGACCATCGAACAGGACATACTTTCATTATAGAGTAGCCGCACTACTGGCAAACCCCTATAAATCAATCCTATTCAACTAGAGCTATATTAATCTTTTTTTACACATCACGGAACAGGGACAATATAAATCTAAAGAAATACTTTCGCAAAGTGGGAATGGTTGTCCTACCTCACCACCCCACTGAAAAAAATAACTTAAACCTTATAAAGACCATGAAGAAAGTTTGCTTATCGCTATAACCATTTTAGACATTTTAAGAATACCCAAGAACATACGGACATTCAGTACTCCGAAAATCACATCAATTGGATGATTATACCATTGTTATTAAAAAAGTTAAAAATCAACATGTTTAAAATGGACGTACGGACATGGTAACGATTATAGAAATCCTACGCTTTATAAATCGTACCTAACTACTACAGGAATCATCATGCAAAGTTTAAAATCGATAATACAATTCTAACAAGCCTAAATTAACGAAAAATCTTTCCTTTACGGTCGTCCGGACGGACGTACGGACAGATCCTAATTATAGAAAAGCTTCGCTTTTAAAAAGGTGAAATTTTGTCCATTTAATGTACAAAAATAATTCAAAAGAGACAGGGATAGGATAATGGATGATAAATCAGACTCCCAACAATTATTTCAGGTAAAAGTCTGTTAATAATCATCTATAATACAAAGTAGCTTGATGTCTGTCCGTCTGTCCGTCTGTCTGTCCCTTAAGATCTCGGTAACCGCTGAACCGATTGGATTCTACTCTTCAGGGTATATACCTATTGGTCCTGTGGTGGTTTTAAGCTATTTTCTTGGGGGGTGGGACACCCCCAACCCCCCCAAAAACAAAAAAAATCCCCCCCATTTTTTTTTTTTTTTTTTTTTTTTTTTTTTGTAGAAGAATTCTTTTGTAGAAATATTCTTTTGTAGAAGAATTCTTTTGTAGAAGATTTCTTTTGTAGAAAATTTCTTTTGTAGAAGATTTCTTTAGTTCTTCTTTTTTTTTTTATATTTTTTTTGTTGTCATCTCTTGGGGCAAAGCCCCTAGAGGCTAGGGGCGAAGCCGCTAGTAAGAAAATAAAGTAGTAAGTTCACATCTAAGGCTTAAGATGGATTTTCGGTGCTTGCTTACATGTGAAGACCGGAGCACCAAAACCCCCCCCCCCGCTTAGTTTTGACAAAAATCAAAAATAAAGGGGGGGGGGGGTAATTTTTTTAATGTCTGGAAAACGGCAAGGAGGAAAAAAGCACAGCAAGGCAAAGACTTAACCCCCCCCTTAATTTTGAAGAAAATCAAAAATAAGGGGGGGGGGGGGTAGTTTTTTCACTGTACAACACGCCAGAAAGTTGAGTGAGGTAAATCAAGTAAATTCAGTATACCAGAGGGGAAACCTTATAACAGGGATATTAATTTTTTGGAGCATAATTTCCTTATTTATTGACTGATTTTAGTAATTGTCTTAAGGAGAATATATCAGAAGTGTTTTCATGGGGACTGTCCCAAAACATGAATATCCCTGTAATAAGGTTTCCCCTCTGGCATACTGGATTTACCTCACTCAACTTTCTGGCGTGTTGTACAGTGAAAAAACTACCCCCCCCCCTTATTTTTGATTTTCTTCAAAATTAAGGGGGGGGGGGTTAAGTCTTTGCCTTGCTGTGCTTTTTTCCTCCTTGCCGTTTTCCAGACATTAAAAAACTACCCCCCCCCCCTTATTTTTGATTTTTGTCAAAACTAAGCGGGGGGGGGGGGGTTTCGGTGCTCCAGTCTACCACATGTAAGCAAGTACCGGATTTTCTAGCTCCTCTGAATACATGGCCCATAAATGCTATGGGCGTAGTTGCTAGTTATATGAAAAAAACAAGGATTTAAGTCTTAGATAAATTTTATTGTCATTGTCATCTCCCTCCACGGAATTAGCACACAATAAAAGTATTCGTTTTTTTATTGCTTAAGGCGTTGTTAGATTAATTGCAGAAAAAATTATGTCTACCTAAAAACTTTAACAGCACAGATTCTCGATAGCTAGTGTTTTAGGGAGGGAGTTTACATTGGACTGCAAATTATACTAGTACCCAAAGTTTTATAATTAGTAGAGGTCAAATTTTTCTTAATTATGTTTATCTTCATTGGACATTTACATTTTATAGAAAAATCATTTACTTAATAATTTAAGAATTATTTTTTCATAATTGAAAAAAAATACTTAAAATTGTTAACTAATCAATAAAACTCTATTTATAAAGTACTTCTGCTTCTAAAAGATGTGCTTTGGTGGATATGATTTTTCTTGTTTCCTATCTAACAATAGGAAACAACTACAAATCATAAAAGAAATAAAATAAGCAGGGATATAAAGGGATCAGACAATGGTTGATAAATTGATGTACATTGTACATCCCAATAATAATACAAAAAATTACCCCCTTTATAGATTACAATTTGTGGTTAAAACGTTTGGAGAATTTGAGATTAAAACATTTGGACATTTAACTTGATTAAAATTCAATAAAAATTCCCAAAGTTGATAAGAAATTGTTACTATAAAACTTTGGGGACTAGTGCTATAAAGAGCTCAATGGCCTCTCCCTCCCTGTACAATAACCCTTTAGGGTGAAGTAAAGGATACGATAATAACATCCATGAAAGGGAAGCTTGTATGAAAGGCAATATAGTCACCCGCAGCCAACGAAACAGGGAGTGAGATTACAATGATCTATTTATTGCACAAGTCTCCAAAGTTTTATAATAAAGTTTTCTTATTTGTTGGCTTTACAACTTTGGGGTAATATTTAAAGGTATAATTTTATGTATCATCATTGGGGATGTACACCAATTCATCGGCCTTTGTCTTATCCCTTTAGATCCCTGAGGGCAGCCAATGATGAAAAATTAAAAGAGTTTCTATAAAAAAAGGGTTGGTTTTAGGTTGTCATGGTAAAATTAAATGCCACAGATACAAACAAAATTTTATCTTTAATTATATCTACCCCCCCCCTCTCCCCCATTCCCTCTCTCTCTCTCTCTCTTTCACGTCCTCTATAATATACTAGCGGCTACGCCCCCTAGAGGCCTCTAGGGGCACTTGAGGAGGAGAGAGAGTCAAATTCAATAACCCAATTTCTTATTTTAAATTTTTTTTTTTTGGGGGGGGGTGCCCCCCCATTCTCATTTTTAATTTTAGTTAAAAAATTTAAATAATAAATTTTTTTTTTTGGGGGGGGCGATTTTTCATTTTTTTTTGGTGGGGGGGTTGGGGTGTCCCACCCCCCCAAAAAATAGTTATAGACCTTCCCGGGACCTATGAGAAGCTACCCTGTTAAGGAGAACCCGATCGGTTCAGCGGTTAGCGAAATCCTTCGGTACAGAGACACAGATACACAGGCACACATACATCCTGTTACTTTAGTATAAGGATTATCTTTTTACCTCTTTATACAATGGAATAGAGAACAAGGCCAATTCTATAGGATACGATTAAAGAGATACCTGTTGAAAAAGGGTTAATACATATGTAGTAAAAGATAGCGAAGAGAGAAATACAGAGCAAGAGTAAAGGAGAGAGAGAAAAATAGAGAGCAAGAGTAAAGGAGAGAGAGAAAAAGAGGGAGAGAGGGACAGAGAGAGAGAGAGAGAGACAGACAGAGAGAGAGAGAGACAGAGAGAGAGAGAGACAGAGACAGAGAGAGAGAGAGAGAGAGAGCAAACAATTTCAAAGCCCGAACAGCGGAGAAATCAAATCTTCCGAGAGACCATTTCTCTCAAATTTTTTCGGAGACAATTTTCGAAGATTTATTGGAGAGTGTTGCATTGCGCACCTGTTGATTCCGACGGAGACACCGGAGAATTGAGAGACACGAGCAAGATGAGAAAGAGAAAAATCGAGAGAAAGAGATATTAAATGTATGGGTGTGTTAAAGAGAGAGAGAGAGAGAAAGAGATATTAAATGTATGGGTGTGTTAAAGAGAGAGAGAGAGAGAAAGAGATATTAAATGTATGGGTGTGTTAAAGAGGGAGAGAGAGAGAGAATGAAAGAGATATTAAATGTATGGGTGTGTTATAAAAGGGTGTTACTTGATATATTTGGTTTTATTATTTTTATTCAGTCAGTTACAGATTAATACTTGCCATCGTCAAATATCATGGATCTAATGGGATAAGACAATGGCCGATAAAATAGTGTACATCCCATTGTTAATACACAAAATTATCTCTTATGTAGATAACAATTACGGGTTGAAACGTTTGGACTCTGAACTTGATAAACCAACCAATCAAAATCCATTAAAAGTCCCCAAAGTTGTTAAGCCAACGGATAAGAAAACATCATTTTACATCTTTGGTGACGTCTGCAATGAACAGCCCATTGTCCCCTCCCTGTCTGGTCAAATATACAATTAACAAAAGATTTTTCAGAGAACTGTCTTCGATAATTTATTTTTATAAATATAATAATCTTACCTGAAATTATCATTTTCTGTTTAATGTTTAGTTTAAAAATAATGACAGCCCTTTGAAATTTTTGACCAACAACATTTTGTCTTTCTAGCTTGCTTTCTATTTTAAATACTCGCATCGACACACAGCGAAATACCTTTGTTATTTTTGTCCCTTGTTGAATTTAGGCAAAATTAGTTACAGTTCTTCGTCTATACCTTTCTATAATCAATGCTCCTTTAGTGGCTTGTGTATTCCTATAGCGCTATACATCGTTCTGTATACTGTTCTGGGATGCATGTCAGTCGCGGTTTGTGTTGGACGTAGAGACTTAATGTCTAATTTGTAGAGAAGCTTCACTCCTAACCCCCCAACAACAGTTGGATAAAATATTGTGCACTTTCATTGAATTAAAGTGGTAACAACGATCAACTATATACATTTACACATAATTTAGGTTAGGTTAAGCAGAATACATGGCGGATTTCTACCTTTATATATTTTGGGGGAGGAATCCTAAAATAATCTTTACACAATAGCTAAATCTATAAAGTTGTAACAAAAGGAAATTTTTACGAGGAAATTATTTTTACTTGGAGCAAAGCTAGCATATACTTTATATCTGTATACTACAGATACTACATAATTAATACCCCTCTTAAATAATCTATACTATCTATTAGTAGATTATTTCTTCAAATTTTGATCTCTTCACTGGACATGATAGCTGCTCGCTTATCCCTACTGTAGATTAAGATTAGTGGTTGAAACGTTTGAACACTCAACTTTATAATCCAACCTATCAAAATTTAGTAAAAGTCCCCAAAGTTGTTAAGCAAACGTAAAAGGAAACTTTATTATAAAACTTTGGGGACTAGAGTAACAAACAGCCCAATTTCCTCTCTCTTTCTCTCTGTCTCTCTCTCTCTCTCTGTCTCTGTCTCTCTCTCTGTCTCTATCTCTCTCTCTCTCTGTCTCTCTCTGTCTCTCTCTCTCTGTCTCTCTCTGTCTCTCTCTCTGTCTCTCTCTCTCTCTCTAGGTGTTAGGTCTTTTTTGAATACTCATTCGTCCTACATATTTTTGATGATGTTTTTAAAATAAAAGTTTTTCTAATGAATGAACTCAATTAAAGAAATATTAAAAATGTTTAAGAGACGATTGGTGTGCTCTTCCATATTGCTCATTTCCTCATTACATACCAGGTTAGATTTCAGGTTAATCTATCTATCCATCTACTATCTGTCTATCTATCTATCTAACTATCCATCTACTATCTGTCTATCTATCTATCTAACTATCCATCTACTATCTGTCTATCTATCTATCTAACTATCCATCTATCTGTCTTGGTGTGTTCATCCATTTTGCTCATTTGATAATTGCATACCAGGTCATATTTCTGTCTATCTATCTATCTAACTATCTATCAATCTACTATCTGTCTATCTATCTATCTAACTATCCATCTATCTGTCTTGGTGTGTTCATCCATTTTGCTCTTTTCTTCCTTGCATACCAGGTCATATTTCTGTCTATCTATCTATCTATCTATCTATCTATCTATCTATCTATCTATCTATTTATCTATCTATCTATCTATCTATCTATCTAACAATCTATCTATCTATCCAACTATAAATCTAACTATCTATCTATCTATGTTGGTATGTTCATCCATATTGCTCATTTCCTCATTGCATACCAGGTCAGATTTATGTCTATCTATTGTTTTAATCTATCTTACTGTCTATCTATCTACCCATCAATAATCTATCGATAACTTTGTATAATCTATCCGTCTGTATATCTACAAATCCAACAATAAGAATAATCTATCAATATGCATCAATTATTAATCTATAATATATCCATCTATTTATATATCTATCTATCCATCTATCTATATATCTATCTACTATCTATCTACCTATCCATTTACATTTTATCTATTTATTCTAACAGAAAGATACAGAAAAATGTTTTAGGTTAGCCAATGAAATACCGTGTTTATAAAACTTTGGGTACCACTATAATTTCCAGTCCAATGTCCCCTCCCTTCCTGCAGGAACTAGATGTCGCACATTTGTATAATTATAAATGGTATTATGCTTGATTGCCCACCTATTCAGGGATCTTAAGGGATAAGACAATGGCCAATAAATTAATGTACATTGTATATCCTCAATGAAGATGCTCAAAATTACCCTTTCTGTGGTTGTAACGTTTGGACATATAACTTAATGAACCAACTAATCAAAATTCATCTCAAAAGCTGTTAAGCGAAACGAATAAGAAAACTTTATTATAAAACTTAATGGATTAGTGTAATAAACATCCCAATGTCCCCTCCCCTCCCTCCCTGTCACCTATTAGCCAGGTGCATTTAAATATAGCAAATTGCAGTCAACTGGGAAAAATATTACTAAAATAAATATATTTCTCGTATTCATTCGAATCCGGTGGATAAGAACCAGTTCTCATCCATACGAAAAAACTATGTCTAGCATCGTATCATATCCAGCTTTCTACGAATATAAAAATGTACAATCATAAGTTTAAAACCAGCCGGTGCCTCAGGGCTAAAAACACTGGTTTTAATCTCATAATTGTACATTCTATATCCGCGGAAAGCTGTTTATAATACGATGCGAGAAATAACTATTAATCTAAGCAGATTAAGATTTAATGAATAAGTTAAAGTTTAGAAATAAAAAAATTGCTTTAATCTAAATCACTTATGTCAGATGGTTTTGAGCTTTTTAAATTTAAATTCTAAGATTAAAAATGTCTTAGTTGGATTACTAGAACGATTAGGTATTCAGATTGATATAAGAAAAGATAATCAAAATACCATTCTTTGGATATTTATTGGTTAAACAAGGATGACAACATCCATAAAAGCGAAGCACTGAAACGGTAGGACAAACGGACATTGCTTTGCTTATTACATTATACTTTGTTGTCCCAAGAATCAACATACTAAAAATCAGATCAATCGGATGATTAGATCACATAATTTTTTTTGTCAAAAAAGTAAAAAAATCAACATGTTTAAAATGGACGTACGGACATTCTTGTTATGATTATAAAGTTGCTACGCTTTCTAAATCGTACCTAACTACCACATGAATCACCATGCAAAGTTTGAAATCGATAGGACAATTCTAACATGCCTAAATTAACGAAAACAGCTATCCGTTTGTGACAGACGTACGGACGGACGGACCGACCCTAATTATAGAAAAGCGTCGCTTTACAAAAATTTAACACGATTACCTTGGAACCTACTAATCAAGAATAAGTTCAAAGTTTACAGTGCAAAGTCCCCTTCCTCTCTGTTTATATTTGATTCAGAGATTCAAAGGGGGAAATGGACACTTTATTAGTTTTATAATATTTTTTTCTTATTCGTTGAAAGAAATTGTCCGTAAACAACCTTGTGGACTTAAATTTAATTTTGATTGATTGGATGGTTCATATAGTTAAGTGTTCAAACTCTTCAGCCAATAATTAATCTAAAGGAGGGGTGATTTTGTGATTATTTGAGTTGTACATCAATTTATCGGCCATTGTCTTATCCCTTTAGATCCCTGACATATATACTGATTAGCACTTACTCACTCGAGTGAAAAACTATTTGAATAATGCCAAAAAAAGTTGAGAAAATTAGATGTTTTTGAAATGTTACAAATAAACGATTATTAGATGTAAGTAATAGTGCTGTTTTAAATGTTTTTTTTGTGGCCTTTGTACATTAATTTGTTGAAAAAACAGATAAATAGCAAAATTAAATCATACAAAAATTTGATTTCAAAAAATAAAAAAAACACTGCAAGTTTTAAATGGTAACGATTATAAAGTTGCTAGGCTTCCTAAATCGTAACGAACTGTTATAGGAAACGTCATGAAAAGTTTGAAATCAATAGGTTAATTCTAACATGTCTAAATTAACGAAAGAAACTTACCGTTACGGACTTACGACTGATCCTAATTACAGAAAAGGTTCGTTAAAAAAAAATATTATAGATTTCTTTGTTACTTTCTGTAAACCTAAACAAATGAATTTTATAAGTGAAAGCAGTAAATAATGCAACTTTTTAGTAGCGAAGCTACTCTATAATTCACAATGTCCGTCCGTCTGTCCGTCCGTCCGTCTGTCCGTCATGAGACAGAATAGGGGAAACGTGATTTTCTCGGCTCCTATTAAAGGTAGACAGCTGAAATTTTTTGACAACAGTCCCATTATTAAGGAGCACAATTAACTATAAAACATCAAGGGCGGTCGGACCGCTTTTTGGCAGGTTTTAGGCTATTTTTGTATTTTTCACATTTTTCTCCATATCTTCAGTGTTTATGGTCCGATTTTAAAAAATTTTTCAGTTATTGATATCAAAATTAAATTTCCTGTCGTTTACAGTAAACAATCATGACGGCCTAACTGCCATTATGCAGGTTTTAGGCTATTTTTGTATTTTTCACATTTCCACCATATCTTTAGTGTTTATGGTCCAATTTTCAAAATTTTTTCAGTTATAGGTATAAGAATTAAATTTCCCGTCGTTTAAAGAAAACAACCATGACTGCCAGACTGCCTGTTTGCAGGTTTTAGGCTATTTTTGTATTTTTTCACATTATTCTCCATATCTTCAGTGTTTATGGTCCGATTTTCCAAATTTTTTTTCAGTTATAGATATCAAAATCAAATTTCCCGTCGTTTAAAGAAAACAACCATGGCGGCCAGACTGCCTTTTATCAGGTTTTTGGCTATTTTTATATGTTTTACACATTTTCCCATATATTTGGTGTTTTTGGTCCAATTTTCAAACTTTTTTGGGATATCAGTATCAAAAAAAATTTTCCCATTGTTATGAGAATCTTTTATGTAATCTACTTTGACCGTCGTCATCATTAAAAATAAAACAAGGTTTCGTGCTTATTTTCTCCAATAGATCTATTCTTGTTTTTAATAAATACACTTTAAATCTACTTTTACGTATTTCCATCCACGATTTTTTGTGCTTCGCTACTTATGGATGTTGTCATCCTTGTTTTTTATATTTTTCACGCTTTTTTGTTTCAATTTTAAATATTTTTGGATAAAAAACTGTCTATTTGTATGTTGCTATACTTGACTGGTTTATATGAATTTTCTGGTGATTTATCCTAATAAAGAGGAACTACCCACACGCCTTACTTTAAAAAAATAGTTGGTGGGGTTATTTCTCTCGATTTTTTTTGTGTATTAAATAAGGGGATAAACATCAATTTATTAGCCATTGTCTTATCCCTTTAGATTCTCGAGCTTAAACCCAATCATGGACCGATATAAAACTTCCCTGAAAATTGTAGAACAATCAATTTACGAGATCCTATAAACACACACAAACATAAAACTTACTATCTATCTATCTATCTATCTCTTGACAACTTCGGGGATGAATTAAGATTTTTTGGGATTCTTTAGTTGAGTGTCCAAACTTTTCAACCATTAAGTGAAATCTACAGAATTGGTAATTCTATGTGTAATTATTAGGGATGTATATCAATATATTGGCCGGCCATTGTCTTATCCCTTCCAATCCCTATGAGAATTTACTGATTTTTTTGAATTATAGAGTAGCTTCGCTTCTAAAAAGAGCATAACCCTAGCATTACCATGATTACTTGCACAAAACTATTTGTGTAGTGTGTGAGTGATTTAAGAAATTGCCTCGCTTTGTTTTCAGCCTCAATATTTCCCGCGCAAAAAAGTTTTGATGAGTCAAGTAGATATTGTCCAGGAGAAAGACAAATATTAAAAAACAAGGATGACAACATCCATAAAAGCGAAGCACTGAAACGGTAGGACAAACGGACATTAACACTTGTAATGTGTAAGAACTGAATAATCAGAATATAAATGAATAAGAGTCGAAGCAAATTTGTAAGTAAATTTGTTGAAAAACTGAATAATGTTTATGGACATACTTACATTTTTAGGACTTGATTATAGAGTTGCTTCGCTTATAGTATTGTACTTTGTTGTCCCAGGAATCAGTATACCAAAAATCAGATCAATCGGATAATTAGATCATATAAAAATTTGTTGTTAAAAAAGTAAAAAAAATCAACATGTATAAAATGGAAGTACGGACAATATGGTAACGATTATAGAGTTGCTACGCTTTCTAAATCGTACCTACCTACTCCAGGAACCACTCTGCAAAGTTTGAAATTGATGGGACAATTCTAACATACATAAATTAACGAAAAGAGCTAACCGTTACGGACCGACCGTAATCAAAGAAAAGCTTCACTTTTAGAAAATAAGGCGGGGAGGTCTTAGTACTTTATGCACTTTGAGGGATTTGCTTTCCAAATATATATATTGAATTGATAAAAATCTTTTCACTATTGAATTTAACGGAAGTTTGTTAATGGATTAATTAAAAGAGGTTTATTTAATAAAAATTTTCAGAGATCTTAAGGGATAAGACAATGGCCGATTAATTGATATACATCCTAATTGATTATACAAAAATTACACTTTGTGTTGATTACAATTAGTGGTTAAAACGTTTGAACACTCAACTTAATGAACCAACCAATCAAAATTCAATTAAAGTCTTCAAAGTTGTTAAGCCAACAAATAATATAAAACTTTGAGACTAATTTATTTAGCAGCCCAATGCCTCCTCCTCCCTCCCTGAAATTTTTATTTTATTTTAGTGGGTACTTTCTATATTGAATCCTGACTCGACTGTTAAATATCAAATTAAGCTCCCTAAAATGGTTCGTCCTTGTTTGTTGATGGATTTTAAATTCAACACAAAAATTACTGAGAAAAAAAAACTTGTCAGATCAATGAAAAGATTGAAAAACCAAATAACTATTCCCATACGATTTGAAAGCGATAATTAACCGATGGATTAGAACCGGTTGGGAGTCATAATAAAATAACAATGAATCATATTAAAGGCATTTTTTTTAGAAATAATGAAATAAACTTCATAAATTTATTGGTATAGGCCTTCGGCCCCTGAGTACCAACAAAACTAGAATTAATCTTTCATTTTTGTTTCCACGGAAAGCTGTCTATAAAACGATGCGATAAATAACTATTAAAATCTAAGAGAGTAACTACAATGCATGCTAAATTAACTAAGATCATTACCTTTAAGCCAGGAGAACCTAATAGTTCAAGAGTCAATGAATAACTGAGATATTTTAAGAGGTGCAAGTTATAACAACAACTATTTACCAGGATCTAAGTCCATGTCTGTTTAATAAAGTGTTTGTATGTTAAACTTGTGACGTAAATGAAGCTATTGCTATAGGTATACTTAGCATTACATAATGGTTACATGATTACTTTAACAATAGATATGATGTTTTATATAAGCATATAACAATAATCAATCACATACAGATTACCATGATTAGGCTAGTATTACCCATATATGGTATTATATTGGTAATAATAGACTTTTAAATGCATAAAAATACATAAAAAAGTGCCTAAGGGCTGACCAGTGTCTGAAGTGTCTAAGTGTCTTGTGCCAGAAGTGCGCGGGATAATTACTATGGCCTGTCAATCATTATTTAGATCAAAGTTTTATATAGTGTTAAATTTATAGAGAATATAAATGAAGTGAACTAGATGCGAAGCATTTCTATAAGAATCTTGTTTGTACGTTCAAAGAATCTATATATCTATCTATCTATCTATCTATCTATCTATCTATCTACCTATCTATCTATCTATCTATCTATCTATCTATCTATCTATCTATCTATCCAGTGATGGAAGAGGAATAGTGGTTGGTTCTCAGCTATTTTCTGAATCGGATGGCAACGCAACGAGAAAGGGCAGAGGCTTTGTTTGCCTGGAGGTAAGTCTTGATTGTTTAAGGAATCACCATTCTAAGAAATAATAAATCTAGGTTCAAGGTTTCTAAAAAACTAAAAGTAAAGTTATAGGTGTATTGGGAAAAAAATATTGTTATCAAAAATTTAAATTTAATATTACATAATAAAAATGTTTACTTCAAATAGCTTGTAAGATCAATTTTTCATAGTGAAAAAAGGAGTTTTCTCGAAATTGCTGAAATATTTTTTTTCTCTCCAGTGACTTTTACTATACAAAAAAGCAAAAAAAATGACAACAAAGAAATTTATGAAAGGGGTTATTTTGTTTATAGTAATTTTGTTTCTCATGATTTCTTATCCCTGTTTTTGAGAGTATAAATACTTTATTCTGACTCTATTTTTATCATTTTCTCTGAGGAATTCAATGAAAAGTTGTACTAATGGATATACAAAACATGAATATATTGACAGGGAAAAATTGTCGTCAATTTAGGATGCTAATATGAACCTCATTCATTGATCAGTTCGTTCATTCATTAGGAGAAGAGGGGATGAAACAAAGGGATGTATCGTTTTTTTAGTCAGCTGGGAGTATTATTTTATTACAGTAAATGAAAATCTGGTGCAACATCCAAGTAATTATATATCGATTGCTGTATTTCATGGAAATAGTATTAAAAATACCAATACCAGAATAATAGCATCCATAACTAACGAATCTTTAAAATAAAACAATTTACAATCCCATTATGACAAGGTCATCACAATCATCTGTATAATTTTAATTTTAAACATTTTAAACATTTAACCATAATTTAATATAATATTTATGAATATTCTTGTATTGATAATAAATATCTACTAAATAGTTAACTATTATTTTTTACTAACTAAAATGTACAGGGTGTATTTATGACACATTAAAAAGTTTAGATGTAAATTTGGCAAGAAATAGATGTATAATTGACAATTTTGGATATTTAAAAGCCTGTGTTATGTATTTTTGGCAGAGTTTTTTTTTCCGTTTTTACAAAAAAAACATCTAGCTGTATTTCTGCTAGTCTGTCTGTATTGGTCCTTTGGTTAGCGAAATCTTAAGCTTCAAACAGACACATACACAGACAGATACACACACAGACATTAAAAATAGCAATACCATATTGATTAACTATTTTTTAAACATAAAACAATTTACTATCCTATTGTAAATAGTATTAAGGTTTTTATTGTGTGTCTTTTAAGATCTCGCTAACCACTGAACTGATTTAGTTCTATTATGTAAGCTTAATTTAGGTCCCTCGACTTAAAGAAGCTTCACTCTAGAAGAAAACCATATTGGTCCAACGGTTAGGGATATTTTAGGCTACAGACAGACACACACACATACACACACACAAAGACACACACACAGACAGACTTACAGACACTGACAGACACACACACAGACAGACACACACTCAGAAAGACACAAACACAAACAAACACACACACAGACTCGCACACACAGGCAGACACACACATAGATAGACACACACATAGATAGACACACACATAGACAGACACACACACAGACAGACACACACACAGACACAGACACACACACAGACAGATACACACACAGACAGACACACACACACAGACATACACACAGGCATACACACACTAAGACAGACCCACATACAGACAGACATACACAGACAGACACACACACACACACACACACAAACAGACACACATTTACACATTTAGACTTAAAAGATTAAAATGTTAAAAACACTTATGGTAGCAAAAAGCAGAAAAATAAGAAATTATTGTCATTTTATTGAGTGTGTAAAAAGTTGTTGTTCCTTTGACATAAATACGTTTTTTTAAAGCGAATCTTTTCTATAATTAGAGTTTGTCAATACGTACGTACTTAACGGTTAGTTATTTTCGTTAATTTAGACATGTTAGAATTATCCTATCGATTTTAAACTTTGCATGATGATTCCTGTAACAGTGAGGTACGATTTAGAGAGCGTAATAACTCTATAATCGTTACTAGAAAGGCTGTACGTCCATTTAAAATATGCTGATGTTTTACTTTTTGAAAATAGATTTCTATTATAATTATCCTATTCATATGATTTTTGGTACTGATTTCTAATACCACAGGCAATGTTATAAGCAAAGCAACTCTATAATTAAGTTCTAAAAATGTAAGCAGGTCCCTAAACAGTATCCTGTATTTAAGAAGTTTTGCAGCAAATTTATTGACAATTTTGTCTTATGCATTAGTATTGTGCTTATTCAGTTTTAACTTCGCTCTTATGGATGTTGTCATCCTTGTTTACATCAAAGAGTTAGAGTTTAACTTAAATAGCAAGCCATTTAATTTAAATTTCGTCAATATTAAAATCATTGATTTTGACACTAATTTAATTTTGTATGTTCGATCAAGGGGGGGGGGGGGATTGGGTAAAGGTGGTGGAAGGGAGAAATCATTAGTTTAGCCCACTGCAAGTTTCAGTTTGTTAGAGAAAATTAAAATCCTGGTCTAAGATCCAAGTAATAATAAATCCATTATTATAAATATGCATATTAATCAGGGTTTTAAAGGGATATGACAATGGACGATAAATTGATATACATTCCTAATGATGATAAAAAAAAGAGTATCCCTTATGTAGATCATAACCATATTGGTTGAAACGTTTGGTTACCAATAGTTTTGAACTAACCAATCAAAATCCAGTCAAAAGTACCCAAAGTCTTTAACCAACGAATAAGATGACATGGTTATAAAACTTTGGGTACTAGTGTAGTTTACATCCCATTGTCTCCTCTCTTCCTGCATATTTACATATTTATTTATTATTTTGTATTGGCGAGATAGAGCAATATTAATTATATTAACCATATTACCAAGGGGTTTTAAGGGATAAGACAATGGACGCGACATTGAAGTACATCCCCATTTATTAAAAACAATTTACTATTTCTATTGAAAAAAATAACATTTTCTAGTTTAAACCAAATTTTCAAGACCAATCAACATGAAAATATCCAGTAAAAGAAATGTTTTATCAAAATTTGCTCATTTCTGAAGGGTTTTAGGCTATTTTTGTGGTAAAATGTCATAATAGCTTTACAAAAAAAAATAATAATTTGATCTTTTTATTCAGGAAGAAGCAGCAAATCGATTATGGCAAGCAGTTCTTTTAGTTTCCATCAGGTAACAACTTAATGTTAATTTAATTCAACTGACAATAAAACTGAGAAAATGGAGATGGTTGGGACATTTTCAAAGGAAAGTGGCATGATGATTTAACCAATGAAGCCTTGACTTGAATTTCCCAAGGAAAGTGAAAACCAGATAGACCTTAAATAACCTGGAGGAGGAAAATCCTAAGTGAACTGAAAGATGAGAAAATATCATCTTTCTACTCATGCTAAATCCAATGAAGATTGGAGAACCATTGTACGTGGCCTATGCTCTGCGAAGAAGAGATAAATAGCTATGATAATGATGAATTCAACAAGAATGACAACATCCTTAAGATAAGACGGTCAGACAAACGAACATTAACAAATACAGGGTGCGTCACATAAATCGAGACATTTTTTAAACGGCCATGGCGCGAAAACTACTTGACCAATCAGGACGTTTGACCCCACTATAGAAAGCTTAGGTAATGACCTTTTGGCACAAAAAAATCTTTGGACGAAGATAGACGTGTACACCGAGCTGGCCGCGCATATGTTCAACAAGGCAGATTCCAAATGCGCCGGTGGTTTAATGCGCAAAATCACAAAACGTAGAGTCCGACAGGGAAGGAGTTAGAATCTTGACCACAAATTTTGTGGGTGTCTTAGGCTCATTAAGACACACATTTTGCTGCTACTACTATCTATCTATTTAGTTGTATGGCAATGATAGCAAATCTTCTGCTGGCGGTGGTCCTCATATTTTCTGGTGAAATGAAAAGGTAAAATATTTTCCAGTATCCGCTTCGAAACCGATTAATATAGGGTGGATTAGAACCGGTTTTCATCTATAATTGTATATTTTATACCTGCGGAAAGCTGCTTTTAATACAATTAATACAATGCGAGAAATAACTATTCTAGTATCGCTTCGAACCCGATTAATATCCGTTGGATTAGAACCGGCTTTCATCTATAACTGTACATTTTATATCCGCGGAAAGCTGTTTATAAGAGGATGCGAGAAATAACTATTCTAGTATCGCTTCAAACCCCATTAACATCCGGTGGATTAGAACTGGTTCTCAGCCATACTGAAAAATTATGTAGAGCATCGTATTATATCCAGTTTCCTACGAATATAAAAATGTACAATCATAAGATTAAAACTAGTTTTTTTTAGCCCGTTCCTTTGGCATCTCGGGGCTAACAAAAACCTGGATTTAATCTTATATTTGTACATTTTTATATCCAAGGAAAGCTGTTTATAATACGATGCGAGAAATAACTACTATCCCATTGTATTATAGACAGCTTTCCAAAGATATCAAAAGGAAAAAATTACAAAATTAAAACCAGTTTTTTCCTAATATAAAAGTAACAGGATGTCTATCTGTCTTTCTGTACCGAAGGATCTTGCTAACTACTGAACCGAAATGGTTCACCTATTAATGTAGACTCATAGGTACTGAAAAGGTTTTGAGGATGTTACTATTACTACCCATATCAAGAAAAATCTCCTCACACTTTATCTTTTTACTAGCGGCTTCGCCCCTAGCCTCTAGGGGCTTTGCCCCCAAGAGGTTACATCAAACTAAATTTTCGTAATTTAAATTTAAAAGAAAAATATCAAAAAAAATTTGTTTTTAGGGGGGGGGGGACAAACAAACAGACAAACAAACAAAAAAAACAGACAGACAGACAGACATACATCGTTCTACTTTGTATTATAGATAACTAAAAGACCTTTAGGGGCGTTGAAACTAGTAGACAATATAGAGATATAGATATTTATTACAAAATTACAAATATTGATTAATATTTGCAAATTAATAATAGTTTAATTTTAACAACTGCAGGGGCCTTTCAATAAGTGCTTTTGAACAAGGATGACAACATAAATTAAAGCGAGGCTCTAAAATCAAATAGTATGACAAACGAACATGAACACTTGTAGAATGGGAATAAAAAAGTAAAAATTAACTTTATAATTTCTGTCCATCTGTATGTGCAAATTTATTTGGCTGATTCTATTGATTTTAAAAAATATTTGATGACCATGGCAGATTTTCTTTGCAACCTGTGCCCGCCAGGATGGAGATATTAAAAAAGTTTCAACTCTCAGTTATGTGCCATACCCATATATATCTAAAAGTCACTTAGTTATAGACCTCTATCTTCTCACAAAGAAAATGAGATAGAAAAATCGTTAAGGGTTTAACTACTTATAGATATTATCATCCTTGTTTGAAGAATAATAAAAATTATATAACTCTTCAATAAATGTTCAAATATAACAATTTTTTGATGTGAGGCAATAACAAAACTTGAAAGGAATAGTTGTCTGGTGTTCCTTCACTTTCACAAGAATTTAAATTTTTGAATATAATCCGATAACGTCATTTTTTGGTCAAAAGATGTCCAAAAATGCGCTAATATTTTGACAAGGAAAAGCATTATTTGTTCATTAAGATATTTAGATGCGCATTATCCACTTCTGAATATAAAGTTTTATGTTTTCAAAAAGAAACAATTGCAAATAGAAAAGATTAAAGTGTAAAGGAAAGCGCAGATTTTGCTGTTGTAATAAAATGATAATGTGATTCTCGTACGGAAGTGTATGCACACCGAAATGTTGTTCAAATAAAATCTTTAACATTGATATATCTTATACCTCATATAGGGAAAATACACCTCCCCCCCTAAAAAATTCTAAAGTATAAAAATCAAAAGAATATAAAATAAACAGTATGATACTTTTAAATGCATGTTTAATAAACTTTTATTAGATGCATAGGGGTACCTAAAATGGGGGTGGGGAAGTCGACCCACAATTTTAAATTGAAGTTTCAAAAATAAATTTTTTTTTTGCGCGATTTCTCATCGGAGGATGGTGGTACCCTCACCCAAGATAAACCTTCCAATGACCTATGAGATGCTACAGGAGAACTATATCGGTTGTGTGTCTAGCGAGATTCCTCGCTACAGACTAAAAAAGCTTTTTACTTTATATAAAAGGATATTTTCTCCTATGGGATTGGGTGGTTCAGATATCTACTGGATTTTGTTGGTTATTATTTCGAATCTTTTTACTCTTTTTTTAAATGGTGAAGGACACATACATATTTGCTTTAAAAAATTTTACACAACTTTTTAGACGCGTAGCAATTATACAATATATTCGTTCTATATATCTTTTTGTTTCTCATTTATTTTTTTTCAGACTTATTCATCTCGCTCTCTCTCTCTCTCTCTCTCTCTCTCTCTCTCTCTCTCTCTCTCTCTCTCTCTCTCTCTTCTCTCTCTCTCTCGTTCTCTCTCTCTCTCCTCTCTCATTTTTTACCTTCATCCTCTCCACTTTTATGCCTCTTTTGAAAAAGGCATATAGTTTTAACCTCTTCCACCAATTTAAAAAAATGTTGATGTACCCCAATGATGATACACACAATTATCCCTCCTTTAGATTAAAATTAGTGGTTGAAACGTTTAAACACTTAACTTAATAAATCAACCAAACAAAAGTCCCCAAAGTTGTTGATCTAACGATTAAGAAAATGTTGTTATAAAACTTGTGGGACTAGTAAAATAGAATAGCCAATTGTCCCTTCACTCTTTGATACAACGTGTGCTTATGTATGTCTGTAAATAAGAAAATAATAAACTTTTTTTTTCATTTTAAAAAGGAATCAGTTTTCATGAACACTAATCTTGTTGAATGTTGTCATCCTTGTTTTTAATAATTAAAAAAACAAAGTTTGAAAATGATGAAAGTTTCTAAGATCTTTCCTTCCTTTTAGTTATGGTCTAGCTAACATTTTATCAGGGATCTGAAGGGATAAGACAATGGACGATAAATTGATATTTATCCCCATTGATGATAAACAATCTTGAAATTATTGTTTAAAAAATTTGGACTCTGTTGGTTTTGGACTCAACCAATCCAAATACAATAAAAGTACCCAAAGCTTCAAAGACAATGAATAAGAAAAACGGGTCATAAAACATTGGGTACCAGTGTAATTTACAGTCCAATGTCTCCTCCCTCCCTGTATAATAGTAGCATTTTTTATGAGAGTCTGGGAGAGGGAGAGAATTCAGACTGTAAATTACACTGGTACCCAAAGTTTTTACCCATGTTATCTTATTAATTATTCTTAAGTAGACCCTACACTTAGCATTTAAGTTTTTACGTATAAAAAGTAAAAAGGACAGGAGTATTTTTTTCCCCAGGGGCGATATTTCTTTTTCTCTCGGTAGAGTTCAAGTAACACCCACCAAAATAGTTTAAAACCTCTCATAAGCTTCACTGTAAATAAATATATTACGGTATAGCAGTTTGTGAGATCTTAGGCTACAGAAACACAGAGAAACATCCTGTTTCTTAAATATTAGGATAGGATAAGATACCATACATGTTTCTTTATTAAAAATCAGTCCTGGAGGCCTCTAGGGACACGTAAAATATTTCTTTTAAATCTGTGTTAAGATCAGCTGTTTACCAAAAATATTTGCTATTTTTGGTGCTTTTTCTTGGTAGGATGGTTGTATCCTCCTCAAATGGCTATAAACCTTTCCAAGACCTATGAGAAGCTTCACTATAAAAAAGAACCGTATCGGCTCAGCGGTTAGTGTGATCCTTCAGTACATACAGACATTCTTTTATTCTTAGATGTCTATTAGACAAATAGATTAATGTACAGAAAATGAATCTATCTATCTATCTATGTCTTTATTGAATAAACAGATTGATCAAAAATAAATGGATTCTATCAATTAAGTAAATATTTTGATCTAAACTCTGGTGTACATTACTTCAGGGATCTTAAGGGATAAGACATAAGATAAAATAAATTGATGTATATCTATCTATCTATCTATCTATCTATCTATCTTTCTATCAATCTATCTATCAATCTATCTATCAATCTATCTATCTATCTATCTATCTATCTATCTATCTATCTATCTATCTATCTATCTATCTATCTATTGGAGATGCGATCCTCAATTTTCAAATTCTTTGAACGTACATATAAGACTTTTACAGAAATGCTTCGCATCCACAGCTATCTATCTATGCTTGATATAAAGTCAACACTTTATAGAGCAGATTATGAATATTTGATTGACGCGTGCCCTGCAATTATCTAGTAGCAATCAGGGGCAAGACACAATTACTTTAGCTAGGCCCAAGGCATTATTTGTATCAATTTATGCATTCATAGGCCTATCTCTACCTATATGACACCATATATGGGTAACGCTAGCCTATTCATGGTAATTTGTATGTGATTTGCTAATAGTATATGTTTATTAAAGACATTATGTTTATTGTTAAAGTAATCATGTAAATAATCAGTACAAATATGTATGCCTACAACCATGCCTGATTTACGTCACATATTAACACACAGACATTTAATTGTACAGACAAACACTAAAATCCTGGTCCAAAGCTAATGTTATAGCATGTACCTCTTAAATTTTGTTAGTTATTTATTGACTCCCCTACCATCAACTTCTCTTTCTGGCTTTAAAAGGTAATGACTTAGTTGTTTGGCATGCATTGTAGTTTAAATTTAGGCCCCTTAGTACTTAGCATGAATTGAGCTTAGGCCTTGTGTTAGAACTCTAACACTTAGCACAATTCACTGCTTGGGACTTAGGGCACATTTCTGTCCTACTCTACTTATAATTTTAACACTTATCCTGTAAATATTTTCATACTTAACTTATGCACTTGTAATATAAATACACTTTATAAAAACATTTTCCTTCCTTAATACTTAATATACTTATATAATTCTGATCGAATATCAAAACCAACCATTTATTCTTAGATTAAAGCAACATAATACTTCGCGTGGGTCTTTTGTTGAGCTTCCACCAGCTCAACCAAATTCGTATTATACTTGTGGGAATAGAGGGTTAAGCATTCTAAACAAACCAACCGACGATGAGAATGTCTATGTGTATTGCAGTAAAAGTAGGTTTTTAGTAGTACTCATAGAAGAGCGGTCTCCATACCTAAATTTGGACAAACGCCCCATTCACACACACAATGGTGCAACTTACCGGTTGTATCTTAGAAAAATTTTACTTCATAAATTTTTTTTCTTTTTTTCCTTACCGTACCCGAACCGCCTAAGGCAGGTATTTTTACCAAAATCGAATAATTGTAGTTATGGCAAAATCGGATTTTCCAAAACCTGTGAAACTATTTGAGAGCAAGGTTAGGACTATGAGGCGTTTGAAGAGATAGGGACTGAAAGGCACGACACAAATGCAATTGAGAGCCTCGTGTACGAGCAGTTGCACTAGCTGACACTCTAGAGGCCCTAGAGAATGCTAGCATATTTGTGGCCATTGGTCGCCGCCCTATAAGGACACTCGCACTGGTTGACACTCTAGAGGCCCTAGAGAATACCAGCACACCGGCACCTCCATGTCCGCCTCTCTTTAGTAAAACACTTGGGTTGGAATAATCTATGATTGAGCTATGTGCAAAACTTTGATTTTTGGACTTAGTCAGATTTTTGAAATCTAGGAGTTGTACTAGGTGGCGGAGTATATATATAAATCTTCGGACTTAGTATGATTTTTACTTATTCGGAAATTCTCTAAGTGTTGAAATACTTGAATCTTTGATACTTAAACCAGAACTTATTAAGAATCAAGCATGGAGTAACTTTTCATTTATAAGCTATCAAAATACTATTTGTAAAGGACTATTTTGAACTTTCTTATTAAATGAAAACTTAGGAGCAAATCTTATAGAACACGGGAAACGCTGTTAGTTGGGATACATATTGTCTTTGGAGCCATGTTTCTGAAACAATATGCCGAAAGCAGTTAGTACTCTTGAGTCGTAGTAAAGGGCCAAAAGATTATTACAAACTTGTAGCATTTATACTCAAGTTAAACTGTACTAATACTTTGGTACCGTTAGAACCGATTTTCTGAGATTTGCACTTACTTATACATGCCTAGGCCTTATATTCCTAATGTAAATTCTGATTTATATGCGGATGTATCAAAATAACTATTTCCTCCAAAATTTTGAGTTAAACAAAATATTTCAAAGTCTCAAAGATATTCTCAACATCGATCGGTTGGAATGATATAAGTGCAAACAAATTACTTTATGCAATCAGCAATAATTCCAGAGATTTCCTGATGCTCTGAGCAAAATATTCCACTTTTTGGACTTAGCACCGTTCTATTTCTTTTGTTACAGAGAGAATTTTGAATTTCTGGACTTATAGTAATTTTTATGAAATTGTGAACTTGGCTGGAAATTTACCAAAAATTTGGACTTGTAATAATTGCAATTTTTCCAGCTAGATTAACAAATTTAATTAATTAATCGGAATGAATGGTATTAGAGATCTCCAATTAGGGTTGACTTTCGTTGCTGACAACCACCCGCCAGCACCATATCTATACTCTATGTTCCATCCTGGGAGAGTATTAGATAGCCTGTTCTGTTCTGATTATGAGTTACAACTCTGCACAGGGACAATTGACAAAATTGACTCTAATGAAACTCAGACTATAGAGATGAACATCAACCACTTCTTCAACTTGGCTCCTGGAACAAAAGTCATTCTTAGCGATGACCACATTGCCAATGATAGAAATGGAGGAATCAAAATTCAGCCTGGACAAACGCAACTGACGGTCAACAACTGAGGACAACTCAGCGGAAGAGCAATGATAACAAATGTCACTGAACATGCAATCACTAACACTGTTATCACCGGATACTTGGAACCAAGCAACCAATTTGTAGTCAAGGAGATCACCACAGACTTTGATTTTACACAATCATTCCTACACAATGTATCTGTGACAACTGAGCTAGATGAGATTGTACAAGCCCTAGAGCAACACGCGGAGAAAGCTAATACTCCAGCCATCAATCAGATCTCACTAGACACCAGAAACAACTCAGTTCAACTCTTATAGCTACCAAAATACAGCGCCATCAATCTGGTAGAACGATCTTTTCCTTTAGCTGATGGATATATACCGAATCCCACAGCTATAAACAATGACACTCCAGTACCAGGAGTAGCCTTATCTGACTACCGTTCTAATATTGATGAAATTCTAACTACACCAGATCCTGAAAAGAATAAACTCTTTGAAAATAGTGATGACGTTATTGAACTCGGATTAAAACATATTGCTGAATCTGATAACCTCATGGACTATGTAACGGAACCTACTGGCTACAGTGTGCCTAAGGACCAGTTTGTTAAACCAGAGGATCTTGTGGTGCTGTCAGACTATCCACCAGAGGTAAGACATTATATAGAAGACATATTCCTAAAATCTTACCCCGATATCATATCTACACATTCTACTGATAGAGGTAACATGAGTAAATATCTGGGCAATTATACAATTAGACTAAAACCTGGTCAAACTTTACCCCAGCATAAGAAATTATATTATTTATCACCCGTAGAGAAAATGCAAATGCAATCTATCTTAGAGTTTTTGTTAAAGAACGGAACCATTGAAAGAGCTAATTTGGATGGGGATTCCTATAACAACTATGCAAGCCCAGCTTATCTGATTCCAAAGTCGGATCAGGGGAGCTGTCCTCGTTTAATTGTAAATTTTCAACAATTGAATCCTTGTCTGCAGTCTGAACCTGCACTGCTACCCACAGCAGAAAATTTGATTCAGTCACTAAGGGATAAATTTGTGCATAGTAGTAGTGACATGGCTAACGCTTTTCATAGTATAACGCTAGAACCTTCTTGCAGAGACCTAACATTGTTTGCAACCCCATTAGGAGCTTTTAGACACGCATCCTTACCAACTGGCATTAAGACTTCACCTGAAAGTCTATCACGCTTTATGGAAAAGATATTACACTGGGAATTGGCTTATGATGATAATGGTAATGTTGTAATGGACGGTGATTTAGCCAAAATGATATACTCACCTATCCCAGAAGTCCAACACATTTACGATGATTTCATTGTCTCAACTGAACTAGCTAAAACTAGATCAGAATCATTGAATATACATTTTAAGATTTTGAAGAAAGTTATGGGGAGAATACACACGCATAAAGGAAAGATTAGCTTAAAGAAATCACAACTTTTTAAAAGCAGGGTAAATTTCTTTGGATTCTTCATTTCGCATAATTATTGCTGTGTAGATCAAAGGCGAGTACAAAAACTTCTAAATATTCCCATGCCTACTGATATTACTATAATGAGATCTTTTATGGGTGTACTACAAAGTATGCATAAACATTTAAAATTTGATATTATGGCTCCTACACATATTCTAACTTCACTTACATCTACTAGATTAGGTAAAACTTTTGTCCCAACTCCAGAACAAAGACAAGCCTTCGAGGATATTAAGAAAGCTTTAGCTTCAGGGCCAATCTTTAGCAAATTAGTTAACTTATCGGCACCTAAGATTATTTTGTCAGATGCAGCCGGCACTTCAACTGGCTCATATTCGGCAGTCTTAGCGCAGATAGTGACACCAGAATTACAGGCTAAAACCCTACCCCCTGGGCTAAACTTCGATGATCCTGTACACCATGTTATTTATGATAACAGATTACCAATTTTACCCCTACCTTTGCAGATTGAAGGTGAAAACATTAAGGATTATGCTAAACGTATGTCTGAAGATGGACCGCCTGAATTCGAATATTTGGCTAGTAAAACTTTGGGCTATCCTGAAGACACTGTACACAATAGTCTTGGGATATCTTTACAATTGCTTTTGGAGCTAAATAAAGTTCAAACACCTTTGACCACCATCCTGCAAAGAGCATCAAAAATCATACGTTCTACGATGTTGAGACAAAAGTATATTCAATTTGTATTTAAAGGGCGAATATAGGTTTGATATGATATGAGCTTATATGAAAGGTGCCATTTCATACTTTTAGAATATCTATGCCAAATTTAAAAATTCAAAAAAATCCTTAAGTATATTTTGCAATTTTCTGTTTCAATTGAACATATGATAAATGAGATTGACGACAAACGATTTATTTTAGCCCTTTACAAGACTTTTTTTTTGACTATTTTGCTTAAGTTTGATTGACTATTACAATGGCACGCACCTTAAAAGATAATTTAAATGTTTATTATTTTAGATTATATACTCTTTAATTCAATTTTTTAAAAGCGTAGAAATAATTTGCGTAAAAGTTTTGACTAGGGTAAATAATACGTCTTAAAGTTTATTTTCTGTACAAAGATCATTGGTTAATTCTGGAAAATATAAAAACCCTGATGTACGCAATTTTAACACACACTCACACGAACCTTAAAAAAACAGGGATTTGAAATCATTCTTCCTCCAAGAAAATTTTATCAATTATTTATTTTTAATTTTTACATTATTTGATGTTTTTTTAAACTTTTAAATATTTTACTTTATATAATTTGTATTAAGGTAGAAGATGGGTATATTTACCCCTGATTAATTAGTTTCCACGTTATTACGACTATCCTTTACGAAAGCTTTTTAATTCAACCTTGCTACGAAGCCTTGTGTGATGCTAGGGTAATTGGGTTCTTAGGGAACCACACTTATTACATAATATTATCTTGAGTTAGAAAGGTTTTAAGCTATAAACAGACTTATACAATTAGATATGTCAATATCCTTAAGTTATTTATAATCTATATAATGGCACCTTTGAAATAAGCTCATATTATATCAAACCTATATTCGCCCTTTAATAATGATAGGGATAAATTCTTAGACTTTATTCGCAAACTAGAGCATGGATATGTATATCTAGATCCGCAACAACTCATATTTGAAGCTCTTAGTGTAGCTATGTACCGCCCTGTGATAGTTATCACAAACATAGAGGGTGTCAAACCTGTCACTCAACACTGTTCAGACAAAACAAAACCCCCTTTTGTATTTTTACTATATGGACACAAGGAGCAACACATAGTAAGACCCGCAATGGTTTCATCAACCAATAGCTTTAAATTAAAATCTTTAGCGTCTATGTTTGAAATTATTGCATACACCTCAAAGAAAATTACCGTTGCTGAGTCAAGATTACATATCATAGACATTGAAATCCTAGGAATTATTTATGCAGCAAACTCGTTTAGAACTTTAATAGGTCCAAGCTGTGAATGCACTTTGTTAACAGACGCAAAATGTGCTTACTATCTCTTCAATCCTAAAGCATTAACATCCGTTAATAAATTGAAGAGGTGGAATACCACTTTGTTAAATCTAATACCAAAGCTAACAATGTCTTTCTTAAGAGGAGAAGACAATTTGGCAGATTTCTTAACAAGGGCATATAAGGCTACTTTACCAAGCATCAAAAAGGTAGCCCTACCTAAATTTGTTAAATCTGGGTTTGAAGATAACTTACCCCACTATAAAGTTTGGACTATTGAAGAATGGACACAGTTCATTATGGATAACCCCGACTATTTGGGTTATGATGAACAACCTCCACAACCAAAGCAACAAAAACCCAAAATCACCATAAATTCACTTGCCGCAGAACATAGAGTTATAGGCAAAGTACTAAGACCTTTGGAAATCCTAAAAGAAAGGATTAGCATAGAAAATATAATTGCAAACCAAAAAGAGGAATACTCTGACATTTACACACGTTGTCTAACCTCTAAATCAAACACCTACACTTATAAAAGACAGAACTATGAACTTAAAGACACGATTCTGTTTACAAAGATAAAAGGAGATTTAAAGGTTTATCTCCCAACCAAACTATTACCAGTATTAGTATGCTATACTCATCTTTTGTTAGTACATAGTGGAGAAGTTAAAATGCTTTTGAATATGCAAAATTTCTTCCACCCTAACCTTAAGAAATATGTTAGAAATTACACTAGATCTTGTTTAAATTGTCAACTTCAAAATTCATCTACAAAACTAGAACAAATAGGAACCTATAGTACAATTTCAAGACCTTTTGAATGTGTAAGTATTGACTATATACAATCCTTACCCCCCTATCGAAGTTATAATCATATCCTCACTATAGTCTGCCAACTAACAGGAATGATTCTTGCATATCCCATGAAATCACTCACATCCCGTGAATTTATAGACAAATTCATGTTTTATTTCTATCCTAACTTCTCCCCCAGATAAATATTGTGTGACAATGCAAAATCATTTCTAGAAAAGCAAAATTTGATATTCTTTGCCTCTATTGGCATCCGAGTTTTGTATTCTACTGCATACTTTTCACCCTCTAAAGGATTGGTGGAAGCTAGCAACAAAGTAATAAAATGGCCAATCATTAAAATTTTGGCGCAAGACTCAACAACCTCATGGTTATATCTACTACCGTTAATAGTCCGACAATATAATTGCACTAAAATACCAAAGACTGGATTTTCACCCATGGAATTATTATTCGGGACACGCAGCTCCCTGTCTAAATTTTTCTTTGGAGCAATAAAACCGGACGAATATCACCCTGAAATAGCTCGCACAGAAGCCTATGTGCAAGACCTCTCGGACGGTATACAAGAAAACTTGGACATTTCAGCAAAAGCTATTGAAAAGGGAAGGGAGGCAAGACTAAAGTATATTAACAAAACCCGCATACACAAACAATTTGATATAGGAGATCTTGTCTTGGTTAGAAATAACACTGTTACACCTGGTGTTAACCCAAATCTTACTCCTATCTATCATATTTCACCCTATAGAGTTTTGGATGTAAGCCCTAACAGTTGCACGCTTGAAAGAATTTCTGACAAGAAGACTGAAATATTTAAATACTCTTTCAACGAAATCAAAAAGTTCAAGCCAATTAACGAACATTTTGACACCCTCCCAGAGGAAATAAGGGAAATTATTACAAAGCCTTATAGTAAACTCACAAATCAAGAGATAGCCACATTAGTTAAAAATGACACACTTCCGCTTATATTCCCGGTCAATTCAAAGGATCCGCAACCAGGAATACGCGCACACTCACCCTTAGAAACACGAAAACAAGCGTCACAAAATAAGAAACCATTAGACTCTGATTCGGACATAGAGGACTCAAGTGCCGATGAGGACATGACACTAGACTCCGTATTTATTACCGGAGGTCGACGACTTAGAAGAATAAATGATAGACATGTCAGATTTAGGAATGGCACAAGTTCACAACCATAATTTACATTTCCATTTACCCTGTAAACTTGTGAACAATATGATAATATGATATTCTAATCTGATAACTAAGTCATCATATTCATGCAAAATTTTCCCACTCAAGGTTATATATCCAGTGGTAAAATATACGTCTTTTCTCTTAAGCGAGGGAGACCGACTATATGCAATACACGTCGACTAAAAAGTCGATCCCTTCAAAAACACTTACATAAAATTGCATATAGAAAGTTTTGATTCTGTATAGTCAAACAGAGTCAAACGATTGACACAGACTGTACAAATATACAAATATACGAATGTTATGAATGTTAGATACGCACCCTGATATATACACAAAAACTATTTAAAACATTTAATACAAATTGTATAAAGTGTACAAACATAGCATTACTATTAGGCAACCTATATATATATGCCTTGAATTGTGATGAGTTTGATTAGTTATTAGAAACTATAACCACTCTACATACAAAAAAATATGTCAAAACTTTAATTATAACTTCGGACAGGAAACGCCCACTCAGAATTTTAGTAGTAGTGAACAATAACGATAACTTAAATTTTACCCTGAAATTGAGTCAGTTCACTATAACATATCCACAAGTGAGGAAATCACCAACCTTGTGAAGTACTACAGTTATCACATAACACGTAAGTCTTAACAGAATATTTTATAAAATTTATAAAATGCAAACTAGATTCCGAAAGCCTATGCCTAGATCACAACGAATTCTACATGAAACCTTCGCGAACCTAGTAGAATATTGTTATAACTTACTTACGATGATTAAAGAAATGTTATCGATTAAAATTAGTTGTGGAATCAGCCAACCCAGTCGTATTGTACGATACTTGCATTGTCGTCTACTTAGAAATACTTATAGAGACGCATACAACCGTTTGGTTATACGGTACAGACAGCAAGAGTATAGAAGCCGGCAGGCTATAACAGACGAATTACGGGCAGTAGCACGCCAAATAGAGAACCTGAGAGACACAGTCCTCCTCATTTCTGGACATTGCACCCTCCCCACTATCCACGAAGAGTAAACTAAATTAAAACCGATTCCTATAATCTGATTTCTAACAATGACTTACGGACGTACCCTAACGATATAAAAGTTTTGCATATGGAAAGTATAAAACCTCTTGTACATATATATATTGATGTAAAATACTTATATTCTCATATATCTCTATGTAATTATTGTAAAATTTATCTTAATTAAGAGCGATAAAAACGATAGGAAATTAATCGCATAAATCCTAGCAGAGATATCAAAAAGAACATAGCAAACAGTTTTGTTATTTATGAAAGTTATCATAAATCAAGCGAATGTAAGCTAGTTTAAGCACCTTGCAAAAATAACAATTTAATTATGCATCTAACTAAATTAAGGAACAGACAGTAATACTTATAGAGTAGCTACGTAAACGGGAGTTTTACACAACATATATTAAATCAGTAAATAACAGTGTATATGTTACTTAAAATCTCTATATTTATTTTAACAAAAGTAGATAATCTTTAGAAAAGGTATAAAATTTTTTTTTGACAAATATTTCTCTTTGGTGAAAATATAAAATTAAAGTGACTGTGAATTTGCAAATAACGTTATATATATAGGTAGATAACTGGCAATTAGAGATAATTTTTTAAAAATATTGCCTTAAAAGATGACAATTATTCAATTAAATGAAAAAGAATTTTTAAATTTTCTGAACTTTACACTACCGTGAACACCATTTTTAAGAAAACTGAATAATAAATGCATTAAATACGAATAATTGTAGTGATTTATAGATAATTGCATTCAAAATAGATAATACGTTATGTTTTTTTTAAAAATGTCATTTAAAAGTAACACACAAGACAGTCATTTTAATGATAAAAATGCAAAAAATAAAAAAAAGTAACAGATCAAAACTTGAAATGTTATTTACTGGCCCGGCTTTTTGCGTTACCTCTCTCTCTCTCTCTCTCTCTTCTCTCTCTCTCTCCTCTCTCTCTCTCTCCTCTCTCTCTCTCTCTCTCTCCCTCCCTCCCTCTCTCTCTCTCTCTCTCTCTCTCTGTTTCTCTTCTTTCACTTTGCTATTTCTACCTCTAGGTCAGTTGTTAATTAAATATTATTTAAAGTGTAAAAAGATTAAACCATTCAAATCTATAAAAAGTCATTCTAATCTAAATTTATATTTTCTAATTTCTATTTAATATTCAAAGGGATATAAAAGGGCAGAAAAATAGCTTAAAACCAACGAACGACTTTTTTAATAAAAATAAAATAGCCTAAAACCTTTCCCAAAAACTATAAGAAGCTTCACTGTAAAAGTGAACCATATCGTTTCAGCGGTTAGCGAGATCCTTCTCTACAGATAAAAAAAGCTTACAACTTTATAAAATTGTTAAATCTTTTCATTTAAAACTCACCCTTCAGTATGTGATTGTATGCAGGGAGGAAATGGATATTTGGCTTTTTATTACATTAGTTCCCAAAGTTAATGACATTTTGTTAGTTGGCTAATTAACTTTGGAGACTTTCATAGAATTTTGTGTATATTTTCATTGTGAATATCCATTAATTTAACGGCTCTTGTCTTATGCCTCTAGTTCCTGGTTAATTATGTAGCAATGGGTGTGCGGGTGGGGCGTTAAGTGTGTGTGTGTGTTAGTGTATACTACGATAGTGTGTGTGTGCGTGTGTGTGTGTGTGTGTGTATGACAAATTGCAATAACTATTCATTTTGGAATAAAAAAAGTAATGTTTATTTTTATGGAAAAACTTTAATAAAATGATTGAATTTTTTGCTGAAGTATATAGCAAATATAATAAATTTTTACTTTTTGAACAATTTAAATCTTAAATATCATTCTTTCTATAGATTTAAGCAATTTTTCTATTGTCTTTATACCGGCTGAAACATACCGAAATTCTGTTAATGATTTTATAAAATAAACCAAACTTTTTCATTACATTTTAAAGAAAGCTCGAAGACAAATATTATTAGAGGTTTATTACAAAATTATTTCCTAAGTATTGATTTTTTAGTTTTTATCTGCAAGCGAAGAAATGGCTTTTTTTCTTATAGTTTAATTGTTGCTCAGACTTTAACGTTAACTTCGTGTTGAATTGAGCATGGCATTTTAATCAAATTTTTTTCTAACTTCTTGGAGCTTTTAAGAAATTATTGTACGAAAATTACTTAAAAAACAAGGAAAGGTAAATAAAAATGAATTCTGAAAAAACCAATTCGTGATCTCTTTAAATCAATTTTGAAAACAGAACATAAATTTTTATTTTACAGTATTTGAAAAACATTATGATAGTAAGAAGATTTCTGACAAATTTAACATCTTAGTTAATATAATTTTGGACATAAGCTGTATACTGGCACATAATAAAACTTCGAGATCGTTAATACTATTAATTGAACGCTAAATGTCGAATTTGTATATATATAAAGGCACATAGCCTAACAACAAGTCAATGTGAGCCAAATTAACTCTACTTGTTGGAAATAAGATTTAGGTTTAAATTTAAAGGGACATAAGAATATTTTACCTCAAAACATTAAGCTTAATGACTATTGTATTGAAATTTAAAAAGGGATGTTAAGCTCTATAATTTTAAAAGGAAACGCTATTTATTCTAAGCCTTATTAATTAAATAAATCTTCCTTAATGAGATTATCCGATCAATGATATTACTTTAATTGCTCGTATTACAAACAGTCTTTACATGAATTTTCTTAAAAATACTTGAATAAGCGTACTTAAATAACTTTGTCTAACGTCAGTCTTTCGGTCTACTTAGATATTGGTTACAAAAAATATATATATGCTATTTACAAGCCCTCTCTATATCACAGCACAATTAAAATTCACGATTAATGCACAGGGATGGATATAAATGAAATTTGGAGAAAAGGTACTGAGGTGCGAGTTCGATTAAATATCTATATATACATAACCCTTAAAAGCTAACAAGAATGAATAAACTGTGACATAAGGCTGTAATTACAGTTGTTAATATACTATTGAGAAAAGAAAAAAATTAGTTCGCTTATGAAGAAAGTAATTGAGATTGAATGAAGTTTTAAATTATGGGCATAAGAAAATACAACCTTATAATCATTTCCTTACATACTAATATCCTTACAGACTAACATGTATATACATAACATAATGGCAAAAGTGTAAATTAATATTTAGTTTTGTACAGTATAAAAAGTCATAACGTCTAATAACAAAAGTCTTTACTACATAGTGATCACTATTTGACTAGTTACATAAAAAATTAGAAAATTTGTAAATTTAGTCACATGTTGTCTAAACTGGTCATTGTCTTAAAACTTGTATGTCATATCAACCAAGCTAACGGTGCCACTTTACGGCGTACGTTTAGGGAACATAGGACCCCGACGCCGAGGGACTCCCTCAACGCCGGAATCCTCTGTCCTGTTGTTATCTGAGGAACGCGTAGCCGAATCAAAGCTATTTTCCGCTGACGTTATCTCTTCCAAAATGGCAGGAGTTGGAGTACGCATGGAGCGGCGCAGACGTTCCAAACTGAGAACTCTCAGTGGCGTAGGGTACTCGATCTCATCACTCACCGCATTAAATCTAATGGGCGGGAGATCAACTTCCTCAAGATCGTCGAACAGTGGGACTATACTATCCACATCCTAAAATAAGAAAAGGGACATTAATAGACAAACATTTTAGTAAACGTTCACGAGAAATGTACCAACGCTTATCCATACATGTTTGCGAGTCAATTTTTTTTCAAGATTATTAAATAATTTATCCAGAATCTTAATGTTGACCATTAGGAAGGAACTACACCATAGTTAAAGTAAAATTATTGTCTATAAGCATAGCTAACCGCGCTAAAAATCCTAGTCTAAGTTACGTAATTTTTGCAGCGAAGAAAATAAGAATATTATAAGAGCTTATCAAACTTACCTCAGACAAATCAGCTGCAGATGGAGACTCAATGCGACTAAGGCACATAATAGAGCTCAATGAAGAGCTGTCGCTGGATCCCTCAGCTGTCCTCTCAGTACTGGCCCGATTACACCTCCCCATAGTTGTGTAGAACCGCGTCAGGGGGATTGAATTTGTCGCCTAAAATATAACAGATTTTATTAGCTTAATCGCAACACTAAAATAGAATCCAGGAAAATCAGGAAATGAGAATGCCTAAAATCCTGTAAAGCTATATGCTTAGGTAGCGACTCAACCCACTTTATAATAGAATTAAAATCTTAAAACGGTTCAAAAATGCTTACGCAACCATACATTTTAAGGTTAACATTCTACCAATATAAGACTTTTAGTTGCAAACACCTCTAAATTCGTGTACAAAGGTACGGCCTCTTTCTGAAAATTAATATAGAAAAACTAAAAAGCATCGATACTTACATGAAGACGCTCTGATTGATCAAATATCAATGGGCGGAAGCCAGGACTTCCTGACGGGGTGTCCAATCCCGCAGGCACATTACTTCCAGTAACTCGATCCTCGGTGGCAGATAGGCGGTGTACAGCAAACAGCCCAACTCTGGAC
Organism: Acartia tonsa; assembly: GCF_053477335.1. Classification (NCBI taxonomy): domain Eukaryota; kingdom Metazoa; phylum Arthropoda; class Copepoda; order Calanoida; family Acartiidae; genus Acartia; species Acartia tonsa. The sequence goes on from NC_137272.1 coordinate 32,745,916, forward strand.
CTCACCTCGGCTGGAGTTGATGGACTAGCAGAGGGAGCCTAAAACAAAAAGAAAACATTAAAGTCTTGAAATAACATTCAAAACCCCAATGAGAAGCGTGCGGCACGAGCAGACTCTCAACCTTCCCAGAGGGAAATAATATTAGCTTGCTAATTAAGATTATAGTAAAAGTTAACTGGTATCTCAATTTGATTGCGGTAACCGAGCGGATTTCTCTGGTGACATAAAACGACGACAAGCGGTGAGCGATATATATGGAAGAGCCGAAAGTCAACGTTGAGGAAGTGAGAATAGGACAGAACAATCCTGCAACAACATGATGCTTTACTAGACAAAACGGGTGGCTATATAAAAAAAAAAGAATACAAAACAGAAAAAAAATATATACAAAAGAAGAAAAACTCACCTGTGTATCTGACAGAATATCATCCATCACAGAAGACGCGGCTTCATAGATGCCTGTATCCGACGGCTCCACGGTTGGCGACGTAACTCCAGATCTAGTCCTGTTACCGCAGTGAAGAAGCTCAATGGTCCGGACGCCTATATCACGGAGGCGCGTACATACATCTCTTATCCAGCGAGCCAGCGACCTGTCTGAGGTGTTATCTAAACGAGTTAGAGTCTCAAGCCCTACAGCACCGAAGAAGACAACTAAGAGAGCACAAGAAAATAAGCCTAAACCCAACAACATGTTGAACAAGCCATCCATGTTGAGTGCGTCCAGACTCGTCTTCTGGTCTCTCCTCGACTCGGCAGACCAAGAATCACCTCCGACAACATCGTCACCAATGTCACCGCAGGAATTCCGCATCACCGAATTGAGGAGAGACCAGATGATTTGTATCGTTCTACTAAGCATCAGTGAGAGATGCTCGTTGCCAAACATCTCCCCTTGATCCCTTTCGGACTCTACAGTATCAAAAGTACTCCCATAGTCATCAACGTCAGCAAGGCTTGGCATCCCAGACGCGTCGCTGTACACTGAACTCGTCTAAGGAGGTTTCGAGAAGCAAGGAATTGGCGAGAGTGGCCGCAGCCGCTCTCATCGACTCCTCAAATCTCTCCTTAATATTCTGATGCGCGTCCAGGCTGTCCGGAATATACATAATGAGCGGATGTAAATTTAAAATAAAGGACTAGTGATTCTGAAAGGCAATATAGTAAAATTAATTTTATGAAAAAGACTGTACACACGAACATTTTTTTTTATCCAGTATCTAAAGCAACTATGGTCGAGCTACCTAACCATTAAAACTTTGATTTATCATTTAAAAGTAAACTTACCTAAGTTAACGAATGTGTAATTAATCTTACATAATTCAACGCTTAAAAATAGCTATCGTTAAGCTATTTAAACATCAAAACTTTGTTTTATCATTTAAAAGCAGATTCAATTAAGTTAAAGAATGTGTAATTAATTTTACATGATTCAACGCTTTCAAATAGCTATCGCTGAGCTATCAAAACATTTTCAGTATGATGTATCAAGCAACTAAAACTTATGTACTAGCTAAATCTGAATATTTTCAATGATGTTTTAAAAGTACCTATAACTAAGCTACCTAAAACATACTCTTATGAATTACTTATTTAAAAGTACCTACGATGAAGCTAGCTAAATATAATTTTTGTAAGCGACCATTTTAAAATAAATATGGTTGAGTTACTTGTAACGTAAATAACCTATTAATTAGACGTCATTATAACTGAATTAAGTAAAACGAAAATCTTATTTTAAAATCTATAGCAAAATTGTTTTAGAAGATTTAAGTCAATATTCAATAAATTTTGATTACAAAAGGGGACGCTGTAATCAAATGTTAAAACGAATAAAATGATGGAACATATCTGTGTCAATATAAGTTTTGCTTACGATGAACAAATTTAACTTTTGCAGATGGAAAACGTAAACAAAACAAGGTACGTCAATTTACCTGATGATTCAGATATGTCCTATCAAAACTACAAATATTATATAAAACAAAATTGTCATAGATTGAAGATATACCCATATTATTTCTAACCCACTTTTGATCAAAAATATAGTGATAAAGGCCTTATCGACGAAGAAAATAAACTTCCTGAGTCTTAAATAGTGGCTAACGAATGCAATAATGGGCATATCAACAATCTATAACATAAAAACATTTATATAAAACAAACGAGTTACTATATTTTATCACTTTTATATAAATTCTCTTGAAACTAGCTGTAAAATTAAACACTCGAACGCAAGCTCCGCTCGCAAAGACAATTGTTGTTAAAATGAGCATAATTATTGGGCCGCCAGCTATTTATAACCTCGCTCAAATCCAACCCCTATCACTTTTGACCGCCCAAACATAAACAAAGGGTTGACAACTTATTGTTACGTAAATTTTAATTACGGACGTCGAACGATATATTTCATAGATATTAAGTCTAAAAGGTATACTTGACAACGATGTAACATAAGACATTAGTCTTTAAATTGATTAAAATTTATTCATGTTAAAAATAAAATGAAATACAGCTAATACCAACAATGATATAAACCATATGTACATATACAAAATATACAAACAAGGGTTACCAACTATTGTTAGTAAAACCTTATACTTATACATATATACGAGCAATGTAACCAAAGAAATTAATACGATATGTAAATATTAATTGTACTTATAATTTTTATATAAAATATTGTTTAAATTCAGGAAACAGTTATATTTAACAGAAATAGAGATAACTAATCAATCCATTATAGGTCTATCTGTAACGAAAAGAATTTCTATAATATCCCAGGGATAAAATGATTAATAAAAGATTATTAAAAGTTCTTTTGTTTAGATTACCATAGCCAGAATACCCCAAGGAACCGGTTGGAGCACGCGCACTAACTCTTTTTAGGATCTACCATGGACCAGCCTGGAGATAACCTAGATGATCATGGAGTATTGGAGCCCTACCACCACCCTACCTTGGACGGATTGCAGTTGTGTTCCTGTCAACACCTTGACGCTATAGACGAGAACAACAACATTATCACCACACCAGAGTACGATGGATTCTCAGAGAACCTGTCCATCACCATTAGGAATTTCTTGTTAAATACAGCCCTGAATACCAGAGAAGAGAGTAGAGTGGAGACCGATAGTGACATTAGCTCTAGCAGCACCCTATCCCTCTCTACTGATGACCTCAATCAACTCTACTATGACCTGGAAAACCACTCAATCACCTTGGACGAGAATGGCAACGAGGTAGCACAAGTGGACGCCCTTAGCTACATATCTACCTCAACCCCAACCTCAGTCTACACTTCGAAAGAGAGCATTTCACCACCTAGTTCATCATCAGAAGAAGCTGAACTATCCAGAATAACCAACGCAAAAACATTTATTGATGTGACAGTGTTAGATAAAACTAAACCCCTCAAGAAAAGAATGTATTCTATTTGGGAGGTTTATCATCTTGTATACCCAGCCATGAAAATACGCAAAGCTTACTTTCTTAATGGAAAGCGTATTTAACGTAGCTTGGAATACATACTTATAGTTTATTATATATGCCTATACTGGGACTACTAAACTTTTTCTTTTTCTCTTTTTTCTTTTTTAACAACTTACCCCCATTGGAGATGCGATCCTCAATTTTCAAATTCTTTGAACGTACATATAAGACTTTTACAGAAATGCTTCGCATCCACAGCTATCTATCTATGCTTGATATAAAGTCAACACTTTATAGAGCAGATTATGAATATTTGATTGACGCGTGCCCTGCAATTATCTAGTAGCAATCAGGGGCAAGACACAATTACTTTAGCTAGGCCCAAGGCATTATTTGTATCAATTTATGCATTCATAGGCCTATCTCTACCTATATGACACCATATATGGGTAACGCTAGCCTATTCATGGTAATTTGTATGTGATTTGCTAATAGTATATGTTTATTAAAGACATTATGTTTATTGTTAAAGTAATCATGTAAATAATCAGTACAAATATGTATGCCTACAACCATGCCTGATTTACGTCACATATTAACACACAGACATTTAATTGTACAGACAAACACTAAAATCCTGGTCCAAAGCTAATGTTATAGCATGTACCTCTTAAATTTAGTTAGTTATTTATTGACTCCCCTACCATCAACTTCTCTTTCTGGCTTTAAAAGGTAATGACTTAGTTGTTTGGCATGCATTGTAGTTTAAATTTAGGCCCCTTAGTACTTAGCATGAATTGAGCTTAGGCCTTGTGTTAGAACTCTAACACTTAGCACAATTCACTGCTTGGGACTTAGGGCACATTTCTGTCCTACTCTACTTATAATTTTAACACTTATCCTGTAAATATTTTCATACTTAACTTATGCACTTGTAATATAAATACACTTTATAAAAACATTTTCCTTCCTTAATACTTAATATACTTATATAATTCTGATCGAATATCAAAACCAACCATTTATTCTTAGATTAAAGCAACATAATACTTCGCGTGGGTCTTTTGTTGAGCTTCCACCAGCTCAACCAAATTCGTATTATACTTGTGGGAATAGAGGGTTAAGCATTCTAAACAAACGAACCGACGATGAGAATGTCTATGTGTATTGCAGTAAAAGTAGGTTTTTAGTAGTACTCATAGAAGAGCGGTCTCCATACCTAAATTTGGACAAACGCCCCATTCGCACACACACTATCTATCTATCTATCTATCTATCTATCTATCTATCTATCTATTTATATTTCAGATGGAGCCAGGGCCTGATGTTACATCAAGGATTTGTTGACTGCTCAAGAGCTCTGATACTTCTACCCCTGGGTGGGTAAAACTAATTTAATCATTCTTTTTTTTTTAACTATGGATTGTTCTTTTGTCCGTTTGTACACTTAAATCCATCTTCGGAGCAAGCAGCTACGCATAAGACATAAGCCCTAGGGAAAATGGCATTTATTCTTTATCTTAAAGTAAGTTTTTTGTCTGAAGCTAAAGAAGCAGCTAATCTGAATTGATCTTACTTCTTAGAAAAGCTTAATAGATGTTTTTGGAGGTTTTAGTGTATTTTCATGACCCCCTTCGCCCTACCCTAGAGTCTAAGGGCGTCAGTAAATTATTGTAGTAAGTAATCAAGAGGTTTTTAGAAATGACGGTCCATTCGCAGCTACAAAGCCATCCTTAGATAAAAAGTTTTTTGTTTGAAGCTGAAGTTTTGGTTCATTAAGATGATTATCCAAACGGTCCAAACACAAATTATAATCTACAGAAGGGGTAATTTTATATATCATCATTGGGAATAAATCAATTAAAATCCCTGGGTACTTACAGTTATGTCATAATGGAACTTTTTATTTAATTGAGAATTTGCAGACTAAGTTAGTCATGAAATAGCTTTACACTTAATAAATTGATATCCATATTAATAAGATAGTGCAAATGTTTATTATGGCTGGTACATGGGGTTAGATTGATTACCTGATATAAACAAGGATGATTAAATTCATTAAAAGAGTAGCAATTAAAGCTAATTTTTAAAAGCTATTAAAATTGAATTTATTCTATTCCCTATGACGCCCCCCCCCCCCCCCGTACTTTTTCTTGGGATTTATTGACAGCCAGACAGACTGGAATAAAAACTTGTAGAGAAGCTACAATGCAAAATTTTATTAGTATCTAATAAACATGTTTTAATAGTTTGGGCTATGACATGGTATTATTATTATAGAGTATTTTTGGTGAGGGCCATAAAAAAAATATTTGCAAAAATTAAGGGCTTTGAACTAGACAACTTGGAGGTAAATTTTATGGAGTAATTGGCATAATGTAAAATATTTCGCCTAGTTGTTCAAATATTTACAGAACAGAAAAATATATTCCCTTCTTCACTATAAATGAAAGTATGTTATTGTCCTCACTGTTTAATAATCTTGTTACTTTTTACCTGGGTAATGCACTTTAGGTTTATTTATTCATTTGATGGATTTATACCAGATTTAATAACATATGAATGTAAATCTAGTAAGGAAGAGCTAAAATTTATAGACCTAAAACTTATCAATTTTAAAATAATGTGAAGTAGTTTTTTTCTCTTGCTAAATCTGCCCACGGTGCTCTAACCCTGCGGCGATACCCAGAAGTACCCAATATAACCTAAACTAACCCGATCTAAAGTAATATACACAAACAAAATTTTAAAAAAAGCCGTAATTTTTTAATATAGTTCAAAATTTGTATGTGTTTTCAGACAGAACTTTAAGTCCATGCTATCCATTTGGGGAAATAACCTTGCGGGGCTACTTTGACCTTTACTTAACCTAACCTAAAATAAGCATTGAAAATACGCGTTTTTTTCTTTCCTCAAAAAAGTGAGTCAGTTGTAATAGGTATTCATTTGAATTACAATTTAAGAAAAAATTTTGAAGCAATATCTAAAAGTTTTAGATACTTCGTCCATGATTTTTATATCCATCAAATGCATATATTAATCATGTTTTTCACCTATAATGGATTTATCATTACTTGGATCTTTCATCAGATTTTCATGGTCTCTATTAAAGTGAAACACGCAGTGGGCTAAAATAACAATTCATCCCTTCCCCTCACATTACCCTAATCGATCCCCTCCTACTGGATGAACGAATTGACCAATTAATGACAGGTTGAATAGCAACCTAAATTGACGACAATTTTTCCCTGTCATAATATCCACGTATATTCTATATCCATTATTGTGCATCTTATGTTGATCAAATTATTTATTTACCTTGCAAACGGGCTTAGTGTGAAGCTACTCTACAACTCAATCATGTTAAAATGTGTAATGTTTTACAGGGAGGGAGGAGACATTGGACTGTAAACTATAATGGTACCCAAAAAGTTTTATAAGTCTGTCTTTCAGATGCAAGCAGCATTTACAATTGATTTAGGCATATTAAATAATAAATTATTTCAAACTTATCATGAAGATTCATTTTACAGTTACTTAAATCTTTAAGAAAGAGTAGCGAAAATATATTTCGGAGATTTATTCAAAACATGTCGATATTCAAAACTATATCAACAACTAATTTTTATATGATATAATCGGCCAATTCTTCTGATTTTTTAATAAAGTTTCTATAATGTAAGTTTGTCCGTTTTAAGAATTATGTACTCTTTTTGGAGAAAAAAACGTTGTTCTTATATTTTTCTGTTAGTCTGTCTGATCTATTAAGCTTCGCTCTTATGGATGTTGTCTTATCTTTGTATAAAGATTTTTCAATGAATATAATTAACAAAAAGTAGATTTGTGTACATATTTCGGTCTGAAATGTTGAATTGATTTTTTGGTGATTTTCCTCAAAGTTCATAGTCGAGCTCAAAACTCCCTTCTTCTTAATTTTAAATTAATTGAAAAAAGGATAGGTAATTTTAGTGTGTTTGTGTTTTCCTTTAGGTTAGGTAATGTTTAGTTCAGGGTAGCCCCGCAGGGGTTATGTATATAGTAAAAATAATACCCCAACCGTATTTCCAATTAATTTCAAATACAAGGGTTGTATGCTCGCTAGACACTTTGATGAAAAGCTCCAATTCTTTTTCAGCTCGATCAATCTACATGTGTGAACCCGTGGCGAAATGTTCTTTAGTGGAGACAGCCTTCCTTCTCTTGGTTACTGTTTCTATGGTAAAAGATTTTTAACTCTATTCAATGTACAAATGGGTATGAACCTTCTATTTAAGAATTACAATAACTGTAAACCAATATAGAATTTAGTAGAATTAATTCTACATTTTCAGTAGGCATGATAGTCTATTCACTAAGTCTGTCCGTCCGTGCAGCTAAGCAGGAAATGTGATAATTTCGGCTGCTATTTAAAATAGACAGATTAATTCATGTACATATCCCTTAGCAAGAAGCAACCAATAGACAACTCACTTTATTATGTGTTTTTTAAAGGTTTCGAGATTATCTATTAATATGTATCATAATTCCTCCCTTTGTCTATTTGTCCATCAATAATGCTTCGATCCTTATGGATGTTTTTATCTTTATTTTTATACTAAAAAATTGCCACTTGTTTTAAAGTGATGATTTTAATTTGTTAGTTGACATTCCTGACATCACTAGTTTTCTGGTCTATGGAAAATTGACCTACCTATGGATATGGTTTCATTAAGTTTTAACCTAACTTGTCAAGAAAGGGGTTCAAAAAAGAAAGTGTAGGGTTATTTATGCAACTACCTATATATTATTTTTTTCCAGGTAAATTTGTTGACAACAGTTCTAAATGATACACCAGTTTATCCAGTTTTTGAAGATAATGAAATCAGAACTTTTAAGGTATAAATGTCTTAAAACTAAAGTAACAGGATGCTATTTGTGTTTGTCTGTCTGTCTTTTTGTCTGTTTGTACCAAAGGATCTCGCTAACCGCTGAACCGATATGTTTCTTCATTAAATTGAAGCTTCTTATAGGTCCAGGAAAAGTTTTTAACTATTTGAGGGTATCCCACCCTCTCAATAAAAAATGCCACCCCCTAAAAATATTTTTAAAAACTTTTTCTTTTTAAAATCCACATTAAAAAAGGGGGGTAAGGGAACGACTTTTCAACCTTTTACTTTAAGTGGCCTTAGAGACTTCTAGAGGCGTAGCCGCTAGTATATACTAAAATAAATAACAGGATGTATGTCTGCTAAGATCCCGCAAACGGCTTATATTGGAGAAAACATGTAGTAATTTACCCCAACTTCCTCTTAGATCGAAGCCCATTAAGGCTATGACGAAGTAATTAGTTTAAAAAGAAACAAGGAGTCGGACAATTTTTGATATCCATAGTTAGCGCAGCAAAATAAACAATTAATATATTCAAATAAAAACGAATTAATTTGATGATGGATGCATGTTTTCAAAAGGTTAAATGGGTAGGTTGGTTAATTAGGTCTATTGTAAATGTCTAATCAACTCATTAAATACATTTTAAAAGATTAATATGGCGTTACATTGGTATTGTCATGACCTAGCTTTAGAGAGACTATAAGACCTTTTATTTTAGGAAAATCCTCACTGCATAGCTTTTGGAGTTTTTATGATATGGTAAGTTGTTTTCTTACTATCAGCCTCTATCTGTAATAGGAGCTGAGATAACAGTGAGAGTTGAGGGCGTACAACAAATCTCCCAACACCCCTGATCAATATAGATCCTAAGAGGCACCTGACTGTTCATTTTCGAGAAGAAAAAAGTTTACTCATATTGGACTTGCCTATCTTTCACAGTGCCTTCGAAGGTGCTTTGACTTTAGTGTCAGAACCTAAATTGGGACATAGTGCATTTCATTACCCTAGGTTAGGTAACTTCATTTCACTTTTCAATAAAATCTAAAATGCTGCGGTTTTTGAGAAAATTAGATTTAAAAATTTCAAGTTCAATTTTCACCCACTAGGAGTTACCGCATAATCATGACAAGAAAAGCAAATATTATTTATTTAAAATTTTGAACAACTTTGCTTTTATAAAGTCAGTCATAAAACCTCTCTATATATGATTTATTTAAGGCTGAATTTCCGTGACCTTAGCAAAGCAATTTATAAAAATGGCCATAAATTAACTTACTTCAGGAGTGGTTTTATGAAGAACTTTATAAAAGCAAAGTTGTTCAAAATTTTAAATAAATAATCTTTGCTTTTCTTGTCATGATTATGCGGTAACTCCTAGTGGGTGAAAATTGAACTTGAAATTTTCATGTTTAATTTTCTCAAAAACCGCTGCATTTTAGATTTTATTGAAAAGTGAAATGAAGTTACCTAACCTAGGGTAATGAAATGCACTATGTCCCAATTTAGGTTCTGACACAAAAGTCAAAGCACCTTCATTTGCACTGTGCTTTTTTTATGAATATGTAATTTTTTTTATTTCCAAATCTAAATAATGAATTTTAAAGTTTAAAGACTGTAAAAATAGAGAAAAGAGTGATAATACCCATTGGTTTCTCCTTTAAAAACATATGAATTTAGTATTTGATTAAATAAGACGAAGCCCAGTCTGTACCACTTTTGATTCCTGTGACGTCATATAATAAGGGAGATGAGAGGAGAAGTGGGAAAGAAAACCCTTAAAAAAGAGATGGAGAATTCCTCATTTTTATTACGTCACAGGAATCAAAAGTGGTGCAAAAGTGGTACAGATTGGGCTTTGTTATTAAATATAAATAAAGCATTATTTCTTAATCAAATTGAAAATAGGGTGTGGTGTTTTCTTAATGCCTGCATCTGCATACAGGGCCTTTACCTGCGGGGGGTGGTAACCCTGCAGGGCTACTCTGTACTCTATATAGCCTAAATTAAAATACAAACAAACGAAAAACTAGCTCCCCTTATTTACCGCGAGATTTTCTTTACTCGACTTGGTACTTTGAGGGATACCACCAACTAGTATAAATGTAATGGATTTAGTTGTAATAAAACTTCTTCCAATCAGACAAACTCACCCTCCTAACATGAAACCTACAGAGTAGCTTTGCTGTTAACAAAAAAAAACTTGTCAAAATAATATGTGACACGTTTTAAATTTTGAAGTAAACCTTTCACAAGTTTTGACAAAATTTTCAATACATTAAAGTTGGGTTCTAGTAACAATATGTCGTTGGTGATTTAACACAAAAATATTTTTAGGAAGGTTTGATAATTATCAGGGATGGGATCTAAAGGGATAAGGCTATGGCTAATTAAGGCACAAAATTACCCTTTCCGTTGATTAAAATTAGTTGTTGAAACACTTAACTTAACCAATCAAAATAAGAGAACGTTATTTAAAAACATTGGAGACTAGTATAATAAAGAGCCCATTGTCCCCTCACTCTCTGAATAAAATGACTTATAGCGAATTTCCATTAGAATCTCTACTGTGATACTAAATTGTGATATTAAATATTGCTAGGAACCAGCATTTTATGTAGTGACAACTTTGGTGGCAGATTAAATTCAGGGAAACTAGGGATTCTTGACCGTTTTTATAAAAGTGTTTTATCAAGCACAAAAAAACATTCCTTTTATTTTTTTTTTAATGTAGGTCAGTTAGGTTAGGTTAGGTTATATTAGGTAAAGGGTACCCTAATGTATAAGACCCGCAGGCGCTAGGCATAGGAAATAAACTATCTCTCCCATATTTTCAATTTACTTCAAAAATAAAAGTTGGTTGTGACTGTGATCTCTATTCTACGGATACTTTATTATCATAAAAGATTTTAGACTCTTCAGAAAGAAAATCAAAAATATTCAACAAGCAAATTAAAAACAGAAAAACGGGTAATTTAAAGGGATAATTTGAATCATAAAATTAAATCATTATGTTATGTAATAGAATAAGTAATATAATGTTTGTAAGTGTTTCTATCTGATTGATGCGAAGGATCTAGCTAAACATACTGATTTTTTCCTCTTTACAGTAAAGCTTCTTTTTGGTCCAGGGATGGTTATAACTAGAACCCACCCCACCCCATCAAAACTACTTATTTTAAAAAAGGTGACGTAAACAGTTACGTACTATCCCTCAAATTCCTGTTTGAAAATTGTTAAACCAGTATAGACAACTTGTGAAAAAAAAGTTGGAAATAAGATAAAAGGTTTATGGACAGTTTATAAAGTTAACAAGGTTTTGTGTCAAATTTAGACATTCATGAAGAATTCATAGTTGTCAGTCAATCCGTAAGGCACCCTCTAGATTTTAATCGGAGGGAGTGTAGGGGGAGGACACTAGTAAAATGTAGGTTTTTTAGCCAAAAAGATGAATACTCAGGAAATTCGACCTGTTATCATTTATTTATACCTAAATAGAGAGCCCTACGTCTTTATTTAAATCATAAGTGCATTAAGAGATATAAGTTTTCCGGAATTTTAATGTAGGGAGTAGATTTGAAATCTGCATCAAATTTTAAGGATTTTTTATAAAATTCGTTTTTTGTAAAATTCTTTATCTAAAAGCGAAAATACATTTTAAGTTAATTAATTTTGACCAATAGGATAGGTGGATTTTAAACTACCTGCGCTCTAATTGGTTGAATGATGTACGACATCCAATCAGAGCGCAGATTTTTTAAATCCAACAATCACAGATGCCAAAATTAATTAACTTAATTTGTATTTCCGCTTTTAGATAAAGAATTATACAAAAAACGAATTTTATAAAAAATCCTTAAAATTTGATGCAGATTTCAAATCTACTCCCTACATTACAATTCCGGAAAACTTATATCTCTTAAAGTGCATAGCCTAATTTTTTTCATATTTTTTATATTTTATACCTAATAAAACCCTCTATTTTCCAAAAATCTAACATCATTTCAACAAGTTTTATTCATTTATTTTATATGAAGTTCTTTTAAATCCACAATAATATTTGTTTTGTATAGAAATACATTTAATAAACTAAGATGGCATTCAAAATTTTAAAAAAATTTCAAAGTATATGAAGAGTTCAACTAAATTATAATAGCAATTCAGATCCTCATACTGGAATAGGTCACTAGGACAAACAGACATTAACACTTACAGAATAATCATAATATATATAAATGTCTAAAAGTTAAAACAAAATTGAGTAAATTTGTTGAAAATCTTGACGTAAGGACATTCTGGTAACAACATTACAGTTGCTACGGTTTCTAAGTTATACCTACCAAAGCTAAACTACTACAGGAATCACCATGGAAAGTTTGAAATCGATAAGACAATTCTAACATGTCTAAATTAACTGGAAAAAGCTCTGGACGGACCGAACCTAATTATAGAAAAGTTTCACTTTTAATAAACACATCACTTTAAATTTATAATTCATAATTACAAATATGTTTTACAATAATTACAAAGACAGGTTGGTTCCTTCAGATTTATAAAATCTAAGCCTTCCTTTGCACCAGATTTTACAAGCTTAATTTTCACTATATCTTGGCAATTCTTGTCTTCTTCCACAAGCTACACAAATTATTTTTCGAGCTTTTAAATGATCTATTGCAAAATATGGTAGTTTGATATTAATGAATCAATCACACTAAGTATGAATTTTATTACTAATAAGCTTCCCGGATTTTTCATTTTTGACTCGTGGATTTTTAAAAGCGAAGCTTTTCTATAATTAGGGTCGGTCCGTCCGTACGTCCGTCCGAGATAGATAGCTTTTATTCGTTAATTTAGGCATGTTAGAATTGTCCTATCGATTTCAAACTTTGCATGGTGATTCCTGTAGTAGTTAGGTACGATTTAGAAAGCGTAGCAACTCTATAATCATTACATGAATTTATACCTTTTTTTCCAAGAAAAAAATATACTCAAGTTCGAATGCAGTTTATTTTTTAGGCTATGCACTTATGATTTAAACAAAGACGTGGGGCCCTCTATATAGGTATAAATAATTGATATCAGGTCGAATTTCCAGAGTATTCTTCTTTTTGACTAAAAAACCTATATTTTACTAGTGAGGAGGGAAGTTAGTAAAAGTGACTGACTCAGATTATGACGTCAACAAAAATTAACCAATGAGAGGCCAGTATAAACTTTAATTGACCAATGGTGAAATTATTAGTGGCCTCTCATTGGTTAATTTTTTTTGACGTCATTATCTGAGTCAGCCACTTTTACTAGCTTCGGGAGGGTGGGGGGGGGCCGGGGGGGTGAATAATACCCCTCTCAATTATATCAGCTTTTGATAGAGTTAGATGGTTAGAAATTGTATCTATTTGTCTATGTTTATATAGTATCATCTATCTATTATTGTATCTATCTATCTATCTGTCTACCGATCTAACACTTTGTCTAGGTATATGTCTTCTACATAATATATCATTCTATCTATAGATATATAACTTTATAAATAATTTTAAAAGCTATTGTTCCATCTCAACTCAAGACTACTTTATCAAACTAAAATCTTTGTACACAGGCCAAATATATATTTCTAAAACAGAAGTTTTCATTCTCAATCGTCCTGTAAAGGAAAAAAACACAAATCAGTAAATAATACATACAAAAAGTCTATTTTTGAAAAATCTGAATAAGACATTTAACGTTTCTTTTTTCTTTTTGCTTTATTGAATTGTAAAGATGCATCGCATCTTTATAAAAAGTAAATTTATCTATCATTCTGTCTATCTATCAGTTTCTCTATTCATCTTTCTATATTATATCTATTCATATAGTATCTATCTATCTATTTACATGTCTTTATTTTTACTTATTAATCTATCTATTTTTTTAAGGTTCAGTAGTATAACAGTGAATCTTGGCCCAACATTTCTCAGGAATCATCTTTAAACCTAAATATCTAGAATAAAACACTAGAGGATGAAGGGGTTAGATAATTGTATGACCCCTTCACGATACACTTTACCGACTTTCAATTTGGTCTTTGAAAATCCACCAATAGCGATGGGAATATTAACATATAGCCAAGTCGATACAAAAGAGCAGAAAGTAACTTACTAGCAGACGAAAAAGGACCACAACAGGGGGATCCATATAGATGTCTGGTTATACATCTATACTATATAGATTTAATCCTAAATATATAGTAATGGGATGATCATTTTTGTTTCTGTTCAATTTAAAAAATATAATTTTTTTGGTTTTCCTTCTATTGCATTTGGACCATAAACTAGAATTAAACAAAACTGTATTTTGTTGTTAATTTCAGAGTAAGTTAGGGTAATAGAAAATTTGTCCGATCCCCACAGGGTTAGAGCACCAGGCAAATGCTCGTAAATGTTTTTCTTTAAAAAATAAAGCTACTGAGTACGGGAAAAAGTTGAAAACCAAGGATCTAAAGGGATAAGACAATTGCCAATAAATTTATGTACATTCCCAATGATGATACACAAATAACCTGTTCTGTAGATAACAATAAGTGGTTGGAACGTTTAATAAACCCACTAATAAGGATTCATTAAAAGTCCTCAAAGTTGTTATGCCAACAAATAAGAAAACCTCATTATAAAACGATGGGGACTAGTGTTTTAAAGAGCCCATTGTCCCTATCCTTCCCTTCATTAAAAACCTTTTTTTAAAAAAAGACCTAACAATGTGTGAACAATTTGGAAGCTTTGTAATTATCATTACTTATCTGCTTTTTTTGCGTGTTATTTCTGATTAAAATAACAAGGATGATAATATACAAAATAAGAAAACAAATTAGTATCAATATATTTTCTCGTATTCATTCGAATCCAGTGGATAGGAATTGGTTTTCATCCATACGAAAAAACTATGTCTAGCATCGTATTATATCCAGATTTCTACGAATATAAAAATGTACAATCATAAGATTAAAACCAGTTTTTTTAGCCGGTAATAATTGTACATTTTTTATCCGCGGAAATATATACGATGCAAGAAATAACTATTAATGGTTATGAGTTCAAAGAAAAAAAAATATAAGCATATTATTAATCTTCTTTAATAAGAGTTTATATTTACTTCGACATTAATCATAACTAAACCTTAATCTTATATTTAACGTCTGTACGAGGGTGGTGGCACCCCTCCTCCCCCTAAAAATAAATATAAACCTCCCGAAAAACTATGAGAAGCTACATTGTAAAGGAGAACCATATCAGTTAGCGAGATCCTTCGGTAGAACAGACATACAGTTCTCTTGGGAGGGTGGTGGTACCGACCCCCCCACCCCCCTAAAAATAGTTATAAACCTTCTCAGAACCTATGAAAAGCCATTTTGTAAATGAGAACCATATCAGTTAGCGAGATCTTTAGGTGCAACAGACATACAGTTCTCTTGGAAGGGAGGTGGTACCAACCCCCCCCCCCCAAAAAAAAAAAATAGTTTTAAACCTTCTTATGGCCTATGAGAAAGCTACATTGTTAAGGAGAATCATATCAGTTAGCGAGATCCTTCGGTAAACAGACATTACAGTTTTTCTGTTTCTTAAATATTTCAATAAAATGTCATAAAATATCAACACAAAATTGTATAGCTTAAAAAATCCACCTACAACCTTAACAAGTCGGTAAGATACCTCTTTCGTCATAAAATATTGATTAAAGTGACGTGTAAATCTTATACATAGAAATGTTTCGTTCCAGGCCTTTTAATATACACGGGGCCATTAATCATGGAGTTAAATAGTGGCTTCACATTTATCATTATAATGACAGGGAGGGAGGGGACATTGGGGTGTTTATCATACTAGTACCCAAAGTTTTATGAAAACGTTTCTTATTCGTTGGCCTAACAACCTTGGGTACTTTAATCGAATATTGATTGGTTGGTTCGTTAGGTTGATCGTCCAAACGTTTCAATCACTAATTGTAATCTACAGAAGGGGAAATTTTGTGTATCAACATTGGGGATGTACATTAATTTATCAGCCATTGTCTTATCCCTTTAGATCTCTGTATAACTGACAGGAATATGGGGATTGGTCTTTTTGCCTAGCTTTAATTATATTGTTTAATTAACACAGGGAGGGAGGGGACATTAGGCTGTAAATTATACTGGTGCAATGGTTCGTTGGCTTAAAAACTTTGGGTACTTTTATTGAATTTGTATTAGTTGGCTTAAACTTGCAGTGGTCAAACTTTTTAACTAATAATTTTGATCTGCAGTAGGTTTGATTTGTTTATTATCATCGGGATAAGCAACAATTTTTGTTATCCCTTAATACATCACAATCAGTTTACATACTTTCTTGATAATTTACATTATTATTATCGCCTCGTTAAGAAATAAAAGTTAGGAGGAGATTAATTTTATCATCATTGTCCTATCCCTTCAATGCAATATGTAATTAAGGGTTTCACACCATATATCAATTCAAAGAGTAAGAATTTGTAATCAGGGGGATCTAAAGGGATAAGACAATGGCCAATAAATTGAAGTAATGTTGATAAACAAAATTACACTTCTGTAGATTATAATTAGTGGTTGAAACGTTTGGATCTTTAACTGAATGAACCAAACAATAAAATTTCAAAAAAGTTCCCAAGGTTAATAAGCCAACAAATAAGAATACGGTATTATAAGACTTTGGGGACTAGTGTAATATACAACCCAATGTCTTATCCCTCCATGATGTTTATTAGCGCAGCTACTCTATGTTTAAGGTTAGTCTAGCATTAAGTATTTCATCAAATTCCTGTTTTAAGAAGACTGTTAAGGAGAAACTTATTTCTGTAATATTCTTATTTTTTGTAACTATTTAATAGCTACTCAAAAGATTTTTACGTTCATACTACACTTTATAGTTAATATTATAGAGTTGTTACGCTTTCAAGAAAATTTCTAAATGTAAGGATTTCAACTCAATGGCTTTAACAAACACGCCTTAAATATAAAAATCCTTACATTCAATACTTCTTAAAGTGCTATGAAAAAGTTTAACCATCATTTGTAAAAAGTAAAAAGAAGTTTGAGTATGAAAACAAAAATAAGTATGTCCATGCGTAGCGCCCCCCCAAAAAATAAACCACTTTTCAGAGAAAAAAATGACGCTATAACATAAAGCTGTTAAGCCCTGAGAGATTTATAGGCGGGGGGGGGGGGGGAAGAATTGTAGACCTTCCCCCTAAAGCTATTTCTATCTTGAGATGGGAGATATCCTCCCCAAAAATAGTTAAAATCCTTTTCTATATGACCTATATAAAGCTATGAAACTGTAAAGGAGAACCATATCGGTTCAGCGGTTAGCGAAATTCTAAACAAAAGACAAAAAATCTTACTACTTTATATAACATAGAGTGATCAACACAGTTTAATTAAACATGTTATTTTTAATTGATAAGTCCAATACACAGTGTTTCATGTTAAAAACAATCTTCAGTTGGTTAAAAATAAAAAGACATGATGCTTTAAAGAGCATAAATTTTATACTGTTTTGTTTATTAAAACAAAAGATGATTTTTTTCCTACAGTGGAGGTAAGAAATAAGTGGGGGGGGGGTGATTTTGTATAATAAAAAGGGAAAGGTGGTGAGGTATTTAAAATTTAGCATTTAATATGACTAATGTTTCTTATTTAACACATAAAAAGGCAATATGTACTTTGTAGTAATGAACATTATGCATGATATATATAAAAAAAAAAATGCTATAATATGGCCATACAAGGTTAAGTTTGGTCCAGTCAGTACTTTTTCCGATGTATGCAGTGGTTGAAGACTTCATTTATCATGTTGAGTGATGTTGTGGTTGATTTTGAAGCATGGGCAATGGAAACACATTCTGTCAGGCATAAATGGCATTTCTTGAAGTTTTGGTTGTAAGTCGTTACAAGGGCTTTTATTGACCATGTTAGGCTGTGTGGCTTGTTCTGTTCTTTAAGCTTTGAAATGCAGTTAGAAAGCTTAGTACCATTGTTGTTGTGTCTAAATGAGTGCAAGTGTTTGTAGTATCTGTTTTTAAAAGGTCCAGATGACAGCCCTATATATTGGTATTTAGTTTGGTTTGTTTCATCTGTGACAAGGGCTTTGTACACCAAACTTTCTGTAAGGCATTTTCCATCCAGGGGGCAATCTTGTGGATTTCTACAGTTTCAAGTAGGTAGGTTTGATTCACCCAGTAGTTTTTTGTTATGGCTTTGGATTATACTTCCCATGTTAGCCATTGTTGAATATGAAACTTTCAATGTGTTTCTGTTGTAGTATTTATGAAGTGGTGAGTTTTTAGGGAAGTGTTTGTCAACTAGCTTTAAGAACTCCTTGGCAATGTTAGTTTTTACTGCAGAGTTGTATGGAGGATTGAACCAAATTACTTTTCTTTTTCTGTTCTTTGGCAAAGTGTTTCTATTTGTTGTTGTTGTTTGTATGTTAAAGTATGCTTGTAACCTGATCGTTTGATTACTTGATAGCTCAGAAATTCTGTTTTCTATCATATTGGAAAGTTGTTTGATTACATTAGCAGGGTGACATGACTTTGTGTTAATGTAACATGGAGGATTTGTTTCTTTCCTGAATGGTTTGTGTGTTCCATTGTTAAGGTTTAAAGTTGTGTCTAAAAAATTCACAACTTTTATGCATATGTTTGTGGTTATTTGAAAACCAAGTGATTTAAAATGTTGGGTGACTTTTTTCTTCAAACTTTCGGCGCCTGGGCCACTCAAATTTGTCACTGCTAGTGCATCATCCCTGTATAGGCCAATATCTTGTTGGGGTATGAAGTTTTCTAGGCTATTGAGAAGGAATGATTCCTGTGAAGTCATAAAATGAGGAAGATGACAGGAGAAGTGGGAAAGAAAACCCCTAAAAAAAGAGATGGAGAATATGAAGTCAAAAGTGGTGCAAAAGTAATGCCGTTTGGTCTTCGTCGCAGGGCTAGGGTAACGTAGGTATAGGGCTCGCAAAGATTAGGGGGGGGGGGGGGTTGAAGTCTATTACGTGTAAACTATTAAAAATATTAATATTAAAATACAATGTCAAATTCTAGACTAGTTCTACTGCCAGAGTGTTGTTACTATATTCCGATAACCGATACTATAGTAGATTTATTGGACAAACGGACGTATTAATATATTTATATAGTAGCTGCGCTACTAAAAAAGTTTGTGTATGTAAAAAAAACTAATTTCACTTTCCAGACTTGGGCAATTAACTTTAACATGTTTTATCCTCATTAATTATTTGTCTTTCTATCTATCTATCTATCTAACTATTTATCTATCTATCTATCTATCTATCTATCTATCTATCTATCTATCTATCTATCTATCTATCTATCTATCTATCTATCTATCTATCTATCTATCTATCTATCTATCTATCTATCTATCTATCTATCTATCTATCTATCTATCTATCTATCTATCTATCTATCTATCTATATATCTATCTATCTATATATCTATCTATCTATCTATCTATCTATCTATCTATCTATCTATCTATCTATCTATCTATCTATCTTTCTATCTATATATCTATCTATCTATCTAATTATTTATCTTTCTATCTAAATATATATGTATCTATCTATCTAACTATTTATCTATGTATCTTTCTATCTATCTATCATCAATCAATCTATTTATTTGTTTGTTTCTGTCTATTTATCTATCAATCTTGCTTTACATTTTATAGAGTAAAACACTAGAGGGGGAAGAGGTTAAATAACGAGGACCCTTTGCTATCTTTCATATGGGTCAACGAATAGCGTCGAGAATATTAACACCGCAGAAAGCAATTTGCTAGCAGACGAAAAATCTCCTTAACAGGGGGATCCACGTAGTTGTCTGGTTATACATCTATATTATAAATTTATTCGCCCCTACTGTAAACAAAACATTTTATGGCTGGTATATTCTATTTGGATTAAGAACTTTATGGTAATAGTTATAGAGTTGCTATGCTTTCTAAATTTTACCTAACTTTTACAAGAATCCGTATGCCAAGTTTAAAATCAATATTTCAGTTCTAACATTGTATGTAACAGCTTTAGATATTCATTACAGAAAAGCTTTACTTTTAAAAAATAGATTCTCTATTTTTTGGATCTGAAAGGATATGATAAAGATGATTTTTCAAACTTAGTGGAGCTTTAGCAGCCCATGCAGATGATCAAATTAGGGAACCTTCTTGTCCTATTATACAGGTATATAGGTAGATAGATAGACATATGTATTGATAGTTAAATAGATAAACAAAAAGATAGTTAGACAGATAGATAGATAAACAAAAAGATAGTTAGAGGCCCATGCATAGATAGACAGATAGATTGGTAGTTAGATAGATAAATAGATAGATAGGCAGATAGATAAACAGAAAGATAGTTAGACAGATAGATAAAGGCCCATGCAGATGATCAAATTAGGGAACCTTCTTGTCCTATAATACAGGTATATAGATAGATAGATAGGCAGATAGTTAAATAGATAAATAAAAAGATAGTTAGACAGATAGATAGAGGCCCATGCAGATGATCTAAATAGAGAACCTTCTTTTCTTATAATACAGGCAAATAGTAAGATAGATAGACAGATAGATTGGTAGTTAAATAGATAGATAGATAGGCAGATAGTTAGATAGATAAATAGATAGATAGATTGGCAGATAGTTAAATAGATAAAGAGAAAGATAGTTAGACAGATAGATAAAGGCCCATGCAGATGATCTAAGTAAGAAATCTTCTTGTCCTATTATACAGATATATAGATAGATAGATAGACAGATAGGATTTAGTAGATAGATAGTTAGCCTGGTATATATATTTGTAATGTAGTTTTATTGGTTTCTTGTTGATTACTTAAGAGGTGGATTCTTAAAAAAAATTTGCACCACTAATCGCTTAGTGGGGGCAAAATTGTTTTCGTAAAAAATTCACCAAAATCACATTAAAAATCTACAAAAATTAAACTAAATCATAGAAGAGTTATAAACATAAGATTTTATTTAATTTTTGTAAATATTTAATGTAATTTTGGAGAATTTTTCACAAAAACAATTTTGCCCTACTAAGCGATTAGTGGGGCAAATTTTTTTAAAGAATCCACCTCAGGTCAGGTTAAGCAAGTTGGTACTATAGACCCGCATGTGTTAAGCATATTAAAACACTCCTTAATTATTTTCTATTTTTTAAAAATATTGGGAGGGGAGTTTTCATGCTTAACAGGCATTCCCGAATACCAGTTATGATCAAATTACAGTTTCTGCAAATCGAAATTATTGATCGAACAGTTTAAACATCACTAGTGTGAAAGCAACTGATCATAATTCGATAAAAGTACCCAAAGTTTTTGAGCCAACAAAAAATACCACGTGGCTATAAAATTTTGGGTACCAGTTTAAATTTGAATTTATAAATGTCCTCTACCTGCCTGGGTAGATAGATAGATAGAGGGAGCTAAAAAGATTGGTACATCGTTTTCTCTTTCAGGGCCCATTTCGCCACTACATTCTTAACTTTCTATGGATCCTAATTAATCTAATGTGCGTGGCTCTGACAATCTATCACCTTCAGAAAATACACAGGTAAGCTTTTATTTTCCCCCGCTAGTTTTTGCTTACATGGTTTGTCCTTGTTTATAGTTTATAAATATAAACAACTTTTCTGTCGGTCCTTCGGTAATGCAAGTAGATATTTTTATGCAAGTTTCGTTTGTTGAAACATGATTTTTTTGTGCTATACTGCTTATGGATGCCGTCATCCATGCTGACCTTTAATTTACTTTGTCTGTCCGTTTGTAGCGGTATTGGGGAAATGTTATTTTGTGCTGATAAACAGCTGGAAATTTTTTTGTGAAGATTCCCTATACCAAACCTTTTTGGCCCGTCGGTCTATCAGCCATGCTACAAAAAATGGATATTTTGTTTAAAAATATTGCCGATGTCATTGCCATTGCTGCCAATAAAACATGGGTCTTTAATTCAAATTGGCAGTTGTAAGCCGGGAAACACTTTCCAGCTCAGTAGCAGTAGTCATTTTGAGATGCCAGTGGGCATTTCCAAAGTGTTTCCCTGTCCACCACTGCCATTTTCATTTAAGATCGCTATTGGGTGAGCTGCTTTCAAAATGGGCTCACTAGAGGCATCGCCAGTGGCAACGCTGTGATTTAGAGATCCAGCTCATGTTTTATTTCTAGGGACCTAACAGGATGTAGTTTTGAAACAATGAAGTTGGTCACAACCTTTGCTCCGGAGCTACCACAATTCAAGGTAATATACAAGTAAAAGGATGTTTGTGTGTCTGTATGTATGTCTGTGTGTAGAGAAGTTCAGCTTATACCAACAAAGAAATTAATTTGGAAAAAATCACGAAACCTATACGTAATTTCAGCTGTCGTTGGGGGCAACACTTATTAAAAATGATGATCTTTCATATGCCCACCAAATATTATTTGAGATTCATTTCACTTCTTTGTTATACCTTATGACTGAGAGAAATTCATCGTCTACCCCTTTATCGAGTTGGTTCTCCATTACAGTGACGCTTCTTATAGGTCCAAGGAAGATTCATAACTTTTTGGGTTGGTGTTCCTCCACACTTCCCCTTCCCATGGGGCCTCTAGGGGTGAATCCCCTGTTAATAGATGAATGAATATATATTATTTGATTTTAATTAATAATTATATGAGAAGGTTATTCTTTTAAATAAACCCTTCCCCCATAAAAAAAAATTATTTTTCTTTTCAAATAGAAATGGGAGGGGGGGGGGCGATTTTTCTCCGCTCACCTTAAGTGCGACTAGAGGCTTCTAGGGGACGTAGCCGCAAGGATTATATAAGTGAAACCGCCAAATTATCAGGTATAAGGTATAACCAACAAGCAAAAAAAATCAAAAAAATATTTGGGGGGCAAATGGAGAGGTCGTCAATTTTACGATGTGTTGCCCCCCAATGACAGCTGAAAAACATGTATAGGTTTCGTGATTTTTTCCCGAATTAATTTCGTTATTGGTATAAGCTGCCAAATTATGATTATGATCCCTTATGCAACTCTAATGCAACCTATGAATAAATAATTTTACAAACAAATATTAATGGATGTACAATATACGTGGACATTATGACAGGGGAAAGATTTTCCTCAATTTTGGTTGATGACATTGACTTCATTTATTGGTCAATTCGTTCATCCAGTAGGAGGGGAGGGGTTGGGATAAAGTTGAAGGACGGGGGAAGGGGGACGTTATATTTGCCAGCTAGAAGTTTGACTTTATTAGATAACATGATAATAAGATCCAACTAGTAATTATTCTATAAAGATATTATTTAGACAGATAAATTGATTGATAGATAGACAGATAGATGTATGAATTAAATATGAACATATCTTGGAAATTAAATATATAGAACAGTTAGAAACATTGGCGGTTTCCTTTTAAGTGCCTAGCAATCACAGAACCCTCCAACTACCGGCCTCCCTCTCTCGTT
Source organism: Acartia tonsa (assembly GCF_053477335.1). Taxonomy (NCBI): domain Eukaryota; kingdom Metazoa; phylum Arthropoda; class Copepoda; order Calanoida; family Acartiidae; genus Acartia; species Acartia tonsa. The sequence goes on from NC_137272.1 coordinate 32,769,743, forward strand.
TGATAGTGTTTTATTTTAGGTTATAATTGATTCTAGATTATATCGAGTTCGCGTTAAGACAGTTAACCCTTAACAGTCGGGCCCCGCCCACCCCGACCGTTAAGGGTTAAACACCTCAGGGTTTGGCATTAAAAAACTACCCCCATTAGTTTTTATCAATCCGGAAGGGGTTATCTAAGATCGCTTGGTAATTTGGGGTAAAGCACTTTTTTTCATTTTTCAGACATAAGAAGGATTGTATATTAGGATATATAAGTTGGAAGGAATTTTAATGTTAGGGGGAGATTTGAAATCTGCATCAAATTTTAAGGATTTTTTTTTATAAAATTCGTTTTCTGTAAAATTCTTTATCTAAATGCGGAAAGTCAATTTAAGTTAATTAATTTTGACCAATAGGATAGGTGAATTAGAAACTACCTGCGCTCTAATTGGGTGAATGATGAACGGCACTTAAGCTTCTCCAATCAGAGCGCAGATAGTTTTCAATCCACCAATCACAGATGTCAAAATTGATTAACTTAAATTGTATTTCCGCTTTTAGATAAGGAATTATACAAAAAAAACGAATTTTATAAAAAATCCTTAAAATTTGATGCAGTTTTTAAATCTCCCCCTAAAATTAAAATTCCTTCCAACTAATACATCCTATTGTATATGTAAATTAACCAGCAATAAGAAAGTTAATATTCGCCCCTATCCTTTAAAAAAGCTGTTTCTATGGGTTAAGATTTTTTTAAAGGGGGGGAGTAACTAACTCCTAGATTCTAGGGCAGATTAACTAGTTCCATTATATAAAGAAGTAAGGTTTTTGTCTGCAGCATAGAATTTCAATAACAACTGAACTGATCGAGTTCTCTATTATAAGAGTGTTTCACATATGGGGTTCGAATTTATTTTAGGTTTATTTAGAGATTTTATGTTGAATTAAATGTTATTCCCTTCGAATATATTGCTAGGGGGTGAAGCGCCGACGGTAAAGAAAATAAAGTATTATCTACCTGACAATTTATTGCAAATTGTTTCCTCTCCATTAAGTTATTATTAATATGTAGATATGTTAATATTGGTATCTATGAATACATTCAAGATTATCATTATCCATTTTATGGAATTTTAATATTAGTGCATAATACAAATACTTTTTTTCTTCTTTTGGCACCTTTTTTAGTAATGAGGCTACTCTATAATTTAAAATGTCCGTATGTCCGTCTGAAATGTTTTTGGGGGAATGTGATTTTCTCGGCTCCTATTCAAGATAGGGAGCCGATTTTACATTTTACTTTTATCAACAAAGTTTCGTCAAGATTTGCTCATTGGTTGGGGTGCTAGGTCGATTTCTATTAATTTAAAAAGGTTTCGTGATTTATTTTATCAAGTGTAGTGTTTATTTTTGTTTTATGGTTCCTCTGAATGACCATCAATAATTTTTGAGCTTATGGACAAACAGACAAAGTGTTTCATAGAGCTAATGTTTTGGTCATTAAAATACAAAGAAGGATAAAATAAATGATACAAAATTCTAAGATAAATATATACATGTTTTTTTTTTGTAGCAAAATCGACGGATCATATTAGTTTTATGCTTGTGCAGGGTCACGTTCTAACAGACAGACGAACGACAAATTGAATTTTATAGTAGCGTCGCAACTAAAATAATACTTTTTTAGGGTGAAGATACGCCAACCTCTCGCCAACTGGAAAAAATAATCAAACATCTTGAAGTTGACGGAGTACAACGGTAAGCATAGACGTCCAAGGGGGGGGGGTGAAAATTTTTTATGGGGGGGTAAAAAATATTTTGCGGCGCGCTTCACGCACCATTTTACCCCCCCCCCCATAAAATTTTTTACCCCCCCCCCCCCCCCAAAATAAAAAGCTTGGACGCCCCTGACGGTAAGGGTACAGTTTTCAAACACATTTCTCGTATTGTAGTTTCAAAGGTCTAATGATAGTTTCAATGCCAGAAAATTACAGAACATTGATCAAAACAAATAATACTAAAAGCTAGGAATTGTTCTTCCAGTGTGGCTTCGAAACCTATTAATATCCAATGGGTTAGAACCGGTTCTAAGCCATACTGAAAAATTATGTATCGTCTTATGTCCATTTTTTTACGAAAATAAAAATGTAAAATCATAAGATTAAAACTAGTTTTGTTAGCCCGTGATTTCGGCATATCTTTATTCTTATAATTGTACATTTTTATATCTGCGGAAAGCTGTTTATTATACGATAAGAGAAATAACTATTATTAATTTCATTCAATCGTCTAAAATTTTGTTGCTAGTATTATTGGAATAAAGCATATGTTAATATAATCAAAAATTTTGTATGCTAAAAATTCCTTTTAAGAATAACTAATATTCCATCTAGGGTAATTAATCTATCTATTTTCTGGACTTGTAAAGTTGTATTCTTTGACTGTTGATAAAAATGCAATAAAAAGGAATAGAGAGAGAAAAAGTTCTAGAAAATGTCCTAAAATCCCCCCCTCCCCTCATACCTTCATAAAGCTTTTCTAAAACGTAAAACTAATGCATACCAGTATTTTCTGAGACCTTTAACTTAAGACAAAATAAAACACTACTACTTGATATTGTAGAATAGAGAAAAGCAAAATTGTATAATGAGCCTTGCTCCATTATAAAATATGGGGCCGATGAGATCCTCCATTTATTCTCCATTGTCCTATCCCTTAAGATCCCTGGTTATTATGCAATTATTATGAAGAAGGTCCTTGTGCCAACTCATTCAAAGGTGTTCATTCGTTTCCGCTCATTTACAATTATCACAAAACAAGGATGACAACATCCATAAGTATCAACAAAAAAACATGGACATGGAGATCTAAAGAACATTTAATGATTTGTTAAAATTAGGAATAAAAATGTATTGAAAAAAATCACGAAACCTTTTCACACATTTTTATAACTTTTGCTTTTTATATTATGCTGCATGACTGACAGCCAAACGGACAAAGCAAATTGCATAATGAATATTCATTGATAATGATAATTCGCCAAAAAAATCAACCGTTTATGTTGAATAGCAACTGAGAAAATCACATTTAACCTATATAAATTATAGAGTAGCTTCGCTACTGAAAAGTATATAGGGACATGCTTATTGGTCAGAAAAATCTTTACAAAAAATTCAGTCGTGTAACATTTTTTACCCCCAAAATGTTTTTGACAGACATACAAACAGACTTTTATACAGACAGACATGCTGACAAACTAACACAGAATTGACATGCTGTCGGTCAAACAGACAGAAATACTGTTGAAGCAGAAGGACATACGGACAAACACAAAAAAAAGGCTTTCGGACGGTAAAACTGAGGGACATACCTACGGACATTTAGCTTCGCTACTATAGAGGTTGTTCTGCGGCTGTGAAGAAAAGCCTCTCATCTACGATTAATCTTTTGTTATGGTTAAATTAATGTTTTATAGATATAAATGTTAATATCCTACAAGTTGTGTTCTCATTGATAATAGCTTAAAACCAGGAAAAGAGGCATTTATTAGGAATTTTAATTGTTTTAAATTATTGATTCTTTCTCTTGAATAAACTTTCGAGCACTGATCCCCTCACCGTTTTTTTACAAAATAAATTGAAAATTATCTATTCGATACAATATATGATTTTTTTTACTGTTGCTTAGAACCGGCTCTAATCCAGCAGATAATAATCGGTTTCGAAGTCATACATTTAAGTATATAGCTTTTTAAATAAACTTAAATATGCATCTCTTAGGTACTAAGTTCTTTGATCTCATAATCACAAAATAAAACCAAAATTCTAAAGATATTCTGCAAAAAATTATATAGTGTTAAATTTTTTTTGTCTGAAGCTAAAGATCTTGAAAATTGCTTTATAAATATCTTGTGGGGGATTTAAGCTATTTTCCTGATCTCCCCCTCCCCTTCGCTTAAGGCTATTTTGAAGCAACTAGTAGTTTAATAATGTAGTATGAACAGGCTTTTTTTTAAAGTAATGTAAGTTTTTCTAAAAGCCACAATTTAAATGTCTAAAAAATACAAAAAATATCTTGATTGTATTCAAGTAAAGCGTAATATCATTTTTAATATGTAAATTGAAAATTCATTGAAAAATTCAGATATATAACATCTATCCTCTGAAATTTTTCATAGCTATAAATTTTATATTTTAAATTCAATGAAAATTTAATTAAAACGTTTCGTAGGTAATTATTAAATTTGACATAATTGTTACCTAAAAATGCATTTTATACTTTAAAAATATTAAATAATCAAGAATTTTAAAAAGCCTTAATTTTTTTTTAATGACGATAATATCAAGACCGCAAGGAAAATAGATTAAAACCATCACAGGACCAGTTGGCAGGGCTCGGCAGCCGCGAAAAAAACTCATATTTAAAATGTGTGCGAAAAAGATATTCTGAAAACAGAGATTGTCTGTTTATGAACAGGTTTAGACATCCAGCTGAATTTTAAGGATGTAAAATGACAATTTCACTGAGGCTTACACGCGGCTGCCGAGCCCTTTACAGGAGCACTGTACTGAGGAGCATGACAAAATTTGATTGGCTATTTCTGAGATTCAGTCAGACAGACATATATACAGAATGACAGACATAAGTAAGGAAAGATTGACAGGCAGAAGGAAAGACAGACATAATGAAGGAAAGACTGACAGAAAGAAGAAAGGTGAGACAGACGGACGGAATGAAAGACATACTTACAGAAATAGCAAACGGACTTATAGAGGTAAGGACAGACAGATAGACATACAGACTAAGTATCAATCATCAGTCCCTCAAAAAATCAGCATGTTACGTCATAAAAACGAGGGATTATCCATCTCTTTTTTAGGGGTTTTCTTTCCTACTCCTCCTCTCCTCGCCCCTCATTTTTATGTCGTCATTGAGGGACTTTCTTCGTCTTCTATTTGATGTTAAATTGTCCTGTTAGCAGACAAATGACTGAGTTTATTTTCAGGGTTCGAATGTTTACCGTGATAACACTGGCATATCTCATGTTCTGGTCACCTGTATTCATTATAACTTTGATAAATCCAGGTATAGATAGATATATAGATAAATAGATAATGAGATAGATAGATATATAGATAGATAGATAGTTTATACATGTAACACTGTGATATCTATTAAAAAAATTACACAAAATTACTTATTCTTTAGATCAAAATTATTGGTGAAAAACTTTAGACACTGTTAGTTTGTCCAATAATTAGAGAACATTAGAGAGATTTTAAAATATTAGGGACTAGTTGAATTCAGAGTCCAATGTTTCATCCCTCCCTGGAACACACTAGACAGTTATTTAATTGGTTGAATCTGTCATTCGCAGAAATTATTATTATCTATATTAATTAATTAGGTTTTCCTGGATTTGTCTAGGTCGGTCGTTTTGTTGGAATATGTATTTGTAGGAATACCAAAATATTACTAGGGGTACTTTATTAGATATTGATTGGTTAGTTCAAACTATCCGTGTCCAAATCATAACTGCAATAAGGATCGTGTAATTTTGTTTATCTTAATTGAGGTTGTACCAATAATTTATTGTCCACTGTCTTATCCCTGGATGTAAACCTACAAAAAAATGATGTGCTGAATTTTAATTTCCAAATGTTTACGCAGTTTCCGCGGTGTTTCCTCATCCTATCTCAATATTTATTACTAGCTAAAAAGCTTCAAACTGCCAAAAAAATTACAAATTTTAGAAATTAAAATTTTAAATATATATATCGTTTATACGTTCAAAATTTTGAAAGTTTGAAGCTTTTTAGCTAGTAGTAAATATTGAGGTAGGATGAGGAAACACCGCGGAAACTGCGTACACATTTGGAAATTAAAATTCAGCACATCAAAAAAATAATATATGCACACATGCGAACAATATAGTTGTCCTTTTTATCAGGGATCTAAAGGGATAAGACAATAGCCAATAAATTGATATAAGTCCACATTATTGATACACAAAATTAACCCTTCTCTAAATTATAATTAGTGGTTTAAACTTTCTATCACTCAACTGAATGGACCATCAATCAAAAGTCAATAAAAGTCCTCAAAGTTGTTGAGCCAACTAATAAGAAAACGTTATTGTAAAACTTTGGGGACTAGTGTAATAAACAGCCCAAGGTCCCCTCCCTCCCTGACTTGTTATACTAATTAGATTTTTCCATTGTAATGCTTATTACAGATAAAGTGTGTTTTCTTATTATTTTCCTTTCATTAAAACCAGGGATCTTAATGGATAAGACAATGGACGATAAATTTGTATACAAATGATCTCTTCTGTATATTGGTTTAAAAGTTTTAACACTAATAGTTTGTAACAGTAAATTATATATTAATAAGTACTCAAACTTGTTGTAAAAATATGGGTACCAATGTAATTTTCAGTCCAATGTCCCCTCCCTCCCTTATGAGTCCATAATTGTATCTAGGAAAACAATATTTAATAATTCTTAACTTTATTATAAAATTTTTTGAGATCTAAATATAAATGGCCGATAAATTGATTTACATCCCCAATAATGATACACAAAATTACCCTTAGAAATTAGAATTAGATTAGAATTAGTGATTGAAACGTTTCAACACTCAATGAATCAACCAATGAAATTTCACTAAAGTCCCCAAAGTTGTTAAGCCAACAAATAAGATAACATTACATTATATTCAATGAATAAATTGATCTTGAATCACTAGGTTTTGTAAAAAAGGAAAGCTTCATAATGTTCATGTTACGGTTTTAGGCTATTTATTCAGCATTTTAATTTAGGTTAAACTAGGAGTTAGGGCTTCCTAAGTCTTACATATTTCTTTATATATATACTAGGACTAGCGGCTTTGCCCCCCAGAGGCATCTAGGAGCACAATAATGTTTTCCTTTTAAAAGATTTTTTCTGATTTCTCTTGGGAGGATGGTGGTACCCTCCTTTAAATAGCTATAAACCTTCTTAGAACCTATGTAAAGCTACAATGTAAAGGATTGCCATATCAGCTCAGCGTTTAGCGAGATCCTTCGGTAAAAAACAGATAGACAGACAGACATCCTGTTACTTTAATATAAGGATTGGAGGAAACCCTATCTGCTAGACTAGCCTATGTTGTTTAATAGGATTAAAGCCAGGGATCTAAAGGGATAAGACAATGGCCAATACATTGATGTACATACCAAATTTCAATATAAAAAAATTACACCTTCTATAGATTACAATAAATGGTTGAAGCGTTCGAACTCTCAACTTAATAAACCAACCAAATCAAATTTATTGAAAGTCCCCAAAGATGTTAGTCAAAAAATAAGAAAACTTTGGGGAAAAAATGTAATAAACAGCCCAATGTCTCCTTCCTCCCTGGCATTTTATAGGATTTAAGCAATTGATTGATTACTATTCTATTCAGGATGGGAGTGGGAGGAAGCAAGAAAATCAATGGCTCATGAGGTAATTTTTATCTTATAACCTGCGATCTTATAGACAATGGACGATATATTAACATACATCTCCAATGATAATAAACAAAACTACCTCTTTTGTATATTAAGATTATTGGTTAAAAAGTTTAGACAAAACTACCTTGAAATCAAACAATCAAAATTCAATAAAAGATATTGTGCTAACAAATAAGATAACGTAATTATAAAACTTTGAGTACCAGTGTAATGTTACCCTCCTCTTTTTTTTTTATCCCAGAAAAGAATGAATGATTGTTGTAGAAATATCTTAACAAAATTTGTTACTTGGGTTTTAAAATAGTTTTCAGAGTTTCAAGTTTCATGTGTATTTTTTTGAACGAGAAGCTTTTATATAATTATGGTCGGTTCGTCCGTCCTTTAGTCCTTTTTTGTTAATATATACATGTTAGAATTGTCCACTCGATTTCAAACTTTACATGATGATTCCTGTATTGGTTAAGTACAATTTAGAAAGCATAGTAACTCTATAATCGTTACCAGAATGTCCATTTTAAACCTATTGTTTTTTTAAAACTTTTTTAACAAAAAATTTGTTTAGTATAATTATCCTATTCATCTGTTTTTTGGAATACTGATTCCAAATGTCCTTAAACATTATTATGTATTTAATCAGTTTTTCAACGAATTTACTTACAATTTTGTTCGAACTTCAACATTTATATTCTGATTGTTCAGTTCTTACACTCTACTTGTGTTAATGTTCGTTTGTCCTACCGTTTCAGATCTTCGCTTTTATGGATGTTGTCATCCTTGTTTTTTTATTGTTGTCTACTTGTAAAACATATGTAATGCCTTTTAAAAATTAGATAGAGATAGATAGGAAAAGTGATACCACTATGTAAAAGAGTCTAAGAATAAAATTTCTATAAACATATAAGTGTCGCATTACATGAATTTCACGTATAAATAGGATATAGGGACATCTTTTATCGAAGGTTAATAGCACCTTCCCCTAAACTATTTATAAATCCTTTTTGGGCCTATTAGAAGCGATCAATGGAGATCCCTTGATAAAGACAGACAGACAAACATCCTGTTACTTTTATATAAGGATTTAATCTTGACCATCATTTTATTTTGATGAATTATATGGCACAGTTATGGAATCTTGACCACAAAGATTTTTTTATCCAATCTTGACAAGTGAGGTATTTTTGGAAAGAGGAATATACATAGAAAACGCCTATGTAAATTAGAAAATCCGCAGAAATCATACTTGCAAGTTATTTACAAAAATCTGCAATGTTAATTTGCAAAATTTATATCATGCCTTAAATGACAGATTTAGAAAAAAATCTTTTTATGAAATGTGTTTATCTATAAGTTTAGAACATACTTAAGGCAAAAAAAATTTCTTTAGTGTTACTTTTTTCACCTTATATATGAAAAAAGCAGTTTCTCACAATTTATGATAAAAAATGATATAGGAACAAAAAATATGTTTTTTTTTGATGTAAACACAATAATTGGCATAAAATCAATCACCCTAAATGTAAAAATCAGATGTAGAATCCTTTAAAGAATCAATATAGTGCAAAAAGTAACCAAGACATTTTTGCAAAGTATGAAAATCTAAAGAAAATAGTTCTTTTTGCTGTGATATACATATCAGATAAATGTATATAAAACTAGTGATCAAAAACTATAAAACATGTTATAAGTTTTTTCAACACTGTCATTGTTTAAATTGCACTTTTAGGTTTAAGAATTACCAAAGTAGTGCATAAAAACTCTTTTATGTAGTAATTAAACAAAATAAATGCCAAAAAAACAACTATAAAATGGCCTACTGCATTATAAAAAACGCCTGATTGTTGATTTGAATTTATTTTGTTTAATAACTTAATAAAAAAAGTTTATATGTGCAACTTTGGTAATGAGTAAACCTAAAAGTGCATTTTAATCAATGATAGGGTTGAAAAAAGTTATAACTTGTTTTGTCAGGATGATAGATTTTATGCCAATTATTGTGTTTACATCAAGAAATAACATATTTTTGTTCCTATACCTTTTTTTATCATAAATTGTGAGAAACTGCTTTTTTATATATAAGGTGAAAAAAGTAACACTAAAGAAAATTTGTTTGCCTTAAGTATGTTCTAAACTTATAGATAAACACATTTCATAAAAAGATTTTTTTCTAAATCTGTCATTTAAGGCATGAAATAAATTTTGCAAATTAACATTGCAGATTTTTGCAAATAACTTGCAAATATGATTTCTGCGGATTTTCTAATTTACATAGGCGTTTTCTATGTATATTCCTCTTTCCAAAAATACCTCACTTGTCAAGATTGAATAAAAAAATCTTTGTGGTCGAGATTTCATAACTGTGATGGAAGAGAATATTTTTTATCTTTTCTTTATATGTCAAATTCCTGCTAAAAACTGTGTAAACTAGAATTCAATGTAAATAAATATGTATTCAATTCAACATATTTCTTCCATATTTGTTATACTTCTTATTTTTCCAGCAAAAAATCTGAATATTTTTATAGCATGGATCTGAAGGGATAAGACAGTTGACTATAATTTGATGAAAAGCAAAATTTTCTATAGATTAATGGTTGAAAAGTTTAGACTTTGCTAGCTCAATTTAAGAGCCAACCAACCAAAATTCAATGAAACTCCCCAAAGTTGTTAAGCCAGTGAAAAAGAACACACTATTATAAAACTTTGGGGACTATTTTAATGTACAGTCCAACTAAAAAAAACTTTTACATTGTAGAAACATAAAAACATGTTCTATGAAATAGATATGTATTAGGTAGGGATAAGGGATAGTTAACCTGGCCATAAATTAAGTCCCAGCCTAGTTTTGAATGGGATATTGCAACTTTTACCATTTCCTAAGTAAATAACGTTACTGGAGGCAGCTCCAAATTAGCTATCGCTCTAAACCAATAAGGATCACCTTGTTTTGTATCAACCAATAGACATCTGGAGGCAGACTATATAAAAACTGCGGCAATTTTGGAAGCAGACAATTCTAGAAAAAATAATGATTTGTCTGCTACTAAAAAATAAATAGAAATGGTGTTTGATCACATTAGCTTAATTATTAAATCTGCTAAGAGTTAAACATTAAAAAAGGACCATAGAGAAAAATAATAAATAGAGGAATTAATTTTTGGAAAGTGGGTAGCTAAGAATTTTCATTTGGTAGTTTAAAAATTTAATGTTGTATTTTGAATTTTAAAAAATTCATACGGAATTGATACAACACCTTAACCTTAATATTTGTACTTAACTATGTACAGTACAAATCTACTATTACATAATAGTATCCAAAGAACTTGATAGAATGTTACCCAAGTATTTACTAATTCATTTATATTGAATTTTAATTAGCAATGATATTTCCAAATAATATTTTTACTCATTATTAAAATTCAATTAATACAACCTAAAATCTGTCTGAGGGAAACCCAACGATAGCTTTTAGAAAATTCAAATTACCAAAGTAAAAGAAAAAAAATTTTGGAAGAAAAATAATATCATAACATGATTTTAAAAAAAGCCATCAATATATTGGTCTATAAAAAGTTCAATTTCTACTTTAGATTAGCTACCTGGATTTTATTCTATACTTTATCTACACACACACACACAGCTATTTCATTAGCGTTAATAACGAACTAATGCGCCATCCCATAACTGTTTTTTTAGGCCTAGGCTTGAAATAGGCCTGAAATAATATTTTCCTACGTTTCTCATCCCTTATCCCTGGCACGCTTTTCCTCAACAGTTTAGCGGATTTAAAACCGACACGCAACTAGCGGCCAATGGATCCTATAAATAGACACATTTGCTGAATTAAAACTGGTTTTACCTAAATTGTATCTGTTCCTTCTTCGCGATTATAGAATTTCAAAGATTTTAACAAAAAATGTGTGATGATTTGACTTTAAAATGGCCTTTGATGTAAAATATATATGCTGTATATTACCCTTAACACATGAAAGCAGTAGTTGTTTTAAAAACCTTTTTTTTGTAGATTAATTATAACTTATAAAATTGTCGACGGGGTAACTTCTGACTTTAATTAATGCTTGTTTTTCTTCAAATTACCTTGAAATTTTAAACTTAGAAAGTAAAAACAGTAATAAAAAATAAACATATCATTTAACTAAAAATACTGGCACAATTGATTTACAACATATACTTTTTTTTTAAATTGAAGCTTTTCTACAATTGGGGTCGGTTAGTCTGTCCGTCCGTCAGTAACAGTTAGCTATTTAGGTGGAACAATTACCTTTTTCATTAACTTGGACATGTTAGAATTTTCCTATCGATTTCAAACTTTGCAAGGTTATTCCTGTACTAAATAGATACGGTTTAGAAAGCGTATCAATTCTATAATCATTACCAGAATGTCCATACGCCCATTTTTAATATGTTGATTTTAACTTTTATAAACAACAAATTTTTATGTGTGAAAATTATCTAATTGATCTGATTTTTGGAATACTGATTCCTAGGACAACAAAGTTCAATGTTTAAAGCAAAGCATCTTTATAATCAAGTCCTAAAATGTAATTATGTCCTTTAACATTATCCTGTATTTAAACAGTTTTTTTAATTACGAACAATTAAACAAATTTACTTACACATTTGTTCCGACTTTTATAACTTTATATTCTGATTATTCACTTCTAACACTGTACAATGATAATGTCAGTTTGTCCTACGGTTTCATAGCTTCGCTTTTATAGATGTTGTCATCCTTGTTTATATAGAAACAATTAGCATTGACACTCGAATTTTGTATGTAAAAAAGACACGATAGAATTAAGTTATCAACCACATAAACAATAGATTGTTGAAGACATTAGGCCTTTAATTGATTATTTCAAAGGACTGTTATTAATAATGTATACCTAGTCAAATTAGTTAACAACTTAATAGTTGATTAAGGATACTGTTTAAGGACATTCCTACATTTTTGATATGCTTTGTTTATAACATTCTACCTTTTTGTAGTAGGAATATAAAAAATGTTTCAAATCAACTTTTTGTAAATAGACAACGATTGTAGAATTGCTATGCTTTCTAAATCGTACCTTACTATTACTACAGAAATAACCAACTATGCCAAGTATAAAATCAATAGGACAATTATAAAATGCCTAAATTAACGATAAGATCTATCCTTTATGGACAGACAGACGAACAATAAATATAGAAAACCTTTACATCTCATTTCTGCTGCTTGATTTTAAAAGAAATTAAAATCAAGCAGCATAAATGAGATGTAAAGGTTTTCTAATCTAACCTAAAGACTAACCTTTATTAGTTTGTTAACGTAAAATCCTGCATTATTAAAGATACTTGTTGTATGTATATGCTTCTATCCTTTATTCTTTATCTTAAAAGAGTCTTGTTTTAAAAAAATATAATTATAGATCAACAAGGACCAAAATCTTTGACCTATTTAGATTATGATCACATTTTGAAAAAGGTTTTGCCATGTCTTAAATAAGATACAAAATTAAATAATAATTGTTTTCAATTGCTAAATAATCTTAAATACAATTACACAAGACAATAATTTGGTGTTTAATTAAGATATAATAGCTCAATATAAAAAATAGCGATTATGCCTATCGATTTCAAACTTTGCATGGTCATTCCTGTAGTAGTTTGGTACGATTATAAAGCGTAGCAACTCTATAATCATTACCAGAATGTCCGTACGTTCATTTAAAACATGTTGATAACTTAACAACTTTTTTAACAACAAATTTTTATGTGATCTAATTCTTCGTTTGATCTGATTTTTGGTATATAGATTCCTGGGACAACAAAGTACAATATTATAAGCGATGCAACTCTATAATCAAGTCCTAAAAATGTAAGTATGTCCATAAACATTATCCTGTATCAAGCAGATTTTTTTTAACAAATCTACTTACAATTTTGCTTCGACTCTTGTACTTTTATATTCTGATTATTGAGTTCTGACACTATACAAGTGTTTATGTCCGTTTGTCCTACTGTTTCATTGCTTCGCTTTTATGGATGTTGTCATCCTTGTTCATTATATCAATTATTTTATCCATATAAAATTCAAAATGGTTTAGAACAAAAATATTTACTTTTGTGTAATAAACGGCTAAACATCTAAACAATTAGAATTAATAATTAAAAAGTACTTTTGATATGACTTTTTATATCACTCATAATGCATAAAATAACCATTGTTATCAATCCTAAATATACAGTGTTGAATTGTCTTTAGAAATATTGTTTTAAAACCTCAACAAATATGACAAACTTATATTAATAAGCCATCAACATTAAGATTAAATGCTATTTTAAAGTCAAATCATCGCACATTTTTGGTTAAAATCTTTGAAATTCTATAATCCTGAAGAAGGAACAGATACAATTTAGGTAAAACCAGTTTTGATTCAGCAAATATGTCTATTTATAGGATCCATTGACCGCTTGTTGCGTGTTGGTTGTAAATCCGCTAAATTGTTGAGGAAAAGTGTGCTGGTATTAGGGTAAGATCAAAGAAACATGGATTGGTCAATACCAGAACAAATCCATATCCCCAGCTCAAAAAGTACAATTTTATCTTTAAAGTGTAATAGTTATTCATCGCATCAAATTATAGACAGCTTTCTGCAGATAGCAAATAAAAATTAGAGGATTAATTTTAGTTTTGTTGGCCCCTATTTATCTCTTATTTCCTGGGTAAGGTCGAAGAAAAGTTTTCAGATAAAATTAAGGTTACAATGTGAAATTTATTCCAGGACTTTAAGATATAATATGATAAATCACTATCTGACCCCAATTCCCCCTTCCCCTTCTCTTGCCCTCTTCTATGACGTCAATAGAACACCAGGCAGTGTCATCCAGATAAAGAGCTAATTATATATTTTTACTTCATTCAATATTAGAACCGTTTTAATTTTTTTTTATGTTTTTGTTCATGTTTAAAATAATAGGTCCCAGTGAAGAAATTATGTTAGATAAAATGTAAATTTTTAGCTCATAAATTGATATAATTCCTCAATAATCTAATACATTCTATAGGTGAACTGGAAACAATATCCATTAATTTCAAATATTTTATCCTCCTACCCCCCCCCCCTCCTCCTCCCTTAATAAAACCGAATCATGGAAAGAAAACGAAGTAGCGGGTTTCGTCGTATTTTTAAAGCAGCTATTGATAGGTTATTTTTGGTTTTTAAATAAATTTTAATTATGCTCCGAAGGTCAAACAGCTTTAGAATTTATAAATGATCTCTTTCGATGGGGGGGGGGGGGGAGGGGGTGAGGTAAAACCCAAAGAAAAGTTTTAGAGAATGTGTTAAATCAATATTTCATTGGTGGGCAATATATATTAAAATAAAACTCCTTTCATCTACACAAACCTGACTTGAATTTTATAGCAAAATTTTCATACAATTTCAAAATTGTTTCAACAATAAATCTATAAATATAGATGTATAACCAGACAAATACCTGGATTTCCCTGTTGGGGACCTTTTTCGTCTCTAGCTCTTTTGTAGCGACTTGGCTGTTCTGGTAATGCTGACGATTTTGGTTAATTTTCAAAGACCTTATTGAAGGTCGGCACAGGTTCTCAGGGTGGGGAACTGTTTTATTCTAATATTTCAACCATATTAATAGTAAAACTTCAGAATTTAACAAACAAATAATAATCATGATTTAAAATTAGATACTGGCCTTTTGTACTTGTAATATTAAGGCCACATTATGGCAGGTATAACATTATTGTGTTTTTTATCTATATAATATTCCAATGAAACTTCAAAAGATCAATATAATCGACGAGAATTAGGTGCAGTAATTCAACTACCAACAGACAACCAACAATGGTAGAAATGAATTGATAAAACAATCTATATTTGAATGAACCACTCATAAGTAAAATTAAATACTTTTACTTGAATTCACAAATTTGCCAAAATATTGCATTAAGCCAGTATTTTTATTGAATCAAACCCTATGGATAAGGACATTTAATTTTCATTCATTGTTACATCCCTGCATTTCAATGTAAAGTTGTAATATAATATCTTTCCTACTTGAATTAACAAACTTTGATTAAGGTAACTTGAGGAGTGTTTCTATATTCAAGAAAAAAAACATTATATAAATAGCAAAATATGATGATTTACATTTACACGACTTTTTACAGCAAAAAAGTATTATCATCATCACAGGAGTCATACAAATTTTGGGTATAGTCCCTTTCGTAACATCGCTCCCTATGGGGCGATTCTTCGTATTTTTAACAGTAGGTTTTCTCCTATTTCTAGTTCCTGCGGGGGGCTCTAACCCTGCGGGGCCAATTACCTAACCCTGTGGGGCAATCACCTAACCCAATATAACCTTACCTAACTTAAAATAACCTATAAAAAGCCATTTAAAAAATACGACAAATCGCCCCTTATGGAGTGATGTCACGAAAGGGACTATTCCCCAAATTTTTAGTACATTTTTTAAATGTCCCAAACCAGCTTACACCCGAAAATTAAAAAAAATTGCAGAACTCCTAAATTCATCTTCAAGCCATTCTCCAATGCATTTGAATTTTTTTTATGATATAATGGGATTTCAAAACTACCTGAAAAAATTTTAAATCCATAGAACTTTTGCATGGAGATGAATAAATGTTTTCTGCATATTTTTTTAAAAGTAGAAAATGACTTTAAGAATGTTATGTCAAAAGTATGCTGCGCTATCTTTGAACCGAGACTAGCGCTGGCGATGTCTGTTTTTATCATTTTTAGCAATTTTCTTAGAAAACTGATATATGATTTTTGGATATCATATCTTTGGCCTTATATTTTTATGTTGAAATATGCAGAAGAGTCAAAAACCTGCACATTGCTGAGAAATTGCCGTGCTACTGCTTTCTGTTTCTTTAGAGGCCTGTGCGCTAGTTAGCCAGTAGAGATAGAGAGATTAGATTTTGTACATGTATTTCCAGGCCTCTAAAGTAACTTTTTAGGTCAACAGAAAATTAGATTTAAAAAAGTTTATTTTAAGAAACACGTCTAGTGCATAATATAAAAGGAGAAATTTTATTTGATACAGTCTTCTTTGGTTTCAACAAATGAAAAAGCTATTTCTTAGAAATAAATTTTGCAAGTTTGAAAAAAATCTGCCAAAGTTTTGTTCGTCTCAAACATTCTTTTCAAATAAAATCTGAAAGTTTTAGCGTGTTTGGAGAATACGAGGAATACCAATATAGCGTACAGGGGGCTCAAAAAAAGAATCGATTTTCAAAAAAGGGTTTTTTAACATGGAAAACATCTTTCAATATTTTATTTCTGAAATTTTGTTGAAGGGTTCAAAAATTAAGGTGTTATAATAGCTTTTCTACATGTATTCGAAACCGATATATATCCGCTGGATTAGAACCTGTTCTCAGTCAAACTGCTTCAAATTACATACAATTTACCGAGGAATATTAAAATAAGAATCATAAAATCAATACCAGTTTTATTAGCATGGACCTTCGGCCCCTCGGTGCCATCAAAAATAGTTTTAATCTTATGATTTTTCATTTAATATCTGCAAAAATCTATAATACGGTGAGATAAATACTTATTCTAAAAAGTACATAAATTATCAATCCTTTTATTTTTAATTCAACAAGTCATTAACTTTAAGTTCTTGTCAGATAAAAAAATGTTAAAGCTCTAGAAAGCTCTGTACTGTTTGTGTAGGCTATTTTAAAATAGATCTTTTCAGCGGAAGCAATAAAGCCAGTTATATTTGATTTCTGAACTTCAAACTATTGTTTTGAATTGTGCTAAATATCCGGGATAAAAGAGGATAAGACAACGGCCGATAAATTGATGTACATCTCTAATGATAATACACAGTATTACCCCTTGTGAGGTTACAATAAGAGGTTGAATCGTGTAGACACTCAAGCAATCCATCAAAATTTACTAAAAGTCTCCAAATTTGTTTAGCCATCGAATAAGAAAATGTTTTTAAATGCCTAACCCCTGCGGGGGGCTTATTTGTATATTCATATCTTAACCTAACCTAACCTGTATAGAAATACCTAATTTAATTAATATTTTAACACTTCTGCGTTTGTCCACTCCGACGTTGGGGACTCCTGCGTTTGTCCTGGAACCCTAAACCCTGGCTTTATATGCAGGACCCTGTAGGTAAATAGTTAGTTGAATAAGAGGAATACCAATAATGAATACCAATACGGAAAACTTCATGAAAAGGTGTTCTAACAAACTGATTTATAATCAGAGAGAGATGGAACAGTGAGCTGTTTATTTTACTAGTCCCCAAAGTTTTATGATAATAACGTTTTCTTATTCGTTAACAACTTTGGCGACTTCAGTGAATTTTGATTAGTTCGCTCATAAAGTTTTAACCACTAATTTAAATGTACGGATGGGGTAATTTTGTGTATCATCATTGGGGATGTACGTCAATTTATCGGCCATTGTCTTATCCCTTTAGATCCCTGACTTGCCAACAAAATTAAAGAAAACCTAAGAAATAATTTGAGAGTATACAAATATAATTTGAATTCTCAATAAAATTATACCCAACTCTTTTAATAGAAGTACATAAATGTTCGAATGTTAAATGATAAAACTATTTTAGCTATTTAAGATTTTAAGTTATTTAAAAAAAACAAGGATGACAACATCCATAAAAGCGAAGCACTGAAACGGTAGGACAAACGGACATTAACACTTGTATAGTATCTGAACTGAAAAATCGGAACATAAATGTATAAATGTCGAAATTGTAGGTAAATTTGTTGAAAAACTGCTTAAAAACAGGATAATGTTTATGGACATACTTACATTTTTGGACTTGATTATAGAGTTGCTTCGCTTATAATATTGTTCTTTGTTGTCCCAGGAATCAATATACCAAAAATCAGATCAATAGGATAATTAAAACACTTGAAAATTTGTAGAAAAAAAGTAGAAAAATCAACATGTTTAAAATGGACGTACGGACATTCTGGTAATGATTATAGAGTTGCTACGCTTTCTAAATCGTACCCAACTACTACAGGAATCATCATGCAAAGTTTGAAATCGATAGGACAATTCTAACATCCCTAAATTAACGAATAAAAGCTATCTATCTCGGACGGACGGACGTACGGACGGACGGACGGACGGACGGACCGACCCTAATTATAGAAAAGCTTCGCTTTTAAAAATTTATATGCATTCTTTTATTATATTATATATTACAATCGAAGTAATACCATATTTCATAAAATGTATACTTTTGCTTCAAGAAAAATAAGTATGACAGTCATACCTTCTTCAAACGTTTTATTAATATTCTTGAAATATGATGGTTTTTCTAGACCATTCATTAAGAAATCTAAAGGGGTAAGACAATAACCGATAACTTAGTGTACATCTCTAATTATGATACACTAGATTACCCCTACTGTAGATTAAAATTACTGATTGAAACGTTTGAACACTTAATTTAATGAACCAACCAATTCAAATTCACTAAAGTCGCCAGTGTTGGTAAGCTAACAAATAAGAAAACAATGTTATAAATCCTTGGGGACTAGTGAAACAACCCATTGTCCTCTCTCTTTCTCTGCCAATTACAGCAACAACGAAAAAAGAATTTAAATACAATTAAATAAGATTTGATTTTTGATAATTTCAGAAAAAAGTAAAAAAAAAACATTTATTGTTATACAAAATCCTTTCAAAGACAATTTTGGGATCTACTGCAGTTCACGGTAAAATATTGCTGGTAAGCAATATTTCCAAAAATCTAGGAATTTTAAAGGCTGCTAGCTGCCAAACGGCTGAACGTACAGATCATACCCGCACACCATTTTAAGCGGCATAAGAAGACCTACAAAAAATCTGGAATAGTCAAGATCCAATTATGCACAGGGAAAGTTTCAATGAAGAAAAAACGCGTAAAATAGGTCTTTTTCGCGCATTTCTCTGCACTGCGAGATAATTATGCATTATTGATTTATGGCTATTCCAGATCATTTGTAGGCCTTTTTATGCCGCTTAAAACAGTGTGCGGGCATGATCTGTACGTTCAGTCGTTTGGCAGCTAACAGTCTTTAAAATTCATAGATTTTTGGAAATATTGCTTACCAGCAATATTTTACCGTGAACTGCAGTAGATCAAAATTTTGAACTAGGCAAATGCTTTTTATCAGGGATCTTAAGGGATAACAATTAATTCTTGTACATTCAAAAATTCTCGTGAAAAGTTTGAACACAACAAGTTTGGAATATTGTCCAAAATTTTTGAGGCAACGAATACGATAACATGGTTGTATACTTTGGGTACCAGTGTTTGGGTACATCTTAACAATCCCTTCCTCCCTGGATTTTTCATAGAGTACACCCCAGGGAATAATTCTAATTAGGTAGACATGTTTTTTACAATAAAAAATTTGATAAATTAAACAATACTAACACAAAAGCCACTTATACAAGGATATAGTATATACATACGGTTATAACAACTGAATAATTTATAATTTTAAGCCTTTGTTGATGACAATAATCATTAGCAGTTCTTTCATCTCTTATCATTGTTATTAAACTAGCATTCTCAAAGGCAAAATAGCTATTACAATGGATTTATTATTACTTTGATCTTACACCACATTATCAATTAATCTAATAAAGTTAAACTTGTAGCCAGGGGCGTCCAAGCTTTTTATTTTGGGGGGGGTAAAATTTTTTTAAGGGGGGGATAATTCGGTTTGGGGGGGGGGTAAAATGGCGCGCGAAGCGTGCCGCAAATTTTTTTCCCCCCCCCAAAAAATTTTTACCCCGGAGGTAAAATTTGCTTGGGGGGGGTAATTACCCCCCCTGAAATCTGTTGGCAGGGGTAAAATTTTTTTACCCCCCTCAAAATTTACCCCCGGGGTAAAATTTTTGGGGGGGGTAATTTAAATTTTATCAAAAATTTAGTATTAAAAATGCGCGCGAAGCGCGCAAAAATTTTTTTTGTTAAAGATTTTCTATTTTGGGGGGGGTATTTACCCCCCCAATATTGTTTGGGGGGGGTAAATACCCCCTCCTAAATGGTTGGGGGTGCCTACGGCACCCCCAGGGTAGGGGTGAATTCTAAATGGGGGGGAGGGGGTAATCGCCCCATTATCCCCCCCCTTGGACGCCTATGCTTGTAGCTGGCTAAAATTACTATCCCACCCATCCAATTAATTGTTCTTTTTTCCCTTGTTATTGTTATCTTAGAAAGGAAAACAATTGTTACATTTTTATAATAATGTTAATTTGAATTTAACAAAGCGTTTAATAGCCCTCTAAATTAAGGTGTTAAGGTTTCGAGATTCTCTTTTTAATGATTTTTTAAAAATAATAGTTTTCATTATTTTGGCATTTTTAATGAAAACATTTTTCAACTTTCTACAACTACAAAATGTATACAATACATATAAAAAAATATTTTTGCTGTGTTTTCTTCCTTAGAAAATGGTCTAGCCCCTCAATGACGTCATAAAAATGAGAGATAAGAAAAGGAGGAGTGGGAAAGAAAACCCCTTTAAAATAGATGGATACTCCCTCGTTTTTTATTCGTCTCCTAATAAATCAAATTGAAACTCAATTATGTTTTAAATTTATTGTTTTTTTGTTGTTGAAAATATTGAAAGTTATTATTAAACTTTATATAAGGTTCCAGGACAAACACAGGAGTCACAAACGCCGGAGTGGTCAAACGCAGGAGTCACAAACGCCGGAGTGGACAAACGCAGGAGTGTTAAAATATTAATCTAATTAGGTATTTCTATACAGATTAGGTTAGGTTAAGATATGAATGTACAAACAAGTCCCCCGCAGGGGTTAGGCATTCAAAAAACCTGAAATATGGTTTAAAATAGGTTAGGTTAGGTTAAGTGTCCACTCCTGCGTTTGTCCACTCCGACGTTTGGTACTCCTGTGTTTGTCATAGGACCTTATATAACATATTTTTATTTCTAGCCACCCTTGACCATCGAAACTATTTAGGACAGGAAATAAAGGCATAAAATAATTTGAATTATTTTTTTTTTAGGTTGCTCTGCATATCGCCTTCTCCCACTCCTTTGCCAACCCAATCCTGCTGTTGACCCTACACAAGGGGCTCAGGAGGGCAGCTTTGAACCTTTCCTCTTATATGTGTAATCCTCAACCTAGAGGTATACATTCATAGATAGATAGATAGATAGATAGATAGATAGATAGGCAGATAGAAAGATACATAGATAGTTTGTACTATATAATACATATAATAATTTTATGTGTAAGCATAAGTTTATGTCAAATTTTTGGCATTGAAAAGTGACCATTGCTGACATTTTATCGACATACAAATCCTATTACATAAAGTAGTAAGCTTTTTTGTCTGTAGCGAAGGATCTCGCTAACCGCTGAACTGATGGTTCTCTTTTACAATGAAGCTTTTTATAGTTTTGACAGAGAAGGTTTTTAACTATTTTGGGGGAGGATATATCCCACATTAATAGCCCCTATAGTCTTCTTGTGGGCGTTAGCCGCTAGTGATAATTTAAGTAACAGGAAATTGAAAAATGTATTTACTATAGAAATCATTACTCTATATTATTATATAGTTTATGTGATACTGTGATATCTAGATAATTAATTATGTATTTGTTGTAGGAGCATCAAATGACTCAGAGGACTGCTTGCCTGCCCAGCATGAGCTACTACAGATGTAAACACTAAGTGCTGCCCCTCAAAGTGTCAATCGAGCACTAAACTCCCCTACTCCATCTTCCTTTATTTTTGAACTATTTTGAATAAAGAGGGCAAGTGTTTTTTTAAGAAAAACATAACAGTAAAACACTAGAGAGAGAAAGAGTTAAATAACTGTATCTCCCCATCGCATCAACCTTGTGCAACTTTTCTATTGGGTCATTAAAAATCAGCCAATTATATCGCTTATATTAACACAGCCAAGTAGCAGAAAATAATTTAGAAGCAGTCGAAAAAGGTCATTGAAAAAGAAGGGGAGATAGTTGTCTGCATATACATCTATACTATAGATCTGTTGTATTATTTTCAATTATCTTAGAATATCTTTAGTGAGGGTGGTTCTTTTGTTCGACTAGGCATTTTGAGGGAAACCGCCAAAAACTTGTGTAACTTATGGGAATAGTTTTTAGAGTAAAATAATAACTTTTTATATCAAAAAATATAATATGTAGAATAATTGAACAAATCTCATTTCTGTGTTTTGAAATGTGTATGAAACATATCTAATAATTAAATGATTGTAATTTGTAATGTTATTGTCAAGTAATGTTTATATGTCTCGAAACATAACAAGGATGACAACATCCATATAAAGCTGAGCTCTAAAACAGTAGGATAGATTAGATTTAACCCGCTTCTACCAACAATGAAATTAATTCGGAAAAAAATTACGAAACCTTTACGTGGAAAACATGAATATATTTTGATTGTTTAAGTAATTAATTAATGTTGTATGTACATGTTTTGCTCAAATCAATTTAGCAATATTCATTTTTGGAAATAAAGAAAATACAATTTAACAGAAAAAAAAATATTGAAAATTTAGATTTGATTAAATGGATTTTATCATCTATAATACAAATTAGCTTGATGTCTGTCCGTCTGTCTGTCTGTCCGTCCCATAAAGATCTCGGTAACCACTGAAGTTGGATTATACTCTTCAGGGAATATACCTACTGGTCCTGTGGTGGTTTAAGGCTATTTTCTTGGGGGGTGGGACACCCACAATCCCCCCTCCTTTTTTAAGCAGCACCAGAGGTACTTATTTTTTTTTTTTAAATTACCTCTTGGGGCAAAGCCCCTAAATGCTAGGGGCAAAGCCGCTTGTATCAGTTTATAATTCAGCAAAAAAATCATATGGTTTGTAAAGTGATCTGTAATATAATTAAGGAATAATGATTGTTGAAAGAAAATATCAATCTAAAATAATATTTGATGTGTAATTAAAGATAATGTAAACAATTAGGAATTAACGAGAAAGGTGTTCTTTAAATCTTTTCATTAACCCAACGGTTGATCACACTTCGCCCCGGTTTTGAGGAGGGTTTGAAAAATAGGGTTTAGTATAATAATTTACAGTCCAATGTCCCCTCCCTCAATGTTATTTACTAGTTAGTAGTATTTATAACCAGCAAATCAAATATGACAATTATTGAATTTATTTATATTAATAAATTTTTGTTGGTTCCCTTGTTTGAAGTTTTAGAAAATATTTTAAAGAATACCTTTATTCTTATTTTCAGCTTGATTTACATTATTGTAATTGATATAATAATAATTGTAATTAAATACATGTTTAATTGCTCATAAAAAAGTAATAAATTGTAAAAATGCTCAATTTTGCTTTTTTTATTCTAAAATATCTAATAACTAGCGGTTATGCCCCCTAGAGGCCTCTACTTTTTTTAGAGGACTATTTTTCTAGGGGTGATTTAATTTTTCAGGGTGGAGTCACTCATTAAAAATAATAAAAAGTTATTGAGTGGCTACTTTGGATCTACTGCAGTTCACGGTAAAATATTGCTGGTAAGCAATATTTCCAAAATCTATGAATTTTAAAGGCTGCTAGCTGCCAAACGGCTGAACGTACAGATCATACCCGCACACTATTTTAAGCGGCATAAGGCCTACAAATAATCTGGAATAGCTAAGATCCAATTATGCACAGGGAAAGCTTCACTGAAGAAAAAACGCGTCAAATAGGTCTTTTTCGCGCATTTATCTGCACTGCGAGATAATTATGCATTATTAATTTATGTCTATTCCAGATTATTTGTAGGCCTTCTTATGTCACTTTAAACAGTGTGCAGGCATGATCTGTACGTTCAGCCGTTTGGCAGCTAGCACCCTTTAAAATTCATTGATTTTTGGAAATATTGCCCACCAGCAATATTTTACCGTGAACTGCAGTAGATCCGCTACTTTTAACAGATAACATAAAGAAAATAAGTTAGTTCAGCAAATTTAAAAACTTAAACAAAACTAAACAGACAAAAAGTTTTCACAAAATCAAAGATGACAAGATCTTTTAAGAGACGATACTTTATCGTAACAGTAATCTTTATGCACGATTCTAATCAATGGTAATTTAAAAGACACCAAGTATTTTAGATCAATTTCAGTTAATAAGTACAAAAATTATTTTTGGTGGTTATATTTTTTTTCCAGGGGGGCAATTTTAATGGTTATGATGTAGGTTCCCTCCCCTAAAATAGTTATAAACCTTCCCTGGAATTAAATGCAGCCTTACTATAAAGGTTAACCACCATGTCATTCCAGTGGTTAGCGAGATCTTTAGCTACATACATATGGAGAAACATCATGGTACTTTAATAAAAGAATTGCTGTGATTTGAAAATTATACCTAAGTGTTACAGGAATAATAAAAACATTAGAACAATTAAATCGATAGAACAATTCTACATGTCTAAATCAACGATCATAGTTATCATACGTACGTGCAGACCTAACCTAAATGTAGAAATGATTTGCTTTTAACAACTCAGCTACTAAAGTAACAGATTTGCACCAGGAATGAGGGGGGACATTGGGATGTGTATTACACAAGTCCCCAAAGTCTTATTATACGTTTTCTTATTTGTTGGCTTAAAAACCTTGGGGACTTTTAATGAATTTTAATTGGTTGGTTCATTTAGTTGAGTGTATAAATGTATAAATGTTTAAACCACTTATTGTAATCTACAGAATGTTACTGTTTGTGTATCATAATTGGGGAGGTACATCAATTAATCGGGCATTGTCTTATCCCTTTAGATTCCTGGATTTGTACAGTTTTAATTTATATGTTAAAAAACTAAAATTACAGGAACCTCGTAAAAGTGTCTGACTATGACGTCAGAAAAAATTAACAATTAACCAATGAGAGACCGCTATATATTTTACCATTGGTCAATTACAGTGAATACTGGCTTCTCATTGGTTAATTGTTAATTTTTTCTGACGTCATAGTTCGGCACTTTTACGAGGTTCAAATTACAGTGAATGTATTACTAATACTTCTTTAGAATAGACTAATTATTCAGCTTAATTGTTATTTTCAATGTCCCAAGATATTTACAAAGAGAATTCATTTGTGTAAAGAGAATTAATGATACTTATAGGGATGATATTAAAGTACAAAGAAGTTGTCTACATATCAATTTATTATCTAATTTTTATCAATATTTGACTATATTTATTCATCTATTCTTCAATCTTTGAGGTAACTGGACAAAGTGTCTCAAAAATCAGCCATGTGGTGTCATAAAAATAAGTGAGATGAGAGGAGAAGTAGGAGAGACAACTCATAAGAAAGAGATGGATAATCACTCATTTTTTGACGTCACATGGCTGATTTTTGAGACACTTTGTCCAGTTACATCTATCAGTAAATATATCCAACTATTAATCTGAATCATTGACAAATTAGCTTAGGACAAAATAGACTTGGACAAAATAGCCTCAAGGACAAAATAGCCTCTGGACTAAAGGAAAATAGCCTCAACTGTTAATAATGATCATGGCCTGCCTAGCCGCAGCGCTCATCCCCAAGGCCTGCCTAGCCGAAGCACTCGGCTACCTAGCAATATCACCTAACCTAATCTAACAAGAAAATTGTAAAAAAATAAAAATTGTAAAGATATCTTAACCTCTTTTTCGTAAAATCCACGAAATTCTAATTCTAAACGATTTCTAATTTGGAGGATTTTACAAAAAGTTGTTGGCAGATTTTATAATGTATTCTTTCATTCATCTTAACAACAATTCAACAAAATATCTTTTAATCTATACATATATTAATTTCTACGAAAATTCGTAATTTTATAAGTATATTTTTAACAATGATAATTACTAAATAGACAGGATTAAGGTATAACCAACAAAATAATTTTGTTGTTATAAGCTGGCTAAAAACTTTCTTATTGTTCGTTTGTATGATTGTCTGATTTTTAAAGCTTCGCTCTTATGGATGTTGTCAACCTTGTTTGTAATGACATTACTGGGTCACCCTTAACGACATCTTGTTATCCCATGAGATAATATGAACTAGAAACAAACACACAAATAATGTGTGTGTGTGTGTGTGTGTGTGTGTGTGCAGGGATCAAAAAGGATAAGACAATGGTCTATAAATTGATGTAGCTCCCCAAAATTAACCCATCTCTGTATTACACGTAGTGATTGAAACCTTTGGACGCTTAACTTCATGAACCAACCAAGCAAAATTCAATGAAATTCACCAAAGTTGTTGAGCCAACGAATATGAATATGTTACTATAAAACTTTGGGTACTAGTGTAATTTACAGTCCAGTGTCCCCTCCCTTCCTGTGTGTAAGTATAAATAGATCCATATATGCATTTTTATCAATTAATTTCCATTCATTTATTTCTTTTATACTAATGCTATCTACAGGGATCAAAAGGGATAAGACAATGGCCGATAAATTAATGTACATCCCCAATGACAATAAACAAATTACCCAACCATTACCCAATTAGTGGTTGGAAATTTTGGATTCTAAACTTAATAAACAAACCGATCAAAATTCAAATCAAGTCCCATAAGTTATTTAGCCATTGAATAAAAAAATATTATAATAAAACTTTATGTAATAAACTGTCCCCTCCCTCCATGTGATATCTGTCATTATATATTCTTATTTACCAACTAGCGGCTTCGCTCCTAGTATCTAGTGGCTCACTACTCGACGGGAAAGGAAGGAAGCAGAAAAAAAGTCTAAACCATCTCATGAATTAGATGAAAAAAATAGACTAAAACCAAACAAGAGTACTTAATTAGTAGTTATTTAAATCATAAGCTTTGATTGCATGACGTTTATCTGTAAGTACAATTATCAACGTTTATTGGTATAATGTGGTCATAGCAAATCTCCGACAACAAGCAGGTTTAAAGGGAGTGTGAACGTAAAAATTTCTCATCTGATTATCAAATCTTAACATTTACTAAGCACATTTCACTACACTGATCAACCAAAAATGTCCTATTCACAAAAATATCCAGAAATAATGCCTTGATTTTATGGTATTTTGAGAGGGAAAAAGGAAAAAACAGGGAAAATCTGAACGTTTTTGTTTCTTATAATGTTTGTAGGGATATTTAACTTGTCATATATAGTTGAAACAATTTACTTACTGTTAAGGATTTATTTTATGCTATAAAATTGCCAATTCGTTTTTTTATAACGTAGTAATTAGGTAATAAAGACATATTTTAAATTCGTATTATTGACAAAAAAAATACCTCACTGTCTACAAAGGGTTGAATCTCATAGGTTATATAAAATAATAATATCCTTTTTTATTGTGTTGAACAATAAATAACCCACTTTGGAGAATTAGTTTACACTTTTATCAGACTGTTTTTAAAGAAATATTGCGTCTTTATTATTTACAAATTTGTAATTAAAGGTGGGCGAGAGATGGGCCATTTAAAGTTAATTGGATACTAATAAAAAACCTGTTTCTGGCTTTGTTATTGTATTTGGTTTTCAATAAAAAAAATATTGCTTATTTTATCAATTTCTAAGTAACTATACATTGGATTAAAGCACGGATTATGTTAAAAGTCAGCTTAACTGTTAGGAAAAATCTAGAACTATGTGAAAAAGTTTAATTTTAGCTAAAATGGGAGAAAAAAGCAATTTAATGCACATTTTATATAATACGGAAAATTTCTTCCTTTCCCCGTACCTTATAAAAATCGTCGGAAAAAGCCGTTTTTTAAGCAAACAAAAGCGCGTTTTGCTCTATCTGTGAGATATTATGAATGAGATAATGTTAAGATTTGATATTAAGATGAGAAAAATTTACGTTCACAGTCCCTTTAAGTCTATATTATTAAGAAGACAGTTAAACTTTTTGTAAATTTTATTTTTTCGAAAAAAAATACAGTATATTATATTTAGTACATAATATAAAATTAAATAATTAAATGCTCAATTACAAATATTTCATAATTTTATTCTAATTGATAAGTTTCTTTTTAATTGCATTATTAGTTTCATTGAAATCTAAGATTTATTAGATTTAATTAATTTAATTTGAAGTTAGGCATAAAAGTATAAAGATATTATAACATATTATTTAATTTAAGGTGTGTATTTAATTAGTTATTTTTGAAATAAAAATGAAATTGGCTGTGGTCGTATTTAAGGTAATATCGAAAATGCCTTGGCTTTTTTGAAGCCGTAAGATTTATCTAGTATTATATAGATCAAAAACATATAATGCATAGTTCGGCACCTTTCTTCAATGTATCTGGCCGTGTACTGAAGCAAAGCAAAAATATAGAGGGAGGTAGTAGAACAATGCTCGATATGCACTTTGTGGAAAAGCACCCATAGTTTTGTTGTTTTTGGTTTATGAGGTTTAGCATCTAAAGAAAAACAAATTTGCTGCTTTGAACTTTGCATTTGTCTTAATGATAATAAATTTCAAAACCTCTAAAGTACATTTATATTCTATAAATATACAAAAAAACGGAATTTAGAAATAATTTAGATTTTTAAAATTTGACTTAAGTTTATATAATGCATGATAAGAATATAACATGTTCTTAGAGTAAAAACCTAATTAATAACTCTACATACAAAGATGTCACCTGTACCCCACCCAGCCCCACCCCCCTCTCTCGCTGCTAAGTATCCCACCCAGGTCTCCTACAGATGTCAACAACAATCTACCATATCAACTTTCATATTTATATTCATCTACTCAAGTGAAAAAGTGTAAAGATTTGGGGTCCCAGAATCTCCCCAATTGCTCTTTCCTTTTTATGCTAACTCTCCATTTGTTTTTTACATTTGGATTCTGAAGGCTTTGTAGCTGGGCCTTTTTCATGCAATTGTATGAAGCTTTATAAATCTGCTACAAGATTCTTGCAACTGACTGGCGGCTGCCTTAAAAAATGAAGTTTCATCATTTTTTTAAGTCCTCAACAATCCACAGAGACCTTGGACTGTGGCCCTCCAACACCCAACATTCTCAATCCTCCCCCCCTGCTTACTATCTACTTATCAACTCATTATGATTAAAGCTTGCTTATAATAATATCATACAGTGAAAAGTGAAAAAAAATAAACCACCAAACAAGCTACCCAACTATCTAACAAATGAACGTGCTTATAACTAAATACCGATATAACAAGCTATGTAATACTATCTTTAACTATTAATAATTTATTAATTTAAAATGTACTAACATAACCTAAACACTAACATTTTAACAAACAATAATCATAACCTTTTTACTTTGTATATTGTTTCATTTAATGAAATAAATATTTTAACCCTTACAGCTCGGGCCCCAATTCCCACCTTAATAGATGGGGGGGGGGGGGGCTCAAAGAGCCCCCCCCCCTCTATCTCGGCTCCTGTTACAGATAAAGACGTGGTGGTTCATGTGTATTTTTAGAGAAAATTACTTTTTCTAGTCATAGCAGCCAGGCCGCTCCTTAGCCGCTTTTTAGCGGCCAGCCGCTAAATTTTAAAACAGCTGTAGAGCGGCCAATTTTGCAGCTAGGATGACCAAATTTTAGGACGAACTTTTATTTTTCATAACAAAAAAATTACTTTTTCTGATCATCGCCAAAAAACGGCAAATAACAGAAACCGCCATTTTCGGCGGTTACGGCAGTAAAACGGCGGTTGGCGTCGCCGATTAATATTTTTATCTGTTTGATGTTGCTTAAGGATTTGCCAAAAAAAAATGTATAAGACTCTAGCTGTAATAGAAGCCACGATATTCATGATATATGTCTGTAGTAAAAGCCGGACAAAAATCGGTCATAAAGTCGGTCAGGGAGCGGTCAAACGGTCACAACACATTTTTTCTCAGAAGGTCATTGATATCTAAGTATTCACCAAAAAAATTTAGGTTTCTCCTTATACACAAAAGTCATAATGTAGAAATTAAGATTTTTTTAGAATTTTTTTCTAATTTTGGTGCTACCCAACCGACTTTGACCGGACACCACGACCGACACAGACCAGATATCCTAATAAAATCAACTCTTGCCGACGTATAATTACTAAACTTAAAAAGTCATGAAGTCACAGCACTCCATCTTACCTACATAAAAAATGAGATTGAAAAAACTAGAGGGGGGGGCTCTTGGAGCCCCCCCCCCCCCGATCTGTAAGGGTTAAATGTAATGTAAAATTTGACTAGTAAAATACATATTGTAACAAGGATGACAACATCCATAAAAGCAAAGCTCAACAAATCATACAGAACATTACATATTATTATGAGTTCTTTTAAAATCTATGTACATCTGGTGGAAAAAAAATAGTCTTGTATTATCTACAGAATTTACATATATTATTCTACAATATTTAATTACTTTACAATTACCCTTTATTATTATTACTATAATTATTTTCTAGGAAAGACTTTGATAATTGTGCCAGACTAGACACTGAACAATTATCTGAGGATTTTACAACTCTTTCTAACTCTGCATTTGAACTTTTATTATCACAATTTTTGGAATCATTATCTGCATTGTTTAGCGCATTTTCAGACACTTCGTGTCTTTCTTTTCCTGTCTTTCTGTCTGTTTTAGTTGTACTATCTATATGGCTTGAATGTATTCTGAATCTGTTGAGAAATTTTATGATTTTCTTTACATAAGCTAGAACCAAAAGCCACCAGCCGACACTCAATATACTGAAAAAATAGTAAATATATAAATTAGATAATTAAACATTGGATCTATGTAAATTAAACTGGTACCCAAAGTACATCAATTTATCACCGATTGTCCTATCCCTTAAAAAAAGGGTATATAAAAAAATCCAAACCTTTTTAAAATTCAGATTAAGCGGCTTGTGTTAATAGTAGTAAAATGATATGCATAACATTAGAACCATTATGAGCTCTAGTTTTTGGAAATATAAAAACGATTCCTGTGCTACGTATAATTAGTAAAATGGCTCAACTGACTTAAATCTTGACTTGCGAGTAAATCAATAATTATTAGATTATAGGGTGTGCAAAAAGAAACGCGTACATTTTTAAATTCAAAAATGCGCGGCTTGTGTTAATAGTAGAACTTTATATGCAAACCGTTACAACCGTCATAAGCTCTTGTTTATTGAAATAAACCGGTTCCTGTGCTACAAATAATTTAGGAGCTAGATGGTAAAATGTCCTAACTGCCTTAAAAATTTATTTGAACATTTCATACATTTTCAGTAAAGCTTCTAAACTACAAATACCACAAAGATAGCACTTAAGTTTTTAAAAACAAGAGTTTTTGAATTTATAGAATTTTTCTATCATTTTCACAAGCAGATTGAATGTAAGTGTAAGCATGTCTTTTTGTACATTATACTTCAATCTATAATGTCTTACTTGAAAGTCAAGTTTTAAGTCAGTTGAGACATTTTAACACATAGCTCTCTAATTATAGGTACAGGAATCGTTTTTATATTTCCAAAAACTAGAGTTTATAATGGTTCTAATTGTATGCATAACATCTTACTACTATTAACACAAGCCGCGCAATTGGAATTTTAAAATGGTCCGAATTTTTTTTGCACAACCTTTATATAAGGGATCTATTTAACTATATCTATTTACCTACCTATCTATAAATCTATCTACCATACAACCCATAACATCTAGATGATAGAACTCAGCAATACTCATGTATTTATCTATCTATTTATCTATATATATATCTATAAATAATCACCCTATCTGTAAATCTATCTACCTATCTACCTAGAAATGGATATAACAAGAACCATATAACCCATAACATCTAAATGATAGAACTAAACCATAATTATGTATTTAAATATCTACCTATCTATATATCTATCTATCTACCTATCTATATATCTATCTATCTACCTACCTAGAAATCTATCTATCTATCTATCTACCTATCTTCCTATCTATAAATCTATCTATCTACCTAGAAATAGACAGAATAAGAACCATATAACCCATAACATCTAGATGATAGAACTAAACCATAATTATGTATCTATATTCTATCTATCTATCTATCTACCTATCTATATATCTATAAATCTATCTATCTACCTATCTTCCTATCTATAAATCTATCTATCTACCTAGAAATAGACAGAATAAGAACCATGTAACCCATAACATCTAGATGATAGAACTCAACCATACTTATGTATCTATATTCTATTTATCTATATATCTATAAATCTATCTATCTACATATCTACCTATCTATAAATCTATCTATCTACCTAGAAATGGATAGTATAAGAACCATATAACCCATAACATCTAGATGATAGAACTCAACCATACTTGTGTATCTATCTATAATATATCTATCTATCTATAAATTTATCTATATTTAACTATATCTATCTACCTACCTAGAAATGGATAGTATAAGAACCATATAACCCATAACATCTAGATGATAGAACTCAACCATACTCATGTATCTTCGCCTAAAAAATACATTGATTTTTTTGTAAAACTGACTTATATTTGAAAGCAAAGCTTTTGATAATTCGAGAAGGTACGTCCGTCTGAATGTTAGGATTGTCCCATCTATTTAAAACTTTACATGATAATTAACTGGTGGGGAAATTAAACCATACAAATAAAGTATGAAATAAAAAGTATATGAAAGAACGTGTCCTAACTTTTGTGATCTTTTAGTAAGTAGTAGATTTTTCAATTTAGCATAGAACAGATTCGTAATATTTTTCTCATTCTGAAAGTATTTATAAACACCTATTTACTATGCCTGTATTAGGATATATTCAAGTTTAAAGTTTTGATTCACCGGGGTCGAACAAAATAGATTTTTTTAATAATAACTCAGCAGAATTAAAAAGTAAGGTGTCAAATTAAAGATCTTACTATTTTTTTACCTCATTTTTTTAACACTTAAATTACTTCAAAAATAAGAGGTCTACAAAAATTACCGATTGCATATCTAAGTTTTATGGATCATTTTACATCTACTACTTACTAAAAGACCCGACTAGCTATTTAAAAAAAATCACAAAAGTTAGGACACGTTCTTTTGCAAAGTTAGATAGACAAAATACCTTGATTTTAGGTGGTCAGCTCCATCGTGTCTCAATACATGCTCCACCCAAAATATGGCTTCCTAGAGAAATAGATGGATAGATAGACAATAGATAGATAGATAGATAGACAAATATATAGATAGATAGACAAATAGATGGATAAATAGATTCTCTACCTGGCAAACATCAAGAATTAAAATTAGACAGAGCCATCATGTCTGAATGTTTGACGGGTCTGTCTTTTTGTTGCCAAATTTGCAAAGATTGAGTAAAAAATCTGGTTAAGGTGTCCATAGAAAGGTCTTTACATGCTCCATCAAAAACTAAAATCATCAAGGGGTCTATCTTCAAGATTTTAAGTAATTGAATTGGTTTAAATTGTAAATGATTCGCTTTTTTAACACCCTTTATATAAAGATATTTAGACAAAAATGTATTGCTAAAAATGCTAAAATTGGAATTATTTATTTAATTACAACAGATTACATAATTGCAAATTACAAAGTGCGGTTGAAAATCAATAAAAAATTGGTGTACTGTAAAAATATGTTCATTTGTCCGTCCATCTGTTTATAAGAGAGTTTATAAGATCCATTAAAAGTATCAGCTTTCTATATTACATGAGAAATCAACTTTCCCCTACGCACCAGCTTATACCTGTAAAAAATCACAAAACCGGTACCTAATTTCAGCTGTCATTGGTGGTCAACACATAGTAAAATTGACGACCTTTACATCTGCCCCCCCAAAAATTATCTAATATTTATTTCGCTTGTTGGTTATACCTCATTCCTGATTACGCACAGACAGACAAAGTGAATTATAGAGAAGCTACTCAACTAAAAACTCAACAAAAAATATGCCGGTAGAGATAAGAGATAAAATAACACATTTATAAATATTAATACATTACATAATACAAATAATAAAATTTCTAAATTGATTTCAGAAGCGAAGCTACTCTATAATTTACTTTGTCTATTCGTCGGTCTGTAACTTTATGGGGGAAATTGGATTGGCTCAGTTGCTATTAAAGCTAGACGTCTACTTTTCTTGCCAACAAACACATCATTAAGAAGTATAAAAAAACATCCATGGCGGTTAAACGGCTAAAAAAACAGGTTTTTAGCCGTTTGGAACTGGCCAAAAAAATGAATGTACTTCTGCAATGATGATCCACGAAAGCATCCTTTCTGTAGATTAAAAATTATGGTTGAAACGTTTGAACACTCAAATAAATTAATTAACCGATCAAAATTCTTTAAAATTGGTGTAGGTCTAATAAGTTCTAATAGTTATATGATTTAGATATTAAAATTGATATTCAAAGAAGCAAACAAATCGACAGAAATACCAACAGACATAAAACTATACATCCTTTACCTTTAGAATTGGAGTAGGTCTATCCATTATAAGCTCTAGTGTTTTGATATGATTTAGCTTGTATGACTTATTGTTCAAGAGCTCTTCGATACTATCAAGCAACATATTCTCGGTCATCCTAAAAAAAGTTCTTTTCCGGAAGCAGCTTATAGTGCCTAATAAAAAGGACGTAATTCAATATAAATTACCAATGATAGGCCAGTATACATTTGATTGACCAATGGAAAATTTATACTAGCCTCTCATTTGTCATTTGTATTGTAAAACGTTTTTTTTATGAGGAATTATAAGCTGCTTCTCTTTGCCGTGCAAAAAAACGTTAAGAGATAAAGTTGGATAGACGGACAGTACATTTTCTATGGCTTCGGTACTGAAAAGCAAGGCTCGGTAGCCGGGCGTCACCAGCTTTTGAGCCTCAGGGAAATCAATTTAAATCTGGTGGAAGTCTAAACCTGACCCAAATATGACAGTCCCTCTTTTGATAATAAAAATTTTAAAGCGTCAAAACTGGTTTGAATTTTAGGCTTAGTCGCAGCTGCCGAGCACTGCTAAAAAGTATTTATTAAACTATTTATACAAAAAATCACTATTATTAAAGAAAGGATTCATAATAAATGTGTTGTATAGAGATATTAATAAAAAATAAAGAAAATAATATTTGTCAGGAATTTAAAGGGATAAGACAATGGCCGAAAAATTAATGTACATCCCAAATGATGATACACAAATTTAACCATTCTGTAAATTACAATTAGTGGTTGAAACGTGTGGACACGCCACTTAATGAACCAACCAACCAAAATTCAATAAAGTTGTTTAGCCAACGAATAAAAAACACTATGATAAAACTTTGGAAACAAGTCTAATTAACAATGTCCCCTCCCTCAATATTTGTACAATATTGCTCTGAATCAATGAAAATATTCCAGTGATTATCAATAGCAGAATTAATATTAATCATATCTCATGTTTTCCTTTTTTCAATATAAAAAACATTATAAAATAAATAACTTATTTGAAAAATAAGGTTCATAGATTTTAAATAGAAAAGAAATTTAATGCTCGCTCTCCCTCAAAATGCTTAGCCCCTTATCTTTATAATGAATTTTTAAAAAAGTAGGAAGAAGATACTCCCTAACCTGAAGGAGCCCTAACCCTGAGAGCCTACACTGGCGGTGGCCTAACCCTGAGTGGCTATATTGTACCAAATGTAGCATAACCTAGCTTAAAGTAAAATACAAACACACGAAAAACTACCCACCCCCTTCTCCCTATTTTCCCTGGGGGAGGGGAAGTGTTTTAATGCTCATTTTGCGGCTAACCCCCACACACAGTTTGATTTTTATTGAATGATTATGTTAGGGTAACATTTTTGGCACTTTTGATATAAGTATCTTGCCATACAAGATGCGTAGATTTCATATCTGTCAACCAGAAAATCCAATGAAATCTAATTTTTGAGGAAATTAGATTTGAAAATTTTAAGCTCAATTTTCATCCCCTTGGAGTTACCGAACAATTCGCTTTTATAAAGTTCTTTGTAAAACCACTCCTGAAGGGAATGGGAATCAATGGCTATTTTTATCAGTAGCTTTGCTAAGGTCACGGAAATTCAGCCTTAAATAAATCATATATAGAGTGGTTTTATGAAAGATTTCAAAAAAGCAAAGTTATAAATTATTTAAAAATATGAATGTTAGTTTTTCTTTTCTTAGATGAGTGTAGGCTCTTAGGGGATGAAATTTGAACTTGAAATTTTCAAACTTAAATTTTTCAAAAATAAGATTTAGTTAGATTTTAAAATTAGCAAAGGGCTCTATTAGACGTACTTACTGATACAATTGCAAAGTCATTTTTGCCAAAACTAAAATAAACTTTTTTCATCTAGCCCCCCTAGAGTGCCCGAGAAATGTTATTTTCAAATCTTTTATTATTATTGTATTATAAAGACCGATAACTCAACATACAAACAATCCAACTGTTTTAATTTAAATATTACTTTGTAGAATCAAGTTTTAATCCCAGTCCTTTTCTTTCTATCACAGCACTAAAACAAATTCAAAAATAAAACAAAATAAAAAATATCATATCCTAATTTAATCCTTTTTAGTTTTGGCACAAAAAAGAATTTAAAACACTTAAAGTTTTTAATACTTTTAACATACTAATGTTAGCAAAGCATTTGAAAACAAGAATTGTTTCGTGAAAACTTATACCTTTTTAAAAATGAAAACAGATTATTACTGTCCTTTCGCATACATGCATAAAACCAAATAGACCGCCCAGAACTTATTTTCTGATACTTGAAGCATGAAAATGGTCAAAATACTCAAAAATTTCGACTTACAAGTAGACATACAATTTCTGCATAGGACGTCTGGAAATTATTATGAATAAAAAAAGGACAAACTACATTAGATAAATTGCCATAATTAAATCTATGTTCAGTTAAGCTCCTATTACAATATCTCTTTATAACTATTCTTCAACTCAAATATTATTATTTAATTATTGAATTTTCCTGTTTAAAGTTTGTTCATGGGAGACTGGTATACACAACAGAGGTACATGGTGGTAGATAGCTTCCTATAATAGATAGATAGATAGAATATAGAAAGATAGATAGTTAGTTAGATGGATAGATAGATAAATAGTTTGTTCATGGGAGACTGGTATACACAGCAGGGGTACATGATAGATAGATAGATAGATAGATAGATAGATAGATAGATAGATAGATAGATAGATAGATAGATAGACAGATAGATAGATAGATAGATAGATAGATAGATAGATAGATAGATGATAGATAGATAGATAGATAGATAGATAGATAGATAGATAGATAGATAGATAGATAGATAGATAGATAGATAGATAGATAGATAGATAGATAGAAACATAGATAGAGAGATAGATAGATAATTTATATATGTGAGACTGGTATACACAATAGAGGTACATGGTGTTAGATAGCTTCTTAGAAAAGACAGATAGATAGATAGATAGATAGCTATATATAAATATAAATATATATATATATATATATATATATATATATATATATATATGAATAGATACTACCTGTATACTCATTAATCCACACTGGCTTATAAAGATACTGGTCTTGTTCTGAGCCAAAATATCCTAAATTAGAAAACATGAAGAATACATAAATAAAAAAGATTGATCAAAATCTTTTCAGTGCCTATTCCATAGAGAAAAAAATAAAAGAGAGGAATCGAAGTAACTAGAAGACAAAAATAGGCAGTGGGCCTAGAGGCCTACTCAGTGCTGTTGCCGCGCTAAATTTTATTGTCATTCCACTACTTTTCAAATGGGAGGATTAAAAATTATAAAAAAAATATTTTTTTTACTTTTTACTATTTCCATAATTAGGGCAAGACTATTAGATTAGATATTTTCGTTTTAATGTTTTAATCAAAAATTACATAAAATTTTATTTTTATTTAAAAAAAGTTGTGCCTTTATCCTACTATTTCTAAAAAGAGGTAAATTTTTTTCATAATGAACATTCAGCTGATTCTGACCGCCCACGGCTGTTTGCTAAATATTGCTTTTCTTTTTATTCACATTATTATTTATGATTGACTTACAAAAAGCCCTGGGCGGCTTTTGATTTTCTTCTGCTAAATTTTCTCTACAATTTTAGGGATTGGGAAGTAGTATTTTACCATGAAAAGGGGGTGAGTATTCATCCTCTTATCCTTTTTCCTTATGGCCTATTCAAAGTTTTGATGTGTTATATCAGTTACAATTACACACATAATTCTCCTTCATATTTTCCAATGATTTTACTAAAAATTAATGAATCATTATTGAAAGAAAACGAAGTAGTGGGTTTCGTTGTATTTTCACAGTAGCTTTTCCTCTTTTTCTAGCCCCAGCGATGGGCTCTAACCCTACAGGGAAAATTTCCTAACCCTGCGGGGCGATAATTAACCTATCGAAAGCTAATTTGAAAATACGATGAAACCCAAATTATTTTCTCAAGATTCCATTTTCTTGATTAAAAAGTTTATTGTGTACAAAGATATTTTAAAATATTACAAAAAAATTTCATATTCATAAAACAGAATAAACAGGCAATAAACAAAAACATAATCGCCTTTTTATACATATGTTTTATTTTATGTAAAATAACGGCATTATCCTTCAATGATGCTTCGATAACAACAACAACAAAAATTTAAAACCCTTATTATATAAATAAATTTAAAGTAATTGGGGGTGGGTTGTTAAAGTATTTATATTCAGGGAGGTAGGGGACATTGGGCTGCTTTTTACACTAGTCCCCAAAGTATTTTAGCAATGTTTTCTTATTTGTTAGACCAACAACTTTGGGTACTTTTATTAATTTTTTATTGGTTGGTTCATTAAGATGAGTTTTCAAATGTTTAAACCACTAATTGTAATCTACAGAAAGGGTAATTTTGTGTATCATCATTAGGGATGTGCATCAGTTTATCGGCCTTTGTCTTATCCCTTTAGATGCCTGGATCAACCCTTGTTAGATTAGGTACATGTTAGTCCTGCAGGTTAAATGGGCAGTGGGCACCACAGGTAAAATATACATTTCTCATCTTTACTTAATAACAAAATACCCACCCCTCCCCCCCATTTTTATTTCTAAATTTTTTTAGAGGGGGGGGGGGGATGTTTCAAGGGTCCAAATAGATTTGAATGAAAGCGCAAGATAAAATTAAAATTTTAACATAAAAAAAACAAGATCAATGAAATCTTATAGTAGCAAAGCAAATTATATGACAGAAATTCCAAAACCTTGCCTGCAGACAGACAGCCAGACATAAAAACTCCAAGAGTAAAAACATCATATTTTTAAGACCCAAATGTCAGTGAAGAAATCTACCATTTTGGAGGACATGAAATGCTTGAGAGTATCTACCTGTTGAGGGAACCAGTTTCCTGTAAGAATATCTTTGTCCTCCTCTAGCCCGCTTATTTTCCACACTACCCTTCGACCTTTCATTACCTAGATAAAATAATGCTATTATTGCTGTTAAGGACGTCTAAGCACTTTTTAAGGAGGCAAAAGTTTGAAGGTGATGATATTATGTATTTTTAAAAATTTCTATTGGCGTAAAATGAGAGGTTTAAAGTTTGATGGGGGTGAACTTCCATTTAACCCCCCATCTCTCCCTAGAACGTCTATACCTACGGGACATGATAGTTATAATAAAATTGTGTTCATAAACAGGTCAATTAATTGAAATAGATATTTAGAACTTAAAGAAAAAATTTGAATAATCTTAATTAACGGAGATTTAGATGGATGAAAATGGATGTTTTATGGAGGGTGTAAAATGTCTCATCTGGAAGAGTAAACTAAAATATCCGCATACATAGTTTTCATCTTACTTCAAATGTGGTTTCAGTAAAATTAATCCTATCCTTCTAGTTTTATGCCGGAGATATGATACAATACAATACATTATTTTTCTGTATGGCTTAGAACCCGTTCTAATCCAGCGAATGTGTAGCGCAGCTACGCTAAACTTAAGTATCTTTCCTCTTGTCTGAAATGCATGCAATACCCACATTCTCGATTGTTTAACTTACTTTTTTGAAAATATCCAGAGTTCTGTTACCAAGCATTTCAGGTCTAAACAGAAAACATTTTATATAAACTGTCATTCCAGCTTGCTAAAGTAGTTTCTCGTATTCATTCGAATCCGGTGGATAAGAACTGGTTCTCATCCATACGAAAAAACTTTGTCTAGCATCGTATTATATACAGCTTTCTACGAATATAGAAATGTACAATCATAAGATTAAAACCAGTTTTTTTAGCCCGTGATTTTGGCACCTCGGGTCTAAAAAAACTGATTTTAATCTTATAATTGTACATTTCTATATTCGAAGAGATGTTAGAAAAGATTATCAGCTTGACTTTTTCATTTTAAACACCGATGAAAATAAGCTCTTCGTTTTCCCTAACATAAAGACGGTGTAATTCAAATTTCATAAGTTTTGACTCCCTTGTATTTTAAAATATATCTTAAATGTAAAAAAGTTTTTTTGCTTCTTTTTAATAGTTTTGAAATGGAACAATTTTATTTAAAAAACCAAATGTTATTATTTTGATGTTGTGTGGTATCCGCCGAGGATAAATGGCAGACACCGGAGTTCAATTAGATTACGGCAGTGTGACAGACGTGGACACCTTACTATAGAGAAGCTACGCTTCTCTAGCTTTCACTAGATAATGATCAACATCTATTTTCAGTTGTCACTTTATTGAAGGTTTAAAAGATACTGAAGCTATATACAACAAACAATAATTACATGGATAGGAATAAATAGTCATAACATAAAAGCATAAATAATACATATACAATGGTCAGTTTGGGCAATAATGATCCCCCATCCCTGAAAAGGGTGGGGGAGAATTAAGAATACAGTTAACCATAATAAACATGACAGATTCAATCATTAATTCTAAGCGTAGGGAGGGGGTCACTAGACCCCTTCCCCAGGACTCGGGGGAGGGCCATTGACCCTCCACCGAACCCCAGATCAGGGGTGCCATAGGCATGGCTCACGGTTGCCGAATACCACAACTCTCCCCTCGGAAGGCTGGGAGGTGGTTTCCCTACCAGACTTCCGACAGTGGTTGAGGCCTTCGGTCCGCTCCTTAGGGCTAAAATATATACAAACGATAATGATTCAATGGAATCCTAGTGGTGAGTATCTTCTTAGGGTTGATGGGCTCCCAATGTGGGATAGAAGGCAGAGGCTGGCTTGGGTTGGACACGTTGGTCAGCGCCGGCAGGTATCAGGTTTGCTGGTGGCACAGTTGTTGCTGGAACAGTCAGCAGTGGGGCCTGCTGGTTGTTGTTGGCAGCGGCTGGGGCACAGGCTGCCAGGTTGATCGTCTGAGCAGCGGCCTGTCCTCCTGAGGGGCCGCGGGGTCTGCCAGAGGGCGGTCCTGGCCTACCTGGGCGGTCATGCCCGCTGTCAGTTGATTTCATAGACACCATTTCTTCGGCTGCTTCCCTGCCGATGGGAATGGCATCCCAGTCCACTGAAAAGTCCCGGGACTTGGCATGGTTGAGCCTGGCTCTAGCCAGCGCTTTCCTATATAAAGCTGGATGGTACAGGAACACTTGTGATATCGCATTCAGGGCTGCTCGGACTCCTCCTTGTGCTGCTGCCAGGGAAATGATGGTTAGGTCCCCCAGCAGTTTGAGGATCAACAACAGCAAACACAGTATGGCTGCGCCATCTCCCCACTCGTGGATGGCTTGTCTAAATCCAGCCCAGACATCCAGGGCTGCCTCTCCTTCCTCCACCAGTCGGTCAATGTTGTAGGACACTATCCCATGGTCTCCTGTGGCCGAACAGCTGCCTTGCTGAACGCAGGAGCCATAGGATAGGCCGGTCAGCATGGCACTCTTGTATGCTGGGAACGCCAGCAGTTGTTGCCAGTCGTTCAACTCAGCCTGCGAATACAAGCCACCTGAACTGAAGTCATCTAAGGGTTCTGTCAACAACTGTTTAGGCGTATCCAGCGGGGGTGGCCTCTTCTTGGGAGCGGGGGTTAACTCTATCCAGCCTTCCTCCGCGTGCACAGTCAGGGGGTAGGTGGAGGAGCAGGGAATCTTGGTGGCGTGTTCACTGTATACCCGTGTCACAGCGTCTACAAAACCTGTGGGCTCTACTGGCACTTTGTCCCAACACTCCTTGTGTTCGCGGACAACGTACTTGTGACGTTGGCAGGTCAGCTGCAGCAGGATGTCTCCCCTCAGTACCGAGAACGTGCTCCCCTGGACACGCACCGGGTGGGCCGGGTCTAGTTGCTGGAGCTTCCAGCAGTTGGCCGCTACTTCTTCTGCTGCGGTGCTTTTCATGCGCGTTTCCAGGGTAAACCCAATATAACCTGCATGTATCTGTGCTTGAAGGGGAACGTCAACATCCCTGGCCGACACTCTGGGCAGCGCAGCCGCGGCTGGGTCAGCTGCCACGAACAACGCTGGATGGTTTGTGGCATGGGCCTCGAAGTCGCAGTTCACAATCGAGGTGGGGTTGGTCATGTTGATGAAAAACTGGGCCTGATGGTCAACCAGATATGCATCCATCACCAGGCTGGGCTGGAGGCTGCGGATCAGCCTCAAGGGGCAATCTCTTCCCAGGTGGTCCCACACGTAGGTTGCTTCCCCAGTGATGCAGGACAGCTCAGAATGGGGACACTCTAGGGTCAGGTGGTCAGAC
The DNA here is from genome assembly GCF_053477335.1 of Acartia tonsa. Taxonomy (NCBI): domain Eukaryota; kingdom Metazoa; phylum Arthropoda; class Copepoda; order Calanoida; family Acartiidae; genus Acartia; species Acartia tonsa. The sequence continues at coordinate 32,812,978 of NC_137272.1, forward strand.
TGGGACTCCACCCGTCCATCCTCCACCACATAGGTCTCCTCCTTGACCAGCAGCCGTCGCTCCTGGAGCACTAATTCGTTGCGGTATAGCTGGCCCTCGAAGTGGACGTCCTCCCCCTCACAACCCACCCCCTCGGGGCTGTTGACGAGGGCGCCCACCATGTCGATGGTGAAGAACAGGGGATGGTTCAGCTGGAACGTCAGTGGCTGGGTCTTGCCTGGCAACGTGTAGACTCGGTTCCTGGCCAGGTCTCGGCACGCTTCTGGGTCTATCTTGGTTGGCCTCATGAGGGTGGGGACCGAGGTCACCTTGAGGTGACCCCATACCCCACACCTGAATGTCCACTGGGACACGGTGAGCTGACAACTGTACCCAGTGGTTTCCCTCACCTTGACTTGCTGCAGGACGTGTACTTCATGGCCAAGGGGCACCTCCTGGTGTAGGGGCTCCGTGTTACACATCTTTTCTTTATTGTAAGACGTGACATGGGTGGGGTTGGCACAGTCCCACCCCACCAGGACGTAGCTGGTGGTAGGCCACACGGCTGCCAGCAGGAGGCCCCACAGGACCATCCACCAATGGGAGAGGCTTCCAGGCAACCATCTTCCTCGTACACGCTCTTCTTCAGCTCTGGTCACGGCTGCTTCTTGGGACTGGACACGGCTGGGCTGCTCCTGGCTAGATACAAGTTTCCATTGAGCGTTATCTGTATGCGGCCGAGGCACCCCGATACCCTCCCCAATGACAGACTGGCAAGCGACTGGCACTTGCCTGGGTGTCGGCTCCCCTAGCCCTAAGTGCTCCCTTCCCTTGTCCAAAGCATGCCCAGTGGCATGGGGCTGAAGTGCATGTGGCACAGGCTCGCCCTTACTCACTTCCCTCCCCTGCCCTAGGAACTCAGGTGCATGTGGCACAGGCAAGTCCTTATTCTCCCAAATTTCAATCTCCCCAGCCCCTGGTGCAGGGGGCACAGGCAAGGCTGGGTTTTTACAATATCTTGGATACAACACATTTAACAAATTCAACTTATCCTGATGTTGAGCAGCTGGGTTCCCTTGGCTGGCAGGGGGCTCTGGATGGCATGTAGCTGGGCTCTCCCTGCAGGCTGGTGGCGCTGGCTGACTGGGGGTGACGGGTGTCACCCCTTCCTCTGGGACCGCTGGCTCGTTCCAGGACTCAGGTCTCTCGGTGGCGGCGACGGTTGTCGCCCCAGACATCAGGTTGGAGGCTGGCTCGTTCCAGGATCCAGGTATCTCGGTGGCGGCGACGGTTGTCGCCCCAGGCACCAGGTGGGAGGCGCTGGATAGCACCCCCCCATCATCCCAGGTGGCGACGCCGGGTGGCGTCCCATACATCGATGCAGAGGTGCTGGCTAGCACCTCCTGCCTCTCTCGTTCGGCGGCTGCCAGGACCTCCCCATACACCGTCTCAGGGACGCTGGGCAGCGTCCCTCCACTCTTGCTGGGTAGGCTCAGTCGGGCAGGTTCCATCATGTTGAGGCTAAAAGGCTGGGGCCTCAGCACCTCTGGCTCGGCTATGTTGTTGGGCTGTATCAGCTCTGGCCCCAGATGGTTAAGACTGAAGCCTAGGCCAACCCGGTTGGGTTCAGCCGCGCCGCCCAGTACGTTGATCCTAGCTGGGACAGTCCCAAACTGCGGCATCCCATCGGCTCGGTCCGCAGCTCTGGGGGCGGCTGCTTGCTGTGGTGGTGCTGGGGGCGCGCTCCCTTCCATGTGGGCCACTCTGCTGGGCTTCCCTGGAGGGGCACCCTTGTCGGCGGTGCGCCTGCGGCTGGCTACCTGGGCCCAGTCAGCTCTACAATCGGCCGCCGTGTGACCGTCATAGTGGCAACGCTCACACTTGGCAGAACGGTCACGGCGTGGCTGGGTGCGTCTCTCCTCTAGGCTAACTTCCACAGGCGTTGGGCAGTCTCGAGCTCGGTGGCCTCTCCCCTGGCAGCGGTAGCAGCGGCCTGGAACCTTGTCATCTGGAGCGACCTTCCCCATCTGGTGGAGACCCGGAGCCAAGGAGCCAATCTCCATTGGCTCCGACTCGTCATATTGGGGCAACTGGATGCAGGCAGATCCAGTCAGCCCGTCGGTCGAGTCCACTAAGCACACACCTTCCTTCAGCTGCTTAGTAACCATGGTCACGGTGAACATGGCCTTACGAGTGTACTCAGGTACACTCGTAATTTCATGGTTCATCATGAGGCGTTTTACATTGGCGTTACGAATTCCACGATTTAATTCGTCCACCAACAACTCAAGATCCTCATGGTTGTAGGCGTCCCTATACAAGGCGCACTTAGTTGATATGTACGCTTGTATAGGTTCTGTCGAGTGTTGCTTGTAATCCCTAAACGCTTGTTTAAGCGTTTGGGATTCAAAAGCAGGGCGAAATAGCAATTCACACTCGGTCTTGACCTGTTCGTAGGTCAAGGCTTGGCCTGCCTCGCCAAACAGATGGGACGCCATTTCCGCCGCTTGCCCTACCAGTGACAGTAGTAGGGCGTTGCGGCGGTTGAGGGAATCATGAGGTGGCACACGGTACGCCGCCCATGACATCTCGAGTCTGCGGATATGTGCCGACCAGGATTGCTTGGGCGGCCCTCTAAACTCCGGCAGATTGCTCAGCATCAGCTTGCGGTACTCGGCTGGGGCCGGCTGAGGGTCATCCTGGAGCCATCCTGGGGCTTGGTCACCTCCTGGGGCTTGATGCTGGTCCATTGGGTCAACGGTGCAACGGCGGGCACAAAGTTATACAGTACTAAAATGAATGGTTTGTCACTTGAGGCTTCCTAGCCTAACAGCCAACACTGTTTGTATCACTAGGTTGGGAGTTTAGTTGCAAAGATATAACTTAGCTGTACTTATCACTAGTTAGGTGTTGAGGTTGTAGGGTAGGCTGGTAGAGGTAGATAGATGTTGAGGGTCTGAACTGCTGTCAGGAACTGATTGGGTTTTCCTTTATCACACTAGAGCTAGAAGGAAAGAAACTTGCAATTCTTTATTTGCTAAAAATACCCCTGTTAAATGCTATGGAGTAGCTCCGCTCCGGTGTGAGTGTGTGTGTGTGTGTGTGCGTGGAATCTCCTGTCCTTGTAACGCGCGTCCGCGCCGTCAAATCCGCGCACACAGGGAAAACGCGCTCTCACCCCTCAACTCGCTCTCTCATTGGTCCGCTTCGTCCGTTGGATTTATGATATTTTCCGCACTCTGTTGCGCTACCCGTGAATGGCGCTCTGTGTGTCCGATCGCTAGCCCCACACTACAGACGGACTTAGTCTAGTGTGGGTAGGAAGGGGGAAGCGCGTGAGGGGACGGGGGTAACTCCGTCCGTTCCCCCTGTGAGGGAGGGGGGTAACTGTGTGCTGGTGTAATAGGGCCTTTTCTTCTTAATCCTAGGCTTATCTATTATATCACCCTGATTGTATTTGCCTTCAATGGAGAGGGGCCCCTCCCTTTCCCTTGGAATAAGGGGTGTATTGTTGTTGTGCTGTGGGCTTGAGATTGTTTTGATTGTATATCAGGGTCTTTATTATATTACATCTAGCTTCTATTTTTGTCCTTATCACAATTGCATAACAGATTTGTTTACCAACTCTGTTCTATTTTTAGCTGTTATCACAATACACAATAATCCAAGCCTGTTCTATTCTTAGATTTATCACAACACAACAATTTGTTTGCCAAGCTTTGCTCATAAATCTATTGTTTGGCCATCACACTAGGGTGGTAATCCCTGCAAATGTGATATAATATCTGTTTCCTAGATGGGTGGCTGCGTTGTAGCTTCTCAGGATACTCGGAGTTGACGTAGTTTTTCTCTGTTCTGGTGCACTACACTCGTATGTTAGCTCGCAGCTTGCAGCTATGTGGCATGTTTCAGCCTATCGGCGGCAGGGAATGTCCCGTCCTGCTAGCGCCGCTGATCCAAATCCGGCTGATGGCGGCAGGGAATGTCCCGTCCTGCTAGCGCCACTGGTTCGGATCCTGCTATTTCTTGCAGTAAAGTTGGCCTATTTCCAGCCGTTTACACTTATTTGGCTTGTTTCAGCCGGTCCGCAGGCCTGTTTCAGCCCTTTTGGCGCTCAATTCTCCGTTAGATATCAGCGCTGCTCGCGGTTATTCGTCAAATTTCGCTGTCTCGCTTCCACAACTGCCGGATGCAGAGTTAAACTTTGCTGTCCAGGGTGGGTAATTCAGGTTGCTTGCGTCAGTTTTGCCAGATTCACTGCTGGGAGTACCTTAGCCTCAGATGCGCGTCTGCTCTACACTTGTGGTTCGCCGTAATCTCACACAGCTGTCACCAAAGTTGTGGTATCCGCCGAGGATAAATGGCAGACACCGGAGTTCAATTAGATTACGGCAGTGTGACAGACGTGGACACCTTACTATAGAGAAGCTACGCTTCTCTAGCTTTCACTAGATAATGATCAACATCTATTTTCAGTTGTCACTTTATTGAAGGTTTAAAAGATACTGAAGCTATATACAACAAACAATAATTACATGGATAGGAATAAATAGTCATAACATAAAAGCATAAATAATACATATACAATGGTCAGTTTGGGCAATAATGATCCCCCATCCCTGAAAAGGGTGGGGGAGAATTAAGAATACAGTTAACCATAATAAACATGACAGATTCAATCATTAATTCTAAGCGTAGGGAGGGGGTCACTAGACCCCTTCCCCAGGACTCGGGGGAGGGCCATTGACCCTCCACCGAACCCCAGATCAGGGGTGCCATAGGCATGGCTCACGGTTGCCGAATACCACAGTTGCACCTTATTTTCTTGTACTCTAATAAAGTTACAGTCGGAGCTGGCTAAAATAACGATACCCCCCCTCCCCCCATTTACCCCATACCCTCCCCTATTACTGAAGTAACGAACTGACCAATAAATTGGATACATGTTAGCAACCCTAATTGACGTTAAATTATCCCTTGTCAATATATCCACGTATTTTCTCTATCCATGAAAACAGTAAATGCATATAGTGTAAATATATGGCAAAAAAATCTTATCACTTTTTCCAACTTGTAAATGTGGTATAGAAAAGTAAATAAGGAAAATGAGTTCAAAATTATAATTTTAGTTTAAAATTATAATTTTATGTTATAGTACAATTGTATAACATGTAATGTCAGGATAAGAAGGGATAATTGGACTGGAAGTTATACTGATAACCAAAGTTTTATAATAATTATCATCTATTCCCTAAGTTTAAAAGATTTAAATTTCAAATCTTGATACGGTTATGGTCCTTGTTCGAACTTTTCCACAATTAGGTTTCATAAAAAGATATTTTTTCAGGGATTAAAGGGATAAGACAATTGCCTATAAATAGTTGTACATCCCTAATAATGATAAAAAAAATTCTGTAGATTATGTAAAATTGATGGTTGAAATGTTTGGACACACAACTTAAATAACCAACCAATCAAGATTTATAAAAGTCCTTAAATTTATCCAGCCAATGTATAAGAAAACGTTATTAAAATTCTTTGGGGACTAGTGTAATAAACAGCCCATTAACCCCTTCCTTATATATACTTTTTAAAATTGAATATCCATTGTCATCTCCCTGGAAATAATAGGAACAACAACAACAACAGGTAGTTTTAAAAGCGAAACTAAAAATAAGCAAAAAGGACAAAAAGACGTGGGGGATAACCATATAAAAATTCATATTGCTATTTTACTAATACTATTTTTGTAAAATAAAATATTAAAATGAATAATGTTGAACTTACTTTATCAAAGAGCCAAAAGAAATATATATGATCGTATCTCCTGAATCTAAAATAACAACACAAATATAATATAATCTATAAAAAAATATATCTTATTAAAAAAGGGAAGGCCCTTTGTAAAATATCAAAGATTTTCGTTAAGAAAACAATTAAAGTAATTAAAAGCAAATAATATATATTCATCATAGAAATTTAAGTTTTGATTTTATTCTTTTGCGATTTTTGAATAAAAACCCACCTTTATAAAATTGTTCAATGCTGGGTGGCAAAGGTTTTCCATCTCTGCAGTGAATAAATCCAATCTAAAATTATTAAAAATAAGGATGATATTATCCAAAAGTAGCAAAGCTTAAAAAAGTTAAGCAACTTAGTATACTATCTCGATTTTATCCATCTATCTTTAATGGTATATGATATAGCATTTCCCCAGAATTATACAGAAAAAAGGTCAGACCAAAAATCAAAAGATTTAAAATAAAATATAGCCATATATCTAAATATAATAGATGTCAAGTTAATTTCTTCCTTTTTAGTGGAATCAAAGACAAATTGAGTTATAGTGTAGCTTTACCAATAAGATAATAGATAGATATTAGGTAAGAGTATTAACTTGTTCTATCCTTCGCTAGCTTAAAACTTAGAGATTAGATTGAATCTTAATTGGGATATACAAAATTAATTTAATATACATCATCAGTAATATTTTTTTATTATTTCAAATTCAATTATTCTTTTCTAAATTTAAATAAATTTGAAGATTTCAATACAAATGATTAATTGTAAAATTCCATTATACAATGGTTAAAATTATTCTTTAATTGAACTAGAAAAGATTTTATATCTGGGTTCTTTCCCTCAAAGTAAATAGCGAGCATTGAACCTCCCATCCAAATTTTTAAAAATTGAATAAAAATGAGGGTTTAGCTTTGATTTGTACCTCAGGGGGAGGACCTAACCCGCGGGGTTACCTTGTATCCTAACCTAACTTCAACTTAAAAACTAACCATCCCCCTTATTCAAATTTATTTCAAAATAAGAGAAAGGGGCTTATGTGCTCGACAAGAAGCTTTAAGAGAAAGTACCTGATTTTCTAACTGTATTGATGCTGTTACATAATTCTATTTTCAATTTAGAAGATGACTAGAAAAAAATCTTTTACTTTCTTTTTATTAAAGTTGTTAGCTGCGACCATAGCCTTTAAGACCTCAATCAATGGTTTTCCCAATAAAAGGGATAAAAGCAGCTTAAAGGGCCTTTATAATGACATCATACAATACAAATGACCAATTATAGGTCAGAATACATCACAAGGTATACTTGCTTATCATTGGTCATTTGTATTGTATGACGTCATTTTTTATTAGGCGCTATAAGCTCCTTCGATGGGATAAAATCTCATAATGAATAGGAAGTTTCATATATATAGGACTATAATATAAGACTATGATATTGATGTCTTTTATTAAGACGAAGTTTGACCCAATAAACCCCAAGTTACAATTCACAAGTTAGAATTTACGCGGATTTTCTTTTGAATAAATATCTCTGATTCCAACTTCCCAGACAGAAGTTCTGTCACTAAATGTAAATCAGGGAGGGAGGGGGGGGCAAGTGTACTGTAAATTACACTGGTACCCAAAGTTTTATAACCACCTTATCATATTCTTTGGGTTAAAAAACTTTGGGTTCTCTTATTGAATTTAGATTTGTTGGTTACAAACTTGTAGTGTCCAAACTTTTCAACAATTAATTTAAATCTACAGAATGGGTAATTTTTCATATAATAATTTGGGATGTATAACAATTTATCGTCCATTATCTTATCCCTAATATCCCTGAAAAAAACTAGAATCAACACAAACTACATATTATTAAAACAGAAAAGTAGGTAGCGAAGCACATAATATGTAAACTTATGAAATCAACGCTAAATTATAATTTTTTAAAGACCATCTTTTAATGCTTTTATGCATGGTTTTGGAAAGTTTCTTTATATGTATTACTAGCGGCTTTGCCCCTAGCCTATAGGGGCTTTTTCCCTATGAGGTAAGGGGAAGTCAACCCTCCTATATAGAAGTTTTCGAAGAGCTATAGATATTTTCAAGAAAGTTATTCTTTGTCAAATTACTCTGTGTTGTACGTCGTATATGTGGTTATCCTAGCCGGGAGTTCTTGCGGTGGACGTAAATAGAAAATCTACATAAAAAGGTACCTATCTAAAAAAATGGGGCGGGGTTTGCTTTTTGGGGGGGTGGGGGTATCCCTCCCTCTCAATAAAATATCCTACAACCACCACAGGACCAGCAGGTATATTCCCTGAAGAGTAGAATCCAATCGGTTCAGTGGCTACCGAGATCTTAAGGGACGGACAGACAGACATTAAGCTACTTTGTATTATAGAATGTATTCAATTAAAGGGTTAGAAGGCTTATAAATACAGACTATCTGTTAAGATTAAGATATTAGAAAGTACTAAACCTATACTTTTAAGGTAATAAAGGCTAAAATATAATGTAGCTGCACTGAATAGAAAAAGAGGTTTGAGACATAGAAGAGCTTAGAGAGTAAGTTAAGATCTCTAAAACTGCTAAATCTATACTTTTCATGAAATATATCTACTAAAGTCTAAACTATAATATAGCTATGCTGAATAGAAAAGAGTAGAAGAAGAAAATTAAGTTTTGACAACAAGAAGCCTGCAAATTGATTTTTAGATTAGTTTCATTCAATACAAAAATGAAAATTTATCTACCTAAGATGTATGCTTTACGTACATCAATCTACAGACTTTCAGTATATTCACCTATTTATGTACATTACCTTCCTACGTTTGACTTTACTTTTTATGAAATATGAACAAAGAAGATGTATAAACTTTTTTGCTTTTTATTTAAGATAGCTAGCCGGTTCTTTCAGTAAGTAGTAGATGTAAATTTTTTTGTAGAATTCAGATATGCAATCGGTTTTTTGCAGACCTCTTATTTTTTAAGTAATTTAAGTTTTTAATAAAAAATAATCAAGTCGGTTTTAAGGTACTAAAACGCAACAAAATAAAAGAAGAAAATGGCCAGTATGAACAAAAATAGTAAGATCTTTAATTTGACACCTTACTTTTAAAATTATGTTGAGTAATTATTGAAAAAATCAATTATTTTAACCTCGGTTTAATCAAAACTTTGAAGTAAAATATAATCTTCCACAGGCATAAAAAATATGGGTTCACATATAACTTTAGAATCAGAAAAATATTATGAATCCATTGTAAGCTAAATTGAAAAAGTTTTATAAAACTATAATAAAAAATATAAGTTTATTTTAAGAATCATAATTTTCGGCTTTAAAGGGTTGAACAACTTGAAAACTTGAAACTTGAAATAAACCTAAATAAATATACATACAATGTAACAGATATTTTTTAAACACAAGAAACAATAAAGCATTTTTAAGTGCATTGTTTTGAAGTTTATAAACAGATTGAAGCATATTTGTTCATAATTTTTCGTTCTTTACATGTTATGTAAGTATCACTATTTTCATTGTAGTATCTATTGTATATATATTCTATGAACATTATCCTTTTTTTTGTCAATTCTATTGGTTGAGGTTATGAGGTTAAGCTTCCTGATTAGTCAATTTTTGAGACTTGTGATTGGCTAGTTTAATAGTTACAATTAAGTGTTACCTGTAAAAATAATACGTTAGGCCATTTTTATTATTTTTATTTTTTTACTTTTTTCAATTTTGCTTACAATGGATTCATAATATTTTTCTGATTCTAAAGTTATATATGAACCCATATTTTTTATGCCTGTGGGAGATTATATTTTACTTTAAAGTTTTGATTAAACCGAGGTTAAAAAAATTGATTTCTTCAAAAATTACTCAACAGAATTTTAAAAGTAAGGTGTCAAATTAAAGATCTTACTATTTTTGTTCATACTGGCCATTTTCTTCTTTTATTTTGTTGCGTTTTAGTACCTTAAAACCGACTTGATTATTTTTTATTAAAAACTTAAATTACTTAAAAAATAAGAGGTCTACAAAAAAAACCGATTGCATATCTGAATTCTATGAAAAATTTTACATCTACTACTTACTAAAAGAACCGGCTAGCTATCTTAAATAAAAAAGTAAAAAAGTTGATACACCTTCTTTTGAAATAATTGGGTGCTTTCCGTCAAAGTGCTTTAAGAGCATAGAACCTATCCCCCCTCCCTTACTAAAAAAAGAGATGTTAGTTTTTTCCTATGCCAAAGTCCTTCGTGAAGTCTATACTCGTATACTCGTTATGTGCCTATACCTAACCTGAAGTTAATTATATAAAGCAATGGAAAAAGTCATGTGTGACGTCATTAAAATACCTCTATATCCATCTCTTTTCTAGTGGTTTCTTTTCCCACTTCTCATCGCTCCTTGTTAGAAGTATGTTAGACACTTCCCAGCGCTTCACTCTTTTACGCCCCCTAGAGGCCTCTAGGGGCACTTGAGGAGGGGAGAGTCGAATTTGATAACCCAATTTTTTATTTTAGATTTTAAAAGAAAAAGTGAAAAAAAAATTGGGGGGGGATAATTTTTTTTAGGGGCGATTTATCTTGGGAGGGTGGTGGTAACCCCCCAAAAATAGTTAAAACCTTCCCAGGACCAATGCGAAGCTAGTTGAGGATATCTGTTCAGCGGTTAGCGAGATCCTTCGGTACAAACACACAGACAAACAGACATCCTGTTACTTTAGTATAAGAATTTATTGTTTGGTTTTTGTACCACAATTATTTGAGAAACCTTTAATCATTTATGTTTTATCAACGGAATAAGACAATGGCCGATAAATTGATGACACACATAATTACCCATTCTGTAAATCAAAGTTAGTGGTTGGAACATTTAAACACTCAACTTAATAAACCAACCTATAAAAATTCAGTAAAAGTCCCCAAAGTTGTTAAGCCAACAAATGAGAAAAAGTTTTTATAAACTTTGAGAACTAGTGTAATATACAGCATATTGTCCTCTCTCTCTCTCTCTGATTAAACTTTTATTTACAACATTGTCATATAATTTATAATGTTTCATAATTTCAACAATATTATTATCAAACAGTGAACTGAAGTATAAAAAATTAAATTTTTCCTTGATTTTTATCACCTTTTTAAAAAAATGCTTTATAAATATTTATATTAAGATGACTTCTTCATAAATAAAAACAGTGTTCTATCAATTAAGCTAAAATATGAAAAACAAATTTAGCGAATCATCGTCAAGTGATGGAGTTACATTTTGTTGCACAGCCTTTATCTTGAAGCCACATAAGTTGCGAAATGTGCCTGTTTATGATTGAAGGCGTTCCCTGTATTATTAGAATTTTTTAAGTCAGACGCCTAACATAACAGCAGAAAGTCATCATTTTGTGTCTTTAAAATAAGATAAACGCTAGAGGAAATGTTATAACCAAGATCAGATTTTCAGGGATCTAAAGGGATAAGACACTGGCCGATAATTTGATGTACATCCCCAATGATGATACACAAAATAACCCCTTCTGTAGATTTAAATTATTGGCTGAAACGTTTGAACACTTAACTTAATGGAACTACCAATCAAAAATCACTTAATTCCCCAAAGTTGTGAAGCCAACAAATAAGAAAACGTTATTATAAAACTTTAGGGACTGATATAATAAATCTAACCCAATGTCCCCTCTTTCTCTGCTAATTTTCATTTAATCATAAATAATTTTATATACAATAAGAAAACACTTAAGTCATTGTCATCAAAGTTTTTGAAAAAAATAATCTTAAATAAATATTTATATTATAATAACTTCCTCATAAATAAAAACAGTAATTTTTACACTTTTGCCAATTTTATCTTCTGCAGCCCTAAAGGCTTTTTCCTGAGGGTCCGGAGGCCATAATACATTAAAAAGAAGATATTAATTCTAAACAGTAGAGGGGGAAGGGGTTAAATAACGTTTATTCCACCCCGAGGACCTTGTAACGACTTTCAATTGGGTCTTTGAAAATCCACCAATAGCGTCGGAAATATTAACACAGTCAAGTCGCTTTAAAAGAGAAGAAAGCAATTTTCTAGCAGACGAAAAAAGATCCCCAACGGGGGGATCCATTTAGTTGTCTGATTAAACATCTATATTTATAGATTTATTGAGACTAAGCCCAATCTGTACCACTTTTGCACCACTTTTTATTCCTGTGACGTCATAAAAATGATTCTCCATCTATTTCTAAGGGATTTTCTTTCCCACTTCTCCTCTCATCTCCCTCATTTATATGACGTCACAGGAATCAAAAGTGGTACAGATTGGGCTTCGTCATTTATTGATCCCACACACTTACAAAATTTTAGCTACTATAGTATTTAGGCTCTTATCCATAATGTATGAACACTGTGCTGTATCTACTTCTTGATAAAAAGAAACAATCAACTAAAAATCATCACCTTCAGAAAATTTTCAAGTTTTTTATTAGCTGTTGAAATATTACAACAAGGATGACAAATTATCTCAGAAATGCAGATCAGCTTGCTTCAAATAAGTTAATCAAGAATTATCTATAAGTCCTTTTTCACTTTTAGAAGTTTAAGTTAGGGAAATGCATTACATAAATACTAAATAAGTACAACTAATAGCAATCATATGCACATGCAGGACTTCAAAACTCATAGGCCATGCAATCAAACGATTTTGGCACAAAAATTATGATACCAATGAGGCAATTAGATAACTTAGTCGCGATTTCTGAAATAAAAAAGCATGCAATGCAATGTTAATTATTGAGTAACTAAGCTCCAAAACAAACTACAGTATCCTATAATTGATAAATGTATATCATAAAGTACACACAATTCATTGAACGTTGACAGACAAAAATAATGTTTTTGTTTATATTACGAAGGCAAATTAACTGAATTTTTAGCAATATTATTATTTTTTATTATTTATATAATTATACAGTTTATTATGTATAAAGTGAAAGTAAAAGGTCTATATTATGATGATTTTTCAAGAAAGGTCGATAAATACTTGGTAGATAGATTACCTATCAATTTCCTGATAAGGGCAAGGTTGCAGTACATGACACTTTAACGTCAGATACCAATGATAACTAAGTAGAGCTGTATCTTTCCTTTTTCTGTTTAAGGTTAAGTGAAATACAAAAGACAAAATTAACTTTTTAAATTGCAAAATCTGTGCATAGTTCAGAATTGCGCCTGTTTTGGGCCAAGGTATTCCCCCACTCCGTCTATTGATGTTCCGCATCAGACATAGCAGAAGTAGGAACTTTTTTAACGGCTATGCTTATGTAGTTTTGAGCCGAGATTCGAAACTCTCACCTTCTTGACGACGAGCGAATGTGGTATGAGTTAAGCCACGGTCGCGAGTTAATAGATAGATAGATAAATAATAAAATAGATAGATAGATACCTGTGCAGTGTTTGGTAGCCTGGGATTAACATTATCCATAAGTATTGAGGACATGTAAAATGAAAAATCAGCATTTCTCTCCAACTTCCAATAGTCCTTCAAATATAAAAGTAAAAATCAAACGAGTTTCGTCGTCAAAAATTTGGAAATCTTCAAATGTCAATTGAAAGATTTTTAACGTGGTCTAGTTTAAGTATCAATGCTTCTCTACAAGTAACCTTGTCTGTCTGTCTGTAAGTATGCTTGTCATTCTTTATTTTCTTTTGATATATCTTTTGGTTGTGGACAAACTTTAAAAGCGTTCTTTAAAACTGTAATAAGCATTAATTGAAAAACTTATTTTGAAATATTTATCAAGTGGAAAATAATTATATTTTATCTATTAACAAAAATAAATAAACAAATATTTTATTGGCAAAATTAAGTACAGTGACAAAATACAAGTAAATTATGACAAAGATTACCTGTTCATTTAGGGAAAAGTTGATTAGCATCTGCCTCGCAAGGTCTATCTACAATTTGAATCATTTCTAACATGTTCTTTTGGCTTATGACGGGGAGATAAGCTAATGGAAGATAGATACATCATGTTGATTTAGTTTTAGAAAGAAATAATATTTTTTTTTTGGGGGGGGGGTGCGTTTTTTCCAGGGATTATTTATCTTGGGAGGATCGTGGTACCCTCTCCCTAAATTGTTATAAACTTTCTTAGAATCTGAGAATGATAACAGGTCAGCGGTTAGCAAAATACTTTAGTACAAACTGACAGTCTGACATCCTGTTTCTTTTACATAAAAAATGGTGTTTTGAAATGATAATTTCCTGTGGATAGACAAAGAAATAAGGCTTAACAAAATCAGCATAAACAGCATTCAACAGAATATAGATCAATCTATAAAATAAAAGATAACAATTAACAATAGCAATTTAGTGGTAACTAAAGAGAATTTCGTCCAATAGTAGAGAATCTGTTTAATATTAAAAACAAAATATACGGTTGACCATTGAGAGAGTTAGACAACGAAGAAAGACAAAACAGAAAGTTAAACAGTTAGGGAGTTGAATCCATTTTTATAGAAGCAGTAATATAATCTATGATTACGAATTTGACCCTCTAAAAAACGTAATCTACCATTCCACTCTCCTCTCTCTTGGTGATGATATAATCTACCATTCCAATTTTACCTCTCTTGGTGATGATGTCATCAATTCCAATACGATTTTTGAAATGTACCATTCCATTTTCAAGAGAGGCGAAAATGTAATGGTGGTTACACTTTTAACATCGACATTATTGAAATCATACATACCATTTTTAAATTATGTTAATCGTAGGAATGTATAAAATACTATTTACAATTAAAATTTTTTTATGTAAAATAAAATAATAACTAGAATATACCATTACTATTATGTTGATTTTAATAAGAAATGTATAAAATACTATTTACAATTAAAATTTTTTTATGTAAAATAAAAATAATAACTAGAATATACCATTACTATTATGTTGATTAAATAAGGAAATCAATGTTTATGAATACGCTGATATGTAAACATAAATGTACCATTCCAGTTTTCCCTCTATTGAAAGTGGAATGGTACATTTCAAAAATCGTATCGGCTTTGATGATATCATCACCAAGAGAGGGAATGTGGAATGGTAGATTACGTTTTTTAGAGGGTCAAACCGTAATCATAGATTATATTTCTGCTTCTATAAAAATAGATTCAACTCCCTAACTGTTAAAGAGATTAATAATGAATATTCTAGAACAAACTTTGAATATATTATTTTGCTAGTAATATATTTCAGTTAACACATATTCCTGCACTCTCCTGGATGGTAGACTTAGGACAACCCTAGTAATTTTTTTAATGGTTAATAATAAAAATCATACTTTGATTAACAGACAGACACGAACACTTTTAGAGTATGTTCGTTTCTTAAAATATACACAATATGTCGAAACAAAATACAATAAAAATATGAAAATTATTGGATTAAATACTTCTTCTGTCTTGTTTAATGATAAAATTCACCTGCCGAAGGTCGAGTCAGGAAGATTTGATGACCAAGCTAAAAAAAGAAACAAAACTACAAAAAAATAAAAATATAACATAGATTGTGATTTTTACTTCAAGTTTGAAGTTTATTTTATACATTCAAATTTTTTCGGCAAACAAATGATTTGCATAAAACTTTAGATAATTTAAGATTGACATACATCTAAAAAATCTAAATGTTGTCGTTGAATTTTCGTGTTTAGATTTGTAGTATCCTTATAATAAAGGTTGTCTGTCTGTACCAAAGAATCTCGCTAACCACTGAACCGATATGGTTCTCCTTTTCAGGTTAGCTTCTAATAGGTCCTGGGAGGGTTTATAACTATTTAGGGCAAGGTTACCAACAACCTCCCAAGAAAAATCGCCCCTAGAAAAAATTACCCCCCCCCCTAAAAAAAGCCTAAAACTAAAAATGGGGAGGAAAGAGGTCGAACTCACCCCCCTCCCCCCCCCAAAATGTCCCATTTAATAGATTTAATAGGCTGCAGTGGCGTTAATTTTAGTTAAAAAATTAAAACTTTTTTTTTGGGGGGGGGGTATTTTTCATTTTTGGGGGGGTTGGGGGTGTCCCACCCCCCAAGAAAACAGTTATAAACCTTCCCGGGACCTATGAGAAGCTACCCTGTTAAGGAGAACCCAATCGGTTCAGCGGTTAGCGAGATTCTTCGGTACAGACACACAGACAAACATCCTGTTACTTTAGTATAAGGATAGTTACTTTAGTGACATCGTCCATAGAAAAGAAGCATATCAGATAGATAGAAAATAGATAGATAGAATATAACCAACCTCCATTATCAAGATGTCCAAGTCCATAGAAGAGAAGTATCTCAGATAGATATATAATAGATAGATAGAAAATAACCAACCTCCATTATCAGGGTGTCCAAGTCCATAGGAGAGAAGCATCTCAGCATTTGCTGGCAGGAACTGCACATTCGGTATGTCCAGATAATGACCTACATACAAAAATAATGAATAAAAATTCTAGATATAAGATATTAACTTTAATTTCAACTAGCGGCTACGTCCCCAGAGGCCTCTAGGGGTACTTTATGTACTGGTGAATTGAATTTGAACCTCTGTCCCTAGATTTAGAGTCATCAAGAAATAGTATAATCCCTCCTTTTTTTGTGGGGGAGGGATTGGATGAGAAGCTAACCTGTAAAGGAGAAACATATCGGTTCAGTGGTTAGCAAGATCCTTCTTACAAACAAACATCCTTTTATTTTATTAAAAGAATATATGGCTCTCCTTTACAGTGAATATTCTCATTTGTCCTGTAAGGTTTTATTTGGCCTATTTAAGGGGAAGTTTCCCAGATTTTTTTTTCTAAAAATTTATATTGAGTGATGAGTTTCCCCCATCATTTTTAACTAATGTTTCCTATGGCCTCCAGTTTTTTAATAAGTATACCAATATATACTTAAAGCACACAAAAAATGGCTCAAGTGTATTCAAAATAGTTTATATATAGAAAAGAATAATTTTGATATGAATGTACTGTACAATGCATTGAAAGTATATAATTTTAATTAGCATTCATCCTATTATATAAGGTAGTGAGTTTTTTTTTGTCTGAAGCTTAGGATCTCAATAACTACTGGACAGATTGTGTTATCTATTTCAGGTAAACTTCACATAGGTCCTCTGTTGGTTTTAGGCTATTTTATTTTCAGAATAAAGGCTTTGGATGGTTTTAATCTAGCTTACGCTCTGCCCCTTCGAAAATAGCCACTATTTGCAAAAAAAAATTGGCAGTTACATAAACTAAAAGTTACGTAAAAAAGATTTAATGTATTGACAATAAAAGATCCATATAGGAAATTAAATCCTTAGCCATCTGTAGTTTATAAACCTTTTTACAAACATTAATTGAGTATCTGTGTTAGATTAATGTATAAAACAGATTCTTCTTCCAACCTAATTGACAATTTATATTTAATTAATTTTGGTTTTGTTCGTCCGTAAGTTCCTGACGGCTAGCTATTATAGATCAATAATGCATGTTAGAATCATCATATCGCTACCAAACTTTGCATTATGATTCATCTAACAAGCGTAGTTCTCAGACAAGGTACACAACAATTTATTTGATAAATATAATTTTATATCTGACAAAAACGATTGCTTGGTTAAAAAAAAAGTTTTTCTTAGTTATTGTTTGTTAGATTTTTCAGCTTCGCCAATTTATTGCATGATGGTGAAAATCCTTGTTTTTTTATGATATCATATTAAAACTGGTTATCATTTTTCCCAATTTTTTCCATAGATGACAAATGCATGTGAGGAATTGACAACAGTATTTGTGGATATAGGGATATGACACCTACAGAAAAACTGATATTGTCTCCAAAATAACGATTTGTAGAATAACTGAAAATATTAAGGTCACAATGACATCCAAGGCAGGGAGTAAGGGGGGGGGGGACAATGGGCAATTAATTCAATTTAAGAGTTTTCACAGAAATACAGATTTATCCATAAAATTTTGAAATTGTAAAGGGTGTGTTAATAAAATTTAGTCCCCTCTCTTACCCCCTGCGTCCAAGGGTTGGTGGTATAGGGGTGAACCCTCTTCACCCAATCAAAATCGGGGTAGTGAAGGCCCAGCCCCCTAAACTTAAAAAAAAATATATTAGATTTTAGGTTGTTTAGAGTTTACGCGAAGAAATTACCTCCCCCAGCCCCCTCCCCCCCCCCAAAAAAAAAAAGAAGAAAAAAATCACTTTTAAATCCTGGACCTATTATATTGTTCACCCTCCCCCCCCACCCCCAACAAGAAAATTACCTAACAAGTCAAACTTGTACAATAAGATTCGGTAGAAGATTAAAGATCCTTCATGTCCTTGCAGATTAAATCATAAATAGTAAAATTTGTAAAATGAATCAGAATTAAGAACAAAGAAATATTAAGTGTTAAAACAAAAAAGTTGATTCTTGGGAGTTATTATAGGTATTCTATAATTACGCACGTCCGTCTCATTGGGAGGTTTTAGGTAATCTTTGCAGCCATTTAAGGAAAACGTCTGAGTGGAAAGTTCCCTCGAAGTGCCTTGTCGAGCACTGACCCTAACCCTTAATTATAAAAAATTAAGATAATGTGAAGTGAGTTTTTTTGTTCATAACTTCGGGTCAGGTTTTAGACATGTTTGGTTATTTGCAATGTATACCAATTTCAGTAATTAATAAGAAGTAAATGTAAGTGAGAATTGTGAACTTGATTTAGCAAATTATATTACATTCGCTGCAAATATATATTATATCTATAGTACCATAGTAGAATGATGTCTGTCCGTCCGTACGTCCATCTGTCCTCCGTCAGACTGTCTGTCCGTCGGTCCGTCCGTCCGTCTTTCTTTCCGTCCGTCCGTCCGTCTGTCCGTCCCTTAAGATCTCTGTAACCACTGAACCTATCAGATTCTACTCTTCAGGGAATATACCTCCTGGTCCTGTGGTGGTTTTAGGCTATTTTCTTGGGGCGTGGGACACCCCCATCCAACCCCCCAAAAAACTCCTTCCCCCCTTTTTTAGGCAGTTGATTTAAATTATTTTCTTTACCTCTTGGGGCAAAGTACCTAGAGTCTAGGGGCGAAGCCGCTAGTACATCTATAATACAAAGTAGAACGATGTCTGTCTGTCCGTCTGTCTGTCCCTTAAGATCTCGGTAACCACTGAACCGATCGGATTCTACTCTTCAGGGTATATACCTATTGGTCCTGTGGTGGTTTTAAGCTATTTTCTTGTGGGGTGGGACACCCCCAACCCCCCAAAAACAAAAAAATCCCCCCCATTTTTTTTTGCTTAAGATTTCCTTGGTCCTTTAATGAATTTCGCCTTAATTTTTTTATCACCTCTTGGGGAAAAGCCCCTAGAGGCTAGGGGCGAAGCCGCTAGTATGTATAAAAAGTAACAGGAGTTTTATGTGATTAAATCAAAGCGAAAATGGCATTATCCGGTTGATACTATTATACAATTCTGATAATCTAATAAATGTTCCAACTAAATAAAAGTAACCAACATTTATGAGCCAACGAATAAGATAACCTGGTTATATAACTTTGGGTGCCAGATTAATTTAAAGTATACTAACACATCCCTCCCTGTGTTACACTGATCTTGAAAGTGGAATGATTGCATAAAAAAATCAGAAAAATAAAATAAAAATCTAGTTTTTTTTCAAGTACAACATACAAAGTTCTTTACTCTTCTGTTTGAGGATATTGTCCTAGCATTTATGTTTTTTTAGGACTTAATTTAGGACTTAAAGTTTTAAAAATAGTTCATAATGACTTTGTACTTACATTTTATAGCAATATTCTTTATTAGTATTAAGCAAGGAATAGTTATTTCTCGCATCGTATTATAAACGGCTTTCCGCGGATATAGAATGTACAATTATAAGATTAAAACCATTTTTTTAGCCCCGAGGAGCCGAAGGCATCGGCTAAAAAAACTGGTTTTAATCTTATGATTGTACATTTTTATATTTGTAGAAATCTGGATATAATATTATGCTAGACATAGTTTTTTCGTATGGATGAGAACCGGTTCCTATCCACCGGATTCGAATGAATACGAGAAAATGCTTTACATCCAGCAATAGTAAGTCTAGAGAAAATAAAAGTAAAACAAACCTAGTCGATTATCATTTTTACATTCAGTGATGTTTTAAAAACAAATATAAATTGAATAAATTCCGAGAATTGAAGAAAAAACTAAAATTAGTCATTTTTGCAATAATTGATATGTTTCTTCAATGTTTCTAAAAAAAACTAGTGTACATATCCTATTATATAAAGTAGTAAGCGTTTTTGTCTGTCCCGAAGGATCTCGCTAACCGCTGAAGCGATATTGTTCTCCTTTACAGTAAAGCTTCTTATAAGTCCTGGGAAGGTTTTAAACTATTTTTTGGGTGGGTGTCTTCACCTTCCTCCCTCCCCCTCAAAAAAAATATTTTTTTACCTATTCTTTTGAGATTTAAAATGGGATGAGGTCGACTTTTACCCCTTCTACCTGAAGTGCCCCTAGAGGCTTCTAGGGGCGTAGCCGCTAGTTGGCAATAAGACAATGGCCGATAAATTGATGTAGATCCCCAATGTTAATACACAAAATTAACCCCTTCTGTAGATTTTAATTTGTGGTTGAAACCTTTGGAAACTCATCTTAATAAACCAACTAATCAAAATCCGTTAAAAGTCCCCAAAGTTGTTAATCCAACTAATAAGAAAACGTTATTAAAAAACTTTTGGGACTAGTGTATTAAACTGCCCACTGTCCCATCTCTCTGTCTCTCTCTCTCTGTCTCTGTCTCTCTCTGTCTCTGTCTCTCTGTCTCTGTCTCTCTCTCTCTCTCTCTCTCTCTCTCTCTCTCTCTCTCTCTCTCTCTCTCTCTCTCTCTCTCTCTCTCTCTCTCTCTCTCTCTCTCTCTCTCTCTCTCTCTGTCTCTCTCTCTGTCTCTCTCTCTCTCTCTCTCTGGGTATTGCTACTTAGAAAATCTTAATAAAACACCAATTCTCTCTATCTCTCAAAAATTTAGCTTTGATAAAGTTTAGGGTCATGAATGAATCTATAACTATAGTGCCCTAACCTGACCTAACCTTAATAAACCAACGAAAATCTGCCCATTATTTTCAAATTTTGTACGATATCATCATTGCCATTTATCTCTTCTTTTCAGAGCGTAGGCCACGCACAATGGTTCTCCATTTTTCTTTGAATTTGGCCTCAGTAGAGGTATCATTGAAAGATGATAAATTCTCATCTCTCAGTTCATCCTGGAATTCCCTCCTCCAGGTTGTTTTTGGTCTACCTGGTTTTCCCCATGAAGGGGTTCCAAGTCAAGGCTTGATTGGTTAAGTCATCATGCCCATTGTAAGATATATTGCATCAATCATTTTGCTGCATGGAGTAAATACCCTATATTAAATGTTTCCTGAGAACTACTGATAAACTAATATCAATATTGATTTAACCTTTTTTAAACACATACATTTAAGCCAGGAAAGAGAGGACAATTTACTGTTTATTAAACTAGTCCCCAAAGTAATTTTCTACATTTCTATATTCGTTGAAAGTTGTTTATAATACGACGCGCTATTCAGTATATTCGTCTTTGTCTAAAAGAAAGCTGATATAATCACACGCGTTTTATTAGGACAAGTTTTGTTAAAGAGCTGCTTAGCAACAAAAATAAATCTGACCTAGTATAATGCCCATTTCATTGAGGAAGGGTGAGGTAATGATGAGATGCCAGCGTTTGTCCAACTGGTAGCGTAGCAACTCCAAAGAATGTTGGTGCGTCTATATAAAAAAATAAATGTATAAAAATTGCTTTTTGCTTTTTTGTAGCGACTTGACTGTGTTAATATTCCCGATTTGTAAAGACACAATTAAAAGTCGGGAAGGGGAAATACAGTTATTAAACCCCTTCCCCCTCCAGTGTTTTACTCTATTATATAAAAAAAAAAATAAGGCGTCCATTAGTTACCAAGTTAACCATTAATTGAAACTCAATTGGGATAATTTTAAAATATGGATTGCTATATTTAGAACAGGTTTATACAGAGCAGAATTTTTAATTTAAAAAATTTCTCTGTGGCTTAGCGGCTGCCGATCCCTGATAAAAAAGTTACATTTTGAATTATAATCAGGGATCCAAAGGGATGAGACAATGCAAGATAAATTTATGTACACAATAAATTATTATTTGCAAAATTACTTCATCTGTAGACTAAAATTTTTAAAGACCCACAGACTAAGTTCTAGGGTATTTACTCTAATTAAAAATTATTTTAATATACCTTTGTTAAGCCAGTTGAGGTTTTGGAAACGGCATCAATAAACCCTAAAAAAATTCGAAGATTTTCTAAAACTAAATTGGA
This sequence comes from Acartia tonsa, assembly GCF_053477335.1. Classification (NCBI taxonomy): domain Eukaryota; kingdom Metazoa; phylum Arthropoda; class Copepoda; order Calanoida; family Acartiidae; genus Acartia; species Acartia tonsa. The sequence continues at coordinate 32,835,133 of NC_137272.1, forward strand.
AGCCTTTTCAAACAACTTTAGAAAAAATATTATTATACAATTTCAAAAGAAATTATAAAATATGAAATTATATAATAATACAAAATCTGGGTATAGTCCCTTTCGTAACATCGCACTTTATGGGGCGATTCTTCGTATTTTTCACAATAGCTTTTCTCCTATTTCTAGCCCCTGAGGGTGGCTCTAACCCTGCGGGGACAATTACCTAGCCCTGTGGGGCAATCACCTAATCCAATATAACCTAACCTAACCTAAAATAACCTATAAAAGGCATTTTAAAAATACGACGAATCGCCCCTTATTGGGCGATGTTACGAAAGGGACTATTATTTTTATATCTCTATTTTGACAGTAAAAAGTAAATCCTATAGAAATTACATATCTCTGAAGCAACTATAAAATTGCTCAATAAAAAAAGATTTAAGTAGCTCATTTATAACTATATCTATACTCTATTACGTAAAGTAGTGTGGTTTTTTGTTTGTAGCTTTATATTTCGATAAATACTGAACTGAAGTCCCAGAGATGGTTTTAAGCCATTTATTGTAAGATCTGGATCTTATTTTATCCTTCCCTACCAATTTGAATTCAGTGCCCCTAGAATCTAGGTGTGCAACTGCTAGTTTTTTTCAAGAGTTATCAATAAATTATTTCGTCTAGGGCTTACATGGATCTTAATCGATAAGGCAATGAACGCTAATTTGATTTACATCCCTATTGATGACAAATAATATCACCCCATTTTGTTAAAATTATTGGTTGCAAAGAAAATTTTAAATTGTTATTTTAACCCAAAATAGGGTGCTAGTATAACTCTATCAAAAATAAAAGTCAATTTAATTTGTGCATTTGTGTAGTTGCCCCAGAAAATCTATTATACCTAGATTTACTCAAATATTTCCACATTTATCATAAGGTATGCCTTTACTTCCGCGAATGTATCACATTGATAAATCATCAAAAATGTACACAAAATTACATCTTATGTAGACTAAAATCAGTGGTTAAAATGTTTAAACACTCAACTTAATAAATCAACCAATCAAAATTCAAGAAAAGTTTACAAAGTTGTTAAGCTAAAGAATAAGAAAACATTATATAAATCTTTGGGGACTGGTGTAATAAATAGCCCAATATCCCCTCCCTCCCTAGGTATTTCGACCTTTAATATACCATTTTAGTTTTACTGAGTAGAATTCTTTGTAAAAGGAAGGCAATTTTAAGTAGAACCATGTCGGTTAAGCATTCAGAGACATATAGACTTGGTTTGTGCCGGATACCAGATATCAGGCTGATTTCTAACACCAGAAATCCGGTATGTTGATCCTACTTCTAAACAATTTATCTAATCTGGAGTTTAAATGAAGTGTTACTTCCTCATTGCTATAAAGTAGCAAGAATTTAAGAAATAATGCTTGTGACTGTTTCTGAACAGGGATTTTGTTGTATAATACAAAAAATTAAATTGCTGTATATCCGGCAGGATAATTCCAATATCCGGAATCCGGCTAGCTATTGAAAATGGCTGAAAATCCGTCCCAATTCTATTATAAACATCTTGTTTCTTCTACTTAAGACATGTGTTATTTTGCGAATATGAAGTCAATGTGGATGAAATAGTATGCGGATGTGAATACACACCTCATCATAAACGTCTTGTTCCAGATTTATTTTCTGAAACAAAAACTTGTGCAGAAAAAAACATCTATTTTGATTATGTCCGTTTGTGTGTTTGTTATTTTATTTTTATCAGTACCATAATAGTTAGACACATTTATATTCAGTATTTAAGCTGTTTAAAATTCTCTTTGTCTGTCCGTTAGTCAATCCGTCCAGGATTTCTTTGACTGGTATTTAGGATAGACAGCTAGAATTTTACGTGAATATTCACTTTATCGATAACAAAAAGTTTATAATTTAATTGGTTTGCTATGTAACTCACTTTGTCCGTTTGTCCATCTATGATTTTTTGTGTGCTTTGGATTGTGCTACTTTTGTTGTTTTCATCCTTGGTTACATGAAAACACCTTTTATAATTAATTAGCTATTATGAAAAATAATAAAATTGAAAAGCGGCCTTGCTATATAAAACGTTTATAAAATAGTTATTTATTATGGACATTTTATAGGTATATAGTCTTATAATTTTTATTTTATTAATCGTAGATTATTGTCTATGATATTAGACAGTACACATTAAATTTTAATATACTTATTCTTATTAGAGATTTCAGCAGATATTAATTTGTTTTGAAGCCATACTAGAATAGTTATTTATCGCATCGTATTAAAGACACATTTCCGTGGATATTAAAATGAAAAGTGTTAAGATTAAAAAATTTTATTATTTTTATTTCAATATTCGCGAAAATTGTCGGTAATTCGTTGCTATACATTATTTTTCAGTATGGCTCATAACTGGTTTTTGAAGCCAAACTGGCCGGACAAACCTTTACCTGTAATATTAAATGAACTTGCAGCTTTTTGTGTCAGGGTGTCCTCCAATTCTTGCATCTCATCTGTTTGTACTTCAATCTAAAGGGTGGGCAAAAAAATGCGGACATTTTTAAAATTAAAATTGCGCGCCTTGTGTTAATAGTAGAAAAATGTTACGCATACCGTTAGAACCGCTAAGAAGTCTATTTTTTGGAAATATAAGAACGGTTCCTGTGCTACAAATAATCTAGGAGCCAGATGGTAAAATGTCCACAAATTTACTCGCAAGTAGAGTCTTAAGTCAGTTGGGACATTTGAACACGTAGCTCCTAAACTATGCATAGCACAGGAATCTAAAAATAGACTTCTTAGCGGTTCTAAAGGTGTGCGTAGTATTTTTCTACTATTAACACAAGCCGCGCAATTTCAATTTTATAAATGTCCGCATTTTTTTTGCTTACCCTTTAATTGTAAATGATCAGGCTTAATAGTGCAGAATTTTTTACTTTTTAAGAAGGGTTATCATCTATTTTTTGCATATATGTGTACCTCAATCTAATACAAAAAAATGATAATGCTTATGGTTAACCCATGTGGGGGGGGGGGGCTAAAAATACTAACTACCCCTCCCTTATTTTAAATTTATTTTATAAAGCATCAACCGAATCTAATGTTTAATGAACAACGAACTACGTACTATTTTTTGATAAGTTGAACTGACCTCACACCAGGAAGTCAAAATAAAACGTTTTTTACTTTTCTACAGCTTATCATACGAGTTTTTGCTACAAATTAAACTATAAAGTTTAATTGAACTAGGTTTATATTGATTAAAATGTACAAGCCAACATGTTTTGTTTATCTGTCGTTCAATGCAAAAAAAAGCCTTGATGAAAGCAAAAAATACATATAATAGTTTATATTAATAACTGTTATTTTTACTTATTTCTGTTGGATAGAAAGGCTCTATCTAAACTCTAAAAGTTATGATGCAAAACGGGATGTATTTACCAATTCAGAAAAGCCCCAAAATTGAAAATACACCCCTTGGTAAAACCCTCTATAAGACGCGTGATATTAAAACATTTTCAGTTTATTTAGCCCAATCATCATTAATAAAAAAAAACAGCTAGGGTCTCAAAAGGTTGGTTGTCTGCAAAATACTTAGTAGGGAGTGAGGAGACATTGGACTAAAAGTAACACTGGTACCCAACGTTTTATAACCACGTTATCTAATTCATTGGTTTAAAATTTTGGTTTGTATCCAGTGTAGTATCCAAACTTTTCAACCAATAATTTTGAAGTAATTTTTGTTTATCATCATTGGGGATGTAAACAATTTTTTTCCTCAATCGTCTTATCCCTTAGAGGGTATTCCAGGGATCTAAAGGGATAAGACAATGGCCGATAAATTGATGTACATCTCCTTCTGCAAATTAAAATTAGTGGTTGAAACGTGTGGACGGTCATCTTGATCAACAAACTAATCAAAATTCCGTAAAGTTGTTAATCCAACAAATAGGAAAACGCTATTATAAAACTTTGTGTAATAAACAGCCCAATGTCCCCTCCCTCCCAGGAATTACCTGTGTAAGGTTAGGCATCGCTGGGAGGCTGAATCTGGTTACAAACAGTACATTATGTCCAGCTTTAGCTAAACCTATAAAAATAAATTTTGGATCATGGATAGAAAACGAAGTAGCCGGTTTAGTCGTATTTTCTCAGTAGCTTTTTATGGGTTATTTTAAGTTAGGTTAGATAAATGTTAATGATTCCCCTGCAGGGTTCGAAAATAAGGTGCTAGAAATAGGAGAAAAGCTACTGTGAAAATACGACGAAACCCGCTAATTCGATTTTTTTCTATGGTCCTATTTCTTTACCTTCAAAAATTTCAATCACTTACAACTTTAAATATTTTTTATTTCAAATCAATTCTTTCCCCTTCTTTTCCTCAACCTCTGTTTATTGACCACTGAACATCTAATCTATAACTCACTTTGTCCGTTTGTCCATCAATGATTTTTTGTGCTTAACTACAAATATAGAAGTTGTCATCCTTGCTTATTTTGATTACATCTAACGCATCTGGAAAGACTGACATGTTATAGATTTGCGTCGTCATTATGTCCAACATTAAGCAGTCTGCTTACATATAAGACTACTATGTAACGTTATTCTAATAATGAAAATGTTGAATTTTTCTATTTGTCTTGAATTTATTTTGATTATTAAAGGTACATTTAGTTCATACGTAACTAGTTTGTATGCATAACCTAGTATATACCTTTATTGAGTTTTTTTTTATTTATTTATAAGAATAGATAAAATAATACTTAAAAGTAGATAACATTTACATCTATTAGTAGCGCGGCAAAAACAAGCTAATATTTTTTAGATGATATAGTTTGCTCCGTTATATATCAAATATTGACAGGAAGTAATGGGACATTGGAGAATAATAGTTATTTCTCGCATCGTATTATAAACAGCTTTCCGCGGATATAGAATGTACAATTATAAGATTAATACTAGTTTTTTTAGCCCCGAGGTGCCGAAGGCACTGGCTAAAAAAACTGGTTTTAATCTTATGATTGTATATTTTTATATTCGTAGAAAGCTGGATATAATACGATGCTAGACATAGTTTTTTCGTGTGGATAAGTACTGGTTCCTATCCACCGGATTCGAATGAAAACGAGAAACTACATTATTCGCTGACTCAAAAACTTTGGAATTATAAATTACAGTGGTACCCAAAGTTTTATATAAGTTATCTTGTAAGTTGACTAAAAAAATTTGGAATTGTGTATTGAATTTTGATTTGTTCATTTCAACGCATAGTGTCAAAAATTTTCAGCCAATATTCTTAATCCGCAAAATGGTGATTATATTTATTATCGTTGGTTTGTATATGAATTTATCAATTTCTTTTATTTTTTTTCTTTATCAGTATGAACAGTTGTGTGGGTACTGTAATCACAACCAGGGAGGGAGGAGACATTGGACTAGTCCTCAAAGTTTTATAATAACGATTTCTTATTGGTTGGTTTAACAACTTTGGGGAATTTAAGGAATTTTGATTTATTGGTTCATTAATTTAAGTGTATAAAACGTTTTAACGAATAAAGATAATAAAAAAAAAACAATTGCAATTAAAACAAATTTTGAATTTAAAAATAGATTTTGAATGAAGCACCTGATTAAACATTTATTCATTTTTAAAAGCGAAGCTTTTCAAAAATTAAGGTCGGTCCGTTCATCATTCACAGAGAGTTAGCTCTTTTCGTTAATTTAAACAGGTTAGAATTGTCAATTGCAACAAATTTACTTACAATATTGTTTGTACTGATGCATTAATATTCTGCTAATTCAGTTCTGACAATCTACAAGTGTTAATGTTCGTTTGTCCTTCAATTTCAGAGCTTCGCTTTTATGGATGTTGTCATCCTTGTTATTTTAAGTTTGCAACAAATCACCTTTATAATTCATTAGTGTCTGCCCTTCCGTCAGTCTGTAAGTAACTGTATGGGTGGGGAGGAACGTGAATTTTCCAACTGCGAATCAAGATAAACATCTGGAATTTTTAGGGAAGATTCCTTGTATGAATGAGCATCTGTATCAAATTTACTCGGTAATGCTTAATAGACAAAAAACTTATTTCTATACATTTTTCGTTGATTTTATAATTATAATTATCATCACTTGTAATACAAAATTTTAGGTTTGCTTGGATGTTATCAATCTTGTTTACTTAATCAAATACAGTTAATCAATTAATGGTTAAAATGTAAAATATAAAAACATTTGAGAATCTTTGTTTACCTTTAAACTGAACTTGAAATTAAAAAAATTACCTAATACTAGCGGCTCCCAAGCGCAGACATAGGACCTAAATAAAAACAAAATTAGCGGTTTACCTCAAAATTTCTAGTCGGATACAACCCCATCCAACTTATTTTGGAAAAAAGTTAAAAGATTAGGTGATAGTTTTCGTTAATTTGTTACTTATTATTACAGGTCAGGTTAAGGTCGGGGTCTAATAAATACTGGGTAGCCCTGCTGTGTTAAGGTCTCCCGCGGGGTTAAGACAAAGCACCCCCCCCCCTCCCTTTCTTTTAGATTTATTGCAAAATAATGGCTAAGGAATCAACGCTCAAAAGGCATTTGAGCAAAAGCACAACAAAATTTCACAACAAACAGTTAAGGTAAGATTTTTTTTGATAAAGGGTTGGGTTGAAATAGCCCCTTGGAAACAAATGAAACCCAGAAAAAAAAGACTCCCCGGGGCGAAGCCACTGCACTGGTTAGCTATTAAATGTTTTAGTATAAATTATGTTCTAAAAATAAAAAAGCTAAATTAAAATCTAAAAATGAATTATTGACGTAGTTTCATTTCTCTTATATAAAAATTTAATTATATCAATATAAAATTAAGAATTATATTTTAATTTACAGATAGCAATAAATACTAAACTAATAAAAAGTTATATACGGTTTTTTTATGAGAACTTTTTTGTAAGCAATTTTTTTTTTGGTTCTTATATGAACCAGCAATATAGTCCCCTAACACCAAAAATACCCTGGGAAGTGGTTTGGGATGTCTAGAACTGATTCTATTGTCAGTAAAGTGACAAAAAAATGTATCAAGAACTCAATTTTGAAATTTTTTTCGGTTCTCGTATCTGGGGGTCCATTACTCCCTCCCTGGTTGAGATAATGCCTCCCCAATAGTATCTGTATCAATTTTTAACTCTATATCTCAACCTTGAAGCGTTTTACAGCCATTCTTTCAAAAGGTAGAAGACTTGAGCATAAAAAAATACATTTATACCATTTTTAGAATTTGACAACTAAGTTTGAATTCGTCATCCGAACATATCAACGACAACAAGACGTCTTATGCCACAGTCTTGGGTCATTCTCGATAGAAAGATAGATAGTAGAAAGATGAATAAATATTAATAAGCGCCGCTTGAAAGTGTCATGTGTAATGTCATAAAATAACGTCCATTATCCATTTCTTTTTTTAGGGTTTCCTTTCCCTTCTCCTCTCATACCTCCTTTTTATACGTATTTTTATGACGTCACACATGACACTTTCCAGAGCATCAGATATGATACCTGGAGGCAATAGGTAGATACATAAGAATATTTTCCGAGGACACAAGAACTGGTAAAATAGTAAAAATCAAGCTCACCAGCTTAACCATTTTCTTTCTATTGTGTCTAAAACTTAATAAAAAATAATAAAGAACAAGGATGACAGCATCCATAAAACAGACGGTAGGATAAACGGACGTTTACTCTTGTAGAGTGCCATAACTTCACTAAAATAAAAAAAGGCTTTTTGAAAACAATTTTCTACATTATGTTTTATTATCCCATTCAATAAAATTTGGGAATATTGATTCCTTGGGCAATTAAGCATAGTTTTAAATTCGAACTTTCTTCATAATCAAGTCCTAAAATTTGTTATTGTTCGTTTAATTGGCGGTCCAATATGTCAAGATTCGCTTTTATGGAAGTTCTCTTCCTTTATTTTTTTCGGATCAAGTGCTGTTTACGGTTAAATTTTTCTGGTAATGTTTATGTTAGAAAATCTATTAACTTTAAAGGCAGCAAACATACTAACGGTGTTGATCTTAACCATTATACTTGCACAAAATTTTAACAGACAAAAAATCTACAAATTATATTACGCTTTTTTCAGAAAAGCTTTCCCTTAATCATCGTAGGATCTCGGCTATTCCATATTATTAAAGGCCTTCTTATGCCGCTTCAAACGGAAAGCGGGCATGACGCGTACGTTCACCTGCTTGGCAGCTAAAAGCCTTTAAGTTCATAGATTATTGGAACATTTACCACGAATTGCACTTGATCCATTTATTTTTCACTCTGCATGTTTTATGTTTGTCTTTTATTTGTGAATGTTAATGTTCATATCAAATAAAAATTAATAATTTTGATCTGATTTTCCTCATATTTTTAAAGTTGTTAAGGACATTGATATTTTTTCTTAGTAGATATTAGGGCACAAATTTGAAAACCAGTTTCAAGTGCCAACAAAAAATTGACGATAAAAAATACAAATACCCAATGATTATTCATATATACTAGCCTATCATTGGTCATTTGTATGCTACGATATCATTTTTACAGGAACTATAAGGTGCTTCAAATTTGCAGCACTTTAAAAATATATATATTATTAAACTCGTGGTTACGCCATTCCTATCTTCCCTCAATTTTAATTTAAATAACTTTGTAGAGGGCAGCGTTTCGGAGCCGTTTGATTTTGGTGCGGCTCCGGCTCCGACCTAAAATCAAGAAAAACTCGACATGTTTTTTCCCCTTAAAAAAATATTTTTTAATTTTTACTTTTGAAGGTTTTAAAAGTTCAATTTTTGATAAAAATGGACTTGAAAAACTTAAAAAGGGCATTTGCATATGACAAAACAGAGTTACCAAATTATAATTTATAAAAAAATCTATTTATTTATCTAGTCCGGAGCCAAAGCCGTTTTTTAACGAAAATTACGGCTACGGCTCCAGCAAAATATGGCGGCTCCACGGCTCCCGGCTCCGAAACAATGGTAGAGGGAACCCTTTTTCTTTAATACACTTTTCTAAAAATAGCCTAAATCCTAATATATTTTTCCCAGATAAAAATGTCTTTCTTTTCTAATGCAATACACCAAATCTCTGTCTAAAAATACAAATTTGTGGGCCTATTTTTGGGATGGAAAAACTATGAGAGGCATTTTTTTTACCTTAAACCCTAAAATGTTTGAGGAAAAAAAATGAAATGAATATTGCATTTATTGTTTATTCAAATATTCATTTTTTACTCTATGTTTTCTTAAAGTATTTATATAGTGCTGTGTCGTTATAGAGATCTTAGCATCCATGCAAAATTAGTTTTTTTACATTTTTAAATGAGACAGAAAATTTACCACAAAAACGAAGAAATGTCATCTGTTTTTCTTGTATTAGCATAAAATAACAAGATTAGCTTACAAAAAAAACTTACGCCTTTTTTAAATGAATAAGATTAATGTCATTTCATGTATAGACATGCATACAACAACTTCCAGAAATGATTTTCTCGTATTCATTCGAATCCGGTGGATAGGAACCGGTTCTCATCCATACACAAAAAAAACTATGTCTAGCATCGTATTATATCCAGCTTTCTTTTTTAGACCGTGCCTTCGGCACCTCGGGGCTAAAAAAAACTAGTTTTAATCTTATAATTGTACATTCTATATCCGCGGAAATCTGTTTATAATACGGTGCGAGAAATAACTATTCTGCTTCTATGACAAGTGTGACGAAGTGACACACAAGTTTTGAGGTCATTAGGACCATACAATTTTTTTAAATGGGTGAAAAAATTTAAAACATAATGCTTCTTTTTCAAAAGGCAAAAGTATTTGATGAAAACTATATATAATGTGTTCTGGTTGATAAATAATCAGTAAGAGAGGAGAGTATGGACTGCACAGTGTTTATTACACTTGTCCTCAAAGCTTTATAATAACGTTTTCTTACTCGTTGACTCAATAAATTTTGATTGGTTGATTCATTAAGTTGAGTGTCCAAACGTTACAAACAACCACTAATTATAATTTTGTGTATCATCATTGGAGATGTACATCAATTTATCGTCCATTCTCTTATCTCTTGAGATCCATGTAAATAATAGATATTACTAAACTTCTTTGTGTATTATTAATTGTCTGGAGTCTGATGCAAAAAATCAACAATAAAAGATAAACATTTATTATTAATTATGTTGCTATACAAAAATATTATTTTGTACAAGCCTTTTATAATATTTTTTTAACCTTAAACTTTTTAAAATTAAGTCTAATACATTATGTTTAATTTAAATAGAACTTATTAACGTAGTCTAAACTTTAAATTGAATTTTTTCATATTTCACTGAGCATAAGAAAGATGTTTTCATTGGAAAATTTTTCTGAAAGTTTTTCAGTTTGAAGATTTTTTCTCATGGCTGCGATTTTTTAATCTTGGGTTTTACACTATCAATGTTTTTTTTAGGAGTAGAAACATTTTTTAATACTGAATTTGAACAGCACTTTATTACACTCTTTAAAAAAGCCACCAATGGCCTCTAGGGACATGTGGATAATGTGGGATAGGGGAAGTCTACAATTAGCTTTAAACAGAGGGGGGGGGGGAGTTATTTTTCTATGGGCAGTTTCTCTTGGGGGGAAGGGGGGGGACATACCCTACCTTCCCTGGCCCTAGAAGAACCTTAACTGTAAAGGAGACCCATTTCGGTTCAACAGTGAGCGAGATCCTTCGCTACAAACAAAAAAAACTTACTGATTAGGTAGACATACTGTAACACATCCTGTTACTTGATAAATGTGTACAGTCCAATGACTTAAATCACTTAAATCAAAATTGGAAAAGAGTGATTTATTAAAAAGGCCGGGCCTTCAAAACTTATTTTGAAACCAAAGTCCAATATTTAAGTTAATAGCAAATATTCTAAAACACGTTTGGAGCCCATGAAAATGTATTATTATCATATCCTATTCAGGAAGTTAATAATGAATGTTAAACTTTTTAAAGCATTTAGTAATTAAAACACAATTTATTTTTTATATATTTCATTTTAGTTTAGTTGTTTTGAATATTATAATTTCATTTTAACGAGTTTATAATTCAGAAATCAATATTGGTAAGGTTTTTTAACATTTCTTTAAAATAAAACTTTGGTGATAACATCCATAAAAGGAAAGCTAACAAATAGGATGGTTAGACAAACGAACAATAACAAATATAGATTAACAACATTTAATATTTTACATCATCCAAAAATTAATAAAAAATTCCTTATACATCTGTCCAAATGCCAGTTATGGATAAACTAACATAATAAGATTTATTATAGAAAAGCCTCGCTTTAAATTAATCTATTTCTAGTTTTTCAGGTTTAAGGAAGTTAGCTTAATTTTTCTCTATCTTTTTAAGACAACATTTTTTGCATAGAGTTTAAATAGTACGGACTGTAAAAAAAAGGGTTCAAATAGCGCAGGGCATATGTACTCGTACTCTAGCAAGGATGACAACATCGATAAGTAGCAAAGCACAAAAAAATCATGAACACAGTAAATTAACGAGGGATAGAAAATGAAAATGAAGGAAAAGATAAATAATGAAAGATCAACCTTTACATATCTATATATATATATTACTAGCGGCTTCGCCCCTAGCCTCTAGGGGCTTTGCCCCAAGAGTTAATTAAAAAAAATTAAGTACTACTGGTGCTGCCAGTAGTTTTACTTAACTAACTTACTCATAAACAAAAAATTTTGTTTTTGTTTTTAGGGGGGGTTGTGGGTGTCCCACCCCCCAAGAAAATAGCCTAAAACCACCACAGGACCAGTAGGTATATTTCCTGAAGAGTAGAATTCAATCGGTTCAGTGATCTTAAGGGACGGACAGACATCAAGCTACTTTGTATTATAGATATATGTGTTATATATATTATTTTCAATGACTGACGGACTGATGGACAAAGTAAGTTGTGTTCTGGATGCTCTTAGTCCGAATGTTATCTTTAGTTCTAGCGGCTACGCCACTAGAGGCCTCTAGGGCACTTAAGGAGAAGGCAGTCGAATTTGATAACCCAATTTATTATTTTATATTTTAAAAGAAAAAGTAATTTTTTTCTAGGGGCGATTTCTCTTGGGAGGGTGGTGGTACCCTCCCCCAAAATAGTTATAAACCTTCACGGGACCTATGAGAAGCTACCCTGTTAAGGAAAACCCAATCGGTTCAGCGGTTAGCGAGATACTTCGGTACAAACACACAAACAAACAGACAAACATACAAATAGACATCCTGTTTCTTTACTATAAGGATTTGTGATAATATTGTTGTAGCTTTGATATTATCAACGCATTTGATAGGTAACCATCAACCATTCATGTGGGAGGGAGGGGACATAGGAATGTAAATTATCAAAAGTTTTTGTCTCAAAGCTATTTTGTTGGCTCAAAATCTGTGGGTACTTTATAGAATTTTGATCGGTTGGTCAAAACTAATCATTGATATTCAGATATGTAATTTATTTATCGACCATTATCTTAAAGCCATTGCAATCAACCATTTTATCATGTAATATTTGTGTGTATCCCATTTATATTTATAACTTTATTTTATTTCCCCTAGACACTAATTTTATGTTTTATACTAAAAAGTTGTGGTGGGGAGGGTGGGGTGGCTCGACGGGTACTTTAAGAGAAATCACCGAAAGTTTAATTTGACGAAAATGTGACATAATCTTAAAATCTTATCTTGATGATAAATGAACCAACTTGTAAATCTAAGACCTGATTTTTGGTAATTCACTTTTTAAGGAGTGTACAATTAAATTTATTTAGGTTTATTTCATAATTGAATCTTGAGTGCTTTCCCTCCTTATTCTGCTCGACAAAACACCATAAGGTAACCAGCGAAGCTACTATATAATTTGAAATGTTCGTCTGTCCGTATGTCTGAACCGTTTTGGGGGAAACGTGAGTTTCTCGTCTTCTATAAAAGATAGAAGTCTGAAACTTTTTGACAACATTTCTATTTTAAGGAGCATAATTGAATATAAAACATCCATTGCGGTTAGACTCATTTTTTGCAGGTTTTTGGCTATTTTTATATTTTTCACAAATGTCTTTGGTGTTTATGGTCCGATTTTCAAAATTTTTTTAGTTAAGAACATCAAAATTTTATTTCCCGTCGTTTTAAGAAAACATCCATGAGGGTCGGACTGCCTTTCAGCAGTTTTTTGGTTATTTTCATGTTTTTACTTATTTCCCCATATCTTTGGTGTTTTTGTTCCGATTTTCAAAAAATTTGGGATGCCAGTTTCCAATTTTGTTTCCTATTGTTCTGAGCATCCAGTATGTAATTTACTTTGACCGTCGGTCTATCAGTCATCATAGAAATCAAAAGATTTAACAAAAGATTCTAGATTTAACAAGCAATCTTTGAATCTACTTGTACGTATTTTCATCCACGATTTTTTATGCTTCGCTACTTATGGATGTTGTCATCCTTGTTTTATTTAAATGATATTTTGATTTACTAATAATTCTATAATTTTACTTTTAAATAATTGACTGTTTCTCATTTCCATGTATTTATTGTTAAGATCTCATAAACAGCCTTAGATATTACGTATAACATTTCACTTTCTAGATTATACCTAATTGTTATAAAATCTTCTTGCAATGTTTAAAATAGAAAGAAAAATTCTGTCATGCCTTAATACTCCACCAGAGCTAAATGTTACGGAGTTACGGACGGACACCGACTAAATATAGAAAATGAATTAACAATTAACTAAAGACTATCATATTAACTGTTTAGTTAACTGTTTATGAACTGAGTGTTGATTATTAATTGAGTGATGTCTAATTACTGATTAAGCTTTTCTGTTTTCTGTTTATTTTGCAATCGTTTAAATTCAAGTGTTCCCTCAATCCCAACAAAAAATATTTTTTTAAATAGCTAAATTATCTTTAGTAGCAAAAATTATCAACAATTTTATTTTATTCTCTTTCAGAATTGGTTCATTGCAGGTTCTATGCTATATATGGTGGGTTTCTGACGTCTAATTTAATAATAAATATAAAAATTTAACCGTCCTTTCAAAAATGCCATAATATAGCAGCTAAAGATCTCAAAAACTGTTGGTCAAATTGATAATATTTTCCTAGATAAGTTTTTTATTTGTCTCAAAGTTGTTAATTTTAAGCTACTTTGCCCGCCCTTCCGATAAGTATAGGGGCGAAGCAAAATGAAATATATATTTATTTTGCTAATTATAGAAAAGTGTTTTAAGCTGATCTACAAAAATCTCGACGAATCGAGAAGAAGCGATAAACGCATAGACGCGCGCACACACACACACACACACATTTACACAAACACCCCCACACAAATACCTAAGACAAAACGAGTATTTTTACAATGCCGTCAATTTTGAATATTAATAGATTTTTATTTATCTGAACTGAAATTAAGGGATCCTAAAGATAAGACAAAAGACAATAAGTTGATGTATATAGAATTATCCCTTGTGAAAATTAATTGCATTGCTGTAAAAGTTTTGACACTTCCTAACAATCAAGAATTTAAAAAGTACCCAAAGTTTTAAGCTAGCTAATGAGAAAAAGTGTTTATAAAACTTTGGGTACCAGTATAATTTAGATCATTGTCTACTACTGGCTCTAATAAGGTGTTGTCCCTAGAGAGAGAGTGGGGCCAATGGGCTGTTTATTACACTAGTTATAATAACGTTTTCTTATTCATTGGCTTAACGACTTTGGTGAATTTTGATTGGTTGATTCATTAAGTTGAGTGTTTAAATGTTTCAACCACTAATTTCAATGTAAAGAAGGTGTAATTTTTTGTATCATTATTGGGGATGTACTTCATTTCATTGGCCATTGTATTATCCCTTTAGTTCTCTGTGTTGTCCCTCCCCTCTTCTTTTGCCCATATCTATATGAACATGATGACGTCATTTTAAATTGGTCTGGTTATAGATAATATATGATAACTGAATTGGCCAATCAATTTCAGGGATTTAAAGGGATAAGACAATGACTAATAAAATCATCCCAACATCCTCAATGATGATACAAAATATTTCCCCTTCTGTAGTATAATATTAGTGGCTGAAACGTTTGAAAACTCAATTTAATGAACTAACCAATAAAAATTCAATGAAAGTCCCCAAAGTTGCTAAGCTAACAAACAATAATTTGAAAAGTTAGATGTATTGTACTAAAACAAACTATATTAATTTATCCCTAAAAATTAGTTTTTAGTAGCGAAGCTACTCTATAATTCACTTTGTCTGTCCGTCCGTCCGTCAGTCAGACAGTAACGCTATGGGGAAAACGTGATTTTCTCGGCTTCTATTAGAGAAAGAAAGCTGAAATTTTTAGTGAAGATTACTATGACATATGCGCATCTAATCTATACATTGTTTTGTCCGTCTGTCTATTAATTGGGGTGCTAGATCGATTCCTAGATTTTTACGTTTTTGCAGTTTTCTCGATTTCTGTTCAAGATTAAGGGCTGGAATTTTTAGGGATTTAATAAATTCAAATTCTACATATTTCCATCAAATTTTATTAAAATGCCTTTATTGGTTGTGGTGTTAGATTGATTCCTAGATTTTTAGGTTTTCATGAATTTTTCGATCCCTATACAAGATAGACAGCTGAAATTTAGGGATTGAGTAAGTTTGAACTCTACATACTTCCATCACGTTTTATTACGATACCCTTATTGGTTAAGGTGCTAGATCGATTCCTAGTTTTTTTAAAAGTTTTTGTGATTTTCTTAAATACTGTTCAAGATAAACAGGTGGAATTTTTAGTGATTAAAATAGTCATTATTCTACATATTTTTACCTAGTTTTCTAAAGACTTACTATTGGCTTCGCTACTTATGGATGTTGTCATCCTTGTTTTTTATTAGAGCATCACAGTAAAATTCTGTCTCACTAGCCAATTATTAGGATGAAGAAAGAAATCTTAAGAACAAAAAAATAATCTTGTTCAAAGTTTTATTCATTTAAACTTTATTGTCTGGTAGTGTTTTTTTAGTAAATTCGATCTGCAAAAAGAATAACCAAATAATATTCCTGCAAGAAGAACTAAAGTTTTGAAAGTCAGACAAAATAAAGAAATATACGTTAGTTCTAATACCCCAGCATCTGCTATTCAGCCAATTAATTCCAATTGGAAATGCCGCAAAATTTAATATTTTGTTAGAGTAAGGTTGGAGTAAGTAAGACTTGTTTTTTTTCACGAAAGTGAAGGGGGGTGGGTAAGAAGGGGAGAAAAAAGAGAAGGGGAAATTTTCTTTTAGAATTGTTTGTCAGAATCACATTCCCTTTTCCCTGCTAGTACTCAAATTCTAAAGTAACCAAAATAATGGATTTTAGATTTAATCATGCTTCTTTTTGCATCTTGCGAGTCATTGGTAGAATTTAATTTTGTTACTTTGTATGGCACGTATTTTGATACAGATTATGTAATTGTTGACAGGGATACCCAGGATGTTTTAACATTACAACAGACAGTTGTCAGTCGTTTAGGCATTGGGATGATGATGTCCATGACACTCAAACACCAGGTCCAACAACCCAGGATAACTAAGGGGAGCTAAATGTCTCCTTTTCTATACCAAACACCTGGGGTATTTGGTTAAGTAACACCCATCAGACAACCAACTCTTTGATTGCACGACCTTTGTCTGGGAAGTCCTAACTGTGCACCTATCATATAGAGAAAAAAATAAAAGAGAGGAATCGAAGCAACTAGAAGACGAAAATAGGCAGTGGGCCTGGAGGCCTACTCAGCACTGTTGCCGCGCTAAAATTTATTGCTATTCCACTACTTTTCAAATGGGAGGATTAAAAATTATTTTAAAAAATATTTTTTTACGTTTTACTATTTCCATATTTAGGGCAAGAATATTAGATTAGATATTTTCGTTTTAATGTTTTAATTAAAAATTACATAGAATTTTATTTTTATTAAAAAAAATTGTTCATGAAAGATGAATCCTTCTATTTCTAAGAAGGGGGAAATTTTTTTCATAATGAACATTCAGCTGATATTGACCGCCCACGGCTGTTTGCTAAATATCGCTTTTCTTTTTATTCACATTATTATTTATGATTGACTTACAAAAAGCCCTGGGCGGCTTTTGATTTTCGTCTGCTTCTAAATTTAGGGATGGGGAAGTAGTATTTTACCATGAAAAAGGGGTGAGTATTCATCCTCTTATCCTTTTTCCTTATGACCTATCACCACCCTGACAACGACATGTGCTACGTGTTGAGGTTTACTAAGCAGGAGACTTTTATACAAGGGCCGTTAAATCAAAGTGTTTTAGATTATTCATAATATTTAATTTGTTGCATCGCTAATTGTTATTTCAAATTATTGCTATATATTTTAGCATCTTCTTAAAAACACCGAATCTTTAAATATTGTTTTAAATGTAAGATAAGAAATAATAACATCCATATTAGCAAGGATTTGTTTATTTAAAAAATTAGGTTTTCAGCTTTTGCCTAAAGTGTAACACGCCTATAAGTTGCTCTAAAATGGTAACTGTTGTTGCTATTACAAGCACGTTTTTAATATGGCTCCGATTATTTTCCTGTTGAAGATGTGCTTGAGACTTAATGAAAACGCAGATATCGTAGCGAATTATACCATATTTTTTTTTAAATTTTCTATTCTCCAAACTGCCTATAATGCTATAAATATACATTCACTAGAGGTGCAAATTCAAAAACAATTATATAAATAAAATGGTTGGTTGTATGTCATACTCAAGTATGGAAATATTATGAAATAGTTATTTCTTGTATCGTATTATAAACGGCTTTCCGCGGATATAGAATGTACAATTATAAGATTAAAACTAGTTTTTTAGCCCCGTGGTGCCGAAGGCACCGGCTAAAAAAACTAGTTTTAATCTTATGATTGTACATTTCTATATTCGTAGAAAACTGGATATAATACGATGCTAGACATAGTTTTTTCGTATTCATGAGAACCGGTTCCTATCCACCGGATTCAAATGAATACGAGAAAATTAATTATTTCTATATTCCTTTATTAATCATTAGCTGCTACGACCATAGAGGCCTTCAGGGACACTTCAAGGAAAGGTGGGTATGTTCTAGGGACGATTTCTTTTTGGGGAGTGGAGGTATCCCCCCCCCCCCCCAAGAAAGTTACTAACCTTTCCTGGCCTTATTAGAAGCTTCACTGTAAAGCGGAACTATTTTAGTTCAGCGGTTAGCGAGATACTATTCTACAAACAGAGTTACACAGAGATTTACAAACAGACAGGCTGACATCCTGTTATTTTCATACAGCGTTTGTTTATACTTAGTCAATAAAAAAATCAAATAAATACACTTGTTTAAATAATCTGTGTTTATCACTCTAGGTTATTTATTATTGCTTTAGATTTGATATCATTTCGTTGTCTTTAATTTTCTAGATTTATAAACTGGCCACTGCACTGGTAAAATCGATTTATAATTATATGTATGTTGCACCACATTTTCTCTTACTCTAATGAAAGGGTGCTTCCAGCTGGCTATCGTTATCCAACCCTTTTACCCACCCCCTCCCCTATTACTGAGGAAACTTGTGTTAACCAATAAATGAGGATTAAAGTAGCGTCTAAATTGACAACAAATTTCGCCTGTCATAATATCCAGGTATAATATATCCATTACTTCTGGCAGTATGCTTATGTAAGTGTATTCACACATCTAAATGAAATTTTCCAATTTGTCTAAATCAAAGGTTCTTAGAAATTAATATCAAACTTCTTAGAGTATTGTTTTTAGCTCTGCCCTCTCCTTGAGGCTTGGGGCGAAGCAACTTGCATGATGTAAAGTGGTATGTTTTTTTTGTTGTTTATTTTTACAAGTGAAGCTTTTCTATAATTGGGGTCGGTCCGTACGTCCCTCCGTAACGGATAGATTTTTACGTTAAATTATGTATGTTGGAATTGTCCTATCGATTTAAAGCCTAATTGTTTTTGCTAGGCAATTTAAGGACATAATTGTCCTTGTTTGACTAGGTGTACAAACTGAATAATTATCAGGGATCTAAGGGATAAGACAATGGCCAAAAAATTGATGAACATCTCAAATGAAGATACAAAAAATTACCCTCAATCTGTAGATTACAATTAGTGAACCAAACGTTTGGACACTCAACTTACTTAATCAACCAATCAGTATTAAAGTCCCCAAAGTTATTAGGCCAACAAATAAGAAAACGTTTTTATAATATGTTGAGGACTAGTGTAATAAACAGCCCATTATCCCCTCTCTCTGTGATAATTATGGATAAATGTATGAACAATAGGGAAGTCATAATGATAATTTTCACGGGATAAATAAGAAAATAGAATAAAGAAAAGTAAATTATGTTTTTTCAAAGTTTAAGGAACTGAAAGTCAACCCCCCCACCCTTCTGCACGCCTCTGTTTTGGAACCCAAAGATTTATACACTTGTCTACGGAGGGAAGGGACATCTGACTGTTTATCACACTAGTCCCCAAGTTTTTTTAATAGCATTTATTTCTTCGTTGGCTTTAACAACTTTGTTTTTTTTTAATGAATTTTGATTAGTTGGTTCATTGAATTGAATGTCCAAACGTTTCAACAACCAGTTATATTCTACAGAAGGGGGAATTTTGTGTATTAACATTGGGAATGGATATCAAATTATCGGCCATTATAGATCCTTGAAACTTTTCATATTATTCTAAATCTATAAAAAGGGTCAAATTAGACTATCATCATTGCGGATCTTAATCAATATTAGAGTTGGGCCGGATATCCGGTTTGGCCGGATATCTGGCCATTTTCAATATCCGGCCGGATATCGGATGTCTGGTTATCCGACCGGACAACTAGATATCGAATGTTGGCCAGATATCCGGCCAAATACAGGATATCCGGAATTAGAAATCAGCCGGATATCCGGTATCCCACCCACAAAAAGTATCCGGCCCAACCCTAATCAATATAGCGTCCATTGTCTTATCCCTTAATTTCCCTGATAAATAACAAAGTAGTGCATACATATAAATCCAAATAACATCATTTCAATTCAGGACAAACATTCTAAAAACAAAATTGGAAAGGTTATCTTATTTTGAAATTTGCGACGAAATTTAGAAACATAAGATCTCTCAAACTGCTGTTTTAAATAGGTTTATATTTCTGGTATGCTCTGAAATTGAAATAAGTAAGTGATCAAAGAATATTTATATATCGCATCGTATGGAATTCAGATTTCCGCAGATATTAAAATAAAAAAATCATAACATAAAAGTTAGTTTTATTTTATTGGGAAGATGATTAAAGTTCCTCCACAGATTATGACGTCAAACGATAGAATAACCAATGAGAGACCAGCATAAATTTTACCATTGGTCAATTAGTGTATACTGGCCTCTCATTGGCTATTCTATCATATGACGTCATAATCTATGAAGGGACTTTAATAATTTTTTTGTTTGTCTAATGGCATCTTTTGCACTATTGCCCAAAATCTTTGAATTCAGCCTAAATAAGAAAAGTTATGTTGGTTCAATTTAGGGTTGGGCCGGATATCGGGCCATTTTAAATATCCAGCCGAATTCCGGATATCTGACATTAGTATCCGGTAACCAGCTAAAAAAAGTATTCGGCCCAACCCTAGTTCAATTACAAGACAACCTAAAGTATAAATTTCCGATCAATTGTCCCATCCCTAAGCCCTGTTTTCTATATAATTGTTTTTGGCAACTTTATCTCTATCCTAATAAGATGTTAATTATTTATTTGTTGTTTACGTTTATTCAAATGAGCAAATTTTTCAGCTTAGTAAATAAACTCTTTGCAAATAGATCATCAATAAAAGGCATCCCGTCGTTATATTTTTTTCATGTCCAGAGGTGGGTTTTTAATCACTTTTTTCATGTTTGTGCATGTTTTAAGATGAGAAATGCCGCGACAATAAACAATTTCATGGCATTTTCGTATTCAAAGTTGCCAACTGGGAATAAAAAAAAATATTAGATTAAGTAATCTCCACAGAAATAGACAAAGTACTACAAATGGATAGGGCCTCGTCGGGTTAAAGGGAAAGTCTGTCGTCAATTTGGGTTGCAAATATGGACCCCATTTATTCATTCAGTAGAAGGGGAGAGGATATGATGGGGTAAATTGGGTGGATGGGGGGATCATTATTTTAGCCAGCTAGGAGTGTAGCTTTATCAGAGAACATGAAATTCTGAAATATCAATTACTCCTAAAATTTAATATTAAATGCATAATTTAGTATTTTATTTCTAATATTTTAAAAATCTAATATAAAAGAAATTAAGAGGTTTATTTGCTCATTGGATTGAACGTCACTAATGATAAGATATGAAATTTGACATGTATATCCCATAAAATGCGTACTTTTAGACCTATTTCAAAGTTTGTTCTGAAAGTCAAACAATAGTAAATTTGTACCCTTTTCATAGCAGTCGGGATGGGCAAATGAAAGATAAAAAGTGTTTTTCTTGAAATTAAAATTTTTTATTTTTGAAACTAAGTATACATCCACAATAAATGACAAAATTAGTTGATTTAATCCTTATACTAAAGTAACAGGATGTTTGTCTGTGTGTCTGTGTATCTGTGTATCTGTGTATCTGTGTGTCTGTACCGAAGGATCTCGCTAACCGCTGAACCGATCGGGTTCTCCTTTACAGGGTAGCTTTTTATAGGTCCCGGGAAGGTTTATAACTATTTTCTTTGGGGGTGGGACACCCCCAACCCCCCCAAAAAAATGAAAAATCCCGCCCCCACAAAAAAAAATTTATTTTTTATCTAAAATCAAAATTGAGGGGGGGTGGACTCGACCCCCCCCCCCAAAAAAAAAAAAAAATTTTTGCCCCCTAATTTTTTTTCACTTTTTCTTTTAAAATCTAAAATCAGAAGCTTCTGTTAAGGTTTATAATTATTTTTTTAAGCTTCCAAGAAAAATGACCCCTAGAAAAAAAAGAACAAAAAAAAATACTTAAAACTTTATTAGGAAAACAATTTACACAAAATTACAATAAATATATAAAAACATATTTCAGAAAGGTTAATTAAAATTTTAAGATGGACAATTACAAAATTTTGATTTTGATTATGCTTGTTTTAATCACAAATTTATTGTTTTTGGTTCTTTCCCTTAAATCTATCACAAAAATCCCACTTTTTTCTTTTTTTAAAATAAATTGAAAATAAGGTCGTTGGAATATTTTTTTTATGTAGGGCCCATGATGAAAAACTACCTCCCTCCCCATTAATTACAGTTCATTTCAAAATAAAGGGGGGGGGGGGTTTTTGTGCTCCACAATACACTTTGGGGGAAATCTAGCTACTCTACAATGTTGCACTGTCAGTTGATCAGCTAAAATAATGCTCTATATATACGCACATTAGATACGACCTAAATGTAAAGACAAATCTAAATTATATATTAATCAATGGGGGTATATAATTTAATCGTTTTCATGCGTTCGCTACTTATCCTATATAATTATCCTTGTTTTTAAGAAGTGCTAAGAGAAGTGTCATGTGTGACGTCATAAGAATACGTGTAAAAAGAAGTGATGAGTGGAATAGTGAGAAAGGAAACCCTTGAAAAAGATATGGATTTAGACGTAGGTTTATTACGTCACTCATGACACTTTCCATCGCTTATGTTTTGAACTCAATTTTTTCGGAGAGGGTTTCAGTCTATTCTTGGTGGGCCTACCTACCAGGCACTTTTTACTTTGGAGTCAGGTTTCCTTTGTTCATGTTGTACTGCTTGGGATACCAACTAAAATAGATAGATAGATAAATAGATAGATAGATAGATAGATAGATAAAGTATACAGTATATTCATTACTATAGGAATATTATTTTGTTTTGCATGTAATAAGATTAATGTTAGTTTAATGATTATTTGCAATTTACATATTGGCAAAAACAACATATTTTTATACTTATACCAGCGGCTTCGCTCCTAGCATTTAGAAACTCTGTTTCAAGGGGGAAGAGTGGGACAGAAAAATAGCCTAAATCATACCTAGGCCTAAATCTAAAATAAAAAAGCATAAAACCATCCTGGAACCTATGTGAAACTTTCCTAAAATGTAGAACTCGATAAATTCTGTAGTTATTCAAATCTTAAGCTTCAGTCAAAAAAAAACCATACCACTTATATCTAAGATATAAGTAACCGGATGTATGCCTGTGTATGTGTGTATCTGTACCAAATTTCTCTCTAACCGCCAAACCGATAAGGTTCTATTTACAATATAGATTCTCAGATTTTCTGGAAAGGTTTATATAACTATTTTAGATAAGGGTAACACAAACCTTCTGAGAGGAATCGCCCCCTCCACCCGAAAAAAAATCCTTTTAAAGCTATAATTGAAAATATAGGAGGAGGGGGGGGGGGGATCCAGTTACTTTTATATATGAATAAAAATCCCTATAAAGAAAGATTTAAGTAAAAAAAATAAATAAATTCTCTGTAAAATTTCTCGGTTTCAAATTGATATTTATTTTGCTTAAAACTGAGCGTTCAAACAAAATGGTAAGGCTTTTTAGTTGTAAGGATTTTTCGTACGTCGGTCCGTCTTTTCGTGAGTAACTTATAAATCTAATTGTTAACTTAGGAAAGTTAAAATTGTCCTATCGATTTTACATAATCATTCCTAAAATTTTTCTATGGGGAGATACCTTTCACCAACCCCCATCCTCTTGAATGGGTTCTATGTGTGGGTGATCTTTAAATTGTACGTAATAAAAATTTACGCATGTTTACTGGCGAAGGCATTACCTTTCTTCAATATTTTGTTAATAAAAGAGACAACCATAGAAGTATTATTATGCTAGATTGTTGAAACATTTGAAACTAGACCACAATTCCCGGAAAAGTACATCCAGGGATCTTAAGGGATAAGACAATGGACATTTACATTTCCAAATGTTGCTAAACCAAATTGTACCTTCTATAGATTAGCATTATTGGTTTAAAAGTTTGTACACTACAAGTTTGAAACCAACCAATCAAAACTTGATAAAAATACTTAAATTTGTAACCTTACTAAAAATATATAAAACTTTGGATACCGGTGTAATCTAGAGTCCAATGTCCCCTCCCTCCACGAGTAAATCCCAGCAGAGAGAGAGAGAGAGAAAAACAAATAATTTGGTCAAAATTAGAGGATTTTTAAAGGCGCGAAGCTGCTTCATTTGACACATGCCTCTAGGGGCTCTGTATTAAGAAAGTAAAAAGCGGGGTAGTATAATAGCCAAGAAAGGATCAAATATAACTATAAAATAGTCTAAAACAATCTTGTGATTTATAGATATACTGAATTATTTCAGTAGTTATTAAAATCTTAAGCTGAAGACAAAAACATCCTTATAATAGGATAGTGTTAGTAGTATGCAATGGTCACGTGACCTTCTATTTCAATTAAAAATCCAAAAATGACAGTATTGATTTTAAAAAAACATTTGAATTATGGAAAGAAAACGAAGTAGGGGGTTTCGTCTTATTTTTACAGTAGCTTTTGATAGGTTATTTATGGTTAGGTAAATGTTAATCCCCGCAAGGTTAGGAAATAGGCCCCGCAGGGTTAGAGCCTTCCGCAGAAGCTAGAAATAGGAGAAAAGCTTCTGTGAATATACTACGAAACCCGCTTCTTCGTTCTCTTTAAAAAATCCAAACATTTTAAATTGGCTAAAGTCTTCGCGTTAATTAATTTTAAAACTAAAAAGGATAAAAACCATCTGATATAACCTAATTTACATAAAAATTTATAATATTTAAAAATGATTATTTAATAGTGCCTTTTATATTACCAATTATTTCTTAAATGTCAGAAGGATTGATTTCTTTTAAATTCTAGTTATATAAACTAATTGGATCCTTAAGAATACTATTTTTTTATATTTAACAATTTTATGTCATATTAATATTTAATTTAATAGATAGATTAATTAATTGAGATCAGAGGTGGATTCTTTAAAAAAAATTGCCCCACTAATCGCATAGTGGGGCAAAATTGTTTTCGTGATAAATCCTCCAAAATCACAAAAAAATCTACAAAAATTAAATAAAATCTTATGTTAATAACCCTTCTATGATTTTGTTTAATTTTTATAGATTTTTAATGTGATTTTTAAAAGCGAAACTTTTCTATAATTAGGGTCGGTCCGTCCGTCCGTCCGTCCGTCCGAGATAGTTAGCTTTTATTCGTTAATTTAGGCATGTCAGAATTGTCCTATCGATTTCAAATTTTGCATGGTGATTCCTGTAGTAGTTAGGTACGCTTTAGAAAGCGTAGCAACTCTATAATCGTTACCAGAATGTACGTACGTCCATTTTAAACATGTTGATTTTTTTACTTTTTTAATAACAATTTTTTATGTGATAAAATCATCCGATTGATCTGATTTTTTGATTACTGATTCCTATTACAATAAGGTACAATATTATGAGCGAAGCATCTCTATAATCAAGTATTAAAATGTCAGTATGTCCTTAAACAGAATTCTGCATTTGATAAGTTTTGCAACAAATTTACGTATAATTTTGTCAAACCTTATATATTTTTATATTTTGTATATTCAGTTCTGACACTCAACAATAGTTAATGTTCGTCTGTCATATCGTTTCAGAGCTTCGCTTTTATAGATGTTGTCATCCTTGTTTTTAAGAATCCACCTCAGTTATATGGACTATACTAGAAAGAAACTGCAGTTGCTTATCGCATATAACAGCCAAGAAAATATACAACTCTTCCACGTAAAAAAACAGACGGAAGGACAAAACGGACTCTAAGTAGATGGTCAGGGAATCTTCACTAACTGACGGAAAAATATAAGAAGTGAGTTATAGAGTAGCTTCGTTAAACTACTACACAACAATGGATATAGAATACGTGGATATTGTGAGATATTCTTGCATACCCTTATAAAATGTTTATCCCAGATGTCTAATAAAACGATTCCCCTTTTCCCCTCCCACAACCATAGAGGAACGTATTGACCAATGTATACTAATATATTAGCATCAAAATTCCTCTGGCATAATATCCACGTATTCTTAATCCATTAACTTACATAATTAATCTGTTGAAGTTGACCCGTAGCTTCAAATATTTCTATTCCAGCTTTATCCTCTAGGTCATGAATCTAGATATTTAGATAGAAAAATAGATGAATAGATAAATAAATAGATAGATAAATAGATAGATAAATAGATAGATAAATAGATAGATAAATAGATTTAAATTCATTTTTCTATGCTCTATGCTCCACAAGGTTATTTAAGGGAAATACAAATTTTTACTTCACATAAATATAGAATAATCAAAAGATAGATAGAAAATGAAACGAGTGGTATAGTTGAATAGATTGATTAATACATAGAAAAATTGTTAGAATCGTGTAAATAAAATCTAAAGTAAGTATAATTAGATAAATTAAAAAATAAATAAATATCTTACTCTTAAACTTTCCCCTGATTGTAAAGAAGGCCTTCGGGATTTTGGTAGAATATCTAAACAAAGAAAAACTATTTTTACAATTAATATAACATAAACGATTAATATAAATATCTAATATAATATTTTCAATATAATCTTAGTATCGAAGCTACTCTATAAGTGTTCGTGCCTATTTGCCTGTTCTTTTGTTAGCTAGGGTTTTTTATCTTAGATTTTCTTACATAAACGGTAAGATTGTACAAAATCTTCAGTGTGACTCAAAACGGGCTTTGATCTTACGAAAATGAATCAGGGTTGAAGCCATTTTGTAAAACTTACTTTATAAATCATTACGAAGCGTTGAAAAGTGTCTTATGTGACATCATAAACATATGTCTAAAAAGGAGGGATGAGAGGAGAAGTTGCAAAAATAGATGGATTTAGACGTATTTTTATGACGTCACACATGACACTTTCCATTACCTTTATTTTTAACAGTTGGTGTGACTGGATGTGATTTACTGGCAGGTAACTGGTCAGGCTTATTTGATTCCCTACTGAAATTGAAAAAATATGAATTATTTTTACGGGAAAGCTTCATTATAAGTAATTGTACAGGGTGTTTCAATAGAAACGTCTTTTTTAAAATCTTAATTATGCATAGAAAATAAAACAATTATATAAAATGCTTTATATATTTGGAAAACTTATTCTGGGACATTTATGTTTCAAATATTTGAAAATGATTTTTTCAAGAGATTATGCCTTAAAAACCAGTTTTTCCAAACGACTTATTTTTGAAGATTTTACAGATTTATAGATTCTGGAAAAATATGCACATTTTTAAAATTCAAATTGCGCGGCTTGTATTAATAGTAGAAAAACGTTGTGCATACCGTTAAAATCGTCATAAACTCTAGTTTTTGGATATGTAAGAATCATTCCTGTGCTATGTATAGTATAGGAGCTACGTGGTAAAATGTTCCAAATTTCTGTAAACTTTTCAGTATTTCTCGCATTTTTCAATGTAGCTCCTAAACTACAAATAGCACTTTAATAGTACTTATATATCCAAAAACTAGAGTTTATGACGATTCTAACGATATGCATGACGTTTTTCTACTATTAATACAAGCCGCGCAATTTGAATTTTAAAAATGTGCACATTTTTTCCTCAACCTTAAATCCGTAAATCTTCAAAAATAAGGCCTTTGGAAAAACCGGTTTTTAAGACACAAAATTACCGCTTCTTAGAGTGGTTGAAACGTTTGAACATTTAATGAATGAATCAATCAAAATTCACCGCTGAACCGATTGTATGCTCTATTTAAAGGTTGCTTAACACAGGTCCCTGAATGGTTAAAGGCTATTTTTTTGTTCTTTTCTACCCTACGACTTTTAAAAAGATCTAGATGCTAGGGGCTCAGTGGCCAATAAAAATATACAGGGATCACTTATTATTATGTACATATTTGTTTCTGACATTTTTTCAACTAAACCTTTTTCTTAAATAATAAGACAATTGTCAAACAAGATGATAATAAACAAAATTACCCATTCTGTACATAAACATATTGTTTGAAAAGTTAAGACACTGCTTGTTTGACCAACCATGATAATTGATTAAAAGTAACCAAAGTTTTAAAGATAAGTTAAAAGAAAGAATGTGCTTTTAAAAGATTGAGTACCAGTAAGATTTACAGTCTAATGTCCCATCCTTCCCTGAATATTAAAATAAAATTTAAGTAGTAAGAAAGTTGATTTAGTAATTCTATACTTACTTTTTCTCAAAAGAACGTCTGCGTTTTTCTGTGATCGTTTTTTTAGAATGTATTTGGCCCATTTTTCAACGTCTTTTTTTTCACTACAAAAATTATTATAAGTTTATTGTTTAATTGTATCTTATTTTTGTTTTTAGCACTAACTAAATCTGACAGACCTTTCTGCAAGCGTAAGGAAAGTATAGGGAAATAGTAGAATTAAGTTGTAATTTTAGTGTTTTCATAAACCTGTCTAATTTGGGAAAAAGAAAATAAATAATTTTGTTCATTTGTTCTAGGCCGGATATTACACTGTTTATTACACTAGTCCCCAAAGTCTTATAATAACGTTTTCTTATTCGTTGGCTTAACAACCTTGGAGTAGTGAATTTTGATTGGTTGGTCAATTATGTTGAGTGTTCAATAGTTTCAACCACTAATTTTAATCTACTGAGGGGGTTATTTTGTATATCATCATAGGGGATGTACATCAATTTATCTGCTATTGTCATATCCCTTTAGATCCTTGCATATTTGCAGATATGTGAGCACACCTATTATGAATGGTTTGTTTGATCCATTATTTTGATTATTCCCTTATGATATACATACATTATAGATATATAATGTATAGATTCCCAATTATTGTAATTAAACCAATGGGAACACAGTAAAGAAACAATTAAGAGAGAGGGAAAAAATGGGCTGTTTATTACACTGGTCCCCAAAGTTTTATGATAAAGATTTCTAATTTGTTGGTTTAACAACTTTGGGGACTTGATTTGTTGATTAATTAGGTTGAGTTTAATTTAAAATTTATCGGCCATTGTCTTGTCGCTTTAGATCCATGTGGAACCTAGTTATAGTGTCTAACTTTTTATCTTTGTGACGGAACAAAAATCCATCTCTTTTTCAGGGGTTTCCTTTACCACCTCCCCTCTCATCCTTCGATTTTTGTTACGTCACAAAGATAAAAAGTTAGACACTATTACTAGAGCTGGATCTTTAAATCATTTCAATGGTGCGCCCAAATCGGTGTAAGCCAACTTTACACCAATAAGAGCACAGCATTTTACGAAATGCCGCGCAGTGATTGGCTGAAAATTGGCGCACCCCGATTTGACGCACCATAGAAATGATTTAAAGATCCAGCCTAGGTTCTCCATGTGGAACAATCCTTTCACATTATTGGTTAGAAATTTTACACACACAATTAACATTTCATCTTAATGATAAGTCAACTTTTGCAATTTATATCGCCAAAAATTTCTTTTGCTTGTAAAACTTTATTGAATCATACGTAACAAAAGTATTTATATGCTAGAAATTTCTTTTAAAATTGGACAGATTATTGTGTATGATTTACCATCTAGAGTAATAAATCAATTATCATACACCTTGCGATCTTTATGTGATTTTCCCTTTTTAATTGTCACAGTAAATTGTTTCTGGAAGTTTTTGGAATTTATGTAATAGAAAATGAAATTTTAATTGCGTTGGTTTCCATGGCATCTAAGATTACTCTATGTAGAGTATTCTATGGAGACTATTTATTTTATTTTATCAGTTTTATTTATCTTTGACTTAAAATTCCCTGAAGCGTAGAGCCTATTCGGTTCAGCGGTTACTGAGATCTTAAGCTTTAGACGGACAGACATCAAGCTACTTTGTATTGTAGATGTCTGAGGTGGATTCTTAAAAAACTTTTGCCTCACTAAAAATTCGTTGTCTCACTAAAATCAGTGAGGCACGCTAAAAAATTAGAGGGGATATTATTGCCTCACTATTTTATTAAGGCAGTGAGCCAAAAAAAGATTTTTAAGAATTTAATTATAAAAATTCATAATATTTCCAACTAAACGTTTCTATTTTGTTATTTGTCTTAATTTAATCCTAACCCCTGTGGAGCTACCCTCTACGAGTCTACATTATAACCTAAATTACACTATAGCTATAACCACAACCCATATCTTCAAAATGAGGGAAAGGGTGTTTATACTCAGCCTATACCAACAATGAAATTAATCCGCAAAAAAATCACGAAACATATAAGTGTTTTTCAGCTGTCGCTGGGGAGCAAAACATCGTAAAATTGACGACCTCTCCATTTGCCCCCCAATTATTATTTTATATATATTTCGCTTGTGTTGGTTATACTTTATACCTGGTTTATACTTGACTTTGAGAAGTATATTTCACTGTGCCTCCCTTTTAACATTCCCCTTGGTGAGGTGTATTCCCAAAGCAAGACTTTATGGTTTCATATTGTCCGTATCAAGTTTCAGAAAGGGAAATATATACTAGAAAAAAAATCGAATAATTTTATAAAAGTCCAGTGAGAGAGGGGACAATAGGCTGTTTATCACATAAGTTCCCAAAGTTTTACAAAGACGTTTTCTTATTTGTTAGGCCTAACAAGTTTGGGGACTTTAACAGAATTTTGATGGGTATGTTTATCAAGTGATCAATTGTTTAAACCACTAATTTTAATCTTTTGAAAAGGTAATTTCGTGTGTCATCATTGGGAATGTACATCAATTTATTGGCCATTGTCAAGTAAAAAGAATTGTGAAACCTTTATAGGCTGCATGCGGCCAAACGACTTCACATAAGTCCAAATATTAAAAAGATCCTAAGGGATAAGGCAATGGCGGTTAAATTGATGTATATCCTTAATGATGATAACTAAAATCACCACTTCTGTAGATTCAAAAGTAAAGAAAAGTGCCCAAATTTTTCGAGCCAACAAACAAAATAACGTTGGTTTAAAACTTTGGGTATTTTTACTATTTACAGTCCAATGTACCCCCCCCCCCCCTTGTATCAAATAATCTGGAATAACATAGACGCAATGAACGAGCAAATAATCAAACTTTTCGCTATACGCTTATCAACAAGGATGACAACATCCATAAAAGCGAATCACTGAAACGGTAAGACTAACGGACATTAACACTTGTATAGTGTCTGAACTGAATAATCAGAATAAAAAAGTATCGAAAGAGTCGAAGCAAAATTGTAAGTAAATTTGTTGAAAAACTGCTTGATACCGGATAATGTTTATTATGGACATACTTACATTTTTAGAACTTGATTATAGAGTTGCTTCGCTTATACTATTGTTCTTTGTTATCCCAGGACCCAATATACAAAAAATCAGATCAAACGGATAGTTAGATCACATAAAAATTTGTTGTTAAAAAAGTAAAAAATCATCATGTTTAAAATGGACGTACGGACATTCTGGTAATGGTTATAGAGTTGCTACGCTTTCTAAATCGTACCTAACTACTACGGGAATCAGCATGCAAAGTTTGAAATCGATAGGACAATTCTAACATGCCTAAATTAACGAATAAAAGCTATCTATCTCGGACGGACGGACTTACGGACCGACCCTAATTATAGAAAAGCTTCGCTTTTAAAAACAGATTTGGTTTTCTAAAATACACAGATGTTTTTCTGTGATTCGAATTTATTTTTTTTATGAAAATATTTGTGTCAGGGTTTATTTACTGAAGGTAAATAAACAAACAAATAAAAACACTATTCCAATATATAACAATATAGAATAACAATCAAAGATAGGTCAATGAGCGCAAAATTAATTCGGAGCAAAAAAATTTGTTTTTGTGTAGATATTCAAATTAACTTTATATTTATAAATTGAGTTTAGTGTAAGTTTGAATTTAGCATAGCATTTGATTGGCGTTTTGTGATTTTTTTTTATCCAAAATGTGTTTTTTTATTTGACGAATTTGCACCCCTTATTCTTCCCTATAACTTACTTTGTCAGTTCGTTCGTTAGTCTGTATTTCCAACAAAGGGAAATGTGGTTATCTCAGCTTGTTTTTATGTTAAAAAGCTGACATTTTTTATATTTGGCGTCGTAGCTCAGTGGTAACGCACTGAGTTACGGTGATGAGAGTTCGAGTTCAAGTCCCCATGTGGCAGCTCGAATTCTCAGTTGAACATATTCACACAACTTCCCCTGGTTGTGTAAGAAGGGAGGTTATTAAGTGGTTTGGATACTTAATAGTCACGTACATAATATCTGTACAACCCTTATCCCAAGCTCCTCTGCGGAGAGCGTCATTCTTTACGGTGACTTAATTTGGGACACCTGCCATACTCGGCGAGGGTGAGGTAATAAAGAGTAGCTCCCTTGAGACAGCGGGTCAAGGCATAATGTACTTGGGCGTGGAGCTTGATAGCTCCAGTGGCTATACAAAAGTGTCTCGTCCTTCTCCATAACTACTTAGGTCCAAACACTAAGGAACCATGGCTACACACACACACACACTATGGCTACACACACACACATATTTGACTAAATAGATTTGTATAACTGTGCTATGCTAACTATGAATGTTATAAACCTTGTTGTTGTAATATACTTTAACCCAGAGATCTGAAGCCAATGAAATTGAAGTACACCCCCAATGATGTTACACAAAATTATTCCTTCTGGAGATTACGAATAGTGGTTGAAACTTTATAAATAAACAAATCAAAATTTAATAAAAAGTTCCCAAAGTTGCTAAGCTAACGAATAAGGAAACGCACTTATAAAACTTTGGGGACTAGTGTAATAAACAGCCCAATGTACCCTCCCTTCTTGATTTTAACCACATTTTAAACTGGGGTTTTGTTCATATTCATGATTCATGAAATATACAAATAAATATGTAGGTCATGTAAATACAGATAAATTAGAGTGCAGGAATATAGATTTAATTTTAGTGTTAGTTCGAATTTAGCACAGCATTTGATTGGTACTTTTATATGTTTTTTTTCTCAAAAGTGTGTTTTTTCATCTGACGAATTTGCATCAATTATTCTACTCTATAACTTACTTTGTCAGTCTATCTTTCTGTTCGTCTGTTTGTTTTTACAAGTAAGGAAAATGTTATTATTTCACCTTGTTTGTTGAATGATAACTTTTATTATATTTTTCCAAATAGTTTTATAATTATATACATATCTGTGGCACTACGCTACTTTTGAGTATTATAAACATTTTAACCCCATCTTAAACTGGGGTTTTGTTCCTATTCATGATTCATGTAATATGAAAATAAATATGTAGGTCATGTAAATACAGTTAAATTAGAGTCTTTATTTTAGAAGCGTGCACAGCGATTCAGCAGGGGGATGTGAAATCATTAGGGGGTTGAAGGGAGGGAAAAAAGGCTTTGACACCCTTCTTTAACCCCCTACTGCACGCCATTGGAAACTGCTGTTAATTTTTTATATTTAATAATGCTTAAATCTTGTTTAGTGAATGGTAAAATATGTCTAAAATTAATTATTTACAGCTAAAAACTGTAAATGAAGTTTGTTGTCAAATGCCAGCACATCGATAAAGGTGTATAAAAAGTCTCATAAATAATCTTTTTCGCTTATTCATTTTAACTGTACATAACTTTATATTGGCTGCTTTTTCACATTATTTGTATGCCCTTATTTAGCAGTATTAACAAAACTCATTTCTTTGAATGTTTTGTACAATTTTTATTTATTATATTACTTTAAGCTGAACTTTAAGTAAAAAGTACCCTTAATTTATCAACCATTACTAACATTTGGTCTAATTCTCCTCTACTATGTATATATTTGCAATAGTTTATGCAAATCTAATTTGATTTATATATTCATGAAACACTTTTAGTGGCTGCACAGTGCACAAGTCTTACAAGTCTTACAAATTACTCTATTATTTAAAGAAGTAAGGTTTTTTTGTCTAAAGCTAAAGATCTCTGATGTAACTGGTCTGAATTGATTGCAATTTTTCAGGAATCTTTATAAATGTCTTGGGATGGTTTTGGTCTATTTTCCTAGCTTTTCCTAAGGGGCAAATCAACCTATATTAGAATCTATAAAGAAAACAAGGATGACAACATCCATAAGTAGCGAAGCACAAAAAAATTGTGGATGGGAATACGTACAAGTAGATTTAAAGTGTATTTATTAAATCAAGAATAGATTTATTAGAGAAAATAAACACAAAACCTTGTTTTATTTTGTATGATGAAGATGGTTAAAGTAAATTACATACTAGATGCACATAACAATGGGAAAAAATATTTTGAAACTGTTAATGCAAAAAAAGTTTTTAAATTGGACCAAAAATACCAAAGATATGGGGAAATATGTCAAACATATAAAAATAGCCAAAAACCCGTTAAAAGGCAGCTGACCACCATTGTTGTTTTGTTCAAATGACAGGAAATTTAATTTTGATATCTTTAACTGAAAAAATTTCGAAAATCGGACCATAAACACCAAAGATATGGAGAAGAATGTAAAAAAATATAAAAATAGCCAAAAACCTGCAAAAAGGCAGTCTGACCGTCATCGTTGTTTTCTTCAAACGACGGGAAATTTAATTTTGATATCTTTAACAGAAAAAATTTTGAAAATCGGACCATAAACACCAAAGATATGGGGAAAGTTTGGAAAATATAAAAATAACCTAAAACCTGCTGAAAAGCAGTCCGACCGCCATTAATGTCTTATAGTTAATTGTGCTCCTTAATGATGAGAATGTTGTCAAAAAGTTTCAGCTTTTTACCTTTTATAGGAGCCAAGAAAATCACGTTTCCCCCAATTTATTAATTACGGACAGACGGACGGACAGACGGCCGGACGGACGGACAGACGGACGGACGGACGGACGGACGTACGGACGGACGGACATTGTGAATTATAGAGTAGCTAAAAAGGGGGGGATCTAGGATTTTAAATTACACTGGTACCTAAAGTTTTATAATTGCATTATCTTATTAGTTGGCCCAAAAACTAATTTGTGTGCTTTGATTGGTTGGCTCCAGACTAGCACCGTCTAAACAATTCAACCAATAATTTTAATCTATAATTGTCTTCAATTGACTTATTGATCCCCGATTTTAATAAATAAATGTAAAAAACAATACTTTAATCTTAAATAACTTTTTATTTGTGTTAGAAAAACGTACTTCAAAAAAAATCTAGAAAAACATAAATATATAATAAATAATGAAACAAGATTATCTATTCAGAAAAACTTTATTTTAAAGTTTTATTTTGTTGCATAGAGTGACATATTTCTCAGCAGATTTTCAAAAGGAAAAAATATCCTTGTTACTTCAATATGCATTACAAATTGCCCCTCAACGTAAAATAAACAAGACCGAAAACGTTCAAAGAATGAATAAAATTTATTAAATACACAAAGAGAAAACATGAATAGAAAAAAGGGAAGTAATGATATATACATATATTGAATTAATTTTCGTGTAAAAATACAAAAAAATTTAAATGTCTTCGAGTACAATCTAAAAAAATATAAAATATTAAATTTAGTTTGTCCCCTCCAAAAAGGGGAGTTATCTAACATATATGTACACAAATATACTTTAATAGTTTTATTTTGACCTTAATAGCATATACTCTAATATTTCATAAAAATTTTCTTAAGGAAGAATTGAGTCGGCCAGATACTTATAGAAATATAATTTATTTATGTAGGGTTAACTATTTGGTCCAAAATATCGCTTTATGGAAAATGCCATGAACAATACTCCAAGTTTTGAAATCAAATCATATTCTTTTTCTTTTCTTTTGAAGACATAAATAAACATATTTTCATGTTTTTCTTTTCAACACGTCTTTTAAGTCTTTTCATATTCTTTTGCACTCACTTTATATATTTTATTTCAATATTACAGTTTAAGTATTTTTTTTTATCAAGTTACGTTTTTTTTTAATTTAACATCTTTAAACTTCTAAAAAAGGAGATGCTTATGTTTAGTTAAATTTTATATGGTAAATTAAATAAAACACTTTTGGAGATGGTCCAAAGTGGCAGCTAGCTGTAGCTGCCGAAGACGTCGGTAACCTACAGGAAAACAGCTATGTTAATAATTTTGAGACCTGGAGTATCAGGACTTAAAAGTTCATACTATACCTAATACCTGAAGTTTTCTATTGCATTTTTTCTAAGCATTTTATAGTTGTTACATGCTTGTTGAAGTAATAATTCATTTAAAATTTCACTCAGTATCTTGATCTTTTTGCAAGATTTGTTAGAGTCCTGTGTCGGCCAGGATGCAGATATTTTATAATTCCCAACTTCCACTTGTTGATGATGACCTCTAGTAAAAGCGTCCATATAATGTATCTGGCCCTATAGAAAACTAACCTTTCAATTGCATGACCTTTATATTAGAAGTCCTAACTGTGCATGTTAATGAGTTGGCATGTTTTGGGTCATGGCACTCTAACTATCCATGTCACGCACCTAACATAGCAGCAGAAGGAACCATTTTTAATGTCTATAATTATGACGTGGTGCACAGTTATGGAATCTCGACAACAAAGATTTTTTTATCCAATCTTGACAAGTGAGGTATTTTTGGAAAGAGGAATATATATAGAAAACGCCTATGAAAATTAGAAAATCCGCAGAAATCATATTTGCAAGTTATTTGCAAAAATCTGCAATGTTAATTTGCAAAATTAATTTCATGCCTTAAATGACTTATTTAAAAAGAAATCTTTTTATGAAATGTGTTTATCTATAAGTTTAGAACATACTTAAGGCAAAAAAAATTTCTTTAGTGTTACTTTTTTCACCTTATATATGAAAAAAGCAGTTTCTCACATTTTATGATAAAAAAAGGTATAGGAACAAAAAATATGTTTTTTCTTGATGTAAACTCAATGATTGGCATAAAATCTATCATCCTAAATGTAAAAATCAGATATAGAATCCTTTTTAGAGCAAAAATAGTGCAAAAAGTAACCAAGACATTTTTGCAAAGTATTAAAATCTGAAGAAAATAGTTCTTTTTGATTTTGATATACATATCAGATAAATGTATATAAAATTAGTGATCAAAAACTATAAAACAAGTTATAACTTTTTCAACCCTATCATGGATTAAAATGCACTTTTAGGTTTACTTATTACCAAAGTAGCACATAAAAACTCTTTCTATTAAGGTATTAAACAAAATAAATTCAAATCAACAATTAGGCGTTTTTTATAATGCAGTAGACCATTTTGTAGTTGTTTTTTTGGCATTTATTTTGTTTAATTACATCATAAAAAGAGTTTTTATGCACTACTTCGGTAATTCTTAAACCTAAAAGTGCAATTTAATCAATGACAATGTTGAAAAAACTTATAACATGTTTTATTGTTTTTAATCACTAATTTTATATACATTTATCTGATATGTATATCAAAATCAAAAAGAACTATTTTCTTCAGATTTTCATACTTTGCAAAAATGTCTTGGTTACTTTTTGCACTATATTAGCTCTAAAAAGAATTCTATATCTGATTTTTACATTTAGGATGATAGATTTTATGCCAATTATTGTGTTTACATCAAGAAAAATAATATTTTTTGTTCCTATACCTTTTTTTATCATAAAATGTAAGAAACTGCTTTTTTCATATATAAGGTGAAAAAAGTAACACTAAAAAATTTTTTTTTGCCCTAAGTATGTTCTAAACTTATAGATAAACACATTTCATAAAAAAATTTTTTCTAAATAAGTCATTTAAGGCATGAAATTAATTTTGCAAATTAGCATTGCAGATTTTTGCAAATAACTTGCAAATATGATTTCTGCGGATTTTCTAATTTTCATAAGCGTTTTCTATATATATTCCTCTTTCCAAAAATACCCCACTTGTCAAGATTGGATAAAAAAATCTTTGTCGTTGAGATTCCATAACTGTGGGTGGTAAGCCGAGATTCAAACCTATAATCATTCTGAAGATGAGCAGAGAGGTGACAAGTTCGAATCTAGGCATAACACTCATGAGTTACTACGTTTATACACAGAAAATGAGACAGAAATAAACGTTGTAGGAGCAATTTTTACCCAC
The DNA here is from genome assembly GCF_053477335.1 of Acartia tonsa. Lineage (NCBI taxonomy): Eukaryota > Metazoa > Arthropoda > Copepoda > Calanoida > Acartiidae > Acartia > Acartia tonsa. Next base: position 32,873,327 of record NC_137272.1, read on the forward strand.
TCCCTCAGATTTTTTAGGGTTAATTCTTGCAAAAAAAAAATCTTTAATTATTAATATATACTTTTAGAATTGTGGATTAAGTTGAAGTTAATACATTGAAAAAGACTCATGAATAAATATAACAAATATTTATAAAAATGAAACATTAAGAAATCCATAACAATATAGCACATTAATAGATTGAAAAATTTTAATTTAATATTTTCAACAAAAAATATAAAAAAATAAATATTATCTTAATCTACTTAGACTATTATTTGATACATATTATCAACTATCATAAATTTCAATAATAAAATAATCATACACACAAACAAGAGTTGGGCAGGATATCAAGCCAATATTAAAATTTAGCCGGATACCAAATATTGAAAATATCCAACCGGATATCTGGCAAAATAATCTTTTACAACAAAAGCCCCTGTTAACATTATATTTTAAATTCTTGATACTACAAAGCAATAAGTAAGTTTCATATTCCAGATTGACAGACTCAATTTTATGTAGGTTTTAACCCTTTTAAATATAATAAAACACCATTTTATGCTCATTTTTTGCTGTTTCAATATCCAGTTATCTGGTATTAAAAATCAGCTGGATATTCAGTATCTGGCCAAATATTTATCTGGCCCAATCCTAATACAAATATGCTTAATATTTAAGAGAATATTCAAAGATAGATTAGTCACAGATTTTATTCCATAAAATTATTCTTTCAAAGTTTGATTTTCATTCTTTACAATCAATATATTTAAATGTTTAAATCGAGATTATAATAAAACCAACATATTCAGTAAAATATAAAAAGTGTAATTATAGAATTATTCCTTTTTACTGACCATGGATATAACATGTTTAGCAGTCTTGTAGCTGTCCACAATCAAGTCAAAGATACCGAGAGCACTGAGACCAAGCCAGAGACCAAGCGCAGAACCAAGATCAACCACTTGACTAAACATATCATACGCATAGACATCAGTAGAAACCTTTATTATTTCTAAAATTTTAAACTTGGCAAATGCATTTTCCGCTTTAAGCGATAAACTTTGTGTTTCTAGCAGTTTCATGTGCATTAATACACACGGTGGTAGACAATCTTCAAAGAGCTGCATTCTGTTGTTACTAATGAATCTTGAAATTACATGATTCAATTCTCCATAAGGGTATTCATATATTGTTTTGATTGCAGTTTGTTCTTCACATGTCAAGTTTGAACTTTCAGGAAACCATGGGGGTAAGCATGAATAAGCATTCACAAGGTAATTGTAAAATTTGGTCTCTATACATTCTCCATAGCTGTTGCCTTTCTTCTTGTAGTCAATGCAAGTAATACCATCATGAATTCTGGAGTCATGGAGACTAATTTCCAGCTCAAATGAGCATCCATCAAAGGTGTTGTTACTAATAGGTCCAAAATTACCAGATCCAGAATCCATTTTAGGCACTCGTAACTTATTGTCTTTTCTAGGATCAACTAATATAAAGTTGGTTGGCAATTCAGTAGTTACAAGCATAATATCTGTTGTCATATTCAATTTCTTGCAATGTCCAAGTGGAACAGTATATACTGATTCATGTGCAGCTTGTTTCCAAACTCCAACATTATTCTCAGTTCTGAAGTCGTAACTTGTAAAATTTACTTTAAGCAGGATATTTTCTAGCATTTCATATGATGAGTTACCATGTTTTCCAGTCCAAGTTAGGTTGTTATTATCAAGTTGTCCAATGATGAAGTCTGTATAAGTCAAGTAACCATATTGTCGAGATTGGGTATAGTCATATAGTCATACTTAGAGCTTTGACAGACATACAAGATGGGCAATTCAATCTCATCAATTGTTTTCATTGAAGATTGTTGCACTACTGGTCTTTCAACATATTTCAAAACTGAATTTTTCATTTGATAGGCAAATATTATACAAGCTAATGCTTGAAACAATATTCTTAAAATTGTCAAACAGTTCATCTTTGGTAAGCCATGAAATAACTAAAATAATATTATATTTACCAGTTATTTTGTTATTTATGAATTGCTTGCTACTCAATGCTAAAAAAGTGTGGCTTGAAATATAGAATTAATTGGTTTTTTTTTATTGATTATTTATTAATGTTAGGGTTGTTTAACATCAACACATATTATAAAGAAAAAAAATAGATATTATTTGATATGTATTTTGAAATAATAATCGTAATGCCTTGGTGGAAGTTTAGATTAATTTTAATCCAATTCATCAAGGAGGTTAGGTTGAACAAAAACATGTTGAGTCAAAATTTTTCTTGGATAAACTCAATTCAGTTAACAAAGTTTGAACCTTTGACCATAGCTCAACATGTAGCGCATCCATTCGTCATCAGGGAGGTGAAACTCGGCATGACACTGCATCATAACTAATGTCAAAACTGGTTCCTACTGCTGCTGTGTAAGGCAGACAAAAATCATGCAATGAAAGGGTTGATTGTCTGTTTAATGATTCTTAACCTAATATCCTTAGGTCTTATAGTATCGCATCCCATTACAAGTGGATGATGCTTTGGATTCTCTTGATCACTTAAAAATTGAAGGAGAATCCTGCCCTCTCTAGGTAGGTAAGGTAATAAAGTTTATATTTGAGTCAACCTACATTAATCTTTAATGCATTTGGTTATACAGTTTTACATTATGATTTTATTATGCTAAATACCACCACAACACTAAACTCTTGTAATTTTATATATGCATATACTCACAGATATAGGCACTAGTAATGAGAAATAAGCATTATGCAGAGACTATGAGTTAGAGTTGGTTGAATCTCAAAGAGTATAAATCACCCTATCATTACTATTCAAAAGTTAAACATGCATTAAAAAATTAAATAAATACACAGAGCACATCCCTATACCCAAAATATTTGATTAGATATTGATTATTGTTACACTAACAAGCCGATAATTTGTACCCTCCAGTGAATTATAAATCCAATATTATATGCATTAAAAATTATAGCTTTTTTTATAAATTTTTATTTGAAATTATAATATTAGTTTTACAAATATTTACAAATTTAAAATTAAAGACTATATTGTTTTATATTTGTAATACATATCTTTTATATCTTTTAAATAGTTTTACATTGAAATGATAACTCCAAAGCACATTTTATACAAAAGGCTGTGTTAACCAAAGGAAAAAATATGTTGAACTATATTTTAAAGCTTATCTATATTAGATAACTCAATGAAAATTAAGGTTGACCAAAATAAATTCTTATAAATTGGATTTAAGAAATTAAAATATTTACGTATATCAGAAAGTAAATTGGTTATTTCATATAAAATAAATTGTTTTATGTTTGCATTTATAACAAATATTATATTATAACATTTAACTTTGGGCATTTAAGCCTAAACCTAATTGTTATAAAAAAGATTTTATTTATATTTAAAGATTTTTTGAAATAGATTTTCAGCAATGCAACTTTTTCTATTTTCTAGTGTGCATAGTTTGAATCTCATTATTGGGGTTTAAAGTGAATTTGATCAATATTCAAACAATAAGCAGGAAAACCAAATCAAGGGCAAAATATTCTTTTATTTCTGTTCTTGTAAACTAGAAATATGTTGTCAAATATGCTGAGGGCACTGAGACCTAGCCATAAACCAAGTGATGAACCAAGATCAACAACTAGACTAAACATATCATAGGCATAAGCATGTCTGAACACTTTAACTTCATCCTTGATCATAAACTTTACATAGGCATTGTGAATCCGGTTAGAATAGTGAGACAACAGGTTGTGTTTGAGCTGCAACTTTTTGCATGGTGGTAAACAAGATTTGAATGTGTCCAACTCCAGGCCATCTATCAGCTTAGCAAACTCGTTTGTGATATCAATTTGGGTTTCAGAATCAGGCTTAGGTACATTTTTGTTCAGTTCACAGGATAAGGTATCGAGATTTGGAAACCAGGGAGGTAGACAGCCATACCATTGAAGAAATTTTGATTTAAGTGCAGTTTCCAGACATTCTCTATAGGATGACTCAATCCTTTCATAGTTTGTGCATGAAACACCATCATAGACACTTGAGTCGTGAATGCTTAACTCAACTTCATAAGTATGACTGGAATAAAATCCATTATCTTTATGAGCAAAATTCTGAAACCCATTTTCAATTTGAAACACTTTTAGCGGGCTGTCCTTGGCCGGATCAACAAGAATGATGATTGAACTAAATTTTGAGTAGATGATTGTACCTTTCTTGATTGTTTTTAACTTCTTGCACATGCCATGCTGTAAGGTAAATATCTCTGTATCTTCACTAATGTTCCAATCATTGTAGTTGCCAGTGTCAGATACTTTTGCAAAATATCCAGTATAGTTAGAGTTGTACAGAGAGCTTTTAAGATCTTGGAAAGTAGCATTTCCCAAACCATCAGTCCATTGAATCAAACTTGAGTTTTGTTTCATTCCAACAAGAAAACTGGCTAAGTTTTTGTAACCAAGCTTATTTACTTCTGTAAAGTTGAACTGAGAATCCTAATAATCAAAAAAATAACTTACAAACAATAATTTAATTTCTCAATAATTGAATGGATCATTTTCAATTCTAATACTTTCTACCTGACAGACATATACTTCTGGAACTTGTAATTCCTCAAATGTTTCAGTTGATGATTGCTGAACTACAGGTCTCTCTATATATTTGTTGATGGAATTAAACATTTGAAATATGAATATTCCAAAAGCTATGATCTGAACCAGCCTTCTAATATTGTCAAACATTTTTTCTGAAATATGAATATTATTGCAGGCAGCTATTAATGCATAATTTATTGATTAGTTATTAAAAAAAAAGTATGTATTTGTTTTCATTAAGGTCTTTTATGCACTACAAAATGAATTACAGTGTGTTTTTTTATTAGATAAAAGGCTAATTTAACCGATTTAAACATTAACTATTATATTGATAATTTTTTTTTATTATTTGCTAAACCCATGAAATATTAATGCTCACCATATATCAATGAAGAAAATAAGATTGTCTAAGTGGGTTAATTCAGCAAATACTTTTAAATTTATACTTATTTAATAAAAAAAATCACACTGTGAACACAATATATTAAAGAACTTAAACAACTAATGTGTTCAATTAAAATTTTACTTGAATGAAAATTATGTAATAAAATGTTCATTACATTTCTTTTCATAAATGTCTTTAAAATTATACATTGGTACAATAAGCAAGAATGCAAACGATCATAGACAAAACATGCAAACAGATTGTGATATTACATATTGTTGTGAGGGCTGTAAGGCCATACCTTCAGCCCTTTTGGATTAACAAAATGTTGTACTAAATAAGTATTATCATATTTGTATAATATTTATTATGTTGAAATGGATATTTCATATATTTTGGAATAGGCAATGCAGCCAAATGGTAAAACTTGGAATTTCTCTATCTTTCTTTCATGATTGAAACTGGTCATTTTCATATTTTTGCCCTGTTAATAGTAATATATTAACAGAATGATTTGGAAATCTGTTTAAATATGTAAAATATTACAAAAATGTGACATATACTTTTGTCATATTTTAAACAAAAATGTGTTAATTACAGTTTAAAAAATGATCAAATATAAATGCACTTTACAATTTAATCAGGATGCATTTTTCAGAATTATAATATTTAAGAGAAATCATCCAAAAGATTCTCCATTGAAAAAAAGTATAAAAAATTGCTGGTGTTGAAAGAAATATGATATTATTAAAAATCCCTTTTTAACTTTCTTTTATTTTGATAATATTGTGACCAGAGGAATTAATGATAGTATTTTCTTTTTGTTGCTGTGAAGAACTCCACCAGAGTATCAAAGATGCTGAGAGCACTAAGACCCAACCACAGGCCAAGAGAACTTCCTAAGTCAACAACAAGACTAAATATATCATAAGCATAAACATCTGTGTGAACTATTATTTCATCCTTAATCTTCACTGTAACAGATGCATCATCAATTTTAGTTTTAATATGTTGAGCTTTTTTCAGCTTGAAGTGCATGGTTTCACATGGGGGCAAACATGGCGTTAAAATATCCATTTCCAATCCATCAATGAATTTCACAAACTGATCTAACATTGTCGAGTTATCATCATTAATCTCCATGATTTTGCCATATCCACAGGTAAAAGAGCTGTTTTTGAGAAACCATGGAGGCAAACATTTATACCATAAATGCATAAATTTATTCATCTCATTTAGAACACAGGAATCATAGCTTGTACCCCTCTTTTCATAATCCATACAAGATTTACCATCGTGTATACTCAAATCTTGAATTCTCACCTCAGTCTGAAAGACCATATAATCATAATAGCCCACATTTGTTGGTCCAAAGTGAATTTTAGCAACGTTTGATCCATACATACTCAACTTGTTAGCCCCAGCTGGATCCACAAGATAAATAATTGTTTTCTCTGTGTTTTCAACATAAGTGAACTTTTTGTTTCCATGATATTGAAACAAAAACCTAATGGGGCAAAGTAAACCATTTCAGTATCAGCTATTTTTTAATCAGTCCAATATCCAGTGTTTGAATTCTTTATCACTACATTGCTTTAGTTAGTGTTGTAAATCCTATCTTGAATCTCATGATAAGAAATATTACCATATCTTCCATTCCAAGTATAACTGTTTGAATTATTAAGTTTTCCCATTGTGAAACGTGTCATAGTATTATATCCTATGTTTCTAGCCTCTTTGTAGTTAAACTGTCCTTCCTGGCACAGGTAAATCATAGGCTTTTTTATTTCTTCCAAAGTTGTGGTTGAAGTTTGGGGATAGTCCTTTCCATGACATCGCTCCATATGGGGCGATGATTTTCTATAGCTCCTTCAAGGAGCTATAGCATAGCCTCTTATCATATGGAGCGATGTGAAAGCCCCTTTTAAGGAGCGTTCATATCGCCCCTTATGATAAGAGGCTATGCTATAGCTCCTTCATGGCCTCTTAATAGCTCCTTTGAAGGGGCGTTAATATCGCCTCTTATGATAAGAGGCTATACTATAGCCCCATGATGGCTCCTTCATAGCCTCTCCATCGCCCCTCCGTAGTCCCTTACCTTAATTTATATAACATCCCACTTGATGGCCCCTACATCGCTCCTCCATCGCCCCTTCTCCAAATTTATATTACATTGTACTTTGATGGCCCCTACATCGCTCCTACATCGCCCCTTCATCGCTCCTACATCGCTCCTTCATCGCTCCTTCTCCAAATTTATATTAAATTGTACTGTGATGGCCCCTACATCGCTCCTACATCGCTCCTTCATCGCTCCTACATCGCCCCTTCATCGCTCCTTCTCCAAATTTATATTACATTGTACTTTGATGGCCCCTACATCGCCCCTCCATCGCTCCTACATCGCCCCTCCATCGCTCCTTCATCGCTCCATCTCCAAATTTATATTACATTGTACTTTGATGGCCCCTACATCGCCCCTCCATCGCTCCTACATCGCTCCTTCTCCAAATTTATATTAAATTGTACTGTGATGGCCCCTACATCGCTCCTTCATCGCTCCTTCATCGCTCCTACATCGCCCCTTCATCGCTCCTTCTCCAAATTTATATTACATTGTACTTTGATGGCCCCTACATCGCCCCTCCATCGCTCCTACATCGCCCCTCCATCGCTCCTACATCGCTCCTTCATCGCTCCTTCTCCAAATTTATATTAAATTGTACTGTGATGGCCCCTACATCGCTCCTACATCGCTCCTTCATCGCTCCTACATCGCCCCTTCATCGCTCCTTCTCCAAATTTATATTACATTGCAACTTGATGGCCCCTACATCGCTCCTCCATCGCTCCTTCATCGCTCCTACATCGCCCCTTCATCGCTACTTCTCCAAATTTATATTACATTGCAACTTGATGGCCCCTACATCGCTCCTCCATCGCCCCTTAATAGCCCCTTACCTTAATTTATATAACAAAGCTCCTATATGGCCTCTCTATCGCCCCTTAATAGCCACTTACCTTAATTTATATAACATAGCCCTACATAGCCTCTCCATCGCCCCTTAATAGCCCCTTACCTTAATTTATATAGCATAGCCCCTACATAGCCTCTCCATCGCCCCTTAATAGCCCCTTACCCTAATCTATATAACATAGCCCCTACATAGCCCCTTCATCGCTCCTTCTCCAAATTTATATTACATTGTACTTTGATGGCCCCTACATCGCCCCTACATCGCTCCTCCATCGCTCCTTCATCGCTCCTACATCGCCCCTTAATAGCCCCTTACCTAAATTTATATAACAAAGCTCCTATATAGCCTCTCCATCGCCCCTTAATAGCCCCTTACCTTAATTTATATAACATAGCCCCTACATAGCCTCTCAATCGCCCCTTAATAGCCCCTTACCTTAATTTATATAACATAGCCCTACATAGCCTCTCCATCGCCCCTTAATAGCCCCTTACCTTAATTTATATAGCATAGCCCCTACATAGCCTCTCCATCGCCCCTTAATAGCCCCTTACCCTAATCTATATAACATAGCCCCTACATAGCCCCTTCATCGCTCCTTCTCCAAATTTATATTACATTGTACTTTGATGGCCCCTACATCGCCCCTACATCGCTCCTCCATCGCTCCTTCATCGCTCCTACATCGCCCCTTAATAGCCCCTTACCTTAATTTATATAAAAAAGCCCCTACATAGCCTCTCCATCGCCCCTTAATAGCTCCTTACCTTAATTTATATAACATAGCCCCTACATAGCCTCTCCATCGCCCCTTAATAGCCCCTTACCTTAATTTATATAACAAAGCCCCTACATAGCCTCTCCATCGCCCCTTAATAGCCCCTTACCTTAATTTATATAGCATAGCCCCTACATAGCCTCTCCATCGCCCCTTAATAGCCCCTTACCCTAATCTATATAACATAGCCCCTACATAGCCTCTCCATCGCCCCTTAATAGCCCCTTACCTAAATTTATATAACAAAGCTCCTATATAGCCTCTCCATCGCCCCTTAATAGCCCCTTACCTTAATTTATATAACATAGCCCCTACATAGCCTCTCAATCGCCCCTTAATAGCCCCTTACCTTAATTTATATAACATAGCCCTACATAGCCTCTCCATCGCCCCTTAATATCCCCTTACCTTAATTTATATAGCATAGCCCCTACATAGCCTCTCCATCGCCCCTTAATAGCCCCTTACCCTAATCTATATAACATAGCCCCTACATAGCCTCTCCATCGCCCCTTAATAGCCCCTTACCTAAATTTATATAACAAAGCTCCTATATAGCCTCTCCATCGCCCCTTAATAGCCCCTTACCTTAATTTATATAACATAGCCCCTACATAGCCTCTCAATCGCCCCTTAATAGCCCCTTACCTTAATTTATATAACATAGCCCTACATAGCCTCTCCATCGCCCCTTAATAGCCCCTTACCTTAATTTATATAGCATAGCCCCTACATAGCCTCTCCATCGCCCCTTAATAGCCCCTTACCCTAATCTATATAACATAGCCCCTACATAGCCCCTTCATCGCTCCTTCTCCAAATTTATATTACATTGTACTTTGATGGCCCCTACATCGCCCCTACATCGCTCCTCCATCGCTCCTTCATCGCTCCTACATCGCCCCTTAATAGCCCCTTACCTAAATTTATATAACAAAGCTCCTATATAGCCTCTCCATCGCCCCTTAATAGCCCCTTACCTTAATTTATATAACATAGCCCCTACATAGCCTCTCAATCGCCCCTTAATAGCCCCTTACCTTAATTTATATAACATAGCCCTAAATAGCCTCTCCATCGCCCCTTAATAGCCCCTTACCTTAATTTATATAGCATAGCCCCTACATAGCCTCTCCATCGCCCCTTAATAGCCCCTTACCCTAATCTATATAACATAGCCCCTACATAGCCTCTCCATCGCCCCTTAATAGCCCCTTACCTAAATTTATATAACAAAGCTCCTATATAGCCTCTCCATCGCCCCTTAATAGCCCCTTACCTTAATTTATATAACATAGCCCCTACATAGCCTCTCAATCGCCCCTTAATAGCCCCTTACCTTAATTTATATAACATAGCCCTACATAGCCTCTCCATCGCCCCTTAATAGCCCCTTACCTTAATTTATATAGCATAGCCCCTACATAGCCTCTCCATCGCCCCTTAATAGCCCCTTACCCTAATCTATATAACATAGCCCCTACATAGCCCCTTCATCGCTCCTTCTCCAAATTTATATTACATTGTACTTTGATGGCCCCTACATCGCCCCTACATCGCTCCTCCATCGCTCCTTCATCGCTCCTACATCGCCCCTTAATAGCCCCTTACCTAAATTTATATAACAAAGCTCCTATATAGCCTCTCCATCGCCCCTTAATAGCCCCTTACCTTAATTTATATAACATAGCCCCTACATAGCCTCTCAATCGCCCCTTAATAGCCCCTTACCTTAATTTATATAACATAGCCCTACATAGCCTCTCCATCGCCCCTTAATAGCCCCTTACCTTAATTTATATAGCATAGCCCCTACATAGCCTCTCCATCGCCCCTTAATAGCCCCTTACCTAAATTTATATAACATAGCCCCTACATAGCCCCTTCATCGCTCCTTCTCCAAATTTATATTACATTGTACTTTGATGGCCCCTACATCGCCCCTACATCGCTCCTCCATCGCTCCTTCATCGCTCCTACATCGCCCCTTAATAGCCCCTTACCTTAATTTATATAAAAAAGCCCCTACATAGCCTCTCCATCGCCCCTTAATAGCTCCTTACCTTAATTTATATAACATAGCCCCTACATAGCCTCTCCATCGCCCCTTAATAGCCCCTTACCTTAATTTATATAACAAAGCCCCTACATAGCCTCTCCATCGCCCCTTAATAGCCCCTTACCTTAATTTATATAGCATAGCCCCTACATAGCCTCTCCATCGCCCCTTAATAGCCCCTTACCCTAATCTATATAACATAGCCCCTACATAGCCTCTCCATCGCCCCTTAATAGCCCCTTACCTAAATTTATATAACAAAGCTCCTATATAGCCTCTCCATCGCCCCTTAATAGCCCCTTACCTTAATTTATATAACATAGCCCCTACATAGCCTCTCAATCGCCCCTTAATAGCCCCTTACCTTAATTTATATAACATAGCCCTACATAGCCTCTCCATCGCCCCTTAATATCCCCTTACCTTAATTTATATAGCATAGCCCCTACATAGCCTCTCCATCGCCCCTTAATAGCCCCTTACCCTAATCTATATAACATAGCCCCTACATAGCCTCTCCATCGCCCCTTAATAGCCCCTTACCTAAATTTATATAACAAAGCTCCTATATAGCCTCTCCATCGCCCCTTAATAGCCCCTTACCTTAATTTATATAACATAGCCCCTACATAGCCTCTCAATCGCCCCTTAATAGCCCCTTACCTTAATTTATATAACATAGCCCTACATAGCCTCTCCATCGCCCCTTAATAGCCCCTTACCTTAATTTATATAGCATAGCCCCTACATAGCCTCTCCATCGCCCCTTAATAGCCCCTTACCCTAATCTATATAACATAGCCCCTACATAGCCCCTTCATCGCTCCTTCTCCAAATTTATATTACATTGTACTTTGATGGCCCCTACATCGCCCCTACATCGCTCCTCCATCGCTCCTTCATCGCTCCTACATCGCCCCTTAATAGCCCCTTACCTAAATTTATATAACAAAGCTCCTATATAGCCTCTCCATCGCCCCTTAATAGCCCCTTACCTTAATTTATATAACATAGCCCCTACATAGCCTCTCAATCGCCCCTTAATAGCCCCTTACCTTAATTTATATAACATAGCCCTACATAGCCTCTCCATCGCCCCTTAATAGCCCCTTACCTTAATTTATATAGCATAGCCCCTACATAGCCTCTCCATCGCCCCTTAATAGCCCCTTACCCTAATCTATATAACATAGCCCCTACATAGCCTCTCCATCGCCCCTTAATAGCCCCTTACCTAAATTTATATAACAAAGCTCCTATATAGCCTCTCCATCGCCCCTTAATAGCCCCTTACCTTAATTTATATAACATAGCCCCTACATAGCCTCTCAATCGCCCCTTAATAGCCCCTTACCTTAATTTATATAACATAGCCCTACATAGCCTCTCCATCGCCCCTTAATAGCCCCTTACCTTAATTTATATAGCATAGCCCCTACATAGCCTCTCCATCGCCCCTTAATAGCCCCTTACCCTAATCTATATAACATAGCCCCTACATAGCCTCTCCATCGCCCCTTAATAGCCCCTTACCTAAATTTATATAACAAAGCTCCTATATAGCCTCTCCATCGCCCCTTAATAGCCCCTTACCTTAATTTATATAACATAGCCCCTACATAGCCTCTCAATCGCCCCTTAATAGCCCCTTACCTTAATTTATATAACATAGCCCTACATAGCCTCTCCATCGCCCCTTAATAGCCCCTTACCTTAATTTATATAACATAGCCCTACATAGCCTCTCCATCGCCCCTTAATAGCCCCTTACCTTAATTTATATAGCATAGCCCCTACATAGCCTCTCCATCGCCCCTTAATAGCCTCTTACCTTAATTTATATAATCCTTACCTTAATATATATAACATAGCCCCTACATAGCCTCTCCATCGTCCCTAAATAGCCCCTTACCCTAATTTATATAACATAGCCCCTACATAGCCTCTCCATCGCCCCTTAATAGCCTCTTACCTTAATTTATATAACATAGGCCCTACAAAGCATCTCCATCGCCCCTTACCTTAATTATATAACATAGCCCCTACATAGCCTCTCCATCGCCCCTTAATAGCCTCTTACCTTAATTTATATAACATAGCCCCTTCATAGCCTCTTCATCGCCCCTTACCTTAATTTATATAACATAGGCCCTTTATGGCTCCTGTACAGCCTCTGTAATTGTATTGCCCCTTCATTATAGAAGGTAGGGCATTAAGGTAAGGAAGGAATGTGACCCTCTACAGTTTTAAATTTAAGTTTTAAAAGGATGACAAGGATGACAACATTTATAAAAGCAAAGCTCTGAAACGGTAGAAAAAAGTTTAATGAACATTAATAATGTAGAATGTCAGAACTGAATAGTCAGAACATAAATTTAAAATTCGAAACAAAATTGTAAGTAAATTTATTGAGAAATTGCTTACATGCAGGAAAATGCTTAAGGACGTACTCACATTTTTTGGACTTGTTTATAGATATGATTCGCTTATAACATTCTATTTTGTTGTCCTAGGAATCAGTATCCCAGAAATCAGATTAATCGGATAATTTTGATACATAAAAATTTGTTGTAAGTTAATAATTAGTATGCTTAAAATGGACGTACGGATATTCTGATAATGATTATAGACTTTCTAAATCGTACCTTTCTACTACAGGAATCACATGCCTAAATTAACGAAAATAGCTAACCGTTACGGACGTACGGACTGATCCTTAATATAGAAAAGCTTTGCTTTTAAAAAGTTAAAAAGATTTTTTGAGGGGATGGGGTAATATTTTTCTTGGGGTGAATTTTCTGGGAGGGTGGAGATACCCTCCCTCGAAATAATTATAAACCCTCTATGAACTTAAAAGAAGCTTCACTGTAAAGGAGAACCATATAGGTTCAGCGGTTAGCTTTTCTACAGACAAAAAAGATTACTACTTTATATAATAGGTTATGAAAAAGGAAAAAAAAGCAAGATAACAAGGATAACAACATTCACAAAAGCAAAGCTCTAAAATCAGGAGGTCAAACATAAATTTTGTTAAAATTAGCGTAAATCTATAATACAAAGTAGAATGATGTCTGTCCATCCGTCTGTCTGTCTGTTTGTCCGTCTGTCTGTCAGTCCCTTAAGATCTCGGTAACCACTGAACCGATTATATTCTACTATTCAGGGATTATACCTACTGGTCCTGTGGTGGTTTTAGGCTATTTTCTTGGGGGGTGGGATACCCCCAACCCCCCAAAAAACAAAAAAATCCCCCCCCATTTTTTTTTTTGCTGAAGATTTTCTTGGTCCTATTACGAATTTCGCCAAAAAAATTTTTTATCACCTCTTGGGGTAAAGCCCCTAGAGGCTAGGGGCGAATCTGCTAGTATAGAATATAGTAAAAGGGCATAATTTTATTTTTAGTATTTGATTATAATACTAAACCTTGTTGTCCTAAGAAACATTACTCCAAAACCCAGATGAATGGGACAATGATATTATACAAAAAAAATGGACGTACATACTTTCTAGTAATGAATATAGTATTGTACCCAACTGTTATAGAAATCATTCTGCAAAGTTTGAAATCGATAGGATATTTATAACATGTCTAAATTAAAGAAAATGTCGTCTAACCGTTTGGACGTACGGACAAACCAATCCTTACTATAGAAAAGTTTCGCATTTAAAAAGGAAAATTATAATGAAAATATAATGAATTAATAAAATAAATATAAATAATATAATAACATAATGAAATAAAGAAAAAAAAATAAACTAAGAGAATGAAATTTTTTAGTTAAATAGAATATTGAATAAGGATCATATAATGGACAAACAGACAAAGTAAGTTATAGAGCAGACTTTAAGAGAATATGCTATTACTCAAAGATTATCACGAAACCTAAGTCTTTTGAAGCATAATTGAGAGACAGACAAAATAATTTATAGACTGGATATACATATGTCATGGGAATATTCACTAAAAATCTCAACAGTCTATCTTTAACAATAGCAGAGAAAACCACATGCTTAACTTAATGAGAAGAGCAATGACGAAAGGACTAACCCTAATTGTAGAAAAGTTTCTCTTTTAACAAAAAAAGTATTTTTTTTGGTCTGAAGCTTAAAAATTTCATAAACTGACTAAATTCTCCATTTAAGGGAAGCTTCACATAGGTCATGGGATGGTTTTTTGCTATTTCATTTTCAGATTTAAGCCCCTAATTGGTTTAGGCTATTTTTCTGCCTCCTTACATTAAAAAGAGCGCAGCTGCAAGTGAATAAGAAAAGAGAAATATAAAAGAAGAATACATATTATCCTATTATATAAAGTAGTAAAACATAAACAAACGTTGGAGTGGACAAACCTAGGAATGGGACAATCGTCGGAGTGGACATTGCTTATGTAAAACGCAGGAGTGTCTTTAATTTTATTTATAAGATAAAAATCTTTCAAAACAAAAAAAAAATCTTGAATATCTTTTCTCACAGACTGAAATTTTAAAATCAGTCTGACAGTTTTCCAAAGTAGGTAAGTTCTATCGAAAGGCAAAGGTTTGAAACAGATAGAACATTTCATTAAACTAAAACATATTTTTTTCTCACATTGTTTACAACTGTCAAATATGTTTTTTTATATGCCTAACCCCTGCAGGGGGCTTATTTGTATATTTATATCTTAACCTAACCTAACCTGTGTAGAAATAACTAAACAAATGTTGTTGAAACCTAATTTTTAAGATATTATAGACACTTCTGCGTTTTACTTATATAATGTCCACTCCGACATTTGTCCGAAATATCCTGCGTTTGTCCACGTTAGTAAGGCTTTCTGTTCTGAAACTTAAGATCTCAATAACTACTAAACAGATTGCGCTTTCTATTTCAGGTAAGCTTAATATTTGTCTTGTAATGGCTTTAGGCTATTTTATTTTAAGTCGAGGGATGGTTTTAGGCTATTCTATTTTAAGTCCTGGGAAGGTTTTAGGCTTTTATTCATTCCCCTTTGAATACAGAGCCAATAGATGCTGGGGGCGTAGCCGCTAGTCGATATACAAAGTTTTTTTTTGTCTGTAGCAAAGGATCTCGTTTGCTCCTAAACCGATATGATGTATGTCTGTCTGTCTATATCGTAGGATCTTGCTAACCGCTGAGTCCTGAGATGATTTTAAGATAGTTTATTTTTTTTCCTTATAATAAAATAACAGGATATTTGTCCATAAAAAGCGAAGCAATATCTTAATTTTTGTTGTTGGAACTGTTATTCAGTTGATTATACCGAGGATCTAAAGGAATAAGACAATGGCCGATAAATTTTTATCCTTCCCTAATAACGATACACAAAATTGCAACACTACAACCAAAATATGACAAAAGTCCCCAAAGTTTTGAGCCAACGAATAAGAAAACTTCATTATAAAACTTTGGAGACTATTGTAAAAATTGCCTAATGTTTCCTTTCTCCCTGAGATTATACAGACTATCCTTAAACTAATATTTACATTAAAGTAACAGGATGTTTATCAGTATCAACTGAACCGATATGCTTCTCCTTTACATTGAAGCTTATTTTACTCGCAGGAAAAGTTTTCATTTTGGGGAGGGGACCAACACTTTCAGCCCCCGGAAGGTATCACTTCCCTTAAATTCTTAACCTTCCCCCTCCCCCCCCCCTCTCCACCACATCTATTCATTAAAGTACTCCTAGGGTCATCTATGGGATTAGCCGTTAGTGACTTAAAAATAATTCAAGTGCAATGATATATTTACCAAATTAATACGATAATTTTGTATACATTTTTTATGAAAAAAAATTATTTTGCCAAAGGCAGCCAAAAAATAAGCAGCAAATATTTCAAAAATGCTCTGATAATCAGAGATCTACAGGGATAAGACGAGTGTCGATAAAATGATATATATACATATATACAGTGTGTTTTTTTATGAGAACTTTTTTGAAAGCAATTTTACCTTACTTATAGTTATCAGAATTTAATGATTAATGGCTTATTCTCTTCTTTTTTTATAACCTTTAATAGAAAAGCAAAAAATATTTCAGTTTTTATTCAAAAAGTACAGTAAATTAAAAAATTTAAATCTTAGGTGTCAACATCTAAAAATGGTTTTAGTGCAATTTTCTTATAATCTACCTTTGCAAGAATGGCTGCAAAACGCTTCAAAGTTGAGATATAGAGCTAAAAATTTATATAGATACTATTTGTGACATGTACTAGAACATTTTGAAATTTGAAGGCCATATCTCAACCAGGGAGGGAATACTGGCCCCCCAATGTACTCCCTCCATTCTTGGAAAGGGTAGAAGATTTGAGCATTAGAAAAATGCGCTAAAACCATTTCTCGTATTCATTTGAATCCGGTGGATAGGAACCGGTTCTCATCCATACGAAAAAACTATGTCTAGCATCGTATTATATCCAGCTTTCTACGAATATAGATATGTACAATCATAAGATTAAACCCAGTTTTTTTAGCCGGTGCCTTCGGCACCTCGGGGCTAAAAAAACTAGTTTTAATCTCATAATTGTACTTTCTATATCCGCGGAAAGCCGTTTATAATACGATGCGAGAAATAACTATTTTAGATGTTGACACCCATGTTTTGAAATTTTGAATTTACTGTACTTTTTAAATAAAAACTGAAATATTTTTTTGCTTTTCTGTTAATGGTTATAAAAAACGAAGAGAATAAGCCATTAAATTCTGATAACTATAAGTAGGGTAAAATTGCTTTCAAAAATGTTCTCATAAAAAAAACACTTTATATATATGTATGTTTATATATTAATTATTCCCATTGATGATTCACAAAATTACCCCTTCTTTAGTTTAGAATTAGTGGTTGAAACATTTAGACACTCAACTTAATGAACTAAACAATCACTAAACAATAAAAAGTCCCCAAGGTTGTTAATCTAACGAATAAGAAAACGGTATTATAAAACTTTGGAGACTAGACAGCACTCTTGGATAAGCCAACTTATAACACTTTGGGAACTATCCCAATCCTCCCTGGCGAAATGACAATGAGATTTTTTGGTAAATTTGTGGCAAACTTTATTCTTAATAAATTAGCACTTGCCAAAATTATACTGGAGAGATATTTCATTGAAGAATAAATCTTTTTTTTTGCCCAAACTTTTCGTCAGCCAATAATAACAGATAAGTTAAACATTGTAAAAATAATATAGTAACTTAACTCGAGTTGTCGAGAAATTAGGTCCTGAGATGGTTTTAGGCCTGGAAAGGTTTATAACAATTTTATCTGTATTTCTTAAAATAAATTAACAGAATCTTTGTCTGTATGTATGAATGTCTGTCTGTACCGAAGGATCTTGCTAACCGCTGAACCAATATGGTTCTCCTTTACAGTGAAGATTCCTATAGGTCCTGAGATCGTTCTCCTTAATAGGGTAGCTTCTCATAGGTCCTGGGGAGGTTAATAACTATTTTATTTTAATCCTTATAATAAAGTAACAGGATCTTTGTCTGTATGTATGTCTGTCTGTACCTTGCTAACCACTAAACCGACATGGTTCTCCTTTACAGTGAAGCTTCCTATGGGTAATGAGATGGCTTTAGGCCATTTTATTTTTAATCCTTATAAAAAGTAACAGGATCATTGTCTGTATGTATCAAAGAAGATCGCTAACTGCAGAACCGATATGGTTCTCCTTTATAGGGTAGCTTCCAATAGATCCTGGGAAGGTGTATAACTGTTTTGAAGGAGGATATAAGGGGCTATTAAGGGGCGATGGAGAGGCTATATAGAGGCTATGTTATATAAATTAAGGTAAGGGGCTTTTAAGTGGCGATGGAGGGCTATTAAGGGGCGATGGAGAGGCTATGTTATATAAATTAAGGTAAGGAGCTATTAAGGGGCGATGGAGAGGCTATGTAGCGGCTATGTTATATAAATTGGCTATTAAGGGGCGATGGAGAGGCTTTGTAGGGGCTATGTTATATAGATTAGGGTAAGGGGCTATTAAGGGGCGATGGAGAGGCTATGTAGGGGCTATGCTATATAAATTAAGGTAAGGGGCTATTAAGGGGCGATGGAGAGGCTATGTAGGGCTATGTTATATAAATTAAGGTAAGGGGCTATTAAGGGGCGATTGAGAGGCTATGTAGGGGCTATGTTATATAAATTAAGGTAAGGGGCTATTAAGGGGCGATGGAGAGGCTATATAGGAGCTTTGTTATATAAATTTAGGTAAGGGGCTATTAAGGGGCGATGGAGAGGCTATGTAGGGGCTATGTTATATAGATTAGGGTAAGGGGCTATTAAGGGGCGATGGAGAGGCTATGTAGGGGCTATGTTACATAATTAAGGGGCTATATAGGGGCTATGCTATATAAATTAAGGTAAGGGGCTATTAAGGGGCTATGTTATATAAATTCGGGTAAGGGGCTATTAAGGGGCGATGGGGAGGCTATGTAGGAGCTATGTTATATAATTAAGGTAAGGGGATATTAAGGGGCGATGGAGAGGCTATGTAGGGGCTATGTTACATAATTAAGGTAAGAGGCTATTATGGGGCGATGGAGAGGCTATGTAGGAGCTTTGTTATATAGATTAAGGTAAGGGGCTATTAAGGGGCGATGGAGAGGCTTTGTAGGGGCTATGTTATATAGATTAGGGTAAGGGGCTATTAAGGGGCGATGGAGAGGCTATGTAGGGGCTATGCTATATAAATTAAGGTAAGGGGCTATTAAGGGGCGATGGAGAGGCTATGTAGGGCTATGTTATATAAATTAAGGTAAGGGGCTATTAAGGGGCGATTGAGAGGCTATGTAGGGGCTATGTTATATAAATTAAGGTAAGGGGCTATTAAGGGGCGATGGAGAGGCTATATAGGAGCTTTGTTATATAAATTTAGGTAAGGGGCTATTAAGGGGCGATGGAGAGGCTATGTAGGGGCTATGTTATATAGATTAGGGTAAGGGGCTATTAAGGGGCGATGGAGAGGCTATGTAGGGGCTATGCTATATAAATTAAGGTAAGGGGATATTAAGGGGCGATGGAGAGGCTATGTAGGGCTATGTTATATAAATTAAGGTAAGGGGCTATTAAGGGGCGATTGAGAGGCTATGTAGGGGCTATGTTATATAAATTAAGGTAAGGGGCTATTAAGGGGCGATGGAGAGGCTATATAGGAGCTTTGTTATATAAATTTAGGTAAGGGGCTATTAAGGGGCGATGGAGAGGCTATGTAGGGGCTATGTTATATAGATTAGGGTAAGGGGCTATTAAGGGGCGATGGAGAGGCTATGTAGGGGCTATGCTATATAAATTAAGGTAAGGGGCTATTAAGGGGCGATGGAGAGGCTATGTAGGGGCTTTGTTATATAAATTAAGGTAAGGGGCTATTAAGGGGCGATGGAGAGGCTATGTAGGGGCTATGTTATATAAATTAAGGTAAGGAGCTATTAAGGGGCGATGGAGAGGCTATGTAGGGGCTTTTTTATATAAATTAAGGTAAGGGGCTATTAAGGGGCGATGTAGGAGCGATGAAGGAGCGATGGAGGAGCGATGTAGGGGCGATGTAGGGGCCATCAAAGTACAATGTAATATAAATTTGGAGAAGGAGCGATGAAGGGGCTATGTAGGGGCTATGTTATATAGATTAGGGTAAGGGGCTATTAAGGGGCGATGGAGAGGCTATGTAGGGGCTATGCTATATAAATTAAGGTAAGGGGCTATTAAGGGGCGATGGAGAGGCTATGTAGGGCTATGTTATATAAATTAAGGTAAGGGGCTATTAAGGGGCGATTGAGAGGCTATGTAGGGGCTATGTTATATAAATTAAGGTAAGGGGCTATTAAGGGGCGATGGAGAGGCTATATAGGAGCTTTGTTATATAAATTTAGGTAAGGGGCTATTAAGGGGCGATGGAGAGGCTATGTAGGGGCTATGTTATATAGATTAGGGTAAGGGGCTATTAAGGGGCGATGGAGAGGCTATGTAGGGGCTATGCTATATAAATTAAGGTAAGGGGCTATTAAGGGGCGATGGAGAGGCTATGTAGGGCTATGTTATATAAATTAAGGTAAGGGGCTATTAAGGGGCGATTGAGAGGCTATGTAGGGGCTATGTTATATAAATTAAGGTAAGGGGCTATTAAGGGGCGATGGAGAGGCTATATAGGAGCTTTGTTATATAAATTTAGGTAAGGGGCTATTAAGGGGCGATGTAGGAGCGATGAAGGAGCGATGGAGGAGCGATGTAGGGGCGATGTAGGGGCCATCAAAGTACAATGTAATATAAATTTGGAGAAGGAGCGATGAAGGGGCTATGTAGGGGCTATGTTATATAGATTAGGGTAAGGGGCTATTAAGGGGCGATGGAGAGGCTATGTAGGGGCTATGCTATATAAATTAAGGTAAGGGGCTATTAAGGGGCGATGGAGAGGCTATGTAGGGCTATGTTATATAAATTAAGGTAAGGGGCTATTAAGGGGCGATTGAGAGGCTATGTAGGGGCTATGTTATATAAATTAAGGTAAGGGGCTATTAAGGGGCGATGGAGAGGCTATATAGGAGCTTTGTTATATAAATTTAGGTAAGGGGCTATTAAGGGGCGATGGAGAGGCTATGTAGGGGCTATGTTATATAGATTAGGGTAAGGGGCTATTAAGGGGCGATGGAGAGGCTATGTAGGGGCTATGCTATATAAATTAAGGTAAGGGGCTATTAAGGGGCGATGGAGAGGCTATGTAGGGCTATGTTATATAAATTAAGGTAAGGGGCTATTAAGGGGCGATTGAGAGGCTATGTAGGGGCTATGTTATATAAATTAAGGTAAGGGGCTATTAAGGGGCGATGGAGAGGCTATATAGGAGCTTTGTTATATAAATTTAGGTAAGGGGCTATTAAGGGGCGATGTAGGAGCGATGAAGGAGCGATGGAGGAGCGATGTAGGGGCGATGTAGGGGCCATCAAAGTACAATGTAATATAAATTTGGAGAAGGAGCGATGAAGGGGCTATGTAGGGGCTATGTTATATAGATTAGGGTAAGGGGCTATTAAGGGGCGATGGAGAGGCTATGTAGGGGCTATGCTATATAAATTAAGGTAAGGGGCTATTAAGGGGCGATGGAGAGGCTATGTAGGGCTATGTTATATAAATTAAGGTAAGGGGCTATTAAGGGGCGATTGAGAGGCTATGTAGGGGCTATGTTATATAAATTAAGGTAAGTGGCTATTAAGGGGCGATAGAGAGGCCATATAGGAGCTTTGTTATATAAATTAAGGTAAGGGGCTATTAAGGGGCGATGGAGGAGCGATGTAGGGGCCATCAAGTTGCAATGTAATATAAATTTGGAGAAGTAGCGATGAAGGGGCGATGTAGGAGCGATGAAGGAGCGATGGAGGAGCGATGTAGGGGCCATCAAGTTGCAATGTAATATAAATTTGGAGAAGGAGCGATGAAGGGGCGATGTAGGAGCGATGAAGGAGCGATGTAGGAGCGATGTAGGGGCCATCACAGTACAATTTAATATAAATTTGGAGAAGGAGCGATGAAGGAGCGATGAAGGAGCGATGGAGGGGCGATGTAGGAGCGATGTAGCAGCGATGTAGGGGCCATCAAGTTGCAATGTAATATAAATTTGGAGAAGGAGCGATGAAGGGGCGATGTAGGAGCGATGAAGGAGCGATGTAGGAGCGATGTAGGGGCCATCACAGTACAATGTAATATAAATTTGAAGAAGGAGCGATGAAGGGGCGATGTAGGAGCGATGGAGGGGCGATGTAGGAGCGATGGAGGGGCGATGTAGGGGCCATCAAAGTACAATGTAATATAAATTTGAAGAAGGAGCGATGAAGGGGCGATGTAGAAGCGATGGAGGGGCAATGTAGGGGCCATCAAAGTACAATCTAATATAAATTTGGAGAAGGAGCGATGGAGGAGCGATGGAGGAGCGATGTAGGAGCGATGTAGGGGCCATCAAGGGACTAAGATATATATAATAGTGAAGGGGCCATGAAGAGGCGATATTTAATTAAATAGCCCCTTGGGATAAGAGGACATATCATCTCCTCTTTAGAAGGGGCGATAAAGGAGCGATAAAGGATCATTTAATCGCCTCTTAGGGCAAGGGGCTATTAAATCGCTCCTTTCAAGGAGTCATAACATCGCCTCTTGTTATATGGGGCTATTAAATCGCTCCTTTCAAGGAGCCAATACATCGCCCCTTGTCATAAGAGGCGATCAATTAAAATCATCGCTCCATATGGAGCGATGTCATGGAAAGGACTATTTTGTGTAGTTATTGATCTTTTTATGTATTTGATGATTGAGTTTTGAAATTGATAAACAAAGAGTCCTAATGCAAAGAGCTGAAACAATTTTCTCGATATATTGAAGGTGCTCATTTTAACCATTCTTTTCTAAAAGAAACTTTTCTCTCATAGCAAATTCCAAAAACATATTTAAAACTTTTTTTTAAATTGAAATTTTTACTTAAAACAGTATAAACAATAAAAAAAACTTATAAAATCAATTAAAAATGCCTTTTTTTTAAATAACCAATTTTCTCTTTGCTTGAATTAAATTCTTAGCATTAAAATTTTCTTAATCCCTTAATTTTGATTGCCAACTTTTGACAGATTAACTCATGAAACATAGTTAGATAAAGAAAAAGCACTTTTAGCAACAATTATAAACCAAGATAACTTGCTTATTTTAAAATATATTGAAATAAAATTAAAATTGACTTCTTTTATTCTTCAATGCCCCTAGTTTTAAAAGATATTTTTAAAAGCGAAGCTTTTCTATAATTAGAGTCGGTCCGTCCATTCGTTACAGTTAGCTCTATTCGTTAATTTTAACAGGTTAGAATTGTCCTATTATTTCAAACTTTGCATGCTGATTCCTGTAACAGTTAGGTACGACTTAGAAATTATCCTATTCATCTGATTTTTTTAATACTGATTCCTATTACAACAAGGTATAGTGTTATCAGCGAAGCATCTCTATAATCAATTCCTAAAACGCCAGTATGTCCTTAAACAGTAACATGTATTTAGTCAGTTTTGCAACAAATTTACTTACAATTTTGTTTAGACAGACATATGCATCAATATTCAGTTTATTCAGTTCTTACACTCTACATGTGTTAATGTTTGTTTGTCCTTCCATTTCAGAGCTTCGCTTTTATGGATGTTGTCCTCCTTGTTTACTAAACATGATTTTGCCTTCGAATAATAGAAAAAAAAACTAAAGAAGCTTGGAGCCAAAAATAAAAATATGTTAAAAAATCTCAAATGGGGACATGTATTTAACCATTTACTACTTCACTATTGTACTTTTCAGCCAATATGTTGCAAATAAATAAGTTAATTGAATCTAATTAATTGTTACCACAGTTTTAACATCAGACATTTTTACCCTACATGGACTTATCAGTACACTCAAATTTTAGAGATAATGACAAACACCTTAAGTAAATGTGATGTACATTTCATGCTCCTTCTGGTTGATTTCCAAAAACGAAAAACGCAGCTATTTTGAGCCGTCTTTATACTCTCCAGTATAGCTTTTAAACCGGATCTCAGCCATACTTTAAATCATGTATAGCATCGTTTTACAGACAATTTTCCTTGAATATTAAAATAAAATCATAAAGTTAATACCAGTTTTGACGGTCTTTCAGTGCTAACAAAACTAGTTTTAAACTTTCATTTTAATATCCATGGAAAGCTGTATATAATACGCGGTAATAAGTAACTGTTATACGTATTGAAATAAATTTATGAAACCCTAATTTCCAATACTATCACAAAAAGAATTCAACAACAACTAATGTGCTCTATGAATATTTTACTTTGAAAATAAATTACTTTCTTTTCTTTGCTTTTTATAAATGTCTTTAAATTATATGTTATAGAATTTAGAATTAGCAAGAACAAAAATGACCAGAGATGTTTTGATATATATACAGATTATAGACATTAGCAACAGTCAAGTTCAGAAGACAAAAGGCGATCAATAAAATGATTTTTTAGAGAGGGTAATTTTTTTTAAAGTTGTATGTTAGCGTTTAGTCAAATGCGTTCTTTAAGTCAAGCTGTTCCTAATTCTGACCATATGTATAAGCGCATTTGACAAATGCTAACACAACTTTATGAATAATAAGCAAAAAAGATCCCTCTTAATTCATCTATCTAAAAAAAACATTTCTTAATCATCTAACACAAGTAACAGCCAAATAGCGAATAGTGTGAGTCATAGAGTAGATTTCCTATTACATATTAGGCAAAAAACACCATTAAAAATAAAATTACGTTAAAGTTTTTTATATTGCCTGTATAAAAAAATGACGTCATACAATAAAAATGATCAATGAAAGGCCAATACACAGACTAAATTACCAATGACAGGCCAGTAAACATTTTGATTGACCAATGGTAGGCCAGCATCACGTCATTTTTTATAGGCACTATAAAAAGCTTCAATTATATTAATTCTATTTAATGTATAATTATGTACGTCATAAAATGCATTATAATTCCAATTACTACTTTTTATAAATTTCGAATATAGTCCCTTTCGTGGCAACGCCTCTTAAGGGGCGTGTCTTCGTATATTCTCAGTAGCTTTTCTCTAACCCTGCGGGGCAATCACCTAACCCAATATAACCTAACCTAACCTAAAATAAATACGACGAATCGCTACTTAAGGTGCGTTGCCACGAAAGGGATTTTACCCTAAATTTCTTTTGAATTTATGATAATTATAATAATTAAGGTTTTATCCAAATGGCACCCAATAGACCTTAAATGTACTCATATTTTAAAGTACAAGGGCAAAAAATCACTTTCATACTGTTTCTAAGAATTTAATTAATACACTATTCTAAGAATTGATGGATCATGGAAAGAACACGAAGTAGCGGATTTCGTCGTAATTTCAAAGTAGCTTTTCACGCTACTTCTTTTTCTTTCCATGATCCAAATTGCTTTATCTATAATATAAAGTAGAACGATGTCTGTCTGTTTGTCTGTTTGTTTGTAGCGAAGGATCTCACTAACCGCTAAACCGATCGGGTTCTCCTTTACAGGGTAGCTTCTCATAGGTTCCGGGAAGGTTTATAACTTTTTTCTTTGGGGGTACGACACCCCCTAACCCCCCCCCCCCCAAAAAAAAAAAATTTAGATTAATTTTTTGAAATCTAAATTACGAAAAATTGGTTTGGGGCAAAGCCGCTAGTAATGTATATTTTAGTACATAAACTCAATCAAAAATATGAACAACACTCTTGTGTCCAAATATGTGCTGTACAAAATTTAACCACAAGGTCATCTTCATCAGGGCTCAGCAGCAGTTTTTTTCCGACAAAATGAATAGTATTCTAGTGCAGCGGGCGGAATCGCAGCTCACGGATGGCTGGACGAACTTCGGAGAGAATACAAAATGACGATTTTCAAAACAGCGAATGTTACAAAACGGCGAAATTAAGAAACGGACAATGATTACACTTTATAAATTAAAAACGTTAACATTTTTAAAATCAATAGATTTATTTGTATAAATGCACATTATTTTTAACAAATTACAAACATTATATTGATAAATGTTGGTTTAATAGTCAAATTATAATAATTTTATACTAATTTAAATATTAAATAAATTACATTAGATTACATATTTTACAAATTGATATTAATTATTTCTCGCATCGTATTATAAACAGCTTTCCGCGGATATAAAATGTACAAATATAAGATTAAAACAAGATTTTTTTAGCCCCGAGATGCCGAATGAATACAAGAAAATTATTTCTCGTATTCATTCGAAAGCGGTGGATTAGAACCGGTTCTCATCAATACAAAAAATCTATGTCTAGCATCGTATTATATCAAGTTTTCCACTAATATAAAAATGTACAATCTTAAGATTAAAACCAGTTTTCTTATCACGTGCCTTTGGCATCTCAGGGCCAAAACAACTGGTTTTAATCTTATAATGGTACATTTCATATCCGCGAAAAGCCGTTTATAACACAATGCAAGAAATAACTATTACAAAACTCAGGGAAAAAACAAATGTAAAGAGTATGTGCCGTACAAAATCGGACCCTGAATTATCCTGTCTCTCAAATCTTGTTTTCAGATTCTTTGACAGATTCCAATGACATCCTGCTGCTGCCACCCCTCTGGAGTCCAGTGTCCTAAAGTAATACAACTGTTTATAATCAAGACAAATGTATTGTCTTTCTTTATGTTCCTCGTGAGGGCGGGATTCTCCTTCGATTAAGGTGATCATCTAGAGAATCCAGAGCTTGATCTTTAAATCGTTTATAGATGATTTAAACCGGGGCGATTCATTTAGCGCACCATCAAATTATTAAATACCAATCTTTAAATCAAATTTGCATGGGCGATTTGGATCGGGCAGTGGCGCTGTACCGGCGCACCAATGCCACTCACCGAGTGGCATTGACGGTTCAAATCGGGGTGAATCATATGCAATAAATGAATATTTTTTAAATTACTTTAATATTTTTTTGCAAAACTATCGAGAAAACATTTTTATAGTTATTTTTAAAATAAATTATATATTAATGTTTTATATAAAATACCATACTGACACGGCATTTTATATAAAATACCTTACTGACACGCCTTAAGTAATAAAGTTGTACTGGTGCGGATCGATATTTTAGTGAGTGCGCAAGCGATCTAAAAACACTGCGCCGAAAATCTTTTAAAAATCAATGTTTTATAGGTGCGCTGTGACTCACCACCAGCGCACTTACAGTTCACCTCTGAATCGCCCAGATTCAGCGCACCATAAAAACGATTTAAAGATCCAGCTCAGAGCATCATACACGTGTAATGCGATGCGATACTCTAACACCCAAGGGTATTAGGTTAAGTACCATTCATCAGACAACTAACCCTTTGATTGCACGACCTTTGTCTGAGAAGTCCTAACTGTGCATGGTAGTGAGTTGCGCCTGTTTATGGGCCAAGGCATTCCCCCTACTTTTACTATTTATGTCACTCACTCACCAGTACGGGCGAATGGACAGAGAAGGGGATGTTACAGCTCTCCTTAGTTATCCTGGGCTGGTGGACCTGGACGCGTTGGTTCCGGATATCAGCCTCGCCCTTTCGAGGTATTTTACGGTATGTCACGCACCAGACATAGGAGCAGTATAAACCATTTTAAAAGTCTTTAATTATGACGCGGTGTCTGCCCGAAATTCAAACCTATCACCTCCCGGCGACGAGCGGATGCGCTACATGTTGAGCCAAGATCGCAGGTTTTCTTTATGTAAGTAAATTATTGTCGTCAAAATGAAGTAGCATATAGTGCCTACAAAAAAAATGACGTCATGCAATACAAATGACCAATGATAGTCAAATATACATTTTATCAACAGTCAATTGCAATGTACACTGGCCTATCATTAGTCATTTGTATTGTATAACGTCATTTTTTATAGGCTTCCTTCAAAATACAAAATTCATGAGACATTTGAATAGACAGGGGGGGGGGGGAACTTAACACCCCTTTTTCCGTCAAAAAGGCTTAATGGGTCCAATCTAAGATTTTTTTCTAAATCTGCTGTACGGAATGTTTTAGAGGTTTCTGATTGAGCAGACATACGCATATAATAGAATACATATAATAAAATGCGTATAAAAGGACCCAATATAATCTGGCCTAACTTGACTCAAAGCAGCGTATACCAACAACAAAATTACTTTTTATCTTCCCCCCCAAATATTATTCTAGATTTATTTTGCTTGTTGGCTATACCATCTACCTGGACTCAAAGTTTTCCAATTTTAATTCATTTCTAATAACCAATACACAGCCTCCCTGAGTAATTACATATTCAAACTCAGTCATACCATAGAAAGAAGGGACAATGGACTGTTTATTACACTAGTCCCCAAGGTTTTATAACAACACTAGCGGCTTCGCCTCTAGCCTCTATAGGCTTTGCCCCAAGAGATTTGATCAACCTAATTTTTCGTATTTTAGATTTAAAAAGAATTTTTTTGGGGCGGGGAGGGGAAGGGGTTTGTCGACCTCCCTTTATTAATTTTGGTTTTAAAAAGCTTTTTTTTTTAATTAGCCTAAAACCATCCCAGGACCAGTAGGCATATTCCCTGAATTGTACTAGAGCCCAATCACTTTAGTGGTTACTGACAGACATCATCCTACTTTAAATTATAGATTACTTATTCGTTGGCATAACAACTTTTGGTACTTTTAATGAATGTTGATTGATTGCTTTATTAAGTTGGGTGTCCTAACGTTTCATCCACTAATTATAATCTATAGAAGGGGTAATTTTGTGTATTAACATCAGGGATTTATTGTACATCAATTTATCGGCCATTGTCTTATCCCTGTGTTAATAATAAGAAATAAAGTTAATTTAAAACATAAATTCTATTCTATTAATTTCATAAAGAATATTAAATGTAAAAAAAGGTTTCATGTAAATTTCTCTTTACAAATTTTGTGGAAAAGTTAATTTCAATGATGTTTGAACTAAATTTATTCCCATATATTTGCTTTTCAATTTAGTTTAACTCAAAAAGTGCTTCCATTTTTATCTTTCTTTACTTAAATTTTTTCTATTATATAAAGTTGTAAAATTTATTTGTCAATGGCTTGAGATAACTACTGAACCAAAGGGTTACTCTTTTTAGTGAAGATTCGCATATGTTTCGGGATGGCTTAATTCTATTTCACTACTATACTAAAGTCTTAGTATAATATGAATTCTTTATTTTGTATTCAGACATTTTTCAAAAAAAAATTGTTAGGACTTCTAAGAAATATTTCGTTTTATAACACTTTGTTTGTGCTCTTTTATGTTCTATTAGCGGCTACGCCCCCTAGAGGCCTCTAGGGGCGATGTCTCATTGGAGGATGGTGGTACCCAATATGCTTTTAAACCTTCCTAGAAACCATAACAAGCTTCACTATAAAGGAGAACCATATCGTTCAGTGGCTAGCTACAAAAAAATTACCACTTTATATAATAGGAAATTTCTACCATCAGACTAATTGAGCTTCACTATTATGGATGTTACTTTCTTTTCAAATTTCTCATTCTTCAAAATTCTTTTGATTTCGCATTTTTTCTTGGAGCTTTTTTTGAGTTAAGAATTCAATTTGAAACCTGGAATAAAGTGAAAGATAGATAGATAGATAGATGGTTATGCTAGAAAATAAATATAGGAAGTTTAGATCCCTAATCACTTAATTGGACAATAGGATCACGGTGTAGGAAAATTCTGACCATATCATTGGTTAGTACATATTATAAAAAGCTTCAAGATAAATCAAAAATTTCGTCCTTCATTTATGCTTAAATCATATAGGATCAATTTATCAAATTTTAACAAAAATCTGGACAATGGCCGATAAATTAATGTACATTCCCAATGATGATACACAAAATTTACCCTAGTGTAGATTACAATTAGTGGTTGAAACGTTTGGACACTCAACTTAATAAACCAACCAATCAAAATTCAATACAAGCCCCCAAAGTTGTAAACCCAACGAATATGAAAACGTTAAAATAAAACTTTGAGGACTAGTGTAATAAACAGCCCAATGTCCCCTCCTTCCCTGATTATTGAAATTACAAAAAGAAATGGTCGTTTTATGATGGAATCATAAAGGGTGTGCAAAAAAAAATGCGGATATTTTTAAAATTGAAATTGCGCGGCTTGTGTTAATAGTAGAAAATTCTTATGCATAACGGTTCTAACGATATGCATAAGAATTTAAAGGAGCAAATTTAAACAAAAATCATTGTCTGCTAGAAATTCCCTTTTCAAGATGATTGGATTATTTTGTCTGATTGAACTTCTAGGGTAATAAATCTATTTGCTTGAAATTTAAATTATCAGAAATCTTAAGAGAGAATACAATGGTCGAAAAATTGATGTAAATCCCCTTTTATGATGCACAAAATTACCCCTTCTGCAGATTACAATTAGTGGTTGAAAGGTTTGGACACTGA
This sequence comes from Acartia tonsa, assembly GCF_053477335.1. NCBI lineage: Eukaryota > Metazoa > Arthropoda > Copepoda > Calanoida > Acartiidae > Acartia > Acartia tonsa. Next base: position 32,904,146 of record NC_137272.1, read on the forward strand.
ACATAACTAAACAAAATTCAAGGTCTGTCCCCAAAGTTTTTAAGCCAACAAATGAGAAAACTTATCATAATACTTTGAGGACTGGTGTAATAAACAGCCCAATGTCCCCTCACTCCCTGAGAAATTATGGTCATGGAAGAATCTAAAATTTATGTTTATTTGTTTTCACTCTTTTATAGATTTCTATGGTGTTCTTTTGATGCTGATAATTTAATAAGATTCGAAAACGCTTTAGCCACTATAAAATTCACTTTATCTGTCCGCTTTCATGGCCGTTTGTCCCTCATAAGGGTTAGTGAATTAATCGGGGCTTTTTTTTAAAGCGAAGCTTTTTTATATTTAGAGTCGGTCCGTACGTTCGTCACACATGGTTAGCTTTTTTCGTTAATTTAGGCATGTTAGAATTGTCGATTTCAAACTTTGCATGGTGATTCCTGTAGTTGTTAGGTACGATTTAGAAACCGTAGCAACTCTATAATCATTACAAGAATCATTACGTCCATTTTAAACATGTTAATTTTTTTACTTTTTTAACAACAATTTTTTATGTGATCTAATCATCCTGTTGATCTGATTTTTTGATATGTTGATTCCTGGGACAACAAAGTATAATTTTATAAGCGAAGCAACTCTATAATCAAGTCCAAAAAATGTCAGTATGTCCATAAACATTATCCTGTATCAAGCAGTTTTTCAACAAATTTACTCACAATTTTGCTGACACTATATAAGTGTTAATGTCCGTTTGTCCTACCATTTCAGTACTTCGCTTTTATGGATGTTGTCATCCTTGTTGTGTTGATATTTTGCTGACCAGTGAGCATTTACTGAAGCGTTTTTTAGTGCCTATAAATTAAACAACTTTTGGCCGAAGTATCTCGACTGACATGGGAAACTTCTGCCAAAAGATTTTAGATTTATCCCCTTTTTTATAGGCACTAAAAAGAGCTTCCCATTTACTCTAAAACTCATTTTAAAGCAGTAATTTTTTTGTTTGTTGGTTTATTTTACTTTTAAGATAGATGCATAAAGATCCTGGGATGAATCTAAAGATAGTTCTTGGTATGGTTTTTTGGCTAAGTCATTACCCCCAACCCTCCCCTAGATGCTAGTGACACAGCCTCTAGTTTATTTTAATCTTGTTAAAAAAAGGTATTCAGTGAGAAATATTTCGTTTACAATTGTTTAATTCTTCTGTTTTGAAGTTTACATATAAAACATTATTAAATTGATTTCTTTTGCTACTTATGGCTATTGTCATCCATGTTATATTAGTAAGTTTGAATGAACAATTATTTGAAATAATGATATACATTTATGTGGCTACAGTTAAAGATTTAGAATATTCCAGTTTCAATTCAAATATTAAATATGTTCCAAAAATAAATATTTGAATTGTTACTCATTTAAATGAATATTGTGAGAGGTTCTTACATATCCTGATAAAATATTTCTCCCCTTATGACTTTCCCCCCATCCCTCAACTGAGGATTATTATGAAAGTAAGTATATTCTATGTCCATCCTAATAATAAAGTAACATGATGTTTGTCTGTCTGTCTGTACCAAAAAATCTCGCTAACCGCTGAACCGATCAAGTTCTCCTTAACAGGGTAGCTTCTTATAGGTTCCGGGAAGGTTCATAACTATCGTCGGGGAGGGTACAACCATCCTCCCAAGAGAAATCACAACTAAACATTTAAAGGCCCACTAGAGACCTCTAGGGTCGTAGCCGTTAGTTTAATTTATAGAGATAAGTGTAATAAAACTTTTAGGGACCTGCGTAATTATTTTGTCCAAATCTTCCCAAGTGAGTCTATTAGACTAAATACTAGGATTGGGCCGGATATCCGGTTTAGCTAGATATGCGGCCATGTTCAATATCCGGCCGGATATCGGTTATTGAAACTATCCGGGCGGATATCCGGCAATGTAATCTTATATATTATATGACCAAAATCCCTGCCTTTACAATTCTAAATGGCTGTAATTTTCTTATTTTAGAAGCTAGAAGAACATTTTTCAGAAAATGTTTTTCTTAATGTAAATTTTATTTCAGAAATCCAAAAATAGAGCCGGCGATCAGCAGGTAACCGGCCATATAATAAAACACCAGATTATGAGAAATTTTTTTTTGCTATGTAGATATCTGGGTATCCGGCCGGATATCCAGCATTTGAAATCAGCCAGATATCCGGCATCCGGCCAAATATGTATCCAGCCCAACCTTACTAAATACCAAATAATTTTAATAAAACTTACCATATCTGTATTGTATGGAATCTTATCCAGAATTGACTCAACAGAAGCTCCCCGTTTTAGGGTACTGCTCGGTACTCTACTCCATCTGAGAATAAATAAATATTTCAGAATGAAGACCTGGGAAGTGGCATGTGTGACGTCATAGAAATGCGTCTATTATCCATCTCTTTTTATGGGTTTTCTATCCTATTTCTCCTCTCATCACTTCTTTTTAGACGTATTTTTATGACGTCACACATGACACTTTCCAGCGCTTCTACAGAATGTATTTCTATTATTATAGTGAAAATTTATGAAAAGTTTCTCCATAGAAAAGACCTAAGCATCGTATTAGACATGTTTTAAGCTATTTTCCTGGGGAGGATTTATTTTATGTAACAAGGATGACAATTGGATATTCATACGACATAAAAATGTATTGTTAAAAAGTTTTAGAAAATCAATATGTTTAAAATGGACGTTCGGACATTCCGGTTGCTTCGCTTTTAAACTAACTACTACAGGAATAACCATATAAAGTTCGGAGAATTCTAACATGCCTCAATTGACAAAAAAGCTATCCGTTCCATACGTACGGACAGACCGAACCTAATTAGTAAAGCTTCGCTTTTTAAACATTATTGGTGGTATTAAAAAAGGCCTTATAAATATCTGATATTTGATGCTTACCTAAAGTTATAATTATTTTCATTGTATCTATCCCCTTCCAAGGCCTGTTTCAACAATTGTTTTAAGGATTTATTTATTTTCAGTTTATATTATCTAAGAGAATTCATAGTTAGTTAAATCATATTATTTTGTTTAGCAGTGTTTTCAAAGCTATATCAAAATTTATTCATAATTACCAAATTGTGTTATTTTTTTGGACTGAATAAAAAGATAATTTCAATGTAATTATTAAGCAATGTTTGTTTGTACATAAAAAATATAAAAAAATTCTCTGAATTTAGATTTAGTTCCTAAAATTATTTACAAAATAAATGAGTAAAGAATCAATTAATAATAGCTATTTTTCGCATCGTATTATAGACATCTTTCCGCGGATTGTAAAATCAATATTATATTTTTTATTTATATTATTCATAGAAAATTTCTGTAATACGATACGATAAATGATTTTAAGTATGGCTCTGAACCTATTCTAATCCAGCAAATATTATTCGGCTTCGAAGCCATACTGGAAAATAATCAATTTTATTGGCACATCAATACCTGGAAAATTATAGAATTGATTTGATTTAGACGATGGATTAATCTTCATAATAATAAAGTATCAGCACCAGTAAAATTCAATTTTTTTATATTATTATTTGTTATATCCAAATTAATGTAAAATACAAGGTTTTGCGATAATTTTTAATTCTATGAAAAAAATCAGGGAAAACATTTTGAAAAAAATCTTCTAAAATTAGTAATTTCATTTTCTTCGCGCTGATAACATAATAAAATGTCTACCAAATCTTCAGTGAATAGTTCAATAATTTGTAGATCTGCCCCAATCAATGAAATTGTGGCTGCTTCTTCGTGTGTTGCAGTTTATGAGCGTGGCAATGAAGGTCTAAAATTTATACATTTAGACACTGGCAAATATAAAGGCAGATATTTGGTTTTTGTTGTTATGGACAGTAATCTTACAAATGCTGAAGCTAGAAATGTGTTGGCCTTCAATGATAATCTTGAAAAATTCAGGTAAATGTTTAATTTCTAAAAGTCAGTGATCTAATGTGAAAAGACAATGGCCGATAAGTTGATAAACATCCTCAATGATACACAAAATCATCCCTTCTGTAGATTACAATTAGAAGTTGAATTTTTTGGACACTCAAGTTAATGAAAAAAACAATCAAAATTCAATAATAGTCCCCAAAGTTGTTGAGCAAAATGATTTAAAGAAAACGTTACTATGAACTTTGGACTATAGTAAAAAAAACTGTCCAAACAACCTCCCTGTCTGAAAGTATAGTTACAGCCGTTTTACTGACTTTTCTATGATATATTTTCTATCATAGGGGCTTGGATGCAAGAATCATTGGAGTTGCCACTGTATCAAATATTTCTCTAAGATCTTGGATGACAAACAAGTAAGATTATCATTAATTATACTTTTGGAATGGATATAGTAGAATACGTGGATATATTAAAATCAGAAAATTTGTCGTTAATTAAGGTTGCTAATAAGGACTCCCTTTATTGGTCAGTTCCTTCATCCAGTAGTAGGGAAGGGGATATAGAAAATAGAGTGTATGGTGGGTATTGTTTTTTATCCAGCTGGGAGTATCACTTCATTAGAGTACAAGAAAATATTGTGCAACATCCAAGTAATTATAAATCCATTTCTTTCGAACTTTAACTATTTTTATATTCTTAAGGTAATGTAATAATTTGAATGTTAATTTTAGGCTGCGTGGTTTAAAGTTTCCCGTGATAGCTGATGTAGGAGGGGATCTGTGCCATGCTCTGGGAATTCTGGGTCCTGACACTCATCATTCACCCCGCTCTCTAGCAATTCTAGATCCTGAAGGACGTTTGATCCATTTGTCCAAATATAATCAAAATACTTTGCCTCAGCCAAAGTCTATCATCAAATTTCTCAAGATTATCAGAGAAAATGAGAATCAGAGTGGTAAACTGTTTTTAGAGCCACTTAGTGACTACACAGCAACAATAGAGGATAGTATCAGTGTCAGTCAACTATCATTGGAAACTCATCAATCTGATAACAAATCAGCTACAAGCTCCGATGGCAAAGTTTCTTCCAGACAATCAGACAAATCAGCAGCGACATCTACCAAAAAATCTGCAACCATATCCCAAAGTTCAACTGAATCGTCTAATATTTTTGAGAAAGTAGATACTGATGAATCAGCTCTGTCATCAGAGATGTCGGCAGCTAGATCACAAATCTCCGCAGATGTGTCAGCTGTAAGGTCAACATTATCTTCCAGAATGTCAGCTGCTAGGTCAGAGATGTCAGCTGCTAAATCAGACATCTCACGTGTGCAGTCAAATATTTCAACTAAAAATTCAAGGCTTAACAATATTATAACTGGAACCGGAGCAAACAAGCAACAATCCAGCAGCCCCTCTACGTCACCTGACCACTCGGTCAAAACAAAATCTGACCAAAATGTCAAAATTAAATCTACAAAATCTAGCAGGCCATCTACGTCACCTGACAACTCTGTCAAAACTAAATCTACAAAATCAACCAGGTTGTCTTCATCTTAATATTCAGGACAATTATGCCTTCAAAATTTAATGTTTTTAAATTAATGAGAACTTGATATTAATTATTAATAAATCAGTTAATGTAAAATAATTGTTTAAAAATAGATAGATAGAAAGATATATAGATAGATAGATCCTTAAAATTCCTGCAGATTTGTTTGAGATCCGAATATTTTCTTGGGCAGTCTCTCAATCTGACTCGTCATCTGAACAATAAAAGTATTAAAAGATTTTGAGCCAACGATTTAAATAACGCGGTTAAAAAATTTATTTTGTTTACTAGTGCAATTTAAAGTCCGTTGTCCCAGGGATATAAGGGCTAAGACAATGGCTGATAAATTGATACCCAAATGATGATACACAAAATTACCCTTTCTGTAGATTAAAATCAGTGTTTTCAACGTTTTAACACTCAACTTAATTATCAATGAATCAAGTCCCCAAAGTTGTTAAGCCAAAAAATAAGAAAACGTTATTATAAAACTTGGGGGGAACACAGTAATAGTGTCTGACTGATTATGACGTAACAAAAAAAATTAGCCAAAAAGAGGCCACTATAAATTTTACCATTGGTCAATAACGGCCTCTCATTGGCTAATTTTTTTTGTTACGTCACAATCAGTCAGACACTATTACTGTGTTCCTTGGGGGACTAGTGTGATTAACAGCCCATTGTCCCCTCTGTCTCTGCTATTGTCTCCTACCTCCCTGGGAATATAATAACAGTTACAAAACATTATTAATTTTCCTGTAGAATGCCTACAAATACCAATTAATACTCCTATTAATATTGTAGTCCAACAATTTATCAAAAATGTCGACGGTTTCCCCCAAACATTGAAATCCCTATCACCCTTAGATTTAAAATAAAAAATTTATTGAATCAGAACTACGGCTTCATGGTGCTCCCAGGAAAGGCCTTGAGTAGAAGAATCAGGAACTTTTGTCCGTTTCAAAATATCTCGTTCCCAGCCTTAGAAATGACCAAAAAAACATCATTTTTAAAGGTTTATTGAGAATTGTCGGTTTTTTGAGGTTTTCTCAGGCTAGGAACGAGATTTTTTGAAACGGTCAAAAGTTCTTGATTCTACTCCTCAATGCCTTTCCTGGAAGCACCATGAAGCCATAGTTCTGTTTCAAAAATTTTTTGACACCCATTTACAAATAGCAATACAATTGAATACTTGGTCGTCAGCGGTTTTAAGACTTAGGATGAATTTTAAATCATCCAAAGATGTAATATACTCATAAAAATCATTTGCAAATCCCCGCTTTGGTCTCAGAAAAAAAATGTCTAAAATCCACCCTAATATACATACAATCTTTTCTGAAAATTGTTGAGTGATAGGTTCAGCCCTGAGCGATATTTTACATAAATGCATCTCAATGATGTCCAAGCTTTTATTCTTAATTTCTTTTGGAGGGGACTGGGACAAAAATCTGGATAGGAGACCTGGGGGCTAAAAACTCATTTACCTTCCCCTTGGACGTCCTTACCATCTGCTATAATCCTTATGATAAAGTAAAAGGATGTTTGTATGTTTGTTTTTCTGTGTGTACCAAAGGATCTCGCTAACCGCTGAACCAATCGGGTTCTCCTTAATGGGGTAGTTTCTCATAGGTCCCGGGAAGGTTTATAAATCTTTTTTTTGGGGGGGGTACCACCCTCACAAGAGAAATCGCACAAAAAAAATCCTTTTTAGAAACTGAAAATAAAAATGGGGTTGTGGGAGGAGATGTCGACCCCCCCCCCTACCCCCCATAAAAAAAATTTTAACTTTATTTTAAATTTAAATTTTAAAAAAATTGGTTTTGGGATTCATCTCCCCCTCTTCAAGTGCCCATTTAGGCCTCTAGGGGCGTAGCCGCTAGTAGAATACTAAAATGATTGAATAATGTGGAATAAAAGAGTTAATCCTTTAATTAGTCTAAAGCTAGACTTGTATAAAACCCTTCTTTAATTCCAGAGTTACAGGGATAGGTAACTCCACGATTAAATAATTTTCTATCAAATAAACCAAGTTTCAAGCCTCTTAAAACATTATCTACATGCAAACTGTGTTTTCCCTGAAAACCATCCTCATTTTTGAATGAATAGAAAGTAAGGGTTGAGGTTTATATGCATAACAACATTTTACTGCTGTTCCCTATACAGTACTCAATATAACCTAACCCAATCTGACCTAAAGTACTACTATGTAATAAACAAACAAAGGATAAACTACCCCCAACGTCTTTGTTTTCTCAAAATAAGGCAGGTTGGTTTTGCTCGACTAGGCACTTCGAGGGAAAGCGCCAATATATTGCTTACTTATTTTCGCCATTCAAAAAAATCCACCCGATAATTTTCTACGTGTTTCACGAATAAACAAAAACTGAGAATAGACGAAATTTTATTTTGATTGGCACATCCTTGCATCCCTGTTAATCCCTTCCCTACCTAAATCTCTTCATTAAGTAAGTAAAGGTTCAGTAAAGTGTCTATTCTTAGTTTAATTAATTGTCTTATACAAGAATAAAAATTATAAATCATCATGTTTAATCAATCAATCATCAATCTTAGGCGAAACTTTTCTATCTATATACAGGGTGCGCCACATAAATCCGGACTTTTTTTAAACGGCCATAGCGCCAAAACTACTTGACCAATCAGGACGTTTGACCCCACTATAAAAAGCTTAGGTAATGACCTTTTAGCCCATGAAAATCTTTGGACGATGGAGGACGTGTACGCCGAGCTGGCCGCGCATATGTTCAACAAGGCAGATTCGAATTGCGCATATAAATTACCGTGGATTTATGACTTGGGCCTACTAAATCTGAACTCAACCCATCTGTAGGTGAGATGGACTAATGAAACTTGCTGGAGATACTATCAGATACCTAGTGAAAACACTAGAAAAGACTAGAGCTCTCTATCCCAGCTGACTTGGCTGTAGTACTCCGACAAAGTGGATCGTGGTAGATTTTAAGATGTCAAAAACGTCAAAAATCTTGAAAATTTCTCGGTTCATGACTTCAGGGGCCCATATGGAACCTTGAACCTCGTTTTAGACTATGTATTGCGCTGATAACCCTATCTTAATCTTCGTGCCATTTTTAAAAAGGTATAAAACGTTGTTCTAGCTTAACTGTGGCCCAAATGAGAGCCGCCGTGTCATAGGGTAGCTTTAAAGATGGGTTAATTTGGATCCTGCTGTTACTCACTCCTTAAGGAGATGTGGCCTCCCAGCAGCCCTGATCTTAATCCAATGGACTTTTGGGCCTGGAGCGCTATTAAAGCATGAACCAATAGACGCGCCCATACCAAAAAGACCTCTCTAATTGCTCCTATCATGGAGAACTTCGCCTGCTTGAACAGGGACATGGTGACCAAGGTCGGCGGGCGGTTCAGGGGGCGGGTAGAGGCGGTGATTGAGGCTGGCGGCCATTTTATCAAAAATTCTAATAGTCATATACCTAGGTTGCTTCCCAGTTTTTAAAATTCAATAAAATCTTTAAAATTGACGATTTTATGTTTATTTGTTTAAAAATAAGAAAAAGTCCGGATTTATGTGGTGCACCCTGTACAATGGCATATGTATGTCTGAAATTAACTTCTGCTATTTTTTTTATCTGATTGAGATCTGATTTTTTTGGTGAAAATTCTCTAATCAATCTAATAATGATCGCCTGTCGTCTACTCTTATTGTTACCTTGTACGTTAGCCTGTCATTCTCTTACCTCGTTATAGATATAAACATCCGTATCAACAATAAGTTTGTCATACTTGAAATAACACTTCTTCTCGGGTAACTGGCTCTAAAATTATTGTTAATTAATATCTTGGAAATGGTTCGCAGTTCTGGTTTTAGTGGAATCTTTTCTATCTGTCTACCTATTTGTCTATCTGAGCTGGATCTTTAAATTATTTCAATGGTGCGCCAAATGGGGGTGAGCCAACTTTCCACCAATGAGAGCACAGCACTTTACGAAATGCCGCGCTGTGATTGGCTGAAATTCTGCGCACCCCGATTTGGCGCACCATTGAAATAATTTAAAGATCCAGCTCTGCATACATTTTTTACAATACATTGATTTATAAGTCTGGTCAAATTTTTGTGTCATTATGTCATTTGTATAACGTTATGCGTTCCCGAAAATCGGTCAAAAAAAAGAGTCTTTTAAAAAATAATTAAATGTCAATAATACGTATGTAAGACATTAGATAAAGTAGAAAGCTTTATTTGTCTGCAGCGAAGGTTCTCGCTAACCGCTGAACCAATAAGGTTCCATTTTATAATCAAGCTTCATATAGGTCCAGGGACGGTTTTAACTATTTTGGGGGAGGATTTCTCACACATTAATTGCCAATGAAGGCTTCTAGGGGAATAGCCGCCATTATAAACCATTAATTATATGTTAACCCATGTGTACATTCTCGATTTTTACGTTATTATAATAACTTGCTTTGTCCTTTTATGTTATTTGTATCCTTATTTTACAAAAAAAAAATAAGCTTTGCTTGTGTAAATATATTTTATTTGATATTTGAAGGTTTATTAAGGCTCTTCTATAAGCCTTACTTGTCGTATCAGTCTTACTCATTATCTACTATCTGTAGTTTCTTAATAGAAGCGCAACTACTATATAATTTACAAATGTTTTTACGTTTGACCGTATGTATGACAACTTAAAATTGCGTTAGCTAACAAGGTTTCGTGATCATTGTAGTTTTATGATTTTACCAACATCCATTTTTTGGGACATTTTGAACTTCAATTGCTGCACTACTTTGAAAAAATGTTTCTTCTTTTCTATTATTTCAATCATACATCAAATACATGCGACAAATTCGTTATTTTAAAATTGTTTTTTTTTGCTTCTGTATGAAAATTTGACCTTGTTCGTCATATTTTCAACAATTAACAAATAAGTCAGAAATATAGTTACAATTCTAGCGGATGCGCATCTAGCATTTAAGGAAGGAAGGGTTTCTTTCAGAGTGCCTTTTCAAGTACAAAACCCTCTCCCCCTTTCTTATTTCAATTAAATTTAAGGTAGGGTGGGAGGGATGTTTTTTTTGTTGGTTTATTATTATAGATCAGGTTAAATTGGATAATAGGCAGCCCCGTAGGGTTAGGGCCGCCAGGCTATGCAAAGAAAAATGAATTCTCTCGCACTCGTTTTTTCAATTAATCTAAAACTTAAGGAAGGAGATTCATTTTCAATTAGCACTCAAGGGGAAGCACCTGGTAGTAAAATAGCCTAAAACTATCCAAAGAATAAAAAAAAACTAAAATCATCCCGGAATTTCAGTAGTTAGAAAGATTTTAAGAGACAACCAAAAAATAAACTTACTACTACACATTATTTTGTTTAAAATGAATTGTCGTTACTTAAATACAAGATAAATATATTTTATGACAGTTTTGTTATTGAAATTTAATATGAAACAAATTGAAAAAAAATAGAAAAGATATTATTTTTAGTGGCGAAGCTACTCCGTAAGTGATCTTTTTTATATACCGACAACTTTAATTTCCCCGATTTTTATTTATAACCCTTTAACCCATCGTATTAATTCGGGCTCTGCAATCACGCGTCAACCGCGACTAAGCATAAAATCTAAACCCGTTTGGATGCTTTAAAATTTTTAAAAAGAAGTATTGCCATATTTTGGTCAGGTATAGACATCCAGCTGATTCTTAAAGTTGCAAATGGTTGATGTCCCTGAGGCTTACAGGCGGCTGACGCGCGGCTTCAGAGCCCTGGTATTATTTCTATTATCTTTATCCTATTATATAAAGTAGTAAGCTTGTTTCTGTCTTTAGCGAAGGTCCTCGCTAACCACTGATCTAATATGGTTCTCCTTTACAGTGAAGATTCTTAAAGGTCTTAAGGTGGTTATAGGCTATTTTTTTTCCTTCGTATCCCTTTGAATATAGAGCCCTTAGATGCTTGGGGCGCAGCCGCTAGTTTTAGATATAATGATTAATTTATGCTATGACTTATTAATACAAAAAATCTATGAAACTTTAAAATAATCAAATAAAAAGCAAAGGATTAAAGTCTTAAGATTTTTATGTAATCAAATAGAATTAAGTTTTACTTAACTTCCTACATATTTTATGATTTTAGTCCTAATATGCCTTAGGGTTAAAATACATTCAAATTTACAAAATAAGATTACATTTTATCTGAAATTTAATATTTTAAATATTATAAAATTGGAAGTGCTTATGCGTTTAAGTTATTTTTTTTTTGTTTAAATTGTTTCTTTTGCATATATATGTAGTTAATTATAAAAAAAAAGTGTAAGTAAATTTATTGCATAATTGTTTATAAACAGAATATTGATAAAAGACATATTTACATTTATAGGACTTGATTATGGAGATGCTTATAACACTGTACCTTATTGTAATAGGAATCAGTATTCCACAAATAAGATGAATAGGATAATTATATCACATAAAAAATATTGTTGTTAAATATGTTTAAAACAAACATGTTTTAAGTGGACCTACCAACTTTCTGGTAACGATTAGAGAGTTGCTACGCTTCCTAAATTGTACCTAATTGTTAAAAGAATCATCGTGTTAAGTTTGAAATCAATAGGACAATTCTAACATTTCTAAATTAGCGAAAAGAGCTAACAGTTACGGACGAACGGACGTACACACCGACCCTAATTATAGAAAAGCATTTTAAAATTATAGCAAAATTTCTTAATTAAACAGTTTTTTAGAACACCATATTTTATATCTTATAAAATGTCTTTTCTTAAAATATCCAAATATTTATTTAATATATTAGTAGATATTTAATCTTTACATCATAGTTAGACTTATCTTAAAATTTTACATTTTAAGGGTCATCTCAAAAAACTCCCATCTCAGAAAACGTCAGATAAATAGCAAGAGTGGTTTTATACTAACAATTATACCTTAATTAAAAATAAGATAAAGTTGTGCAATCAAAGAGTTGGTTGACTGATGGGTGTTATTTGACCTAATACCCCGAGTGTTTGGAGGAAAAGGGAGAGATTTGGCTCCCCTCAGTTATCCTGGGTTTTGGGACCAGACATTAGAGTGTCATGGAAAGCATCCTTGCCCGTAATTGACAGGTGTCTCTAAGACTGATATCATTTAATACAAGATAAATAACTACTTAAAATTGTGACATATCTATGAAACAAAATGATTTTTTTTAGAGCCCATTAAAAATGAAGTAATGTCATGGGTCAATTAAATGTATACTGGCCTCCCATTGGTAGTTTAATGTATGTATTGGTCTATCATTGATCATTTGTATTGTATGACGTCATTTTTTATAGGCACTATAAAAAGCTTCAATTAAAATATATAATTACTAGTTACTTCGCCACTAGCATCTAGGGGATGACGAGGAAGGTAAAAGCTTTCTTGAAAGGTGCATCTAATTTGGACTAGCAATTTATGAGATCTTTAGATTCAGGCTTATATTATAGTATTAATCTATTGATTGCTAGAAAAAAATAGGGTGTTTTCTAAAAATATGTGTATAAACATAGTATGCATTTGATAAAATAGGCGTTTTTTGAGTATAGTCTATTTTACTAATAATCCTAATATTTGTATTTGAAATATTTTATTACATTTTAGTATACCATGTCTTTTATATAATCAAAACCCTTCAATTTCTAAATTTTATTTTTTAAGGATATCAGGTTAAGTAACATCCACCAGGTAACCAAACCTTTAATAGCATGAACTTTGTCTGAAATTTCCTAACTGTGTATAATAATAAGATGTGTCTTTTTTCTAATAATGTCACGTACAAGACGTAGAAGCAGTAGTAAACTTGTTAGTTCTTTTATTCCTTTGCCTTATAATCAACCACGAATAAGGTAGAAACAAAATAAATTGAAAAAAAAACATATGTAATATGCTATATCCTGCTGGTTTCCTTTAAACTTGTTGTAGATTTTAAGCACCGTAAATGTATCCTTTTCAATATGAATCGGCCAACAGGAAAACTTAGCAGCTTTAAATAAAGGATAGAATGGCGTTGTACCAGGTCTATTGAATTTTCTATGTAAATTAAAATTCCTAAATTTCTTTTCTTTAATCTTTACATTGGAAATACATTTACACATATACTGACTTATTTAAGCTACGTTTTTGATAATGTTCGTCATTCTTAATTTTCTTTGGTCCTCTATTTCAATCTTTGTTATATAATGTCATTAAATTATTATTTACACATTTGCTATGAAATCTCGAAAACAGCTGAACCTCAAAATTATATGAATACCATACCTTAACAGCTTTCATTAATTTTTCCAATTGTTTTCTTCTCAGCTTCGCTGCTTTGGACATATCCTCTTCTACCTATCAAAATAATACTGTAAATTAACAGCGGTACCCAAAGTTTTGTTACCCCATTATCTTTAGCTAAAAGACTTTGGATACTAGAAGACACGTAATTTTTGTGGGAAAAGAGGTTTAAATCTCCTGGCGGACCATTAATTTTATAAATATACAATAAATTATTTGAAGGTTTGATGACTTAAAGATTTTAAATCTAGTTGTACAGGGTCAACAATAACGAAAAATATATTCATTTGATCAGCCTAAAATTACTGGATCAAAATAAATTTCAATGATTTGCCTTAAGACTGAAACTAATAACTTGCAGTTGGTTAATGTAAAATATTAGTATACTTGAATATTTTTATTTTTGAGCATGTTCTTTTTTCTTATAACTTCTTCTTTATCCGCCCATTTCTAAAATATAATTACACAATTAGTATCACGCTAGAAAAAAATAATACAAAATGGAAAGAAAACGAAGTAAAGGTTTTCGTCGTATTCTCACAGTAGCTTTTCTCCTATTTCTGGGGAGGGTTCTAACCCTTCTGGGACAATTATCTATTCCGTGGGGGGCAATCATTAACATTTACCTTTTCGCTTTTCATAATCCAAAAAATAATACATATAGGTATTTAAAGTTTAGTAGCGGTTTCTGTCTTTAAATTCAAGTTTCTACTTGAAAAAAGTGTAAATCTGTTTCTGTTGTATCACTTATAGAGTAAATTTTCCTTATTGTGTATTTTTTTGCAATGGGCGTATTCCTAAAAAGTGATTGTTGAGCACTGTAAACACCTCCCCTTATTTTTGCAAGAAATTGAAAATTAAGGGTGAGGGGTTTCGAAGAAAATAACATTTCTTTATTTTCAATTTATTTTTTAGATAGGGAGGAAGGGGTGTGGGGTTTATTGCTTAACAGGCTTTTTAAGGAAAGAAACTTGGTTTGTCTATGATATTTTTTATGGTTCATCTTTTTCTTTTAAAAGCTTCTCTCTAATGAAAAATATAGTTTTTGTTATTCTTTAAAAAATTGAAGTTTGATACTATTTTTTGTTGGGCTGTCAGTTGGTCAGGAAGACCTATAGACTTACCACAAAGCAGACAGAAATAGGCTTGCTACCCAGAAAATCAGGACCTTAAAAAAAGTTTAATTTCAAAAAAATGGTTGAATAATAATTTTAAAATTTGATCTTAATTATCAAATAATATTCAAAGAATATATGTGAATTACATAATTAATACTTTGAGCTTAGGCTGAGTAAATAATCATTAATCCATTCTATCATTACCCCAATTAATACAAACAACATAACCCCGTAATGCACGACTTTACCATGAAATTTCCAACAGTTTATAACATGGAGTTACTTATATAAAGTCAGGCACTCAAACTACAACCATCTTAGACTCTGATACGTTTGGAGTTGGAATAAAATAAAGTTTTTGGTTTTAATTAAAACCTGTATATATTCTTGTAACTCTAAAGAATTGAATGTCCCTCCTCATATTCAAGTCTTGCTGCAATACTTCTCGAACCTTAATTATTTAAGCTCTTTATAGTGCCTATACAAACAATGACGTCATATAAAACAAATTATTAATGATAGTGTGGAATATCTGTAGAATATATGATCCTGTCCCTGTGTTCCCCCGCAGAGCCCACCAGTATGCCTGCCAGCCAGCTTACTTCTCTCCACCACACTTTAAGCCAGTTGTATTTTGTATCTTGATTCAGTTGGACCCTCCAGCATCAAGAGCCCGATAACTGCCTCTGTGCGCAGTTATCATTGCAACCGCCAATCTTCCTTTTATCCCCGAGCTGTGGCCCCCTCTGTGAGCGGCCAAGAGCCGACAACCCCTTGCTATTACTTATTTACTAATTTAATGTTTGTGTGCTTATTTTAAATATATTAGTTATTTTGTATAACCAATTGTTTTATTATATATAGCAAATCCGCTCTATAATCACGAGTCTGACCGTCCGTCTGTTATTCTACAATAGGGTCAATACACAGACTAAATTACCAATGGCAGGCCAGTATACAATTTAATTAACTAATGGTAAGCTAGTATGGCGTCATTTTTTATGGCTTTAAAAAAGCTTCCTAATTTGTATTAATAATTTTTTTAGAAAAATGATGTGATCTATTGTATTTGTTTCCAGGGATGGAGTGGGACATTGGACTGTAAACTACATTGGTATCTAAAATTTTATAACCATGTATCTTATTTATTCGTTTGTTCAAAATATTTCAGTATTTTTCTTGGATTAAAGAGAAGGTTTAACTTTATAACCGGTTTTTATCATTATGGGGTGTGTATCAATTTATCATCAATTGTCTTATCTTGTAAGATCCGTTTCAAACTTTTAAAATTATCTCTTTTTTTGTACTAATTTGTGTTGGTTTGACTTTCGTAAAGTATTTGACGGTAATTTAAAGAGATTTTTTAAAAATTGTATGCATTTTTACACTTTTGGTAGTAGAATTTTAAGTCTGTGTGTTTGTCCAGTAAGGTCTAGTAAACGGTTGGATCTTGCAGTCGTTATTTTAAAGAAAGTTAGTAGGATTTCTGCTATTTTGCTTCTAAATCATACCTTCGCAATAGACCAGTCCGGAATTTTATATGCACAGTTCGAGTCTGGATATCTGGTAATCTACCAAAAATCTATTTGGTAGGGCTCGGCATTCACGCCTCAGCCGCGCATAAGCCTCAAATTTAAACCCGGCTGTTTACAAGAATGATAACATCAATAAAAGCGAAGCTCTGAAACGGTAGGACAAAAACACTTGTATTGTGTCAGAACTGAAAAATCTGAATATAAATGAATAAGAGTCAAAGCATAATTGCAAGTAAAACTTCTTGATACAGGATAATTTTTATGGACTGGACATACTTACATTTTAGGACTTAATTATAGAGTTGCTTTGCTTATAATAATGTACCTTGTTTTCCTAGGAATCAGTATACCAAAAATCAGAACAATCGGATAATTGGATCACATAAAAATTAGTTGTTAAAAATGTAAAAAATCAACATGTTTAAAATTGACGGACGGACATTCTGGTAATGATTATAGAGTTGCTACGCTTTCTTAATCGTACCTAACTACTACAGGAATCACCATGCAAAGTTTGAAATCGATAGGACAATTCTAACATGCCTAAATTAATGAAAAAAAGCTATCTATCTCAGACGTACGGACGGACGGATGGACCGACCCTAATTATAGAAAAGTTTCGCTTTTAAGTATTCTAAAAGATGGATTGTTAGTTTAGGAACAGGTTTAGACATCCAGATGAATTTTTAAGTTATAATATGACGATAAGACTTATGCCCGGCTGCCGAGTCTTGGTATTTCAAAAACCAATTATTTAATTAAACATTAAATCATTTTGTATTAAATTTAAAAAATAAAATTTCAAAAGTGAAGGTAAAATAAATTGATTGCAATTATTATTCATTATAATTAGGTATGTAATTTTAAATAAATATTTTATTTTTATAACTGAAAATAAATAGACTGTTCAAATATTACATTATAATAAGTATAAAACAAACAAATATTATAAAGATACCACAGCCTGGCGCCAGAGAGGGATGAAATTTTGTATATTTATCTATAAGCCCCTTAAGTAACTTTTAAGGTCAGCAGAAGAATTAAATACGAAAAAGTGTATTTTGAGCAACAGGTCTAGTATCCATAGTCCATATTTCTCTACACACTTAACTCCATTATTTATTTTCTATATTACAAATACTCTCCACTAAAAAAATTTCACCCATCTTAACTTTGGATTGTGTCAAATATTGCAAGAGGGTGTCACAATTTGAGTGTTTTTGTCGCAACCCCTCAGTAAATTCCACTGCATATGCCATACTAGAGTTTGCTCGATATAACTATCTCCCTATTGGCTAGTTTTCTATATGCATATCTATTTCTCAATAAATCTATTTTCCTCACCCGGCATTACTATTTAAAGAAAGTAAATATTTAATAATTTAAATGATTTTAAAAAGATTTTTTAAATTATATTTTTTTCTTTACAATACCATCACCAAAGGGTTAATATGATTACTACAATTTTAGTTTAATATTTGAAGACACAAAGTGTCGCCACAATCGAATTCTTTTAAAACAGAGTTTTCTTAAATTTATCATATTATAAATTTAAATTTATTTATTCATGATTAGAAATTAAATACTTCAATATAATGTAAATAGCAACATGAAATGAAAAAAATGAATTTATTTTTAATAGAGTAAAATAATGGGTCTTATCGTTCTGGCCAATGGGATTTTATTATGGATTATTGGAGCACTATAAGTTTTAAACATAAATTCCTTGGAAGACTTGAGCTCATTTATAGACATTTATTTCCTATATAGATCTGACATGGATCTTGATGCAATACAGCAGGCTGTTTTGTACATGTTAAAAATTAGAAGATTTCATTAAATAAAAGTAATCGCAAATATACTTAGTAAATAAAAAAGGAAATAATATTACGCAATGATAATCTCTGCAATATCCCTGCTCAGATGACTCAACCTACAACAACTAAGCTTTTCCAAAAGATATCAAACTTGGCCTGAGTGAGGGTTCTGTAGGTTTATTATAGAATAATGTGGTTGAGTTGAGGTTAGGTTAAGATAAGCTGTTTACAGAGATTCTGTTGAATTATTATAATGATAATTGTGATGAATATACTTTTTCTTAATTATTGGCCTGATTAGATTTGTAATCGAGCACATGATTATCAGTTCTTTTGTATCATCTTAATTTTTTTATATAAACAATACTGCATTATAAATAAATACTTGAAGTCAGTGGATAATTAGGCAATGTCTCCTAGTCGAACATTTCCCTTATTTTGGACTAATTTGAAAGTATTAGGAAAATGGGTTAGGGGCCCCCAATATCCCTTCTTATTTCCATAGGGGGAAGACATTTCTGTGTTCTCAAAGCTCTTTTCTAATAAGAGAGGGCTTTCACAAGCTCTTTGAATTAACAAATAAAAAGGATACTGAGAATAAAATTTGCAATAAACAAGTGTTCCTGGTAAATTTCTTGGTTAATTTCACTTTAGTTTCAAAAATATCCAATTCTTACATACAGGTAAATCTATCTAGAATTAATATTTTCTATAACAGGCCAATAATATTGATATTCTAACAACTAATTTGAATATAGAAAATGTTTAATAAATTTTCTTAAATTCCTACAGTTGAATATATATTTCAATATTGTTGTTTAAAGTTAACATTTAATATTTTACGGTCATTAATTATTTTTTAATCATAGGATAATGATACGTTTGAATGATAAAACAGTTCTTTTACTGTTTGCAACACTTTGCACTATAGGTACTTTTGATTTTAATGCTACTAAATTTTTTTGAAATTTTTTCCTAAAATATTGTATATGCTTATTGTCCACAAGTACGTGTTATACCAACAAAAGAATCTGCTAAATAGTATGTTTTTATATTGTTAAGAAATTACACTCCATAGTTATACATACTGGCTGTGAATGGGGCTAAAGTTTGCTTAAACATCTATTTTAATTGAGTATTTAATAGTAATTAAAACCTGGATAGACACAAATTTTCTAAGAACCTGTAGATTAATAGTCTAACAAATTTCTATATTGAGTTTTAATTAAAGTTTAACCCTGAATAATTTCTTTGAGTCTCTGCTGTAGATGAAATATCAATGCAATGGAAAAATAAACCTGTTCATATTTCATTTTATCTTTAAAGTATTTCAAATTTTAAAGATTGATAATTATATTAGTAATTTTAACTTTTAGGTGCTAATGGTGACACCTTGATAATATCAAAATCCATCACCCGCCAACAGTTAGGCTGCTGTGAAGGAATGGAAATTTTGTCTTGCGATGAGATAGAAATTGATCTGAATGCCCTAGAAAAGGAAGAAATCTATCTAGAACCTCTGAATATAACTCTCCAGTATCAAGGATTGGTTTGGGCAAGTAGCAACTCTTATCACTACACAAATAGAGAGGTTGATTTTATCCTTACTGCAAATGTTGAGATTGGAAGTGTATATGGTCATGCTGCATTTGATAATGGTAAATCCTATGTAATTGAGTTTTGTGGGGATAATGTTCATGTTCTAAAAGAGCTTGATGTTGAGAATATGGGTGATGATGAGGGAGTTGGTTATGATGATGAAAGTACCAATTCCTCAATTTATGGAGGGGAGCTTGAGGCTGTTAGTGACACAACAACTATTGTAACCTACACTATCAAGGTGTACTACACTCCCCAGTTTGCTGCTACTACTGCTGATATCCAGGGATTTGTGGAGCAGGTAATTCAGGAAACAAACCAAGGATATATCAATTCCAAAGTTCCTCTTAGAGCTAAACTTTACTGTACAGAACTAGCAACATTGAATGATACAAATTCATCTAGTACAATGATGAGCCAATTCCAGACAATGAAAGGAGATTATGCAACTCTTCGTGGAACAGCTGATGCTGCAACATTATTGGTCAACTATTTCAGTGCATGTAGAATTAGTGCCCTTTATGCTATTGGTAGTGGTAGAACATTGTCGGTTACAAGAAAAGATTGTGCTCTTGGATACTATAGTTTTGGTCATAAAGTAGGACAAAACATTGGCTTGTATCATAATAGAGAGATAACTTCTCATCCTTTTTTCAGTGATGGTCATAGTTATTTGATTCCACAAGGATCTGCATCAACAGGTTATAGAACTAACCTGGCTTATGCTGCAACAAATCATGTGCTACGTGTTAACTACTACTCTAACCCAGATGTAATCTATCCAACTTCAGGAACAGCTACTGGAGTAGCAGGACAGGCTAACAATGCCCGAGTCCAAACTATTGCTAATCATTTTATTGCTTTCTATCTTTTGTTCTTACTTTGGAATTTATCTTTAGTATTTTTGATTTTGATCTTAAAATAAAACATTAAAATTTAATTCATCCATATGTATAATAGTTAAACTTCTCTATGAATGTCTGTTTCTATCTGGAATACCTGGGCCACATTATATTAGAAGTGCTTTTACTTCCACATTATTTCATCTTTTAATACCCCAACTATTTAATTCCCTACTTTTTTCCTTCAACATAACAACAACAAACATTTCACATGAAAAGAAGAAGAAAATTGAGCCAGGCTAATTGTGTACACTAATCAGCTGCCACAGAATAATTCTGAAGAATAATTTTTTGTCTGCTTTTAAGTAAACAAATAAATATAAACCATAATAGAAAAAAAGCAATACAGTGCAAATGTTATTAATTTAAGAATTAAAATGAGAAAGAGTTTAAAGAAAAATAACATTTTTATTGGAAAATTAGATTACTACAACTTAATAACATAGAATAATCTTGTTCCGAATCATGTTCTTCTGAAACTAGTGTTTGTTTTGATTAATTTTATTAATCTTGGTCAGCTTGAAGAACAATTTTAATTTTAAGACAACAAAAGTTAGATACATTGTCCATCCCTATATCCCTACAAACAAACAAAAAATGTGGATATAATGCCAGGGATCTAAAGGGACAAGACAATGACCGATAAATTGATGTACATCACCAATAATGATACACAAAATTTCCTCTTCTGTAGATTTCAATTAGTTGATGAAACATTTGGACACTCAATTTAATGAACCAACCAATAAAATTTTTGCCCAATGTTCCCTTCCTCCCTGCGGAAGAAAATTTGGATATTTAAAACTTGATGCATTATATTAGCTTTGTAACACTGCACTGTTTGACTTTTTTCATAACTAGCGGATACCCCCTAGAGGCCTCTAGGGACAACGTAACCTAATTTTTAATTTTAAAAAAAGTTAAAATTAGAATATTTTTGGGGCAACTTTTGGGGGGGGAGAAGGACTTCTTTAGTTATGATTCGAACCTATCTCCTTCCCAACAATGACAGAAGGTTTGATGCTATTTTGCTTCTAGAAAACCATACCTTTGCAATAGTACAGTCCATATGCACAGTTCGAGTCCGGATATCTGGTAATCTCACAGAAATCTGGCTTTAGAAATCAGCCGGATATCCGGTATCTGGCCCAACCCTAATTTTAGGTCTCATTGTCTGTCTAGTAAGATCTAGTAAACAATTTTAAGAAAGTTGGTAGGTTTTACGCTATTTTGCTTTTAAAATCTTACCTTCGCAATGGTACAGTCCGGACTTTCATATGCACAGTTCGAGTCCTGTTTAATGCCGTACAGCAATAAACTATTCTGCCAGCTCCTAAAAAAACGAACAGAGGTGGATTTTTAAACAAATTAGGATCGCTGAATTGGCTATGGGAGCCAGATCACCAAAATTGTTTTTATAAAAAATCCTTCAAATCCTATAAAAAAGTTTACAAAAATTTTCTATGATTTTAGAACACTTTTAATTTCTTTAAATTTATAGATAAATTGAAAAAATATTTTTTTTTACCTGGCTACCATAGCCGATTCAGCGATGCTTGATTTTTAAGAACCCACCTTAGGTGAGAAAAATATTTAAGATTCGTATTCAAAATTTCAGATATTATTTTACCATCAATGCAAACAAAGAGTCGAATCTAAAGGTTAGGTTATGCTTTACGACTAGTACTCGAAGCTTTTTATAGTGCCTATAAAAATGACATAGTACTCACCTAATTGGTCAATTAAAATGTATACTTGCCTACCATTGATCAATTAAAATATTTACTGGCCTACCATTGGTCAAATAAAATGTATACTGGCCGGCTATTGGTAATTTAGTGTGTGTTTTGGCCTATTGTTGGACATTTGTATTGTATGACGTCATTTTTATATGCACTATAAAGAGCTTCTTAGAACTCAGCTAATTTAAATTTTTGTAGGAAATAATCATCCTATTCATCTGATTTTTGGAATACTGGTTCCTTAGACAACAAGGTACAATATTATAAGCAAAGCATATTAATGACTAATTCTTTTAGATGTAATAAAATATAACTTTAAACATAATCCTGTATTTCAGCAATTTTGCAACAAATGTATATACAATTATAATTAGAATTATAATGAATATTCTGCTTATTTGATACTTACAATTATTGATAACGTTCGTTGTCCTACTAATTAATCATTGAGTTCCGCTTTTATTGATACTATCATCTTTGTTTTATTAAAAACTAAAAACTAAAAAAAGTTAATATAATAAAACAATGATATCCACGCGAAACTGAACTATCTAAGAAACTTTCTATAAAAGATTACGTAAACTTCATTATCTAAAACAACTAAATTCAAACAAGAATAGTAGTAAACCAGAGAGAGAGAGAGGCTGTTTATTACACTAGTCCCCAAAGTTTTATAATAACGTTTTCTTATTCGGTGGCTTAACAACTTTGGGGACTACAGTGAATTTTGATTGGTTTGTTTATTAAGTTGAGTGTTCAAACGTTTCAACCACCAATTTAAATCTACAGAAAGGGTAAATTTTTGTATCATTACGGTCCTTTTGGGATGTTCATCAATTTATCGGCCATTGTCTTATCTCTTTAGTTCCCTGAACAAGAATAGTATTAAGCTCTTTTTGCAGCCAATAAATATAATGGTTTTTAAAAATAATAAGAGTATTCTTGGAAATATAAGAGAGGAAAAAATACGGGATCAAAGGAGAAAAGGATTGACTTATAAACGTAAGAATGGATTTAAACATTGCAGAGTTTCTACACTTAACTAATTCTTGAGTTGAATCATCAGAAACGCTGGAAAGTGTCATCTGTGACGTAATAGAAATACGTCTATTATCCATCTCTTTTTTAGAGGTTATCTTTCCCACTTCTCTTCTAATCCCTCATTTTAGACGTATTTTTATGACGTCACACATGACACTTCGAAACTTGATCTAAGTTAATTATAACATAAAAGCAACAGGATGCCTATTTGTCCTTATGTAGCTACCATATGGTTCTCCTTAATATCTTAAAGGAAAAAGATTATATCAACTTTCTCAAGAGAAATCGTCCCGAAAACCTAATTTTGAAATGGAGGGCCGAACTCATCCCCCATATCTTCTATTCAATTGACCCTAGAGGCCTTTAGGGGCATTGCCGCTGGTAGTACAACGGTGACCTTACACCTTACATACAATGATTACAGGCGTACATACAGATAAAATAATAGTAGAGCAGCTACGCCACTCGTGCAAAAGATTTCCTGACTTGTAAAGTTAATAAACTATTCATAAGCCTAGAAATGTTATATCTACAGTGTTCCCAGCTTTCAGCAGATTTTTTAAATTACAGCAAAATAATTAATTATTCAATTTACGTAAAAAATTAGATTACCTAATCATATTGAGAACTATGAAGAACTTAAAAGGTTCAGTGGTTACCCCAACGGAAAAACAAACAAAAAACTATTGCTAATCCTTTTTTTAAAAAGTGGATATTCATCACCCTTTGCTATCAAGTATTATACAGTGTGTTTTTTTTATGAGAACTTTTTTGAAAACAATTTTACCCCACTTATAGTTATCAGAATTTAATGATTAATGGCTTATTTTCTATGTTTTTTAAGGCAATGAATAGAACAACAAAAAAATATTTCAGTTTTTATTTTAAAAAACCAGTAAAATCTAAAATTCAAAACTTAGGTGTCAACATCTAAAAATGGTTTCAGCGCATTTTTCTTATGCTCAAATATTCAACCTTTTGCAAGAATGGCTGCAAAACACTTCAAAGTTTAGATATAGAGCTAAAAATGTATACAGATACTATTAGGGACATGTACTAGAACATATCAAAGTTTAAATGTCATATCTCAACCAGGGAGGGAGTACTGGCCCCCCAAAGTCGACCACAGAAAATCTAATTTTTTTCTTAGAAGATTTAGGCATAAGAAAAATGCGCTAAAACCATTTTTAGATGTTGACACCTAAGTTTTGAATTTTAGATTTTACTGTAATTTTTAAATGAAAACTGAAATATTTTTTTGTTGTTCTATTAATTGCCTTAAAAAACGAAGAAAATAAGCCATTAATCATTAAATTCTGATAACTATAAGTGGGGTAAAATTGCTTCCAAAAAAGTTCTCATAAAAAAACACACTGTAATTAATTGTTTGTATATTTAGATCTCAATTTTTATTTTAGTTTGAAGCTTCAAATAGCTCTCAGCATGATTTTATTTTATATTCAAATCAAAGACTCACTTAAATACAAAGTGCTATTGGAGATTTTTTACTATTTTGAACTAACACTAACTTTTTTTTTATTTTTTAGTTTGACTTTAGTTTGGTCCCAGTGCAGTGAATTCTACATACATACAAAATTTCTTAAATTCTATACGTGTGTTTTTTTTAAGTGTATCAAAGTGAAAAATCAAAAGTACAGGGTGAAATCCAGTATTTTATTTGAAACTACCCACTACTACGACCCGAGAGGCCTAAGTGTATAATTTTTAAGGGGTAAAATTTAGTACAAGGACCACAAATAAAGTCAAAATTTCAAAACTGTCGATCGTTACAGTTAATTTCGCCCAAATTTTTTGTTTGGTTAAAAAAAGGGAGTCACGATATTTTTTCATTTGTTGATATTGGGGCATTGAAATAAGACGGAATGTCTACTATTTTGACTTAATCAATAGTGCTATTGTCAAGCGGTTTTATCATTAAACAAATATCATAATACAAAATAGGTAATAGTTCACATACTTCAAGAATTGAAATAGAGATGTAAAATTATATTATGAGACATTAACTAACTACAATAAAATATTTCATCTTTGCACAGCTAAACTTCATAATTTCTGTGTACTAAAATATGCCTATAAAGAAAGATCTAATAAAAGGCTTGATCGGTCGCCTTAAGTTAGTGTTCGTTAAGAGAAGGTTTTGCGCTATTTTAGCTGAGGCTTAGCTTAAGAATTTGATGATAAGGGGGGGGGGGGTGATTTTCTTGCTATTCTTAATTCCTGCGATGCTTTCCAGCTCCCAATATTACCTACCCCCCTCTCCACCACCTTTATTTCAATTGATTTCAAATAAGGGTGAGGGCTCGACTAGTCATTTTGAGGAAAACAGCTACAATATTAGCCCTTAATTATTTTTAAATCCCTTTAAAGAGGAGCTACGTTTCCATAAAGTTTTAAAAACGAAAAATGTTCGAAAAGTTTAATAAATAAAACATTATCTTAATATCATACTATAGGGATTGCTAGTTGTTGTCTTAAAATATCAATGTTTTATTATGTCTAAATATGTGTTTTTTTACTTTTTTGAATTGATACTAATTACCTAGAAACTTTTTTGTGATTATAAATCTTAATTGATATTATTTTTGCCGATTTCACTCAAAGTGCTTAGTCGAGCACTGAACTCCACGACCATGTTTTGAAACAAATTAAAAATAAGATGATAGTTTTCATTTGTTTCTCTA
The DNA here is from genome assembly GCF_053477335.1 of Acartia tonsa. NCBI lineage: Eukaryota > Metazoa > Arthropoda > Copepoda > Calanoida > Acartiidae > Acartia > Acartia tonsa. The sequence continues at coordinate 32,930,391 of NC_137272.1, forward strand.
TTACTTTAGATTAGGTTAGGTTTGTGTCGGGTGTTAGGTAGCCCCGCAGGGCTAGAGCACTGCAGTTAGGGGTCCCACAGGGTTAAGGTCCTCCCCGAGGTATTATGCATAGAACCACAGATTTCCTTAATTGTTTTCAAACCTTATCCTAAACCCTAAAGAACAATGGTTTTGATTCGCTATTTAGCAGTTAAGTAATATTATCATAACTGCGGATTTTAATCCATCTAAACTACACGAGTTAATCTAACTAAATTTTCATTAAAATATAAATTATTTTTACATTAACTACATCTTTATTCTTTTTAAAAGCGAAGCTTTTCTATAATTAGGGTCGGTCCGTCCGTCCGTCCGTACGTCCGTCCGTCACGGATAGCTTTTTTCGTTAATTTGCATGGTGATTCCTTTAGTAGTTAGGTACGATTTAGAAAGCGTAGCAACTCTATAATCATTACCAAAATGTTTATACGTGCATTTTAAACATGTTGATTTTTTTACTTTTTTAAATAGCTTTTTTCGTTAATCATGTTAGAATTGTCCTATCGATTCCAAATTTTGCATGGTGATTTCTGTAATAGTTAGGTACGAGTTAGAAAGCGTAGCAACTCTATAATCATTACTAGAATGTCCGTACGTCCATTTTAAATATGTTGATTTTTTTAACATTTTTAACAACAAATTTGTATGAGACCTAATTATCCGATTGGTCTGATTTTTGGTATACTGATTCCTGGGACAACAAAGTACAATATTATAAGCGAAGCAACTCTATAATCAAGTCCTAAAAATGTAAGTATGTCCATAATCAGTATCCTGTATCAAGCAGTTTTTCAACAAATTTACTTACAATTTTGCTTTGACTCTTATACATTCGCATTCTGATTATTTAGTTCTGACATTATACAAGTGTTAATGTCCGTTTGTCCTACCGTTTCAGAGCTTCGCTTTTATGGATGTTGTCATCCTTGTTTTATTATGTATTGTATTAGAAATTAATAAAAATTATGAAAGATTATTTTGTAGTCAAAATATTTTTAATATTTATCATACAAGAATTTTCTTTTATTCTAAAACAAAGAAGATTACGCCCAGTATAATAAATAATATTTCACTGCTCTCCATTGCATATCGAGCACTGAAACTCTACCCTATTATTCTTAAACAAATTAATAGTAAGGCAGTCTTACTTTTTTTTCTATAGCTAACATCTTTTATAGACCCTAACCGTGTACATAGAACCCAGTCCACAATTCCTAACTGACCTAAACAAAATCTAAATTTACTCAAAATAAGGGGGGGAGAGTTTGCCTGCTCGACTAGGCACTTTGATGGAAACCGTTAGTATTTATATAGTAGCTTCAAATTAATAGAAGTGCAGCGTTGGAAGTTTTAGCAATAGACTAAAATAAAACAGTAATATATTCACCAAAAAAGATAGTAAGGTGTAAAAGTAAGAAAATTATATAATACAAAAAATAAGATACTCAATAACATCACTAAACCTAGTATGTACTTTTACGCTGTGACTTACATACGGACGTACAGATACAGTTTAATTATAGAGTATCTATTCTCAGAGAGAGAGAGAGAGAGACAGAGTGGACAATGGGCTGTTTATTACACTAGTGCCCAAAATTTTACAATAACGTTTTCTTAATCGTTGGCTTAACAACTTTGGAAACTTTTACTAAACTTTGATTGGTTGGTTCATTTAGTTTGTGGGTCATCTTTGGGAATGTACATCAATTTATCCACCTTTGTCTTATCCCTTTATACACCAGATCTATTCTACTAAAAAACCTCTTGTTTACAAGGACACTTGAAATAAAAAGGTTTTTATGGTAGCTACTTACATCAGATTAATTACCCAACTTGAAGAGCTTTTATTACACTTTACACACACATTATTCAGGGCATAGTTAGACAGTTTTAGGAGTTGGATTAACCTGTATAACCTCTAGAGGACGGGATACACCATTAGGTGTTATTTTGTGATTTTCTGAACCTAACCTTGCTATTATAGTGCATGATTACGCGGCCAAACAACCTACAGACAACCAACCCTTTGAATGCACGACCTTTGTCTGAGAAGACCTAACTGTGAGTGTGCATGGTAATGAGTTGCCCTTGTTTATGGGCCAAGACATTCCCTCCACTCTAACTATATATATATATATATATATATATATATCGCGTACCTGCAGCATTAGGAACCAGTTTTAACGACTTTAGTTATGACGCGGTATTGGGCTTCGCACCTATTTTGTCTATCTGTCCAACTGTAAATATACTAACTGTTTTTACTTCTTTTCTCTTCCTCCCTTTATCCAACTCCCCTTTACTTTCCCTTTCTTTCTTTTTCCAAAGATATTGCAAAGCTCTTGAATAATTGGAATATGTGTCTAAAAATTGGAAGAACGTTTTTTGCTGGGCTGCTATTTAAGAAAGAAACAAGCAATATGTTAACTAAATAACTCATATGTATTTATTTTTAAGAAATCAATAGATTTATTAATAAAAAGCTAGAGATAAAGTTTGTTTTTAGGACTTTAATTTTAGATAAATTCACCTTCAAAATGTAATTAAGAATAAAATATTATATTAAGTCCTAATATTTTAGAGTTTATTAATTTTGTACTTCCCTATCTACGCCTCTGGTTGTGATTTAATCAAGAACTATGTAGAACATTTAAAAGATATAAAACAAGTACACTTCAGTTAAGTAGGTGTTCAAGTAAAGAAACGTTAGATAAAAAGATATGAAGATAAAAGCATAAATAGATTTAAAGGTAAAGATTAAAAGATGAATAAAATGGATTTATCCTGAGAGGGACAATTGGCTGTTTATTACACTAGTCTTCAAGGTTTTATGATAACATTTTCCCTTTCTTTGGCTTAACAACTTTGGAGACTTTAGTAAATTTTATTAAGTTGAGTGTTCAAACGTTTCAAACACTAAGTATAAACTACAGAAGGGTAATTCTGTGTAATATCATTGGGTATGTACATAAATTTAATGGCCATTTTCTCATTCCTTTAGATCCCTGCTTATTAGTACTTTGGTGTTGAAAATCTAACTATTTACTTCCTGTAAAAGTGTCACTGCTTTTGGCCTACCTCTTCTATTGACGTTAGGAAATACCCTATGGCCCATCTCTTTTCTAGGGTTTTCCCCCCTTCCCTTTATCTTTCCCTGTACTATGACGTTAATAGAATAGGTAGGCCATCTATCCCCATTTTCTTAGGGCACTAAACACAGCTACAATATTTCCTACCTGTCTACATCATACAATCTGTCCTGCAATTAATACAACTTTTTATCCATAAAGTAGTAAGGTTTTAGTTTTATGAAGCTTAAGATCTCAATAACTACTGAACTGATTGGGTTCTCTGTTCCATGTGGGCTTTACATAGATCCGATGGTGGTTTTAGGCCATTTATTTTATATTTAAACATTGGGATAGTTTTAGACCATTTTTCCCCTTCTTTGCCCTTTGTAAATAAAGCTCCTAGTAACAGGGGGGGGGGGGGGGCTTATAGTCCTTTATAAAGTAACAGTATGTTCATCTGTCTGTGTATCTATCTGTATCTTAAGATCTGGATTACTGCTGGACAGATTTAGTTCTTTTTTTTACAGTAAAGCTTCTATAGAGCCAGTGCAGTGTAAGTTAATAACTATTTAGAGAAATGGTACATTCATCCTTTCAATAGAAATCGTTGTTGAGAAAACGAATAAGAAAACGTTATCATAAAATTTTGGGGACTAGTGTAATAAACAGCTCAATTTCCCCTCCCTCCCTGGTTGAAGTATGATAGTGGCAACTTGTTATTGCTGTTCTACTTATGGATATGTAGTTGTCCTTGTTTAGATTAGGTGAAAATCAGTATTACTCATTTATTATTCTAAACTTTACAAATTGATTGAGAGGTTTTCCCATCCAGGGAGGGGGGGGGGGGTTATTGGGTTGTAAATTACAATGGTACCAATAGTTTAATACACACTTTTTCTTAAAAAAAACTTGAGGTACTTAAAAGCAAGTCCATAATTTTCAACCAATAATACTAATCTTTAAACTAGTTAATTTTGTATTTAATCCTTGGAATCTTACATCAATTTAATGTTCATTGTCTTATCCCTTGAGATCCCTGGGATTTACATTTACCATTGTTTGTCAGTTAGATGTCAACTCTTGGACACTTTTGCATATATAAAGACAAATCAAGAACGGTTATATCAGGGAACTTAAGGGATAAGACAGTGGAAAAATAAATTAATGCGCATTCCCAATGATGAAAAAGGGGTATAGTCCCTCTCGTGGCAACGCCCCTTAAGGAGCGTTTCTTAGTATTTTCACAGTAGATTTTCTCCTATTTCTAACCAATATCAAAATCAATTTTGAAAATATGACGATTCGCCCCTTAAGAGCGTTACCACGAAAGGGACTATACCCGAAAAAAAGTTAACTCTTCTTTAGATTAAGTACCCAAGCTTTTTGAGCCAACGTTAAAATATCGTGATATCTACCCCCTCCCCATCACACAAAAATTATAATTGGAATTCCCTTAAAATACATAGTCCAAAGCCCCTAGTTTTTACGAAATTATTGGTCACCCCCCCCCCTTCTCCCAAAATTCAAACTTCAAGTAAATTTTTGAGAAAAAAAAGTTGTATTGTCCCTGAACATCGTTGTATAAACTTTCCACGCATCTTAAATCTGTTCGTAACTCTTCTATCTCTTTCCGCAGGTCCTAGAATAAGTTGGATATCATTGATAATTATGTTTGGATATGTGTACGCCCTTAGAGGCCTCTAGGGGCACTTGAGAAGGAGGAAGTTAAATTAGATAACCCATTTTATTTTATTTTAGATTTAAAAAGAAAAAGTAAAAAGGAAATTTGGGGAGGGGGATCTACCCTCCCCCCCTTAAATTTAATAAAAACTATTGAAAAAAAATGGAATACTGATATATAGAACAACAAAGTACAAAATTATAAGCGAGATATCTCTATAATCAAGTCCTAAAAATATAAGTACGTTCCTACATTATCTTGTATTTACGCAGTTTTCCACCAAATTTACTTTTATACATTTATGTTCTGATTATTTAGTTCTGACACTCTACAAATGTTAATGTTCGGTTGTCTTACCGTTTCAGAGTTTCGCTTTTATCGATGTTGTCATCCTTGTTTTTAGAATTACAATAAAATCACCTTTATTACGTCAGCTTCGTTTCTTCCTTTATCTGGAATTTTTGTATCATCCTAAAGAAGGTGTATCAACTTTTTTTTTATAGCTAGCCGGTTCTTTTAGTAAGTAGTAGGTGTAAATTTTTTCATAGAATTCAGATATGCAATCGGTTTTTTTGTAGACCTCTTATTTTTTAAGTAATTTAAGTTTTATAAAAAAATAATTAAGTCGGTTTTAAGGTACTAAAACGCAACAAAATAAAAGAAGAAAATGGCCAGTAAGAACAAAAATAGTAAGATCTTTAATTTGACACCTTACTTTTAAAATTCTGTTGAGTAATTATTGAAAAAATCTATTTTTTTAACCTCGGTTTAATAAAAACTTTAGACCTAAATATTTTCTCAAACAGACATAAAAAACATGGGTTCATATATACCTTTAGAATCAGAAAAATATTACGATCAATTGTAAGCAAAATTGAAAAAAAGTAAAAAAATAAAAAATTTTAAAAATGGCCAATTGTATTTTTTGTTCTGGCAACACTATCGTCTTCCCTTTTTTACCCCCTCTTTACCCCCTCTATACCCCCTTCCCATTTTTATACTCAATTCAAAAGTTAAGACGTTGCCTGTACAATATAATATGATATTTTCATATAATTCCTTTTATTGTAGTTTATATACTATATTGTAAACTTTTTTTTCAATTTTGCTTACAATGGATTCGTAATATTTTTCTGATTCTAAAGGTATATATGAACCCATATTTTTTTACTTGTGAAATGATAAAATTGAGTTCAAAGTTTTTATTCTCGTGGGTTTAAAAAAATCGATTTTTTCAATAATTACCTGACAGAATTGAAAAAGTAAGGTGTCAAATTAAAGATCTTACTATTTTTGTTCATAATGGCCATTTTCTTTCTTTTTTGTTGTTGCATTTTAGTACCTTAAAATCGACTTAATTTTTTTTTTTAAAACTTAAATTACTTAAAAAATAAGAGGTCTACAAAAAAACCGATTGCATATCTGAATTCTATGAAAAATTTTACATCTACTACTTACTAAAAGGACCGGCTAGCTATAAAAAAAAAGTTGATACAACTTCTTTAAAAAAAAATGATCTTCAAAGATTTTTTTAACTTGAAGATTTTCTCTCAATGTAAAAAAAACAAGTTAAATCTTATTTTTATATTTATTTTAACATTTCTTTTTAATGTTCCCATTTAAAACATGAATTTGTGACACTTTGATCTTAACAAAGCGTTTAACTGACACATTAAAATTATTAGTTTTATATGTTTAATATAAATAATTAAAGCTAAAAAAAAACCATTTCACTTCTCAATTTTGTCTAAAACATACTTTTAGAATAAAGTCTACCCTGAGTATAACAAATATTTCAGATCATTGAAAGAAAAAGTAAAAAATAAATTTGGGGGGGTGGAAATTTTTCTTTTAGGGTGGGGGGGTATTTTTCACCCCAAACCCACAAAAAAATTAGTTATAAACCTTCCCGGGACCTATGAGAAGCTACCCTGTTAATGAGAACCCGATCGGTTCAGCGGTTAGCAAGATCCTTCGGTACAAACAAACACACACACAGACACACAAACAGACATCCTGTTATTTTAGTATAAGGACTACCCTATTACACAAAGTATTATGTTTTTTTTTGGATTGTCCATTAGGATCTCGCTAACCACTAAACCAATATATAACTTTTCATTTCAAAGAAGCTTTTTATCAGGACTAGAAAAGGTTCTAGGCTATTTTCTGCCCTCCTACTGGAAAAGAGGGCTCTCCTATATGCTAAAGGCACATCCGCTCTATTCTGTACTGTGTACAAGGAAATGAGATTTGTATTTATTCTTACTTTGTTGATAGATAGGAATAGTTATTTCTCGCATCGTATTATAAACGGCTTTCCGCGGATATAGAAAGTACAATTATAAGATTAAAACCAGTTTTTTTAGCCGGTGCCTTCGGCACCTCGGGGCTAAAAAAACTGGTTTTAATCTTATGATTGTACATTTCTATATTCGTAGAAAGCTGGATATAATACGATGCTAGACATAGTTTTTTCGTATGGATAAGAACCGGTTCCTATCCACTGGATTCGAATGAATACGAGAAAATATATAGAAAGATAAATCTTCAGATTGTTGGTAAAATTAGTATTCAGCTTGCACAAGCCCAGAATTGTAATTTCTCTTAGAATTCCTTAAAACCTATTTCCAAACCCTGGATCAAATCCAGAACACGATCAAGCTTTTATGATTATTGATTTATTATTTTAACCTCCAAATGTTTAGGGCCCTAGTAAGGTAGTTGGGTTTTCTACAAATACTAGGGATCTAAAGGGATAAGACAATGGCCGATGAATTAATGTACATACTAAATGATAGTGCACAAAATTACCCATTCTGTAATTTAAAATTAGTGGTAAAAACATGTAAACACTTAACTTAATGAACAGACCAATAAAAAAGTCCCCAAAGTTGTTAAGCCAACGAATAAGAAATCGTTATTTTAAAACTTTGGGTACCAGTAAATAAAATCAAAAAGTTCATTGTCCCTTCTCTATCTCTGACAAATAATCACAGATTCCAAATGATTATATTAGATTAAACATCATAAATATCATTATACATATTTCATTCCTTAAAATTTTAATTTGAAAATTAGAAAATAATAAGAAAATATCAATAAATATTAATTTAAATACAACAATTCATTATTTTACTCCTTTTTGAAGAATTTATTCCAATTATTAACTTTTTCTGCTATTTCTCTCAAACCATTTGAGCATAGACGTTCAAGGGGTTAAATAGATGTTTATCCCCATCATACTTCAAAGTTTGAAATTATTCATTTTACCCGCCCCCCCCCCCTCAAAATTATAAAAAAAATATATTTGTTTCCCCCCCTCAAACCTTTGAAGGCCTTTCATTTTACCCCTCTCAAAATAAAAAGTTTGGACGTCACTGCAATGGGGCACTTGATCCTAAGATTCAATTCACACCTAAAGCTGTTTCTTCAGTTATATCATCCGTTTACAATTACAATAAACCTTTCTTCTAATCAACATAATATTGAATTGTTATTTTATTTTAAAATAAGTTAATAAAACCAGTTTTACATTTACAAATCTATCATTAAAATAACAATTCTCTTAGCAGATTTGTTTAAAGCAAAGCTTTATCTATATATCATGTTTGTATGCTTTATTATTTTTAAAAAAAATAAAAACTAAGACGAGAACATTTATAAACAGCTAAGTATAGAAACCGGATGTACAATTTAAGCACTCGAAATGGTTATGTTTTTTTAAAAATCAAATATCTGTTTTTTAAATAAGAAAATGTTTATTAAATTTCTCATAATTATCTTTTAATTGTTAATAAAAAACTTAGGGAATTTTTATTAAATTTAAAATTGCAAAAATATATAAGCATAACAACATCCAAAGCTTAACACAATTATTTTTATTGAAAATATTACCAAACAAGGTTGACAACATCCATAAAAACAAACAAAAAAGGCTTTTTCCCTTATAGTGACTAGTAAACCTTAAAACCACATACGCCTATCTCTTTATTTTGTAATAATAAAGTAACAGGATGTGTATTTGTCTGTGTAACTGTCTGTTTCTCAGGATCTCGCTAACCGCTGAACCGATCGGGTTCTCCTTAACAGGATAGCTTCTCATAGGTCCTGGGAAGGTTTATAACTATTTTGGGAAAGGGTACCACCACCCTACCAAGAGAAATCACAAAAAAAATCTAAATTTTTAAAAATATTCGTAGAGACTTGAATGCAACACAGAACTTTTAACTTTTTCTTTTAAAATTGGCCGTTGGAATTTAATTTCCCTCTTCTCAAGTTCCCCTAGAGGCCTCTAGGAGCGTAGCCGCTAGTTTTGTAATAAATTGGAAATGGAGAGGGGTTGTGTTTTTGGTTTTACTTTAAGTTATTTTGGGAACAGTGTAACCGCGGAGGGTCAGGGCCCGCCAGCAAACCCTATCCCCCCCCCCCCCCATATTTATTATTTTATTTGAAAAATAAGGAGGAAGGAGGTGCTTTCTAGGCACCCTATATATTAAAAACTTATTTGAAGATATTTGCTCTTTCCATTAAAGCTTTGTTTGGGTTTGTTGCAAATTTAAGGGGATGTGCTTAAAATAATCTTACATTCTTAGAAACAGTATAACATACAAACGGACATAACAAAACTTTAAAATAGCTTTGCACTTAAAAATATTATACAAATACCTGTATTAAATAGCACTTTTAAATAAATTAAATTCTTATAAAATTTCATTGAATTTTTAGATTCTTTGAAGTAAGTAATATTAGTATTTTATTTAATCTTTACTTTTTAATTATCTATTTCTATAAAAGTCAGGAATAAAGAACAAGTAAGAGATTTCAATATATAGTATTTTTTTTCAAGACACGATTTCTCTTGGGAGGCTGGTTGTACCTCACCCCAAATAGTTATAAACCTTTCCAGGACCTATGAGAAGCTGCCCTGTTAAGGAGAACCCGATCGGTTCAGCGGTTAGCGAGATCCTTCGGTACACACAAACAGACAGACAAACAGACATCCTCATACTTTTTTATAAAGATTTAAAGATTGGAAATTTTTCTCTAATGCTTTTGACTGAAAAAAAACATTACTCAGATGAAAACTTTTAATATATGTCTAAGGAGAAGCGGACAATCATCTCGAGTGCCCTGCTCCTTTTTAAAAAGTTTGACGGAGAAACAGACAAACATGTTGGTAGGTAGTTTGTATTAATGGATATATAGAAATAGTTGGATATTACCAGATTTTCACCTACTCTAACTTAACAAAATGATTCTTACAGCTTGCTAATATAACGATACCCTCCCCCCGCCCTTGACTTTAAACCATCCACTGCCCTGACTATGGAGGAACGTATTGACGACAAAACTTCCCCTATCAAAATATCCACATATTATATATCCATTGTCATATTTGACTTTTTTATTTCATTTAACCTATTTCTCTATCCTTTACATAATTTGAAGAATTTAATTAAATCTTTTGCACTCATGTAACAATGATAACAATTTACAAAAGATTTTAAGGAGCAAAGCAACTCTACAAATCACTTTGTCTAGATATAGAATATTTTGATCATGGAAAGAAAACGAAGTAGCGGGTTTCGTCGTATTTTCACATTAACTTTTCTCCTTTTCTAGAACCCCTGCAGGGGGGGCAATCAATAACATTTACCCATCCTATAACATCTATCATTAAATCTTGATTTTTTAAAAAAATCAATGAAGCGATGCAAAAATCAAATACAAATTTACTGATCTCTTGCTTTATTTAAAACTTTTTTACCAGTTGTTCTACGAAACCGATTTATATTCAGTGGATTGGAAATGGTCCTGAGCCATACTTCAAAATCATATATCGCATCGCATTATGGACTATTTTCTATGAATACTAAGCAATACAAGTTTTGTTAACCCAGGCCTACAGCCCCATGCGACCATCAAACTAGAATTAATCGTGTTTAGTGCAACCATCCACGGAAAGCTGTTTATAATAAGATGCGATAAAAACTGTTTTCGTTACTATGGGACTAAAATCATGATCGTTCTTGTTAAGATTGTATTAAGTTGTATGAAATCCTTAAAGAATATTAGCTTTCGTTAAGAAGAATTTTACTTGCACAGGGTTTTGTTAGGGGGGGGGGGAGGTGGGGTGCGCGAAGGGACCCAAAAATGTTACAAATTTTTGGTAATTTTAAGGTGTAAGAGCCTCAGTGTGTTTTTATGTAAATAGCTAACACTTTTCTTTTGTTGGGGAAATATACACAAAAATTATATATACATTTCCTAAACATCATCATGATTTAAAGAGTTAAGACTCTAGGGGGCTTGGTGTCGCTTCGGGTACTAGACCTCTCTCCACACACCTTAAAACATACTCCGCTTATGATTGCGGTGTAAAGCGTTCATTCACCCATCAGACAACCAACTCTCTGAGATGCATGACCTTTGTCTGAGAAGTCCTAACTGTGCATGGTAACGAGTTGTGCCTGTTTTGGGCCAAGGCATTCCCCCCACTCTAACTATTTACGTCGCGCATCTGACATAGTAGCAATGGGAACCATTTTAACGTCTTTAGTTATGACGCAGTGTCGGACCGAGATTCGAACCTATCACCTTTCCGACGACGAGCGGATGCACTACGTGTTGAGCCACGGTCGAGGGTAATCCTCATGAGTTACTTTCATTATAGTAATTAATTATTATTACAATAACGTACAAAAAAATGACTAGAAATAAGCAATTCTATTACAGACATCTTCATTATCAATCGCATCTCTTAGTTAAGTGAATCAAGCAAATGTAGCTTGGACAGTTTAAATATACTTTGAAATAAATAAAGGCAAAAATACTAAACCTTTAAGTTTATAGATATAACTTTTTGTTCTAAATGTCATCTTATATAAATGTACCTATCTATCTAAATATCGAGAATATCATGCATTTTACAATTTCCAGTGTTAAGCTGGGCAATAGAAATTATTTAAAATTACATTTTATAATTTACTCTTTATAAAGTAATAGAATTGTTGTTTAGAAAATTATATTAGTTTTTTTAGCCCTATTTTAACAGCGAGAGCAGGGACATTGGACTGTATATTACACTAGTTACCAACGTTTTTAAACCACGCTATCTCATTCGTTGGCTTAAAACTTTGAGTACTTATATTAAATCTAAATTTGCTAATTAAAACAAATAGTATCCAAACTTTTCCACTAAAATTGTTAATCGCAACTGTGGGTGTGCATTAATTTATTGTCCATCGCCTTATCACTTCAGATCCTTACATTTAAATGTTGCGCATAGTCACTTTAATTTAGAGTCTGTCGGTTTGTCTGTCAGTATTAAATATAACATTCTTACCTTTTTATTTATCATCAAATTTTTTAGTTCATTGATTTGCCTCTGCTGGTCTTCGATCATTTTTAGCAATGATTCTGTATTTGTCATTTTGATGCTTTTATTATCTGAAAATTGTTTTTCCAAAAGCAAAGCGAATAACAATTCCTAAGACAACATGGTATGATGTTATAAGCAAAGCTTCTTTATAACCAAGTCCTAAAATGTAAGTATGTTTTAATCAACAAATTTAATGAAATTTTGTTTAGACTTAAAAATTAAACACTCTACTAGTGTTAATGTTCGAGTGTCCTACCATCTGATTTTAAGGCTTCGCTTTTGTGGTTATTGTCATCTTTGTTAACTTGATACATTTGCTGCCAATGAAAGTGTATCACTTGACAAAACCCTTCGCATGTCGTTGCGTAAGCTAAACCTTGTAAATTCATAATCAGCATTCCTGAAAAACTAAACTGTCCAGAATTTTAACAGATCTTACAGTCAGACAGATAACCCACTAAAGTATAAAGTATAACTGCATTGTAATATTATGTTACTTGTTATTGTATTAAGGAAACCGAGATGGGTTTTTGAAAAAAGAATGCCGCGTTTTTTTTGACATTTTTTAGACATGTCGAATAAACAGAGTATTCAACTATTTATTTAATTATTTCGCTTTTGTTGGTACGGCTTTCATAGAAGAAAAAACAAATTATATTAAATCTATTTTTGCTGCATATTAATTAATGCATCTTTTTAGAGCTGTATTAGACATTATACAAATGACTAAAATATTAATTTGAAAATTATGAATTCTTTAGTTGTATACTCTGTTGGCATTTACATAATAATGATAGATTGAACGAAGACGATATCGTCTTCGTTCAATCAATCAATGTCTAAAAAATGCCGGAAAAACGCGGCATTCTTTCTCAAAAACCCATCTCCGATGTTGCAAATCCAATGTCCTTCCTAGACTAAAGAAATACTTTTAATTAAACTTAGAGACAACATATAAACATAGATCAGAGATAAAAACAGGGAATAGGGGGGGGGGGGAGAGTAGGGTGTTCCCTTGATTAATACCTCTTGGGGGGTTGATAACAATGTAACCTCCCTTTATAATAGGCCCCAAGGCACTAACAACACTATTCTTGCAGACAACCAACCCATCAATTGCAATATCTTTGTCTGAAAGTTCCTAACTTTGCATGGTATTGGGTTGGGACTGTTTTAGGATTAGGTATTCCTACTACTTCTACTGTCGGCCATCTAGACATAGTATCAAGTTTGATGTCTTTAGTTATGACGGGGTTTGGGCTGAGATTCGAACCCATCACCTTCCTTACAATGAGCAGATGCACCATACTTTACGCAACAGTCGCTGGTTAACATACAAGTAGAATATCAAAAGTTGCTGGGATGAATTCCTTTTTAAAAGCGAAGCTTTTCTATAATTAGGGTCGGTCCGTCCGTACGTCCGTCTGTCCATACGTCCCTCTGTCCATCCGTCACGGATAGCTTTTTTTGTTAATTTATACATGTTAGAATAGTTCTATCGATTTCAAATTTTGCATGGTGATTCCTGTAGTAGTTAGGTACGATTTAGATAGCGTAGCAACTCTATAATCATTAGCAAAATGTCCGTACGTCCATTTTAAACATGTTAATTTTTTTACTTTTTTAAATAGCTTTTTTTGTTAATTTAGGCATGTTAGAATTGTCCTATCAATTTCAAATTTTGCATGGTGATTCCTGTAATAGTTAGATACAAGTTAGAAAGCGTAGCAACTCTATAATTATTACCAGAATGTCTGTACGTCTATTAAACATGACTAAACCAAACTTTTAGATTATTTAAATTTAAAGACTAAATATAATCATAGAATCAAAAGCTTTATTTAAAAGCAAAAATTAACAAAGGCGCGACTATAGCTAATCTTTAAAGTTAACAAATTTATGAAATCAACTTTTAAAACAAAACCAAAGCTAATAGACAATCCTTACAATAATGAAACCTAGGAAATATAAATTGGATTTAGTGCAGTTCACGGTCAAATGTTCCTGGTATCGATTATCTCCAAAAATCTATGAATTTTATAGGCTGCTAGCTACCAAATGGCTGAATGAACATATCATGCCCGCACACCATTATAAGCAGCATAAGAAGCCTACAAATAATCTGGAATAATCTCAAAATAAGTCTTTTTTGCGCATTTATGTGCACTGTGAAATAACTGTGCATTATTGATTGATGACTATTCTGTATTATTTGTATAGGCCTACTTTTGTAGGTTAAATTTTGTTAGAGCAAAATCTATACAACCGTTTGGCTGTTAGAAGCCTTTAAAGTTTATAGATTCTTGGAGATAATCGTTACCAGAGCTGGATCTTTAAATCATTTTAGTGGTGAGCCACCTTTCCACGAATAAGAGCACAGCATTTTATGAAATGCCGCGCTGTGATTGGCTGAAATTCGTCGCACCCCGATCTGGCTCACCACTAAAATGATTTAAAGATCCAGCTCAGAAACATTTTATTGTGAACTGCACTTGACCCTATAATATTATTACAATTTTCCAATCTAAATCACTATTTTGTCTATGCACTGTTAGTAGACCGGTAATTGCATGATATTGCCATAGTAAAGCATAAACCAAACTAAAACTACAAGAAATAAACTGACCTAATAAAACTCAGCTTTTTTGGGACGTGCATTCAAAATAACAAACTATGGAAATATATTTAAAACATATGTAGTGCACATAAAGAATCAGAATTTAATATAGAAAATAGGTTAAGTGTTATAAAATTAATATAGGCTATCATATTCCTATATGTACAAAGTGCATCCCCAATGATGTTTAACAAAATACAGTTTAATTTACAGCTCAATGTTCCTTCCCTCCCTTGGTAATCCTAGCACCTAGACTGGCATTTTAGAGGATTTGGCCTTATATCTCAAATATCTCAAAAAACCTAAATTATTGTTTTTGAAATACTTGTCATTTCCCAACATAAAAATTCGCGAAAATAAATATAGGCAAAGTAAACAGGACGAAAATTATTTGTTTAAATTTTGAAAAAATATCAAATTGAATTTTTGTAAAAGGCTATAATTGTCTAAAAGGAAGGTTAACCCCTTACAGTCGGGCCCCTTGCCGCACCTTAATCAGTCGGGGGGGGGGGGGGCGTTCAACGCCCCCCCCCTATTATCTCAGTTCCTATTAGAGCTAGAGGGCTAAAAATTTTTGTGCAAGTCTTCTGTGTTATGATGAATTTTGGTCCTTAAGTAAGTCAAAGTCAATTTTCGCTTCCTTCACCCTTTTATTTAACAACCTTTGTTTTTAGGTCCTTTTTTACCTAAAAATTTTAAACGGCTGTAATTTTTTTTATTTTTGAAGCTAGAAGAAATTTTTTTTTGCAGAAAATATTTATTTTTATGTAAATTTTATGTTTGAAATATCAAAACATAAATTTCAGCGGCCGCAGCTGTACTTGGCAGCTGCCAGCCGCCGCAGTCGGCGGTCGATGGGAAAACGGCGGCGGATCTTTATGAAATTTTAATACATTATGTAGACATGTAAGAAAAGCTTATGTTTAAAATTTGAAGTCTCTAAGTCAAAAATTGCGGCCACAGGAGCCTTTTAAAGATTTCTGGAGACCTGGAGAATCAGGACCTGCAGGATCATACCTGGAACCTGAAATTGACTTGAACACCTGTATTTAATATGAGGATGTACTACTAGAGGATATTTTAGTATTTTGGTAAGATAAAATGCTTTGTTTAAGTCAAAAAAATATTTTTGATCTTTACCTGGATGACCCTGCCAGGTTTGCTGGCATCCTGTGCCCGCCAGGATGGAGATATTCAAAAAATTCCAACTCTCAGTTATGTGTCATACCCAAACTTAAAAAGTCAAGCAGTTTGG
Organism: Acartia tonsa; assembly: GCF_053477335.1. NCBI lineage: Eukaryota > Metazoa > Arthropoda > Copepoda > Calanoida > Acartiidae > Acartia > Acartia tonsa. Next base: position 32,946,438 of record NC_137272.1, read on the forward strand.
GCTCTTTATCTTTCACACACAGAAAATGAGATAGAAAAAACCGGATTGGGGGGGCGTTCAACGCCCCCCCCCCCCCGACCGTTAAGGGTTAATGTTGACAAAAAAAAAACTTGAAAAATATTTTTGCCCACCAAGAAAATAGCCTAAAACCACCACAGGACCAATAGATAATGATATATTCCTTGAGTTGAATAGAACCCATTCGGTTTAGAGTTACTGAGATCTAAAGCTTTAGACAGAAGATATAAATATACAATGAAATTATTATTGTAGATTTTTATTGTTAAAAGTTGTTAAAGCTTTGCTTTCTTAATTATACTTATATCCCTGAAGTAGTAAATATGATAGGTAAAAAGGGAATATAAGTTGCTTTTATTATTTATTTGTATTGTTAACCTTGACATTGCAAGTTACAAGTATTTTCATCCATAATAATCATATAATGATTGTGTGTTATAGTTTTCTAATATACTAGCGGCTATAAGGTCTATTGGGGAAAGGGGAGGGAATTCAGGATTGATAATTTCAGCCATCAATCCTGAATAGGAATCAAGAAAATCTTGAAAACCTAAAGATCTAGGAATCGATCTAGCACCCCAATTACTAAACAAATCTTAATAAAGCTTGGTGAACATATTAGAATTTAAAATCAATTAATCCCTAAAAATTTCAGCCTTCTATCTTGAAAAGGAATTGAGAAAATCAATAAAACTTAAAAATCTAGGAATCGATCTAGCACCCCAAATAAAAGACAGATAGACAAATCAGTGTATAGATTAGATGGGCATATGTCATAGGAATCTTCCCTAAAAATTTCAGCTGTCTATCTTGAATAGGAGCCGATCACTTTTCCCCAATTCATTAATTACGGACAGACGGACGGACAGACGGACTGACATTCTGAATTATATAGTAGCTTCGCCGCTACTAATAAGGGTGACAACATCTATAAAAGCAAAGCTCTGAAACGGTGAGGGAGATAAAATTTTAGCATAAACCTCCCACCTTCTAAGAATATAGCCTAAAAATGTCCAGTCGTTTACGAGATCTTAAGCTTCATGTGTTCGTACGAACAAAAATCATTCTACTTGATGCGTGATAAATATAAAATCAGCAATGGAAGGTTAGGCTAAAGTCTACGTATGTAAATTGTGCTAAAAACATTTAATTTATGATTTTTTTTAAGCGAAGCTTTTCTATAATTGGGTTGGGCCATCCGTCCGTTACGGTTAGCTCTTTTCGTTAAAATAAACAGGTTAGAATTGTCCTATCGATTTTAAACTTTGCAGTTAGGTACAACTCTATAATTGTTACCAGAAAGTCCGCACGTCTATTTAAAACATGTTGATTTTTTACTTTTTTGACAACAAATTTTTCATCCGATTCATATGATTTTTACTACAAGCGTATAGCATCTCTATAATCAACTCGTAAAGATGTAAGTGCAGTTTTGCAACAAATTTGCATACAATTTTGTCAAGACTTATGCATTAATATTATTATGTTCTGACACCTACAAGCGTCAATGTTCGTTCGTACTTCCATTTCAGAGCGTCGCTACTTTTGGATATCCTTGTTTATTATCTTTCTCTTAATTCCTTATATGGTTTTTAAGTACGACGACATTCAATATTTTTTATTAAGATCAGATGCCGCGTAAGATTTTTATATTATACAAACACAGACAGAGGCTCTCAGAGAATATTTAAAATATTTTTGTATTTTCATTGAATTTAAGTGATTTAAATATTATGTTTTGTGCTTTAAAATATTTATCAATCGGTTTGAAAATAAAAAGAATACTTTAAATGTTGAATATTATGTGTTTTACTTAAAATATAAATTGTTTTTTTTATTTTCCGGTTTTTACAAAATAATTTATGAATCATTTGCTAGTAAAGATTTAATTAAAAATGTAACCAAAAGATAGAGTTGGATTCATTTAAAGAATGGATATTTGAAAAAATGAATACACCACCATATTAAGTATCGAAGCACTAAAAATTCGTGGATCACAATTAATTCGGTTATAAAATAGGTTTATCGATCATATATATGTCTATGGAATTAAGGACGAACGGCATACCAAGTTGTATTTTGCTCTTAGCAGGGTTTCGGATCCGCATTGATTGTATGCGGATCCGGATCCTCAAAATTTGGTCAGTGCGGATCCTACCGGATCCGGTTCCGGATCCTTGACAATAAAAATAAAATCACCAAATTTAAAAAAAAAAATTTATTCTTTAATTCGAAGTCAAAAATACTTTTAATTTTCAAGTCTGAACCTAAACCTTAAAGATTGGCTCTCATCAAGAGAATGTCTGAGATTTTATATAAATTTAGGTAGATTTTTCCATTTTTTCCGCATTTTTTGAGTCCAAGGATCCGGATCCGCATTTTTTTGCGGATCCGGATCCGGATTCTTGGACTCAAAAATATGCGGATCCGGATCCGAAACCCTGGCTCTTAGGAAGGGGATATCTTCACTAAAGCAGATTATCTTTAATATCAAGATAACGATTAGAGGGATAGACAAAGTGAATAATCAACTTAATATTTTTTTTTTCTAAATAGAACAAAAAAATGAGTGAATAATTAAATGGTTTGTAATTATGAAAGTGGACGAAAAAGTAGAACCAGAAAAAGAAGATGAATTTCTTAAATATTACAACCAATACAGACCAAAGTATAGGTAAGCCATGCATTGGGCCGGTTAGTTCTGTGTAACATTGATATTCATTATAAGATAGTTTTTGGTTACAAATTGTAAACTTACAACTAAACTTTTTGAGAATTTATTTGGATAATGGAAAGAAAAGGAATTAGCGGTTTTCGTCGTATTTTCACAGTAGCTTTTTCTAGGTTTTTTTTAGGTTAAATTAGGTAAATGTTAATGATTGCCCCGAAGGGTTAGAGCCCTCTGGAGTCTTCAGGGAATAGAACTAGGAGAAAAAGCTACTGTGAAAATAAGACTTCCCGCTGCATCGTTTTCCTCCCATAATCCAAGTATTTCGATGCTTATTTTAAGCTTAGTTTGGATAAAGTAAAGGTTAGGATATCGAGCCCGACAGCTTTAGAGTATTCAGAAGAGATAGGGTCCTGCAGGGTTATATCCTTAAGCAGGGGCTAGAAATAAGTTTCTTCAACTATTGTTTGAGTTTAAGCACCTAATACTAGTCATATAATATTGCCTTTTGACATCTCCAGCTCTTTTTACATTATACAGCCAGGGAGTAAGGGAGGGGACAATAGGCAATTAATTCTATTTAAGAGTTTTTGCTGAAAAGCAATGAAAACCAGATTTATTCAGAAGTTTTTACCAAGATTGTAAAGCGATCATGGTAGGTAATATAATTTAGAACAAAATTATTTCTAAGAAAAAAATCATTTACTTGAAAATTAAATTACTGATACATCACAAGGTAGTAAACATTCTGTAATTAATCACCAGAAAAATCGTGTTTAAAACTTTGTCAACCCTTCTCATATATTTTCAACTTCTACCTAAATTCAAGGGGTTCTTAAATTGTTTAATACATAAATATCACAGTAGAGTTTCTATATATGAAATGACATTTTCTTGGGAAAAAATATTTGTTTAAACCAGCCTGTCTGCTAGAAATTAAGTTTATTAATACTTGTCTACTTTTCAAAACTAACTCAGCTAGTTAGCGGGGCATTGATGCGCGAGTACCCAAAGTCAGCCAAAACCTGTTAAATTCGTGCAAATTCCCTTTAAGCCAGTACCCAAAGTCTGAGACTCTTAAAACTTGAATATTCGATCCATTGTCCCCTCCCTTACTCCCTGTTATACAGCAGTTGATAAATATAAAAATATGAAGTGTAGGTAACTGTTTATATAGCTCACCCTAGAAGTAGAAAAAGTTAAAATTTTTAAATGTGGAGAAGATTTGAACCTGCTGTATCTTCATGCTTGATCTTCAGTTGACGTTGTTATTATGTTTATATATGTATTCTTTTTAGTCAATATCGTGACCTAGACACAAGATCACTCAATTCAAGCTCAACGTTTGTCACCGCAAAGACCAGGAATCTATGAATACTAAATGATTTCACTCCTAAAAAGTACAACACAGTTATTTATCATTTATCAGGTTTTCATTTAACGGTAAGGATTTCCTTTAACATTTAATTATAATAAACTAGCGGCTAAGCCCTTAGAGGCCTCTAGGGGTACTTGAGGAAAAGGGGATAGGAGTTGGGCCTTCACTTAATTTTAGTATAAAAACCCTACATGAGAACACGAAGCTTCTCTAAAATTGAGAACTCAATCGTTTCAGTTGGTATAAAAATCTAAGGATACAGAAAAAATCGTACTACATTATATGATAGGATATAAAACATTATGCCTAGAGCTTATTTTATTTATAAAATATTTGAAGTATCTTTATTAGATCAAACAGTATAATGAACGGTTCCTCAAGTGCGCGTAGTGATTACGGCCAGTACACCAACGCGGCAAGACCGTACGGCTACCCCATCTCAAGGAAAAACTCTCTCATTTATTCAAGCCCACCAAAATAGTTGATATTTATGAGTCAATGTAATATACATGAAATTCATCAATCTGTAAAAAATAATGGCCTACAAAGTTGTATTATCACATTCTCTCATTGCATCCATTGGCTCATAGGTACATTTCGTCATTTTTATGACATATTTATTAGGTAGGTATGTTGTTCAAATTAAAAGATACCACAATCTTCAACTAAAAATTTCAATGTACATAAGGGTTAATTTTGTTGATTATGTTTTAGGGTATGCATCAAATTGACCAATGTTTTACCTCAATTTTCCTGATAAATTGAAGTCTCACAAAACACTTTTTTTTCTTTTATGAGTAACAGTGATCAATGGTTAAATTTACTATATAATTGAGCTTTCTGTGCAACACAGAAACGAGTATAATGCATCATATCGTGGCGGAGCTAGCAATATTAATGGTCAAGGGAACAAAAAGTTACTCATCAAAAGCAAGGTAACGGTTCATTGATATGTTTAATAGGGTGGGCCCATTTTCCCCTTTTTTTTAGATTTTACTGTTATCATAAGTTGTGGAAGTCATATATATGTATGATAAGCCCCATTCAAGTTTCAAAAGTGACTTCTTGGCTATAATGGCTGCCGGCGCGCGGGGAGAATAAAAAGTGCCCACCCCCTTATAAAACCAAAAATTTAAATTCCTTTAAACACAGGCATGTTGCATATCAAAATGACCGCATTGAAATGCTGATTACGAATCTGAAAACCGTTTTGAAAAATATTGCTCCTAGTTCGAATAAGATCTCATTAAGTACCTAAAACAGCTGATTTAGTCAAAATATTTCATTTTGGTAGGTTATTTGAAAATCATTTCAGACTAAATCAATATTTTTCTAAACGGTTTTCAGATCTGTAATCAGCATTTCAATACGGTCATTTTAATATGCAACATGCCTGTGTTTGAAGGAATTTCAATTTTTGGTTTTATAAGGGGGCGGGAACATTTTATACCCCCCGCGCGCCCGTTGTTTTTTGATTAAAAAACCTCTTTCAAGTTTAACAGGGTTTTATATTGGCCTAGTAACCCTTGCCAATGTCTACTAATGTGAAATTCCAAAATCGACCCACCCTAATGTTTAATCTAAAAAAGTGCGATTTTTCAAAGAAAAATGATATATTATGTGCAGTAAATGTATTATGGATATTTAAGTGTTTTCTTCTTCATATATTTCAAATTTTTTAGCTTTTATTTTTCATAAAACAAATTCTAGAAGTTCTATTGGTAGTTATGGTTTTTAGTCTGTATGTAAACAAAATGACATTAATCTTTTTTTCATTTAAGAAAGGCCGAGGGTTTCTTTAAAACTATTTTTTAAAAAATATTTTCTAGTCCTTTGTACGAGACCCGCGACTCTTAGATCTGCACAACACCTACAGGCGGGGAGTCGAACAGGACACGACAGCGGCTTACAGAAGAGCTGGCATGGAACAGGATTATCTCAGTCAATCCTCACAGCCGTCTAGCAGCCAAGGGTAACATTTTTCTACAAAATGTTATAAAAATAATAACTTAAAGTTGATTAGAAAACCTTCATTATCGTGCTGTGTATCAACTTTAATGGAATTTAAACATTATACTGGTAAATGTGCCTACGATAATTCTTGCTTGGAATAGATAACCCAACTAGTTCAATAGTTATTGATTTCTTAATTTTAGACAACAAAAAAAACCTTACTACTTTATTATAGGACATACTGTGTGTCCTTATTGGTGCTTACAATAATACACATTACACACATTTACTATTATTATTAAACTTTAAACTCATCTCAGGGGTGTATATTCTACATGGGATCCCCTGCTCAGGGGGGGGGAAAAAGATAAAAAATAAGTGGTTGGAGGGGAAAAAAATGAAAAAATTAAGAAAACTGAAAACATTTTTTCCATTTCCCCCCCTCCTTGGTGAAAAAAACTTTTAAAAATGTGTGGTAGGAGGGATAAAATAAATAAAATATAGAGTTTTAAAATATTTTACCATTTTCCCCCTACTTGGTGAGAAAAAAACTAGGGGGGGAAGAAAAATAAAAAAATTTGTAGCAGGGGAAAAAAAATAAATCTTGTGCAGAATATACACCCCTGACTCATCTTTATTTTTGTCCAGGTACCATTCTGATAGTAGATATGGCGGGGAGGATTCTTTAAGCCGGGATTCCGGTCATTCCAGCGCAGGAACTCCAGAATTGGCCAGAGATCTTCCTTTAGGAATTGCGAGGTAGGAATAAGTATATTTATATTTTATAGGTATGTATTTTTAAAAGTCATATCGTTTTTCTTCTCCCACTAAATAAAGGTGGGGGGTTTTAATTCAACCATCTCGTAATCAATGATTAAATGTCACTTAGAATTCGAATTTCGATCTGAAATTTTGCATGAATAATCCTTGGTAGGTCTATTTTCCCTAAATCGAACAAAAAGTTGGAAAAATAACGGCTAACGGCCTGCGGCTCAGCCGTTTTGCCATTTTTTGGCTATCTTAAGAGCAAATTAATATTACTTTTTGTCGCTCAAAAACCTTATCAAACGGTTCTAGCCAGATGCTGTTGGTACTAGAAATTTAAAAAATTGTTATTGCTAACATTTAACATGAATTAAACCAAAAATATGTTTTAAAATGTTGATTCCTACGTAATTAATGATGAATTTGCCCTGAAAATAGGCAAAAAACGGCTAAACGGCTGAGCCGCCAGCCGTTACTTTTCCAACTTTTTGTTCGATTTAGGGAAAAATTACATACCAAGGATTACTCATGAAAAATTCCAGATCGAAATTCGAATACTAAGAGCCATTTAATCATTGATTACGAGATGGTTGCATTACCTCCCCCCCCTCTTTTTTTTTACTGCTTTCTCGTCGTTTTATGGCCCTGGGAGTTGGGACCTTTAAATCATTGGTCTTCAAAAAGTGTGTGTGTATTTGTAACAACTTTTTTTTAAAGTGCCCTTTTGTCCTGTTATTTGACTAGATCCTTTGATATATCTCCACCAATTTTAATTTGATTTTTTTTTGCCAAAGGAGTAGAATTGATGTTTGTTTGTTTAAATACTAATCTTGTTTTTTTTATATAGGGTAAATTCATGTCCTTCTCCGAGCATGTACCAAGAAAATACGGGATACAACTTTGGTAGTTATGGACTCAGGGACAGGTAAATGGTGGTTGAATTGTTAGTAGTGAACCTCAGGGATCTTCAGGGATAAGACAATGGACAATAAATGTAAAAAATCCCCAATAATATTGAGTAAAATTACCCCTTCTTTAGATTAAAATTGGTTGGAAAGCCATCGATTGAGAGATCGTGATTGAAACTATGGGTACCATAATAATTTACTGTCCAATGTCCCCCTCCCCTCCTTACTTACAAATATACTCTATAGGTCTTAATTATACCTATTATGGTAACCGTAATGCAAGTAGAAGTTCAAGAGAAACACTTATTCTCCTAACCAGCGTTGCGGAGCCGTTTGATTTTGGTGCGGCTCCGCGGAGCCGTCTGTGATGATGGCGGCTTCGGCTCCAGCTCTGGCTCCGACCTAAAATCAAGAAAAGCTCGACATTTTTCCCCCATAAAAAATATTTTTTATTTTTGACTTTTGAAGGTTTTAAAAGTTCATTCTTTGATAAAAATGGACTTGAAAACTTAAAAAGGGCATTTGCACATGACAAAACAGAGTTACCAAATTATAATTTACAAAAAATCTCTTTATTTATCTAGTCCGGAGCCGTTTTTTAACGAAAATTACGGCTCCGGCTCCAGCATAATTTGGCGGCTCCACGGCTCCAGCTCCGCAACACTGCTTCTAACTATAAAAGGCAACTACCTAAATAAAAACCTTTTTTCGAACAGCTTTGGTAAGTCTTAACTGTGGAATGTAATAGGTATGTTTTGTATCTTTAGGATCCAATGCATCCAACTTTATTTTACTAAAAAAGCAAAGCATTTAACAAATTCGTGTACAGTTTACCTAGACTTTATTTATTCTGGTATAACTCATAAAATTCGAATTAATCACCTACCTAACAACCAGCGAACGCGCATAATTTTCACAACTTTTTCATCTGATCTTGTTTAGGTTTGGAAATAGTTTACAAAGACAACAGGCTCTAGATGAAACTCAGTCATTGTACAGTTCCTTCACCCGTTCCACTGCACAGCCATCTTTTACCACTAGGTACCTACGTTTTTTTTGTTGTTGTGAAGCTAATCTATTATTTATATTGTCTCTCTGTCCGTTATTCCGTAACTGTATGAGGGAAATGTGATTTTCGCTGCTTTTATTCAAGATAGATGGCTGTTCTTGTAAAGTTTTCTTGCAGTAATGTGCATTGGACCGTCGTTTTGTCCATCATGCTTAAAAAGAGAAATAAATACCTATGTTCTTTTGTATATTGTCAAATAATATCCAAATTTTCATCTCTCTATTAGATCGTGGACAGCCGAGCAACCTGCTTTAACCCCCGAAGACACGGTCAGTGTTGGAAGTCTAGATATGCATTTGCAGGTAATCATAGGGGGGCTATTCATGAAAGTGAATTCAATTGTAAAGGAAAGACATCAATATTAAAAGTAGAAGGGTATTTTATACAAAAAATATAAAAATAACAACTGTGTAGAACAGATGGATGTAGTACAAATGTTGCATTAGGCAGTACAATAATTTCTGGAATTTGACATTTTGTATCTTATTTTATAAATTTTAGTAATAAAAAAAGTTTTTTTTTTCACATAGTGTCATGGCTAAAATACAGCTAAGTATGTGAAAATTCTTACTTTAAAACCCTGAATATGTTTTATTCTTCTGTATTTTATATTATTGTTCATATTTAGAATTGGAATCATCAAATAAGCAATAGTAGGACTGCAAAACGAAAATTTGACTCCTTCAGGTGAGATCATATAATTGAGATTATTTTAGATTTAGAGAGAAAAATTATATTATCATTTTCAATTGCCTACCTAGTCTACCTATAGTTGGGGGGGGGGGGGGGCTTTCTCTTGGGAGGGTGGTTTTATCCTCCCCGCAAAATAGTTATAAACCTTTCTAGTACATATGAGAAGCTATTCTGTAAAGGAGAACCATTTCGGTTTAGCTGTTAGCGAGATCCTTTGGTACAAACAAACAGACAGACAGAAAACTTGAATCCTGTTACTTTATTATAAGGACACATGTTCCTGATTTCTTGATATTACCTATTCTTCTCGATTTTCCAACAACCTGTAATCTGACGATGTTCAAGCTTTTCCTCCAATAATTTTCATTCAATATACAAAGAGAGTAATTTTTGTTCAAAATGCGTTGGAGGGGGCGACATTAATTTATTACTAAATTTTCTATCCCTTAAGATCTCTTCAATTCTAAGCAGGGAGGGAGAGGACATTGTGCTGTATATTAGTCACAAAAGTTTCAACGTTTTCTTATTCGTTGGCTTATCAACTTTGGGGATTTTCATTGAATTTTGATTGGTTCAATAAGTTGAGTGTTCACACTCGTAGTAATCTACAGAAGAAGAAATTATGTGTATCATCATTGGGAATGTACATTAAACTGTTTATTTAGTGAGGAAGAAGATATAAGCCTGTCTGAGACCCAAACAACACCCAGAATTGAGCAACCTGCATTTAAACGGCCAAGATCACCCACATCAGAAGAGATGAACAAGGATGAGGTAAATCTAAAGATTATTCATTTTCAATATCGTTTTATAAGGAGGGAGGGGACATTAGACCTTAAATTCTTTTAGTTCCCAAAAGTTTTATAACAACGTTATCCAATTCGTTGGCTCAAAAAAATTGGGTACGTACTTTTATTGAATTTTGATTGGTTGATTCTAAACATGTACCTAGTGTTCAAACTTTAAAAAAAAAAATCAATCTTTAGAATCTGGTTCTTATTGAGCTCCAACTATTTCTATTCCAAGGTTGGAGTGTTGAAGCAGGCGGTGAAAGTAATTGTGAAGATGTTAGCTGTCCTCCTTCTGGTTTTATTCTTCCTTGTGTCAGCCATGTTTATCTTCTCCATAGGTATGTTGTCTTTCAGTTTTAATTTTAAAAAATGTATAGGTAGTACATTCCTATAATTTGAATTATTGGGGTATGTTTGTCTGCAGCTAAAGATCTCGAAAATGATTTGTCCTAATTTGTAATTCTTTTTAGGGTATGTTTATGTAAATGTTTAGATGGTTTTAGGCTATTTTTCTGACAAATACTTCCTACCCTAGAGGCTAGGGGCGCATCAGCTAGTAGAAGATATAAACTAACACTATAGCATAGCAAAGAATCTGACTTAGTAGCTTGAAATAACAGAAAAGTCTTAAATTTTTATGCTTATTTTTCGTAAAAAAGACAAAATTTTAATCTTTAGTTCGTGAGTTCCAATGTAACCAGCGGAATAATCTTCCTATCAACCTTAAACTCCTGAAGGAGAGCTTAAACAAGAATCTTTTTGGTCAGGTAACAAATATTTTAATAGTACAGCTACTCTATAACTCACTTTGTCTCTTCGACTGACGCTCTGTCCTCAACTTTATGAGAAATCAATGTGATTTTCTATTCGCTATTTTAGATAGACAGAAAAAAAGTTTTGTAAAGATACCTCTTACCAATTAGAATCTACTCTAGTAATGAAATAGATATAAACCTTACCAGGACATATGAGAAGCTAACCTGTAAGGGAGAACCATCTCGGTTAAGCAGTTAGCGAGATCCTTCGGTATAGACAGACAAACATCCTGTTACTGTATTATGTGGATTATGTTTTTTTCTAATTATCCTTCTATTATATTTAGCCCGTAGCACAGTTAGAAATCCTAGAAGCTGTGAAAGAATTCTCAAATCAAATTAAAACTAGTCAAGCAATCAAACCGCTTTTAGGTAAACTTTTTAAAACCGTTCAGTTCCATAATTAAGGATGATAAACAGAGAGGGAGGGGATATTGGACTGCAAATTACACTGGTACCCAAAGTTTTATAACTATAATATCTTGATCGTTGGCTCAAAAACCCATTGGTGCCAAACGATTTGTGCCCAAACATGATCTGCTTAACAATCCAAAATAACCTTATTCCTTTCAGTGCTGGTGTTAGTTGGATGGACAGGTACTGGCAAGACCTTGACCTCCAACCTGGTGGCCAGCAGCTTTCCTATACCAGGAAACACCCACAGGATAGCGGGTTCTAGTCTCAGCCATCCACATCCTCTTGTACAGGTAAAAATATCTTATTTTTTCAGTGGTGTATATTCTGCATGGGATCTCCTGCTAAGGTGGGGGGGGGGGGGGGGTAGGAATGAAAAATATTTGTGGACTTGGAAAAAAATGAAAGAATAATGAGTAAATTGAGCCATATTTGTATTTAAAGAAATAAAAAAGAAAACTTTAATTAATGCATTTAGGAGGAAGAGGGCTACTTCATTTATTTTTTCGTAGAGGAAAAAATTAATCTTGTGCAGAATATATTATACACCCATGTATTTCTTTATATTTGTATATATCTGTAAATTGAATTGAATATTTATGTATTTTTATACCTAGATAAAATATTTCTTTCATGTCAGTTTGGAAATCTAGTTTGGTTTATTTAAAAACTTTAATTAAATCTTGATTGGTTGGTTGAAACTAGCAAAGTGCGAACTATATTTATTAAAATATTAAACTACAAAAGGGGTAGTTTAGTTAATTATCATTTGGGAGTAAGATGATTGCTTATAGATTTTTCGTCCATTGTCTTATCCCTTTAGATAACTGAATACCTATTCTCTTGGTATTGTGTTTTTTTTATCCATACATTAAAGGGGGGGGGGCGTAATGACATTTATTCGTAATCCGTGAGCAAAATGGTCTTAAAATTTAGCTAGACCCTTCAAACTTGGTATATAAGCCTAGTCCTATAGGTATTACATCTAAATGGCAAAAAAATCCAAAATTTTTTATTTTAAGGTTAGGTTAGGTAAGAAAAACCCTGCGGAAATGGGGTTTTTAGGCTTTTTTTGGTCGATTTTGATGTGGAAACTTACCCTAAATTGTTTTTTTTTTAGGGTTTTAACTTAAATACACTGTATCTATTAATATGGACATTATTTAAGATGATTCAGCAAGTCGGGGACCGACCCCAGGGGGCTAGGTGGGTGGCCCGCAGGGGTTAAGTGCCTTTTTCCCAATACATATGTTGTGATACATCTAATTATAGGTTTTTTAGGTCAAGGAACTCAAATTCAGAGCTAAAATAAGCATTAGACTAATCTGAAGCTAGCCCCAGCGGGCTAGGTTGGTGGCCCGCAGGGGTTAAGTTCATTTTTTCCAATATATATCTTGTTATATATCAAAATATAGGTTTTTTAGGTCAAGAAACTCAAATTCTGAGCAAAAATTAACATTAGACTAACCTGAAGCTAAGCAAATTCAGAGCTAAAATAAGCATAAGTCTTACCTGAAGCTAACCCCCGCGGGCTAGGTAGATCTTCTGCAGGGCTTAAGTGCATTTTACCTAACCTAACCTAGAAACTTACTTATTTTATTGGTTTTTTCCTTGAATGAACTGTGTCTATGAATAAGGAAATTTTTTTAGATGATCCAGCAAGTTGGGGACCTCCTAGGGTCAGCCTCCTGTATGAAGAATCTTTTAAATGATGGCTTTAGGACTGAACACTGTGTATCTAAGTAAAACCTAGCCCGCCTGGGTCAGTCCCCGACTTGCTAGATCATCTTAAATAATGTTCTCATGAACAGTTTATTCAATTAAAAAAACTTCAAAAAAGTAAGATTTTAGGTTAGGTTTGGTAAAATGCATTTAAGCCTTGGAGGCAACCCACCTAGCCCGCAGGGGCTAGCTTCAGATTAGTCTGATTCAATTATTAGCTCTCAATTTGAATTTCTGGACCTAAAAAACCTATAATTTTATGTATGACAACACATACTTTTTAAAAATGCACTTAACCCCTGCGGGCCACCCACCTAGCCTGCTGGGGTCGGTCCCCAACTTGCTTGATCATCTTAAATAATGTTCTCATAAATAGACACAGTTTATTCCAGAAAAAACCCTAAAAAAAAAGTAAGGTTCCAGGTTAGGTTAGGTAAAATGCACTTAGGACTTGCAGGCAATCCACCCAGCCCGCCGGGGCTAGCTTCAGATTAGTCTGATCCTTTTATTAGCTGTAAATTTGAGTTTCTTGACCTAAAAAAACCTATAATTTGATGTATGATAACACATACTTTTTCTAAAAAAATGCATTTAACCCCTACGGGCCACCCACCTAGCCCGCTGGGGTCAGTCTTCGACTTGCTTGATCATCTGAAATAAGATCCACATGAATGGACAGTTTATTTGAGAAACAAAACCTAAAAAAATAATATTAAATGTAAGTTTTTAGGTTAGGTTAGGTAAAATGTACTTAAGCCCTGTTGGCAACCCACCAAGCCCGCTGGTGTTAGCTTCAGATTAGTCTAATGCTTATTTCAGCTCTGAATTTGAGTTCTTTGACCTAAAAAAAACCTATAATTGGTTGTATATCAACATATATATTTGGAAAATGCACTTAACCCCTGCAGGCCACCCACCTAGCCTGCTGGGGTTAGCTTCAGATTATTCTAATGCTTATTTTAGCTCTGAATTTGAGTTCTTGACCTTAAAAACTTATATTTTAATATATCACAAGATGTATTTTGGAAAATAATGCACTTAACCCCTGCAGGCCACCGACCTAGCCCGCTGGGGCTAACTTCAGATTATTCGGTCCTCGACTTGCTGGATCATTTTAAATAAAGTCCTCATTAATAGACACAGTTTATTCAAGAAAAAAACCTGTAAAAATATAAGTAAGTTTCTAGGTTAGGTTAGGTAAATGCTCTTAAGCCCTGCAGAAAACCAACCTAGCCCGGGGGGGTTAACTTCAGGTTAGTCTAATGGTAATTTTTGCTCAGAATTTAAGTTTCTTGACCTAAAAAACCTATATTTTGATATATAACAAGATATATATTGGAAAAAATGCACTTAACCCCCGCGGGCCACCAACCTAGCCCTCTGGGGTCGGTTCCCGACTTGCTGGATTATCTTAAATAAAGTCCTCATTAATAGACAAAGTTTATAAAAAAAAACATGTTAAAATATAAGTAAGTTTCTAGTTTAGGTTAGGTAAATGCTCTTAAGCCCTGCAGAAAACCAACCTAGCCCGGGGGGGTTAGCTTCAGGTTAGTCTTATGCTAATTTTCGCTTAGAATTTGAGTTTATTAACCTAAAAAACATATATTTTGATATATAACATGATATATATTGGAAAAAATGCACTTAACCCCTGCGGGCCACCAACCTAGCCCGCTGGGGCTAGCTTCAGATTAGTCTAATGCTTATTTTAGCTCTGAATTTGAGTTCCTTGACCTAAAAAACCTATAATTAGATGTATTACAACATATGTATTGGGAAAAAGGCATTTAACCCCTGCGGGCCACCCACCTAGCCCCCTGGGGTCGGTCCCCGACTTGCTGAATCATCTTAAATAATGTCCATATGAATAGATACAGTGTATTTAAGTTAAAATCCTAAGAAAAAACAATTTAAGTTAAGTGTCCACATCAAAATAGACCAAAAAAAGCCTAAAAACCCCATTTCCGCAGGGTTTTTCTTACCTAACCTAACCTTAAAATAAAAAATTTTAGATTTTTTTGCCATTTAGATGTAATACCTATAGGACTAGGCTTATATACCAAGTTTGAAGGGTCTAGCTAAATTTTAAGACCATTTTGCTCACGGATTACGAATAAATGTCATTACGCCCCCCCCCCTTATATTTTAACTGCTTTTCTTTTCAGGAGCTTTCTAGTATAATCTCCAGATCTTGTGGATACAATCTTGTCATAATAGGTAAGCAAATCAAAGTCAAATGTTATCTTTTTGATTGGGCTAGTACATAACATATATTAGAATGCTAGAAATGTAAAAAATATTACCGGCCGTTTCTTCTTGGGAGAAATAACTGGAAAGAAATTTTAGGAATTTTTTCTAATAAATTGAATAACTTATTGCACAAAACTTTTAAGCTATTCTGAGAATTGTTTTTATGAACTCAACAACTTTATTTCCCTTTACCATATACTATAAGATTTCAAAATTGCAAGGGGAAGAATGCTTTATCTTTGATTGTCACATCCCTGATGATGTTAATATTGTTTAGATGACATATCAGACAACCAAGCTGCTTATTCCAAGATTGAGAAGCTTGTCATATCATTACAAAGGTAAGATTTAAAAGAAAAATAGGACACCTGCCATTATTAGGTTAAGATTAGGAATTTAAGTTGATAACTGATGTCATCTATCTATCCATATAAATATCTATAATCTCGCTATCAATCTATCTTGTCATCTATCACTTCAATCTGCTGTATTCATCCATTATCTTTTCATTCATCAATCTACCTATTCATCTGTCTATCCATCTATCTAAATATCTATCTATCCATCAATCTATCTATTTAACTTATTATCTGTTTATCCATCTATCTATCTATTTATCTTATCTGTTTATCCATCTATCTATCTATTTATCTTATATGTTCATCCATCTATCTATATATTTATCTTATTATCTGTTTATCCATCTATCTATCTATTTA
Source organism: Acartia tonsa (assembly GCF_053477335.1). Classification (NCBI taxonomy): domain Eukaryota; kingdom Metazoa; phylum Arthropoda; class Copepoda; order Calanoida; family Acartiidae; genus Acartia; species Acartia tonsa. Next base: position 32,962,601 of record NC_137272.1, read on the forward strand.
TCTTATCTGTTTATCATCCATCTATCTATTTATCTTATTATCTGTTTATCCATCCATCTATCTATCTATTTATCTTATTATATATTCATTATTAATTGTGTCAATCTATCTATGTTTGCTAGCATAATCTATCTCTCTATCCAAGGTCTAAATGTTAATCTTTTAGTGATGAAGAAACTCGTGGTAATGGAACCCTGGTTGTTATATCTACCAGCCAAGGTGGAAATCTAGTCAATAGATACATCATGGAACAAATACAGGATATTAAAGTAAACATTCAAATGACTCTTTTTCAAGCTACTAGGGGCACTTGAGGTGAATTGGGGGCGGGTTATGTCGACATCCCCCTTCCCCCAATTTCAAGTTTTAAAAAGAAAAGATAAAGATAATTTTTTGGCATTATCCTCTTTTTTACTAATTTTTTAAATTTTGCCTATATACTAAACAGAGGTTCATTCAAGAATATCTAAAAAAATTTGGCCAAAAGTGTAGCTTTTTTTGACCTATGTGTTTACTTTAAAATGATAAGCAGAACGGTCACCGTGACGGTCAATTGACCGCGGGCAATGGTATCCTGTCAGTTATTAAATCGGTCACCGGGAATGCAATAAGAGATCATTTGGACAGCCAAAATTTTGATCTACCCTTGGTTTCTTTCTTTAAGGGTAAGTTAGTATAATTTTACTGAACTAATATGTTAACCTGGATAACCGCTAGAGGACGGGATACACCCCAAGAACGAAATCTTGCTAATGAAGTGCATGAGTATCCAAACGTCCTCTACAGACAACCAACCCTTTTATTGCACGACTTTTGTCTGGAAGTTTGTGATTTATGAAACAATATGTCAGGAGAGCAGGTACTTTTTTATTAGTGCTTGTTTGTTATGCATAAGGTAGCTAACTATTTTACTTTGGTTATTTTCTAAACCTAAAAACTCCTAACCAATCTGTTGTAAATATATATATAAAGAAATAGGTTGTATATCTGTATATTAAGATCTCGTTAATCGCTGGAACGAAATGGTTCTCATTTACTTTTTAAAAATTTATAGGTTCTGTTAAGACTCATAATTATTTTGTGGAAGGATATCTTTACCCTACCAAGAAAAAATCTTCACCAAATAATATTTTACCTACCTAAAAAACTAAAATTGAAAGTGTTTTATATTTTAGAATATGGAGTTGATCATAAAATAATTCCTTTCCTACCATTAACAAGAGATGCAGTCAGATCCTGTATTCAAACTGAAGTCAGGTTGGTATTAGAACAGCGATATGTTATCTATCAATTACCACATACGAGCGAGGCTGCTATCAATTAAACTTTAAGGTTGAAGAACCCTGGATAACTAAAGGGGAGCCAAATATCTCCTTTTCTGTCCAAAGACCCGGAGTATTAGGTTAAGTAATACCCATCAGACAAACAACTCTTGATTGCACGACCTTTGTCTGGAAGTCCTTAATTCATGGTAGTGAGTTTGGCCTGCTTTTGGACCAAGGCATTATTGGTTGAAAAGTTCAAACTCTTAGAATCAAACCATTAAAAATTCTATAAAAGTACCCAGAATTTTAGGCCAAAAAATGAGAGAGTGTGTGGGTACCAGTGTAATTTACAGTCCAATGTATTCTGTTCTTTTTGTCCAACTGTATCTTTTACAGTCAAATTTATCCTGTTCTTTTTGTCCAACTGTATCTTTTACAGTCCAATGTATCCTGTTCGTTTTGTCCAACTGTATCTTTTCTAGGGAAACTGGAGTAACATTGAACAGTCAGGATGTTGTGAATATAATGAATCAAGTTCCTTTCTTCAGTCAACATCTCCCTGTCTTCTCCAAAATTGGTAAGTTTCTATGGTTGCATTGCAGGGATAGTACAAGAATAATCATGAAATCTTTTAGTTCTCTATTTTTTCTTGTAAAGAGAGAGGGAGGGCGGATGTGAAACTTTTTGAAACTAAAACTAAAAGTCAAAAAGGAAATCAACTTAAAAAGAGTTACAGCACTGAAATTTGGCATAGTAGTTGCTTTATAAAGGTAAAATATGGAATTGTGAAGAAACGGCGGAAAAACCTCTGCTCTCGCTCATAACAACCAATACCCGCCAAAATTTTGTTTTGCCGTTTTTTGCCAAATTAAACATTTTTGAATACGAGACAAACTTTTTTTTCCATAAAAATTTCCCTTGCGGTTTGACTTGTCACTTTTAATGTTCTTTAAATAGTGACATGTTTGAAATCCACATTGTTTGTCCGTCTGTCATTATAGCTATTGAAATTGGATCATGGAAAGAAAACAAAGTCATTCCTAATTAGGACAGAAGTCACTGGATATTGGTCTAAGGAAGGCTACTTATGTCCTTCATCTAACAAAATCTATCTTAAGGGAGGTGACTTATGTCCTTTGTCTGACAAATTCTTACATTAGGAAGGCTGCTTATGTCCTTCAAGTTGCAAAACTTAGCTTTTCTGTCCTTCACATAGCAAAACCTCACAAAACATAGCATTTCTGTCATTCACATAGCAAATTCTTGCAAAACATAGCAAATTCTTGCAAAACATAGCATTTATGTCCTTCACATAGCAAATTCTTGCAAAACATAGCATTTATGTCCTTCACATAGCAAATTCTTGCAAAACATAGCAAATTCTTGCAAAACATAGCAAATTCTTGCAAAACATAGCAAATTCTTGCAAAACATAGCAAATTCTTGCAAAACATAGCAAATTCTTGCAAAACATAGCAAATTCTTGCAAAACATAGCAAATTCTTGCAAAACAGCAAATTCTTGCAAAACATAGCATTTATGTCCTTAACATAGCAAATTCTTGCAAAACATAGCAAATTCTTGCAAAACATAGCATTTATGTCCTTCACATAGCAAATTCTTGCAAAACATAGCAAATTCTTGCAAAACATAGCAAATTCTTGCAAAACATAGCAAATTCTTGCAAAACATAGCAAATTCTTGCAAAACATAGCAAATTCTTGCAAAACATAGCAAATTCTTGCAAAACATAGCAAATTCTTGCAAAACATAGCAAATTCTTGCAAAACATAGCATTTATGTCCTTAACATAGCAAATTCTTGCAAAACATAGCAAATTCTTGCAAAACATAGCATTTATGTCCTTCACATAGCAAATTCTTGCAAAACATAGCAAATTCTTGCAAAACATAGCAAATTCTTGCAAATCATAGCATTTATGTCCTTCACATAGCAAATTCTTGCAAATCATAGCATTTATGTCCTTCACATAGCAAATTCTTGCAAAATATAGCAAATTCTTGCAAAACATAGCAAATTCTTGCAAAACATAGCAAATTCTTGCAAAACATAGCAAATTCTTGCAAAACATAGCAAATTCTTGCAAAACATAGCATTTCTGTCCTTCACATAGCAAATTCTTGCAAAACATAGCAAATTCTTGGAAAACTTAGCATTTCTGTCCTTATCATAGCATTTTGGTCCTTCACATAGCAAAATCTCACAAAACATAGGTTTTTCTGACCTTTTTCTACCAGGAGATCAGAACTAAATCAGAACACACATAACAAGAGTTTTTACATAATACATTAAGATTATCAATTATGCATTTAACTCTGCATAAATTATGATAATTCATTATTATTACCCCTCCCCCCTCCCCCTATTTAAAATTTACCCCTGCATAAATTATGATAATTTATGCTGAGTTAAATGTACTGTTTGAACTTCTATCTAACAGGATATGAGAACTTAATCAAAACACACACATAACAAGAGTGTTTACATAGTACATTCAGATTAACAATTATTCAATTGGCCCCTTTTCAGTCCATCATATGACATGGGAAGGAGGTTGAGGAGCATTTTATGCAGCCTAAATTCCACTATGCTATGCCACTTTTCCTAAAAGGCGTCATAGCTGGCCTCTTTTGTGTCCATCATATGACATGGGAGGTGGTGCCATGTAGGAAAAGTGGCATTGCATTCTTGGGAATTTAGACTGCATAAAATTCTCCTCAACCTCCTTCCCATGTCATATGATGGACTGAACAGGGGCCAGCTATGACGCCTTTTAGGCCCTAAAATGCAATGCCACTTTTCCTACATGGCACCATAGCTGGCCTCTTTTGTGTCACAACCTCCCAGTTCTCATATCCTGTTAGATAGAAGTTCAAACAGTACATTTAACTCAGCATAAATTATCATAATTTATGCAGGGGTAAATTTTAAATAGGAGGGGGGGAAGGGGTAATAATAATGAATTATCATAATTTATGCAGAGTTAAATGCATAATTGATAATCTTAATGTATTATGTAAAAACTCTTGTTATGTGTGTTCTGATTTAGTTCTGAGCTGGATCTTTAAATAGGTTTATAGGTGATTTAAACCGGGGCGATTCATTTGGCGCACCATCAAATTATTAATATCAATCTTTAAATCGAATTTGCATGGGCGATTTAGATCGGGCAGTGGCGCGGGCCCGGCGCGGCAATGACACTCACCGAGTTTAAATCGGGGTGATATATTTAATAAATAAATATTTTTTTTTAATTACTTTAATATTTTATTCCAAACTATCGTGAAAACATTTTTATAGTTATTTTTAAAATAAATTATATATTAATGTTTCATATAAAATGCCATACTGACACGGCATTTATATGAAAATGCCTTACTGACACGGCTTATGTAATAAAATTGTACTGGCACGGATCGATATTTTAGTGAGTGCGCAAGCGATTTAACAATACCGCGCCGAAAATCTTTTAAAAATCAATGTTTTATAAGTGCGCCGTGGCTCACCATCAGCGCGCCTACGGTTCACCTCTGAATCGCCCCGATTCAGCGCACTATAAAAACAATTTAAAGATCGAGCTCTGATCTCCTGGTAGAAAAAGGTCAGAAAAACCAATGTTTTGTGAGATTTTGCTATGTGAAGGACCAAAATGCTATGTTAAGGACAGAAATGCTAAGTTTTCCAAGAATTTGCTATGTGAAGGACAGAAATGCTATGTTTTGCAAGAATTTGCTATGTTTTGCAAGCTATGTTTTGCAAGAATTTGCTATGTGAAGGACATAAATGCTATGTTTTGCAAGAATTTGCTATGTTTTGCAAGAATTTGCTATGTTTTGCAAGAATTTGCTATGTGAAGGACAAAAATGCTATGTTTTGCAAGAATTTGCTATGTTTTGCAAGAATTTGCTATGTTTTGCAAGAATTTGCTATGTTTTGCAAGAATTTGCTATGTGAAGGACATAAATGCTATGTTTTGCAAGAATTTGCTATGTTTTGCAAGAATTTGCTATGTGAAGGACATAAATGCTATGTTTTGCAAGAATTTGCTATGTGAAGGACATAAATGCTATGTTTTGCAAGAATTTGCTATGTGAAGGACATATAAACTATTTTATGCAAGATTTTGCTATGTGAAGGACCAAAAAGCTAGGTTTTGTGTGGTGAAGGGAGGCTACTTATGTCCTTCATCTTGCAAAATCTTTGTTAAGGGAGACAAGTTATGCCCTTCATCTAACAAATTCTCACATAAGGGAAGCTACTTATGTCCTTCCTAGGAAGGTGACTTCTGTCCTAATTAAGGAATGACTTTGTTTTCTTTCCATGATCCTTGAAATTTAATCTGCTTCTATTTGAGATACATAATTCTTATCAAATGTAACTATAAAAAATAACAACCAGGATTCGAGCCTATTAAAATCAACAAATATTTTTATTTCAAATTTATATGTGTAAGATTTTAATAGTTTCAAATATTTAGGTTGTAAAAAGATCTCAGCCAAAGTGATGTTAGCTGCTAGAACCAAAGAAAATGCAAGTAATAGCGAACTATAAACAAAAAATATCATTATCGAAACTCATCACAGGGCCGGGAAAATTAAAAGATAACAAAGATAATAATTTCCAGAAGTAGCGAAGCTTATTGATTTACCTACCTAATGATGATAGGCAAAATGACCATTTCTGTAGATTAAAATTATTGGTTGAAAAGAATGTACAATGCAAGTTTAAACCAACCAATCAATAAAAGATTTTCTTTTAAGCCAACAATTAAAAGGAATTTGTTTATCAGACACTAGGTTCCAGTTTAATTTACATATCTATGCCCTCTTCCTCTTTGGTAAAAATGCGCTATTTTCTTTTAGCTAGCTGTCTGATGCTTTATACCCTTAGAAACCAACTGACAGTTCCACCGAAAGAAAGACTTGTAGAGTAACTACGCTACTGTTTTCTTTCTGAAATCAATAACATCCTAAATTACCTTTAGGTAGGTAGGTATTTTATTACCTTAGAATAGTTTTTCTTGTTAGGTACATATTATACAGTATGATTTATAATGTAAAGCACAATTTTTTAAAATCTTTTGAAACTGTCACTTAATTAATATACTTTTGGACCTTATTAAAATTATAATTGATATACTGTAGTTTAAAAAGATATGAATCTATTATATTTATTTTTTTAATATCTATATTTAAATTGAATGTAACGTATTTATTATTAATGTTTCACTTATATGTATTATCTTTAACTCTCTTTATGTAATTTTTTTGTCTATTTATTATAGTTGTTCTATATAGATATTTACTTTATAACAGTTGCCATATTAACTTTAAATTAGATGTCATATTTTATTTATTTACAAGTGAGGCAAAATAATCTTTCTGAATGTTGTGATATACGGTTAAATAGGATGTCCCATTTTTTACACTATTTGTATTAGCCTGGCTTAGATTTTATTATTGTTTTACAGGAGTGTATAATTTTAAAATTGACCCGGCTCTGGGATCGAGGGGGGTAAAAAAAATAAAAAATAAGTGGTTGGAGGGGAAAAAAATGTAAAAATTAAAAAAACTGAAAACATTTATTCCATTCCTTCCCCCCCCCCCTCCTTGGTGAAAAAAAAACTAAAAAATCTGTGGTAGGAGGGATAAAATAAATAAAATATAGAGTTCTTTAAATATTTTTCCATTTTCCCTCCTACTTGGTGAGAAAAAAGTAGGGGGGAAAAAAATTTTTGTAGCTGGGGAAAAAAAATAAATCTTGTGCAGAATATACACCACTGTTGTTTTACCAATTTGATCGAACCTAATTTATTTCTAACATGTGTAAAATGGGACACCCTAGTTAATACGCTCAAATATGCAGTGTCAAAAAAAGTAATGTTTGAAAGAAAAAAAAAGTCGTCCAATTAAAGTTTGGAAAATCTACGATTTTAGTTACAATTCTGAAATACCTATAAATATTTCTATTCGTAGCTCAGCAATAAGAAGAAACATTACACTAGTCATCAAAGTTTTGTAATAACGCTTTCTTATTTGTTGGCTCAACAACTTTGGGGACTTTAACGAATTTGTATTGGTTAGTTCATTAAGTTGGGTGTTAAAACGTTTTAACTACTAATTTTAATCTACTGGATGGGGTAAATTTGTTTATCATAATCATTATTTTGTCGGCCTTAGTCTTATCCCTTTAGATCCCTGGTTGATTATAATGTAGCAGCGCGACTACAGAGACTATATATGTGATGAATGTATTGTTAAGATCTCAATGTCTGTGTTCTACCAATATTTAGTTTTTTGAAAAGGAGGGTCATTTTGTTTTGCGTAATTCCGTAAAGTTGGGTATTGGGTTGTAGTCAAATGCTCTTCTGAATTATGGACCATTTCATATAAATACATTGGGATAAGTTATTAATTAAGAATAGTTGACTTGATAATTGCATTTTACGGTAACACACAACTTTACGGAAAATACGCGAAAAAAATGACCCTCTTGTTTGTTGGTTGTGTCAAATATAGCTGTCAACTTTTTTGTGTGTCAAAATATTATTACTGTACCTACACATATTATTTATTTGTATGCCTTTAGATATTTAGTTATTTAATAGATTTATTTAATTTAAAATGTCTTAAACCATATCAATTTAATATTAACCAAAAATGCTCAAATCTTTATATAGGACAGAAAAGATTTTTTAAGATTCATATACCAGAACTAATAAGACCCAATCTACTTAATAAAGTACATATTTTTGTTTGGTGATATGCAAAAAAAAGGATATAACGTCTAAAAATAAGAAATTTTAGCCTCAAAAGTGTCAAAGAGTAAGAATTTTAATAAATAAAACTTGTTCTTGCTCAATAAGATGCAATTTATCTATTTTGTCTTTGACTGGAGGCAATATTGTTTTTTAGGTGCTTTATTCTTTTCTGTTTTTATGCAACTCATCTTTTTAGCTTTAACCACATTTTCATATTTACGATTATAACTCATCCCAAGACAATGGCATTTAATTACCTTTATGTGATATTTTGGCAGGGGCAGGGATATTAGTTCTGAAGATAAAATAGCTTAAAACTAACCTATGTCAAAATCCATAGGTAGTAGTTCTAAATATTTATTTGATTTTCAGGATTTATTTTCATGTCCTTGCACTTATATTTATGAAATCAATCCTATTATTGTTTATGAAAAATACTCTTTGTATTTATTATTTATGTAAAACTTATAACTATATCAACATCTATGTTCAATTTTAAATGTAATTGTCACCGTTATTTTTAGATTTTAATGTTTGAAAAATGAGCTGAAGTGAAAAAGATTTAAGATGATGTTTAAAGTTTTTCTTAGGTAAGTGTGGACATCTTTTAAAATAGAGGTATTTGTTAGGGAGGGTGGGGACAATGGATTGCAAGTCATGCTGGTACCCAAAGTTTTATAAAACTAACATTGCCCATATCTTACTTTTTAATCAATTATTTTTTTGTCTAAAAGGGGTATTCTTGTTTATCATCATTTGGGATGCATTAACTTTTGTACATCATCCTAGATTGTACCACTCAATCAAGATTTAATACAAGTCAAAAAAGCTTTTAAATGATTACTTACATGTTCTTAATGATTTGGATCATAGAAAGAAAACGAAGTTGCTGGTTTTATCGTATTTTCACAGTTGCTTTTGAAGGGTTATTTTAGGTTAGGTAAGGTTAAGTAAATGCTAATGATTGCCACGCAGGGTTAGAAAATATGCCCCGCAGGCTAGAAATAGGAGAAAGGCTACTGTGAAAAAACGACAAAACCGGCAACTTCGTTTTCTTTCCATGATCCAATGATTTTTTATTTAACTAATAATAGAGTTGTAATTTTCAGTGTGTTACTTGCACTCTCAGCTGCAGAGAGGCTGAACCAATCCATCTATAGAAGTTTCAGCAATATCAAAGCTTGCTTTAGACGCTTGAATGGTACTAATGTAAGTAATAACTCATTTTGTAGTAGTACAGCTATCCAATCTAGGATTTGTTTTTCCATTTGTCATTAAAAGTACCTTTAGGTAGTAGCTAAGTGCAAATGACAGGTGTCCCAACTATTTAACAAGAACGAGCATCACGCTTATCTTTACCTTGAAACAAATAATGAACCTTGGAATCTTACACATAAATAGATTTAAGCCCAGAATCTGTTTTAAACTGTCTGTAAGATAAAGGCCTCATAAGAACAGTAATACGGTTTTCATGAAACCTAATTTTTGCCTGTAAAAGTTTTGCAGTAAGATAATCGATTCAAGCAATATTTTTCCGTTAATCACAGTACCAAAAGTTTTTATCCTGTTCTTATTTTATTTTCAGGAGTTTGGTTGCACATCCGATTTCAGTGGTAATGTTGGGGTGCTGCAATATATTGACTCTCAGGAACATATCTTTACATTATTTAAAGGGATAGTTCTACGAAGTGTATTTAAAGGTACTTAGAGTAGTGAACTTTTATATGTCTTAGTAGAATATATTAGGCATTGGATAGATATGATTATATGTTAAAGAATTTTTAACATTGACCAGGCCCAACTTTTTTTATTTGACAATATCTAAAAAAAGTTAAAGTGATTTGCCACATAAATTACATGAGAATGGTCTATTTTTTCCAAATATGTATAGCCAAAACACCAATATCAGAGAATCTTTTTCCACATATTTCACAAGAGTTATAAAAAAATTGAACATATTCTACTAAGACATATAAAAAGATCACTACTCTAAGTACTATACTAAATATTTTATTGGTCATTCTTTGTTGTTATGTGTATTTTGTTGTATAAAAAGTTTGAAGTTCTATTAACTAGTAAATGCTATCTAAAGTTGTATTTATGACAAAAAAGTTTTTGCCATATATAACATGCAACGAAGTTAAAAATAAAAATGAAAACTCATTTTTTAAGGAAAATCCCTGGTCAAATCTTTTAATTTTAATCAATAACTTTATATTATGCACTACTACGTAATTTAAAAAAGAAAAAACTTACAGTTCACTATTTTTTTTAAAATGCACTTCGTGAAACTATCCCTTTCCCGGGCAGGTTTTTTATGAATTTTAAGGAATGGAAGGCCAACCCACGCATGAGATAATGTCTCTAGAAATTTAAGTCCCCCTAAAATGTTTTTAAAATGGCATATAAATCATATAAACAACCCCTTAAATAGTGGATGTAAATATTCATTCCATTGCAAAAAACGCGATATTGGGTTTGTTTAAATATCCATTTATTTGGCATTTTTCAAGAATGTCAAGCGTGGGAAAATTTTTCGAGTGTGGGAACCATTTAATTTGATTTAAATGGTACATATGATTTTCATTTAAATTCATTTTTTGGGACCGTGAGAAAATTTTTTTAACGTGAGAACCATTTAATTTTCATTGAATTTCATTTTTTGGAAGTGTGGGAAAAAATGGGAGAAAAAATATGTTTTAGTATAAAGAAATGTTCTATCAGTTTCAAACCTTTTTCATTCTATAGATCATACTGACTTTGGAAAAACTGTCAGACCGATTTTTGAAATTCAATCTGTGAAAAAAGATATTCAAGTTTAAATTTTTTGTTTTGAAAATATTATTTTACATGTATTGACGCCATCTTGGATTATGATAATTTTTTTTGTTAGAAGATTTTTTTTCTAAAATATTTTTAAAAAATTAACTTTTTACAATAAAAAAATCATTGAACTTAAATTGACCAATAATACAAAGATTTTTTCTCTTTGATTTGGAAGATTTTTAATGATTTTTATTTTTAATGTCAAATAAAAACACAACAGTGAAAAAAATGAAAATTAAATGAAAAAACGTTTTATGATTTTATTCAAGAAATTATTTGCTAACATCACCTTTTTGTTGCAATAGAATGTTATTTAAGCAAACAAAATTTAGCATAAATGGATATTTAAATCCCAAGGTATTAAATGATCGAGCGTTAGCTCATCATTTAATACCTTGGGATTTAAATATCCATTTATGCTAAATTTTGTTTGCTTAAATAACTCATTTATTTCCCGGGTATGATCATTTATATCCCGGGTATCATTTTTAGAAGATTTTTAATTTTTTTTGGAAGATTTTAGAATTTTTATTAATTACTAAAAGAAAGAAAATAATCTCCTTTTTTCATATTTATAATATTTTTTGAAAAGAACACTTATTTTCAATATATATAATTTAGCATAAAAATGAGTTTTTGTTTAAATGAGAATGATATTCCTGTCCAGTTTTTTGTTTAGGAATGAATATTTTTTACCCTCGTGAATAAATGATGACCTATCGGTCCATAGTTTTTGAATGTGTCAAAGGATGTATGTGGGTCTGTTTAAATGAAATTATGCGTTATTGGCCATCTTTATAGATTATTGGAGAAATATTTTAGTTTTCCACAATGTTAAATGATGTATTGTGTATAGGATGTTTCTAGTATACAAAACAAAGATCACGCACCCTACGTAGTTCTACTTAGCCCTGAGGTTTTTAGGTACGAATTTTTATTTTCCAGTATCCCTTCGAATTCGATTTATATTCGGTGGATTAAAACTGGTTCTCAGCCACACTGAAAAATGATGTATAGCATCGTATTATATCCAGTGTTCTACGAAAATAAAAATGTAAAAACTTGTTTTAATCTTAAAATTGTACATTTTTATATCCACGGAAAGCTGTTAATAATACGATGCGAAAAATAACTAGGTATTATCCACTAAGAACTTTTTTTGCTACTCTAATATCTGGTTATCCGGTACTATAAATCAGCCGGATATCCGGTATCCGGCCTAACCCTAATAAAAATTATACCTTTTTTAGTGGCAGTATGTTGGAGAAATTGAAGGATTCTGGAAATGTGAATGGAGTTATTCTACCTGGCATCAAGGAAGGAAAATGGAAGGTAGGAAATGTACAAATGAAATTGATATGCACTAACCATGTAAAGTGCTTTTATGTATTTATGGTAGGATAAGTGAGAACTGAGAAGGCCGAATAAAATAAATATGCAAATAATGAGGCTTAATACAACCTCTCTTGTTGTGTGGCCATAAATTTCTACACTTCATCTCATGGGTGTATATTTTTGAAATTGACCCTGCTGAGGGGGGAGGGGGTAAAAAAAAATATGTGGTTGGGGCGAAAAAAATGTGAAAGTTAAGTGGACTGAAAGCCTTTTTTCTATTTTTCTCCCCTCTTTGGTGAAAAAAAACTAAAAAATTATATGTGGAAGGGGGCATAATATGAATAGGTAAAATAAAGAGTTCTGAAAATATTTTTCCATTTTATCCCCTTCTTTGCTGGAAAAAACTAGTAGGGAAAAAATTAAAAATTTGCAGCAGGGGAAAAAAAAGTAATCTTTTGCAGAATATAATTATACATCCCTGCTTCATCTTTAGAAGATGCATATTGCATGTAATGTCATAAGTGTACAATTTTAAATTGTTTCACTTTTAAGATGAATAAAGGCATACCTATTGTTTAGAATAGGAAAATAAATACTGGGTTAGCATATTTAAGTTCAAATTCATTTCGTGAAACTATCCTTTTAAAATGAGTATTTCATTTAAGTGATTATTTTTGATAATATTTCAGAACAAGATTCCAAGTGCTCAGTCAGACGATGTACCTTGTCCCAATCAAGGCTCCAGTATCTATCCTGATTCAGCGGATCAATGTGGCAGCACCAGTAGTCCTTGGAATCCAGGTATGTTTATTATCATATTTATTAGTAGTGAAGTTACTCTATAATTCACATTTGTCTGTCCATCCGTCTGTGTGTAAAACTGTGATGGGAATTTAATTTTCTCGACTACAATTTTATATAGACTTCTGATATTTTTGTGAAGATACCCCTTACTAGAAAGCATCCAATATACCAATTTTATTTGATATTTATATATTACTTAGGTACTTACCTAACTATCTTTAAAAGTGTTTATTTTATCTACTTTTTTTATGAATTTTGATATTACCTCTTTAGCTGGAGAGAATATTCTATGGAGAAATTGGGACTTTCCCATATTTCTAATCAATGATGGAAATACTACCCAAGATCTGTTTGACTGCTATGAAGAATTTAACAGGTATAAGCAGGAATGGAGCTGGGGAATTCGACTGTTAAATACACTAGTCTCCAAGGTTTCCTAATAACGTTGCCTTATTCATTGGCTTAACAACTTTGGGGACTTTCAATGAATTTTGATTGGTTTGTTTATGAAGTTTTTAATTGTCCAAACATTACAACCACCAATTGTAGTCTACAATTGTGAATTATCATTTGGGATGTACATCAATTTATCGGACATTGTTTTATAACTTGAGAGCCCTGGGTATAAATCATGTTAATGACTACGACTGTTTTCGTAAATGGCATCTAGTCGATTTTTTACATGTTTGGGGTTGAATTTTTAGGGAGTATTTTGTTTTCCTATACGGCCTGTAGGGTCAATACCTGCAATACCCCAACCCTGAGGGGCTACACAATACCCAATATAACCTAAACTAAAGTAATAAGATAAAAAAAACGAAAATATTACTCTCCTTGTTTTAATTATTTTTTCAAAATTAGAGTAGGGGTTCTGTTCCAGAATAGACTCTTTAAAGGAGACCACCCTAAAATATTTTCTACTTTTTAATATTTTCAGACATAACCTTTATTTATTCTTTTAGTGGCACTGAACCAAACTGGCCGTTGTGTTCTGTAGAGCTGAAATCCCCCATGTATGCTGCTAAAGATTCGGAGACATGTTTCCGTCGTTCCAATATTGTGGTCACCCTGACCCCACAGGATTACTGTGAACCATTGAGTGACTATAACCTCTACTATTTCCAATCCCCGAGAAATAGAACTAAGGCGGATGGCAGTAAAATTGCACAAAAGTAAGTTATCTAATTTATACTCATGGAGGGAGGGGACGGTTGACTTTAATTATTTCACTGTTACTCAAAGTTTTATTTTAACGTTATCTTTTTGTGTTAGCTCATAAACTTTGGACACTCTTAATAAGATTTTCTTGGTTGATTTAAAAAATTAAAACTGTAATGACCAATATTTTTAGCTCTTAATTTTTATTCATCATGATTGGGGATATTGTAAATCCGTTAAATATTGTTTAAAAAATCTTCCAAGGAAAATAATGGATCTGTTTTGATTTAGGGATAAGAGTGTTGTTGTGATAATGGCTCGTTTGGACGCGCTTAATATCTTTGACAAAGAAGAAAATGGATTTGACAGTCCTTCTACTGGAATTGTTACGTTGATTGCTACTGCTGAAGCAATAAAAAAATCGTTGGTGAATAGGTTAGATTTTGTTTATTCTAAAGGGGGTAAATTTAAAGGGAGTAAATTTTGTTTATTCTGAAGGGACTAAATTAACCGAAATAAAGTGTTTTCTTGAAGAATATTAGGTATAGGTTGAGATAAATTGAATGTATTTCATTATTAAGTAGCGCATTCAATAAGATGAAATTGATTCGTATAACATTAAACTTTTCCTATGAGAGGATTGATGCGAAGCAAGGATTAAAATTCGTGGCGTTATCCTCTTAGAAAATTTTTTTTTCAATTTTTTTCCAAAGTGAAATCATATTATGAGAATATTTGATATTGCAAATTCCATTGTATGTGATTCGTACAGCTTCTAACAATTCAACATTACTTAAAGTAAGGTGCATGCAAATGTTCATTTTTTAATGTAGTTTGCTGCTTTGCAACTCAATAGTTATTTTTTTCAGTTACAAGCCTGGACATGAGAACATTCTATTCTTACTTGTCCATGGAGAGTCTCTTGATTATCTTGGATCCAACAGACTTGTCTATGATATGATGAAGGAATGAAATAACTTTGATTGCTCATATGATTTATATTCCATAGATAAAAAAGAATTAGTATGTTCTTTAATGAAGTAAAACTTAAAGTGGACTAAAATAACGATCCCCCCAATACCCCATCCTCTCCCCTCCTACTATTACTTGCAATCAAAGCTATACCAACAAAATCCCAGGATGATTTCCCTGCAAAACTTGCCAAAGATATTGAAGAAGATGCATCAACAACAAGCAGAATATTAAGCAACGGTACCCAGCCATTATTCAATCTGGACCACATCAAATACATCATAGAGCTGGGTCAGCTGGCTAATACTAAATCCTCAACGCTGTATTATCATGCCCATAATTTGATACCGGATTTGGAGAATATTATCGCCTCGCTACGCCGGTCATCTGTGGATGTTAAGGCGAGCTCCAGAAGTGTCCTACCACCTAGCTCTGCCCAGTCTTTTCTAAAGGAAAAACCTCTATAAGTTTTTCAAGTTTTAATAACCCTACAACTCTATAACACTCCTTTTACACCAAACTTGAACGTTTTTGTTTACATAATTGCACTTTGAGAAGCTTCACTGTTTTTAGACATAAAGTTAAATAGAAAAATAGATATAAAAATTATAGAGTATTAATTTAAAGGAGAAATCAGACATTCCTGTAATGGTGCTAACTAATTTTGACGAACAATTTGCTAATCTGTATTATCATAGCATTTATGATACGGCCTTGGTTCATAACTATAACTATTCAAAGGAATTGATAGATATAATTTTTTGATTATATTGCACTAGAGCTCATATGATAGATAGTAATTACACTGAGAGACATACAGACATAAATTTAAATAAAAATAAATTGATAGTAAGATAGTTATCACATTTAAGAGTAGGTAGTATTTTCAAAGATAGATAGATATGCGTTTATTGTTTCAGACTGACAGATAAATATCAAATTTTAACTAGTTACAGGAATAGAATTAAAGATATAGTCTTTATGGATGACATTTATAGTGAAATTTCACGTACCAAAAGTCAAACTGTTTGTAATTAGATGACAGACCAAGGAGAGAGGGGGGACATTGGACTGTACATTGCAATGGTTATGAATGTTATATTTTAACGCTATGTTATTTGTTGGCACAAAAACTTTGGTGACTATCATTACATGTATTGAATTTTGATTGTTCGTTTAAACTAAAAGTGACTAAACTTTTCGTCCAATGATTTTATTATAGAGAAAGGGCAGGTACTTTTGTTTATAATCAGTGGGGATGTATACTATGTTTTTCCATTTGGTCTTATACCTTGAGAACCCTGGTGACAGACATATATCTATCCAACTAAAGGGAGAGGCACAACCGATTGTGAGTCACCTAACTGGTGTAGCCACAGCACTGGCCAGTGCCCTAGCTGATCACGTTATTACTACAGGAATACTTGAACAAATATCATTAAAAAATTCGGGTTTTTTTTGTTTTTGTCGGTATCGTATGTTCAAAAAAGCTTAAAAATAATACATGGCCTGTAAATTAGAATTGTCCTTCTAGTCGACTGCTCTATTTTTTAGGGGTCAATTTCAACCTTTAAGTGGATAGAGTTATTATGAAGTCGTGTTACAACTCAAATAACATATACACTAAAATTATTTATTTTATAAGATACAAGCGGCTACGCCTCCTAGAGGCCTCTAGGGGCACTTAGGTTGATGGGGGCAGGAACTCGACCCCTCCCCATTTTTTTATTCAAAAAGCAAAAGTAAAAAAAAATAGATGGAGGAATTTTTTTTTTTTTTTTGGGGGGGGGGGGTTATTGTACCCCATGATCCCATCCAAAATAGTTAAAAACCTTCCCTAGACATATAAGAACCATATTATAATATATGTTCAGCGGTTAGTGAGATCCTTCGTTATAGACAAAAAAATCTTAATACTAAAATAGGATAAATGATATTTAAGTATGTTACTGTAGGCACACCACCACAAGCTGACCGCAAGAGTGTGAACGCCATGCTGGAATGTTACACACAAACAAAGAACTGCAGCCTGTACAGACTGGTCGGAACTCCAAATGGATTTCCCTACATTGGTAACCTGGACGAGGGACCGCACCCCCAATACATCAGTGTGCACTCCTCGTACCATACTGAGATGACTAAACAGATATTGCAGTATTTTACTGGAGATCTGGATCAGGATAGGAACTGTACAGATCCGGAGGAGAGGATAGTATTGAAAGATCACTGCCAGGAAGTTTGCCTGGAAAAGAATAGAGAACAGCAAATATATAGTTATCAGTTTATGGTTGGGAGTCAAGATTGTTTCAATTCTACAGGTATGATTCTATCAATAGTTACGTTAAACTGTACAAACCATGTACTTTATTACAAAATACTAGCAGTTGCGCATGCGCCCCTAGCACCTAGTGGCTTTTTATTTGAAGGGGTAGGATAGACCAGAAAAATGGCTGAAAACCAGTGTTATGGAGCCGCTTGATTTTGTTTTGGCTCGGGCTTCGCGGATCCGCCCCTGAAAACAAAGGATTTGGCTCCGGCTCCTAGTCTGAGCCGCACTTCTTGCAGCGGCTCCTGCCAAATATGGCGGCTCCGGCTCCACAACACTGCTAAAAACCATCCCAAGACTTAAATGTAAGAATAAAATAGCCTAAAACCACCCTGCGGACTATATGAAGCTTCTTACGAATGTAGATATCTTGTTTATATGTTATTGAAATCTTAACTACTAACAAAAAAGCTATTCTTATTACAACTAACAAATTTTATCAGAAATAGGAACGTTTCTTTAACTTTAATTATTTTTAGGTGCTATTTGTGGCAACTGTTATAAAACCTCGGTTGGCAAGAAAATGGCGCGAAGTCCAGCTTTTGAAGACGACATCTGGAAAACATATGATTGGGCCAGGTAGGATTATCATGAGTTTACAACCTAGAAAAATATAGATAGATACAGAATATACTCAAAAAGGAGGGAATTTTTTTTTAATGCACGTAATCTGATCATTGCATTAGGTGTATATGATCTTAAGGCAACATCCAACAGACAGATATCGCATCTTTGTTTAAAAGCTTTTAAGTGAGCATGTTTGCAGAAAAGTTACCTAGCTGTTTTAATTTAAGTGCTTAGTCGAGCAATGACCCTTCCCACCCCCTTATTTTCAAATAAATTGAAAAGAATGTGGGAAGAAGAAGTTTTTCATTTATTTGTTTATCTCTGGGCCAGGATAAGTTAGGTTATACTGGATGCTAGGTAGCTCTGTGCAGTTAGTGTCCCTCGCAGTAGTTATGCATAGGATCAAAACTACCCTTACCATTCTTTTTTTTTAATTTACTTCAAAAATAAAAAGGGGGGGGGGGGGGGTGTTTGGGAGTTCAGTACGGGCGGCTTCCTTCTACTTCCTGATGATAATTATTTCAAGTGGACAATACCCTACCTGGACCGAGTCCTACTGGAAGTCCATATCTGGCAGGATGTTCCTGCAGCCCAGTCCAAGCTCTCAACATTCCACATTTGCCATTGGTAAGCAAATTATGTCAGGGAGGGAGAGGACACTTCGCAGTTTATTACATTAGTCCCCAAAATTTTATAACAAGGTTTTCTTATTTGTTGCTTTACAACTTAGAAGACTATTATGCAATTTTGAATAGTTGGCTAATTAAGTTGAGCGTTCACACGTTTCAACCACTGATTGTAATCTACAGAAGGGGTAATTTTGTTCATATTCATTGGATATGTACATCAATTTATTGGCCACTGTCTTATCCCTTTAAATTCCTGAAATTATATACATGAGGCATGGTGAATAAAAAGGGGCTTGGCATTTTATTTTTACAAGAACATGGGAGAAAGAGGGTAATTTATTCCGAGTATTTTCTGTAAGTTGAAAGTAACTCTTAAGTCAAATGTTCTCATAAAGGTATACTGTTCTTAATTATGACCATTTCATATATATATACATTTAGTCATAATTAAGAACAGTTTGACATTATATGCGCATTTGACTAAACTGTAATACACAATTTTACGGAAAATAGTGAAAAATTATATTTTTGTCTCCCTTACTTTTCATCTATAAACTCACTAACTTTGAGATTTCTGTTCACCTGTATGAGTATCTTTTTTTAATTAACAAACCTTATCCTTAAAAGACTTAAATGGTCTTGTAATTCATATGCAATTAATATTTTCGCTTTAATGTTATTCTTTTGTCAAAGATGTGTGCTGGATAGTATTGTACTTCTTTGCTTTTATTCCACATATGTTTTCTAGGTATTATAGTGTCGCTGTTATCCTTCCCCATAACCTACTGGCTTCAGAAGAAATCCCAGATCATTTTTGAAAATGCGGGAACAGATATTTCCTCGACCACTAGCGCCAACCCAGCTCCGGTGGCGTTATAGCCAACTACTCAGCGCCAACAACAACAACATGCATTCCATGATATTTCAGACAGTCATATTTGATTATTATACCTCCGTTTAAGGACATTGAGGAAAACTGTCATTTTTTTCACGTATTTTCATTAAAATTGTTTTTTAGCATTTAGTCAAATGCTCATACTAAGTCAAACTGTTCTTAAATTTGACCATTTCATATATATATAATATGCATTTTGTCAAAGTTAAAAACAGTTTGACTTTTTCAGCGCATTTGACCAAACACTAACAAACAATTTTACAGAAAATACGTTAAAAATTACCATTTTAATTCTATTTGTTGAACAGGGCAGACAAAGATTTTGGTTTCTTTAATACAGATTATTTGTCACCCTTAGGATAAATTGGCCTTTTAGTTACCTTCAAATATTTTTCATTTTCTTAACACAAAACCAAAACAAAACATTTGGTAGGTAGTATTTTTTGATATTTTTAAGTCAATATTTAGTAGACCAAGTTGATTTTTTAAGGGCAAAACAATTTAGGTAATATACTAGCTAACTTAAAATAATAATTTTTTTGTAAACATAATCACATTTTTGTATTTTGTATAATGTATTGTATAAAAAAAACTAAAACACCAAAGCATTTAACTTATTAATTTAGCTTATTTAAAACTGATTTTTTTGTATAATATGGTAACATGTAAAAAAAATTTAATTACATTATCATCAATTACTTTCGCTAAAACCATTTGATTGCATTCAAAGTCATAAAAATATGAATTTGATTTTAAATTTTGTTCACTTTTTAATTTCTTGTAATTATAACTGATTTAACCTTACTGATTGTTAATGTTACTTATTTCATTATTTATTTAAGACGATTTAGATAAATACAGGAAACGTTGAAGCTTTTTAATTTTTGTCAGATTTGATTCAGTTTTCTGTTTTTATTTAAAATGATTTAGACTATTTATTAACCTAACCAACCCATGCTGTATCTGTGATGTATTGCAGGTTAATTCCTATTGGAGGATATTTTATCCAATCAGATTCCCCAATGTTTCGATTGGATGATATCTGACCAATTACAATGTAGATTTTCAGCTGGTAGATTTTTAATAATCTTAATAATCCAATAAGAAACAAGCATGGGCAAGAAAACTGGTTCTGTAGATTGGAGGAAGAGAGTTCAGACAGAATATGCTAAGCTTAAACAGCAGAAGAAAAGTCGTCACCAGGTAAATTTCATATCTTTTTATTGATTTTTGCACTAGTTTGAAATATTAATAAAATATCCTGGGCATTAAATTAAATTTTATTTGTTTTAAGGATGACATTAAAATGTCTTGGCTACGAAACAGAACTATCATAGAAGATGGAATTAAAAATCAGGTGGATTTATTTTTCAAAATATTTTTTGATTATTTTCATGCCAAATTTTATACGTAACCAAAGCTTCCATTTACCGTTTCCGAGATATTAATGTCATTTCATTATTGTAGGGTGAAAATTGTGCAGTTTGGGTTTGCAGTGAAGACCCACCTTCCCATTCACAGTTCATCAGAAGAGCGGAAGTTAAGGTAATTTTTTAATGAAGATAAACAAAATTACCCTTTACCTATGTATATTGGTAATAAAAACTTTGTTACTTTGTATAAGTTACAACCAGGGTTAGGCCGGATACTTTTTTGGCCGAAAACCGAATATCCGGCTGATTTCTAAGCCGAATACATAGCCAGATCGGATATCCGGCCCAACCCTAGTTACAACCCAATTTGATATTACACCACAAATCTTTTAAGCCAATGAATGCCATAGCGACTTTATAACCTCTTAATTGGAAATGATTTTTAGGTAGGTAGTTAATTTACTTAATACTTAATTACATTTTACTGTGTTTGTTTTGTATCTATGCATTAAGAATATCGTTGTTTGTCAGAGAGAGAGAGGGGACAAAGTCCCCAGAGTTTTATAATAACGTTTTCTTTTTCGCCGCTGGCTAATCATCTTTGGGGACTTAAGTGAATTTTGATTGGTTGGTTAATTTAGTTGAGTGTTGAAACGTTTCAACCACTAATTTCAATAGAAGGAGTTATCATCATGATGTACATTGTACATCAATTTATCGACCATTGTCTTATCCCATTAGTTCCCTGGTTGTTTGTGCTATTTATGAATTTGGTTGTCCTTGTTTTTAGGACAATGAGGGTAAAATCCAAAGTATCCCGATCAAGATCATCAACTCAGTGAACCCCATCCCTAACATGTACACCTGGGCCAATATCCAGCAGAACTTTATGGTGGAGGATGAGACGGTGCTCCATAATATTCCCTACATGGGCGATGAAGTCTTGGGTAAGCTTGTCCTATTAATAAAATCAAAGCATTTCTATAATTAGGTTAGGTCTGCACGCTCTTCGGTATGTTATGTATAGATCTTAATTTGGGCATGTTAGAATTGTCCTATCGATTTTAAACTTTGCATGATGATTCATAACAGTTAAAATATAGAAAGCATATTATCAATAGATCTATTTATGGCGTTAAAAACCTATATTTGAGAGGTTAGGTAATAAACGTTTTTCTGAAGCTAAGTAGATTTTTTGTGTTAGTTTAAATTACTCAAGACCTGCAGTTGTAATAATACATCTAGCTATAACACTACAGAAAAAAAACTTCTTTAACCCTTTACAGTCGGGCCCCTTGCCGCACCTTAATCGGTCGGGGGGGGGGGGGGGCGTTCAACGCCCCCCCTAATTATCTCAGTTCCTATTAGAGCTAGAGGGCTAAATTTTTTTGTGCAAGTCCCCTGTTTGATAATGATTTTCCGACCTTTTATAAGTCTAAGTCAATTTTCACTTCCTTCACCCTTTTATTTAACAACCTTTGTTTTTAGGTCTTTTTTTATTTAAAAATTTCAAACGGCTGTAATTTTCTTTTTTTGAAGCTAGAAGAAAAATTTTTTCCCAGAAAATGTTTATTTTTATGTAAATTTTACATTAGAAATATCAAAATATAAATTTCAGCGGCCGCAGCAGTACTTGGCAGCTGCCAGCCGCCGCAGTCGGCGGTCGGCGGGAAAACGGCGGCGGATCTTCAAAAAATTTTAATACGTTATGTAGACATGTAAGAAAAGCTTAAGTTTAAAATTTGAAGTCTCTAAGTCAAAAATTGCGGCCACAGGAGCCTTTTAAAGATTTCTGGAGACCTGGAGGATCAGGACCTGCAGGATCATACCTGGAACCTGAAAGTGACTTGAACACCTGTATTTCATATAAGGATGTACTACTAGAGGATTTTTTAATATTTTGGTATGAAAAATGCTTTGTTTTAGTCAAAAAAATATTTTTGCTCTTTACCTGGATGACCCTGCCAGGTTTGCTGGCATCCTGTGCCCGCCAGGATGGAGATATTCAAAAAATTCCAACTCTCAGTTATGTGTCATACCCATACTTAAAAAGTCAAGCAGTTTGGGCTCTTTATCTTTCACACACAGAAAATGAGATAGAAAAAACCGGATGGGGGGGCGTTCAACGCCCCCCCGACCGTTAAGGGTTAAGCTAACTAGTCAATTGTTATAGAACTAATATTAACTAGGTATAATTTTATTTATTATTATGTTTCATTTTTGTAAAAATGTTTCCGTATTTATCCTTTAATTTTAGATCAAGATGGAATGTTTATTGAAGAATTAATAAAGAATTATGATGGAAAAGTTCATGGAGACAGGTAGTTTTTTTTTATCCATTATCGCTTCGAAACCAATTAATATCCTGTGGATTAGAACCGGTTCTCAGCCATACTGAAAATTTATTATTAACAACGTATTATATCCAGTTTTCTACAAATATAATATTGTACATTCATAAGATTAAAACCAGTTTTTATTAACCTGTGTCTTCGGCATCTTGGGGCTAGAAAAACTGGTTTTAATCTTATAACTGTACATTTTTATATCCGCGGAAAGCTGTTTGTAATACGATGCGATAAATCACTATTAAGATTTACATCGTGTAGTTTTATGAAAAGAATTTCTCTTTTAAGAATTCTCTTGTATATTGAAATAAGAATGGTTGTTTTTAGTAGCAAAGCTACTCTATAATTTGAAATGCCCGTCTGTATGTATGCATATCTGAAACGTTTTGAGGGAAACGTGATTTTCTGAGATCCTTAAGTTCACATTATTTATATTTTCATCAAGTTTCATTAAGATTTGTTAATTATTTAGGGTGCTAGATCGATTCCTAGATTTTTTAATTTTCATGATTTTCTCGACTCTTATTCAAGATAGACGATTGAAATTTTTAGGGGTTAAATAAGTTCACATTCTACATATTTCCAAAGAATTTGGTTAAGATTTCCTTGTTGGTTGGGTGCTTGATCGATTCCTAGATTTTTACATTTTAAAAGGTTTCGTGATTTATTTTAGTTTATCTTTTATGTCACTGCACTGGAGTTCATTTTTCTTAGTGGCAATCCATAATTTTTGAGCTGCGCTACTTGTAGATGTTGTCATCCTTGTTCTCATAAAATATAGTCAACTGTTTGGTAATTCACAAAAAAACTAATTGAATTTGATATACCTAAATAATCTCTTCAAGAGAAATAAATTATATAAAGTTTAAGTCCCGAGATCGTTTTTGGACGTTGATTTAACCTATACCTCTGGGGACGGTTGTTAACAACGCCAAGTCATTCCCCCTAATATACCCATTTATGTAGAGCACCTGATATAACAGCATTAGGAACCATTGTATCGTCTTTGTTATTGGGCTGAGATTCGAACCTATCACATTCCGGACAATGTGTTACGCAATCTAACAAATCTAATAATCTAACCTAACATTTTTGTTTAGGGAAGGAGGAATTATTGAGGATGATATATTTGTTTCTTTGGTCAATTCTTTAAGAGAATTAGAACAGGATGATGAAAAGGTGGGTAAACTGGATACTAGTACCCAAAGTTTTATAAACCTGATCAATCATTGGTGGGCTTATAGCGTAGAGTACTTTTATTATAGCTTGATAGGGTGTCCCATAGAGTAGTGGTTAGCGCACTACGCTGTGGTTGGGAAAATCCGAGTTCAAGTCCCCTCATAGATATTGAACTTGGATGACAAATGCTGTTGCAATTTGTCAGAATATAACCACACAACCTTCCCTGAGATGCCCTTAGGTTGTAAGGAGGGAGATTTGTAGGAAGTTAGGATCCTACCTATCAAGCAACTGTGATCGTGCTTTCCCTCGTCCATGCTCCTCATTCATATGAGAGTGCCATTAATTAGGGTGGCTTAATATGGAACACCTGCCAAAAACTCTAGGCCAGGGTGATGTAATAATTGAGTAGCTTCCACGAGAATTGCGGGTCAGCTTGTGATGTAACATAGAATACACTCAGCTGTGCGCGAAGCTTACCAATCTATAATTGGCCAAAGGATTCTCACCTCCAATCTCCTCGAGCATCTGAATCCTAACTTCAGAGAATCAAGGCTACATACATACATTATAGCTTGATAGATTGGTTAAATTGCTAGCTTCTCACAAAAAAGATGTTTTTAAAATTATTTGACACCAAGACAAAATTAGAACTTAACCACTTACAGATATTTATTACTTAAAACAGAGAGCGAGAGGGTTATGAGCTGTTTATTACACTAGTTTCCAAAGTTTTTTGAAAGCGATTTCTTATTTGTTGGCTTAACATTTTTTAGATACCTGACTTACAGCTGTACCCTTCTATTCTATTATACCTTGCATCCAAATTACTTTTTTCCTTTCCTAAGACACAAGTTGGGCTGTTAATTACACTGGTACCCAAAATATTATAACCTCTTATTCGTTGGCTCTGATGCTTTTGGTACTTTTTAAAAAAAAATTGTGATCGGCTATTTGAAAACTTATAGTGCCCAAACGTTTTTAACAATGATTTTAATCTACAGAAGGGGTAATTTTATATATTATCATTGTGCATGTAAATAAAGTTATCTTTCATTGTCTTTCCTGGTCCTTATCAGGGATCTAAGGGGATAAGACAATGGCCAATAAAATAATGTACAGTCCCAATGATGTTTCACAAAATTACCCCTTCTGTTGAATATAATTAGTGGTTGAAACGTTTGAACAATCAACTTCATAAACCAACCAATCAGGATAAACTAAATTCCTAAAAGTTGCTAAGATATTTAACGAATTAGAAAACTTTATTATAAAACTTTGGGGGCCTAGTCTAATAAAGAGAACATTTTCCCCTCTCTCTCTGGGTCCTTTTGATCATCTATAAATATACCTATTCAGGATAAAGGTGAATCAACAGAGACAGAGACTGCTACTACTAAAGATGTAAAAGATGAAAATGAGATGATTATTGACCAAAGAAAGGCAGCCAACAATTCATTTATTCCATCAGAAACTATTTTCAATGCAATTGCTTCAGTTTTTCCAGGGATACTTTGGGATTACTTTTTTTAAGTTAGGCTACTATACAAGCAACTTTGTCCTGTGTTTTATGATTGATAGCAACCCTGGCCATCTCAGTTGGACCTTGATAGATTGGGAGAAGGTGGGAGGGGGTGCATAAATCCGAAACTTCTAACTACCTTCAGAAAATTTTACTTAGATGTCTAAAATCCACCGATTGGTTTTCTTGTTTTTCATAAATATTTTTAGACCATATTCTGTTTTTAATTTTTGCTTCCTTAACCATTAAATTTTTAAGTTTAGATGAATAACCAATACAACTACCGGACCCAATTGGTCTTTTCGTCTGCTAGCAAATTGCTTTCTGCTCATTTTTAATGACTTGGCATTGTTTATTTTTCCTACGCTATTGACCGATATTCGGAGACCCAATTGTAAATCGGCAAATTGTCTCTACCCCTTCTTTTCTTTTACTCCATCTATCCTTAACCTGATCTAACAATGCCCTTAACTTTTAGTAGAGCATTATAAACGCATAACATTTTATATTAAATACAGATTTAAAAGTAACACAAGTATCTGTAACAGAAATGGGTAACACCAGCAAACTATGTGATAAGTTTATACAGCTAACAGAAACTAGAAATCTTGTAAATAAGGTAAAATATTTATGAATATATGTATCTATCTACCCATTTTTAATTAGTTCTATCTTTCAGTTTATCTTTTGACTTTTGAAATGATTGAAAATAAGGGGGCCGGGTTGGTAAGCTTTAGGTATGTTAGTGTTTTTTCAGGTTGAGTTTTATATTGTTAGGTTAGCCCTCAGTGGTTAGTAATTGAGATTAAACAAAATCCCCCCCCCCCCCCCCCTAGTGTTAATTTTTTACATGTAGGAAGGGACGGGGAAGTTTCTGTGCTCGCTAGGTACTGTAAGGGCACAAAACATTTCTTAATAACCTGTTACATTTTATTTTTATGCTTTACATACATCTTTGTTTAAAAATGTACAGTGTACACCATTAAATAGAGAAGACTTACCCTACATCATGACCATGTTTACAAATTTTCAGCAATCTAATTATGCTCTCTATTTATCAATCTATATATTAGTATATTTATCTATCTCTCTATTTATCTGTTTATCTATTTATCCATCTATCAAGGAATGTACACCAAATATAGATGGTCCAGACAGTGTATCCACAGATTTCGAGCATACTATGCATTCTTTCAATACCCTATTTTGCAGAAGGAATTTCAAGTTTCTTTTAATCCCATTCATCCTATTATATAAAGTAATGAGATTTTTGTCTGTACTTGCGGTTAATACTAAACCAATCAAGTTCTATACTTCAGGGAAGTTTTTCATGGGTCCTGGGATGGTTTAGACTATTTTATTTTTCTAGATTTAATGCTTAGAATAGTTTTTACAAGTGGTTTACAAAAAAAACAAGCAAAAAAATAATGTAAAACATCAAAATTACCTAATATAAAAAAAATTCATAAATTTAAAAACTTGAAATGCTTGATAGATGTTTTAAATATGACTGTTTTCTGCATAAACCACCTCAACTTAGACCTACCACTAAAAGAAGGTAAATTTAATTTAATTAAACAGTTATTATATTTTTAAACACAAGTATAAAAACATCCTTAAAAGCGAAGTTCCAAAGTCAAACGGTAGAACATGAATATTTGTCGAAGTCCAAGAAATTTGTTTAACGACATACTTACATTTTTAGGACTTTAGGATTATAGATACGCTTTGCTTATAACATTTTACGTTGTTGTCCTAGGAATTAGGTATTACTACAAAAAATTGTATTACGACAATTCTAATTTGCTTAAGTAAAAGGACAAACCCTTCTTATCAGATTTGTGGAGCCGGAACCGGAAGCCGTGGAAACGCTATATTTTGCCGGAGCCGTTATTTTCGTTAAAAAACGGCTCCGGGTTAGCTAAAATAAGAATTTTTTTATTAATTACAATTTGGTAACTCTGTTATGTCATGTGCAAATGGTGTGCTGCCACTTTTACCACTAGCAAAAATACAAACACTGTGTTTTTGACAAAAAGTGGGTGTGTTTTTGTCAATTTTGATTATTGCTGTGTTTTTGGCAATATTTTTTTATCCACTGTCAAAATTACACCTTCACTGCTGTCATAAACACAGTTTTACTGTCATTTTCACACCCATGAAATTCAATGAGTCTGTCAAATTCACAGTTTTGATGACAAAAATACACCTATTTTCATATTACTATTAAGTATTTTAAGTAATTTGGTAAAACTTATAAATATTAATGTTTATAGTTAAATTAATCTACACAACAATAATTCTAAACTCAGCAAAAAAAGGTAACAGACGAATATTGGCACGCCAGGATACAATTGAATCAGGACAAAAGTAAGTGCCGAGCTCTATTACCCATGTATGGTGAAATCAGACATAAAACCGTGATGATTCCAGGTAAAACCAAAATATTTCAGTGGGGTCTTTTTGAGAAAATTAGATTTGAAAATTTTAAGTTCAATTTTCACCCCCTAGGAGTTGCTGCATAATCATGACAAGAAAAGCGAAGATTATATATTTAAAATTTTGGAAAACTTTGCTTTTATAAAGTCTTTCATAAAACCTCTCTATATATGATTTACTTTATAAAAGCAAACTTGTTTAAAATTTTAAATAAATAAGCTTTGCTTTTCTTGTCATGATTATGCAGCATCTCCTAGGGGGTGAAAATTGAACTTGAAATTTTTAAATCTAATTTTCTCAAAAAGATCCCGCTGAAATATTTTGGTTTTACCTTTCACCATACATAGGTCCCAGAGCTCGGCACTTTTGTCTTGATTCAATTGTAGCTTGGCGTGTTGGATTATAGAGTAGTTGCACTAATTTAAAAAAAAGATTGTTGTTCATTAACATATTTTTCTGAAATGCACTTCATGCAACTATGCCTAAAAGAAGGTAACAGACGAATATTGGATATTATAGAGTAGTTGAAGTAATTTAAAAAAAGATTGTTGATAATCAACATATTTATTAAAAATTTCCCGGGTGCACCTTATTATAAATTTTATGGTTATCAATTCTGAACCCATACTTCACAAATATTTTCAAAGGTCAATATAACCTGTATCAAGTTTGTCCCTTAGACTAGACCTCACTTTCATCATTTAGCTTAGTTCAACTCCAATAATTAAAGTATTAAGATATACTTGTAGAGTTGCTACGATTTTTAAATAATTAAATTATTAAAATACTTGTAGAATTGCTATGATTTTTAAAAATAATTAGTTAAAGAAATAAGATATATTTTGAGAGTTGCCACGATTTTCAATTAAATTAATAAATTAGATGAAATGTATTTAAGTATGTTACATTGTACAATATGGGTATAATGCTACAACATTGATTCAAACATATTTTTTTTGTATACCTATTTAATAAATAAACTGGGTAAATAAGTATTAATTTAAATGTATTTTTGTCAATATGTAGGGGTATAATTGACAAATTATAAATTTAAAAGATGTATTTTTGTCAATATGTAGGTGTATAATTGACAGCAAAACTGTGAATATGCCAGTGCAATAACTATTTTTGTCATACCCTCTAAAAGTGCAGGTGTGAATTTGACAGTAAAACTGTGTTTATGACAGCAAATCACTGTGTTTATGACAGTACTATCACTGTATTTTTGCTAGTGGTAAATCTGCCATGTACCCGTGCAAATGCCCCTTTTAAGTTGTTCAAGTTCATCAAAAATTGAACTTTTAAAACCTTCAAAAGTCAAAAATAGACTTGGCAAAAAAAAATTA
The DNA here is from genome assembly GCF_053477335.1 of Acartia tonsa. NCBI lineage: Eukaryota > Metazoa > Arthropoda > Copepoda > Calanoida > Acartiidae > Acartia > Acartia tonsa. The sequence continues at coordinate 32,992,366 of NC_137272.1, forward strand.
TGATGAGTTTTTCTTGATTTTAGGTCAAAGCCGGAGCCGCACCAAAATCAAACGGCACCGCAACGCTGCTTTTCATAGAAAAGCTTCACTTTCAACAAGTACTAAAGCATCCTTAAAACGGGAACTCGTGAAACATTTCCATCTTACTTTCAATTAATTGCCAATTAAAATACAACACAATCTCCGAAAGAGGACCATTTTTCCGCGAAATTCCGTAATATTGGGTGTTAGGTTGTAGCCAAATGCTCTTATTAAGTCAAAGTGTTCTTAATTATAACCAAATGTAAATATATGAAATGGTTCATAAATTACATTTTAACTTAATAATTAAGAGTATTTGACTCTAACCCAACAACCAACTTTACGAAATTACGCTTCTTAAAAAGACCCTTTTTCTCACAAAGTCATATGATTTATTAGTAGCATAAACAAGAAAATCTTATTATTGATAATTTCTTATATTAAGGGGACCAGATTTAAGGCTAGGAACTGAGCCTTGTTCTGCGGACTGCTATATGCTACTAGATGGAGTCTCTAAACAAGAAAATAGTCCTCAAAAATCACAACAGGTATTAAAATCCACGAAACTTTAAAAAAAACATATGTTAATGTCATCAATCTTATTTAAGCTAGGGATCTAAAGGGATAAGACAATAGCTGAACACTAAACTAAATCAAAATTCAGTTAAGTCCCCAAAGTTGTTGAGCCAACGAATAAGAAAACATTATTGTTAAAACTTGGGAACTAGTGAAATAAACAGCCCATTGTCCCCTCTCTCTGGATTTTTGCATACCCATATAGCTAATATCCTTTTGACTTTACCCCGAACATAGAAACGAAAAGACCAATATCTGAAGACTATATTAGCAACCTAAAAATTCCCCTGTTCACGTATGAAATATCCATTATAGAATAATATCTACCTATCTTTTACTGCAGGATGGAGTAAAGGCTGGTAAAATTCCGAAGAATATGAGTATGGACTCTGGAAACGAAGCTAGTAGTGAAGACTCCAATGATAGCAATACGAGGTAACTTCCATGAAACAAGGATAACATCCATAAAATCGAATCTCATGAAATCACTCAGGCAAATGAACATTGTCAAGTAACACCTAATCAATATTCAACCAGATCTAAACCCAGAACCACTTCATTATGCAATCTACATTTTCCTGGATATTTTGTCTACGGGTAGTCCATAAGTGTACAGCTTTACAGTACATTGTTTCTATTTGTTAAAGCAACACGTATGATAAAAGAAAAAGATTCTGTTTAAAGTAAAATGCTTATATTTTAATCAAAATCTATATTTTTGTATTTTTAACCGATCCACTTCATTATACAAATCAAAAGAAAATCAATGAGAAAACGTTTGTTTTGCCCTATTGTTCACTTTTAAAAATTAATTCTGATAAAATAACAATTTTTTAAGGGATTTATGCATTAATTATAATGAAAAACAGTTTAAGGTAGATTTTATTGATTTTTCTAAATAAGAAATGATTGAAAAAAAGAAATTCTATCCCTATCACTTTAGAGGACAGCTGCCGACCCCCAGTCTTATGGATGAAGCTAAATACATGTTAAAGATAAAAATTACCCTGAAAAGTATACAATGAAATGACATGAAATATAACCATTATCTAAAAACTACATTATTTACTTTATGAATTTTAGTAATTAAAATTGCAATTTTTTTCTTTTTTAACATTGCTTGGCTGGAGGCTCCTATAACTACAAAAATTGGTCCATAGTTCAATATATAAGTTTTTTCATGGGTATGCACTTTGATAACATTTAGCTCACCATCACCACCAGTAAGAGCATCTTAAAGGCCATCATCCTCAAAATCAAGATTTTAAAATGGATTTTTTTAACACATCAAAAAAAACATTTTTGTTTACTTTTCAGGCTAATTTTTATTTTTAACATGTATTTAGCTTCATCCATAAGATTGGGGGTCGGCAGCTGTCCTCTAAAGTGATAGGGATAGAATTTCTTTTTTCAATTATTTCTTATTTAGAAAAATCAATAAAATCTACCTTAAACTGTTTTTCATTATAATTAATGCATAAATCCCTTAAAAAATTGTTATTTCATCAGAATTAATTTTTAAAAGTGGAGAATAGGGCAAAACAAACGTTTTCCCATTGATTTTCTTTTGATTTGCATAATGAAGTGGATCGGTAAAAAATACAAAAATATAGATTTTGATTGAAATATAAGCATTTTACTTTAAACAGAATCTTTTTCTTTTATCATACGTGTTTTTTGTACTGTAAAGCTGTACACTTATGGACTACCGTAGACAAAATATCCAGGAAAATGTAGATTGCATAATGAAGTGGTTCTAGAAGAATACCGCGTAACTGTTCCAAAACTACACATGGACGACAAACTTATATTTTTTTGAGTATAGAAATGCTTCGTTCACAATAAATTACCTAATAAATTTTCTAAAATTCAGAAATGTATTATGATTAATTAATTTATACCATATACAAAATTGTGGCTAAAATAGTGATCCTATTTCAAATGTTTTTGTAAAATATCTTTAAATGACATTCTTTTTTAAAAATACTTACAAAAATGTGTATTTTGCGATTTTAAAAGTTACACCATTTTTAAAGAAGCGGTTCTACCTAGGGAACGTATTGGGAAAGACAAAACTACAACCAGAAGTCAAAAGTAATTATAATAAAAGGGAAAAATATTTTTTGCTTCTCATTGTAAAATGACTTAGGTAATACAATTATTATATATATAAAATCATTTGTTTTTAGGGAAAGCACATCAAGATCAATGCCAACGACAGCTGGTAGTAGCGGAACAGCCACTCCTGCCGATAGAGAAAGACAGAGAGAAAAGTTATCTGCAGTAAGTATAGATAGATAGATGCCAACGACAGCGGGTAGCAGCGGAACAGCCACACCTGCCGATAGAGAAAGGCAGAGAGAAAAGTTATCTGCTGTAAGTGTAGATAGATAGATAGTAATAATATATGTTTAGATGTTTTGATTAATATGGGTCTTATATTTATAGACATCCTATTATATAATTATAAAGTGCAAATTTTTTTTTGTCCCAATCTTAAGATTTCAATAACCACTGAATCGAGTACAAAGATGCTTGGAGCGCAACCGCGCGCTAATAAGATATAATATGGAGATAGACACACATAGTGACAGACATATAAACAGACAGACATATAAAGAAGCTGATACACACACAGATGGACAGACACGGACGGGCAGGTAGATTTACACACAACTGGATAGACAGATAAACATACATATTTATATGCAGACAGGTACACATATAGACACACAGATTGACAGACAAATAGACATATGGAGAGGCACAAATGGATAGGTAAATACTAAATAGACACACATATAGATAGATGGATACACACAAAGATTTAGTAACAAATGTTCAAGACATACAGGAATACTAAATGATAAACAAATAGACATTCATTCTATCTATCTATCTATCTATCTAGGTTGAGAGATGGGAAAGAAATGAGAAAGCAGAAAGTCGAAGTGGTAATTCGTCGGCTTCCGGTTCAAGGCGTAGTTCTTTCTCTGGTGTGGATCTTCCTAAGGTAAAATATCTTACTGCATACGATAAATTATACCTACCTTTATATCAGGGATCTTAGGGATAAGACAATGTTAAATTCGCATCCCCGATTATGAAAAAGAAGAGTACTCCTTTTTTTATATAAAAATTTTGGGTCGAAACTTTCCAACCAATGAAGATATACCCAAAGTCTGCAAGACAACAAGCTCATGAAAAACTATAACCTCCAACAACAAATGTAATAAGTATAGATGTACATATAACCCAGACAACTAACTTGGGGATTGAGGATTTTTTTCGTCTGTTAGCAAATTGCTTTCTGCTCTTTTGTATCAACTTGGTTGTTTTAGTATTTACGATGCTATTGGCGGGTGATCCAATTCAAAATCGGCAAAGGTTCCACTAGGTGGGGTCATACAGTTATTTAACCCTTTCCCCCTTTATTGTTTTACTCTAATCCCCCAACTAATATTTTTAATTATTTCCGAAATATGAGGGAAACCGCCATTCGTTTTGCTATAATAGTATACTGTGAACAATAACTCAACCTTAAAAAAAAAACACCAAAATATGTATATCACTAAATTAAATTAATTTTGGTCCACTTTCAATTGGGTGAAAAGTTTGAACACTGACAGTTTGTACCAACCAATCAATGTATTTATATTAATTTTTATTTCAGGACCTTAAGAAACCCAGTATCAAGGGTGTGGATAGGGGCGAGGGTGGGGGAGAACGTAGTGGGGGTAACTCTGGCAATACCAGCAGTAACAATGGTGGAGGGGGGAGCAACAGAGGTGGGGGAAATCAGGGAGGGGGTGGTGGTGGAGGGCGCAGCAATTCTGATTTGAAGAATGGACGTAAAGAACTTCGTGGATTAGGACAGGTAAATATTCTATATGATTTGTTTTATGCTTTCTCGTCATTTTTATGGCTCGAAGAACCTCTAAAATAATGGTCTCCGAAAAGTTGTTTTTAATGCAATCAAATGCCTTAGGTAGAAAATAGTCGTTCTAAAAGTAATTAGATGTCTTCCAAAGTAGAAAAAAAGTGTATTTTATTAAACGGATTTTTGAACTAAAAGCATTAGGAAATAATTTTTAGGTGTTGTATGTCTTAACGAAAGAGTAGTATTTTTTATTTTAAGGGATTAAGTTTCCACAAAAAGTTTAAAATAGAGATTTTATTTGAACAATATTTTATGAAGTTAGCGTATTATTTGCATGGATTGAGGCCGAAAATACCCAAAACTTTTCATGAAGCTAAGAACCATGTTCGCCTCTAAATGAAAGATATCATAAGTAACACAAAAAAGTTGGAGAACAAGGTTTTATAATTTGTTCAATTTTCAGGTTGCACAAATAGATGCGACGTTAGCTCAAGAGATTAATCCCATGAAACAAATTACAGGTTAGAACTAATATTATTTGAAATATTTTCATTATTTTTTCAAGTGTTGTAAAATGAATTAGAGGCTTCAGCACTTGCGTCAACGTAATTTTGTATCCAAAGAAGGAGTAAGGTGGCCTTAAAATAGCCTAAAACTTGCCAAGATTAAAATCTAACAATTGCCTAAAACTATCGAAGGACATATATAAAGCTTCCCTAAAATTGAGAACTCAATCGGTTCATTGGTTAGCGGGATCTTAACAGACAACTACTCTGTAAAATGAGATAAAATTCGATTAATCTTTTACATTACATTACAATAAATGTATCCTAAGCAATAGACTTAAATCCCAGACAACTAGCTGCTAGATTAGTCATTGACCCCTAATTTTGCAGAAAATTTGTGTAATTGCAAACTGAAAAATCTTGGAACTATGAGGTTTCATTAGTACACATTTATTTAACTATTGCCCCTCTATTCTTTAACTTTATTTTAACATCTAAGGATTAAGTGGTATTCTTGTAGAATTTTCAATTAAGATTTTCTTTACCTTTTTTTCTCACTGCACCACTGTACTTTTAGAATAGTAATTTTACTGTGTGAAGATTTTTGTTAGTACTTTTCTCTCTGTTATTTATAGTTGAAATTACTTGTTAGTTCCATAAAAAGGAAAATTATGTTTTTTTGTGCTTTTTGCCCCAATAGTTTTAGTTTTGTCTTAGTTTTAATACCATTTGAAAGGATATTTTATAAATAATGTAAGTAAATTGTATACTGGATGCTCCATGGCATAGACGTCCAAGGGGGGGGGGAGGTAAAGGGGTGATTACCCCTCCCCAAATGAATTTAGGGGTGCCGTAGGCACCCCCAAAATTTTGGATTTTCAATTTTTACCCCCCCCCCTAAATAAAAAAAAATGCCTCTATGAAATAGAGATTACCTCCCCCCCAAATAAAAAAGCTTGGACGCCCCTGCTCCATGGTAAGGGGTATCATACCAAAAAATAAGTTGTCTATCTTGAATTACAGCCGGAAAAAATTGCAGTTCCCCCTAAAACGTTAAGGACTGATAAGCGGGAGGACAAAGTGTATTACAGAGTAGCTTCGCTACTAACAAAACTTATTTTGACACTCCATGTCATAAACACATACAGTGTATATAATAGATGCAGAGCAGATAATGACTTGTATTCGATAATTCAATTCCAATATTTTAGTGATATTATTACTTTTGAATAATTCAATAAGAAACCTTTTAAAAATTGTCATAAAACATAGGTAGGTATTTATTTTGGCATTAGAATTTAAACAGACATAATATCAAGAAAAATACAATTAGAATTATTATAACTATAAACATAACAATCTCAATCAGTTCTGCCCAGGTAAACATATACAAAGTCATATATAAACTTACCTAATAAATCTTCCATTTAGTTATTATATATCTCTTCAAATAATCTATTACTAAGGTTTTGGAAGCATAAATGTTCACAAATAAAACGTTATATAATTAAAACATCCCAAATTATATCACTGCTTGTGTTAACTAATGCATTACAGAATCAGAATGTACAAAAAGTAGATAACAAATTTTGTTACAATTGTTATATATTCTTTTTTTGCAGTTTCTTGTTATTTTTTAGTCGGAAGAAATCAGAAAGAGAAAGAGGACAATGGGTTTTTTATTACTATAGTCCTCAAAGTTTTATAATAACTTGTTCTTATTCGTTGGCTTAACAACCTTGAGGAGTTTTGATAGGTTGGTTAATTAAGTTGAATGTTCAAACATTTCAACCTCTAATTTTAATCTTCAGAAGGGGTATTTTGTGCGTCATCATAGGAAGTGTACCTCAATTTATCGGCCATTGTCTTTACCCTTTATATCCCTGCGAATAAACATTAAGTTTCCGAAGGATCCACCTATTTGAATTGATTTATCTTTTCTGTGTTTTGAAACGTAGTTATTTTAAAATTTACCTAAAAAATAACATTATTTGATATTCTACAATAAATATTTTCTTAAGTTTTGAATAATATTGTTCAAAATTGTTAATGTGAACTAAATTAGAATTTTTATTAAAACAAGATTTATACATATTGTTATGTTTGGTTCATGGGTTTTTTGCTATGTAGTAGGAGGGCGGATATGCCGTTTTTTTTAAGGAAACATTGTAAAACTTTGATAAAGTTACAGCAATTTTGTTTGAAATTAGAGGGTAGAGAAATAGTATAAAACCATCCCAAAAACCTATGTAAACATCGATAAATCAATCTGTTCAGTTCTTAACTAACAAACAAACCAGAACTACAGACATACCACTTGAAGGAAGCTTAGGTCAAACAAAGCCCACTATAAAAACGGTGGCAAAGACCTATTGATCCACTGCCCTTCAATTTGAAAGGGGTGTTGATACATGTTACACCCCCTACACTTCGCATCTGGTGGCTTGAAAAGGTGTACAGTACACCTTGACACTGTAATTGCACAGTTAAACTCTTTTAGTTTGATTTTCATTTCCACCTTGGGCCAAGGCATTCTCCTTACTTTGACTATTAATGTCGCGCACCTGACATAGTAGCAGTATGAACCATTTTTTAACGTCTTTAGTTATAACGTGATGTTAAGCCGAGATTTGAACCTATTACCTCCCCGACGAATAGCGAGTGTGCTACGTGTTGAGCCACGGTCGTGGGCTACTAAGTTTCTATATTATATAGTACAAAATTTCAGTGCTAGGTGTCTCTTTCTTTTATGTAAAAAATATACCCAATACCTTTTTTATTTTCGACAACAGAATTTCATTTTATGTAAAAATGCTTTTATTAAGAAGTTGATATAATTTTAGTAAAATTATCACATATTAGGCTTTTATCAAAACCAATCAATATTATTAAAAAAATGAATGATACAAATATGTTAAACTTATAATTTACCAATTACATTACACTTAAAGTAAAAGTTTTCTGTACTTTTTGTCGGAAACCTTCGTCTTTCAGAAGGTTTCATTGAAGTGTTAGATTTGGTCATAGTAAGATCTAATAAGGACTAAGATGCAGAAGGCAAAATTAATACAGCCAGGGGTGGAGGGTATATAGTCACACCACTTTTAAACTTGAGGGGGCTGTTAAAAAATATTTGCAAACTTTGCGAGTCAATTTTACTAATACAGGGACCCTTTTTGAACTTTTCAGTGGGTGGATAAACTTTAAAGGCTGTGTATTTACACCCCTTCCCCTATTTTTATTTGCTAAGCTAACACCCTCCTTGATTTTAGAATCAATGGGGTGTCAAACTTTTTGGGTGCGCTTCACGCATCCCCCTTGAAATATCCTATACACGCCACTATATGATTTCAGTGTGCCACTATATCAGAATGGATGTTAAATACCTATGAACCTACAAAAGAGAACGGTATACAAATTCAGGGATCTAAAGGGATAAGACAATTTCCGTTATTATGGTGTACATCTCCAATGATGATGCACAAAATTACTCATTTAGAGATAAAACCAACCTTATTCGACGTTCACTCAAAGCCCCAAAAATAATGGACTTAAAAGTGTATTAAACTGTATATAAGACATTTGCGAATATATTGGTACCATTAATTTGCCTCTGAGATAAAAAAAAAGTATGTTTTTTTGATATTTTTCTCTTGCAACAAATCAAATTTCAAAATTGAGTCGCCAAAAATGTTAAACTAATTTTTGCTCTAAAACAATCATTTTTTGGAGTTAGAAAGTGCTTAATACCTCATTTTAATCGCTTGGCATTGCTTTATAATGTACAGGTAATTACTTGGTTGTTTTTAGAACAGTTGACTAAAAAATCGAGGTTTTGTGATTAACCCACTTTTGTTGTTACTCCATAAATGATATTTTTTTTCTCCAAAATTTTTGGCTGTAAAGAAGCTTTATATATCCATATAACATCCACCAAAATTTGACTTTTGATATATTATTTATAACATCACCAGAAGGAATTGAATTTTGGAGAAAAAAATATCAATTTATATTTTGCACTGCTATGCATTGTTCTTGTTCTTGTTTCTAAAAAATATTTATATAATTAAAAAGAGAATTATTTAACGCTTCTATAGGTATGTTTATCATTTTTCTAGCTTAAATATAACTATAATTTCAGCATTTTTAAACATGATCATATTCAAGTTATTTTAACAACTATTAAAAATTTTTTACCATGCAAAACAAGGTGTTATAAAGTGTAGGATCCCTCACAATATCTATCTGTCTGTATATAATGCATTACTCATGTAATGCTACTTACTTGATACTTGATACTTGGCTTGTTAATCTTCATTTTCTACTGGTGTAGCGAGTTGAAGATGTTGGTACTGATAATTTTGTTATCTTTTGCTAATTCATATATTTTTTCAATTTTGATCTAAAGCTGGCCACTGATGTGGCATGTTTGATATCACTTGGTAAACTATTCCATGGGTCGACAATTCTGAAGAAAAAGAAGTTTAGTCTGATGTCAGAATTAGCCCTTCCTTTCTTTAGGTTAAGAATATCAGAGGTTTGTCTTGTTGTGACTCTGTTTTGAGAAACATTTACAGTTTCAAGTCCACATTTAACATTTCCAATGTTATGGAGAATTTTGTAGCACTGGACAAGATCAGCAAAATTTCTCCTTTTTTCAAGAGTCCATAAATCAAGCTCTTTTAAACGTTCATGGTAATCTTGTGATTTCAGACCAGAGACCATTTTAACTGCTTTGATTTGGACAGCTTCGATGTTTTTAATGTCTGTAAGGTTCCAGGGGTTCCAGACAGATGAAGAAAACTCCAGATGTGGTCTCACATATTGTTTGTACAGCCTTATAAAAACATGTTTATCTCTGTAGTGAAATGACCTTGATATTTGGTTTAAAACAGCTTTAGCTTTGTTGACAATTTCATTACAGTGGCTTGATGGCTTAAGGTTGGAAGTTATTCTTATTCCAATATCTCGTTCAGAATCAACTGTTCCAAGTTTAATATTATCCATGTAATATTCATTTTTTGGGTTATTCCTGCCACAATGGAGAATTTTGCATTTGTCAATATTAAATAACATTCCCCAAGTTTTGCTCCAATCAAGAAGCTTATTTAATGAAACTTGGAATGAGTCTGCATCTGCTTGGTTTCTTATCTTGTTTGCTTGCTTGGTATCATCAGCAAACTTTCTTAATATGTCAATTATGACATCATCATCAAGGTCATTGATATATATTACAAAGAGAACTGGCCCAAGTAAACTACCTTGTGGGACACCTGACCTGACCTTACCTGGCCTTGACTTCGCTCCTTGTATTTCAACCCACTGAGTTCTGTCTTTAAGCCAAGATTTTATCCATTCTTGTACAGATCCAGTTATTCCATGAGCTTCCAGTTTCTGTATTAGCTTGTTGTGTGGAACTTTGTCAAAGGCGCGACTAAAGTCCAGATACACAATATCAACAGAGTTTCCTTCATCAATCATTTCAAAAATTTTGTCTAAAAATTCCAATAGATTTGTTTGACAGGATCTCTTGGGCATAAATCCATGTTGAGAGGGTTTGATTAGGTTGTTGATTATAAGGTGATCTATCATGTGGTCACGAATAATAGATTCATTAAGTTTGCATACCTGGCTGGTGAGAGATATCTGTCTATAATTGACTGGCTTCCCTCGTGATCCTTTTTTACATACAGCAGCTACTTTTGCATCTTTCCATTGTTGTGGAACTTTGCCTGTACTTATTGAAGCCTGAAAAAGTTTTTGCAATGGTCGGGCGATATGATTCTTAGTTTTCTTTAAGAATTCTCCAGATATCTTGTCAGGACCTGGGGCCTTGCCAGTTTTAAGTTCGTCAATTTTTGATATAACATCTTGTAATCTAACATTTATATGAGATAATTCACTATTCATGTTTCGTTTTGGTATGTTTGGTCCATTGTCATTGTCATCATGAAAGGAACTACAAAAATGATCATTTAGTGTTTGGGCCATTTCAGCATTATCTGTGATAATCTTATCATCTTGGACAAGAGGGCCAACACTTGGTTTACAGGACATTTTATTTTTCACATAACTATTGAATTTTCTTTGACCACTGTTTCCACTACTTTTTGATATTTTTACTTCAAGCTTTTTTTTTGCACTTTTAATCTTTTTTTTACATTCTTTGGAAAGTTGGGTAAAGCGTTCTTTGTCACTAGGATTTTTGGTTCTTTTCCATTTCTTGTATGCCCGATCTTTTTTTCTGCCAAGTGTTATAATTTCTTTGGTCATCCATCTTGGTTTGTTGGTTTTAATGGTTTTGTTTGGGACATATTTACAAATTAATTCATCAATCACCTTGGTTAGTTGTCTCCAGCTCATTTCTACATCATTAGATACAATCCTCTCCCAGTCAATTTTCTCTAAATCTTCATTCATTTTTTGGTAGTCAGCTTTTCCCCAATCTAGGATTTCTTGTTGTGTGTTTTCTGGTAAAATAGAATGGTCTGTAACAATTTTAATACAGGTATGATCACTATTACAAAGAGGGCCTAAATCACTTACTTCAAGTATAGAATCATTATTAGAAAGAACCAAGTCAAGAACATTGTTTTTTACATGTGTTGGGAAGGTCACAAATTGGTTAAAATTGTTCTCGTTACAAGTGTCCAGAAATTTCTGGCTTGCAGTGTCGGCAGCAATATTTTCACTCCAGTTGATTTTTGGGTAGTTGAAGTCACCAATAACAATTGAATTATCTGGCATAGATGAGATTAATTCTGTTAGTTTATCATTATTATAGTTACTACAGTTTGGGGATTTATATACAAGAAAAATGTTGGTGGTTTCATTATTTGTTTTCACACTAAGATGTAGATATTGGTTAAAGTCAATTGTGCAGTCATGGGATAAAACCGTGTGTCCTTTTTTTATGTACACTAATAATCCACCTCCAATTCCTTCTCTTGTATCACTACGATCTTTTCTTAGTTCTGGTATTATTTCATAGTTTTTGATATTTAATACACTATTCACTATGTTTTCATTGCACCATGTTTCGGTTAGAAGTATAATATCAGGTTTTTGTTCATGTGTAAGTAACTCAAGTGCAGAAAGTTTACTTATTATACTCCTTGCATTGGTGTATATTATGTTGAGTTTACAGGGGGCAGACTCTTTGTTTCCCTTCCCTTTTTGTTGCCTACCCCCATCACTATTTATTCTCTGTTCTCCTCCTCCTCTGTCATTGATGGTCGTGTTCGTTTGTCTGTTGTTATACTTTCTGGAGTCCTCTGTCTCTTGGATCCTCCTCCCCTCCTGGTCCATGTTGTGCTGTTTCTCCTTCCCCACCTTTCTGTTTGATCTGTGGATTTTTTCGCCCAAATCAGTCTTTTTTGGCCTTTGGGTCCTACCACCTTCCATTCGGAGTTTAAAGCCTGTTCTTCAGTTAGCTCAGAGTTACGCTTATGCATTTCAAGAATGAGGTTGTCCTCCTCTTTCCTTTGCTGGTGGGTAAGGTCAGGTACAAGGTAGACCCCATCCCAGAATTCATTGTCAGCAAGAGATCTGCAGTTTTTCATAATTTCAGATTTGGTATCAGTGTTGTGAAATCCAACTTGCAATGGTCTTATGCTGTCAACTTTTTTTTCCCCAAGGCGTCTAATAAACTTGATATCTTTATCAGGGTTTATTGTAACTTCTAGGGTGTCAGCCACCAGTCCAGTCCAATGAATATCAAGTTCTTTCTTTTTTAAACCTGGCCAGGAATCATCAGTAACTTCCAGGGTGGGTAAAAACCCAGGGTTTTTTTAAAAAGCCCAGCCCAACCCAACCCAAAAACCCAACCCAAAAACCCTTTTTTTAAGGGTTTTTTTGGGGGTTTTATTGTTTTTTTTTAAAAAACCCTGGGTGGGTTTTTTTGGGTGGGTTTTTTGTATGCCCACCCTGGTAACTTCAGGGATACCATGAATTATCAAATTATTTTTCTTCTCCTCTCTGTCTCTTAATTCTTGAAAGACATTTTTTTCAACATTAGATTTTAACTGTTCTTGTTTGTTATCATTCTCGTTACAGCGTGTTTCTAGTTTGCTTACTCTAGTATTTGTATCATCTTTGTCTTTTTGAAGCTGGCTAATATCATTTTTTATATCTTGGATATCCTTGAACATGGCAGCTACCTTATTTGATAGGAGTTCACTAGCCACACTACATGCTTCACAACACCAATTAATGGAGAAACCTTGTCTATTTTCCTTGACAAGATATTTGTAAAGCTCTGGTGCAATTTTGGAACATTCAGTATGGGTCCATCTTTGGCATACATGGCACATGACACATGCTTGCGTTTTGGTGATTTTATTTGTGCAGACTAAGCAGGGTGGGCTTTTGGCATTAAGTCCTGTACTCATCTTGACAGCAATTTTTTTGGTATCTTATTTCTTTTTTTTGGTATCTTTTCTTTAGTATTTTTTTGGTATATTTTTTGGTATCTTTTTTTGGTATTTTTTTTTGGTATCTTTTTTTGGTATCTTTTTTTGGTATCTTTTTTTGGTATCTTTTTTTGGTATTTTTTGATATTTTTTTGGTATTTTTTTTGGGTTTTTTTGGTATTTTTTTTTGGTATTTTTTTTGTATTTTTTCGGTATCTTTCCTTGGTATCTTTTTGGTAACTGTTTGGTATCTTTTTGGTATCTTTTTGGTGTCTCTTTGGTATCTTTTTGGTGTCTCTTTGGTATCTTTTAGGTATCTTTTTGGTATCTTTTTTTGGTATTTATTCTTAGTATCTTTTTGGTATAGTCACTCGACACAGCTAGTTTTGCTTTATACACTCCAACAAGCAAACTTCACAACTTCCAACTGTTTCTCCAAATCTCAATCAATTCTCGACATTTTTTCCGGCAGCCACCGGGGAAGACATTTTTATATGAAAAACCTCTTAGTGAAGTGAATCAAGCAAATCTAGCCCGGTCAGTTTAGCTAATAGAGAGTATGCTATAAGAGTGCTCTTATATTCAAAGCTATTAAAGTGTTTAGAGTATATGCCATTAGATAATTCCAAGAGTCAATGATATTAGATGTAACTTAAATTCCTAGCTATCAGAGTATAATATAAGAGTATTTGTTGCAAAACTACTTAAAAACAGAATACTGTTTAAGGGCATACTTATATTTGTAAGTAACAATTCTGGTAACAATTATAGAGTTGCAATGGTTTCTCCTAACTTTGAGTTTAAAATCAAAAGAGCAATTCTATCAGTAAGAGTTATCTGTTTTGATTGTACAGAAGGTCAGACGCTTATAATAATTCAAACCTTTGCTTTAAAAAATCATACTAGTATTTTTTCTAACTTCTTAAAGGAAAGCAAACCATTTCATTTTTTTCTGAAAAAAGTTATATAATGAATTTTAAAATTTTATAATCTTTAGAATATTCTTTAACATGCATTACATTTACATCATTTTTATCAGGCATAAAATAATGGTATTTCAAAGGGACTGCAAAGGGCTAGAAAAGTAGCATAAAACCATCCAGAGTCTTAAATCTGAGAATGAATTACCTTAACCAAAACAGGATTAATTTTGAAAACCCAACTGGTTCAGTATTCAATGAATATTTCTTTGACCATGTTCAGCAAAAATGGCTGTATTTTGCCTAATTTTATAGTATATAAAAAATCTGTTGTATGGCAACTTTTGAATGGTAATGCTAGCCTTTGGGACAAAGACCAAAAAGTCTACTGTTTTTTTTTTTTTTTTGGGGGGGGGGTTTCCAAATTTTTGTTTCATTCTGTATACATGTGTAAATTCATTACTTTTTAATTCAAACAGAAAATTAGAGAAAAATAGATTTTTAAAAAGGGATAGTTGCATGAAGTGTATTGAACTTCATGCAACTTGGTACTTAATGGTACTTGGAGTAGTGAGTTTACTTTGAGGGGGGTAAATCTTTTTATCATGGAGGCACGGACGTCTAAGCTTTTTATATTTAAGGGGGGGTAAAAATAAAAAAAAATGTGGGGTGTGCCTACAGCAACCCCAAATTCATGAAAAACAAGAATGAAAACATTCATAAGTAGCACAGCATAGAAATAAAACTAATAGGAAAACAAAGTAAGTGCTAATATATAAGAGGAATTATCTGAAATTATTTCATAGGAAACTTAATGCTTCAGTACAATAAATAAATTATTATTACCTAGAAATTTAGATGAAAAAGAGGTTTGGTGCTGTACCTCATCCTCTTTTTCATTAGTTTCACAAAATTCAACTTCAATAGATGTTTCTACATTCTCATCCTCTGAAACAGTACTCAAAGGCCATTCTTTTTTATCTATATTTCACAGTTCACGCATATTTTTTTCCCATGAATTAGATTGTACTTTTTTGCAAATTCGTCTGATATGACCCTTAAGCCCTTGGTTATCTGTTTCTTATGTGTTTTACTGTAACAAAACTTTTCAAAAAATGTGTAAGATTTTATAAAACGTTGGTGATGTCTTTCACATAAATTTGTGTTTGTATCATTTCTCAACTGACCTTTTGCTCTAGAAAATAAGGGTTCTTTTTGGAGGTGAAAATGGGTCACTTCGTTATCACAATTTGTAATTGCACAGCAAGCGGAAATATTGAATGTTCTGTGGACAAGCATTATAAATCTGTAATTGAAACTATGAATACAAAAAGTATCATATCTAATGTGAACTTCTCATAACTAAATGGGCCTCCTGAAACCAGAGACCAAAGAATTGATCTAGCCCACCCCATTTAATTGACAAATATTAATGAAACTTGGTGAAAATATGGAGAATATTTAATCCATGAAAATTTCAGCCTTCTATCTTTTGTAGGAGCCAAGAAAATCATGTTTCCCTCTTTCTGGCTCATACTTTCAGATGGACGGACGGACGGACATTTTGAATTATAGAGTAGCTTTGCTACTTAAAACAGATAAATAGGATAATTGTTGTACACAAATTGATTTCAGCATGTTTTAAATGACCTTACTTTTTGGTCTTTGTCTTAAAGGCTAGCATTACCATTCAAAAGTTGCCGTACAACAGATTTTTTTATATACTATAAAATTAGGCAAAATACAGCCATTTTTGCTGAACATGGTCAAAGAAATATTCATTGAATACTGAACCAGTTGGGTTTTCAAAATTAATCCTGTTTTGGTTAAGGTAATTCATTCTCAGATTTAAGACTCTGGATGGTTTTATGCTACTTTTCTAGCCCTTTGCAGTCCCTTTGAAATACCATTGTTTTATGCCTGATAAAAATGATGTAAATGTAATGCATGTTAAAGAATATTCAAAAGATTATAAAATTTTAAAATTCATTATATAACTTTTTTCAGAAAAAAATGAAATGGTTTGCTTTCCTTTAAGAAGTTAGAAAAAATACTAGTATGATTTTTTAAAGCAAAGGTTTGAATTATTATAAGCGTCTGACCTTCTGTACAATCAAAACAGATAACTCTTACTGATAGAATTGCTCTTTTGATTTTAAACTCAAAGTTAGGAGAAACCATTGCAACTCTATAATTGTTACCAGACACGGCGGCTCGCTCACTTATAGAAATGGGAAACTTATAAAAGTTTTACTCAACACACGAAATCGTAACAATTTTCATGAGAAATACGCATTTTATAAGGCATAAAAAACGCTCTAATTTTTGTTCTATTTAACG
The DNA here is from genome assembly GCF_053477335.1 of Acartia tonsa. NCBI lineage: Eukaryota > Metazoa > Arthropoda > Copepoda > Calanoida > Acartiidae > Acartia > Acartia tonsa. The sequence goes on from NC_137272.1 coordinate 33,009,020, forward strand.
TAATTTTATCATTTTTTTGCTGTTTATTTTATTTTACATATACTTTTATCATTTTATCAAAAAAAATTTATCTTTTTTCATCATTTTTTGGAGAAATTAATGCTTAAACTAAGGGTATCTTTAGACGCAAAATTGACGCACTTAGAATAAAAAATGCGTATTGAGTACAAAGGGGGGATAATTTCAAGTCATGAATGTTCTAAAGATATCTTTTTTTCCATAAAATTTTAATGTTTAGTCCACCCCACGTCACCCCGAAAATTATATATCAATTTAGGAAGATAATTTTTGTAGAATAATTACAGAATTTACAACGTTATGGACTCTGAAAGTATAGTTAAGATCAAAGGCGTGCAAAAGGTTGGTATAGGGGTTGTTTACACCACCCTTGTAAAATTAAGGGGGATGGATACACCTCCCTAGGTTTTCACCCATGTCCACCCTCTTGACAAGAGCCTACACCCTCAGATACACCCCTCTATAAATTCCAAGGGGGTGTAAAGGAAATAAATTTACACCCCTTAAAATAAAGTGGGGTTGGGGGTGTTTAAGGAGGGTGTATATAAACAAGTCACAGATTTAGATAATTATATGCTATCTATTTTTAGATAAATTAATTACCAGACTTTACTAAAATAATCTTGCAATATTCTGTACAACTGTACTGTACAACTTTTAATTAGTAAATTGGGACATGAGGAAGTTCTCATACATATGTAGGGGGGGGGGGGGGGGGGAGTTAATGCAGCCATCCCATAATTAATTAATCCAAATTTTGTTATGAAAATTGGCATGTGTAATCCTTGGTAGGTCTGTTTTTCAAAATTTAACAAAAAGTTAAGCTTAAGGGGGGGGGGGGTTAAGGCAACCATCATGTAATCAATGCACAAATGGCACTGTTTGCTCAGCTGTTTAGCCGTTTTTGGGCTATTTTCAGGGCAAATCCATCAATAATCATGTAGGAATCATCCATTAGGGATAGGTTTTAATGGGTGCTGAGCTGAAAAATACTACCAAAAATAGTGGCAGCTGGGTAATGGCTTATAAGGATATAAAAAAATTGAATATTTCCATGGAATTAAACTTTTCTTAATTAACATTATAACTTTATGTCATGGACATATTACTAAAAGAACTTTTTTTAATTTCTAGATTTCGCTGTCATAACAGCTAAAAACTGCCAAAAATGGCTGAGAACAGCTGTCAACAGCCAAAAGTATATATTGTAGATTAAATCATCCCGCCCTGGAAAAATTTTGATAAAAGTTTTGCCCCCAGTAAAATTTGGTTGATTTAAGCAAAAAAATGACCCATGCTAAATATTTTTCTGTGATGCAATAATTGTGACCTCATGAGCACTGCAAAGTTTTTGAAATCTGCAAAAAAAAATTTTTTTTTTAGTTCTTTTGTGTGATCTGAATTTTAAAGATTTTTACAAAATTTCAATTCTAGTTTGTCAATATAAACCTGAAATTTACCAAAAAAATGGATCAGTCTCAATTATAACATATGAAGGTGTAGCAAGTAATCTGCAAAGTCAAATTCCATTTTTGCAGAGTTTTTCTTACATAACTTAAAAATAAAAATTTTAATTTGGTTTTCATTTAGATGCAGTAACTACTGTAACCAGGCAGTTTCAAAATTTTAGCTCAATATTCAATCAATTTTGCTCACCTTCCAACACTAAACCCCCTTTATTGATAAAAAGACCATTAATTTTATTTGGGGTTTCCCTCAAAGTTTTTACACAGATAGTGTTAGTATTTATAGTAAATTGTGACCTCAAAAATTGTATTATATATATTTATGCAATTTTGACTTTGGAAGATGTGACATGTCTAGGGTAGGTTTTTTTTAAACATACTTTTGCTTTAATGTATGTTAAATTATACCAATAAACATATTTAAATTTTCAGTACCACCCACTTAACAGCTAGAACTGGCTGGAAACAGCTGGGAGTGGTCAAGAGTATGATGAGTAGATAGGGCTTTTGATGTGTCTAAGGGTAGGTTTTTATGGGTGCTGCGCTCAAAAATACCACACAACATCCATATGGCAGCTTGCTAACGGCCGCAGCTCAGCTGGGAGCGGCCAAGAGTAGAATGAGTAGATAGGGCTTGTGACATGTCTCTAGGTAGGTTTTTAACAGTCTGTGTAACAGCCCCAGCTGCCAAATGTATGGACCCCCACTATTTATAGTAGTATTTTTGAGCTTGGTACCAATAAAAACCTACCCCTAGACATGTCACAAGCCCTATCTACTCTTCATACTCTTAGCCGCTCCCAGCCATTTTCAGCCAGTTCTAGCCATTTAGCAGCTGGTACAAGAAATTTTAAAAATGGATATTTAAAGCAAAAATATGTTTTAAAAAGTTGATTCCTATGTAATTAATGATAGTTTTGCCCTGAATATAGCCCAAAAACGGCTAAACGACTAAGCCGCCAGCTGTTAGCCATCACTTTTCCAACTTTTTGTTTCATTTTGGGAAAATAGATATACCAAGGATTACTCATGCCAAGTTTTGTAACGAAATTCGAATTCTAAGTGCAATTTGCGCATTGATTACGAGATGGTTGCATTAACCCCCCCCCCCCCCTTAAACTTGAATTAATTCCTTTAATGATCTTGATAGATATATGTTTATAACTTTTAATATATTTTACAATAGTGCTCAAAGTTAATGTTGGGAGGGAGATATATCCCAATCCTCTTTTTATAAAAAAATTTTGAAATGTAATAAATTTCTTATGTAAAGTAGTTTTGATAAAATCTTAATAAAATAACCCTTGATTTTAGTTTAAGGGGGCTGTTAAAAGTCATAAGTGGGGTGTCAAAAAATTTAGTTGTTAATAAATTAATGGAATATAACCTGATATTATAAATTTGAAACATATTTTTGATATACAAAGAGATTTAAGGAACATGTATTACGCTTTTTTTCATAGAAGAAATTGAATAATTTTTTATTTGTTTTTTTCAACACAAGGTTATTTGTGTATCTCTTGGTGCAAGATACCACCATATTATTAGTTAAATCTAATTTTTTATAAATTAAGTGAATCAGTCTGTTAGACCAAGGGTAGAAACTCAGCAGATAGACAGACAGACAGGCAAGAAGAATTATCAAAGTTTGACTATAATAGACAATTAATTACATAAAATCCAATAGAGAACCTGTGAATGATCAGACAGACGGAGGGATAGACAGACGGACAGACAGAGGGACAGGTAAATAGTAATAGACAGTCTTTGAGGCATTAACAAATTACAATTAGGCTATGCTAGATGATTCATTGAAATCCAAAAGAGAGGCAGTTAGACAGATAGACAGACAAGTGGTGGGACAGACAGACAAAAGGACAGACAGACAGAGGGACAGACAGACAGACAGACAAATGGGTATTGCCTAAAAACAGTTTGGCTGCAATATGAATCATTAAAACCCACAATAGAAAAGAAATTTACAATAGTTTCTTTTTTCGATACTCAAGGCCCCCCCCCCCCCTCCCCCACTCAAAGGGGTTTATTATTTCTGAAAATCAATGAGTGACTTCTCAGCATAATAAAATTGAATATACTTTTTATTTCATCAATTTATCTTAAATAGAACGAAAGTTATAATCATTTTATTGTCTACAAGAAATATGCTTTGAGTAAAAATCAACCTAATTGTCAGTAAAAACGTTATATTTATGCATATTTACACAGTAAATAAATTTTAAAATTGTATTTTATTGTAATGAATAACTTAAGGGGGTTGTATGAATTATCAAAAACCTAAAAAAAACTAATTTAATTAAATTAGTCCAAGTAATGATTGATTTAGTAAAGCACATATGAATATGTTGTCAATTTCCTATCAGAGTCGCAGTGCAGAATTGTTACTTACAAATATAAGTATGCCCTTAAACAGTATTCTGTTTTTAAGTAGTTTTGCAACAAATACTCTTATATTATACTCTGATAGCTAGGAATTTAAGTTACATCTAATATCATTGACTCTTGGAATTATCTAATGGCATATACTCTAAACACTTTAATAGCTTTGAATATAAGAGCACTCTTATAGCATACTCTCTATTAGCATTACATGTGTAATGCATTATATACAGACAGATAGATATTGTGAGGGATCCTACACTTTATAACACCTTGTTTTGCATGGTAAAAATTTTTTAATAGTTGTTAAAATAACTTGAATATGATCATGTTTAAAAATGCTGAAATTATAGTTATATTTAAGCTAGAAAAATGATAAACATACCTATAGAAGCGTTAAATAATTCTCTTTTTAATTATATAAATATTTTTTAGAAACAAGAACAAGAACAATGCATAGCAGTGCAAAATATAAATTGATATTTTTTTCTCCAAAATTCAATTCCTTCTGGTGATGTTATAAATGGTCCTACCCCAAACGTAAGAGTCCCAAACGTCAGAGTGGACAAACGCAAGAGTCCCAAACGCAAGAGTCCCAAACGTCAGAGTGGACAAACGTCAGAGTGGGACAAACGTCGGAGTGGACAAAGGTCAGAGTGAACATTGCTTAAGTAAAACATCAGAGTCTATGCTATTTTAATTATATGACAAAAAATCTTATAAAAAATTATCAAACTCAGCACCCTGGCCTACCTAGCCGCAGCGCTCGGCCCCCTAGCCTGCCTAGCCGCGGGCGCTCGGCCCCCTAGCCTATAACCTAACCTAACCTAATCATAAAGAAAATGACTCTGGCTGCAGCACTCAGCACCCTGGCCTACCTAGCCGCAGCGCTCGGCCCCCTAGCCTGCCTAGCCGCGGGCGCTCGGCCCCCTAGCCTATAACCTAACCTAACCTAATTATAAAGAAAATATTGTGCTTGTCCAGAGTCATTGTTATGTTTTTATATGGTAATGATTATAAAATCGAGACTCATACGTTTTACTTATAAAATGTCCACTCTGACGTTTGTCCCAAAAATCCTGCGTTTGTCCACTCTGACGTTTGTCCCACTCTGACGTTTGTCCCACTCTGACGTTTGTCCCACTCTGACGTTTGGGACTCTTGCGTTTGTCCACTCTGATGTTTTTCCACTCTGACGTTTGGGACTCTTACGTTTGTCGTGGAACCTTATAAATAATATATCAAAAGTCAAATTTTGGTGGATGTTATATGGATATATAAAGCTTCTTTACAGCCAAAAATTTTGGAGAAAAAAAATATCATTTATGGAGTAACAACAAAAGTGGGTTAATCACAAAACCTCGATTTTTTAGTCAACTGTTCTAAAAACAACCAAGTAATTACCTGTACATTATAAAGCAATGCCAAGCGATTAAAATGAGGTATTAAGCACTTTCTAACTCCAAAAAATGATTGTTTTAGAGCAAAAATTAGTTTAACATTTTTGGTGACTCAATTTTGAAATTTGATTTGTTGCAAGAGAAAAATATCAAAAAAACATACTTTTTTTTATCTCAGAGGCAAATTAATGGTACCAATATATTCGCAAATGTCTTATATACAGTTTAATACACTTTTAAGTCCATTATTTTTGGGGCTTTGAGTGAACGTCGAATAAGGTTGGTTTTATCTCTTTAGTAGATTAAAATTGGTGGTTAAACGTTTGCACACTCAACTTAATTATCCCACCAATCAAAATTCACTTCAGTCCCCAAGGTTTTTAAGCGAACGAATAAGAAAACTTTATTATAAAACTTTGGGGACTACTAATGACTACCTACCTACTTAAATATTTTTTTACTCTAAGGTACAAAAGAAGATGTTTGGAGCGGGGGAGAAGAAAGTCTTTTTAGAGTTTTGTACAGGTATTTAAAAGTGAGGATACTCTGTAATTCACTTTGTCCGTCCGTAAGAAAAGCTATGGGAGAAATGTGATATTCTTTGCTGCTATTGAAGATAGACGGTCGTAATATTGGGCGATGAAACCCTCTCTTTCTAAACATCTGCTCTTTAGCTCTTTTTGTATGTTTTGTCCTTCTTGTTTTAGAGTTTTATACAGGTATTTAAAAGCGAAGCTACTCTGTAATTCACTTTGTCTGTCCGCCTGTCCGTAATGCTATGGAGGAGATGTGATTTTCTTGGCTATTCAAGATAGACGATGAAACCCTATCTCTCTTTCTAAACATCTGCTCTATGCAACTCATTGTCCGTTTGTCCATGTTTATCATTAGTAAAAATCGAAGCTACTCTGTAATTCACTTAGTCTGTCCGTCCGTCCCTGATGCTACGGGAGAAATGTGATTTTCTAGGCTATTGAAGATAGAAGGCTGTAATTATTGGTGATGATTCCCTGTATATTTTCCCTATTTCTGAACATCTGCTCTATAACTCTTATTGTTCGTTTGTCCATCCTTGATTTTTGTGCTTCGCTTCATATGGATGTTGTCATACTTGTTAATTGTTATTTTAACAGGATGACAAAATCAATTAATAAACAATAAATTTGTGTTTTCGAATTTTTTGATCTGTCATTTTTCATGAATCGTTCGGTAACGAAAAGATGGTATACACCCACAATTATTATAAACAAAATTGGGGTACAGTCCCTTTTCGTAACATCGCACCTTATGGGGCGATTTTTCGTATTTTTCACATTAGCTTTCTTCTATTTCTAGCCCCTGCGTGGGGCTCTAACCCTGCGGGGCCAATCACCTAACCCAATATAACCTAACCTAGCCTAAAAAACCTATAAAAAGCCATTTTAAAAATACGACGCATCGCCCCTTATGTGGCGATGTTACAAAAGGAATATTCCCCAAAATTGTCATGTCTGTAAATTTGAATTATTGGTGGAAAAGTTTGAAAACTGCCAGAATTAATATTCAAGTCCTCAAACTTTTAGGCTAACGGATGAGAGAATGTATAAATAAATTAAAATATGATGACTGGTATGTTTAATTTATAGTCCATTGTCTCCTCCCTCCTTGGTTATTATTAGAAACTAATAAAATAATGTATTGTTTTTTAGAGTGTTTCCCGGCAACTACTGCGCCATTGCTCAAATGATGGTTACAAAGTTATGTAAACAGGTATTATACTTGTCCTTGTTATTAGCATAGCTGATCTATAGTGTGAAGCAGGGAGGGTATGCACAGATCTAAAGGAATAAGACAAATAAATTGATATACGTTGAATATACATCACTAATGATGCTACACAAAATTACCACTTCTGTAGATTGAAATTAATGATTGAAACCTTTGAACACTCAACGTAATTAATCAACCAATCAAAATACATTAAAAGACCACAAAGTTGTTAGGCCAATGAATAAGAATTAAAGAATTGAAGATAATTAAAACATTGGGGACTGGTGCAACTCAGAGAGAGAGGGGAAAAGGGCTTATTATTACACTAGTCCCCAAAGTTTTATACTCACCTTTTCTTATTCGTTAGCTTAACACTGCGGACTTTATGAATTTTGATCGGTTGATTATATTTAGTGTTCAATCATTTGAACCACTAATTTTAATCTACATAAGGGGATGTGTATCATTATTGGGATGTACATCAATTTATCGGCAATTCTGTGCAGGTATATGAGAGAGCTGCTCAAGAGAAAGATTATTTGGACACAGAATCTCAAAAAGAATACACTCCACCCAAAAAGAAGAAAAAGAAAAATCAACAGCGAATGTGGTAAGTTGTTTTCCAGTGTATGGCTTTTAAACCGATTAGTATCCGCTGGATTAGAACTAATTCAAAGACAATCTGAAAAATCATGTATAGTATCGTCTTACATGCATTTTTCTACGAAAAATGAAATAAAATTTCGATTTCCATATATATCTATATTGGTCATATAAATAGAAGTTGATGAGTAAGTTAAATGGGTATCATGCCTTTTCTTAAATTAACCACTTTTTAAGGGGAGAGGCTTCCCTAAAAGAATAGAATGTATGAAACTTGGAACACTACTTACTGTTTCAAATTATCATCTACAATCCATACCTATTCAAGAATATTATTTGTTAGGTCGAATCATTGCAAGAAGATCCAATTGAAGAAGGACAATGGACCAGATCCTGTACATAACTACTTTCCATGTGACCATCCAGGACAGGTAAATGCAAGTGTGTGTGTTTGTGTGTGTGTTGTGCGAGTGTATGTGTGTGTGAAGGACAATGGACCAGATCCTGTTCATAACTACTTTCCATGTGACCATCCAGGACAGGTAAATGCAAGTGTGTGTGTGGGTGTGTGTGTGTGCGAGTGTATGTGTGTGTGAAGGACATTGGACCAGATCCTGTTCATAACTACTTTCCTTGTGACCATCCAGGACAGGTAAATACAAGTGTGTGTGTGTGTGTGTGTGCGAGTGCGAGTGTGAGTGTGTGTGAAGGACAATGGACCAGATCCTGTACATAACTACTTTCCATGTGACCACCAAGGACAGGTAAATAAAAGTATGTGTGTGTGTGTATGTGTGGGTGTGTGTGAAGGACAATGTACCCGATCCTGTTCATAACTACTTTCCATGTGACCATCCAGGACAGGTAAATGCAAGTGTGTGTGTGTGTATGTGTGTAAAGGACAAAGGACCAGATCCTGTTCATAACTACTTTCCATGTGACTATTCAGGACAGGTAAATACAAGTGTGTATGTGTCTTTGTGTGTTGTGCGAGTTTGAGTGTGTGTGAAGGACAATGGACCAGATCCTGTACATAACTACTTTCCTTGTGACCATCCAGGACAGGTAAATACAAGTGTGTGTGTGTCTTTAGGTGTGTGCGAGTGTGAGTGTGTGTGAAGGACAATGGACCAGATCCTGTTCATAACTACTTACCATGTGACCATCCAGGACAGGTAAATAAGGTAAATACAAGTGTGTGTGTTTATGTTTCCCCTCGAAATGCATACTTCTACGAGTACTTTTCCTTCCATCTGAAAATTTCTATTATCAAAAAAACAAAATTCTTCTTTGTAACTTGAAAATTTTAATGGGTTGGGGGTGTAAATTTGATTTATGTTATTGTCTAGTTGCTTAGTCATTTATTTATATTGTATATTTGTTTCTAATTTAGTCTTGTGATGATACCTGTCCTTGTGTGAAGGCCACAAACTTTTGCGAGAAGTTTTGTTTATGTTCTTCTGACTGTACAAATCGGTTTCCTGGGTGCAGGTATCTATCAATCTTAATCTATCTTTTATTATACTTTCTAGCCGTCTCTTTGTAAAAAGTTTTGTTTGCGTCTATATAATTGTATTGCAATGTACAGATTGGCCCTATTTACAAAGCAGTGCAGTTTAGCTATGTGTATGTTTCCTAGTGATTGGAGAATTTGTAATCTGTTACTTTCTATCATATCCATCTATTTTTTTTGTCAGAGTATGCCATGATTAAATCACGCAACCTCTGTATCTAGATGTAAAGAACAGTGTACTACGAAGCAATGTCCGTGCTTCCTGGCAATTTGAGAGTGGATTCTTGATATTTAGTCGCAATATGTCATGTTTAATCACGAAATCTCTGTATCTAGATGTAAATCACAGTGTACTACTAAGCAATGTCCCTGCTTCCTAGCCATTAGAGAGCGTTTTCTATCCATCTTTTATTCAGTCGCAATTTGTCATGATTTAATCACGCAACCTCTGTATCTAGATGTAAAGCACAATGTACTACTAAGCAATGTCCCTGCTTCCTAACAATTTGAGTGTATTCTTTTAATTTAGTCGCAATATGTCATGATTTAATCACCCAACCTCTGCATCTAGATGTAAAGCACAGTGTACTTCAAAGCAATGTCCTTGTTTCCTGGCAATTTGAGAGTGTATTCTTTTGATTTAGTCGCAATATGACATGATTAAATCACGCAACCTCTGTATCTAGATGTAAAGCACAGTGTACTACAAAGCAATGTCCGTGCTTCCTTGCGGTCAGAGAGTGTGACCCCGACCTGTGCACGCTGTGTGGGGCTGATCAGTATGATGTATCAAAGATTTCGTGTAGAAATGTTATGGTAAGTTATTTTTAATTGGTCTATGAAAGTAACGGGATCTCTCTGTCTGTACCAAAGGATCTCCGTTACCGCTGAACCGTTATGGTTATCCTTTTAAAGTGTAGCTCCTTATAGCTCCTGGGAAGGTATATAACTATTTTGGGGGAGGTTGCCGACACCCTTCCAAGAGAAATCGCTCCTCATAGCTCCTGAGAAGATATATAACTATTTTAGGGGAGGTTATCAACACCCTTCCAAGAGAAATCGCTCTTGGAATCCTTGAGGCATAGCCTCTAATGGAAAATAAATTATAATTCACAACATTCATTCAAAATAGAAGTTAAAAAATACATTTCTTTACGAGATCCTAAAGATACTTTTCATTTGCTTATTGAAAATTTAATATTCATCTTATTTATAAATATTTTATTTTATAAAAAATGTATTTTGTAGATTAAACTGAAGTAAAAACTATTAAACAAAAACAGTTTATGCTGAGAATATCCAAACAATACTCTTATTTATTTACTAAGAACTTTAGAAGTTTGTTTGTTTATTTTAGACAAACAAAAGTAAATGGTTTTCTCTCAAAACTGCATTAGAAATTGCTTCATTTATTGCATATATGTACAAAAGCTATGAAAACTATTAAAATTTTAAATAAGTTTTAACTGGCGGAAAATTAAAATGGATAGTTGCATGAAGTGCATTTAACAAGTTTGATTGCAAATATAAGTTACATGAATACCATTTACATATAATTTTGTATTACAATAAATAGCAATTAATTTGGCACCACCAAAATAGTCATCATGCTGTTTTGGGGGAAACAGGATAGCCATTTATGCTGCATATATCCAAAAAATATGATTTTCAAGTCTTGATTTTAAAACTACCCGGTAGAAAATTGAAATGTTCAAAATATGTAGTTTAAACTAATGAACTGAAAAAAATATGTAGTTCACTAAATTCAAGTTAACTACTTTATAACAATTTTCTTTTATTAAATATCCCTCCTTGATTTTTAAAAACTTAGTGTAATATGCTGCTCTTTTCTAATAGCCAACTTTCTATATTTTAGATTTTAGGTTATTTTGAATAAACATACTTTTTAAAGAGTTATCATTCTTCAACTTGAATTTTTTTCAAAAAACCGACATTTTCTATTTAATATTTGATGTTTTAATATTCAAAAGAAATATACGGTACTATTTTCTTTTTAAAAGGATGACAACATCTATAAAAGCGAAGCTCTGAATGGTAGGACAAAGTAACATTGACATTTGAAGAGTGTCAGAACTGAATAATGCATAAGTCTAAACAAAATGGTAAGTAAATTTGTTGCAAAACTTCTTAAATACATTATACTATTTAAGGACATTCTTACATTTGAAGGACTTGATTACTAAGATGCTTCGCATATAACATTGTATATTGTGGTAATAGGAAGCTACTTTTTTTATGGATGTTGTCATCCTTGTTATTCTATATTGATTTTTAATGTATTTTTTGTTCTGAATTTACTGCTTTTGACACTTAATAATAGAGGTGAGGGCCTTGTTATAATGTAACGCTTATTTTATTACATTACTCCAATGAACTTTAAAATATTGAAATATTCGTCACTTGACCCTCTTTGAATGTTATAATTTTCAAATTAGTGTAGAACAATAAAGTTATGTTTTTAAAGTGTCAAGGTTTTTGCATAGCTACAGTATTTTTTATTACTATTAAAAAAATTCTGCCTTTGCTTCTTTTAAAAACATATCCAATGTGCGCTGTGAATTCCTTAAGTGTTTCTTATTTGCAAAAACATAATTGCAAATAGATATAAGGCTGTAATGGTAAGATTGAAACCAAGAAATTATGCATTAGTTGCTGTTGTGATAAATAATATTTATTATTCTTATAATTTCTTAATGGGATTTGTCTTACTAGCGGCAATGCCCCTGGAGGCCTATATGGGCCCTCGAGGAAGGAAGTCGACCCCCCCCCCTCCTTCTTTTAACTGTAGTTTAAAAAATGAATGAAAAATTTGGGGATAATTTTTTCTTGGGGCGATTTCTCTTAGAAGGGTGGTGATATTCTCCCCCAAAATAGTCATAAACCTTCCCAGGACCTATGAGAAGTTACCCTGTAAAGGAGAGCCATATCGGTTAAGTGGTTAGTGAGATCCTTAGGTACACACACACAGATCCTTTTACTTTATTAAAAGGACTAGCGGCTTCGCCCTAGCCTCTAGGGGCTTTGCCCCAAGAGGTATAATTACATTTTCTATTACTTACCCAGCAGAACGGATCGCAAATTTTCGCACCTACCCAGAAGGAAAACATTTTCTCGATTAAATAACGAATTTGCAAAATTCGTAAAAAAAATAGTCTAATGTGTTCTCAAGAAAATTACTACTGGTGCTGCTCATAGTCTAATGTGTTCTCAAGAAAATTATTTTTTTTTTTTTTGGGGGGGGGGTGGGGTAAATTTTCATTTTTGGGAGGGTTGGGGGTGTCCCACCCCCCAAGAAAATAGCTTAAAACCACCACAGGACCGATAGGTAGATACCCTGAAGAGTAGAATCCGATCGATTCAGTGGTTACCGAGATCTTAAGGGACGGACAGACAGACATCGTTCTACTTTGTATTATAATCCAACGAATAAGAAAATGTTATTATGAAACTTTGGGGACTAGTGTAATTAACAACCCAATGTCCCCAACCTCCCTGATATGTTGAGAAGTTTGAGTTGTTAAAGTTTTATTTGTCTTGCTTTACTACAAATTGTATCATGAAAATACAAAATTGGTGATATTATTATGAAAACTACATTATGCAAATCAGGGAAAAAGGAACAATGGACTGAACACACGTACCCATAATGATCTGATTCGTTGGCTCAAAACTTTGGTTACTTGTGAATTGTGATTGTTCTAGTAATGGACCAATGGTGTCCAAACTTTTCAATCAATAATTTTTTATCTATAGAAGGGAGAATTTTGTCCTTCGTCATTGAGGATGTACATTAATTTGTAAATAACAAATTCAGAAACTAAAAACGAATATTCTTCATAATGATGTGATTTTTTTTTCAGGTACAACGAGGCCTTGGTAAGAAGTTGTTTATGGCGCCCTCAGATGTCGCCGGTTGGGGAATTTTTATCAAGGAATTTAGAAAATATATCCAGATTTAATTTACTTGTTAAAAAAATATATTAATGTTTGTCTGTCCATTAATTAAGATATTACTATTTTTGATAATCAATTTTAGTTCATTTTGAAAAAAAGGCACACCTACCTATAAGGTTATATGGTTTTACTTTTTTCACCAATTAAAATTTTGTTGATGCTTTCTTGCCAGTTGTAAGGCCCAAGGGCCATCCAAAACAGAGGCTTTGTGCTTATTTTATCGGTTTTTCATCCAAAAGCATAACGAAATACTAGTAAATAGTTCTTCAGTAAGTAGATGTCTTTGAGCAAATATAGAATGTGGATTATGGGTTTCTTTTTTTATGAAAGAGAATTTTTATATTTTAAAGTTAGTATGTTTTTAACCTATTTTTTTTAAATGCACTATTCTAAGACAAGAAGATAAATTTCGATTTTAGCAATCATTTTTAATTCATTTTGTCTCTTGTAAAAGTGAATCAAGTAATATTAGCTTGGTCGTTTTATAGGGAATTTTTAATACTTTTAGCTAAATTTAAAAAATAATTTCTAGTATTTCTATGAAGTTTATGTGTCTTTACACGAAGGGATAGTAATCTTTTTTTAAATCCTAAATAGGCATCAGTATATATAAAACTAATCTTCTTAGTTTTTTTAAATTACGTATTCATGTATCTATCTATAATACTATTGTCTATGTTTCTATCTTTTATATCCAAAAGAATTACAAGCTCGTTATTTTACTCTTATTGAAGCTATGAGTTGAGATTTATCTAGTTTTATTACTCAGACATTGTTTCTAGAAACCCGTGAAAAATTTCCTGGATTTTTTTACCGTTTTGAGACGTTTAAGTAACAAATGTCAGGGGTCTAAAAGGATTAGACAATGACCGGTAAATTGATGTACATCCCCAATGATAATACACTAAACTTACCGATTCTGTTGTTTACAACTCAACTCAATGCACCAACTAATCAAAATTCGTTAAAAGACCCAAAATTTGTTCATTATAAGACTTTGGGGACTAGAGTAATAAAAAGCCCAATGTCCCCTCCCTTCCTGAACAAATGTTCTACTTTTCTACCGAAACTTTGGTCAAGTTCTCTATTATTTTGCCCTATGTTTTTAGCAGTAATTTTTATTTTGCTGTGTATCAACAAAAACTTATTACGTCTCTTCTTTATATATGAACGTTTTTATATACTTTCTAAATTATTTTTTAAGAAAATAAATAGCCCTCGGGAAATCTTCTAATGTTTGCTTTAGATAAACTTCATATGTAATTCTTTGAATTTGGACACAAATTTCAATTTAAAATTAATAATAAAAATGTAACTTTACATTTAATGCTTCTTTGACTTCGTTAAAACATGTGACTATACACAAATAGCAATTGGACGACTTTTTTTTCTAATAGCCACTTTGCAACAATCGTATAAAGAGAGTGAGAGAATGGGTAATAGAAAACCTTAAATCATCCCAATACATTTATAAAGCTTCCCTAAAGAGCATCACTCAGTCAGTCCAATCATTGAGACAAAAAGCTTGTCATATTATTATTATTTCCAAAATATCAATATCACAAGAACATCTATATTCATTATTGGCATAGCGATATTCATTCATTTATCTTCCCTTTATATTCTGCAGTTTTGTACTATGGTAACTAACTTTGTTGCAAGTCACTGTAATAGATTCTAGAAGAAATGAATCATTCAGGTTATAATCTCATATTAGATTAAGAGGTACACTTTTTCAGAGAGAGAGGGCTGTCTATTACACTAGTCCCCAAAGTTTTAAAATAACGTTTTCTTATTCGTTTGCTTAACAACTTTGGGGACTTTTCCTCAATTTTGATGGGTTGGTTTATTAAGTTGAGTATTCAAACGTTACAACCACTAATTTTCATAAATTGTAATCTAAATTATTACTTCTAATTACATAGTACGTTTGTCAAAAAAACAGATTTCTAAAAATTTGCTTTGATAAGTTTATTTCTTATTTTTACACACACTTTCATCAATTTGATAGGATGTTTTTGACATGTTGTTTTTTAAATATAGTTTTTATAAAAATATATGACGTCAGTGGTAATGGTGGTTTTACAAAGATAAAATTAAATCAATAATTAAGAATAAATTGAGATAGAAGTTAAATATGTCCTCTCCCTCCCTCTACTTAAAAATAGAATCAGTAAAAGATTTATCCTCCATGGTCAAATCCCTGTCCCCATGGGTTTATGATCCTTTAGGTTGTAAACTTGTTATTAGATTTCATTTTGTATTTGGAGTTTGTCTTTATTTACGCTTGGAGGAGTTTTACTTTAGTATCACTCATATAGTTCATAGTAGGAAAGGAAGGAACATTGGACTGTTTATTACACTAGTCCCCAAAGTTTTATGATAACGTTTTCATAATCGTTGGCCTAACAACATTGGAGACTTTAAATGAATTTTTATTAGTTGGCTCATTAAGTTGAGAGTCCAAACGTTTCAAACACTAATTGTAATTTACAGTGGTGGTAATTTTATGTATCAACATTTGGGATGTACATCAACTTATCGGCCATTTTCTTATCCCTTTAGATCCCTGATCACTCATATCGTTCATAGATATAAACTTTTAGTTAAGATTTTTATTTTTCTATATTTTTGAGAATTATTGATAGAAAAATTTGTTGGAACTAACAATTTTACTTTGTTACTAAGCTCCTCTATAATTCACCTTGTCCGTCCGTCAGTTAGTCCGTATTGCAATTGGGGAGGTGTGATTTTCCCGGCTGCTACCTAAGATAGATTGTAAGAGGCTAATCACCTGTTTTTAGATCATTAATAGGTTATGGATGCAGTCATCCTTGTTAATCTTTAAACCATAAATAGTAAAAGGCTAATCACATGTTAATAGGTCATTGGTTATACCTTTCCTTACTTTTAAGGACGTACATATAGTATAGTTATAGAGTATTTGTGCTACAGATTATTTTTAAATGCTTTCAGCTGAAAACTAGATAGCTTGCAGCCAAATAAACATTTTACAATCATTGCATTGGTTATAGATATTTTTATTAGGTCCAAAACTTGAAATATTTACAGTGAAGAAAATTACTTTAGGGTTTTTTTTGGCTGCTTTGAGTTTTAAAACGGAAAGTATGTTTGATAAAGCTTAGGATCCTTCTTACTGTGTGTCTGTATGTTGTTGGTCATGCTACAATTTTGGTGTTTTCTATTATTCTTCATAAAATACTTCTACTTCTTTTATTATGGCCACTAAGCATATATGCTTTATAACTCACTTTGTCCGTTTGTGTCCCCCCGTGCTTTTTTTTCAGGGATCTAAAGGGATAAGCTAATGGTCGATAAATTGATGTACATCCCTAATAATACACAAAATTACCTCTTCTGTAGATTAAAATTAGTGGTTGAAACCTTTTAACACTCAACTTAATCATACAACCAATAACAATTCCCTAAAGTCCTCAAAGTTGTTAAGTTAACGAATAAGCAAACGTTGTTACAGGACTTTGATGACTTGTATAACAAATATCTCATTGTCCCCTCTCTCTATCTGTTCTTTAGCTCTTTTTCTTATGTATGCTTGCATCCTTGTTTAATAAATCCATGGATATCTAATAAATATTGCAAATCAGGAGTCTGCATTTAAGAATGAATTTATATCAGAATATTGTGGAGAGATTATTTCCCAAGACGAGGCTGATAGAAGGGGCAAGGTGAGAATAAGATAGATAGATAGAGACAGTTAGGTAGAGAGATAGATAAATAGCATAGCATAGATAGCATACATGGCATAGATAGATAAATAGATGGACAGCTAGGTATAGAGATATTATATATATAGAGGAGTGATTATATCCAAAGTCGAGACTGATAGAAGGGGCAAGGCTAGAATCAGATAGATAGATAATAGGATAGATAAATAGACAGACAGACAGATAGATAGATACAGTTAGGTAGATAGATAGATAGATAGATAGATAGATAGATAGATAGATAGATAGATAGATAGATAGATAGATAGATAGATAGATAGATAGATAGACAGACAGACAGACAGACAGACAGACAGACAGACAGACAGACAGACAGACAGACAGACAGACAGACAGACAGACAGACAGACAGACAGACAGACAGACAGACAGACAGACAGACAGACAGACAGACAGACAGACAGACAGACAGACAGACAGACAGACAGACAGACAGATAGGCGATTGGCATGAATGAATTCTTATGAAAGCTTAATTCAAAAGTTAGATTCTTATAAGTTCTTGTTTCGAAGAAATTAGCCTTCCCTCTGCCTAAACTAAAAAAAATGCTCAAACATCCGCCCTTTTTCTTAACTTAATTTAAAATATTTTCTTATTCTTAAAAAGTGTAAGATTGGACAGAAAAGTAGAATTTGTTTAACCAGATAGAGTGGATGTCCATGCATTACAAATAAAAATACCACGAAATACTAGAATAGCAAAATTATTATGCTAAGCATCGCTGCTACCCCTAAATTAGGTTATTTGGAACTTACGTTTTTATCTTGGTTAATATATAATTGATATCCTACTTAGCTTAATCTTTTTTTCTTCTTTATATAGTATTGTTGCCTTAGGAATCAGTATTCCAAAATCAGAAAAATCGGATGATTTTATCACACAAAAATTTGTTGTTAAAAAAGTTAAAAATCAACATGTTTAAAATGGACGTACGGACATTCTCGTAACGATTATAGAGTTGCTCCGCTTTCTAAATCGTACCTAATCAATATCCAAAGCTTGTAATCGATAGGACAAATATAACATGCTTAAATTAACGGGAGAAAAGCTTTCCTTTTCGGACGGACGAACCTACCCTAATTCTAGAAAATTTTCGCTTTTAATAATTTGCTGTTTTGTTAGACTCTACTAGTATGAAATGGATTTTCATTTGGATTTTCTATTATTTGCATGGAGGGGGGGACATTGGATTTTAAATAGATTTTGATTCAGGTTGTACAAAGCAGCAGTGTCCAAACTATTCTACCAATGATTTTTATCCACGGAATATGTAATTTGTTCAAATAGTCCTAGTTGTCTTATCCCTTAAGATCCCTGGTTATTCGTAGTAATCCTTTGGAATAGAATTGCTTGGCGTAGATGGAATCATTTTGTCTGCAGTCCTTCTCCTCAAGGATACAGGGTGGGTCAACTGAGGATTAATTTCCGATGTGAAATTTCCTCTTTTTTAATCAAAACCTCCAAACAATAAAATTAAGAAGAACTCACTTTTATATATACTGTTAGGTGCGCTCCTAGTATCTAGGGACTATATATTTGAAGTGGTAGGGAGAGATCAGATTTATGGCCTAAAACCATCTCAAGACTAGAAGTTCCTAATAAAATAATCTAACACAGTCATGGGATCTTAATCAAGTTTCTTTAAAATGGAGAACTCAATCAGTTCAGAGATAAGATATTCTTTGACCTAACATTGTTGCTCCTGGAAACGTATTAAAAGGCGTTTTTAAAAACAGTTAAATCAAAGGGGTTTCACATGTTGGTCCTATTATATTTCTTTTTCATTTTAAACCAAAAGTTTTAAGTTATTTTTTGAGGTTTTGTATGCCAAATTGGCTTATACCAACATCGAAATTAATTTGGAAAAAATCACGAAACCTAAACGTGATTTTCAGCTGTCGTGGGGGGGGGGGGGGCAACATATAGCAGAATTGAAGACCTTTTTAAATGCCCCCCCCCCCAAAAAAAAATATTATTTTGATTAATTTCGCTTGTTGGCTATACCTTATTCCTGATGTTAAATAAGCTGCATTGAAAAGTAAAATTGTTATGGGATAATTCTATTCTTTGTATAATGGCACTATTTATTTTTCTTATCTGTTATAAAAGCTACAGATTTAGTTTTATTATTAGTACAGTATGTTTTTATGTATGATATAGAAAAAAAAGGCATAAGACGAAAAGAAAACGAAGTAGCGGGTTACGTTGTATTTTCACAGTAGCTTTTCTACTATTTCTAGCCCCTGCATGGGTGCTCTAACCCCTACAGGGCCTATTTCCTAACTCTGTATTATTAACATTTACCTAACCTAAAATAACCTATCAAAAGCTACTATGAAAATACGACCCGCTACTTCGTTTTCTTTCCATGATCCAAAAAGGCGCTTTCTACCAAAGTACCTTGTTGAGCACTGTGATTCCCCGCCTTATTTTTTTATGAATGGATAATAAAAGGAGGGCAGAGTAGTTTTTCGTTTGTTTCTTTATTACTTTAGGTCTGGTTAGGTTTGGTTATATTGGGGACTGGATATCCCCGTAGGTTCACGGTCCCCGCAGGGGTTAGGCATAATCTAAAAATAAGATATCCTTAAACCCTCCGGGGACCAATGTAAAAATTTCCTAAATGGAGAACTTAATCGTTTTTTTTAGTTTTCGAAATCCTAAGCTACAGACAAAAAACACCTTACTACTTTATTTATTACTAGTGGCTTTACCCCTAGCCTCTTAGGCGATGGTATGAAAGCTGTGTTCAGAAAAAATAGCCTAAAACCAAGCAATTGGAACCAGCAATTCCCCAGATCTTAAACTTTAGACAAAAAAAACCTTACTACTTTATTTAATAGACTTATAATTTCAGGTGTATGACAAGTATATGTGTTCATTCCTGTTTAATTTGAACAACGAATACGTGGTGGACGCTACCAGGTTGGTATTTTGTTCTTTTACTTAGGGAGGGAGAAGACATTCGACTCTAAATTACATTGCATTGTTACCCAAAGTTTTATATCCACATTTTCTTATTTGTTGAATTTTGCTAGGTTGGTTTCAAACTAGTAGTGATAAATCTCTACAGAAGGGGTCGTTTTGCTTATCGTTTGTAGAATGTTTTTTTGATTTACCGTCTACTTAGGTATCCCTTTTTCTTACAAGTTAGGCCTTTTGAACAAATGTCGTTCAATTTAAGGGTTGATTGTATTATAATAGAGTAATATTTAAGTGTTTTGTAATCTCTCCTGTTTATTTTAATCTTGAGTACGTTTTGAACCCTGTTAGATTTTATTTTACAGCTTTGTTTGTAAGAACTTGAAGAAAAAGGTCCTGCAAGCAAAGGTTTACGCCCCTAGAGGCACTAGGAGGTAGGGGGTGGTTGTTCTTTTTCTACTACGTGATTTCTCTTTTTAAAATATAGGTACCAAAAATTTAAAAAAAAAACATTAAGATTATAATTCTTTATATAGGAAAGGGAACAAGATTAGATTTGCCAACCATTCCATTAATCCAAACTGTACAGCAAAGGTAAGACCATTTTACATCAGGAATAAGGTATAACAAACAAGCGAATTAGATATAAACTAATGTTTTGGGGGAAGATAATAAGGTAGTCTACACTGAATATAATGTGTTACCCCCCTAAATTACGAATAAAATCTGCTAAAATTATTAAATATTTTTTTGAATTAATTAATTAATCATATCGTGTATTGATGAGAGAAATATTACAATTTATGTCTTACCAATTATAAAAACAAAAAACATTTTGTTTCAATGATGATCTTTTACAATGATTCGTACAATCCACTTAAAAATAGTAGGTCGTGAGAAGGAAACGAAGTTGCGGGTTTCGTCATATTTTCACAGTATCTTTTCTCCTATTTCTAGCACCTGCGGGGGGGAGGCTCTGACCCTGCGGGGCCAAATTGCCTAGCTTTGCGGGGTAATCATCTAACTTTTCAAAAGCTACTGTGAAAATACGACGAAACCCGCAACTTCGTTCCCTTCAAATGACCCAAAATAGCTGTATTTATTGTCACTTAGAATTATGCATCAGGACGATTTATCTTTCATTTAACAATTCCTGATTCGATAATGCCTTTAAGATTTAGTTAATTACTTTTTGTTTACTACTTACCTAATGAAAAGAATTTCTGTAAATTACCTACTTTGACTAATAAGAAAACTTTGTAAACAGTTTTAAACAGTTCCTGAATTTTCTTAACCTTCTTTCCAGCATTTTTCGTATTGGCGGTAATTATTTCCCCCAACGTGCCTTGTTGAGCACAAAAAAATAAAGTTAAGAGAGAGAGAGGGGGGGTGTTTTTATTCCTATTTCCTAATCCTGCGGGGCTATCCTTTACTTAAAATTAACTGAACAAAAGTAAGAAATACCCTTACCTCCATATTTTTAATCATTACATAATAAGAGGAGGTATCGATCACGACTGGGCGCTTTAATGGAAATTACTGCGAATATTTGTTGAAAAAAAGATTTCAAAGAATTAATCATATTTTGCTCAGTAGGTAGGTAGGTAGATATTGGACGCAGATTTAAATTTATATTCATTCTAAAATTAAACTGACAAATTTGATAGATTTCTATTTATAATTGCCTTGGCGTTTTCCCCCGAAAGTGCTTGTAGAGCACTGAAATTCCTCCCCCTTTTTAAAAATAAATTGAAAATAGGGGAGTAGTTTAAAGTTTGTTTGTTTCTTACTTTATTGCAGGTTAGGTTAAGTTTATTTGGCACGGGGGTAGCCCTTCATGTATTGGGGACCACAGTGGTGGTTAGGAGTTGCTACCTTCACCCCCCCCCCCCTCTTTCACATTTATTTTTAAATAGGGGGAAGGATGTTTCAGTGCTTAACGGGCGTTTTTTTGGGAAAGCACCATTACAATTTAAAATCAAAGAAAATTTAATTAATAAATTGGAAGGATAGGATAGGATTGTCGCTTTAATCATTATTTATATTTAAAAGGTGCTCCAACCATGGCTACAATGACTTATTTAGTGATTTATTGACGTTATTGCTGCACAAGACATAATTCTAAAGAAGAACCATATCGGTTCAGCGGTTACCGAGATCCTTCGATACACACAGACAGTTAGAAACCCTGTTAATTTTATATAAATTTAGGTGTTGATGGTGAATGGAGATCATAGAATAGGAATATTCGCTAAGAGATATATTCAACCAGGAGAGGAATTATTCTTTGATTATAGATATGGTCCTACTGAACAACTTAGGTATATATAGATAGATAGAAAGATAGATAGATAGATACAAATATATAAATAGATAGATACAGATATATAAATAGTTAGATATAATAAGAGATGTATTCAACCAGGAGAGGAATTATTCTTTGATTATAGATATGGTCCTACTGAACAACTTAGGTATATATAGATAGATAGATAGATAGATAGATAGATAGATAGATACAAATATATAAATAGATAGATACAGATATATAAATAGATAGATATAATAAGAGATGTATTCAACCAGGAGAAGAATTATTCTTTGATTATAGATATGGTCCTACTGAACAACTTAGGTACAGATAGATAAATAGAAAGATAGATGGAAAGGTGGAAAGGCAGACAGATAGATTGAAGAATAAACTGTTACATTGACAGATATACAGACTAATCGACAAACAGATTGTTAGATATAAAGACAAATAGATAGACAGAAAGGTAGATAGACAGACAGACATGTACAGTAAGATATATAAGTTTTCCGGAATTTTAAAGTTAGGGGGAGATTTGAAATCTGCGTCAAATTTTAAGGATTTTTTATAAAATTCGTTTTTTGTATAATTCTTTATCTAAGAGCGGAAATGCATTTTAAGTTAATTAATTTTGACCAATAGGATAGGTGGATTTTAAACTACCTGCGCTCTAATTGGTTGAATGATGTACGACATCCAATCAGAGCGCAGATTTTTTAAATCCACCAATCACAGATGCCAAAATTAATTAACTTAAAATGCATTTCCGCTTTTAGATAAAGAATTATAGAAAAAACGAATTTTATAAAAAATCCTTAAAATTTGATGCAGATTTCAAATCTCCCCCTAACTTTAAAATTCCGGAAAACTTATATATCTTAATGTACAGTAAGAAATATAAGTTTTCCGGAATTTTAATGTAGGGAGTAGATTTGAAATCTGCATCAAATTTTAAGGATTTTTTATAAAATTCGTATTTTGTAAAATTCTTTATCTAAAAGCGAAAATACATTTTAAGGTAATTAATTTTGACCAATAGGATAGGTGGATTTTAAACTACCTGCGCTCTAATTGGTTGAATGATGTACGACATCCAATCAGAGCGCAGATTTTTTAAATCCATCAATCACAGATGCCAAAATTAATTAACTTAATTTGTATTTCCGCTTTTAGATAAAGAATTATACAAAAAACGAATTTTATAAAAAAAAATCCTTAAAATTTGATGCAGATTTCAAATCTACTCCCTACATTACAATTCCGGAAAACTTATATCTCTTAATGTACAGTCAGATAGACAGATATACAGACAGATGGACAGATAAGTAAACAGACAGTTTGATATTTAGGCAGACAGATATATAGACAGACAGACAAATAGACAGACAGACAAATAGACAGACAGGAAAATAAGTTTTCTTGATAAAAATTTTTAATTTCAGATTTGTTGGAATTGAGAGAGAAATGGAATTTTTGTGAATTCAAACATTTTCCATTCTGAATATTATCAGTATTAATAAGATCAATGTGAAATTAAGAAAAGAAAAAAATAAAGAGTTATTGTTCAATAGACGCATGTTTTTTGTGATTTTGCTAAACTTTGCTACTTTGTCATCCTTGTTTATCTTTCAAACTGGTAATTTTAAAATCTAGGAATATTTAAATCATGGAAAGAAAATGAAATAGTGGGTTTCTCGTATTTTCACAGAAGCTTTTTTCCTATTTCTAGCCCCTGCGGGGGTCTACTATAACCCTGTGGGGGTCAATTTCTTAACCCTGCAGTTCAATCATTAACATTTACCTAACCTATAAAAAGCTATAGTGAAAATACGTCGAAACCCGCTACTTCGTTTTCTTTCTATGATCCGAATACTTTACTAAATATCATTAAGGGTTCTAACCCTGCTGGGCTCTTCTAATGTTTACCTAAGCTAAAAAAATAAGTTAAGTACCAAAGGGTTTAATGGGGGAAATCGCCAATCTGCTTCCAGGTTAATTAATTAGCTTTCATTTACCTATCACAGAATGTTAAATTATTTTAAACACCAAAATGTTTTCTATTTTTATACAAGAAATGTAAAACTGCCTGAAAAATATTGTAATTTTTGTATTTTCTATAAAAATATTGTATTCAAATTGCTTGTCTTTATTGTAAAGTGGATTATTAATCATAATTCTTTCTGAACTTTTTTTCCTGCATTTTTTACACCTATTTGGAGTACAATGTACTTAATTTTGTTTATTAAACAGTTTTGAAGAAGGTTTAATTTATTTTATAACAGTAAAGATAAAATCTACGATAGCTATTTATCCCTCTAAAAAATGGAATGCCCTTAAATGTTTTTTCAATTCTTCATAATGATATCATATTCGCCGATATATTTCATTATTTCCCAGGAAATAAATAAGACAATAATTTACAATAAGTACACACTAAATGATTACCCCTTCTGTAGATTAAAGTTTTTGGTTGCATATTTTGGGCATTTAAATTATTATAAGTCAACCAATTAAGATTTAAATAGAAGTACTCAAAGTTTTTAAGGCTAAAAATAAAAAACCTGGTGTGTCAAACTTTGGGAAATGGCACAGATGTAATTTACCGTCCAATGTCCCCTCCTTCCCTGGTAATGTCCCATTAGAAGTCTAAAATAGAAACTAAACTCTTATGAGGTAAATTATCAGTTTTGTCTCTCTTGAAAATGGAATAGGATATTGCAAAAATCATATCAGCCAAGATTATATCGTAATGAACAAAGTGTCAAAAGTCTAAACGTCCATCAGAGGAATAAACCGGTAATCGTAGATTTAATTTTTAAACTATAAAATTAGTTTTAACCTCCCAACTGTTAAAGCCTTAAAAGTATTGTTATTATTTTGTCTACTGTCTATGTATCGTATCATGATCTGAATAAGTTTTAAAAACGAGAAATAAAAATATAAGAAGAAAATCTTTTTTTTATTATTAAATTATTATTTGATTCTTAATTGCTAAAAACTTATAATAAAGTAACAGGATGTCTGTTTGTTTGTTAGGATCTCGTTAACTCCTGAACCGCTATGGTTCTCCCTTACAGTGTAGCTTTTCATAGGTCCTGGATTAGAGTAAAACACTAGATGGGGAAGGGGTTAGATGTCCCCACCCCCAGGACCCTGTTTCGACTTTCTATTGAGTCTTTGAAATCAAACCATAGCGTCGCGAATATTAATACATCCAAATCGCTACAAAAGAGCAGAATGCTATTTGTAGCTAGCAGACAAAAAAGATCCCTAACAGTGGGTTCAAGGTAGTTGACAATGATAGTTTTGTTTCAAATTTCTTTATTTTGGTAATAAACTCCTGATCATTGTAATGTCAGTTGGCCTGAGCTGGATCTTTAAATCATTTCAATGGTGCGCCAAAGCGGGGTGAGTCAACTTTCCACCAATGAGAGCAAAGCATTTTACGAAATGCCGCGCTGTGATTCGCTGAAATTCGGCGCTTCCCGATTTGGCGCACCATTGAAGTGATTTAAAGATCCAGCTCTGGTTTTCAATTAGTAATTAATTCATTTCATGGGATTCGCTACTTATGGATTTGGATATTGTCAACCATAGTAGATCATACGAAAAAGACTTCCTCTCAAGTGCCACTAGAGGCCTCTGTTAATCGCTGAATCTTTGCTATAATTTTTAAAGCTACTCTATAATTCTCTTAGATTTCTGTACTGCTATGGTGGAAATGTGATTTTCTTAACTGCTTTTTAATGTAGATAGCTAAAATTTCCGATGGAGATTCTTTGAACCAATGATCATTCAGAATAAAATTTACTTGGTCCTTCGATCTGTCGGCAATGCTTCAAAATACTTTATTCTCTTAAGGTTTCATGATTTTAATCGCACATTCTCCCTCTTATCTTACCTGTTTTAGTGTTAGTCCCTTCATGATTTTTTTAAAAAGGATAACAACATCCATTAAAGCGAAGCACTGAAACGGTAGGACAAACGGACATTAACACTTGTATAATGTCAGAACTGAATTCATAATATAAATGTATAAGAGTCAAAGCAAAATTGTAAGTAAATTTGTTAAAAACTGCTTGATTCAGAATAATGTTTATGGACATACTTACATTTTTAGGACTTGATTATAGAGTTGCTTCGCTTATTACATTATACTCTGTCGTCCCAGGAATCAATATACCAAAAATCAGATCAATCGGATGATTAGATCACATAAAAATTTGTTGTTAAAAAAGTAATCGTACCTAACTATTAAAGGAATCGCCATGCAAAATTTGAAATCGATAGGACAATTCTAACATGCCTAAATTAACAAAAAAAAGCTATCCGTTACGGACGGACCGACCCTAATTATAGAAAAGCTTCGCTTTTAAAAAAAGGTTGGGGATTCATCATACATTATCTAAATATTTATTAAAATTATAAAATAATGCACAAAAGATATAAAATACATATGACACATAATAATATGGCCAGGAAAAATTGAACAAATATTCAGCAATTTTAATCAGGGATCTAAAGGGATAAGACAATGGCCGATAATTTAATGTACATCCCCAATGATGATAAACAAAAACTGCCCATTCTGTAGATTAAAATTAGTGATTAAAATGTTTGGACAATCAACTTAATAAACCAACCAATCAAAATTCAATAAAAATCCCCAAAGTTGTTAAGCCAATGAATAAGAAAACGTTATTATAAACTTTGGGGACTAGTGTAATAATCAGCCAATGTCCCCTCTCTCGAAGAATTCTTTTCGAATAGTGTTACTTCACTTCCGCTTATCATTAGTACATTTGTATATTGTTTCCAATTCACAAATTGCAGCAAAAAATGAGAGGGAAAGAAATGTTAAGTGACGTCCAAGCTTTTTTGAGGTTGGGGGGTTTAAACTAAGGTGATCCCAAAAATTTAGGGGGGGAAACATACTTTAGGCCCCCTCCCCCTTGGACATTCTTTGCATTGGTCCATGTGCTTAATATTCTTTAGGGGAATCAGAGCTGGATCTTTAAATCGCTTTAGTGGTGAGCCAGATCGGGGTGCGACGAATTTAAGCCAATCACAGCGCGGCATTTCATAAAATGCTGTGCTCTCATTGGTGGAAAGTTGGCTCACCCCAAACTGGCTCTCCACTAAAATGATTTAAAGATCCAGCTTAGGAACTACAAATACATCAAAGCACTTAATTCTACTTGATTAAAATTGCATATTATTTGTCTAAAACTCCTGTAATGAACACACACAAAATATTTAAATACAAATACAAACAGTGAGGGTAAAGATAAATTTTGTTCTTCCAAAAATTAAATTTTTAACAAAAAAATCTTTTATAATCCAAACTGCAATAGCTCGATAAAATGACAATATCATAAGATAAATTATGTATTTAATTTCAAGGAAAAAAGAAATTATCAAAAAATATTTCAGGCACTTATGGTAGTAAAAAATTGAAATAAATTAATGATTAGAAAATAATAACTTTTTCCCTTTTAAAAGTATAACTGGTGATGTATATGGCCATGAAATTTGAATTATGAAAAAAAAATCAAATGTTTTTTTTTTGCTAGGAAGACAAAGGTGATAATATGATAAAATTTGAATAAAAAACTTAAAATTAAAACATTTTGAACATACCATAATCTTTTTGAATATTCAAATTCTTTAGATGTTCATACAATTTTCAAAAATTACACACAATGAAAGCTAAATATAGTATGCCAATATAGTACCAAATTAAATTTTGGTACTTGTGAATTTAAAATTCCATTTTTTGTAGTATATATTTTAAAAAACAGATTTTCTGTAATTTGAATTCTTTCACTAAAATTGAAAAAAAAACTATATAAATCTTTAAAACTTACCCATTATAAAAACTGCTATTTTGTGGAAATACCTTTAAAAAATTGCAAAGCTTAAGTTATGAATCAAGTGGTGAATAAAAAAGCTGTGGATTTTCTAGTTTTACATGCTTTCAATGATTCGGATAACATTTCCTATTATTAAAATTGAATTTTTAGCTAATAATACAAACTTAGGCAAAATCAAACAAATCTCAAGGATGGAATTCTTGAAGGGATAGGATTGCAAAATTACATTTTCTCATTGTCATTAACAAAGAAAAGGGTTGGAAATTCATAGTATGATTGTAAATCTTTCACTGATACCAGTATAATATCTGTGGTATAAAAAAACCTTAATTATGGATTATTTGCTAATTGAATAATCTTTCTAGACTAGAATGTTTCAACACCCAAGAATGTGCAAAATTATTTGGGTGTGTTTGCAAACTTAAATTCAGAATCATAAATATCTTGCATATCTTATGTAACAAGAAACATATTATCTATAATTTGCACAAATTGTTTTTATTATTTTAAACTTAATAATTATTAGCTGTTTATTTAAATATATGTTATTAATCTTTTCCTTTTTAAAACCATTCATTAAAACAAATAAGATTTTCTCTGTCTAATTAGAGAATAAAAGAACAAATGAAATAAATAACCCAGGGAAAGTTTAGTTTTATTATTGATAAAAAAAATTGATTAACTTTTTGTAATATTTTACTTTATATCTAAATTATGATTATTGTATTATAGGGATGTTGCACATTTGAAGAAAAAAAATAAACGTAGGCATACAAAATATTTGCTAACAAATACTTTTGACTTTTAACACTTATCTTTTAATATATCTATGAGGAAGCAGGAAAATGAAATAAAAGTGTACAGTGTACACAATCTACCCAGTAAACTCTTTTTGAAACCACTTTTTATGATTTCTAGATCTTTTTCAAGTGATTTCAATTGCATTTTTGCCTTAGGTTGTATGAGTGGTTTTCACACAATTTAGCATAGTATAAAAAATGAAATAGCTAAAATAAGTATTTGAATTTATTAAATTTTTTGCATTGATTTTTATAATCTATAAGTATTTAACCCTGGCTAAAATACCCCTAATGTCCTACAACAGAACTATTAATCATTTACTGAAAATAAGCTAAATTTGACTCAATATAATTTTTGTGTGTATAATAATGATACATCATATGAACACCATAAAGATTTCAATTTAGATTATGGACAGTTTCTAAATCCCATTCATTTCAAAGAAAGAAAAAAACCTTTTAAGATATGTTAAACTTTTTGATAGTAACCATTTCAGTTGAAACAATAGTTTTTGTTTTATTTTCACTGAAAAAAAATTAGAACAAAATTCACAAAAAATGATAAAACACTAAGAAACAAAACAAAGCACTATTCTACTAGATACTTCTAATCTTGAAAATAAAATTGTATGTGGAATGTATAAATAATGTTTTATCTGAACAACATGGATACAGTGATAAGTCTATTGAAGATAAATTAATCCTATAAATTTAAGAAATGCAAATTCAGATATTCTTGATTTTTGTTTGGAAAGAAGATTATGTTTTTTTTCTCATAGGAAAGCTTTAAAGACAAAATATAATTGTGATTTTTGAAATTTAGGGAGTCTAATTTAACCTCCATTTACCTATCATTGTATTCATAAAAACTCATTATATTTTACTGCACAAACTCCCTGTTTCATTATTTTAAAATATATATTGGAAATATTATCCTATAAAATACAAATAGAATGATAAATAGAGAACCAAATTTTACTTTTGAAATTTTCAGGCACAAAGGGTTAAAAAATATTTATTTGTATAATTGAGAATAACTCCTGGTGGGTTTTGACTGGAAAATACAAATTATAATAATCTGTAGGTGAGGGAGAAAGTAGCTAAAAAAATCAGCATGTGTCGTCATAAAAATAAGAGATTATCCATCTCTTTTTTAGGGGTTTTCTTTCCCACTCCTCCTCTCCTCATTTTTATGACGTCAGAATGTTTTTGAGCTACTTTTTCCACTCACTTCAGTAGGCATTGGAAATTTCTCATGGTGGGTTTAATTATCATTTACATTAACTGTATATCTGAGGCGCAATGGGTTGAGGTGGAAATCATTGAAAAGGTCCCCAATGTCATCAGGAACAACTCCCACAGGGGTTCCATTCCACACAAGACCCTCCCACAGTTTCACTTCATCCTAAGTGGGCAAAATGTTGATTGGTACTTCTTATAAATATTAGCGTTTGCGCCCCTAGCACCTAGGGACTATGAAAGGGGCTAGAAAATTCTTAGAACCTATGTGAATAGGATAGTTTTTTACTAAATCTTTTTGGAAAATTTTATCTAGAAAAATTTAAATTAAGTTTTCCTTACAAATATTTTTAGTAGAGTATTGTGTCATAAATTCATTTGATACAGGTTTTTTAAAAATAAAGCATCGTATTATAAACAGCTTTCATGGATACAAAAAAGTACAATTATAAGCTTAAAACAAGTTTATTTAGCCCCGAGATGCCAAAGGCACGGGCTAAAATTACTTATTTTAATCTTATGATTGTAAATTTTTGTATTAGAAGAAAACTAGATATAATATGATGCTATACATAATTTTTCAGTATGGCTGAGAACCATTTCTAATCCACCGGATATTAATCGGTTTCCAAGCGATATTGAAATTTTTTTACCTGAGAAAATAATTTTCCAATTCCATGAGGATATCCTTTCTTAAACGTCACTTCAAGTCTAAAAAAAGTAGTTGTATGGTTTCTGCCAACCTAATGGTCTTTTTTTTCAATTTCTTTTTCCATATAGTTTTAAACAATGTCTAAACCTTTTTTATTTTCAAAAAAGCTAAGCTTTCAACATTAGCAAGGGGTAATGCCTGCATTAACAAAAAGGCTTTACTCATAACCATGCACAAAAAGGACCTAAATACAAGTTCGTGAAATCAAAGTATATACTAGGGTAAATGCCTTAGCCCATAAACAGGGGCAACTCATTACCAGGAACAGTTAGGACTTCTCAGATAAATTCATGTATGTTGAATATTACAAGCAGATAATGCCGTTGGGTTCTCTCGATGATCATTCGTAGAAAGATGTCTGTCTGTCTTTCCGACCGTCTGTACATTGAGATCTCAGTAACCACTGAACCGTTTGGGCTCTAGTCTTTGGGGAATATACCTACTGATACTTTAATGGTGTTAAGCTATTTTCCTGGGGAGTGGGACAACCCCTCCCCCCCCCCAAAAAAAAAAAAATTCTTTTTAAATCTAAAAAACAAAAAATTGGGATGGTATTGATCAAACCTAGTTCATTACTTCTTGGGGCACTGCCCCTAGAGGCTAAAGATAGCTACCTGCTACCGTCTCTGAAGATAACCTCCCCCTCCCCATGGGCCATACCACGTCTAAACTGTCCCTCCATCCTTTCAAGACGATGTGAAGAGTCGGGGGCAAAGAGCCAGACTGCTTCGCCATGCAGGGAATGGTTTCTAAAATATCATTATTGATCAGTTTGCATAGCAAATTATTAGGACTGTTATTAATTAATCTTGAATTTATTTTTTCACAAAATCTACATTTCACAAAATCTATGTGTATGTAAATTCTACGCATGACCTATTATATGTATCCTTTTAATAAAGTAACAGGATGTTTGTATGTCTGTTTGTAAGGTTCTCTATATACGTTTAACCGATATGATTTTCCTTTACAGGGTACCTTCTCATAGGTCCTGGGAGTTTATAACTATTGTAGGAGGGTATCACCACCCTTTCAAGGAAAATCGCTCCAATAAATCGCTCGATCATTTAATACCTTTGGATTTATGCTAAATTTGGTTTTATTAAATAACTTGACTATCAGTATCCACTTATGTACTTATCTAAGTGTCTAGATGTAATTATACCTAAAGTTTCCTGTGATGACATCTCCTCTAGGTGTTTGCCATGTTCCATTTCCATTACCCATACCCCAGGAAAAACCTCCCTGAAAAAAAAAGATATTTTAGATACTAGAAAATAGATATGATACTCAATTTTACCTCTCTGTCTCTACTGGCTACCTAGCGGCAGGCCTTTAAAAAATTAACAAATAACGGTAGCACTGCGGTTTAAAAGATATGATATCTAAAAAAGAAAAAAATCTTTTGTCAAAGTCTACACTACCCCTAATGTCTATCCATCTAATCTATCTATTCGTCTGTCCATCCTTACCTTCTATCTATTCATCTAATCTATCTGTTTATCATTACATCATATCTATGTCCTTCATCCACAAAACAAGTGTCTTATCAATAAAAAATACTAGCAAAAATGTCTATCCATCTAATCTATCTGTCCGTCTGTCCATCCTTACCTCATATCTATCCATCTTATCTATCTGTTTATCATTACCTCATATTTATGTCCTTCATCTCCATACCAAGTGCCTTGTCCATCAACAACACTACCCCTAATGTCCATCCATTTAATCTATCTGTCCGTCTGTCTTTCCTTACCTCATATCTATGTCCTTCATCTCCATACCAAGTGCTTTGTCCATCAACAACACTACCCCTAATGTCTATCCATCTAATCTATCTGTCCATCTGTCTCTCCTTACCTCATATCTATGTCCTTCATCTCCATGCCAAGTGCCTTGTTCATAAACAACACTACCCCTAATGTCCATCCATTTAATGTATCTGTCCGTCTGTCCATCATTACCTAATATCTATCCATCTAATCTATCTGTTTATCCTTACCTCATATCTATGTCCTTCATCTCCATACCAAGTGCCTTGTCCATCAACAACACTACCCCTAATGTCCATCCATTTATTCTATCTGTCCATCTGTCTCTCCTTACCTCATATCTATGTCCTTCATCTCCATACCAAGTGCCTTGTCCATCAACAACACTACCCCTAATGTCCATCCATTTAATCTATCTGTCCATCTGTCTCTCCTTACCTCATATCTATGTCCTTCGTCCCCATACCAAGTGCCTTGTCCATCAACAACACTACCCCTAATGTCTATCCATCTAATCTATCTGTTTATCATTACCTCATATCTATGTCCCTCATCTCCATACCATGTGCCCTGTCCATCAACAACACTACCCCTAATGTCCATCCATTTATTCTATCTGTCCATCTGTCTCTCCTTACCTCATATCTATGTCCTTCATCTCCATACCAAGTGCCTTGTCCATCAACAACACTACCCCTAATGTCCATCCATTTAATCTATCTGTCCATCTGTCTCTCCTTACCTCATATCTATGTCCTTCGTCCCCATACCAAGTGCCTTGTCCATCAACAACACTACCCCTAATGTCTATCCATCTAATCTATCTGTTTATCATTACCTCATATCTATGTCCCTCATCTCCATACCATGTGCCCTGTCCATCAACAACACTACCCCTAATGTCCATCCATTTATTCTATCTGTCCATCTGTCTCTCCTTACCTCATATCTATGTCCTTCATCTCCATACCAAGTGCCTTGTCCATCAACAACACTACCCCTAATGTCCATCCATTTAATCTATCTGTCCATCTGTCTCTCCTTACCTCATATCTATGTCCTTCGTCCCCATACCAAGTGCCTTGTCCATCAACAACACTACCCCTAATGTCTATCCATCTAATCTATCTGTCCATCTGTCTCTCCTTACCTCATATCTATGTCCTTCATCTCCATGCCAAGTGCCTTGTTCATAAACAACACTACCCCTAATGTCCATCCATTTAATGTATCTGTCCGTCTGTCCATCATTACCTAATATCTATCCATCTAATCTATCTGTTTATCCTTACCTCATATCTATGTCCTTCATCTCCATACCAAGTGCCTTGTCCATCAACAACACTACCCCTAATGTCCATCCATTTAATCTATCTGTCCATCTGTCTCTCCTTACCTCATATCTATGTCCTTCGTCCCCATACCAAGTGCCTTGTCCATCAACAACACTACCCCTAATGTCTATCCATCTAATCTATCTGTTTATCATTACCTCATATCTATGTCCCTCATCTCCATACCATGTGCCCTGTCCATCAACAACACTACCCCTAATGTCCATCCATCTAATCTATCTGTCCATCTGTCTCTCCTTACCTCATATCTATGTCCTTCATCTCCATACCAAGTGCCTTGTCCATCAAAGACACCGGCTGTAAAAGTACCATTGTACATTAATCCTCCCTTAAAAAAGTATATTTTTCATAAGTCCAGGGATCTAAAGGGATAAGACAATGACCGATAAATTAATGTACATCTCAATGTTTTATTTGTTAATACATAAAATTACCCTTTCTGTAGATTACAATTAGTGGTTGGAACGTTTAAACACTCAACTTAATAAACCAACCAATCAAAATTCATTAAAGTCCTCAAAGTTGTTAAGCCAACGAATAAGAAAACTTGTTTTATAACTTTGGGGACTAGTGTAATAAATAGCCCATATTCCCTTCTCTCTATGTCATAAATCTGCCAAAATTTCTTGCATTTATTATATCATCAAATGTATTTCATTAGTAATAATAAAATAGAGGAAGCTTTGTATAACTATAATGCCTATGAAAAAAAGGGAAAAATTTAAAAACTTTTGGCCAAAGCATCCCGACTGACGTCATATTAGAATAGTCCATTATTCTAAATTGACGTCATTTGGGATTTTTCGAGAAAAAGTTTTTATTTTATCCCCCTTTTTTATAAGCACTATAAAGATCTTCAATGAAAATGCTTGATTTTGGGAAAATTTTCTTTCATTTTGCTTATGTCAAGCATATAATGTGGTTGGTAAGTTTTTGGTCTGTCAGTCCAGCTGTCGGTCGGTACCTTACCCTTTTGGTATAGTATAGCCCGTCTCCGCTTGGTCTGCCATGATTGTCCACATCTCCAATATAGTGGGATCCATTCCCATAATAGTAGGTTAGGCCATAGCAACCATCTAGATAGATAGATAATTAGATATATAGATAGATACATAGATATATAGATAGATGAATAGATAGATAGTTACTTAGATAGGTAGATGAATAGATGAATAGAAAATAATTCGACAGATAGATCTCCCATGTAGTGAGATCAATTCCCATAATAGTAGGTCAGCCCATAGCAACCATCTAGATAGATAGATAATTAGATATATAGATAGATACATAGATATATAGATAGATGAATAGATAGATAGTTAATTAGATAAATAGATAATTAGATAGTTAGATAAATAGATAGATAGATAATTGGATAGATAGATAGACAAATAGACAGAAAGACAGACAGACAGTTAGATAGTTAGACAGAAAATTAGATAGATAGATAAATAAATAGATAGGTAAATAGATAATTATATAGATATATAAATAGATAGATAAATAGATTATTAGATAGATTAATCAGCTCGTCGTCGGGGAATTGATAGGTTTGAATCTCGGACTTTAGAAACAGTTCTTACTGCTGCTTTGTCAGATGTGCGATACTAATAGTTAGAGTAGTGGGAATGCCTTTGTCCAAAACAGGCGCATCTAATTACTATGCAGAGTTAAGACAGTGCAATCAAATAGTCTGTTTGTTGTTACTTAATTTATCACTCCGGTTGTTTGGACAGAAAAGGACAAATTGGCCCCTTTTGTGGGATAGATAGATAGATAGACAAATAGATAAATATATGACCAATAGATCATTTTTACCAGCCATTCCAAGCAGACATAGGTGATAAAATACTATCGGAAAAATATTGAGATTTTAGGATTTTAATTCAGGGCAATATGGATAGGTCAATTGAAGACTATTTAATCCTTATCTTGTTAAAATTATGGATTTTTGTTTTGTTTTAGGATAGATTAGGACAAGACAATGGCCGATATATTGATGTACATTCCAAATGATGATACACAAAATTACCCCTTTTGGTGGTTAAAATAAGTGTTTGAAATGTTTAAACACTCAACTTAATTAAACAACCAATCAAAAATAACTGAAGCCACCAAATTTATTAAGCCAACGAGGATCATGGAAAGAAAACGAAGTTTCCGGTTTCATCGTATTTTCACAGTAGCTTTTGAAGGGTTATTTTAGGTTAGGTTAGGTTAAGTAAATGCTAATGATTGCCCCGCAGGGTTAGAAAATATGCCCCGCAGGGCTAGAGCCCCCCGCAGGGGCTAGAAGTATGAGAAAGTCTACTGTGAAAAAACAACGAAACCGGAAACTTCGTTTTCTTTCCATGATCCGCCAACGAATAGGAAAAAGTAATTAAAAAACTTTAGGGACTAGTGTAATAAACAGCCCATTGTTTCCTCTCTTCATAATAAATTTTAGGTTGACATTTGATGTAATTTTCTGATTTGAAAAAAGTGGAAGGAAATTAATTTATCTATCATTGTCCTATCACTGTATTCCTGATTTGAATATGTAATTATTGGAAAATCTAAAGGCAAAAATTATTTATAAAACCTGGTAGAAAACTAGAAATATGCCCCCCCCCCCCCCCCTTGATATATTTAAAAATAAAAGATTTTGACCCTGTGATGTTATCCTAACCATTACGATCATAAGAAACTATTTTTTCTAGCCCCTGCGGTGGGCTCTAACCCTGCGGGGCCAAATGCCCAACCCTGTGAGGTAATCACCTAACCCAATATAACCTAACCTAACCTAAAATAACCTTTAAAAAGCCACTTTAAAAATACGACGAATCGCCCCTTAAGGTACGTTGCCACGAAAGGGACTATTCCCAGTTTCGGTTTTATCAAAATTGCCAGTCTAAATTTTCTTATAAAAGGATATCTGAAAATACTTGAGATTTTCTACTAAAAGTACTTTAGTCCGGTGTACTTTACTTTCTTTTATGAATAGCCATAGAATTTATCAGGATTTTAATTTTAAGGAGAAAATAATATCAAATATTTCTAAGGGACGTTGGAAGTTTTTGGTATTTCTTTTTAAAAGGACAAAAACCCACTTTTGGTGACTGAAATAAATGTCCATACAAGTAATCTGATAAGTCAAAGATTAGTAAATAATGACCACCTATATTTAAAGCTTCTAACTAGAATGTCGGCACAAGTCATTATCAGACTTATAGGTCGACAAATTTCGATAAAAATCATAAAAATATTTTTGCAACGTTTTCCTTTGGTATTAGCGAAGCTGCTTTATAATTCACTTAGTCTGTATGTCCGTAAGTCGGTCCCTCAATAACAATTTCTAATATAGACGGCTCAAACGTTTTGTAAAGATTTTTTTGTAGCAATTAGAAAACAGTATAATTTACTTGGACGTCAGTCTGGCTTCATATGACAATTCTGTGTATGGGAATAGTCCCTTTCGTGGCAACGCCTCTTAGGGGCGATTCGTCGTATTTTTAAAATGGCATTTATAAGTTATTTCAGGTTAGGTTAGGTTATATTGGGTTAAATGATTGCCCCACAGGGTTAGTCAATTGGCCCTGCATGGTTAGGAGAAAAGCTACTGTGAAAAATACGAAGAATCGCCCCTCAAGGTGCGTTGCCACGAAAGGGACTATACCCTTGTGTATTAAAATTTCTTTTCTATGACTACTGAACATGTTGTCTATATATTACTTTCTATCGGTTTGTCCATCTATGATATTATTGTGCCTCGCCACTTATGGATGTTATCATCCTTGTTTTGAAATCTCACTTTTTCATTAGAAAAAGAAAAACTATTGGAAAATAACATTTGTTTTTGTCATTTAATTAATGAACTCTCAGAAACGAAAGGATAGGCCATTGGAAACAAATTATGACCTTTTAAAGAAAATGAAGTAGTGGGTTTCGTCGTATTTTCACAGTTGCTTTTCTCATATTTCTAGCCTCTGCGGCGGGCCCTAACCCTGCGAAACAATCATTAATATTTACATAACCTAGCCTAAAATAACCTACAAAAAGCTTCTGTGAAAATACGACAAAACCTTCTACTTCGTTCTTTCAATGATGTAAGTGGACAAAGTGACACAAAAATCAGCCATGTGACGCCATAAAAATGAGTGAGATGAGAGGAGAAGTGGGTAAGAAAACCCCAAAAAAGATAAGTATAATCTCTCGTTTTTTGACGTCACATGGCTGATTTTTGAGTCACTTTGTCCACTTACTTGAATGATCCATATATTATTATATCCATTATTTGAGTATGATCTATATATCCCATTTTCCTTATCCTGCATCTCTGCGAATTCTAGACAAAAAGGATAAGAATGGCAAAATCTCACTTTTTACCAAGGTATCTTAGGGGATAAGTCAATGTCCAATGAATTGATGTAAATCCCCGATGATGATACACAAATTTACTCTTTCAGTATATTACATTTAGGGATGGAAAAGTTTGGACAATCATTTTAATGACCAACAAATCAAATATCAATTAGAAGTCCCCAAAGTTGTTATGCCAACGAATAATAAAACGTTATAATAAAACTAGAGTAATAAACAGCTTAATGTCCCCTCCCTTCATGCTTTTCACCGCCGGCATAGATTGTAGATAGATTGAAAAATATGAGAAAAAAATATGTTGTTACCTGTTAGAAGAAAAATGAATAATGATTGTATGAAAATCTGAGTTTGTTTCAGCGCCATTCTAACAATCTAAAAACATAAAAAAATCACGAATTAATATATTCATATTCTTATATAAAATTAACAGGATGTTTGTGTGTGGGTGTGTGTGTGTTTACAGTGAAGGATATCGATAACCGCCGAACTGATATGGTTCTCCTTTACATTGAAGCTTTTCATAGGTCCAGGAAAGTTTTTCATAACTATTTTGAGGAGGGTACTTCAACCCTTTCAAAGGAATCGCCCCTAGAAAAATCCACACGCCCACTCATTAAATTTGTTTAATTAATTATTGGTTTAATCTATAATACAAAGTAGCTTAATGTCTGTCCGTCCGTCCCTTAAGATCTCGGTAACCACTGAACCGATCGGATTCTATTCATCAGGGAATTTACCTATTGGTCCTGTGGTAGTTTTAGGCTATTCACCCCCAACCTTCCAAAAACAATAAAAATCCCCTCCCCCATTTTTTTTATGAATTTTGCGAATTCGCAATTTTTTACGAATTTTGCGAATTCGCATTTTTTCCCGATGAGGGTAATAGAAGATGTAATTATACTTCTTGGGGAAAAGCCTCTAGAGGGTAAGGGCGAATTATGATAACTAATTATCCCAAATATTATAACTTCAAGGGTTTATATCGACTATATGGCTTTAAAAAAAAGGGTTATGGCTTACATAATATCGACATATCTACTGAATAATGACACTATAGCTACATACTTATGTTGACATAATAACGACACAATTTTTATTTGTAAAATGGAAAAATTGTACTGACATTCAATTTTGTTTGATGTTTTACTTTAAAATAGAAACAGGCTATAATTGACTTATTTCCAAGGTTTCTAAAGGGATAAGACAATGACCGATCAATTGTTTAACATTCCCTATGTTAATACACAAAATTAACTTTTTGTAGATTAAAATAAGTGGTTGAAACGTTTGAACACTCAACTTAGTGAATCAACAAATTAAAATTCACCCCCAGTCCCCAAAGTTGTTATGTCAACGAATAAGAAAACGTTATCATAAAAGTTTGGGTACTAGTGCAATAAACAGCCCATTGTACCCTCTCTCTCTCTCTCTCTGGTGCTTTCTACCCGACGAAATAACCATTACTGTGGCTATAAATAATTCCAGATAAGATGAGATTTTTGTTTTGTTTTGTAGTTCCCCTAATGAAATTTTTGTTAAAAAACTTTTTACATTAGCGTCTTTTAGAAAGTCAGGGGGGGGGGACATTTGGCTGTTTATTACACTAGTCCCCAAAGTTTTATGATAAAGTTGATTTTTTCGTTGGGACTTTTATTGAATTTTGATCGGTTGGAACGTTGGAAGTTCAGGGTTAGTTTTGAAGAGTAAAAAGTGTAAATCAAAAGTCATTTTTATCAGATTATGCCAACAACAAAATTAATGATGCTGTGAGTATTGGTGCAAAAAATATGACGTAACAAAAAAAATTAGCCAATGAGAGGCCGTTATTGACCAATGGTAAAATTTATAGTGGCCTCTCATTGGCTAATTTTTTTTGTTACGTCATATTTTTTGCACCAATACTCACAGCATCAAATTAATTTGTAAAAAAGATCACGAAACCTATGCGTGAATTTCAGCTGTTGTTGGGGGGCAACACATAGTATAATTGACGACCTTCACATCTGCCCCCAAATATTATTTTAGATTTATTTTGCTTTTTGGTTATACCTTATACCTGCATTTTTATTTACTCAAATTTGTGTCTTAGCAACTAAAAATTAAGGTAACTTAATTATGTTATGTAATATTTCGTAGAAAAATAGTTTAATTAATTAATTGGAATAAGAACATAAACATAGATTATATTTATAATTATTTTTATAATATGTAAATGATTTTTTTCAAAGCATTTTTTTTATATCATACATACCAACAAATAAGTCTTCAAAAGTATTTTCGTTGCTAAAGAATTTATATTTTGATTTTGCGATTATCTAATTTACCGTTTGTACTCAGACACGCAAATGCCTGCGCGAGGGGTGAGTCAACATTCATGATCGATTAATAAAAAACATTTTTGGCGACATCGCCTCTTAAGGGGCGTTTTGTCGTATTTTCACAGTAGCTTTTTTAAAGGTTATTTTAGGTAAGTTTAGGTTAAATTATGTTAGATGATTGCCCCGCAGGGTTAGAGACTATTAGGAAATAAGAGAAAAGCTACTGTGAAAATACGACTAAACGCCCCTTAAGAGGCGATGTCACGAAAGGTACTGTATACAACATTTGTTGTGTATTGTCGGCTCTTTCTTCCATAGGTTGACCCCCCCCCACCCTCCCAGGTTGCAACACCCTCGGCAACTGAACACAAAATGAAAAAATAAAGCTTAGTCGGTATTCTTCAGAATTATATATGATATGTAATAAATCAAATTTAGTCTTTCAGCATTAGAGTAAAACACTAGAGTGGAAACGGGTTAAATAACTGTATGTCCCCATCCCAAGACCCTGTGCCAACTCTCAATTGGGTCTTTGAAAATCAACCAATATTGTCGGGAATATTAACAAAGCCAAGTAGCAGAAAACAATTCGCTAGCAGACATAATGGGGGATTGGGGTAGATTTTCTGTGCTTGCTAGGCACTTTAATGTAAAGTACAAATATTTGACTAGAAGGATTAGTTTTATAAAAATATTTCTATGGACAAAATGTAAGTCCAGCTTTTAAGTATGCAGTCAAATAAAGTTTAAAAACAATTTAGATATGCTTTTTTGAAAGCGAAGCTTTTCTATAGTTAGGGTCGGTCCGTCCGTGACGGATAGCTTTTTTCGTTAATTTAGGCATGTTAGAATTGTCCTATCGATTTTAAACTTTGCATGGTGTTTCCTGCATTAGTTGGGTACGATTTAGAAAGCTTAGCAACTCTATTAATCATTTACCAAAATGTCCTTACGTCCATTTTAAACATGTTGATTTTTTACTTTTTTAACAACAAATTTTTATATGATCTAATTATCCGATTGATCTGATTTTTTGTTTAATGATTCCTGGGACAACAAAGTACAATATTATAAGCGAAGCAACTCTATAAATAAGTCATAAAAATGTCAGTATGTCCATAAACATTATTTTTTATCAAGAAGTTTTTCAACAAATTTACTAACAATTTTGCATCGTCTCTTATACATTTATATTCTGATTATTCAGTTAGGGGCGGGCAAAGAAAAATTAAAAATCTTTCTTTGATCAAAATTATCTTCTATTTATGGAGGAAAGTTCAATTGAAGATAATTTATATCAAGCAAGGGTAAATTTATTTAGATATGTGTGTCCATTAAGACCTAGTAAACGGCTTTAGAACTTCCGGGGAGGAAGG
Organism: Acartia tonsa; assembly: GCF_053477335.1. NCBI lineage: Eukaryota > Metazoa > Arthropoda > Copepoda > Calanoida > Acartiidae > Acartia > Acartia tonsa. Next base: position 33,050,945 of record NC_137272.1, read on the forward strand.
AATATTGGACAGTAAATTATACTAGTACCCATAGTTTTTTTTTCAGGCACGTCTCATTCGTTTGTTTAAAAGCTTGGGATACTAAATTCTAATTGATAGGTTTAAACTAGCAGTGTCCAAACTTATCAATCAATAATTTTAATCTACATAATGGGTAACTTTCTTCAGCATTTTTGGGGGTGATCATAAATTTATTGTCAACTGTGATGAAGCCCAATTTACATAACTTTTGCACCACGTCGTCTTCCTGTGACGTCATAAAATGAGGGAGATGAGAGGAGAAGTGGGAAAGAAAATCCCTAAAAAATAGATGGAGAATATGACGTCACAGGAAGACGACGTGGTGCAAAAGTTATGTATTTTGGGCTTCGTCTCAACTGTCTTATACCTGAAATTATGCAATTGTACTAAAGTTTTGTTTGGGGCCGATTTTAGGCTATATTGGAGAGTTAAATATGTCAAAAATGGTGAAAAGTGGGGGGGGGGGAGGCAATGTGGTGCATGATAAGATATTTTTCCAAATGGCCTGTCTTGTTATTTTGCACGCAGACTTTATCAAATAATTGTATCTAGCTGCCTTCAGGGATCTACAGGGATGAGACAATGTCAGATAAATTGATGTACATCCTCAATGATAAAGTCCCTCTTCTGGAGATTACAATTATTGGATGAAACGTTTGGACACTAAACTTAATGAATCAACCAATCACAATTCATAAAAAGTCCCCAAACTTAACGAATAAGAAAGTTTATTAAAAACTTTGGGGACTATTGTAATAAACAACCCATTGTCCGTTTCCTTCCTGGTCTAGTTGCCTACCAAATTTATGTTTGAGCAAAAATATTCCATTCAAAACTGCCAATTTTTAAAACAAAGGAGCTGAAACAATGACAACGTTATAGGCCAGGTAATAAATTACAAATAAAGCTGTGTTTTTAAAGCTATTGTATACTTTTGTATTGAGAATCGTCTAAATTAAGTTTAAACGCCAGAAAATTGCACCAGAGATATTAGAAGTGGGGTATTGTAGGTGGGAGGATGAATTATTATTTTTCCCTTTTTTACTAAATAGATGACTTAGAAAGAAAAATATATTGCTTCATTGCAGAAACACTGCAGGCGAGAAACAGTAAGACGTTCGCAAATTTGTTTTTTATTTGACACTTTTATTGTTTAAGTTTAGATATCTTAATTTCTATAACAGTTGTAGGATCTGATGCAGTTCACGGAAAATCACTACAACAGATTATTTGCATAAAATTTAAAGTTCCTTAAAGGTTGCTAGATTACAATTGGAGGCTTCTAGATTACAATTAGAGGACCAGTTATCTTTTAGGACATACAAATGCGCAAAAAAACTTGTTTTACGCGTCTTTTCTTTAGCCAATCGCTATTATTGGAATCTTTGCCATATTACTTTTAGACCTTGCTATGCCCCACAACAATTTACGGACGTTAAAATTCTTAGTTTTTTGGAATTGCTCTTTTACATTTTACCATAAACAGCACCAAATCAAAATCCTTAAAATGTTATTGAATTAACAAGATGTTGAGCATTTGTCAACCATTACAAATAAAAAACTCTACTTATCAGGGTGAGAGGGGACATTGTGATGTTTATTACACCAGTCCCCAACGTTTTATTACTACGTGTTCTTATTCGGTGGCTTAAAAACTTTTGGGACTATTATCAAATTTTAATTAGTTGGTTTATTAATTTAAGTGTCCAAACGTTTCAGCCTCTAATTGTAATTTACAAATTACAATATGTAATTTTGTTTATTTACATTGGGGATGTATATCAACATATCTGCATTTAGATCTCAGCTACTTATGCACGTTGTCATACTTGCATACTAAATATATTCACTTTCAAATGTTTACTAAATGAAAACCAAGTTTAAACTGAGTTCCTAACTCTAAAAAGAATTGATTGTTTGTTTTTTCCTACAGTATTTAACTAATATAAAAAGCGATTATGATTTTTAATTTGATTCAATAGATTTATAAATAAATGGATAAACACTTTTAATTGCGGATAATTTTACATTTTTGTATACAACAAATTTCAAAAATATTTCTAAACAGCATATTATTGTACAATAAAAGTATAAAACAATATATTTCGTTACACGAATGATTATTTGAAGTGATGAATTTCAATTTTATAGAAACTTTTTCCATAGGTAGTAGATTAATTTTAGTATATCATAAGAAAATGCCAATTTCCTATTAATTTGAATTGGTTTATTAAGAAACCAACTAATCATTAAAAAAATAATATTTTATACATTTGTTTAGTTCTTTAAAATGATTCTTATAAAAGGTTTAATTTAAATTTGTTAAAAAGTAGCATGGGGGTGTTTTTAGGTAATAAAAAGTTTTGGAAATCACCGAAAAAATGCTTGATGGGTTTATTTTTAGGCCCTAGGTACAGGAACTAGAAAGATCTAGCCAAAACCAGAGACGAAAAGCAAATAGAGAGAAAAATAAACCAGGAATTGGGCACCTAAAAAACTATATTGCTACCTAATTTCTTGGCAAGCAAAATGCTCATTATTATTATTTATAGTCTGTAATGCTGTAAAAGGATAACTGTATTATGGATTTAAAGGCAAAACAGTTTTCTTCAAATATCATAACCCTGTAAGGAAATATGATATTAATAGATAGAAAGGTAAAAAGTTTGGTAAACAGTGGACCAGTGAAAAAAGGAGATTTACCTCAAGCTGCCTATTCGAGCACATAAACTTTCCCTTACCCCTGGACATCCGGAAAAACTAGGAAAAAAAACTACCCTCCCTCGCTTATTTTCATTTTATTCTAAAAATAATAAGAATATTTCATACCGATAAGTAACTCTACTTAATTGATAAGTTTAAAAAGAATAATTATGATTAATGGTTCATAATGGAAAAAATTCTAAGATTTTAAAGAAAAAAATTTAAGACACGTCAGATTTATAGATAATATAAAAAGTAAAGTTCTTAGTCTAATATATTTTGACAGACTGACAGTCAAAGTAAATAAGTAAGTACAGGATATTGAGAATCTTTTATTTGCCATGTCAAGCTGCTTCTATTGGTGTGCTTAATTAGAAAGTCTGAGCGACCAGCCGTCAAGACCCTAATTCATCCTAATGTTCACAAAGCAAATATTTTCTTATATTCTAAATTCAATAAAATAAATCTCTTATGTACTACCTCGTAGATTTTTTCTGTTTATTTTGTAGATTTTTCATCAGTATCCCATAAAATGGTCAGCAGTAGGGTGCCAAGTACTTTTATTTTACTAAGAAAGCTAAAATATTAAGGGAGTAATAAGCATTTAAAAAAACAGATTTCGACGGACACCCTGTAGAAAGAAAAAATGTGAAGATGAAATTAAGATTAATAGATCATAATGTGAATCATTTTAAAAATTATCTTTTTACCCACGGATAAAAGGATAGGAAATTTAATTTAATTTGTTCCCCATTCCCTTATTTAATCTTTTTGTTAAAATAAGGTATTTTAGTGCTAGATAGAAGTTTGAGGGAAATCTCGATTTTTAAAATCAATTTATTTTCCATTTACCCATCCCTTTTTTTTTACAAAGTTACTTGAACACACCTTAAACAGATTAAATATATTTGAAACAAGGATGACAAATTCCATCAGCAAAAAAAATTTGGATGGACAAACGGACAAAGTGAATTATAAACCAAATGTTTATTAATCATAAATAAGTTAAAGAGAAATAGGATAAAAAATAAAGTTGAGAAAATGGAGATGGTTGGGACACACTCTAAGAAAAGGGCATAAGGATTTAACTAATCAAGCCTTGACTTGGAACCCCTTCACAGGAAAGAGGAAACCAGGTAGACCAAAAACAACCTGGAGGAGGGAATTCCTGGATGAACTGAAAGATGAAAATCTATCATCTTTCAGTGATGCCTCTACTGAGGCCAAATTCAAAGATAAATGGAGAACCATTGTGCGTGGCCTATGCTCTGGAAAGAAGAGATAAATGGCGATTAATGAATGAGGATAAAAAATATAAAATGACATATCCTATGTATATAAATGTATGTAATTTGCAGCATAAATAAAGGTTTGCCGGCCCAAGTAAGTTGTAAAAGGGATGCTCTTTGGTAAGTTTCATTTTTGTGAATACACCTTTTTTCAAAGATCATCCAGTATACAACCTACTTGGTCCGTCGGTCATTCAGCAAATTTAATCTAAGTTTGTCTATCCATGACATTTGCAGGCTTGCATACCTATGGATGATGTCATCCTTGGTGTAATATGTAGTATTGAAAAAAATTTGAAAAAAACTATTACTCATAAATTTTACAACGATAATTATAGTGCTTTTGTTCATTAACAAGGATGACAACATCCATAAGTAGCGAAGCACAAAAATCATAGATGGGAATACGTACAAGTAGATTTAAAGGGTATTTATTAAAATCAAGAATAGATTTATTGGATACACGAAACCTTGTTTTATTTTGTATGATGACGATGGTCAAAGTAAAATACAAATAAAGATGCACATAACAATGGGGAAAATTATTTTGATCCTGATATCCCAAAAAAGTTAAATAAAAAAACAAAGATATGAGGAAATATGTAAAACATATAAAAATAGCCAAAAACCTGATAAAAGGCAATCTGGCCGCTTTGGTTGTTTTCTTAAAACGACAGAAAATTAAATTTTTATACCTATCCTTAATTTAAAAAATTTGGAAAATCGGACCATATACACTGAAGATATGGAGAAAAATATAAAAATAGCCTAAAACCTGCTAAAAAGGCAGTCTGGCCGTCATTGTTGTTTTCTTTAAAAGACGGGAAATTTAATTTTGATATCAATAATTGAAAAAATTTTGAAAATCGGACCATAAACACTGGAGAAAAATGTGAAAAATATAAAAATAGCCTAAAACCTGCTAAAAAGGCAGTCTGGCCTTCATCGTTGTTTTCTTTAAACGACGGGAAATTTAATTTTGATATCTATAACTAAAAAAATTTTGAAAATCGGACCATAAACACTGAAGATATGGAGAAAAATGTGAAAAATATAAAAATAGCCTAAAACCTGCTAAAAAGCGGTCCGACCGCCAATGATGTTTTATAGTCAATTGTGCTCCTTAATGATGGGAATGTTGTCAAAAAATTTCAGCATTCTATCTTTTATAGGAGCTGAGTAAATCCCATTTCCCCCATAGCGTTACGGACTGACGGACTGACGGACTGACTGACGGACTGACTGACTGACGGACGGACATAGTGAATTATAGAGTAGCTTCGCTACTAAAAAAATCTCAACATAAGCAGGGATAACACAATGGATCTATATATAATTTTCTTCGCGGTCTTGGACTTTGATTTCTAGAACTTATGCAACTGTTCTTAATTTCGGCAATTTTAAAACTTTGGGGACCAGTGCACATCATAAAGCTGAATTTATTACGATCCTATCAAAAAAGTTATATTTTGTTGTGTACTTATAATTTCAATTAATTAAAAATTGTAATGTCCATTTTGATAAATTTTACTTTCTTTGTTAAAATGAAAAGGTCGCGAGAAATCTAAAACTGGACTTTTTTTTTGTAAATGTCAATTATAGCAAGGATGACAACATACATAAGTTGCGAAGCACAAAAGAAGTGTAATGTACAATCGGACAAAGTGAATTATAGAGCAAATGTTCAGATAAAGAATGATGTATCATGACCGACGGACTGATAGAGCAAGAAAGTTATATAAGTAACGCTCTTTGGAAATGGGTATTTTTACTAAAAAAATCAGATTTGCCTCATAGCATTATAAACTGACGAGGTTTCAGGCGGACACACAAAGTGAAATGTAAATTAGCTTCAAATTAAACATGTCTGGTGGTAGAATCTTTGTTTGCGCAAGTGGGGCAACATAACAACTCCGCTCCATATATTATAGTTCATATTGATAGCTCCTGTGGATATGGGAGGGTAAATTAGGAAAAATAAAGGTTAGATGGATGTTACCCTATAGAAATATATTTTTTCTTCACAAATTGAGAAAATTTTGAGTAAATTAGTATCAAGGAAAATCATCTGATTACCTCATCTGTAAATTGGAATTACTGGTTGAAAAATTTAGACAATCTACCAGTTTGGAACCAATAAATCATAATTTTTGGCCAACGCATAAGCTAACGTAGTTATAAAACTTTGGGTACCATTGAAATTATCATTCAAAATATTTGATAAAAAACATCAGGTTTTAGATTTTTACTTTACTTTAAAATTAATTTATTGTAAGTAAAATATAATGTTTTATATTTTTGAGCAAAAAATGTAATAAAAAGGCAATTAAATGTTTGAAATTGGTTGAGTTTACTGCATTTACTGTTAAGTAGCTAGAGGTGTGAAATTGACATTATATACAGCGACATGGACATAAATTCACAGAGAGAGAGAGAGAGAGAGAGAGAGAGAGAGAGAGAGAGAGAGAGAGAGAGAGAGAGAGAGAGAGAGAGAGAGAGAGAGAGAGAGAGAGAGAGAGAGAGAGAGAGAGAGAGAGAGAGAGAGAGAGAGAGAGAGAGAGAGAGACAATTTAATACACTAGTCCCCAAAGTTTTATAATAACATTCTTTAATTGGTTCTAAAACTTTGAAGACTTAAGTGGATTTTGTTTCATTAAGTTGAGTGTTCAAACGTTTTAACCACTAATTTCAATCTACTGAGAAGTAATTTAGTATATCATCATTAAGGATGTACATTAATTTACCAGCAATTGTCTTATCCCTTCATATCCATGCATATTCAACATATTTTATTCCTGGATTCTCTCATACCCTGATAGAATGTTTCTCCTAACTGACTAATATAATGTTAGCCCTCCCCCCCCCCCCATTATGACATTACTCTACCCTTCCCTTGATCATTGAGGAACGTATTGGCCAATACCTGAGGACTATATAAGCAACCTAATTTAAGATAAAAATTCTCCTGTCACAGTATTCATATATTCTATATTTATTACTCCAGATACTATTTGTATAAAATAATACCCTAAAATAAGTTTTTGGAAAAGGAGATCACATTTATTTTACACCCCTACAAATTTCTGAATTTAGGGGGTTTGTGTACTTTCCTGGCTAAACTAAGTAAGAATACCCCTTGAATAAAATTGCTAGATGAACATACTGAATACCTTGTCCCAAATCCTTGATGATATTAAATGTTGCCTGAAATGATTACAAGACAAATTATGTTATATTGGTATTACGCATATAAAAACAAGGATGACAACATCCATAAGTAACGAAGCACAAAATTTCGTGGATGGGACTGACGGTCATTGTTGTTTTCTTCAAACGACGGGAAATTTAATTTTGATATCTTTAATTTAAAAAATTTTGAAAATCGATTAATAAACACCAAAGAAATGGGGGAAAATGTAAAAAATATAAAAATAGCCAAAAACCCTGCAAAAAAGCAGTCTGACCGTCATTGTTGATTTCTTCAAATGAGCGTAAATTTAATTTTAATATCTTTAACTGAAAAAATTTTAAAAATCGGTCCATAAACACCAAAGATATGGGGGAAAATGTAAAAAAATATAAAAATAGCCAAAAACCTGCAAAAAGGCAGTCTGACCGTCATTGTTATTTTCTTCAAACGAAGGGAAATTTAATTTTGATATCTTTAACTGAAAAAAGTTTGAAAATTGGACCATAAACACCAAAGATATGGGGGAAAATGTAAAAAATATAAAAATAGCCAAAAACCTGCAAAAAGGCAGTCTGACCGCCATTGGTGTTTTCTTCAAACGACGGAAAATTTAATTTTGATATATCTAACTGAAAAAATTTTTAAAATCGGACCATAAACACCAAAGATATGAGGAAAAATGTGGAAAATAAAAAAATAGCCTAAAACCTGCTAAAAAGCCGTCCGACCGCCATTAATGTATTATAGTTAATTGTGCTTCTTAATGATGGGAATGTTGTCAAAAAATTTCAGCTTTCTATCTTTTATAGGAGCTGAGTAAATCCCATTTCCCCCATAGCGTTACGGACTGACGGACGGACTGACGGACTGACGGACTGACGGACGGACTGACGGACGGACAAAGTGAATTATAGAGTAGCTTCGCTACTAACAAGGATAACAATGTGCATAAGCAGTGGCGTGCACAGGCTTTTGCTTATAAGATTTTTACGCGAAGATCACCAAAATATTTTGACAACCTTTTTAAACCAAAATTAAAGGAAGTGTAATCTTTTTTAGGTTGTAAAGGATGTTTTTCCAGAGGGGTGTGTATACTCCCCCCCCCCCCAAAGGTTTAGGCTCCTCTATAAAATAAAGATACTCAAAAGTCAATAAAGCGTCTTTTGGTTGATAAATTGCGAAAAGTGCGCGAAGTTTTTTTTTCTAAAATCTAAGTGGGAGATGGGGGGATTTCTTATCTCGAGAAGAACATTTTTTCAGATAAATTTGAAACTTAATCATCCCTATTCCTTCTTTAGTTGAAAGGGGCCTAAAATGACTTTGACATTGTTTCTTATTACAACGCCACTACTTTAAGCATAACTAATGATTTTTTAATGTTTTTGAGAACGTCATTTTATGTCTTTTTATCCAGGAATCATAAGGGATAAGACAATGGACGATAAATTGATATAAATACCAATTGTTGATAAACAAAATTACCCCCTCTAGTTTAGACACTGCTACCTTAAAACGCTACTTCAAATAAAAGTTCCATACCTCCCTGATTTTTAAGCAATGAGAAGTGCTTTCAGCAGTTACATAATCTAAAACATAAAATGCTCAGAAATAACTAAACAAGTACGTTCATATTAGTAGTATATCATATTTCATATGTCTGTTTAGCTTAGCTTTTTGGCTGCTCTCTTTCTTTTTAAAAGCGAAGCTTTTCTATAATTAGGTTCAATCCGTACGTCCGTCACAGACGGATAGCTTTTTTCGTTAATTTAGGCATGTTAGAATTGTCCTATCGATTTTAAACTTTGCTTGGTGATTCCTTTAGTAGTTATGTACGATTTAGAAAGCGTAGAAATTCTATAATCATTACAAGAATGTCCGCACGTCCGTTTTAAACATGTTGTTTTTTTTTACTTTTTTAACAACTAATTTTTATGTGATCTAATCATCCGATTTATCTGATTTATGGTATGTTGATTCCTGGGACAACAAAGTATAATTTTATAAGCGAAGCAACTCTATAATCAAGTCCTAACAATGTAAGTATGTCCATAAACATTATCCTGTATCAAGCAGTTTTTCAACAAAATTCTGGTAGTGATTATAGAGTTGCTACGCTTTCTAAATCGTACCTAACAACTACAGGAATCACCATGCAAAGTTTGAAATCAATAGGACAATTCTAACATGCCTAAATTAACCAAAAAAGCTATCCGTTACGGACGGACGGACCGACCCTTATTATAGAAAAGTTTCGCTTTTAAAAACATATGTAAACTAAAAACACTTATAATAAAAATCGGGCTAAAATAATTATAACCGACCGACCAACAGACAAACACGAACACTTACAGAGAGGTTTTGACACTAAAATTGAGGCAGAGCCTAACTACTTTATATTTGCACGAATAAACAAAATATCTACAATATGTTTACAATATAAAACATGCAGTACAATGTAATATTCATTTAGATTTCGTACAGACGAAAAAAAACGTACTATCCCTAAGATCTGTTTTAAGAAACCATGATTTTATGATTTATTTTAGGAAACAATGATTTTATGATTTTTATTTAAGATGAAACTAGTTATTTCCTTTCCTTTTCCTATTGCGCACTTTAAATTATTTGTTTGTCATTCGCAAATAATATTTACTGTAGCAAAGCTTCTCTGAAATTTGAAGTTGTTTTTTCTTTAAATATTTACACTTTTGGCCACAAAATGATGTCCCTATCGAGCAATAAACCCCCTGACATTTTGAACTTAAATTAAAAATGAGAGGGGATAGTTTTATATTCCTAACCCCTGCAGTGGGGGGGGGGGGGGGGCCTGTAATTGCGGTGCAAAATTTAACCTAACCTAACCTGTCCTTAAAAAACAATCTTAAAAAAAAGTAATTAGAAGTTTAAAAACATAATGAATAGTTTTAAGTATAACTGTTTTCATAAAAGGTAAACTTATCTACGAGACAAGGCTAGGTGTTCTTTTTAATGTAAGTATACCTAACTTTTATTTCATTAGCCGCTTAAAAGACATTGTATGTTTTAAAGATGTAGGAGTAAGGTTCAAATCGGTGTTATAATAAACGACATTAAAGATGATTCCCACTGCTGCTTTGTCAGGCGCGCAAAATAAATAGTTGTAGCAGGGAGAATGTGTTGACTCAAAACAGGTGCAACTCATTACCACGCCCAGATATTATTTTCAGACAAGGGTCGTGCAATCAAAGGGTTGGTTGTCTGAAAGGCGTTTGACTGTATAATCATGCTTTTTATAAACAAAATTTGGTTCAGATATATATATATATATATATACCAAAATATGATCTCGTGATGTTTTTTAGGTTATGTTATATTGCAAAGTTATTGCCCTTGTCAAAATTAATACATGCTTTATTTATATGTGCTTTGTCAGGTTAAAATGTACTTAAAAGTACAACCATACTTTATCTTAGATTTGTAAAGCAGTAAGAAAACAATTATGAGCAGGGATATAGGGACTAATCAATAGAAAATAAAAAATCTTCCCCTGATTCAGTAATTTTGATAATGCTCAATTTAAATATTAGAGTAAAACATCAGAATGGGGAAGGATAAATTAATAACTGTATGTTTCCATCCCAAGGACCTTGTGCCGACTCTCAATTGGGTCTTTGAAAATCAACCAATAGTGTCGGGAATATTAATACACAGCCAAGTAGTAGAAAACAATCTGCTAGAAGACGAAAAGGGTCCTTGGAAAAGGGGGGTAGGTAGTTATCTTTATATACATCTATACTATAGATCTGTTATTCGAATAAAGTAAAATTTGAAGAATTTTTTTGTTTTTAATTGTTTCATCCCTTTACCCCTGATTATAACCTGGAGGCGAAATAATAAATCAAGAACAATCAAGTTCACGGGCGCGAAGCACGTGCGTGCTAACATGCTACCACGTGTTGTGGTAATGTAAAGGTTATCTCCTAACGTTAATTTAGGCATGTTAGAATTGTCCTATAGATTTCAAACTTTGCATGATGATTCCCTTAACACTTTACCAGATTGTCAGTATGTCCATTTATACATTTAAACATGAGAGTAAAAAATGGGTAGGTAGTTATATTATCTTGATTTAGGGGGGTGTTGACACCTTTACACCTCCCCCCCCTATCGCACGCCGCTGCTTTTAAGATAAAATATCTAATTTAAAAAAAATATTTTACCACCAAATTAAATAGTAAAATTAATTTATTTCAAAGTTTAATATAATTAAGGTGAAAAATATATTTTATTTTATTTATTTTCATTTTTATTCTGTTTTAACCAAACTTTTAACTACGTTTTTATAAATAAATAAAATGTATGTAATGTTATATTTTAATACTAGCGGCTACGCCCCTAGAGGCCTCTAGGGGCACTTGAGGAGGAGAGAGTCGAATTTAATAATTCAATTTCTTATTTTAGATTTTAAAAGAAAAAGTTAAAAAAAATTTACGTTTGACGTTTATTTTTCGTTGAACTCTCTTTCTAAAATTGGGAAATTTTTTAAAAATTTAATTTCTCTAGGGAGGGTGGTGGTACCCTCCCCCAAAATAGTTATAAACCTTCCCGGGACATATGAGAATCTACCCTGTTAAGGAGAACCCGATCGGTTCAGCGGTTAGCGAGATCCTTCGGTACAAACATACAAACACACAGACAAACATCCTGTTACTTTATTATAAGGATGATCTCTAGTATTTTGATGTATATAAATTCCTACCTTAACCTGTAATGGCAGTTACTTGTAAACTAATTGAAATTATTTTGGTTTGCTTCATAGTTAACAGGTGATTATATTATTATTAAGGCAGTAAATACTTGCGACACACAGTGGTAAATATACATACTAAAATAGAGTTTTTAAAATGTTTGTAAAAACTTTAGAACGTTGCCAAGTGTACTAAAGTAATTTTTAAAAGCGAAGCTTTTCTATAATTGTCCGTACGTCCGTCCGTCACGGATAGTTTTTTTTCGTTAATTTAGGCATGTTAGAATTGTCCTATCGATTTCAAATTTTGCATGGTGATTCCTGTAATAGTTAGGTACGAGTTAGAAAGCGTAGCAACTCTATAATCATTACCAGAATGTCCGTACGTCCATTTCAAACATGTTGATTTTTTTTACATTTTTAACAACAAATTTGTATGTGACCTAATTATCCGATTGGTCTGATTTTTGGTATACTGATTCCTGGGACAACAAAGTACAATATTATAAGCGAAGCAACTGTATAATCAAGTCCTAAAAATGTAAGCATGTTCATAATCATTATCCTGTATCAAGCAGTTTTTCAACAAATTTACTTACAATTTTGCTTTGTCTCTTATACATTCGCATTCTGATTATTCAGTTCTGACATTATACAAGTGTTAATGTCCGTTTGTTCTACCGTTTCAGAGCTTCGCTTTTATGGATGTTGTCATCCTTGTTTACATAGATTTTTAGATATTTAGTTATATTATAAAATATAGAATCTTTAAGAACAGTTTTAAACAAGCGTTTAAAAAATTGGTGCTTTTAAATTCTTTGTTCAATCTTTAATATCACATTTAATTTAATTTATGCTTAACCCTTTAGGGCCTAAGCTGCTGTGCTCTAATATCATGTTGGCTATCCTGTACACATCATAACCTAACCTAGTACTATACTTACGAAAATATACCAGCGACTATTTTCAAATTATTTTTTTTAAATAACTAAGGGGCTACCTAATTAATATTCTTTTAATATTTTTTAAAAAAAAATTTCTTATTTCATTAAAGAATAGATTTTAACATTAATAAATTTATCTAAAAATACACTTATTTCCTACTGTGAATTTATAAATGACAGCCCGTAGTAACAAACTATATAATACCACTATAAAGTATGAAAATTATTAAAAATATCTCATAATCAAAATATTATTAAATAACAACATATAAATAATAAACATCTATAATATATGTTCGAACAAAATAATGAAATGTTCAAAAAAGCTAAATAGCTGAGAAAAACCAAAAGAAATAACTCTCCATAGAGAACGTATGGACGTGACACGCCGAAAGAGTAGAAAAGCTTCGCTTTAGAAAAAGATTAATGGAAATATTTCATGTAAATCAAATATGCTTTTCAAGATTTAAATTACAATTTCAAACGCCTATCACTGAAAAAAAAAAACAAGGATGACAACATCCATAAAAGCGAAGCACTGAAACGGTAGGACAAACGGATATAACACTTGTAAAGTATCTGAACTGAAAAATCGAAACATAAATGTATAAATGTCGAATCAAAATTGTAGGTAAATTTGTTGAAAAACTGCTTAAAAACAGGATAATGTTTATGGACATACTTACATTTTTGGACTTGATTATAGAGTTGCTTCGCTTATAATATTGTTCTTTGTTGTCCCAGGAATCAATATACCAAAAAACAGATCAAACGGATAATTAAAACATTAAAACACTTGAAAATTTGTTGTTAAACAAGGATGACAACATCCATAAAAGCGAAGCTCTGAAACGGTAGGACAAACAGAAATTAACACTTGTATAATGTCAGAACTGAATAATCAGAATGCGAATGTTTAAGAGTCAAAGCAAAATTGTAAGTAAATTTGTTGAAAAACTGCTTGATACAGGATAATGATTATGGACATACTTACATTTTTAGGACTTGATTATAGAGTTGCTTCGCTTATAATATTGTACTTTGTTGTCTCAGGAATCAGTCATAGGCGTCCAAGGGGGGGGGGGTAATGGGCCATTTGGCACCCCCAAACGATTTTGGGGGTGCCGTAGGCACCCCCAAAATTTTGTGAACAATACCCCCCCCAAAAAAAAATTACCCCTACCTTGGGGGTGCCGTAGGCACCCCCAACGATTTTGGGGGGGGTATTTACCCCCCCCAAACGATTTTGGGGGGGTAAATACTCCCCCCAAAATAGAAAATCTCTAACAAAAAAAATTTTTGCGCGCTTCGCGCGCATTTTTAATACTAAATTTTTTATAAAATTTAAATTACCCCCCCCAAAAATTTTACCCCGGGGGTAAATTTTGGGGGGGGTAAACAAATTTTACCCCTGCCAACAGATTTCAGGGGGGGTAATTACCCCCCCCAAGCAAATTTTACCCCCGGGGTAAAAATTTTGGGGGAGGTAAAAAAAATTTGCGGCGCGCTTCGCGCGCCATTTTACCCCCCCCAAAACCAAATTACCCCCCCCTTAAAAAAATTTTACCCCCCCCAAAATAAAAAGCTTGGACGCCCCTGGAATCAGTATACCAAAAATCAGACCAATCGGATAATTAGGTCACATACAAATTTGTTGTTAAAAATGTAAACAAAAATCAACATGTTTAAAATGGACGTACGGAATTCTGGTAATGATTATAGAGTTGCTACGCTTTCTAACTCGTACCTAACTACTAAAGGAATCACCATGTAAAATTTGAAATCGATAGGACAATTCTAACATGCCTAAATTAACGAAAAAAACTATTTAAAAAGTAAAAAAATCAACATATTTAAAATGGACGTACGGACATTTTGGTAATTATAATAGAGTTGCTACGCTTTCTAAATCGTACCTAACTACTAAAGGAATCACCATGCAAAATTTGAAATCGATAGGACAATTCTAACATGCCTAAATTAACGAAAAAAAATAATTAAAAAATTTAAAGAAATCAACATGTTTAAAATGGACGTACGGGCATTTTGGTAATGATTATAGAGTTGCTACGCTTCCTAAATCGTACCTAACTACTAAAGGAATCACCATGCAAAATTTGAAATCGATAGGACAATTCTAACATGTCTAAATTAACGAAAAAAGCTATCCGTTACGGACGTACGGACGGACGGACGGACGGACGGACGTACGGACGTACGGACGGACCGACCCTAATTATAGAAAAGCTTCGCTTTTAAAAAGTAGAAAAATCAACATGTTAAAAATGGACGTACGGACATTCTGGTAATGATTATAGAGTTGCTACGCTTTCTAAATCGTACCCAACTACTACAGGAATCATCATGCAAAATTTGAAATCGATAGGACAATTCTAACATGCCTAAATTAACGAATAAGAGCTATCTATCTCGGACGGACGGACTTACAGACGGACGTACGGACGGACGGACCGACCCTAATTATAGAAAAGCTTCGCTTTTTATAAGGATTATAAAAAAAGCATAATAGAAAAAAGCAAAAAAACTGTAATTAACTCTGTAAGTAGCCACTTCACTTCTTTTTCTTGCTTTTAATAAACAAATATATTCTAAATATTAAACACATATAAAACTAGGATAAAACTGTGCAAAGTACCACAAGAAGACATTAGACAAAAGAACAGATCTATAGTATAGATATAATACAGATAACTAACTGCCTCCCCATTTTCCAAGGACCCTTTTCGTCTGCTAGAAAATTGTTTTCTACTACTTGGCTGTGTTAATATTCTCGACACTATGGGTTGATTTTCAAAGACCCAATTGCGAGTCGGCACAAGGTCCTTGGGATGGGGACATACAGTTATTAAACCCCTTCCCCCTCTTGTGTTTTAATCTAATGACGAAAGCATTAGACACAATAAATCATTGATCTAAATAAAAAATAATGGGCAATTGAATATAGACATAATGTTTCTCTTTGCTTTCATATTATATACTAGGGGTCTAAAGGGATAAGAAAATGGCCGATAATTGATGTACATCCCCAATGATGATATACAATATTACCCTTTCTATAAATTACAATTATTGATTAAAACGTTTTGACACTCAAACTAACGAACCAACCAATAAAAATTTAGGAATAGTTATTTCTCGTATCGTATTATAAACGGCTTTCCACGGATATAGAATGTACAATTATAAGATTAAAACTAGTTTTTTTTAGCCCCGTGGTGCCGAAGGCACCGGCTAAAAAAACTGGCAATATAATAAAGGTGGCGTTATTTTGCCCCCCAAATCAATTTTCGAATTAATTTGCTTGTTGGTTATACCTTATTCCTGCTTTGGTCTCCCAATAGATCAATGGCAATCCAGATAAATTTATCATCTAAAGGCTTATCCCTCTATCCTCTTATAGCCGTAGGTTGATGATAGTACATTACTTATACTTTTTAACTCCACTCAAAAATACGAAACCTTGTTAAGTTTAATCAGAAATATTAAGGGATAAGACAATGGATTGTAAATTGTTCTACATCTCTTCAAATTATTATCACTTATGTAGATTGAAGTTGTTATCTAAAAACTAGTTTAAACTAACCAATTAATTATAACAAATTACTCCAATCTTTATAAGCTAAAGAATGAGTATACGTGTTGATAAAACTTTGGGTACCAGTTTAATTTACAGACCAAAGATGCCCCTTTCCTCCCTGAGTTTAAGAGATGAGGAATTTTCCATCGGATTTAGTTACTTTGAAATGCCCCATAGCTTAGAAGAGAGGGCGAGGTACGTACTATGAATTTCTTGAAAGGGTTCAAATAAAATAATGTGATCTACTGCAGTTCACGGTAAAATATTGCTAAGCAATATTTCCAAAAATCTAGGCTGCTAGCTGCCAAACGGCTGAACGTACAGATTATACCCGCACATCATTTTAAGCGGCATAAGAAGGCCTACAAATAATCTGGAATAGCCAAGATCCAATTATGCACAGGGAAAGGTTCACTGAAGAAAAAACGCGTAAAATAGGTCTTTTTCGCGCATTTCTCTGCACTGCGAGATAATTATGCATTATTGATTTATGGCTATTCCAGATAATTTGTAGGCCTTCTTATGCCGCTTAAAACAGTGTGCGGGCATGATCTGTACGTTTAGCCGTTTGGCAGCTAGCAGCCTTTAAAATTCCTAGATTTTTGGAAATATTGCCTACCAGCAATATTTTACCGTGAACTGTAGTAGATCCAAATAATGGATATACATAGAATAGGTGGATAGTGTGACAGGAATTTTTTTTGTCAATTTAGATTGATAAAATAGTCCTCGTATCTTTGCCAATACGCTCCTCCATGTTCAGGAGAGGTTTACGGATAAAGTTATAATGGGTATAGGGGAAACATTTTTATCAGGGTATGCGAGAATCTCTCATAATATCCATCAATTCTATATCCATTATAATATAACCATACTTAAATTTAAAATGCTGCGAAATGTACGCGAAGCTGATTGATTGTGATAATATTACTTTTAAAACCTTAGGCTACCTAATCTATCCAGGGATTGCAAGGAATAAGACAATGAACAATAAGTTGATATACATCCCCAATAATAATAAACAATATTACTATTTATATCGGTCAAAAATATTTATTTAAAAGTTTTAACACACAAGTTTTGATTCAACTAATGAGAGTTTAATATAAAGTACCCATAGTTTTTAAACCAACAAATTATGAACTTACTAGCGGCTTCGCCCCTAGCCTCTAGGGGCTTTGACTCAAGAGGTAATTAAAAAATAAAAATAAAATAAAAAAAATTAAGTACTACTGGTGCTGCTGCCAGTAGTTTTATGTAAACTTCCCCATAAACAAAAAAATTGGGGGAAAAATAAGTGCCTAATAAGTACTAAAAAAAATAAAAAAATCGGGGGGGGGGGTTATTTTTGGGGGGGTTGGGGGTGTCCCACAACCAAAGAAAATATCCTAAAACCACCACAGGACTAGTAGGTATATTCCCTGAAGAGTAGAATCCGATCTGTTCAGCGGTTACCGAGATCTTAAGGGACAGACGGACGGACGGACAGACAGACAGACATCGTTCTACTTTGTATTATAGATAAACAGGATTATAAAATTTGGGCAAAATTTCTTTTTTCTCTCTTGAAATCTAAAAAATAGAAATAAATCACTTTAGGTAGTTTTTTTTTATGGTTCCTTTTCACTGTTATAGTGGCTTACTATACTGTGGGTTTGAACCAATATTTGACTGCCCTTTATACCATTTCTTATGCACAATAGAGTTACATCCATAGATGGTCTGCTAGACACATTAATCCGTTCAACTTAAAAAGGATTTTTTTAGCAGACAAACATATTTGTTTTGTGTTTAGTCACATATGATTTCTTTCAATAAAACAAGCAATTAAATTTTCAGACGATATAAGTTTCCCAAAGCAAGCTTTATCCTAAAAAAAATCAATTATCTATAGCTAACTTATAAACATGAATGAAATAACACCAAAATGTTTGCACGTTCTAAGCAATAATACAGGGATAAGACAATGGCCGACTAATTGATGTACATTCCCAATGTTAATGCACAAAATTACCCCTTTTGTAGATTACAGTTAGTGATTTAAAAGTAGGGACACTCAATTTGATAAACCAACCAATCAAAATTCATTAAAAGTCCCCAAAGTTGTTAAGCCAACGAATAAGAAGACGTTATCATAAAACTTTAGGGAATTGTGCTATGGACAGCCCATTGTCACCTCTCTCTGTTATTAATATGACTGTTTTTTTTCCACTGTGTTCTAAGTGGTTGAATTTACAAAGTAGGAATCTAGATGTACTATATTTATTTTTACTTGCCAACACTGAATTTTACTTTAAACCTATGAATTTAGATTAATCTTCACGACGTTTTAATTTCAATAATACTGACATTGCCCTTGTTATAGAGTAGCTAAAACAATTTTCCATTAGTATAGCTACTCTGTAAGTCTAATGTATTTTTAAAAGCGAAGCTTTTCTATAATTAGGGTCGGTCCGTACGTCCGTACGTCTGAGACAGATAGCTTTTTTCGTTAATTTAGGCATGTTAGAATTGTCCTATCGATTTCAAATTTTGCAAGGTGATTCCTTTAGTAGTTAGGTACGATTTAGAAAGCGTTGCAACTCTATAATCATTACTAAAATGTCCGTACGTCCATTTTAAACATGTTGATTTCTTTACATTTTTAACAACAAATTTTTATGTGATCTAATGATCGGATTGATCTAATTTTTGGTATATTGATTCCTGGGACAACAAAGTATAATGTAATAAGCGAAGCAACTCTATAATCAAGTCCTAAAAATGTAAGTATGTCCATAAAATTATCCAGTTTTTCAACAAATTTACTTACTTAATTATGCTTTGACTCTTATAAATTAAGTTCTAACACTATACAAGTGTTAATGTCCGTTTGTCCTACCGTTTCAGTGCTTCGCTTTTATAGATGTTGTCATCCTTGTTCAAATATTAATTGTTGAATTAAATAAACATGAATTTTTGCAACATTTGTAGTAAAATAATATTTTCTATTAATGCTTTTGACGACCAATACACCTGTAAATATGCAGTTTTTTTTTCTAATGTTTTTAAAGTAGCGAAGCTACTCTTTAGTTCATTTTGCCTGTCCTTTCGTCAGTAACACTTTGGGGGAATAGTGATTTTCTAGGCTAATATTCAAGATAGACGGTCGAATTCTTTAAAGAAGATTAATTATGACGTAAATACTTTTAATTCAACGTAATATTTAAAATTTATTAACTTTTGTATAATTCAACACATCATTATTATTGGTCAAATGCACAAATAAAAAGTTAGCAATTAGTTGATAATAAAGTATTCAATGATAAATAGATAAATAATAGATTAGCTTTAAAGTGAAGATTAATTTGTCTTCAAGTGTCAAAGAACTGAATTATATAGAGCCCATAAAGTTTTCTATATAAAAAAAAGAAAATGCTAGTCGTGGTCAATCTAGGGGTCAGTTCTAGTATATGGACCTAAACGGCCGGTTTATACTAGAATTTTTTATTAATAGACTCTCTAAAGCATAGTTTTCAAGTCTATTAAGTCGCATTTAAAAAAAAATTAGGTAGTTTTTTTGTTTTACGTTACAAGGAAGCTAATTGTAGACTCCCCCCCCCCCCAAAAAAAAAAAAGTATAAATAGGTATAAATAACAAAAAAATCTTTAGAATTTTTGATTCATAAACAAGAATGCCACACCTTATAAATGGCGCAGCCAGCTATCTAGTGCTTCTTCTAAATTGTTATTTGAAGGGTCAATTTGTTTCCAGGAATAAAAGGAAAGATTTATAGAAGAAAAATTAAATTTTCTTATGATTAAACTGTTTCATTTCATAGAGAGAGGGGACAATGAGCTGTGTATTACACAATAATACATTGTTTCATAATAACGTTTTCTTATTCATTGGATTAACAACTTTGAGGACTTTGGTTGATTTTGATTTGTTGGTTTATTAAGTTGAGTGTTCATAGGTATCAACCACTAATTATAATCTACAGAAGTGGTAATATTGTATATTATCATATGGGATATACATCAATTTATGAGCCATTGTCTTATCCTTTTAAATCCCTGGTTTCATTTTGTCTTTACGTTATAAGAAGATTAATTTCCCTGAATTTGCCATTCCCCCGAATCCCTGGGTAGAATCGTATTCTACCCGGTGCATACCAGATTTTATCAAGTAGATATACACCTTTCTCTTTCAGGGGCAAGTCATAATAGTATGGGTTAAATTATTTTTAAATTCAGGGCGGGAGGGGAAAAAACCGCGCTTAACAACTTTCAATTTGGTTGGTTCCAAACTATTTCAAGCAATTATTTAGTCTACAGAAGGGATAGTTTGTTAATCCTTATAAGTGAGAAACAATAATATAACTTCCATTGTCTAATCTCTTAAGCTCTTTTGCTTTTCTATATTAAGGTTGTGTCCTTTCGTCTATCAGAATCTGGGCATGTTATACACGTCAAGTAATCCTTATTAGTGGCTACACCCCTAGAGGAATCTAGGGTCACTGGAGGGGGGTTGGGTGGTCATTTTTTCTAGGGGCGATATCTCTTGGGAAGGTGGTGGTATTCATTTCCAAAATAGTAATGAATAGTTACCAGAGCAGGATCTTTAAATCATTTTTGTGGTGAGCCAGATCGGGGTGCGCCGAATTTCAGTCAATCACAGCGCGGCATTTCATAAAATGCTGTGCTCTCATTGGTGGAAAGTTGGCTCACCCCGATCTGGCTCACCACTAAAATGATTTAAAGATCTAGCTCAGGACCTTTAAGAAGCTACATTGTAAAGGAGAACAATATCGGTTTAGCGGTTAACGAGATCCTTCGCTGTGGAATATTAATTGATATTGGGAAGACATTTTAAAAATTTGTATCCATCATGCTTAAGTAAGTGGTTGTCTTGTAATGTGTCCGTCTGTCCAGTAAGAAATTATAGAAAATTTATAGTCTACTTGTTTATTTATTATCCTTTAACCCTGGATAACCCCTAGTCTTACCAGGGAATAAAAGAATAACACCAGCTTAAATTTTTTTACAGCGAATCTTCCCTCCAACTTATAGTTTACAATGTTTATATGGCAAATTATTACTTAGCGGGGATTTTTCACCGTCCATTCTCTCATCCCTGTTTTATTTACTCTGTATTATATTTTAAAGAAGATATTAGATATATATTATTACTTGGATCTTACACCAGATTTTCATGTTCTCTAATAAAGCAAAACTTGTATCCATCCACAACCCCATACTCTCCCCTTCTACTGTATAAACGAACTGACCAATAAATGAGGTCCATATCAGCAAGCTAAATTGACTCCAAAATTTAAAATTTCCACTGTCGTATATCCATATCTATTTTTAAAGAAGATAAACTTGAGAGTTGTATATACTTCAGGCAAACAGAGATAATTCAATATAAAAACTATTAATTTTCTCAACAATTTCAATATTTTTATTTTTTGAATTAAATTTTTTGTCCCTTCATTAAAGACATATTTCAACAGGGATGACAACATCCATAAGTATCGTTCAATTGTGAAATCAAAAAGAAACCCAGCCAATCAGATGAAAGGAAAAAGAAAAATAAGAGACAGACAAGCAGAAAATAATTAATTAACACTATAACATTTAATAAAAAAAATTAAATGACCTTTAAAGCTGGGTTTTTCGATGGAAGCTATATTACCCCATCCCCTCATGTGACGGTTTTAATGAGTTATCCTTTGTTTGTGTGTTTGTGTGTTTGTCTGTGTGTTTGTGTGTGTGTTTGTATGTTTGTACCGAAGGATCTCGCTAACCGCTGAACCGATCGGGTTCTCCTTAACAGGGTAGCTTCTCATAGGTCCCGGGAAGGTTTATAACTATTTTCATGGGGGGTGGGACACCCCCAATCCCCCCCCAAAAAAATTTGGAATTTTTTTAACTAAAAAAAAATATTTCCCCCCTTCCATTTCCCCCCCCCCTTTTTTTTTTACTTTTTCTTTTAAAATCTAAAATAAGAAATTGAATTATTAAATTCAACTATCTCCTCCTCAAGTGCCCCTAGAGGCCTCTAGGGGCGTAGCCGCTAGTTTATGCATATTATGTTAAGATATTTTGAAAACTTTACAGATTTATATATGTTTTTTCTATGCAGACAGACCATAACTTTTTTGTACAGTACGAAACATGCCATTAAATAATACATTATAGTTATACTATCATTCAAGGAGGGAGGGACAATGGGATGTTTATTATACCAGTCCCAAAAGTTTTATAATAACATTTTTTATCATTTGTTGGCTTAATAACTATGGGTTCTAGATTATTGAATTCAATCGGTTGGTACATTAAGTTGAGTCTTCAAACGTTTCAACCACTAATTATTATCTACAGAAGGGTTATTTTTGTGCATCATCATTGGGGATGTACATAAATTTATCGGCCATTGTCTTATCCCTTAGGATCCTGTTAGCTAAAAGAGATATAACATCTGAAAATAAATGTTAATGGACATAATGAGAAACACAGTATTTTATAGTTCATCCGATAGCTTATCCCTTATATCCCTGCCCCAAGTTTCATAAACAAGTTTTCTTATTCTTTGGCTTAAAACAATTGGGTTCTTGTTTTAAGCCATTAAAGAATCATTAAGATAATTACTAATTTTGAAACGTTTTAAATTGTCTTACCTTTTTTTACAATCAGTTAAAAATAACTTTATTTATTCTATATCTTTCACTATATAATTAAACAGTCTATAAATTGTTTTTTTTGGATTGTATTAAAGTTTCGTTTGTGTAGAATATTTCACTCTTTTTTCCTCTAGTTAATCTGCAGAGCCTGCTGATACTGATAACTTAAGTACGTCTTTTCTTCTTTTTAACATAACTAAGTTCATCCAGACAACAACATCAACTTCATTCAACTGTTCTAGCTGCACTTTGCGGTTGTAGTAGGTTGTGGGGGGGGCTGTGGCGGGGTGGTTGTGGCAGGGGGGAGGTGGTTGGTTGTGGCACTGATTTTGCTGTGGTCAAATATTGTATATATGTTTATGCAATACAGGCAATATTAAACCAAAAAAGTAATGATTTTTTCTAAAAACATCATAAAAACATTTGGGTATAGTCCCTTTCGTGGCAACGCTCCTTAAGGGGCGATTCGTCGTATTTTTAAAATGGCTTTTAATAGGTTAGGTTAGGTTATATTGGGATTAGGTGATTGCCCCGCATGGTTAGACAATTGGCCCCGCAGGTTTAGAGCCCCCCCAGCAGGGGCTAGAAATAGGAGAAAAGCTACTGTAAAAAATACGGAGAATCACCCCTTAAGGAGCGTTGCCACGAAAGGGTCTATACCCGAATATTTTGTGATAACTTCAGGTAACTTTACAAACTGTCTCAAAAATCAGCCATCTGACGTCATAAAAATGAGGGATTGTCCATCTCTTTTTTAGAGGTTTTGTTTCCCACTTCTCCTCTCATTTCCCTCATTTTTATGACGTCACATGGCTGATTTTTGAGACACTCTGTAAATATACTAATTTCAGGGATCTTAAAGGATAAGACAATGTGCAATAAATTGGTTTACAACCCCAATTATGATAAGCAAAAGTTTGTACAACCAAATCAAGATCCAATAAAAGTCCCCAAAGTTTTAAATCCAACCAATAAGAGTTATTAAAGCTGCTTTAGTCATGTTAAGTAGGTTCGTTACCAAAAATTTTATATACATAAATAGCCAAATTTGCTTTTCCTTAAAATTTGTATGATTTTGAAAAATACCTTTTAAAGTGTGTTTTTTTGTCTTTATTGACCGTATTTAAATCAAAAATGTTTATAAATAGCACAGCAAAACAAACTCACAGTTTAGAAGGAAAAATTAAATTTAACAGTTAGATAAGATTTTAAGTTATTCTTAAAGCATTATACTTTTCCATTTAAATAAAAAAAAATTATTCAAATTGTTGGGGTTGGGATCAGAAAGGATAAGACAAATTACTAGAAATCTATATACACACCAATGATGATCAACAAATTACCCCTTATGTAGATTAAAATTAATGGTTGACTTGAATGTACGTACAGTTCTAGTTTTCACCTATCAAAACCTTTTTCAATCAAAGTACCCAAAGTTTTAAGCTAACGTAAAAGATAACCTGTCTACAAAACCTTGGATACCTGTGTAATTCACATTCCAGTGCCGCCTTCCCTCTCTTGGATGAAATATTAAAATAATTGTTGCTTTTATTTAATATTGTCTGTATTGTATAAACATAAAAACCTAAATCAACTACTCTATACAAAATACATAAACTTCAAATACTCAAAAATGAAGTCTTTTTACGCTAAGTAAATAGATAGATAGATAATTGTATTTTTTGCTTGGTGGATTTTTAGCTGGCGTACGCTCTGTTAGTGTTTAAGTTAAACTGAGCATGAAAAAAAATACTCGTTGTTATTAATCGCTACGAGTTTTAGGGTTGGCGTTTTAACGTTCAAGCAAATATTTTCAATAAAATTCAGGCATTTAATATAAATAATAAAGGTTTCCAGTAACTCTTTAAAGAGGATTTAATTGTTATTACTTCGGACATTTTAGTAAAGTCGTTATTTTATTTATTTTTCAATTTTTTAAAGCTTCACTGTAAAGTAGAGCCATATCAGTCTAGCTGTAAGCGAGATCTTTCGGTACAAACACACACACACAGACATCCTCGTTTTTAATAAGTTTTTTTGGGGGGGGGCATACAAATACGATACTTGTTTACTTATTTTGCTAAAATTGTATTTATTTTTTTCAGCTACATAATGAGAACTGCGCAAGTATTTAACTATGCTTGAAAAAAGCGCCTTTTCTATCTGTATCGCCAAAATCACTCCTCTCCCCCTTTCAGAACCCCTATTAAATTGATGCACTGTATTTAGCTGTCTTTGGCTATCTTTTGCTTTCTTTATGGCTTTATTTTCCAGATATTTATTATAGTTTTCCTCTCTCTTTTGCATCAACTTTTTTAGTGATAAATTTGAATACCTCAATGAGAGGGGGTAAATCATTTGATTTTATTATAGTGTATCATCAGGATCTTAAGGGATAAGACAAAGTTGTTGAACCAATAAAAAAGGCATTCCCCCTATGATATTTATTAATCTTTAGTTTTGACGCGGTTTCAGGCCAAGATTTGAACCTATAGCACCTACCCAACGACGAGCGAGTGAGTGAGCTACGAATTATACAAAAGTCGCGAATCTGATGTCATCCAAGACCAAACATCTATGTACAACAAAAATATGAATAGATAGATAATTATGTAAAGAATCAAGTTTTAAATAGATAGATAAAATTTTAAAATTAAAGATATCAATTAGACAGAAGACATTTGTTTGAATTTTAAACAATTACATTTTTATAGAAAGACAGATAGATTAAAAAACAGTGTGCGAACTTTTAAACAAATAATTAAATCTACAGAAGGGGTTATTTTGTTTATCAGTATTATGGAGAAACATTAATCGTTCATTGTATTATAGATTGAAAATTAACTGTACAATCTAATGAATTTTCAAATATATTTTTCTCACTGCCAACTGCAAAAAAGTATTTGGATTCTTTCAGTTAATTTTGGTTTATTTTACATTTTTTATTCAAATTTTCTTTCTCGAAAACTTTTACTGTTTAAGAGAGGGTGTTCGGGAATAGTCCCTTTTGTGGCAACGCCCCTTAAGGGGCGATTCGTCGTATTTTTAAGATGGCCATTTATAGGTTATTTTAGGTTATATTGGGTTAGGTGATTGCCCCACAGGGTTAGGTAATTGGCCCTGCAGGGGCTAGAAATAAGAGAAAAGCTACCGTGAAAAATACGAAGAATCGCCCCTAAGGGTGCGTTGCCATGAAAGGGACTTAACCCGGGTGTTCTTTAAAAGTAACAGTGTAAAATTGACTAAATTTTGCTGTATGGTAGGCATATCTAAAAGCCAACTTCTTTAAAGTAAACTCGTCTGGACGAACTATTAAGTAGTGTTCATTCATTGGGTTAATCAATAGAACATTTTTTAGCAAATTAAAGATTTCAATTAATCAAGGCTCCACAAATCAGACATACAATCCTTATATTAAAGTAACAGGACGTTTGCTAACTTTCTGTGTGTCTGAATGTTCCGAAGAACTTTTCTAATCACTGACCGGATAAGGTTCTTCTTTAAAATGTAGCATCTCATAGGTTTTGGGAAGATTTTGCGAAGGGTGTCCCTAGAAAAAAAATAACCCCCCCCCCCAAAAAAAAAAATATCAAAATCAAAAAAGGGATATATGGGTCGACTTTACCCACCTCGACACCTCAAGTGCCCCTAGAGCCCTCTAGGAGCGCATCCGCCAGAAAGATATGTAGAGTCAAAATAATGTTAATAATAAAATGTGATTTTTTATTGAAATATAGGATTCTTTTAAGATAGAGTAACTGAAGCTGTGTTGAATTTGCTAAAAAACGACGATTCGTATTTTTGAATAAACATATTTGTTGAAGTTGACTAACAGACAATGCGACTACACAAAGCTGGGCAGATTCCAAGGACCACATCTTATAACAATATATTTGGAAATGTCTTAGGCATAAACTTTACTGTTATTTTCAAGAATTTAAAAAAAATATGAAAAGCCATGCCTAGTTGAGCAAATATGCAGTTTAAGCAGGGAGGAAAGGACGGGACATTGGTTTATAAAATACACTGCTACCAATGTTTTATGACCAAGTTATCTTATTCATTGACCTTAAAAATTGGTACTTAGATCTGGATTTGAAGCTATCAATTTTCAAACACTTCAACCAAAATGATTCTAACCTTATAAAGGGTTATTTTTGTGTATCATCGACTATATCAATTTCACTGCTATTGTCTTATCCCCCAAGATCCCTGAATTTAAACAGTTTAGATGAGATAATAGTTTAGATTCTTCTTATTAATAGCAAAAATCCAACAAATCAAATCTATCACGGTCAGACGAACGGACCAACCCTAAATAAAGAAAAGCTTCGCTTTTAAAAATTTAAATTAGAATTTTTAATTTTCATTGTTTTGAATATTTTTCTAAACCTTTTAAAAGTTTCATTAAAAAAATTTACTTAATTGTCTCTAAGCGGATCTTTCAAACAGCATTTAAATACAATATACCATTGTATTTAGAAATCTTTTACAAAATTAGAACAAGAATGACTAAATTCATAAGCAGCGCAGAACAAACAAATAAGGATCTTCAATAGCGCCGTGGAATTCACATTCAACGGACTAACGGGCTGACGAACAGACAGCGTGGATTATAGAGTAACTTTAAAACTTAAAATCAAATTTATAGTACTTATTTAACAATTGATTAAAACAAATGCTTTCCTTAAAAAAATCAGGTAATATAAAGTTAATTTGAAATAGCAAAACAAATTACAAAATTATCCAGGTTTTAACAGACAATGTATAAAAGGAGGTTTTCATAAAATGTTGAGAATCAGTATAATTTACAATCCAATTTTCCCTCCCTCTTTGTGAAAAAGGGAGAATACAGAGCTAAAGTTGAATGATTTCATATCCAATGATTTAGAAGATTGACCGACTGTTTAGTTTCAATGAGTAGCTTCACTTTTAAAATATTATAGAAACAGAGTGTATAAAGATATGCAAAAATATGGTAAGTTACCAATACGTGCCTATGAAGCAACTAAACCCCCCTCCAACTTCTTTTTAAAATGAGGTAGTTCTTTATGCTTTCCCCTACGGCTACCTTTACCGAATATTATCTAATCTATATTGGTCTCGAAAACAAACCCTCTTATTTTCATTTAATAAGTTAATTGGGTGGGGGGAGGGGTTCTGTGCTCGACTTGGCACTTTCAGGGAAACCACCGAAAGATTTGAGTTGTGTAACTTTTCAGGGATAAAGAGACATTAAAATGGAAGATAAATTGATCTTATTTAAATTGGATACGATTATTTGTTTAGTTGAAGGAATAATACGATTAAGAAGCCAACTTTTCATGAATGTAAAAATGAAGAAAAAAATCGGTAATTGTCCTCTTTCTTAGTTGTTATAAAGATAAGCTTAGACCGAAATCAGACGTCTATCTAAAATGGCCGCCGAGTTTAGAAAATGTTTCCAAAATAAATCAAATGCCTGACCGAGCATTGCAGATAAACTGAGAGATCATGTAAATTATAGATGCAAATTGTTTATAGTAATATTGAGAACATTCACAAAAATTTCCAGCCTTTTATCTTGAAAAGCAGCCGAGAAATTCATCAGAGAGAATCTTCTCTACTAAAAAGATTTTATTGTGTAAAGGGGTTTAATACATTGAGGAAGTGGACAAAGGGATGTTTATTATACTAGTCCACAAAGTTTTATAATTTCGTTTTCTTATTCGTTGGCTTAAGAACTTTGGGGACTTATATAGAATTTTGATTGGTTGTTTTATTAAGTTGAGTATCCAAACATTTCACAACCACAAATTGCAATTTACAGAAAGGCTAATTTTGTGTAGCATCATTGGGGATGTACATTAATTTAGCAGCCATTGTCTTATCCCTTTAGATCCCTGGGTTTAATATCTTTAATTTAACCTATCCTTGAACCACTGAAAACTTTCAGAGTTGAGATATTAAGATAGATAATTTCTAGCTAAGATGATAAAGATAGATAGTTTCTAACTGGTTCTAATGCATTTACAAAAATATGTAATATCATACTTATCGTCTATTGCCCCCCTCCACTACATGCATTATTTTTAAAACTTTTCAGTCAGACCAGAAACTAATCTGTCGTCATACAATCCTTATACTAAAGTAACAGGATGTCTGTTTGTCTGTGTGTTTGTGTGTTTGTACCAAAGGATCTCGCTAACCGCTGAACCGATCGGGTTCTCCTTAACAGGGTAGCTTCTCATATGTCCCGGGAAGGTTTATAACTATTTTGGGGGAGGGTACCACCACCCTCCCAAGAGAAATGGCCCCTAGAAAAAAAATTACCCTTCCCAAAAAGAGACTTCAACGAAAAATAAACCAATTATTTCTCTAATTAGATATATGAAATAAACATTCGAAGTGCCACTAGAGACCTCTAGGGGCGTAGCCGCTAGTTTTAAATAAATCAAATATGGACAATGAATTGATCTACCTGACCAAAAAGATTTAAAAACGTGTCCATTAGGTTTTTAAGCCAGCAAATTAAAGAACATGGTTATAAATTATACTAGTGTAATTTGAAAGCCGTCTCCAACAAAATAAGGGGTGGGATGTTATTACGTGGTCCACTAGCCACAGAAGGGATGTTACAAGAAAGAATATTGAGCAATATCATAAATAAAAATATGAGAATACATTTGGTAAAAAGATTATTCGCTAGATAGATACAATTTTTTTATAACTGGCTTTTTTTGTGCATTTAGACCACTCTTAGCACCAAGAAGGTTGTACTTAAAGAAATGTAAATCGGTGCTTTTCCCTTAAAGAGCCTATCAAGCACAGTAAACAGATATCCAATCTCCCATCTGACGCCGTACGGACAGATGGACATACGGATAATTTGAATTGTATACTTACTGCGCAACTAAAAACAAAAATAAAGGGGACATTTCTTACCAAAACAAAAACAACCCTCATATTAATTACAACAAATATTTATGTGTTATATCCTCTGGGATTTAAGGGATAAGTATGGCCGATAAATTGATGTACATCCCCAATGATGAAACAAAAAAAACCAAAGACTCTTCTGTAGATTACAATTAGTGGTTGAAACGTATTGAAACATGATAAAGAACCCAATCCAAATTAATAGAAAGTCCTCAATTTTCTTAAGCCAACAAATAAAAAAAAGTTATTATAAAACTTTAGTGACTAGTGTAATCAACAGACCAATAAACCCTCCCTCCCTGGATATCCTGGAAGGATTATTAAAAGCGAAGCTTTTCTATAATTAGGGTCGGTCCGTCCGTACGTCCGTAACGGATAGCTTTTTTCGTTAATTTAGGCATGTTAGAATTGTCCTATCGATTTCATATTTTACATGGTGATTCCTTTAGTAGTTAGGTACGATTTAGAAAGCGTAGCAACTCTATACTCATTACCAAAATGTCCGTACGTCCATCTTAAACATGTTGATTTTTTTACTTTTTCAACAACAAATTTTTACGTAATCTAATCATCCGATTGATCTGATTTTTGGTTTATTGATTCCTGGGACAACAAAGTATAATGTAATAAGCAAAGCAACTCTATAATCAAGTCCTTAAAATGTAAGTATGTCCATAAACATTATCCTGTATCAAGCAGTTTTTCAACAAATTTACTTACGGTTTTGCTTTGACTCTTATACATTTATATTCTGATTATTTAGTTCTGACACTATACACGTGATAATGTCCGTTTGTCCTACCGTTTCAGTGCTTCGCTTTTATGGATGTTGTCATCCTTGTTTTTGTAAATAGACGCAGGGGTAGGAAAATGGATGATAAAATTAATTATTTGTCTAGTAATTTTATATGGAATTATGTATTCCAAAAATGAGCCTAAATAATATTTCAGTTATTCTACGTATCGTGAAGGATTAAAAAGCACATTTATGTAACATTAAAAGAATTTATATTACGTTACTATTTAATTTAAAACATAATTGAAATACATTATTTTTTTTTTAACTTGGAATAGAGCTGCTAATTGTTTTATATTTATGAGTTTCGCTAATTATTATTCTTGTCATCCTTGTTCTCCTACAAAGAATAATTCAACATGGCAGTCAAATTAAATGACCCCTTTTGACTTAAAAAATGCTTTAAAAAATTTACAAAGAAAAAAGAATAGCAACATCCAAAAATGAGAAGCTTATAAAATCACACAAATAAACGAAACCATGTAATTTCAACTTTTAAGAATGTACCTAACTTTTAAATTAATTAGTAAAGTATAATTCAATTCTTTTTAAGATTAATGAGTTAAAGAGGAGGTATAATAAATAAATATTAACGCGAATATTTGCCTTTAAAAAGCTTTTTATTTTAACAAAGAAAAAATACATCAATGACATTTCAGAAATGAGTTTATTATTAAACTACTACTTAGAGGAAAGTCTGTTACTTATTTTTATTCTTTATCTTGTTAGTTTTTAAAATTACCATCCTGATGTGTCAAAGCAAATTTAGGGTTCCAGGTAAAATGCTGCATATCCTGATCATACAGGTCTTCAGGAAACTTTATATTATTGATTTAGAGGATTCAAATTTTAAACTTAAATTTATTTCATTTTTAAAATTATACACACAGTTTTCATACATGGTAAGATTGGATGCCGTTTCCCGTCCTTCGATAGCAGGTGCTGCGGCCAGCGACTACCTTGGATCACCGCTGCTTTTTTATAAATTTATTATTATTTACCTAAAAGCAAACATTCCTTTAAAAAATTGTCATTATACTACCAAATGATATAAAGTTAAGTAATAAAAGGACAAAACAATACGTTGCTTTAAAACAGGGGTTATAAAAGCATAGAAATTTTATCCTATTATATAAAGTAGTAAGCGTTTTTTGTCTGTCCCGAAGGATCTCATTAACCGCTGAACCGATATTTTTCTCCTTTACAGTGAAGCTTCTTATAAGTGCTAGGAAGGTTTTAAACTATTTTTGGGGAGGGTGTCTTCACCCCCCTCTCCCCCAAAAGATGTTTTTACTCTTTTGAAACTCAAATTTAAAATGGGATGAGGTCAACTTTTCCTCCTCATACCTTAAGTGCCCCTAGAGGCTTCTAGGGGAGTAGCCACTAGTATTATAAAAAGGACTCTGAACCTCTAGCTAAAATAGTGATGAGATAGAAAGGGTAGGCGTTTTGTAACCCGATTTATTAAGGATCGGCTGAGGGTCCGATATTTAATTTTTTCTAAGAAGCTATTAGTAAGTAAAGAAACAAAAAAGACAAAATAATTTTTGATAACGAAATTGTGGATAGAAAGATATTATGAATCTTGTTGATTTTCTATGAATTAGATGACCCGTTATTTTTACGCTCAACCAATAAAGTTATAAGATTGGAAGTGAGATTTTCAACAAGAAACATTATTCCATTAGTGCAAGGTCCATTTAGTTTACTTTTATTTTGTTTTAATTCCATATTTAATAATATCTTTTAAATTTAAGAATAGTCTGGTTTTTTTTGACGACGCCACATATATTTCAATGATTTAGACTTCTATTCCAGAGAGAGGGGACATTGAGCTGTTTATTATACTAGTCCCAAAAGTTTTATAATAACGTATTCTTATTCATTAGCTTAAAAAATTTGGGGACTTTAAGCTAATTTTGATTAGTTAGTTCTTCAAGTTGAGTGTCAATTTTAATCTGCAGAAGGGTTAATTTTGTTTGTCATCATTGGGGATGTACATCAATTTATCGGCAACTGTCTTATCCCTTTATATTTTGATATTTTGATGATTAAGACCTCTAATCTAATATGCCTATATAATTTGATACCGGTTCATTTTTGCTAAATTTGCCTTGTAAAGAAGAAAGAACTCAATTAGAAAATAAAAGAGAAACAACTGGAGTTTTTACAAAGTAGAAAACATTATAAGTTTTTAAATGCGAAGCTTTTCTATAATTAGGGTCGGCCCATCCATACGTCCGTCCGTACGTATGTCCATCCGTAACGATTAGCTTTTTTCGTTAATTTAGGCATGTTAGAATTGTACTATCCAAACTTTGCATGATGATTCCTGTTGTAGTTAGGTACGATTTAGAAAGCGTAGCAACTCTTATGGTTTTGAATAAAACTTAACAATCACCTGCTTTTGTCATTCATCTCATTCCTGACCAAGCCTTCTATAATTGGACATATGTTTCGTCATAATTGAAAAATCGACTTTGTTTGGATTGCAGCCGTAACATTTGCATATTCAAATCTGACACTCTATAAGAGTTAATATTCGTCTGTCCTACCGTTTTGGAGCTTCTCTTTTATGGATGTTGTCTTCCTTGTTTTTTTTGGTTACAAAATAAAAATTATTTCTGGTCAGTGGCATTCACAGCAATTCACCAGGGGCATGTGAAATCACTATGGGATAAGGATTAGAAGGCAGGCCCTCCCAATTTTTATTTTAAGGTGAGTGTTAACTCTCTACCGCATACAACTGTTTCTGAAAAAGAAAAAATGCTTCAAATAAAATCGAATGAAAAATTGCTCTTGTTGTTGGAATTTGTTTTAACATAAAATACGTCTTTATGAATTGGTTTTGCTTGGAATTGGTCCACTCACTTATTCAAAAGTGTTAAAAAATGACCCTGAATTGGTAAATTGCCGCGCGCGCTAATTTCATTTTCACATTCACCATAAATTTTAGGGTTATGTGAGGTGTTAATTTGACACCCAACTTGGTTGCAATAGGTTGGTGTAGGTTCCTGTATTGTATAGTGTATATATATTTACCTCTTAATTTTTTAAGGGGGTTTGATACACAACACCCCCTTTTGCATGTCTTTGTGTTCTATTATTTAATTTAAGTGGAATGTCAAAACTCATTGGGCGCTATGAGAACCCCATGAAAAACTCTGTACACGCCACTGCCAAATACACTTTAACTATATACTTATGTAGACATAATAACTGCTTCGCTTAATATGGAAATCATTATTCATGTTATGATCAAAAGTCAAATTCTACGCTTTAAAATTGTTTGAACTTGTACAGGGAAAAAATAATGAACGATAAATTATTAAACATCCCAAATTATGTACTCATGTATTTATGTATTTTTGACCCAACAAATAATAATAGTTATTTCTCACATCGTATTATAAACGGCTTTCCGCGGATATAGAATGTACAATTATAAGATTAAAACTAGTTTTTTTAGCCCCGAGGTGCCGAAGGCACCGGCTAAAAAACTGGTTTTAATCTTTTGATTGCACATTTTTATATTCTTAGAAAGCTGGATATAATACGATGCTAGACATAGTTTTTTTCGTATGGATGAGAACCGATTCCTATCCACCGGATTCGAATGAATACGAGAAAAAGAAGTTATAAACTTTGAGGACTAGTGTAAATTACAGTCCAATGTCCCTTCACTCATTGTAACTTGAAAGTTGAAGGAACTTAAAGAAAACAAGGATGACAACATCCATAAGTAGCGAAGAACAAAAAATCGTGATGGGACTGACCGTCATTGTTGTTTTTTTCAAACGACGGGAAATTTTATTTTGATATCTTTAACTGAAAATTTTTTTGAAAAATCGGACCATAAACACCAAAGATATGGGGGAAAATGTAAAAAATATAAAAAAAGCCAAAAACCTGCAAAATGGCAGTCTGACCGTCATTGTTGTTTTCTCCAAACGACGGAAAATTTAATTTTGATATCTTTGACAGAAAATTTTGAAAATCGGACCATAAACACCAAAGATATGGGGAAAAATGCGGGAAAATTGCTTAAAACCTGCTAAAAAGCCGTCCGACCGCCATTGATGTTTTATAGTTAATTGTGCTCCTCCTTAATGATGGAAATGTTGTCAAAAAATTTCAGCATTCTATCTTTTATAGGAGCTTAGTAAATCCCATTTCCCCCATAGCGTTACGGACGGACTAACGGACGGACGGACTGACGGACACACAAAGTGAAATATAGAGTAGCTTCGCTACTAAAAACAAGAATGAGGAAAACCGGGCCAAAAAATTTTTCAATGCGAAGTTTTCCAGAGAAAGAGGGGACAATGGGCTGTGTATTAGGTGCAGTCAATATTTTTAAATGTTCCCAAAGTTGTTGAGCTAACGAATAAGAAAACGTTATTATAACACTTTGGAGATTAGTGTTATAAAAAGCCAGATGTCCCCTCCCTCCCTTGAATAATTCTAAACTAGAATTTCATTGATATTTATATATTTGATTAAAACGCAGTATCAATTTGTACTTAATTTAATCACGTTTTAAAATATGGTTTCAACCAACCTTGAGGATCTATTTGTTGCATATATTTATTTAGTCTGGCAAATTATTAAGTACATACCTTTCATCTTTTAATTGTTTACTAGCGGAAAGCCGTTTTTTAGATGGTTATTTTTTTTCTTTGGAAGTTGATTGTACCCTCCCTAAAAAAGTCTCAGGACCTACAAAAATCTTCGCTGTTAAGGAGAACAATATCGGTCTTGTGGTTAGAAAGATCCTTCGGTACAGAAAGACAGACATCCTGTTACTTTTATAAATAGATTTTTTTTATTTCCATCAGGTTTTGGGATAAGACAATGGATGATACATTGATATACATTCACAAACAAAATCAACCATTCTATTTATTTAAATTATTTGTTGAAACGTGTTATGTAACAAAAAATAAAATGTTTATTTAATCTATTAGCTTGGTTGCTAAGGCTGAAATAATAAAGATGTTTGAAAAGATTAACAGTACATACGTCAATCAAGACATTAAGCTGTTTATTACACTAGTCCCCAAAGTTTTATAAGAACGTATTCTTATTCGTTGGCTTAACAGCTTTGGGGACTTTAAGTTAATTTTGGTTAGTTCTTTAAGTTGGGAGTTTCAACCACTAATTGCAATGTAAAGAAGGGATGATTTTGTGTGTTATCATTGGGAATGTATTTATAAAATTTATAAATTTATCGGCCATTGTCTTATCCCTTCAGATCCCTGATAGTGTGGTAATACGACACCCATACGGACAGGCCCAATACAGAGTTGCTTCGCTGTGACTTATGATAACAAACCCACCGCACTAATCCTATTATATCACTATCCATCTCATGACCGCTGTTAACCCCGCACCCGGCGGTCAAACTAAGCCTGCCTAAATGTGGGGAGGGGACTTGAACATGCAACTATCACGAGTCCATCATGCACTTATATAATCGGGAGGCACTGCCTCCCCTTTTACCACCGCTGCCCCCACAGCCTGTCTACCGTCGGGCGCTAAGCCCTAGCGCCCCACACCCCCTTCAAACCTAACTATTGTCATATTTTTGTTGTATATATATAGTAAACATAACTTGTAAATATTATTCAGTTTAAATATATAATTCTGTATGATTGAATCCTGCTTGTTTGTTTGGTAGAATACTTAAAGGCTAGGGCCCGTTGAATCCGAACTCGTTACCCCGTGGGCCGAGTACGCTCGGCTTACCAGAACTTGGTGTCAGCGTGTTTCAATCGAGCCTTACAGAACTAGCCTATTCTACCTCTGATTGGACCCTTTGGCAAGTAAGGGGACAATCAGCCGCCAACTGAGAAGCCAACTGACCCGTGAGACGGCCTTTTTAGGTCGAATTTCCATCATTTTGAACGCAATATGTGGGCCTCTGGCCTACGGCAAGCAGATTTAGCCTGCTAAAAGCGCCAGTTAAGACGCTTTGTCCGTGTCGTGTAGGAGTAGCGCTAGGTGCGCAGCCACGGCAACCGGATAATTTAGCTCAGACGGCTACAAAACTGAGTCTAAATTGGCAAGTGTAGCTGGGACAAGCCCCAGGACACCCAGGCCAAACCTACGAGACAGACAGCTGTGTGCTGGTCTCCCTAAGAAGGCAATGTGTGGCTGCGAAGCTTCAGCACACAAGTAAGCCCTACCACTGCGACGGATAGCAGATTTTGAGCCACAGGCACGGCAGGACGGGACATTCCCTGCCGCTGTCTCCCAGGATTCGAACCCGAGGCGCTGTAGGACGGGCCATTCCCTGCCGCCATTTGTCGGGATTCGAACCAGCGGCGCTGTAGGACGGGTCATTCCCTACCGCCGTCACCCCTCTGAACCTTGCAGGACGGACATTCCCTGCTGCCAGTGCTTCCAGAATCACACCTAGAGCTCCTAGTGATAACAACACATCATTGTGTATAAAAAGTCAACCAAGTGATAAAAATAAATATAAAATTGTTGACCAAGTGATAATTAATAAGCTCTAGTGATTCGAAGCTACAGTCTAAGCCACCATGGTAAGCGATACCACCATAGCTGCGGTGCGGCCACCACCAAAGTTTCTGCCAACCCCAGCCGAACGAGAGGCCCCCTTGTCTCAAGGGCAGGACCTCCACTTCCCCTGCCATATCAGGGTGAGGTTTCCTACTCCTGACCCTGCCCAGCATGTACAGGTTGATGCCATGGTTGATTCTGGCAACCGTGTACCAGGGTCCGCTGTAATTTCTGAGCACCTCATGCACGCGATGGGCGTGCAACGCATGTTGATTCCGGACAACACCCAGATCCTGACTGCTAATGAGGAAGGCCAGCCCCTCCAGGTAATTGGAAAATTAAAAGAGTTATATATGGCAGTTTCACACACTCTTATACTCCATCTATACCACGTGACTGTGGTCCGAAACCTCTCCCACCCTCTGAACTTGGGTGGGTACTTTCTCAAGGAGTTCGGAACTAGGCTCTGTTTCGACATGCAACCACCTTGCTTGTGGGCGCGTGGGGAGTTTATCCCACTCCGTGGCGTCCCCATTGACCGGGAGACAGCCGAGAGAGAGCTAAGCTATGAGGGGCCTCTGCCAGGCCCCCTGCCTGAGCAGCCGCGTGTGGTTGAGAAAGGCACACACTGGGTGGACGCTGAGCTCAACGCACACAAGGGCGCTAACCTGCTAGCCATGGGGTTGCCCCCAGTGCCCAAGGTGCCAAGGGAGAGCCTGCCAACAACGTTTCCTGAGATTGCCAGCCCTCCAGAACCCATCTTCTCCTCCGACATTTTTATCAACGGCCAGCCGTGTCCACCTGGCCCCCTCTACCTGGGACCTCCAGCCAGTCCACCAGCCAAGCCCGAGTCCAGACCCGTCAAGTCGCGGTCTGATGTACCCGGAGCCACACTCAACTCTCAGGCCCCAGCCTCTCCCGGCGCCGTGCCCGTCAAGTCGCGGCCGGACGCCCACGGAGCCAAAGCTGGACCCAGCATTTTGGCCTCTCCCAGCGCCGAGCCCGTCAAATCGTGGCCGGACGCCCCCGGAGCCGAGCCTGGCTCCGACACGTCAGCCTCTCCAGAAGCCGAGCCCGTCAAGTCGCGGCCAGTGGGCCCCGGAGCCAAGGCTGACCCCTCACCAGCCACGTATAGGCTGAGCGCTGTCACTCCAACTGACGGTCAACCACCCCAGCTCCGCACAGCCAAGCGGGTGGTCCTGCCTGGCCGTGGGGTTATGGCAGTCCCTGTTGAGCTAGTAGGCCATCGCACCAAGGATGCCATTCAACTAGCTGCCCCAGAACAGAGGTTTGGGGAGGACCTTGTTATTCCAGAGGGCCTGTATGCCCACAGGCCTGGCTCTGCCACTGTGTTTAGAGTACTGGTGGTCAATGAGGGGGAGGTGCCCCTCTTGCTGGATGCTGGCCTCCCAGTGGCAGGGGAGCTGGTCAAACCTGACATTCTGGAAGTTTCTGATACGCCTCCCCCGCGTCTCCACTCGGTCCAAGAACCTGCTGAGCCTATAGACATGCAAGAGTTGTGGGAGGCCTTGGAGATGGAAGACAATGAGTTCCTACGCAAGGACCCCTTGCTCAAGAAGGAGGTCTGGACTACGTTGTCAGAGTACAGGGACGTCTTCTCTAATTCTACCCCCGGCTGCACAGATGTGGTTGAATTGCAGCTGCGCCTCAAGCCAGGGACCCAGCCGATCCGCCAGAGATTTAGGGATCTGAACCCGCGGCAAGAGGCTGAACTGGAGAAACAACTGGACACTTGGCTGCAGGAAGGAGTCATAGAGCCGTCGGACTCCGCCTGGAGCAGCCCCCTGGTGCCCATCAAGAAGAAGGACGGGAGCACCCGCTGGGCCGTCGACTACAGGGCCCTCAACAAGTGTCTGGAGCTGGACAGCTACCCCCTGCCTAGGATCCAGCAATTGGTGGAACGAGCTGGCGGGCACCGTGTCTACAGTGCTCTAGACGCGGTGGCCGCATACTACACCATCCGTGTGTCTGAGGATAGCCGGCCCTGCACCGCCTTCACCACCCCCAGGGGCTTGTATCAATGGAAAAGGATGCCCTTTGGCCTGGCTACGGCACCGTCTGTCTATTCCAGGTTTATTGCAGGGGTCCTAAACCCACTAGGCACAGCCAACCTCCAGTCATACCTTGACGACGTCCTGACCTTCCACCAGGATACCTGGGCCCACCTGGCCAGGCTCCGAGAGGTCTTGGAAGCCCACCGCAGGGGAGGGATCCGCCTCAAGCCAGCCAAGACCAAGTTGTTCCGGTCCAAGGTGGATTATCTGGGTCACACCCTCAGCCGAGAGGGGATAGCCATGCAAGAGGACTATATTGACCGCATCTTGGACTGGCCAGCCCCTAGCACCCCCAAGGATTTGCTGGCGTTGCTGGGCTTCTTTGGATACTACCGCCTGTTCATCCCAGAGTATGCAGACCTCACCTACGAGATGAATCGGCAGAAGACGGCCAAGGCCCTAACCTGGACGCCTGAGATGGAAGCCCAGCTGCTGCAACTCAAGGACAAGTTCCGACGGGCCCCCATCCGAGCGCCGCCCAGGTTTGATTTACCAGCAGTGTTCCAGCTCACCACAGATTTCAGCAGCCGCGCCATCTCTGCCATACTGAGTCAATGCCAAGAGGGCAAGGAGAGGCTGATTGCCGCCGTGGGGCGCAAGACAACCGACCCTGAGACGCGCTACCCGTCCTGGAAGGGAGAGATGGCCGCCATTATCTATGGGATCCGAAAATTCCACGGCATCTTGTCCTACCGCAGCTTCCAGATCAACACTGATTCCTCTGCCCTGCTACAAATGAAATCACTGAACACATCCACAGGGATGGTGGCCCGCTGGCAGGAGGAGCTAGCGGCCTTAGACTTTACCGTCTGCCACAGGCCTGGCACCCAGAATACCAACGCCGACGCCCTCAGCCGCCGGGAAGATGCCAACATGCCAACGGCTAGCGCCGAAGAATTAGCAGAGCAGGCTGAGTATATCCACAACCTGGCCCAGCTAGGGGAGCCCGCAGCTAGCCGGCCTCCTGCCGCCCGACTGGATTCAGCTAGAGTATTGGAAGCCCAAACACAGGACCCCCTCCTGCTCCGTGTCCGCCAATGGGTGGCTGATGGCAAGGCCCCAACCAAGGCTGAGCTGCGTGGCAAGGAACGAGACGAGCAGCAGTACGCCAGCCGCTTCTCAGCCCTGGGCCTTGACGAGCATGGCTGCCTCACCACCACTGACCAGACTCTGACGGGAGAGAGGACAAGATACCTGCTGCCTTCGGCCCTCCAGCAGGATGCGTTCTTTCTAGCCCATGGGACCCCCATGGCTGGGCACTTTGGGATGGACGCAACTATCGCCCGCGTTGCCATGCACTTCTGGTGGCCCAACCTAGCCCGTGACGTCCGCCTGATGGTACAAACCTGCCCTGAGTGTGTCCAGAAAGTTACCAAGGAGAGGCTGAAGCAGGGGATCCACGTGCCCTCCCGCCAGGGGTATCCACAGCAAGTCCTATTCATCGACCTGGTGGGGCCACTGCCAGGGACTCCAGCTGGGAACCGCTACATCCTCACCTGCCAAGATGGATTTAGCCGGTTTGTCAGCCTCTACGCCATCCCCAACAAGCGCACCCTCACGGTGGCTGAAGCCCTGTTGCACCGCCACCTGGCCACGTTCGGATGCCCCCTGAAGATCCATTCCGACAATGGAATGGAATTTACCGGCCAGGTATTCCAGGAACTGGCCTCCCGGCTTGAGATTGGCCTGACACATCCACCACCCTACAATCCGCAGTCCAACCGAGTGGAGAGGTTTCATAGGACGCTCAACACAGGCATGCGCCTGTTCCTAGACAGAGACGATAACAACTGGGAGCCCCACCTGCCTGCCATCGCCTTTGCCTACAACACCAAGGCCTGTAGGTCCACTGGTGTGACCCCGTTCCTGGCCTTCTTTGGGAGAGAGGCCAAACTTCCGGTGGACATGGTGCTACGGCTGCCAGAGACCGAATATGCTTCAGTTCCAGCCAACGTCCAAGCTCTGTTGCAGCGCTACTATGCAGTTTATGATGCCATCCAGCAGAAGGAGGAGGGAGCCATCAGGAGGAGCGCGGCAGCTTACGAAGGCACGGCCAAGTATGAGGTTGGAGACTTGGTCTGGTACCTGGCCCCTCGCCTGGTGCCAGGAAAGGCAGCCAAGATTACCAAGAGATGGACTGGCCCCTGGAAAGTAGTGAGGAAAGCTACAGAAGTCCATTATGTCATCAAACCTGCCTCTCCAGTAGCCAGGATCTCAGAAGTTACCGCGCATGTAGGCCGACTGCGCAAATACACTGGAGATGTGACTGCCCACCAGATCCCAGAGGACATCCAAGTTGACGTGGACGGCGACGAGGATGCCACCGAGCTGCCAGTTGGAGCGGCGGCGCCCGCAGCTAGCAACCCAGGAGAGTTCCCAGTGCACCAGCCAGCCGCAGCCGCCCCACAGCCTAGCGGCCAAGATCGTGACCCAGTGGAGGAAAACCTGCAGGAGCAACCCAACGAACCACCGCCGCCGCCGCCTGCTCCAGAGCCACTCAGAGATGCCATCTGGAACCCTGACGCAGACATGGAGAACCTGCCAGCCAGCAGCGGACCTGTAGGAGAAGAGCCAGCCACTGCGATGGAAGAAGCCGCCCCAGAAGAAGAAGAAGAAGCCATGTGCCCCCTGCTGATGACAGCCATCCCCATCCGGGTAGGAGCTAGGAGGCCAAGCAACCTGAATCAAGCAGGCGCCCCCATGGAGTTCTATGCGCCCTTTGCCATCACCATTCCACCCTTAGGAACCACCAGAATCTGCCTAGGCCTCCGTGTCCAGTTACCAGCCGAGACAGAACTGATCCTGCAGACGAGGCAAAATTTCCAGCGGCGAGGCCTGGCCGTGGCCAACCCACGCCTAGAAGCCAACCAGGAGCTGACAATGCTGATCACCAATCACAGTCAGACCGAGCAACGAGTGTCCCGAGGAGCCTGTGTAGCCCGAGCTGTCCTCCATCGAGCTGTGCCCCAGGAACTGCCTGTCCGGCGCATGAGCCGGCTGTCGTATCCCCAGGTTCAAGGCCTGGTGTCTCAAGAGCCACGCAACCCTTGAAGGGGAGGTTGTGGTAATACGACACCCATACGGACAGGCCCAATACAGAGTTGCTTCGCTGTGACTTATGATAACAAACCCACCGCACTAATCCTATTATATCACTATCCATCTCATGACCGCTGTTAACCCCGCACCCGGCGGTCAAACTAAGCCTGCCTAAATGTGGGGAGGGGACTTGAACATGCAACTATCACGAGTCCATCATGCACTTATATAATCGGGAGGCACTGCCTCCCCTTTTACCACCGCTGCCCCCACAGCCTGTCTACCGTCGGGCGCTAAGCCCTAGCGCCCCACACCCCCTTCAAACCTAACTATTGTCATATTTTTGTTGTATATATATAGTAAACATAACTTGTAAATATTATTCAGTTTAAATATATAATTCTGTATGATTGAATCCTGCTTGTTTGTTTGGTAGAATACTTAAAGGCTAGGGCCCGTTGAATCCGAACTCGTTACCCCGTGGGCCGAGTACGCTCGGCTTACCAGAATAGTATAGTAACACTTTTATATAACTTTCTCCCTTTGTCAAAACATTTTCAGAAATCTATCCTGAGATGGGTTTTGAAAGAAGAATGCCGCGTTTTATTATAAAATTTTTATGAAAATGCCTCGTAGGATTTGAACAGAGTATACAACTATTTATTTAATCATTTTGCTTTTGTTGGTACGGCTTTTATAGAAGAAAAATAAATAATCTTAAATCCATTTTTGCTGTATATTAATTAATGCATATTTTTAGAGCTTTATTAGACATTATATAAATGGCTGAAATAATAATTTTAAAATTTTAAATTCCTAAGGTGTATACTCTGTTTAAATCCTACGAGGCATTTTCATAATAATTTCATAATAAAACGTGGCATTCTTCTTTCAAAAACCCATCTCTGATCATCGAAAATAAGATATTGCTTATTCGACTGATTGAGAGGGGGTATTATATAAATTTTTTTTTTCCCCAAAATAAATATATCCTTTGCTACACATACACAAAGTCACACACACCCATCCATGTAACTTTTTATGGTTTTTTTGTTGTATCATTTTGTGTTTATTTCAATGATAAAATCCTATATTGAGTTACAATACATTCAATTAGAACCTAATATAACTTTTTAGTAAGTTTATCTTTTTAAAGATTTGCTGGGCCCCTAGCTTATGAAACTAATAACAATTGGTTGAGTGTGAAGAAAGATCTTAATGGACAAGCATCTAGAATAGGAAATT
Source organism: Acartia tonsa (assembly GCF_053477335.1). Taxonomy (NCBI): domain Eukaryota; kingdom Metazoa; phylum Arthropoda; class Copepoda; order Calanoida; family Acartiidae; genus Acartia; species Acartia tonsa. The sequence continues at coordinate 33,094,682 of NC_137272.1, forward strand.
TCACAGTAATGTACAACCAAAACATCATTAAAAAAAAAAAATTAATTGGTAACCCTGCGGGGGGGGGTACCCATGATCTAATGTAACTAAAATCAAAGTAAAAAAGCAAACAAACCAAAACCAACCCCATTCTAGAATTTTATAGAGGGCATATTTATATTTTATTTCAAAATAATGGAAGGGGGGGGGGGCAGGGTTATGTGATCGACTAGGTATTTTGAGGCAAACCCCCATTATTTAAAAATGATGAACCAAAGTCTTAAAATTGTTGCATATCTATCCTTGTCCTGAGTAAACGCGCCTAAAAAGCACAATGACATTGCCTTATATCAAGCCTATGTATGTGTGAGCGCGCTTATATAAGAATTTTTAATCCCACCAAAAACGTGTTAGTTTTATAACCATGTATGCCAGTACTTATGTCCCAGGGAGGCAGGGGACATTGGCCTGTTTTTAACACTAGTTCCCAAACGTTTATAATCACATTTTCCTATTCGTTGGCTTAAAAACTTTAGGGACTTTTATTTAATTATGATTGGTTGGTTCATTAAGTTGAGTGTCCACTTATTGTACATTGGGTAACTTTATGTATCATCAATGGGGATGTATATCCATTTATCGGCCATTGTCTTATCCCTTATCACCAGAGGCGTGCCGAAGGTGGGTTTCAGATGAAAAAAGTCACACCCCCTTAAATTTGTGACAAATTTGAATAGTTTAAATTTTATTTATGGTGGTGAATCTATCCCCCCCCCCTGACATTACACCTCTCCTGTTGTCTGTATGACATCCCCCTTGATTTCGGGGGGGGGGGGGTGACAATATTTGCAGATGCGCAACGCGACATTTCCCCTTAGCAAAATTCTATGGACGCCACTGCTTATTGCTATCTCTCTAAAAAAATGTTTTTTTCATGTTGCTTTAAAAGTACTAATGACATTATGACAAGGGTAGATTTGCGACTTAATCACTTCTTGCTATGCAATCAACAATACTTTTAAAAATTAAAATTTAATTCTCAAATCATTACTAGCGGTTGCGCCCCTAGCATTTATAGGCCCTGTATTTTAGGGTTGGAGGAAGGCTTTTGAAAAATAGTCTAAAACCATCCAAAAACATCAATCTAATAATAAAATAGCCTGAAACCATCACAGGACCAATTTGAAGCTTCTGTTTAATGAAGAACTCAAACGGTTCAGTAGTTCTTGAAATATCAAGCTTTAGACAAAAAGTCTCCTTTGAAATGTAAATTGATGCGCGAAGCGTGCACTAATTTTTTACACCACCCTTCAACCAATTTCCTCCAACTGGATTAATAAATGGACCAACAAAAGATGTCCATGTTAGCAACCTAAATTGAGGAACATTTTTCCCCTGTCATAATATCCACGTATATCCTACATCTATTGGTGAAAGACTTATTTAGCCAGCAAAAAATAAAATACGCAAAAAATTGTCTAACATTTTGTATGCAACACAACAAAGTAACGTGATTTAATTCAAAATCAAATTTAGTAACGTGAAATTGCTAAAATAATACAAGTTCACGTCAAATACAGGTTTTTACAGGGAGGGAGGGGACATTATTACACAAGTGCTCAAAGTTTTATAAAAACGTTTTCTTCTTCGTTGGCTTAAAGACTTTTAATTTTGATTGGTTGGTTAAGTTACGTGTCCATACGTTTCATTCAACCACTACGTGTAATCTACAAGAGGGGACATTTTGTGAATTATTATTGAGGATGTGCATGAATATATTGGCAATTGTCTTAACCCTTTAGATCCCTGGGTTTTTAAGTTTAACCCAAAGCGTAAATCTAAATTTTATCAACACAATTTAGAAAAATTTAGGAAGGGAGAGGATATTGGGCTAATTTATGATTAAGGTTTGACATTACCAAAATGTCCAAACGTCCATTTTAAACATGTTGATTTTTTTACTTTTTTAACAACAAATTTTTATGTGATCTAATCATCCGATTGATCTGAATTTTGGTATATTGATTCCTGGGACAACAAAGTATAATATTATAAGCGAAGCAACTCTATAATCAAGTCCTAAAAATGTAAGTATGTCCATAAACATTATCCTGTATCAAGCAGGTTTTCAACAAATTTACTTACAATTTTGCTTTGACTCTTATACATTTATATTCTGATTATTCAGTTCTAACACTATACAAGTGTTTATGTCCGTTTGTCCTACCGTTTCAGTGCTTCGCTTTTATGGATGTTGTTATCCTTGTTCTGTAATTAAAAGCAAGGTTTAGTAGTTCAGTGGCAGAAATAGGTACGAATGAAAGCACCTAATTTTAATCTATAGAAGGGGTAATTTGTTCATCGTAATTTGGGTTGTACATTATCATCTATTGTCCATCATTGAATTTTGATTGGTCGATTCATTAAGTTGAGTGTCTAAACAATTCATCCAATAATTGTAATTTGTAAATCGTAATTTGGGTTGTACGGCAACTTATCATCCATTGCTCTATCTCTTAAAATCTCTGTAAAAATATGAATTAGGATATAATACTGGAAAGATATATAACACAGGAAGGAAGGGGATGATTAGCTGTTTATTACACTAGTCCCCAAAGTTTTATAATAAAGTTTTCGTATTCTTTGGGTCAACAACTTTGGGGACTTGTATTGAATTTTGATTGATTGCTTCAATAAGTTATGTGTCCAAACGTTTCAACCAATAATTGTAATATACAGAAGTAATATTTTTGGGTATCATCATTTGGGATTTACAAAAGTTTATCGATTATTGTCTTATCCCTTTAGATCCCTGTATAAACGTGTGCTGCTTACAATAAACATAAATCTTATTCTTGCATAAGTAATGCAGTAATCCTACAATATTGCCTATTCTTTCCTTTTTTTTGTGTGCTAACGGCTACGCCCCTAAAGCATCTAAAGTGGGGGGAGGGTGGAGATACAATCCCTCAAAATAGTTTAAAACCATCATTAGACCTTCAATGTAAATAGGAACCATATGGGTTTAGCGGTTGGTGATATCCTTTGCAACAGACAAAAAAGCTTACAACTTTTTATGTTTTTAGTAGCGATGCTACTCTAACATATACTTTGTCTGTTAGTCCGTTATTAAATGGGGGAAGTGTGATTTTCTTGGCACCTATATATGATAATCAGCTAAAATGTTTGGTGATTTTTACCTGTACCAAGGCATCAAGAAAATGATTTACTTGTCTCTTTGGTCTGTCAATCATTCTCATGAATAATTTTGTCACAAAGGTTTCGTGATTTTAAAAGAATTATCCATATTCTCTCTTTCTTTTTCTTTTATAAAAACTAGATATCTTCTCTGTAACTCACTTATTCCATTAGTCTATCCATGATATTTTTCTGTGTTTTGCTACTTATGGATGTTGTCATCCTTATTTATAGTTTATCTAAATTCCTTTATGTTATAGAGCTTTTAATGTTTTACTTGACTGTTTCTTTAGCTTACAATAATCTTGCCTGATAATCACTTAAGTTAAGTCGAGATTCGAACCTATCACCTCCCCGACGATGAGCGGATGTGCTACGTGTTGAGCCACGGTCGCATATTTAATTATACCATAGTATGGCTTTTGATAAAAAAGGTTTGAATTTCTATGTAAAACTTTTTTTTTGCAGTTTTATTAGAGTGTAATTTGCATAAGAATTACTGATTAGTCTACATGATATATTTGACTGTGTGATTATGTAAGGTAAAGAGAAAATTCAAAATAGAATGTAAAATACAGGGATAAGGGATAGGAAACCTGGCCATAAATTAGGTCCAGGCCTTGTTTCTCAAGGGATATTGCAACTTTTACCATTTCCTAAGTAAATTTCGTCGTTGGAGGCAGCTATAAATTAGCTATTGCTCTAAACCAATAAGGATCGGCTTGTTTTGTATCAACCAATAGGCAACTGGAGGCAGGCTGTAAAAAAAACCGTGGCATTTTTAAAAGCAGACAATTCTAAAAAACATTTAAAACTGTCTGCTTCTAAAAAAATAATAGAAATGGTGTTTGATCACATTAGCTTAATTATTAAATCTGCCCAGAGTTTTACATTAAAAAATACCATATATAAAAAACAAAAATAGAGGGATTATTTCTATTCCTGGACCTATAACAAGCTTTGCTGTAAAGGAAAACCATATTGGTCTTGCTGTTATCTTGCAATATTCTTGGGTGCATGTAGACAGACAAACAGAAATGCATCCTATTATTTTTTTATAAGGGTTAGTTACATATTGAATCTTGATTGTAAAATGTGAATATCATAGTACTCTAAAACCATATATTTTACATAGGTATTGAAAATTAAAAATAAGAATTAAAACATTTATTGACATTAATATATAAAAACAGGAAATATTGAATAGTTGGTAATATGAATAAACAGTTGGTTAACTAAATTGTTATGGATAAAAAATTTGTATTGGCGCTAATGTGAGTAAAAAACGGATTATATTTTAAGATTATTTTTTTTAATAACCCAAAAAAATGTTCAAACCTGGTTCACCTTGTTATTATATTATTTTGATTCAAGACAATAGTAAGACCTGATGTATAAATCTAAAAGATAAGTATTTAAATAAATTAACACAAAACCATAAAACTTTCATAGTGCTAATATTAAGGTATTTACTATCAAATTGTTTAAAAAATTGTTTTAAAATTCACAAATAGCTGAATTTATAATTTTCAAAAATAAGTTTTTAATGTAAAAAATTGTAATGCACATTTATGTTTTTTTTTTATACAAGAAGTGGTAAAGTGAGTTATAGTTTATAAAAAATTTGAATAGTTTGGAATACTTTTCCTATTTTATAAAGAAGTAAAGTTTGTCTGAAGCTAAAGATACTGAACTGAGTGAGTTCTTGTAGTGAAGTTTCACTATGGTTCTCAGAGAGTTTTTGGTTTTAGATCAAATGACATTATATGATAGGATATGACATTTACAAATCAAGTGATTTTACATAACAAAATATTTATTAAAGACAATTAATTTCTGTTGTTGACTTTTCTCAAATTAGAATTTACTTTATTTTATAAACTTTTTATTTTTGAAGAAGGTGAAAATAAAGATACCCAGGTCAGTCAAGCCAAGCACTGAGAGACCAAACCATAAACCCAAACTGCTGCCAACATCAATAAGAAAGCTGGAATAGTTGTAAGTCAACATTTTCCCGCTGTATTGTACAATTGGATTAAAACTAAGCTTAATATATCTGTCTGGAGCATAAGTTCTGATTCTAGCATAGTATTTCATTTCAGTACATGGTTTTGGGCAGAGATCTGCAAATGTTTGGTCTTCATGATTAATTATTTGAGTTGTTTTTAATTTGTAGCTAGAAGTTGTAAAAGTTAAATTAGCTTTACACTGATCCTTTTTGGATAGCCAAGGTGGATTGCATCCAATTTCAGGTTTGATCCAGTTTTGTACATTTTCATCAATACAATTTTCAAACTCATCCTGTTCATAATGAACACAGCTTTCAGAAGTTCTGGGATCTTCATTGTTTTTCATCATCACATCAATTACATACCAAATTGTGTTTGTTGCACTAGAAACAATTTTTTGGCCAAGCTGTGAATCTATATTCAAGGAATAAAAAGATCTAATGTTCCTATCTGTTATGTAAACTTCAAGTTGTTTTCCGGACCAACTTATGATTGCCAGAATACTTGTGATGTCATAGTCCTCCAGTTCATAACAGAATCCCCAAAAGCCAATATAAAACTTTTTCTTTAGATTTTTATTGTACTTCTTATTATGGAATTTGCCATCTTTAATCATGTTAACTGCCAAATCTGCATCTCCATCCAAAACATATTCCAATAATTCTTCATACGTTTTGTTCATATCTGTTCCCCAAGATAATTTTGAGACTCCCTTATCTTTTTTGAGACCCATTAAGAAACCCAGCCTAGAGCTTTTGTAGTATTCAGTAAATCCTAACTCTTTCACCTTAGTTTCATTAACTTGATCATGTGGACATATAGTAAGCAAAGGTAGAGAAATATCTTGAATAAAGATGTTTTCAGATGTATCTGCTACAGGAGGATGCAATAGGTTCTGAATACTTTGACATATTTGGTAAATAAACATCATTGAAGAAACAAAGACTACTACCATTTTTACAAACTCTTCATTGTTAAAAGCCATGATTAAATATGTTACTGCCTTTACCAACTGTTTGTGCAAACTGTTTATTTTTATTAGGTGTGAGGTTTGTTTACATTTTATAAGTTTTTACCATTGCTTCGTTAAACAGTTAGGAAATTTACATACAAAATATAATTTTGGTTTGTTTATTCTTATATATTTCTTGTAGTGTATTTAAATTTTTAATGCAAAGTTTTTTTTACAGGGGTATTTTGATTTAATGTAATTTCTTTTAAGAATACTATCAACTTTCCCCCCTAGCCTCTATGGGCTTTTGACATGTGAAGTCATCCCTCCTATATGATTTTTTTTTAAAAAGCTATAGAGTTACTTTTTGATAAATTGTTCTTTGTAAAATTACTTTGTGGCAAAATTAAACCCAGGTTATTCGCAGAATACAAAAAAATTTCAATTCCTAAAAACAAACCCATTTTTTGGGGTGGGGAGGTTTCATGGCTTTGCCCCATGGTGCAAGGAGGGTTTCTCCAACCCCATCACTTGTTTTTGTTGGCAAAAAGTATTAAAAAAATAAAAAATGGGGGGAGGAAATTTTTTTATTTTTTGGGTGGTGGGAGTGTCCAAGCCCCCAAGAAAATAGTCTAAAATCATCGCAAAACCAGTAGGCATATTCCCTGAAGAGTAGAGCCCAAGCTGTTCAGCAATAACTTTTTGACTATTTGACTTATATCAATCAATATAAACACACTTCATATATACTATTTAGAGGTAAAATTATGAATTAAATGAGTAAATACTCTGTCATTCTCACAACTGTTTTAAACATGTGAGCGCTTAAGGGGACTATGCACTAACAAGAGCAATTTATGTTAAAGGAACCATGCAAGAAATATACCGCTTTATCTGCTGAAAGACTGCCATGAGTAGACCCAATAACCAAAATTTGAAGCCTCCAGCTTCAAAAACAAGAAAGGTATAGACATTTCAAAATCATATTTTTAGTACAATGCAGGGATAAGGGATGGGAAACGTAGGAAAATATTATTTCAGGCCTATTTCAAGCCTGGGCCTATTTCTAGCCTAATAAATCAGTTTTGGGATGGCGCAGTAGTTCATATAAAACGCTAATGAAAAAGCTGTGTGTGTGTGTGTAGATAAAGTATAGAATCAAATTCAGGTAGCTAGTTTAAAGTAAAAAACATAACTTTTTATAAACCTATATATTAATGGCTTTTGTTAAAATGAAGTTTTTTCTCTCCTAAAATTTTTTTATCTTTTACTTTGGTAATTTGAACTGTCAGAAAGCTATCGTTGGGTTTCCCTCAGACAGATTTTAGTTTGTATTATTTGCATTTTTATTAATGAGTAAAAATTTTATTTGAAAATTTCATTGCTAATGAAAATTCAAAATAAATAAATTAATATGCACTTGGGTAACATTCTATCAAGTTCTTTGGATACTATTATGTAGTGATAAATTTGTACTGTGTTGTATTGTACATATATTAGTGTTAAGGTGTTGTATCAATTCCGTATTAAATTTTTAAAATTCAAAATACAACATCTAATTTATAAACTACCAAATGAAAATTCGTTGCTACCTTCTTTCCAAAAAATAATCCCTTTATTTTTGTTTTTTCTATATGGCCCTTTTTTAATGTTTAACTCTAAGCAGATTTAATAATTAAGCTAATGTGATCTAACACCATTTATATTTATTTTTTAGTAGCAGACGAAATCATTATTTTTTCTAGAATTGTCTGCTTCTAAAATTTTCGCCAATTGGTGATTGGTTGTTAAAAACAGGCCGATTCTTATTGGTTTAGAGCGATAGCTACTTGGGAGCGTCCGCCAGTTTGATAGTAATTTGTAATAGTTGCAATATCCCTATAGAATCTAGGCCGGGACCTAATTAATGGCCAGGTTTCCTATCCCTTATCCCTGGTACAATGAAAATTTTGAAAGTTTCATTGCTAATAATAGAATTTTCATTATTGAAATACGTCACCTAGAAAGAAAATTATAGGTTTTTTTTGGCAGAAACTTAGGATGCTAATAATTGATAACATTTTTACAATAAAAACACTCTTTTTTATAGTCACAATCATTAAAAAATTCAGTTTAATTTGCATTGTATTGAGAGTACTGTAGCGTGAGAATGCCAGCCTCCAGGATTTCCAGTCAATCAGATGCCTGAGTTTACGCTAAGTCTGCTGAACAACCAATCACAGCTGAGCATCTGTATTACTTACATTAGTTTAATTTTTTCCCGCTATGATTTTACGCTTTCAAACGCAATTTAAACCAAATTTTTAAAAGACATTTTGATTATAAAATGAGGTGTTTTTATTGTATAAATGTTATTAGTTACTGGCATTCTAAGTTTCTGACAAAGATAAGCTTTTAATTTTGCTTCCAGATGACGTAATTTAATATTAAAAATTTTCTTTTATTACAATAAAAATCTTTCAAAATTTTCATTGTACTAAAAGAATCATTTTGAAATGTCTGTAACTTTTTTGTTATTGAAGCTGGAGGCTTCAAATTTTGGGTATTGGGTCTACTCATGGCAGGCTTTAGGCAGTTAAAGCAGGGTATTTCTTGCAGGGTTCCTTTAAGCACCTTCCAGAAGTGGTTTTACACATTTTTTTAGGCGAATTAACTAGGTTCCTTTTAAGTAAAGTTAAATAAACAAAAAAATTAAGTCTCACCTACTTAAAAGGAACTTAGTTAATTCGCCTAAAAAAATGTGTAAAACTTCTTCTGGAAAATTACTTTATCACTTTTTTCTCAAAATAGTATCTAATGTTTTGTTGATTTTAATGTTTAAAAAATATTCACTGCATAAACATCATCATATGCTTTTATTTAGAAGAGCATGAATGACAGTATCATGAATTTTTACATTATCACCCCATTTTGCAAATATATGACATATATCACAAAAGTTAGATCTGTGTCTTAGCATTTACTAATTTTGCTTAAAATCAATTGCTTTAGTTAACGTATAGTCCCTTAGTAAATTGTGTTTGTCAATTAATTTATATTTTATAGTGTTTGTCTACTTTTTCGTGGAAAGCCAGTTGAATTTAAAGGTTTTTTGATCAATAGAACAAACAATTCATTCAACTTATTTTATGAAACTGCTTGCAAAAGCATGGATATTTCATAATAATATAAAACTATTATTAAACAATTCATTATGAATTTTATTAATATAATTATTTCTTTTTAAAGTTTAGTTGCAGAAGGATTTTTCTTCACTTAGATTAGCAGACAATTTATCTAAAATAGATGCTTAGACTTAAAAATACTGCAAAAACAAAGTTATCCTGTAATTAGAAATGTTTCAATTAGAAATGTGAAACATATAATAATGATATAAAATAATTCTATTTAAATAAAATATGGCCTCACTAATGATAATCAATAATCATGATAAGAACCATAATAAAGCAAATGGAATGTTCCTATGATATAAATTGTTAATGATAGATATTATATGTTATTGATTTTTAAGAGTGTTGAGTTACTTTTTCTCTAAACTAGTGGCTTCGCCCCTAGCCTCTAGGGGCTTTGCCCCATGAGGTATAGTTACATCTTCTATTACTTACCCAGCAGAACGGATCACAAATTTTCGCACCAACCCAGCAGGAAAACATTTTGCGATTAAATTCTCAAATTCGTAAAATTTGTAAATTTCGTAAAATTCGTAAATTGTGTAAAATTCGTAAATTGTGTAAAATTCGTAAAATTCATAAAATTCGTAAAATTTGTAAAAAAAAAAAAAAATGGGGGGGGATTTTTTTATTTTTGGGGGGGTTGGGGGTGTCCCACCCCCCAAGAAAATAGCTTAAAACCACCGCAGGACCAATAGGTATATACCCTGAAGAGTAGAATCCGATCAGTTCAGTGGTTACTGAGATCTTAAGCTTCAGACGGACGGACGGACAGACAGACAGACATCGTTCTACTTTGTATTATAGATTATAAAAAGTTAAGTTTAGTGTTAGGAATAGTTATTTCTAGCATCGTATTATAAACGGCTTTCCGCGGATATAGATTGTACAATTATAAGACTAAAACTAGTTTTTTTAGCCCTGAGGTGCCGGCACCGGCTAAAAAAACTGGTTTTAATCTTATGATTGTACATTTTTATATTCGTAGAAAGCTGGATATAATACGATGCTAGACATAGTTTTTTCGTAAAGATGAGAACCGGTTCCTATCCACCGGATTCGAATGAATACGAGAAAAGATTTTATAAGTTGATTTGAAGTGCCATACTTCCAAGCAACAAGTTTATAATTTTAAAAGTTAATTTTAAGTCTTTTCTACAGTCTTAATACTTTATGCACACCCACCAAAATTTCTATGAAATATGGCTACAATATAAAATTGACTAATTTAATTATATCCTGGATTACATTACCCAATACAAGAAATATTTTTGATATCAATGCAACTAGTATCACCTGAACCTGCCACTTATACTGTTGTTGCAAGTTACTGAAAAAATATCAAAAGATGAACTTTACCACTGGAAAAATGTTAAAGCTCTTTGTATATGTGATTTCCACATTTAAGTTTGTTTATCAGATTGGACAAAGTACCTTTAATCTTATTCAGCCACAGGTAGCTGACACATCAGAAAATCTTTTATTACAGGACATGGACCTTCCCCTAATCACCATTTGTCCACAAGATCAAGCAAATGAAACAAAGGTGAAAGATCTTGGTTTTTCTCCACTTTTTGGTTTCAATTATGCTGCTGGATTTTTAATGGGTTTAAAATCAGCCAATGGTAGCTCTAAATTGTCCTGGAGAGCAGATATGAATATGAGTTATGATCAATTGTAAGAATATGTTTTGGATGGCAAAGCAGATTTGGCTGTTAACAAAATCAAAGATGGCCTTTTTTATAATTACTACACTAAAGATCTAAAGAAAAAATTCTACATTGGCTTCTCTGGATTCTGTTGGGAGCTTGAGCACTATGATATCACAAGTAAATTGGGCATTTTAAGTTTATCTGAAAAGCCACTTGAAGTTTTCATAACAGATAAAAACATCAAATCCTATTTTTCTCTCAACATAGATTCTCAGTTGGGTCATAAGATAGTTTCAAATGAAAAAGGAATAGTATGGTATGTAATTGATGTAATGATAAAAAACAATCAAGATCCTAGAACCTCTGGAGGTTGTGTTCACTATGAAAAGGACCAATTTGAAAATTGTATTGATAAAGAAGTACAAAACTGGATCAAACCTGATATTGGATGCAATCCACCTTGGCTATCCAAAAAGGATCAGTGCAAAAATAAATCAATTTCTAGAACTGAGGGCTATTTTGGACATGCTATGCAAATTATGGATCATGAAGATTCAACATTTGAAAATGTTTGTGCTAAACCTTGCATTGAAATGAAATTTAATGCTAGAATCAGGACTTATGGTCAGACAGATAAACAAATCAAGATAAGTTTCAATCCTAATGTACATTACAGTGGTAAAATAGTAACTTATAACTTCACAAATTTTCTGATTGACTTTGGAAGTAGTTTGGGCCTTTGGTTTGGTCTCTCTGTCATTGGCCTCATGGATCTTGGTGTTCTTATTGTCAACTTCTTTAAGAGTAAAAAATTTATCAAATTCTAAAATATAATTGTTTGTAAAACAAATTCATTTAAAATTATTATTGAAATTTATTGTAAATGCTAATTCATTATTCTATTTGGATACATTAATTATTTTTTTTCTATTATGTATAATGATTTATTGTATATCCTTTGACTACCAATTATTGCATATTCAATAAAAATGAATGAATAATAAAAAGGGACCATAGGTTTGAAAAAGGACAAGTTTAACAAATTAAACATTCAATTATTAATTAGTTTGATTGTACAAATGAAATTGCATATAAAAATCTATAACAGAATTTTAGTTAACACTAAAAATGCAATATAAATTAATTTGTAAGTTTTCTTATGAAACAAATCTAAAACCTTTAACCTAAAAAAATCTGATTTATTTTTACTTCATTGTGTATAAATATATGTGTTGTTATTACATCTATCTACATCTTTTATATGCCTCTTTAAAATTGATTTAAACTCCAATTCAATGTTATAATACGTTTTAAAATGCTTTAAAAGCTTTAAAATGTGTAAGTAGTCAGAATTTTCACATTTTAGTTTGTGTAGCCACAGCTAGCTTAAGCCAGGTACAGGTTTACCTGAGCACACCAAAGAAACTAACTAGCAGGGGTGTTCTAGGAAGGTAATGTGAGTTCATAACCACTCTTACTTAAATCGTAGCTGTACCTTCCCTACTATGATTTTTTTCAAAATATGTAAACTATTTCAGTATCACCTACTCTCCTTATATTTTTTTGCCACAATGGATATAGACCTTGCTATATTTACCTGTTAGTGTAAGGATTATTTCAGTTTACTTGTTTCAGACATCTTTTATAATTAGTAAAAGAATATGAATTTTTTTTATTATTTTTCATTGATGGTTTGGATTATAAGATTGAAATATCCAGTTAGATTTGCTCTTTAAACTTTGTAAACTAGCTTGCTGAAACAAACAATTCATTTTATAATTATAGTAGAAAGAAAAATTTAAACCCAGCATCCAAGAAAATGTATTTTGAAAAAAATCATAGATTAGAAGGTACAGCTACGATTTAAGTAAGAGTAGTTATGAACTCACAATACCTTTCTAGAACACCCCTGCTAGTTAGTTTCTTTGGCGTGCTACGGTAAACCTGTACCTGGCTTAAGCTAGCTGTGTAGCTTGGTTATGCTACAGTTTGTTGTTTATTAAATTTTTGAGTTTATGCAATTAATTTATATAAATACAAGTTGTTTCGCCACTATCCTATAGTAAAGGGGGAAAGGGAGTTCAGGAATATAGCCTAAAACCGTCCCTAGAAAGCCTCCCTGAAAAGTACTACCCGCCATTGGGACCAGCAATTTCCGAGATCTTTGGCTTCAGACAAAATAACCTTACTTCTTTACAATATATTTACATTGTTAGTTCTATAGTGTAGATTATTAATAGCGAAGCTACTCTATAATTCCAAATGTCCGTCCGTCTGTCCGTCCGTCCGTCCGTCCGTCTGTCCGTTATTAATGAATTGGGGGAAACGTGATTTTCTCAGCTCCTTTAAAAGATAGACAGTTGAAAGTTTTAGTGCAGATTCCCATAACATATGCTTATCTAATCTATATATTGTTTTGTCCATCTCTCTGTTAATTGGGGTGCTAGATCGATTCCTATATTTTTATGTTTTTTGTAATTTTCTCGTTATCTTATCTTTTCAAGACAGACAACTAAAATTTTAGTGATTAAATAAATTTACATTCTACACTAATTCACTAATTTTCATTAAGATTTGTATATTAATTGGGGTGCTAGATCGATTCCTAGATTTTTGAGTTTTCATGATTTTTTCAAATCTTATTCAAGATAGACTGGTGAAATTTTCAGGGATTGAATAAGTCACAGTCTACATGTTTCTATCAAGTTTAATTAAGATATTCCTATTGGTTGGGCTGCTAGATCGATTCCTAGCTTTTCAAGTTTTTGTGATTTTCTTGACCCCTGCTTAAGATAAACGGCTGAAATTTTTTAAGATTAATTAAGTCAATATTCTACATATATGACATACTCTATAGATCATTTTTACCAGATTTTGTCCAGGCTCCAGCAAACTTAAATTGCTCTTGTAACCGCAATTTTTTACTTGAATACTTTAAATTTTAAACTTAAGCTTTTCTGATATGTCTACATAAAATATTAAAATTTTGTGAAAATCCGCCGCTGTTTTTCCGCCGATCACCAATTGCAGTAGTGCTAAAACTCAATTTCAAAATTAAGAAATTTGTTTAAAGTACATTTTATCCCCTCTTTGTCTAATTCAGATATGAACTGAACCTGCCCAAAATGTACATCAATTTACTGGCCATTATCCTATCCCTTAAGATCCCTGTGTAGTTCTCCCATATGTTGAATATAAGATGTACTTTTATTGCATTGGAATTCTGAGACGAATTTCAGGCCTACACCCAAGGGAGCTAGGTAATTTCTTTTTACTAGCGAAGCTTTTATACATTTAATTTTGGTATGTCCGTCCGTCGGTACAGGATAGCTCTTATCGGTTATATGAGCATACTAGAAAAGTCATATTAATTTCAAACTTTTTATAGTGATTCCTGTAACTGTTAGGTGCAATTGATAGTTCTATAACATTTTAATTATAAATAGAAATTCCTCCATCTATAATACAAAGTAGAATGATGTCTGTCTGTTTGTTTGTTTGTAGCGAAGGATCTCGCTAACTGCTAAACCGATCGGGTTCTCCTTTACAGGGTAGCTTTTCATAGGTCCCGGAAAGGTTTATAACTATTTTCCTGGGGGGTGGGACACCCCCCCCCCCAAAAAAAAAAATGAAAAATACACCCCCCAATTTTTTTTTCTTTTTAAAACTAAAGCAAAGCCCCTAGAGGCTAGGGGCAAGCCGCTAGTGGTTATTAAGTTGCAATGCATTTTAAATTGTACAAAAAGTTTAAATTTGACAAAACAGTTTTAACATGCGTAAACTACAAATAGATATATGATATCCGTTACAGACGGGTCGATCGACCATAAATGTAGTAAAGCTTTACTTAAAAAAACATTGGTTTTCCTATTGAGAGTACGTTGCTAATTTTAGTCGCCATATACAAGATCTTACATAGTCTAAAAGCACACATCTTTATTACATACTTATTTAGTTTAGTAAACAAGGATCCCTAAATTGCGAAGCACATACAACTTTTGATGAACCAACGAACAAAGCAAGTTATACAGCAAACATTTAGTGTCAAATAAAAAAATATACATAGAATGTATACATAGAATAAAACATGAAAAATCAGCCATCTAACTTGAACGTTTCCATCATATCATTTCTTGCAGACGGACAGACGGACATTTTAAATTATAGAGAATCTTTGCTAATAAAAACTCCGTGCTCTGTTTTTCTTTCTTCGGAGCAAGCAAAATACAAAATACTCCGACAGACAAAGAGAGAGAGAGAGAGAGAGAGCAAACAAGATATACACAGAGAAAGAAAAATTACAGGGAGTTTTATAGAGAGAGAGTGTGAGAGAGAGAGAGAGAGAGAGAGAGAGAGAGAGAGAGAGAGAGATAGAGTAAGTTAGTAAGAGAAAGAGAATAAGAAAGACTCCGAGAGAAAGAGATAAAAAATATTCCGTCGAAAGTTCAGTTATTCTTGTTGCTCTGAGACAGACAAACATCTTGTCAATATAAAAAGTTACTTGGAGCGAAGCTACTCTGTAGTTCCCTTTGTCTGTCAGTCTGTAAGTCAGTGACTAATGAACATCTGCTCTCACTTTTTCTCACAATTGCTTCGCTTCTTATCGTCTCTCTCCAAACTGCCAATCAACAGGGAGGAGGGGATATTGGGCTGTTTAGTGTTTATTACGTTGGTCCCCAAAGTTTTATAATAACGTTTTCTTATACGTTGTCGTAACAACTTTGGGGACTTTTCTTGAATTTTTATTGGTTAATTAATCAAGTGTCCAAATGTTTCATCCAATAATGATTTTCTACAGAAGGGGTAATATTGTGTATTGTCATTGTGGATGAACATCAATTTATCGGCCATTGTCTTATCCCTTTAGATCCCTGGCTAATTAATTTTTCTCATTTTAAATTAATTTACATTTTAAATACCTATTAATTACCCGGAAATAAACAGTTCAGATAGCTTTTCTCAAAATATTCTCTAAAGGATAATTCAATTTCCGCAGGGATCTTAAGGGATAAGACAAAGGATGATAAATAAATTATTGGTTGAAAAGTTTGGAAACTACTGGTTTCGCAATATCAAACCAATCAAAATACAATAAAAGTACCCAACGTTTTTAGCCGACAAATAAGATAGCGTGATTATAAAACTTTGGGTACCAGTGTGATTTACTTCCTTATGTCTGCATCTTCCCTGATATTAAAAAATTTAAGCCTATAAAGGCAGTGGTGTAAAGGAAGGAGGGGAGGGGATTTTTTATCACATACAGTTAGGACTTTAAAATAAAATCTATGCAAACAAAAGGTTGTATGTATTTGGTTCAGAGATACACAAACTCATCTATAATACAAAGTAGAACGATGTCTGTCTGTCTGTTTGTTTGTAGCAAAGGATCTCGCTAACCGCTGAACCGATCGGGTTCTCCTTTACAGAGTAGCTTCTTATAAATCCCGGGAAGGTTTATAACTATTTTCTTGTGGTGTGGGACACCCTTAACCCCCCCAAGAAATGAAAAATACCCCCCCCACAATTTTTTTTTCTTTTTAAAACTAAAATTAAAATAGTGGGGTCGACTACCCCCCCCCCCTCAAAAAAAATTCACCCCCTCCAAAATTTTTTTTATATTTTCTTTAAAATCTAAAACACGAAAAATTAGTTCGATCAAACCGTAAAACATAAAAGATGAATTATGTTAGGATTTCTACAGAATTTCATATTTTCATCATTAGAGTACATAGATTGGGTCTGTAAGATCTCAAAAATAGCTTAATCTTTTACAATTTTCAAGAAAGCTTAATATATGAAGGTTGGATTTTAGGATGTTTTTGATGGAGTTAGGAAGTATGTAAGCCTTTTCAATAACAAATATATAATAGTTAATTATCGCATCGTATTATAGACAGCTTTCCGCGATTATTATTTTAATATTAGTGGAAAATTGTCTGTATTACGATGCTACACATAATTTTGCAGGGTAGCTAAGAACCGGTTTTAATCCAGCGGATAATAATCGGATTCGACGCCATACTGGAAATTTTGTTATCCTAGATCTTTCTTTTATGTAAATATTTATGTCTAAATTGAATGTTGACAAAATTTGAATAAATTGTTTGTGTTATGGATGTCTCCATCCCCCCCCCCCTTTTTTCCTTTTAATTATTTGACAACCCAACCTAAAAAGGAGCAGGAGTACATTATATTCCCATAATTTTTAAAAGCGAAGCTTTTCTATAATTAGGGTCGGTCCGTCCGTCCGTCCGTCCGTCCGTCCGTACGTCCGTCCGTCCGTCCGTCCGAGATAGATAGCTTTTATTCGTTAATTTAGGCATGTTAGAATTGTCCTATCGATTTCAAACTTTGCATGATGATTCCTGTAGTAGTTGGGTACGATTTAGAAAGCGTAGCAACTCTATAACCATTACCAGAATGTCCGTACGTCCATTTTAAACATGTTGATTTTTCTACTTTTTGAACAACAAATTTTCAAGTGTTTTAATTATCCGTTTGATCTGATTTTTGGTATATTTTTAAAAGCGAAGCTTTTCTATAATTAGGGTCGGTCCGTCCGTCCGTCCGTCCGTCCGTACGTCCGTCCGTCCGTCCGTCCGAGATAGATAGCTTTTATTCGTTAATTTAGGCATGTTAGAATTGTCCTATCGATTTCAAACTTTGCATGATGATTCCTGTAGTAGTTGGGTACGATTTAGAAAGCGTAGCAACTCTATAATCATTACCAGAATGTCCGTACGTCCATTTTAAACATGTTGATTTTTCTACTTTTTTAACAATATATTTTCAAGTGTTTTAATTATCCGTTTGATCTGATTTTTGGTATATTGATTCCTGGGACAACAAAGAACAATATTATAAGCGAAGCAACTCTATAATCAAGTCCAAAAATGTAAGTATGTCCATAAACATTATCCTGTTTTTAAGCAGTTTTTCAACAAATTTACCTACAATTTTGATTCGACATTTATACATTTATGTTCCGATTTTTCAGTTCAGATACTATACAAGTGTTAATGTCCGTTTGTCCTACCGTTTCAGTGCTTCGCTTTTATGGATGTTGTCATCCTTGTTTTACGTAATTTACATGTCTGATTAGGTCTCATGACTTTTTTGATAAGTTTTTAAAGTAGGTATTAAAGTTAATATGGTAAGCCCTCTGGTAAATTAAATTTCTAAAGTTTCGCTCCTAACGCATATGATCCAAAACTAACAAAAAAAAGTAATTCCACAGAGGCTAGTTTTTACAGTTTTGCTACTGTAAGTGTACAATATGCATATTTAGAAAGTAAAGTATTTTTTGTTTATTTTTGATAAAGATATTAAAGATAAATATGATAGTATACAAACAAACAATAAAGCTATTATTATGGTGGGGGCATCGAATCCCCCAAAAAAGAAAAACTTTTCCAACAGCTAAAAAGTATTTAAGTTAAAAATAAATGAAATAAAGGAGAGAGGGGGTTTCTCATTTTTAAAAGAGAAGCTTTTTTCGTTAATTTAAGCATGTTAAAATTGCCCTATCGATTTCCTTTTGTATGGTGATTTCTGTAGAAGTTAGGTACGATTTAGAAAGCGTATAATCGTTATCAGAATGTCCGTACGTCCATTTTAAACATGTTGATTTTTAACTTTTTCAACAACAAATTTTTATATGATAGAATCATTCGATTGATCTGATTTTTGGAATACTGATTCCTAGGACAACAAAGTACAATGTTATAAGAGAAGCATCTCTGTGATCAAGTCATAAAAATGTAAGTTTGTCCTTAAACATTATCACAAGTATTAATGTTAGTTTGTCTTGCCGTTGTAGAGCTTAGCTTTTATGGATGTTGTCAACCTTGTTTATATTACAATCTACAAAAAATAGTTTACATACGTTTTCTATATAAATAAATGATAATAAATATTAATTTATTCCCAATGAATTACGTGTTATCTTTTTCAATAATTATCAAATATAATCAATATCTATTATGCTATTATCGTCAAAATAGGTTTTTTTATGACATATGAATGGTCATGATTATTGGTATAAAGAAAGTAATTTAAAAATAATGGAATGTATAGAAATCGTTTTTTGGCGTTTCCCGTCAAAGCGCTTTGTCAATCCCTTCCCTAATTTTAAAATAATTTTGAAGAAAGGGGGGCTGGAGGGAGGATATTAACTGCAGGGTTAGGATGGGGAAAAAGTATTCCGCCCTCCCCATATTTACAATTTTTTTAATGGAGGCTGGGTCAGTGATCGACAGGCACTGAGAGAAAACATTTTAAACTTTTCTTTTTATCTATAAATATTTCTTTTTCCTTCCTTCCTTTAATAGCATTTACTTACGGTGGTTGCGCCCCTAGGAACTTTGTAATCAAAATAAGGGTGGGGGGTTTTATACCCTTTAATCTGTAAAACCTTTCAGTGTAAAATGGCATCTAATGAAACGCTATGGCTTCAATTTGTAGACACGGTTAAAACGGTAAGAATACTAAAAGTAAAGCTTTAACTGAAATATACATGACATGACATATAAACCGCCGAATCCTTCCCCGCCCCCTCCTCTTATTTTCTAGTTTTTATAAAGAAAAATATATGCATCTAGTATAGCCCCTGTGGCGGCTCTAATCCTGCGGCGGCCCTTTCTATATTTAAAACTATCCTGGTAGGGCTTTTCAAACCCTTTCCTAGCCTAACCTAAGAGTATGCATAAAAACATTTTTTTTTGTCATATACAATTTATGAAAATTTTAATGATAGTTAGACTTCAACAAAACATTCAACAAATTATTATTCCTTTTCTATTATTTTTTAGTTTGTTTCGTCCCATATCTATAATACAAAGTAGAACGATGTCTGTCTGTTTGTTTGTTTGTAGCGAAGGATCTCGCTAACCTCTGAACCGATTGGGTTCTCCTTTACAGGGTAGCTTCTCATAGGTCCCGGGAAGGTTAATAACTATTTTCTTGGGGGGTGGGACACCCCAAACCCCCCCCAAAAAATAAAAATACCCCCCCCCCAAAAAAAAAAATATAAAAAAAATTGGTTTGATCAAACCTCTTGGGGCAAAGTCCCTAGAGGCTAGGGGCGATGCCGCTAGTATAAAATATAATGGTTGAGGACGGTACATTTGCTGGGGAAATGGCTCCCCTATAATTTGCTTATTATGTATCTTTCTTGAAAAGCACAACTTTATCAGAGTTCATCAGCTTTTAGCGAGATTTTAAGTTTCAGACGGATAGTCTGAGTTCTTTTTTGCTAAAACTCTATATATTTCAAATGTATTTGGCCACCTATTTATTTATTTATCTATAAACTAGGTGCTACGCCCTTAGAGGCCTCTAGAGTCACCAGAGGCCTCACTAGAAGCTGCTCTGTTAAGGAGAATCATATCGGTTTAGCGGTTAGCTAGATCCTTCGGTATATCTAGACAGACAGACAAACATCCTGTTACTTTTATATAAGGAGATATCTCTACATTTAGATATTTTCCACATCAACTCTATGGATCACCACACCCTCGTTCTATACTTTGGTTCTACTATACACAATTCTAATAACAGGTACAATATTTTTAAATGCATTGATTCAGTTGTCTAATTTCTTTAAAGGCATTGCAAAAATTATTTTACTTTTGCTTTTTTCATATTAGTCAGAAAAGCAAAAATAACGCATTTTTTTAACATTATTTAATATTCATGTTTATGAACCACATTTTTAAAAACATTAAGTTAAATGATAATAATAATATTGAAAAATCAACAAAAACAAAAATAATTCTACAAATGGAACTATAAAATAAACTAAGTTATGTAACTGCTAAATCTTATTTGTTGGTAACAATTTTTTATTGGTAAATTTAGCCACCTATCTAGCTATTAATCTATGTCATCCTATTTAGGAGGTGTAGTGGGCAACATGTTAATCCTGTTTATGCTAGTTCGAGCCCCAGCCCTTAGAACTCCAAGGAAATTTTGCCTCTTAAATAAATATAACAAGGATGTCAAAATCTATAAATGCAAAACTCTAAAATAAGATTGTTGACACGTATATTCCAAAGAGAAAACGATCCCAAGAAAAGTGACTGCCTTCAAGTAAAAAAAAACCGGGGCCATTTGCCTAACCCTGCGGGGCTATCACCTAACATACATAAACTATCCTAACCTTAGATAACAAAAGCTACTGTGAAAATACGACGAAACGCCCCTTAAGAGGCGATGTCACGAAAGGGACTATAGCCAAGTTCTTTTCTTTTTGAAAATAAAATGGAAAATGGAAGGGCCCCCTTCCCCCTCTTTCACTCAAGTGCCACTTAAGGCCTAAAATAAATCTTATCTAATGCAGTAGGAGATTTTTATTTAAAGAAATCTAATATATTTTACTTTAAATTAAAATAAATTTCTTTAAAATATTGTAAATGATTCATTCAAATATTTTTTGGAAGTATAGCAACATCCACAAATTAGTTAGGCACATAGTAAAGTATATAAAAAAAGGACAAACCGACGGACAAGCGAGTTTTAATTTATTTACAATCTTTACTATAAATTGTAAAACCGAAATGACTTTAAGTGCTGTAGAGAAATACCGTCGGACTAAACAGTGTTAAAGAAAAACATAGAAATCTTCATACAATATTTTGGATTTTAATTATACAAGAAAATAGGATCATGGAAAGAATACGAAGAACCGGCTTTCATCGTATTTCACAGTAGCTTTTAAAAGGTTATTTTAGGTTATGGTAGGTTAAATAAATGTTAAAGATTGCCCCGCTGGGTTAGCGCCACCCGCAAGGGCTAGAAATAGGAGAAAAGCTGCTGTGAAAATACGATGTAACCCGCTACTTCGTTTTCTTTCCATGATCCAAAAACGCGTTCCTCCTTTGCCGTAGAGAAAGACGGACGAA
Organism: Acartia tonsa; assembly: GCF_053477335.1. Taxonomy (NCBI): domain Eukaryota; kingdom Metazoa; phylum Arthropoda; class Copepoda; order Calanoida; family Acartiidae; genus Acartia; species Acartia tonsa. The sequence continues at coordinate 33,116,543 of NC_137272.1, forward strand.
CGGGTAGACAAAGTAAGATATAGAGTAGCTGTACTGCTTAAATAAAGAGGGTAAATTTTGATTTTAGAAATGTTTTTATTGCTAACCTAGCAATATCAGATTTCTGCTTGTGTTTGTTTACAATGCCTTTAACATTAGTCGAGGTAGGTTATCTATCTATCTATCTATCTATCTATTTATCTATCTATCTGTTCTATATGCTTAAGTTACAGGTTGTCTGTTTGTCTGTCTGTACCAAAATATCCCGATAACTGCTAGACCGATATTGCTCTTCTTTACAGTAAAACTTTTTATAATTAGAATTGTCTTTTTAGTATTTCATAAAAATGACGTTATACTGGCCTACAATTGGTCAACTAAAATGTATACTGGCCTTCTATTGGTGATTTAGTCTGTTTATTGGCCTATCATTGGTCATTTGTATTGTATGTCGTAATTTTTTTTATGGGCACTATACAGAGCTTCAATGATGACTCCTGTAATTATTATGTATAATCAAGAAAGTGTAACACCTCTATAATCAATACCAGAGAGTCCATATTTCCATTTGACTTTATAAATTGTAAAGATTTGCTTTGATGGATATAGTCATCCTTGTTTAATTATATAGGAAATGTTTATAAATAACCTAATCAATAATGACTATTATCAATTGAAGGTCGTAAATTTTCTAATGCTACATAAAATATTCAATAACATTGAAAAACATTTCTTTATTTTATATATATTGTAACACAATTTTTTTTTAAATCCCCTAAAACATTTGTAAAAAATCCACGTATCTATTTTTGATGTGAAAAAAGTATCCTTCTGATGATTGCAGAAGCATGTAACTCTGAGTAAAATAAAATAAAAATTAAAGATAAAATGTTGTTTCACTTTCAAGTATTATATATAAAGGGTTGCGCGGCTTGTGTTAATAGTAGAAAATTCTTATGCATATCGTTAGAACCGTTATGAACTCTAGTTTTTGAAAATATAAGAACGATTCCTGTGCTACGTATAGTTAGGGAGCTACGTGGTGAAATGTTCCTATATGTTAAGGTTACCTATCAAAACTGGCATTGGGGCAACACACCCATTCTTTGTCGGCTACAATTGCCCCTGCAGGTAAAATTATCACTAATGATTTATAGATATACTTTCGGATTTGCCCCTAGCCTCTAGGGGCTTTGCCCCAAGAGATAATGAAAAAAAAATAAAGTACTTCTGGTGCTACTCATAGTCTAATGTGTTCTCAAGAAAATTACTACTTATTTTTTTTTGGGGGGGGGGGAATTTTCATTTTTGGGGGGCTTTGGGGTGTCCCACCCCCCAAGAAAATAGCTTAAAACCACCACAGGACCAGTAGGTATATTCCTGAAGAGTAGAATCCGATCGGTTCAGTGGTTACCGAGATCTTAAGGGACGGACAGACAGACGGACAGACATCGTTCTACTTTGTATTATAGATATTGTACATTTATATTGTCAAAAACTCAGGTGAACAAGATATATGCTGTATAAAATCAGACGCTGAATCATCCCACCTTTCAAAATCATGGCTTTTCTTTAAGCCTTTTGTTGGTATGGAAATTGGATACTCAAAGGGCAATTGATAGCTGCCAGTAATTCAACAACCAGCAGCCAGAGCTAATCCTTGTGAATTATCATAATAAAATATTATTTAACTTTATACCAACACTAGCTGTTACGCCCCTTAAACGACTCATAAAGTAATACTTGAGTTTGTGGGGGGGGGGGGGGTGGCGAATAGAATTAGACCCCCCCCCCCTATTATCATTTGTTTTCATTTTTTTCTATGGATGATTTCTCTTGGGAGGAGAACCAAAACAATTGAGACTGACGGTCACACAGACAAACATTCTGATACTAATACTATCTACTCTCTTATCCATTTATCTATTTTTAGGCCTCCTTCATACTAGTATCGTCTCTATCTATCGCAGCAATAGCTATAGATAGATCCACAATAATTTGCTATCCTCATTGGAACACGCTAACCACAAGGTAATTAGGGACAATTTTCGTTTGGTGCTCTCTCTTAAAAGTGTTCTTAAATGATTTGCTCTAAAATATCAGATAAATTAAATTTTTATTTAAGTTTAATGGAAGTTTTTTTTTAATTCTAGGACACCATATGTTTTACTAATTATTCAGTAGAATATTACTTTTAAATTCTACTAATTTAAATGTCTCTTTTAAATTTCACGATTTTCATATGAAATTTACTTATTTAAATTTTTTAAAGATATTATTAATACTTTTTGAAAATATGTATTTTTAGGACAGCAATGATGATAGCTTTTGTTATTTGGATGGTAGCTATAGGTAAATTTTTTTAAAATTCAACTAAATTTACAAGGATAACAAGTTTCAATGATGCTGTGAGTATTGGTTTAAAAAATATGACGTAACAAAAAAAATTTGCCAATGAGAGGGCGTTATTGACCGATGGCGGCAATGGTAGTGGACTCTCATTGGCTAATTTTTTTAGTTACGTCATATTTTTTAAACCAATACTCACAGCATCAGTTTCAATTTGATACTATATTTGTAACTAGCGGCTACACCCCCTAGAGGCCTCTAGTGGCACTTTAAATGTTTGGTTTTTTTGTTCAAGTCTCTACGATACCTATGTTGCTTTCAAGTCTCTTTTCAAGTCACTACGATACCTGGCAATGTTGCGTAGGAGTCTCTATACTTAAAATAAAAATTTCGATTTATTGTGATTTCTCTTGGGAGAGTGGTGGTACCCTCCCCCAAAATAGTTATAAACCTACCCGAGAACCCAATCGATTCAGCGGTTAGCGAGATCCTTCGAAAAACACAGACAGACACATACACATCCTAATACTTCATTAGAAGGATGTTATCTTAATTTTGCAGATAACCAGTACAGAAATGTTTTATATAATTGTTTAAAACTCAGGTAGGGAAGGGACATTGGACTGGATGCTGTCTAAAATGGTGCAAAAAATGGGGACAAATTTCAAATTGATTTGACGGGGCTGTTTATTTACGTCACAAGTGAGGGGAAAGAAAAGGGAAGGAGGAAAGAAACCCCCTAGAAAAGAGATGGGGGTATTACGTCACACGCCAAAACAATTTAAAATTTGTCCCCATTTTTTGCACCATTTTAGACAGCATCATTGGACTGTGGTACTAAATAACTTTGGGTACTTTCATTAAATGTGTTGGTTCTAAACTATTAGTGTTCAAACTCTTCACCAAATAATTTCAATAATAAAGGGTAATTCTATTTATTATCATTTGGGATGCATATAAATTTAGCGTAAAATATATGCAAAATCTAAATAAAGACACTTTGACTTTTGAAAAGCGTTTGATTATACTCCATAAATAAAGTCACTTTATTGTTTAAAGACCACCCTCCCACATAAAAGAGGAATATGTGGTTTGAATTAAATACTAATGATTTTTTATCTCTTTTTTAGTTATTGTTTCACCTTTGAGCCTGGTAAAGCAACTATTTAGGTAAGTTATCATTATTTTGTTGTTAAGACAAATACGTCCAACATTAAAATAATAAGCAAAATATTCGGACAACCATTAAGAGTCATAAAAAAAAGAAAAAGAAAGTTAAAAAATTAATCCTTATTAAAAGTAACAGGATAACTCTCTGTACAAAAGAATCTCACTAACCGCTACACCGACATGGTTCTCCTTCATAATGTAGGAAAGGTTAATGATTATTTTTGGGAGAGTATCCATCCATAGAAAAAAACTACCCCCCCCCAAAAAAAAATATTTTTACTTTTTAAACTAAACTAAAATTTTAAAATGGGGGGGGGGGGGTGGCGATTCCAGCATCCACCTCAAGTGCGTAGCTGCTAGTATGATGTAATGAAAGAAAAGTCTTCAAAATATACATTTATTTAAATCTAAACTAGTTTCTAGAAAAATATTTTTTTAGAAAGATAGCCGCCAAAACTTTTTAAAACAACTTTAATCTATTTTGCCAAAAATCCAATATCTAAGATTATTTTTAGCTACAACATACCGAGAAAGTTTTTACTGAAGTTGACAAATATAATATATATAGAGTTAAGTTAATTGTGACAACTGAAAAGTTTTTCTTTTGTGGAGCGTAGCTACTCTTGATTTATGTCTATTAGATGTAAAAGCCAACTATCTATGGGGATAAGACAATGACCGATAAATAAATGTACATCTTCAATGATTATACACAAAGTTACCCCTTATGTAGCGTAAGATTAGGGGTTGAAACGCTTGTACACTCAACTTAATAAACACCCAAAGTTGTTAAGCCAACGAATAAGAAAACGTTATCATAGAACTTTAGGGACTAGTATAATATACATCTCATTGCCCCCTCTCTCTCTCTCTCTCTCTCTCTCTCTCTCTCTGTGTAAAAGCGCTAATATTCTATAAGGTGCATATGTTGGTTTGTCCGCATCAAATAACTATTCACTGGATTTCAATTTATAACACTAAAAAAGATAATGATAAAACAATTAAACTAGTACAGTTATAATATTACTTTAAACATACTAGAGGCTTCGCCCCTTAGAGTCAAATTCAAGTTGACTTTATGATAGTACATAGTTGTTTTTTTACAAAAAAATCGAAGGGGGGGGGGGTTGGTAATTATTATTTTTTTGAATTAATATAGCATAAAACCATCGCAGAAACAGAATATATATTGAAGAGTAGAGCCCAAACGGTTCAGCGGTTATCAAGATCCTTGTTGTAATTTTCTAAATAACTAAAAAAGTTTTTCTAACTGTCACAACAAGAAAAGATATTTGAGTTTTTATCTAAAAAACGATTTAAGTAAAAGTTGCAAGAAATTTAGATTTTTTCCAGTATCGCCTCGAAACCGATTAATATCCGGTGGATTAAAACATGCTCTCAGCCATACTGAAAAATTATGTATAGCATCGTATTATATCCAGTTCTCTGTGAATAAAAAAAAATTACAATAGCCTTTCCGGGCTAAAAAAACGGTTTTGATTTTATATTTGTACAATTTTATATCCGCGAAAAGCTGTTTATAATGCGATGCGATAAATAGCTATTATTGATTTTAATCAGATGCATTGCCCCAAATATTTTTATTTGATTTTTGTGGTATAGTCCTTTCCACGACATATCTCCATAAGAAGCGATTCTTCGTATTTTTCACAGTAGCTTTTCTCCTATTTCTAGCCCCTGCGGGGGGCTCTAACCCTGCGGGGCCAATTACCTAACCCTGTGGGGCAATCACCTAACACAATATAACCTAACCTAACCTAAAATAACCTATAAAAAGCTATACCCGATGTTTGTGAGCAACGTTTTTCCACATTTAAGGCATGACAGTGCTAGGGTTGGGCCGGATACATATTTTTCCGGATACTGGATATCCGGCTGATTTCTAATACCGGATATCCAGTATCTGGCAGACTTCTGGATAACTAGATAACAAAAAACCTAACATACACATCCCCACTAGACTGGCCCAAAAAAACATGAATTTTTAAATCTTTACCATATCAATATGCGGATACCTTGAAGTTGGTACCGGCTCAAATGTAGACCTCTCTACAATGAAAATTAATCTCGAAATTTCAATCTTAAGCTTTATATCAAAAAATTCATATTTTCATGATTTTAACAAGAAATAATTAAAGAACTGCCAACCTAAAATAATGTAACAAGAGTTCAAATATGAAGCAATTATAAAAAGTAGGCAGAACCGCCATTCCTGCCGAATAATTCCGAAAAACGTCTAAAAACATTGTTTTATTTGAATTGATAATTTGTGTAAGAAATTGAACTAAAACAGTAGTTATTAGTCTTATGAGAAGAGTAATGATGAAAAACTCTAAAAAATATACATTTTAAAGACATAAAATAGGAAAAAGTGTTTTTAATAAATTTCATGGCTCAACAGACATTGTCGTCAATAAAGAGACAATTTATTAAAATAAAAAATTAAATGAAAGTAAAAAAAACATGTAATATACGTATTCTCATATTCAACTTTTAAAAAAAGCATACTAATAAAAAATTAATATTGCAAAAAATAATTTGATTGTTTTTTATTAAACCAGGAATAAAGAGTAAGGCTTATCTTTAATTATTTTTCTTCAATGATTTTGCAGTATGAAATAGCTTTCCCAAATTATTGTAATTGTACATAAATAAATTTTTATACTTTCTTTCTTCATATATTTATTCCTGGTGATTTTAATATTTTATTTCAATGTTTGTAAACAAACAGACAGAAAATTTGATGTTTTGCTTTATACAGTTAGGGAGTTGAATCCATTTTTATAAAAGATATCTTCACCAAGAGAGGCAAAAGTGGAATCTTAAATTTCAAAAATCGTATCGGCGTTGAAGATATCTTCACCAAGAGAGGGGAAAGTGGAATCTTACATTTCAAAAATCGTATCGGTGTTGAAGATATCTTCACCAAGAGAAGTGAAAGTAGAATCTTACATTTCAAAAATCGTATCGGCGTTGAAGATATCTTCACCAAGAGAGGGGAAAGTGGAAAGGTAGATTACAGTTTTAGAGGGTCCAAACCATAATCATAGATTATATTTCTGCTACTATAAAAATGGATTCAACTCCCTAACTGTTATATATGGTGTAAGGCTCTCTTAATTTGGGGAAGACAAGGTGAAAATAAATATGCATCTGACGAGATAGCGATAGATTTTTACTTAAAATCAATTATAGGGCTAAAATCTACAAACAATACATAACCTATTTTTACATACCGCACATTGAAAAGCGATTTAGACCTTCATTTGGGCCACACTAATTCCCACCTTCACATAACTATTGTGATTTTCTTTTTAAATGAGAGGGAGATTTCTGTGCTCTACTTATTAGGCAGGAAACTCTTTATTTTTATGGATGTTGTCATCCTTGTTTTTCTAAAGTATTCCTATTAGATTAGTTAGCGTCTTGAGCTTCTAGTCTTTTCAAATAATGTATTTACGTACTATGGGCTAACTTACAGGGATAAGACAATGGATAATAAATTAACTGATGTACCATATTTAATAAAACTTTATTATTTTTAGTCCTGCAGAAAGTTTATTGTTGAGTGAGTTGGATTTCTCATCTATGGTTCAAAGATATGCATACAAGGAATTTATCTATTTTTTAAAACTATCGGCTATGCTCCTAGAGGCTTTTAGTGACAATTGGGTGAAGAAGGTTAGGGGGTGGAGTGCAGTCGACCCACCACTTTCTAAAAGAAAAAGAATTTTTGTTTTAAATCAGTGGGGCGATTATTTTGGGGTTGGTTGAGGTACCAAAATAGATATAAACCTTTCCTGGACCTAAAAGAAGCTTCACAGTAAAAGAGAACAATATAGGTTCTGAGGTTTGTGAGATATTATGCTACAAACACACAGGATAAACGGTTGCTATAGTCTTTTAAAAATGTGTTCTTATCAAGATACGTATTGTATAAAAAATTGTATACTCAAAAGGTTGTATAATCAAAAAGTTTTTTCTCCTTTTTGTCTATTCTAAAAATACACGTAGGTATAACTCTTATCATTATTCCAAAAATCAGATGAATATCTATTTTATGTCTTAAGGTACTCTTTGTAAATCGTACTGTTACAAGGTATCACCATGCACAGTTTGAAATAGATAATTCTAACATTCCTAAATTAACGATAAAATCTATCCGTTACGGACATACGGACCGACCCTAATGACAGAAAAGCTTTGCTTTTTACTGAAGTAAATTGTAAATATGCATGTTGAATATAATTTTTCTATAATAAAAACAACTTTTAATCAGGAATAGGCAGCCGAAAGTATTTCGACATTAAAAAAATTGGGCTGGCTGGTGATTTTAATAAGAAATGCGACTCATATGACAAATTGCAGGCATGTATTTATAGTAAACTAAAGTACCCATTTTCAAATATGAGAATTATTGATTGCAAAGTTTGGGCCAAAAAATCAAGATTTAACAAAAGTACCCAAAGTCTTACTTTGAAAAATTTGGGTATCAATATAATTAAAAATCACAGTCCCTTTTTTCTCCTTTTTTAAACGCAAATAAACCACGACTGTGGTCCTTACTTGTTTAAACGGCTAAATAAAACCGCCGGCCACCAGTCCCTAGTGCTAGTGAATATGATTGATAGGCATGATATTTAGGAAGTATGAGGTTATAAAAAAAATATATTATGCCAGGGATATAAAGGGATAAGACAATGGCCGATAAAATGTACATCCCCAATGATTGTCCTCTCTGTAACTTAAAATTAGTAGTTGAAATGTTTAGCACTCAACTTAATAAACAAACCAAATTCGCAAAAGTCCCCAATTTTGTTAATTCATGAATAAGAAAACGTTATTATAAAACTTTAGGGACTAGTGTAACAGGCCATTGTCCCCTCTCTCTGTCTGATATTATGCTAAAGTTTAGCAATAAAATGCTACATAAAAGATCAATTTATTAGTTCTAATTTAGCGTATTACTCTCGCTCTATCTCTATTTTTACATGATGTAAAGTAAATCATTACTTATTTATTTTTCCTAAATTAAAATGTAACAAGGATGACAACATCCATAAAATCGAAGCTCTGAAACGATAGGACAATCGGACATTATTGTATAGTGTCAGAACTGAATAATCAAAATATAAATGTAAGAGTCGAAGTAAAATTGTAAGTAAATTTGTTGTAAAACTGCTGGATACAGGATAATGTTTATGGACATACTTACATTTTTAGGACTTGATTATAATATTGTAGTTTATTGTCTCAGGAATCAGTATACCAAAAATCAAAACAATCGGATATTTAGATCAAATAAAATTTTTTTTGTTAAAAAAGTAAAAACTCAACATGTTTAAAATGGACGCACGGACATTCTGGTAATGATTATAGAGTTGCTACGCTTTTTAAACCGTTCCTAACTACTACAGGAATCACCTTGCAAAGTTTGAAATCGAAAGGACAATTCTAACATGCTTAAATTAACGAAAAAAGCTATTCGTCTCGGACGGACGGAAGTACGGACGGACGTACAAAAAATTCTGTGTAAAGCTTAATATGTTTAAGAAAATATTAGTCTCATAATTTCTTTTTGCACACTTCCCTGAATTTCCAAAGTTTTTAAATGAGGGAATATTTTACCTTGAGAAGAAGAAAGGACATTGCACTGTAAATTACACTGGTACCCAAAATTTTATAACAATAGAAAAGCAAAATTCATTACATACGATCGTGGGAAATATATTTTTTTGGAGATTAAAATAATTAGATCCCGAGTCTAGAGGTTCCCCATCCCCAACTATCAATGTCGTGCATCTGACGTAGCAACAGTAAGAATTATTTAAGTATTTAGTTATGACACGGTTTTCATTCGAACTTACACACTACGTGTTACGCCAATGGATATAGAATACATGGATATTGTAACATATTGTAAAACTTTGGGGACTAGATAAATAAACAGCCCATTGTCACCTCCCTCCCTGTTAAAAAATAATTAGATAAAACTTGAGTAGAGTGGAGCAAACCAGAGCGCGATAGAACAAATGGAGGTCACTTATCATTTCATTTCCAGGTAATGTGTTTTTTTAATTGGTGCTTTCCCTTAAAGTGCCTAGTTGATCAAACGACCCCCTTTCTCTCGTTATTTTGAATATTTTTTCTCATGCCTAATCCATGCAAGGTTAATCCTCTCGGGTCAATACCTGCAGGACTATCCTGTACCCTATATAGCATAATCTAACCTGACTTAAAGTAATAAACAAACAAACAAAAAACAATCACCTTCCTTATTTTCAATTTATTTCAAAATAGAGAGGGGGGAGATTTTGTGTTCGCCATTGCACTTTAAAGGAAATTTCAAAAAATTCGAACTTTAGATTATTTTAATGAATAAATGATTCATCAAAAAGTAACAGGATTTGTTTCTGTCTGTCTATGTGTGTATACCAAAGGATCTCGCTAACGGCTTAACCGATATGGTTCTTTTTACAGCAGTGTAGGTTCTCATTGGTTTTGGGATGGTATATAACTATTTGTTTGGAGGGAACCACCAACTTTCCAAGAGAAATCTTAAATAAAAAAGAATGCCCCCCCCCCAAAAAAAAGGGGGGTAATCGACTACGGAGAGGCCTCTAGGGGCTTAGCCTCTAGTTCTGTATATTGTAATTGCTTTTGATTCATAATTGCGAAATTTGTCATTACGGGGTTTTGTTTCTAATTGTTATTATATATTTTTTGCAATTTAACCTTAATTGATCACTTAGTTCACAGTTTTATAATGTCTATTTATCTCAGGGGTCTAAATGGATAAGAAAATGGCCAATGAATTGATATACATCCACTTCTGTCGATTAATAATAAGTGGATGAAACGTTTAAACACTGAAGTTAATGAGCCAACCAATTAAAATTCACTAAAGTCCCCAAAGTTATCAAGTCAACGATTGAAAAATATTATTATAAAACTTTGGGAACTAGTGTAATAAACAGTCCATTGTCCCCTTCTCTCTCTGGAATTATCTACACAGCAAACCTAGCATTACCGAAAAAAGGACAGACAGAAAGACACTAGAAATTACAGAAATCTTTATTTTAGTAATTTTGGAGACTGTCATATGTTTAAGATAATCAATTAGAATGATTGATTCGTCAAGACGGACATACCAAACCTAGTTATAGAGTAACTACGCTACTTAAAGGGATAAAAATCCTATTATAAAATCTAAATCTTAATGTAGTGTGTAATGTTGTAATCTCTTAAACCTTTTCCCTTCATGTAAGCTTACAATTTGTATAACTTCTCTCCCACTCAAATTGTCCGTTCGTCTCTCTGTAAAAACAGGATGACAACATCCATAAAAGCAAAGATTTGAAACGGAGGACAAACGAACATTAACTCTTGTAGAGTTTTATAACTGAATAAGCTAAATACAAATAAATAAGTTTGGACAAAATTTACATAAATTTGTTGCTAAACTGTTAAGTACAGAACAATGTTTACATTTTTAAGACTTGATTATAGAGAGCTTATGATATTGTGATCTGTTGTCCTAGGAATCAGAATTCCAAAAATCAGATATATAGGATAATTATGTCAGATAAAATATTGTCAAAAAGGTAAAAAATCAACATGTTTTATATGGAAGTACAAACATTCTGGTAGCGATTATAGAGTTGCCATGCTTTTTAAAATCATACCTAACTGTTTTAGAAATCACCATGCAAAGTTTGAAATCGATAGGAAAATTCTAACATGTCTCTAAATTAACAAAAATATGTAATTGTTACCTAACCGTTACGGACGGACGGACCGACCCTAAGGATTGTGCATTTTCCCCATACAACAGATTAAAAGAAATCCCCGAATTGTGTAAAATAATTGACAACAATTTTGTTGCAAAATTTCCCTTGATTTGGCAATTTGCAATTTTACCACATTTTCCATTTAAGATTTATCTAACACCAACAAGTATTGGTGCATTGCAAAGTTTTGTGGGGTTAGTCTGATGGTCGATATTACTTCTTTCACTGATTGTAATGGATGTAGAATAAAAGTGGAGGATATAACAGGAGAAAAATTGTCGTCAATTTAGGTTGCAATTTCCCCCCGCTTTTATTGGTTGATCCGATTATCCAGTGTGAGGTAAGGTATTATAAAATTTCTGTCGTCTTTGTTCAATCATTCAGTGACATTAATGCCCCGTTGGATTTAAACTGAGTATACAGCTATTTATTTTTTTTTCGCTTTTGTTGGTATGGCCTTCATGGAAGAAAAACAATTCATCTTAAATCAATTTTTTGCTGTATATCAATTAATGCATCTTTTTAGAGCTGTATTAGACATTATACGAATGGCTAAATTAATAATTTAAAAATTTTGAATTCTAAAGTTCTATACTCTGTTTAAATTCTACGGATCATTAATATCACTGATTGATTGAACGAAGACGATAGAAAGTTTATAAAACCCAACCTCTGGTGTAAGATCCATGTAAAATTACATCCATTATTATTGTTTGTTTAACGCAGCAATAGATCTATAGTATAGATGTATATGCAGACATCTACCTCCCTTAATTTTTCCAAGACCTCTTTTGTCTGCTTCTAAATTGTTTTCTGCTACTTGTCTGTGTTGATGTAAGCGACACCATTGGTTGATTTTCAATGACCCAGTAGAAAGGTTGCACAAGACGGTTGCGATGGGGAGATACAGTTATCTAACCCTTTCTCCCTCTAGTGTTTTACTCTAATAACGCAACTACTCTATTAAATAATTTTCTTTCTTTCTTTATAGAAATGATTTGACAGGGGAATATATTTTCAACAGTACAGTCAACCTACCTGAAACATTATCAATGGTAATCCATTTATATAATAGTAAGAGGATGTTTGTCAGTCTATCTGTGTGTCTGCAGCCGCTCCTTACAGTTGAGCTTCTTATAGGTCCAGAGAAGGTTCATAGCCATTTTGGGAAATGATACTTCAACCCTTCCAAGAGAAATCTCGCCCCTAGAAAAAAATTCCCAATATCTAGAAAAGAAATTGGTTTTTTTTAAATTGAAAATGGAGAGTAGATTTAACCCCTTCCCTTATTTGCCCCCAATGTCCTCTAGGGGCGTAGCTGCTATTTTTTATTATAGTAATGCATTAGTAATTTACATATCTATCAATTTACCTATCCATTGTTGTATATAACCTATTCAATAAGCTCATAATATCTTTAATGGTGTTCAATTATCGACTCACAAGTATTCAATTACAAGAAACTAAAAACTATGTTTAGTCTGTGAAAAATGGTATCAGAAGATTTACTAAGCAGTCAATGAGAGTAAAGCTATAGTAATTTAATTATTTTTAGCTTTAAACACATAATAATTGGAAAACTCGAGCTCCTTGATAGACAATTAATTTCTAATATGGTTCAACCCTTGATCTTGTTGCAATAATTCTGTCGAAAATATTACATAGAGTGATCAACACAGTTTAATTAAACATGTTATTTTTATTTCATAAGTCCAATACACAGTGTTTCATGTTAAAAACAATCTTCAGTTGGTTATAAATAAAAAGACATGAGGCTTTATAAAGAAAAATAATATATGTATCTCTCTACCAAGGGTTCCAGTGCTTCTAACCTACTCAAGTTCCAACTGGAGTTCATAATATCTGAAATGAATCTAACTGAACCTTTAGCGCCTAGATGCTTGGAGGTATATATGTATAATAAAATTCAAAGCTTTTGCACTATGACTGCGAAACCGATTATTATCCGCTATGTCTTTGGCCTATACTGGTCAAAAAAACTGGAACTAATTTTAGGATTATTCATTTTAATATCCGCAGAAAGCTGTCTATAATACGATGCGATAAATAACTATTATTGTAGATTTAGGCATGTTGCAATTGTTCTATAGATTTCGAATTTGACATGATGATTTCTGAAACAATTAGTTACAACTTAGAAAGCGTAGCAACTATATACTCACTATCAGAAAGTTCGTCTGTTATTAATTATTTCATTTTGTCCACAATTTATTATTTGATTCATTCAATTATCATATTCATCTGATTTTCAAACGATGATTCCTTTGACTACAAGGTATCTCTATAATCAAGTTCCAGACATGTAAGTATGTCCTTAAACATTAGCCTTTTTAAAACATTTTTGCATTAAATTTACATACAATTTTGTGTGTAAGTCTTACCATATAATTTGGGGCTTCGCCTTTATGGATGTTGCCATCCTTATTTTTTCAAGGGCGAGGATATACTAAATAAATAATTCTTGGGAAGTCTAGGCACTATATTGTAGCGATCATTACATCTCTAATATCAAGACTTAAAATGCAAATATGTCCGAATTAAGCTGTATTTAATTTAGGGACAAGATACACGAGTTACGGACTGACAGACGGACAGACATAGTAAATTATAGGGTAATTTTACTATTAACAATTTAAAAAAGGTTATTTCTGATCATGTAGCTAAAGATCTTGAGACTCTATGCCTGATTTTTAAATTATGTGGTGGCTCTAGGCCATTAAAATAATCCCTAGTTAAATTATATTATTAAATCAGCTGTTAATCCTAATAGAAACTCGATTATCATTTTTCAGGGAAGCAATGGTGGGTTATTGCAAACTATAACTCTTGTGATAATATTAACAGTTCAATATTTGGTTCCAGTTATAACTATTTCTGTAGCAAATACTGCTATATATTCCAGGTTAGAAATATCTATCTATCTATCTATCTATCTATATCTATCTATCTATCTATCTATCTATCTATCTATCTATCTATCTATCTATCTATCTATCTATCTATCTATCTATCTATCTATCTATCTATCTATCTATCTATCTATCTATCTATCTATCTATCTATCTATCTATCTATCTATCTATCTATCTATCTATCTATCTATCTATCTATCTATCTATCTATCTATCTATCTATCTATCTATCTATCTATCTATCTATCTATCTATCTATCTATCTATCTATCTATCTATCTATCTATCTATCTATCTATCTATCTATCTATCTATCTATCTATCTATCTATCTATCTATCTATCTATCTATCTATCTATCTATCTATCTATCTATCTATCTATCTATCTATCTATCTATCTATCTATCTATCTATCTATCTATCTATCTATCTATCTATCTATCTATCTATCTATCTATCTATCTATCTATCTATCTATCTATCTATCTATCTATCTATCTATCTATCTATCTATCTATCTATCTATCTATCTATCTATCTATCTATCTATCTATCTATCTATCTATCTATCTATCTATCTATCTATCTATCTATCTATCTATCTATCTATCTATCTATCTATCTATCTATCTATCTATCTATCTATCTATCTATCTATCTATCTATCTATCTATCTATCTATCTATCTATCTATCTATCTATCTATCTATCTATCTATCTATCTATCTATCTATCTATCTATCTATCTATCTATCTATCTATCTATCTATCTATCTATCTATCTATCTATCTATCTATCTATCTATCTATCTATCTATCTATCTATCTATCTATCTATCTATCTATCTATCTATCTATCTATCTATCTATCTATCTATCTATCTATCTATCTATCTATCTATCTATCTATCTATCTATCTATCTATCTATCTATCTATCTATCTATCTATCTATCTATCTATCTATCTATCTATCTATCTATCTATATACCCATCTATCTATATACCCATCTATCTATATACCCATCTATCTATCCTTCTATCTATCTATCTATCTATCTATCTATCTATCTATAGATATGGTTCTCCTTTTCAGTGTAGATTCTCATAGATCCAGGGAAGGTTTATTGCTATTTTGGGGGAGGGTACCGCCACCCTAGATATACCACACTTTTCTGGGATCTTGCTGAGTCAAGTATCAACTGTTGGGAATATCAAAGGATGACTCCATGCAAAATTTGAGCCGGATCCGGCCAAAACCGGCCGTGAATTTTATAAAAAACCGTTTTTTTCCGGTTTTTAGGGGGTATCTGTAAATCGATTCAGCTGGAGCAAAACCGGTTGGAGGTACAAAAAATTTTACTTCACATTAAATTTAGCCAATGCAATTGCCTACAAAAATGTACTTCATCATCAACTTGATTGGACAACTCTTTCCCCTCCTAAATGTCCATTAAAACCTCGGAAACGGCAAAAATCACGCCTTCGGCGGCAAATAACGGCTAAACGGTCAGCCGGAGGCGAATGAAACATAAATAAAGAAATGTCTGCCTCAAAAAGTTGTTCAACATCAAAGAGATGCTTGAAGTCTCTAAAACGACTCCTTCCCCTCCTTTAAGAGGAAAAACTGAAAAAACGTGATTTTCAAAAGTATGCCCACTTCGTGGGTGTGGGGGGCACTGAACCCGTCACCCCAGGGTCACCAAATATAAAGTCTAGGCGGCCCACAATGCTGAATTTTCACCAAGTGAAAGTCTTGTGTCATTATCTCTTATGAGAAAAAAGTTATTAATTAATTAAAATTTCAAATTGTGATTTTTTGATGGATTTCTTTGATGAAATGACAGGCCGGTCAATTTTTAGGCCATTTTTTGCGGTTTTTGGGCCGTCACGCCCAAACAGTTTGAGATTATCTCACGGGACCTTTTGCCCAACCTAAGTCTGGTTATTTGTGAGGTCTAGGAAAAAAAACAGACTTACGCAAAAGATTATAATTATAATCTTTACACAGAAAAATGGCACGAGGTGAGGGTTTGAGGGGGCAAAATGAGCCGACCAGCGATTTTTGACGGCGCGCAGCGACGTTGTGCTTCATCCAATCCGGGATTTGTTTTTTTCTTAGACCTTACAAATAACCAGGCTTAGGTCGGGCAAAAGCTCCCGTGAGATTATCTCAAACCGTTTGGGCGTGGCGGGCCGAAAACAGCAAAAAATGACCTAAAAATTGACCAGCCTGTCATTTTATCAAAGAAATCCATCAAAAAATCACAATTTGAAATTTTAATTAATTAATAACTTTTTTCTCACAAGAGATAATGACACAAGACTTTCACTTGGTGAAAATTCAGCATTTCATGTGAAGTAAAATTTTTTGTACCTCCAACCGGTTTTGCTCTAGCTGAATCGATTTACAGATACCCCCTAAAAACCGGAAAAAAAACGGTTTTTTTATAAAATTCACGGCCGGTTTTGGCCGGATCCGGCTCAAATTTTGCATGGAGTCATCCTTTGATATTCCCAACAGTTGATACTTGACTCAGCAAGATCCCAGAAAAGTGTGGTATATCTACGCCACCCTCCCAAGAGAAATTGCAAAAATATATAAAAATTCAGCCTAGCTGATATTTTTGGTAAACAGCTAAAATAAAACAAAAAACATTATCTACCTCATCTAGCGGCGAAAAAAAATATTTGTGATAAACAGCTTACTTTAATATAGATTGAAAAGAACAGAGGTCTCTAGTGGCGTAATCGCTAGTTACATATATTATAGGTTACAAGATCGTATGTATCAATACACAAGCAGAACAGTTACAGAACAAAGAAAAAAAGATGTTAGAAAAATGAAAAGGTATGAAAAATATGAAAAATTAAAGGAATACCAAAGTAATAGGATGTTTATCTGTTTGTATTTACGTATGTCTGCTAAAATCTCGTAAAGTGCTTGACTGATAATTTCCTGATTTTCAAGGAAGTTGTCCATTGTTCCAGGAAAGGGTGTTGGGTAGGACATTACCCCCCCCCCCTCACCTTCTGAGTAGAATAACACCACTTTGAATACATTTTTTTTAAACACAAATAAATCTTGCACCTCAAGGGGCGAAGCAAAGATACTGAAATAGTCATATGTGGCGTCTTTAAAATAAGATTAAAGTAATATAACTAACTTTATTGTCACACATGACACTTTCCGATGTCCCGTTTTAAATTAAGCATCATACATTTTTAGCAATTCTGAGACAATTTGTTATTAAATTTCGGACTACCTTAAAATCAGGTTGGGATGTCCAAGCATTGATCTAAAAATTGACTGGTGCCTCCACCAGTTTTATAATAGTTATTTCTCGCATCGTATTATAAACGGCTTTCCGCGGATATAGAATGTTCAATTATAAGTTTTTTTAGCCAGTGCCTTCGGCACCTCGGGGCTAAAAAAAACTAGTTTTAATCTTATGATTGTACATTTTTATATTCGTAGAAAGCTAAATATAATAGTAATACGATGCTAGACATAGTTTTTTCGTTTGGATAAGAACAGGTTCCTATCCACCGGATTCGAATGAATACGAGAAACACTTTTCTCATTTGTTGGATTAGAAACTTTAAATACTTTTGATTTTTATTCACTGTTGGTTGGTCGGTTATTAGAATTCGTCGTTATAAAAATCACCATGAATGTTTTTAATTGATTGGAAGATTTTAACATGATACTTTATTTATAGAACCTGTATTTTACTGATACTGATTGGAGCTATCTTCATCCTGTGCTGGCTACCCATCACAATTTTCAATATGTTACAGGTATAATAGATAGATAATAGAAGATTTAAAATACTTAATAATAATATAAAAATAGGTGTATTTTTGTCATCAAAACTGTGAATTTGACAGCCTCATTGAATTTCATTGATGTATAATTTTGACATTGGATAAAAAAATATTGCCAAAAATACAGCTAAAAACGAAATTGACAAAAATACATCCACTTTTTGTCAAAAACACAGTGGTTGTATTTTTGCTCGTGGTATTAGTGGCAACACCCCGTTTTTTATGGGAGGGATGGCAGTTTTGTCTGAATTGTCAAAAATATACCTGATCTGTAAAGACTAAGGACTTTGAAAAATTGTTGAGTTGGTTTAAGAGGTTTCTTTTGGGAGGGAATGGATAGATATAAAATATAAGACATCCCTATTTTGATGTACATACAAAATTCAATAATTGAAAAAACTATTTTTAGGACTTCACGAATCTTTCCTTCGATGATGACAACCAATACTTCACTATCTTTGCTCTTTGTCATCTTTTTGGTAAGATTCAGGGAATTAGGGGGTAAGACAATGGACGACAAATTGATTAACACCTCCAATGATCATAAACAAGATTAACCCTTCTGTAGACTAAAATTAATGGTTGAAACATATATACACTAATTTTTTTTAAACTACCCAATCAAAAACAGTAAAAGTACCCAAAGTTTTTGAGCAAATTTTGTTATAAAACTTTGGGTACCAGTGTAAGTAACAGCCCAATGTCCCCTTCCTGCCTGGGTAAGATTACTCTTTACTTATATTGAAAGGAGTGGACACTGGATATTGGGCTGGTAATTCGGGGATCTAAGCTTTTTAAAAGCGAAGCTTTTCTATAATTAGGGTCGGTCCGTCCGTCCGTCCATTAATTTCGGCATGTTAGAATTGTCCTATCGATTTCAAACTTTGCACGATGATTCCTGTAGTAGTTAGGTACGATTTAAAAAGCGTAGCACCTCTATAATCATAACCAGAATGTCCGTATGTCCACTTTTTTCTACTTTTTTTAACAACAAATTTTTATGTGATCTAATTATCCTTTTGATCTGATTTTTGGTATATTGATTCCTGGGACAACAAAGAACAATATTATAAGCGAAGCAACTCTATAATTAAGTCCTAAATATGTAGGTATGTCCAAAAAAATTATCCTGTATCAAGCAGTTTATCAACAAATTTACTTACAATTTTGCTTCGACTCTTATACTTTTATATTCTGATTATTCAGTTTAGACACTATACAAGTGTTAATGTCCGTTTGTTCTACCGTTTCAGTGCTTCTTTTTTATGGATGTTGTCATCCTTGTTAATCATATAATTTGTGTAATCATATTTTGACCTCTAACATCGTAATAAATTGCGGTGCTATACATTACCATTACACTAGTCGGTCATGCTCGCCACATCCTTGGTCAGAGCAACTTTAGGGCGCAGAACAGCGGTGTAGTAGCGATGTTTAAAGGGCTTGAAGAAGGGGTGTGTGTTTTCAACTCCCTGAAAAAAATAAGAGGGTTGATAAAACCCCCTATGTGACTCAACCCCTCTACATCCCCCTTTTCAAGGGTCTACATCTCCCTGATACAGCCAAGGAAGGGTATCAAGTGAAAAAACATCAAAGAACGATTCTTTGACTTTTGTGTATATTCATTATTAACCCCTTACAGTCGGGCCCCTTGCCGCACCTTAATCAGTCGGGGGGGGGGGGGGGGGGGTTCAAAGCCCCCCTTATTATCTCAGTTCCTATTAAAGCTAGAGGGCTAAATTTTTTTTGTGCAAGTCCCCTCTTTGATAATGAATTTCCGACCTTTTATAAGTCTAAGTCAATTTTCGCTTCCTTCACCCTTTTATTTAACAACCTTTGTTTTTAGGTCTTTTTTACTTAAAAATTTCAAACGGCTGTAATTTTCTTATTTTTGAGGCTAGAAGAAAATTTTTTTTCCAGAAAATGTTTATTTTTATGTAAATTTTACATTAGAAATATCAATATATAAATTTCAGCGGCCGCAGCTGTACTTGGCAGCTGCCAGCCGCCGCAGTCGGCGGGAAAACGGCGGCGGATCTTCATGAAATTTTAATACGTTATGTAGACATGTAAGAAAGTTTAAGTTTAAAATTTGAAGTCTCTAAGTCAAAAATTGCGGCCACAGGAGCCTTTTAAAGATTTCTGGAGACCTGGAGGATCAGAACCTGCAGGATCATACCTGGAACCTGAAAGTGACTTGAACACCTGTATTTTATATAAGGATATATTACTAGAGAATTTTTTAGTATTTTGGTATGATAAAATGCTTTGTTTTAGTCAAAAAAATATTTTTGCTCCTTACCTGGATGACCCTGCCAGGTTTGGTGGCATCCTGTGCCCGCCAGGATTGAGATATTCAAAAAATTCCAACTCTCAGTTATGTGTCATACCCATACTTAAAAAGTCAAGCAGTTTGGGCTCTTTATCTTTCACACACAGAAAATGAGATAGAAAAAACCGGATGGAGGGGCGTTCAACGCCCCCCCCCCCCCGACCGTTAAGGGTTAAGAGATTTGCCATATAAATTACACCCCCCTCGATTTATATTTTTTTGGGATATCTAAATTTTACTATTGAAGCCTAAATTTTTGGCTCGTATAACTTTCCAGAACCAGTGTCTCAAAAATCAGCCATGTGACGTCATGAAAAATTATCCATTTCTTTTTTAGGGGTTTTCTTATCCACTTTTCTTCCCATCTCCCTCATTTTTTATGACGTTACGTGGCTGGATAACTTTCCAGAACCCCTTTAAACGATATTTATAAACTAGTTGTATCTTTAAAAATGTCATATATCAATCAAACGCTTTGTATATATCAACGTGACTATAAATATAAACTATTGCACTTTATATACAACTAACGGCTGCGCCCTAGCTGCTAAGGGCTTCAAAGGGGTAATAAAAAGATAGAAAAATAGCCTAAAAGCATCCTAGACTTTAATCTAAAAATAAAATAGCCTAAAACAATACCGGGACCTATGTGAAGCTTCGCCAAGAATTCAGTATTGAAATCTAAAGCTTCAGACAAAAAAACTGTCTACTTTGTATAGTATTGATATTATATGTATAAACACATTTAATTTTTTAACTATTTATTTGCGGAATACATATGTTTCTCTATAAAAATAGATCATCAGTTCCAATTAAGATGTATAAAATAAGAGTTAAAAAGATATATGTCCATGCATTTTGAATCCTTTTTAAAGACTAACTAAATGAGAAAGAAGTGTTAGAAAATTGTGCCCCCTGCGGGGTTTTTTTACTGCCTATATCCTCTTGGGGTTGGGGGGGAATTAGCATCTTTATATAAAAAGGGGGAGGTGTTTAAAGGGAATCTTTAAATAGACAAAATTAGGTCATATTTATCATTTGCAGTAGGATAAATATACTTCAAAGTATGTAGTTGTTTAGGGTTAAAGAAATCATTTTTCAATTATTTAGAAATTTATAAGACTTTTAGCTTCTCTTTATTCCTTTTTCTGTGAATCTTTTTTGTGTATAATTCTTAATGCTTTTTTTCATTTATTTATGTTGTTGTTTTCTATTACAGATGCGATTGATAATGAAGATTTTTTTCTTTGAAATATATTTCGTTATGAAGCAGCAGTAGTTACTAATTTATAAATGTTATGGTTGAGATAGATTTATAACTGTTAAAAAAAACTGTGTAGTGCTTTTAGCCTATTTCAATAAAAAAGAATTTTTAAAATTGAATTTCTCATAATTCCAAAATGCACATTATGTCTAAACCTAGATTTAGAATAATCTCTAAATCAATTTCAAAAGACAAAGTTTTGGGAACTTGATTAAAAAGTAAAACTTTTATTTTAGAAGAAAAATTAGGCATGTACTTTCAAAGATACAAAATATAATCTTTTAATTAAATCTTTTTTACATAAGATTACTACTCAGGGATCTTAAGGGATAAGACAATTGAGTTTATATCCTCAATGATGACAAACAAATTAACCCCTTCTAGTTTGAAAAGTTTGGACTCTACTAAATTGGAACCAACAATTCAAAATTCAATAAAAGTACCAAAAGTTTTTGAGCCAACGAATAAGATAACGTATTTATTAAACTTTTGGTTAAAAGATGACGGAATACATAAAATCCAAGATGTCTTTTTTTTATTGAGATTGCGTGATTGTCTGACATTGAACCCAGTTTGACCAACCCGGGATAATTAAAGCTAATCACAAACGGTTTATTAGGGACCCCTTAAAAATAAGGGTATCTTTAGCCTTACTTTAGTTTAGGGGAGATAGTCTACCCTTAAATTTAGTAATGTCAAGCTTAGGTAAAGATTTTGATAGGAATACTTTAGCTTTACATAAACCTATCATATCAATATAAGGTGCTCTAAGTTGTCTTCCTTTGCCAGCCCCCCCCTCCACATCTACCCTTTTCAAACAATTCCCCCCCCCCCAATGAATAGCCGCCATAACACTCACCATTCCCCTCCTCCCCCCGTCCCTTAGTGTTCTTTCAATTGGGGTTATATAAGAAAATTTTTATTAGCAAAGTTTCATTAGACTTAGAGGCGTTAAAAATTATCATGAATGAGGCTGTATATTCTATTTTAAGTTTTCTACATTTTTTCCCTTAATCTTAATCTTGTTTTTACTAATTAAGAGATTTTTTAGCTGATTAATAAAACTCTTCCTATCTTTTAAGTAAAAGATTTAGGAATCCCTATCATAAACCCCTCTCCCTTTATGATGCCCCAGCCTTATAAATCCTCCCTTTTCATATAATTCTCCACCTAGAGTTACCTAAGGGTGTTGTTAATTAATTTTAAAAAAATAATGAATAAAATTGTTTCTTAGCTTAACAATTTGATATATTTTTTTAACAAAAAATTTTGTGGATTAAATTAAACTTTAATACAATAGAAAAAAATCTCATAGAATCATATAGAACTAAAAGCATACTCTTTGTAATAAGTTTTAAATATAACTCTTTGTAGAATTTAATTTTCACATCGCCATAGTTGTTCATTCAATTTAACAAAGAAGGATCAAAGATTCAGCACTTTTTCCATTTCAAATATTTGATTATGAGTCATGTGATTTATCTATATTTCATATAGTGCCTGTATACCAAGCAAAGAAATCACTCTGTACAAAAAAAAATTAAAATCTTTCTTTATAAATCTTACATCTTTAAAGTTTAGAGAAGTAGCCGCAATTATGTATAACAAATATAGGATGTATGTCTGTGTGTGCATGGGAATTAAATAGAAACTTCATTTGAAACTAATTAAGGCCATAATATTTTTTTTAATTCAAGCTAAAAGAACGATTTGCTGTTTTAAAAAATAACCAAAAAAATAATACGGAAGTACAGCAGTACTACAGTATAATTAACCAATAGATATAATAGAACTAGATGGTCAATCGGGATCCATAATTTGTGAGACTTAACCCTTAACAGTTGGGCCCCTTGCCGCACCTTTATCAGTAGTTCAATGCCTCCCCCCCATTATCTCAGCTCCTATTAAAGCTAGAGGACTAAAAAAAATTGTGCATGTCCCCTGTTTGATAATGAATTTTCGCTTCCTCCACACTTTTATTCAACAACCTTTGTTTTTACATCCTTTTTTACTTAGGGGGGGGATCACCAAAAAAAACATAAAAAAAAACTTGGGACAAAATACAACTTTTTGGGAGATATATTTTTCATCCCCTCCATTTTATTTTATTTGGGGGAGGGTTTCCTGAACCCCATAAAACATCCCCCCAAACCTGTAGTAGTACATCCTCATCCTTATACTAAAGTAACAGGAAGTTTGTGTGTCTGTCTGTGTGTCTGTACCAAAATTTTTTTTTTACTTTTTCTTATAAAATCTAAAATAAGATATTGGGTATTCAAATTTGACTCCCCCTCCTCAAGTGCCCCTAGAGGCCTCTAGGGTCATAGCCGCTAGTAAGAAATATAGGTATACAAGTAATATCAGGTTCCATGTATAATTCTGAAGGTCCTGATCCTCCAGGCATAGATGTCCAAGGGGGGGTGAAGTGGGGATTAACCCCCTCAAACAATTTGAGGAGGGATAAATACCCCCCCCCCAAAAAAATAAAAAATCTCTAACAAAAAAAATTTTGGCACGCTTCCAGTGCTTTTTTAGTACTAAATATTTAATAAAATTTAAATTACCTCCAAAAAATTTTACTCCAGGAGTAAATTTGGGGGGGGGGGGGTAAACAAAATTTACCCCTGCAAACAGATATCAGTGGGGGTAATTACCCCCCCAAGCAAATTTTACCCCCAGGGTAAAAATTTTAAGGAGGTTAAAAAAAATTTGCGGCACGCTTTGCACGCCATTTTTTCCCCCTTAAAAAAATTTTCCCCCCCCACAAAAAAAGCTTGGCCGCCCCGCTCCAGGTATCCAGAATTTTTTTTAAAACTCCTTTTTTGAAATGAAAGAAACAGAATTTAAAAAAAAAAATGTAGGGTGTTGTGCGAGGTCACCCCAACCCCCAAAAAATTGAAAATTGAAGAAAAAAAAATTTGACAAGAAAAATCTTTTTAGTGGGTGTAGAAGGTCACCCCTTTTCCAAAAAAAAAAAAAATTTGAAATTGAAGACAAAACATTTTTTAAGAGGGTAACCCCATCCCAAGAAAAATTAAAAGTGGAAGAAAAAAATATTTGTACCGGGGGTTGTGGGAAGTCACCCCATTTCATGGAAGAAAAATTTTAAAATGGAAGATAAAAAAATTTCAGATAAAATTTTTTTACGGGGGTGTGAGAGGTCAACTCACCCCCAAAAAAATTCAAAAATAAAAGAATAGTTATTTCTCGTATCGTATTATAAACGGCTTTCCGCGGATATAGAATGTACAATTATAAGATTAAAACTAGTTTTCTATATTCGTAGAAAACTGGATATAATACGATGCTAGACATAGTTTTTTCCTATGGATAAGAACCGGTTCCTATCCACCGGATTCGAATGAATACGAGAAAAAAAATTTAAAAATTGAAAATGGAAGATAATTTTTTTTAATTTAAGGGGGTTTTGGAGGGTACTCTACCCCCAAAAAATATAAAATAAAAGAAAAGTATTTAAAAAAAATTTTAAGGTGGTGTTGGAGATCACCCACCCATGAAATAAAAAAGTTGAAAAATTAACAAAGGGGTTTGTCTTATAGGAACCCCTTTATATGTATAACAGAATTTGATGCCAGATAGACCATCTAGATCTTAAATATCTATTCATTGGTTGTCAAAGGTGTTTTAAAACAAGTTAGAGAAGAAAGAAAAATTACCTGCTTTCTCATACATTTAAGAATACCTTAATTTATTTAGGTGTCCCTAACTTTTAATGTAAGCCTACCTTAAAGTTTTACTAAAAACCTTACATAAGTTTCCTAAGTAACCCTTATCAACCCCCCCCCCCCTTCCCCTCTCTTCTTTCCTCTACCTGCTTTCTTTCCAATTAAGAACCCTTTAGCTATACCTAACACTTTATGTAAAGCTAGTCTAATCCCCTCCCCCTAACTCATATATCAACCCTTTTGATCCACTTCTCCAAAGCCTTACTTATAAAAATAAAGGTTACCTTAATTAATTTTAAAAATAATAAGAATTAAAATTCTTTCATAAGCAGACAATTTGATGTCAACTTTGTGTGGATTATTTTTAATTTACTACAATAGAAAAAAATTATAAGGCAAGATCTTATAGAAATAAAAGCTACTCTTTGTAATAAACATATCAAATTTGATAATATGTGACTCTTTGTAGATTTTAATTTTAACATCTATATAGATGTTCATTCATTTTAACAAAAAAGTACACAGGTTCAACACTTGCTTATTTCTAATATTCGATTATGTGTCATGTGTGTTTACCTATATTTCACATGGTGCCTATACCAAGGTAAGAAATCACTATATAACAAGGATGACAACATCCATAAAAGCGAAGCTCTGAAATGGAAGGACAAACAAACTTTAACACTTGTAGATTGTCAGAACTTAATTAGCAGAATATTAATGCATCAGTACAAAGAATATTGTAAGTAAATTTTTTGCAAAACTGCCTAAATGGATGATACTGTTTAAGGACATACTAACATTTTTGGGACTTGTTTATAGAGATGCTTTACTTATAACATTTTACCTTGTTGCATAAGAAATCAGTTTTCAAAAAAATCTGAAGAATCGGATAATTTTAATATACAAAAATTTGTTGTCAAAAAAGTTAAAAATCGACATGTTTCAAATGGACGTACGGACATTCTGGTATTGATTATAGAGTTTCTAAATTGTACTTAACTACTACAGGAATCATCATGCAAAGTTTGGAATCGATAGGACAATTCTAACCTGTTTAAATTAACGAAAAGAGCTAACTCTCTGTGACGAACGTACGGACCAACCCTAATTATAGAAAAGCTTCGCTTTTAAAAAACGTTTTTTAACCTAACTTAAAAATCTAACATCTTTGAATATTAGAGGGGTTGTAGCTATCATGTATAACAAAAACAGGATGTGTGTCTGTGTGTGTGGGACTTCTTAAAAACTAATGAAGGCTATAATACTTTTTTTTTATTTTTAAGCTAAAAGAACAATTAGCTGTTTTAAATAATAACCTTTAAAAAAATATTCTACAAAGAAAGTACAAAAGTATAGTATAATAAACCAATAGATATAGTAGATCTAGTTGGTAAATCGGGCCCAACTTAATAAGGAATTTCCAAAGAGTTATCTTTATCTCAAAAAAAGTTAACTATTTAAAGATGATTTCTTATATATGTTATGTTGTATGCTTTACATCATGCAAGGGAAGAAATTTTTTAACCATATGATTAACCTAAGCAAAGGCTTATCCTATGAAAGACTATTTATAGCTGATTCATTTTGCAAATGATATGAAAGGATAATTGCTCTTTCTAACCAAATTCTGTTTACTTTCTAACCAATATATGGCAGATTGATCCTCCCCTGTATTCCTATTGGCTGAATTTGGGAGTATGTATCTATATTATACCTTTTAATAATTCTTACTTGATAATTTATTTATTGGTGTTCCTTTATTTCTTCAAAACTTGAATGACAGCTTTAAATGACTTATTTTTGATTAAAGTATTTTTTGGCAATGCTTCGCCTATCTAATATTAAGTGTTGATTTAGGGAAAAGAACACTGTAAACTTTCTTTACTATGCTAAGAAAATTGCTAATAAACATCACATGTTTTATTTTAATAAAGAAAGAGGGGACAATGGGCTATTTATTACTAGCTTATACCAATAACAAAATTGATTTTTTTAAAATCAAAAACATGGTTTTCAGCTTTATTACATTTGTCCCCAACATTTCAAAATAACAATTTCTTATTTGTTGGAATAACAACATTTTGAACTGGTAAAATTTGATTGGTTGTTTCATTAATTTGAGTGTTCAAACGTTTCAACACTCAATTTTAATTTACAGTAGGTGTATTTTTGTGTATCATCATTGGGGCTGTACATTAGTCTACTGGCTTTTGTCTTATCCCTGCTAACTTTATACCTGAGCTTGATCTTTAAATCATTTCAATGGTGCGCGGGGTGGTTTAGCGCACCATTGAAATGATTTAAAGATCCAGCTCTGATTTATTTCATTTGTCCCCAACATTTTAAAATAATGTTTTCTTATTCGTTGGCTTAATAACTTCTGGGACTAGTAAAATTTGATTGGTTGTTTCATTAAGTTGATTGTTAAAACGTTTCAACCATAAATTTTAATTTACAGTAGGGGTATTTTTGTGTATCATCATTGGGGTTGCACATCAATTTATTGGCTTTTGTCTTATCCCTTTAGATGCCTGTTTTTTTAACCTTTCTTTGTGAGTCTAATAACTTTTAAGTTTGAGGAGTAGCTGCTATTTTAAATAACAAAAATAGGATGTTTGTCTGTGAGCTGGGACGTCCAAATGGGGGGACCGGAGGGGATGTAAACCCCCACTCCCCACCTTCCCACCCAATAAATTTGGGTGTTTTTAAATATGGCTACGGCATATAACTAGGAGTTGAAAAAAACCTTTTATACTCTACTCTAAGGTTTTTTGAAAAGATTTTTTAATTCCGACCATAAACAAAAAGTTAGCATTTTGGGAGTTTGTGACCCCCCTCCCATTTTTTGTGGGGGGGGGGGTGGAAAATATTCCTCCCAAAAAGTTGTATTTTGTCCTCAAATTTTTTTTACAAATTTTTTTTAAGCTAAAAGAACAATTAATTTGCTGTTTTTAAAAATAACCAATTAAATTCTATTTGTTTGGCTTTAAGATTGCTTTTTTATGTAAAGTTGTACTTGTCATGAAAACCGTACATTAATTTGTAAGTACTTCTTGTCAACCCCCTTCCCCTCTCCTAACATTTCTTCTTTTTGAATTTTTACCTGCTTTCTCTCCATTTAAGAACACTTTAAGTATACCTATTTCTTTATGTAAGCCTTCCTTAAAGTTATACTTACATTAATTTCTAAGTAATCCTTGTCTACCCCCCTTCCTATCTCCTAGCATTTCTTTATTGTCTACCTGCTTTCTCTCCAATTAAGAACCCTTTTAGTATACCCTATCTTTTTATGTAAGCCTCTCCCAGCGTTTCTTCATTTTGAATTTTTTTGGTTAAATAATGAAGTTAATTTAGAAAGTTTATGCTGAAGTTTTTTATGCATGGAAACTTTAGGCAGCTTTGAGAACCTGTTTTCCTTGAATTTTTGAAATTTTGAAAATTGCGTATTGCAGTTAAGAAATTTTGTTTTGGCTTATTTATAAAAACGTTTCCTAGTTTTATATGTATGGCTAAGCTTAACTAAAGTGTATGTAGCCTTTCTCAATGTAAAATTTAGGTAAGCCTTATAAAGTAAATTAAAATTAAAATAAAAATCATAAAATTAATGTTTTATGGAACAAAGATTTTTCAAGTTTACTAAAGTAAAAAAAAATGATTTAAGAAAGATCATGAATTAATAGTATTATACTCATTGTAATAAGTTTTTTTATATGTCTCTTTGTAAAATTTAATCTTAATAATCTTTTTTGTTGTTTATACATTTTAACCAAAAATGTTTAGCATCTGCCCATTTGATTATATTTCATGATTTGGACCATGCTAAGCAAATTGCGATTAAAAAAAAATTATCCTTTACAAAATATTTTGAAGCAATTCTTATAAATCTACTATCTTTAGAGGGGTTTATGTATCTTTAGAGCCGAAAGATAGAATGTATGTCTGTGTGTGTCTGGACTAAGAACTGCGCATGAAAACAGTTTGTTTTATTTTAAAAAGTTTTTTTTAAAGCAAGAATAACAGTTTCCTTTTTTTACAAATATAACAAATATAAGAAGCTTCCATGAAAAGAAACCGATTTATTCCAGAAGCTAGCGAGATATTTTAGACACCCTTTATTATATCTCTTTTTAATGGCCCTTGAATTTTTTTTGCTCTTTACTTTATTTTTAAATTTTGGCGTATATTAAGGAACATCTATGAACATATCTTTCATTTGTAAGTAGAGGAAATCAGGGATCTAAAGGGATAAGACAATAGTAGATAAATTGATATTCGTCCAAATTGAATTTGGGGATGCCTAGGCAAAATTTTTGCATTATAATTTTTACACCCCTTCCTACCCCCCCAACATAAAAAAGCTTGGACGTCATTGTCCTGTACAATTAGTTATTGAAACGGTTGGATATTAAGATTAATAAACATACCACTTAAAATTTTGAAAAAAGTCCCAACAGTTATTAAGCTATTGAATAAGAAAACGTTATAATAAAACTTTGGGGACTAATGTAATATTTTAGAAAGCCCAATTGAATGAGAATGTGTACATGCTTTCTACCTGACTTAACTAGATAAGATACCTTTTATACACTTCCTGTGTGTTCAAATATTGAAACTAAAATTTTAATCATATTAACCCTTTGGTGATGGTAAACTGAAAAAAATATGATTGAAGAAATCTTAAAATCATTTAAATTATTAAATATTAACTACTTTCTTTTAGATAGTAATGGCGGGGGCAGAAAATTGATTTATTGAGAAATAGATAAATAGATATATACTTATAGAACACTAGCTAATAGCGAGATAGTTATATCGAGCCAACTCTAGTACTTTTATATCATAGCACCTAATCGCTCTAGAAATCAACATTTACAATACTGTAATAGGGTACCTTCGGCACATGGGGGCTAAAAAACTGGTTTTAATCTTTTAATTGTACATTCTATATCCGCGGAAAGCCGTTTATAATACGATGAAAGAAATAACTATTAAATAGATAGAACGATAATAAATGTATAAACATAGATGTATAACCCGAAAACTATCTGGATCCCCCTATTGGGGACCTTTTCATCTGCTAGCAAATTGCTTTCTGATTTTTTGTAGCGACTTGGTTATGTTAATATTCCCGACGCTATTGAGTGATTTTTAAAGACTCAATTGAGAGTCGGCACATGGTCCTCGGGGCATTTAACCTTTTCACCTCTTGTGTTTTACTCTAATAGGATGATACTAAATCAACAACTTAATATATTTATTACGGCTGAACGGACCGACGACCCTAAATGGTGAAAAGCTATGTGTATAAAAATAACCATGTAAAGCAATTTATCTAAATTTATTGTTTCTACTGTCTCTTATTTAGAAATATCACTGCAGAGAAATAAAATAAAATTTATGAGGCTTAAAAAAATAAGTTCTTGTTTTGGTAAAAAGGTCATTTTTATATGGGAAGCTTCTTTTTTGTCTGTCCGTCCGTCCATCTGAAAATGATAGCTTTAATTGTTAATTTAGGTATGTTAGAAATTATTCTATTGATTTAAAACTTAATTATGTATATTTTATAATTTAGAAAGTGTAGCAACACTATAATCGACACCTGAGAGTCCGTATGTACATTAAAATATATTGATTTTTACCAAAATTTTATTACATATGTAAAGGGTGCGACAGCCAATTTGTTGCAAAAATTTGTTTTCACAAAAAAATGACACAAGTCATAGATTTTTAAATATTTTTATTGAAAATCAAAACTAATACTAGCATAAATGTTTATGTTATACATTTAATTGATAAAATCGCCGTTGGCCATAATGGCAGCCTCGATGTGGCCTCTAAACCTGCTGCAGGCTATTCTAAACATGTCTTTGAAGCCGTATTCCTCCTTGATGGCCTCATTACTTTATGACTTTCTAAATATCCATCTATCCATCTATCTGTCCATCTATCTGTCAATCTATCTGCCCATCTATTTGTCTATCTATTAATCTATTTAGGTATGATGTCAGCTTGTTGTAATCCAGTACTTTATGGCTTTCTAAATGAAAACTTTAGGTTTCTTTTATACAAAAATATACATCATACATTTCAAATAAAAAAAACGCACCATTAGATACTCACTGCAAGAAAAGTGGCATGACTTTTGATAAAACAAGGATAACAACATCCATAAAAGCTAAGCACTAAAATCAGACTGTAGAAGAGACAAACATTAATATCTAGGCAGAATATTAAATCATAATTATGATGAAAATTGTATATGTTTAAATCTGTTATATAAAAAGTTCAAAATCGGCCTGTTTTAAATGGAGGTGCGGGCGATTTGGAAGTGATTTAGAATTACTACGCCTAAAGATTATATCCAACTGAAGCAGGAATCATTATACCAAGTTTGAAATCAATAGTTTAAATTTTTAAAATATCTAAATTATTGAAAGGACGGACCAACGCTAACTATATAAAAGCTTTGCTTTAAAAAATATTGTATAAAATTGTAAAACAAAAAAACAGATTTGAATTGCATCATGTTTTAAATAGGCAAAAAAAGTTTAAATCGATATTTCAATTCTAACATGCCTAAATTTACTATAAGAGATAACCGATACGTGCGTACTGAAGTACGGACGGACCAACCCTAATTATAGAAAAGCTTTGCTTAAAAATATATTGTATGCAATTGTTGTAACAAAAAATAGATCTGAATTCAAATGGTTGCTCAGTTGTTTGTCTCGACTACGTCCTGCTAGTGGAAGGAGGCAACGACAATCTCAAAACGCAGGTAATCTATAATACAAAGTAGAACGATGTCTGTCTGTCTGTTCGTCTGTCTGTCTGTCCGTCCCTTAAGATCTTGGTAACCACTGAACTGATCGGATTCTACTCTTCAGGGAATATACCTACTGGTCATGTGGTGGTTTTAGGCTATTTTCTTGGGGGGGGGGGGGGGGGGGTGGGACACCCTCAACTCCCCCAAAAACAAAAAAACATAATGACTACAAACTTATGTTGACAATATAATAACGTCATTTTTTTGACAGGGTCATTCCTTTATATCTATGGAAGACTTAATGAACCGAGAGAGAGGCTGTTTATTACACTAAATTCCAAAGTTTTTTTAACGTTTTTCTATTAGTTGGCTTAACAACTTTTGGGACTTTAGTGAATTTTGATTGGTTCATTCATTAAGTTGAGTGTTCAAACGTTTCAAACATAAATTATAATCTACAGAAGGGGTAATTTTGTGTATTATCATTGAGAAAGTACATCAATTTATTGTCTTATCCCTTTAGATCCCTTAATGAACCCTAACTTGCATGCTATTGCTGGCCCCTGGAAAATTTTCTGTAGGAATTAGCATATTTACTTTTCATCTGTTCTACTTGTGTACAAATCAAGTATAACCAACAAGCGAAATAAATGTACAATAATATTTGGGGGGCAAATGGAGAGGTCTTCAATTTTACGATGCGTTGCCCCCCCCCCCCCCCCCCAACGACAGCTGAAAAACACGTATAGGTTTCGTGATTTTTTTCCCGAATTAATTTCATTGTTGTTAGAATCTGGCAAATTCCTCTTGTTTAAGGTGAAAATAGAATGGAACAGCAAAATTCAGATGTCGTTACAAACATCAAATTAATCAACTCAAAAGGTATATAGCTTATATTATACATAATTTCTATTATATAAAGAAGTAAGGTTTTTTTTGTCTGTTTATAACTATTTGGGGGGGAGGATACCAACACCCCCCTTAAAGAAATCTCCCAGAGAAAAGAATGATCCCCCCACAACAGAATCTATTTATTTTTAAAAATAAAATTGAAAGTGGGCCAGGGGTCGATATCTTCCCCCCTCCTCCCCCACAAGTGACCCAAGAGGACTCTAGGGGGCGTACCCGCCTATAAGAAGAAAAAAAACTTAGCTCCATATATTTATTAATAGGTACACCTTTTTGAAGTAATAAAATAATTAGATAGGAAGTAAGGAACTAAACGTCCAAAAAGAAGTGTGGGGGGGGAGGGGGTAATACTCCCCAAAAAAATTAGGTGAGCTAAATTTCAAAAATATATATAAGATACTAATCCCACCAAAAGTTGAAGGTGCCAATATCTAAACAGAAGATTAAGAATTATGCTTAGCTCTGATCTAAAGATAAAAAAATGAAAATGTCAACAGCTGAAGAAATTCAGCCGAGGAATTTTGACTTCCTATTCGTAGAAATTTGATTAACATAAAAATATTTTACTATTTGATAATACATTAGAAACAAAGTAAGTTCATAGAAAGATTTAATTATACACATTTAAATTAATCATTTTAATTAAACCTAAAATTCCTCTAAATTTACTTAACTAACCTATTAAATGAACACTTGATTGTCTTAAAATCTCAAAGATAAAATATCAATAACTATACCTAATTCTTAAGCCTATTTAATTTACAATTATTAACCCAACCTAAACTAAAAATCTTATTAAAGAAAATAAAAAAAATTACTTACAATTAGAGGCATTAATAAAAACATATATTTAAATACATTAACATATAGATAATTTTAAAAAAGAGAACATTATACAGACAGTTTTCAGTTTAAGCTAAAAAAAAATTTAATCAAGATACATTTTACAAAAATATGTATAAAAAGTAATCTTTAAAACTTGTTATAGGGACAGTTTTCAGTTCAATTAAGCAAAAGTAATTTTTGCTGATTTTCAATAGATTAGATGTCATATATACAGTGTGTTTTTTTATGAGAACTTTTTTGAAAGCAATGTTACCTAACTCATAGTTATCAGAATTTAATGATTAATGGCTTATTTTCTTTGTTTTTTAAAGACCATTAATAGAACAACAACAAAATATTTCAGTTTTTAGTTAAAAAGTACAGTAAAATCAAAAATTCAAAACTTCTATATAAAAAACATCTAAAAAAGGTTTTAGCGCATTTTTCTTATGCTCAAATCTTCTACCCTCTGCAAGAATGGCTGCAAAACGCTTCAAAATCGTACTTTTAAAAGAAATGAATTATTTTTGTTGTTGTTCTATTAATGGTATTAAAAACAAAGAAAAAAACCATTAATCATTAAATTCTGAAAACTATAAGTGTGGTAAAATTGCTTTCAAAAAAGTTTTCTTAAAAAAAACACACTGTATTTACGTTAATTCTTACCAACTGACCTAACCTATTCAATTAAAAATCATTACCTGACCTAACATAACTTAAACTACAAGTCTTATCTATAAAAGTAAACATTTTCATAATCTTAAAACATTGATAAACACATATAGAATTCTAAGAATACAAGATGTAATAAAAGATTAAATTTCCTTTCTTTCACTTAGAGTGTTTATATTTC
Source organism: Acartia tonsa (assembly GCF_053477335.1). NCBI lineage: Eukaryota > Metazoa > Arthropoda > Copepoda > Calanoida > Acartiidae > Acartia > Acartia tonsa. The sequence continues at coordinate 33,151,251 of NC_137272.1, forward strand.
TAACTCTCCAAAAGTCTAGTTGTATTTGTGTCTTTGCAACACTAATGAGTTTTGGTATCAATGAAAGTATTTTCTTTGCATTGCAATGTAGAACTCCACCAGAGTATCAAAGATATTAAGAGCACTGAGACCAAGCCATAAGCCCAGAGAACTTCCCAAGTCAACCACAAGATTGAATATATCATATGAATATACATCAGTGTGAACTTTTATTTCATCTTTAACATTGAGATCAACAATTGCAGTGTCAACTCTATTTTTAATATGCATGACTTTATTCGGTTTGAAGTGCATAGTTACACATGGGGGCAAACATGGCTGTAAAATTTCCATTCTCAATTTTTTGATAAATTTTGTAAACTGATCCAGCATTGTCAAGTTAGCATCATCAATCTCCATGGCATCACTCTTTTGACAAGTAAGAGTACTGTTTTTAGGAAACCAGGGAGGTAAACATTTGAACCATTCAAGCAAAAATGTTTTCATCTCATTTTGAACACATGAATCATAGCTTGTACCCATTTGTTCATAGTTCATACAAGTCTTACCATCATGTATACTAAAATCATGGATTTTGACCTCAACCTCAAAGACCATACGATCATAGTAACCCACATCTGTTGGTCCAAAATTAATATTGGCAGCATTTGATTCAAACATTCTCAATTTGTTAGCTCCAGCTGGATCCACAAGATAAAGTTCTGATTTTTCTGTGTTTTTAACAATGTTAAACTTTTTTGTTGGCATTATATTTATACAAAAACCAAATGGTACAAAATAAACCATTTCAGTAACAGCTATTTGAAAATCAGAAATGACCCCAGTTTTTGAATTCTCTACAACTACATTACTATAGTCAGTGTTGTAAATCCTATCTTGAATCTCATGATAAGAAATATTACCATATCTTCCATTCCAAGTATATTTGTTAGAATCAATAAGATTTCCCATTGAATAGTGTGTCATGGTCTTATATCCAATGTTTCTAGCCTCTGTGTAGTCAAACTGGTCTTCCTGGCACAGGTAAATCAGAGGTTTCTGGATCTTATCAAAAGTTGTGGTTGAAGTTTGTGTAGTTATTGGTCCTGTTATGTATTTGATGATAGAGTTTTGAAATTGATAAACAAACAGTCCTAGAGCCAATAGCTGAAACAATGTTCTTGAAGTTTCAAAGTTTCTCATTTTTAATTATTCTTTTCCAAAATAATGAAAAATATATTATATTCACGATTTTCAAATGATAATTTAATGAATCTTAGACTTTTTGCTTAACAAACTTTACTGAATAATTTTAGTGTAATTTCAGTTACAGGAAATAATTAATAATTAATTATGCCATTTTACAAATTATGTGTAATATACACTTTCTTCTGAAAGGTTAAACTTTTAATGATCCAAAGCTTTCTGTTTTTGAGTAACTATGAAACAGTAGTTGGTTTATATCAAATGTGCTTAGTTACACTCTGGTTGTTACAAAATTCTACATTTATGTAATAATCAATTCCTGCACATTAGTAGTATCTATGTTCTCTCTGTTTTGCTGTGTGGGGCCGAAACTTGGTTCCTAAACACAGCAGTGGTCTCCAAGCTGCAGACATATGTCAATAAATGTCTCAGAAGAATCCACAAGATCTTTTGGCCAAATGAGATCACAAATGCTGAGCTTTTAGAGCCCAGCTATATGTCAGACATTAAACTGCCAATAAAACAGAGAAAATGGAGATGGTTGGGCCTAAGAAAAGGGTATGATTATTTAACCAATCAAGCCTTGACATGGAACCCCCGTACAAGAAAGAGAAACGCAGGTCAAAAAAGAAATGATTTGTATGGGTTAACATATGGGATAAATCTGGAATTTTAAATAACCAAATGGAGATGGGTAAGAAGATAAGAAATATAGACATCTGATTTGTCAAAATCATTTTTGTTTGTACATGATTATCGAGAAGCCTCAAAGTGTCATGTGTGACGTCATAAGAGTACGTCTATAAAGGAGGGATGAGAGGAGATGTAGGAAAGGACACCATTTAAATAAGAGATGGATTTTTATGACGTCACACATGAAAACTTTAGAACAAATTGATAGTTTAAATGATGGAAAAATTACTGTCCACAGATAGGTCTTATGATATATCTGCTCAATTTCAATAAAAATTTTCGCCACTACTCTAATTTTTTTTTCAAAAGAAATGTAAATGCTTTACAAATAGCCACGTATATTAGAGTAGGGCCAATGAACACCTTTTTGAGAAATTTAACATTTGGATATTTACTATAGTTTCTTTCCGAAGCTCAAAATTCACAAGGTTGGTCAAACACTTGTCAGGAATGTATAAACCTTACAATAATTTGTAAGTCTAAACAAAATTGTACATATATTTGTTTCAATTTTTTTAAAATGTAGGATACTGTATAAGGACATAGTTTCTTTTTTAGGACTCAATTAAAGAGATTTTTCGCTTATAATTTTGTTCCTTATTGTCCCAAAATCATATGTATAGAATAATAATATCATACAAAAATTTGTTGTCAAAAAGTTTAAAATCAGGATGTTTTTAATCAGTTTATAACTATAATAATTTTGTTTGCTTACTAAATTGTACACAACTGTTAACAGAATCATCATGGAAAGTTTGAAATCGAGAGGACAATTCTATCTTATTTAAAAGACGGACAGAAGAGTCTAATTATGGAAAAGCTTAGGCTTCAAAAATAATTTTAAATTTATATTTTTTGGAATTTTTAAAAATCTTACATCTGTAAACCTAAAAAAAACTTTGAGCCTGCCCAGCTCTAATGAACAATAATGAAATGTTTGTCTTTTGGGAGGTTTTCCTGTATCTTTTTATAACATTCAAACAGCTAGAATTTTAATTTGATTAACACAAGAAGGAGAGTTTGCTTTACTAACAAGAATAATCATGCACATAACATAGGAAAATTATGAACACTTATCTTAAGATTTTTTATTTTTCATTTTGCAAAATTCGAGTAAGGGTAATAAATACAAAAAAAATGATACGTATCCTGACCTCATCTAATATACTTTTTAAAAGCGAAGCAATTTTATAATCAGGGTCGGCCAATCCGTTATAATTGTCCAATAGATACCAAATTTTGCAAAGTGATTCCTGTAGTAGTTAGTTATGATTTAGAAAGCGTAGCAACTCTATAATCTTTACTAGAATGTCCTTACGTCCATTTAAGCATGTTGATTTTTTACTTTTTTAGCAATAAATTTTTCTGTGATAAAATTTTCCGATTGATCTGATTTTTGGAATAATGATTTCAGCTACAACAAAGTAAACTGTTATAAGTGAAGTATCTCTTTAATCAAGTTTTATCCAGTATCCAGTATTTAAGCAGTTTTTCAACAAATTACTTACAATTCTGTTTCGAATTTTTTACATTTATATTCTGATTATACAGTTCTGACACTCTAACAGTGTCAATGTTCGTTTGTCCTACCGTCTCAGAGGCTTTTCAAATTATCTGTTTAAGAGATTTGAAGTAACATTCAGATTAAAATCAAAGTAATTATAGTATATTGAATGTAAAATTATGTGCAAAATTTGAAATAGAGACTACATTTGAAATAAATTAGGTTAATTAAACTTGAATTTCAATTTCTACCTATTCAACTAAAACATAGAAGTTTAGACTTTCATTTTATTTTTATAATGATGATAACATCCATAAAAGCGAAGCTCTGAACGGTAGAACAAACTAACATAAACACTTGTAAAGTGTCGGAACTGAATAAGTAGAATATTAATGCATAAGTCTAAAAAAAATTGTAAGTTAATTTGTTGCTAAACCTCTTTAATATAGGATACATTTTTATGATTTGATTATAGAGTTGCCTCGCTTAAAATACTTTACCTTGTAGTCCTAAGAAACATTATTCCAAAAATCAGATGAATAGGATAGGTTTAGGCTACTTGGTGAGGGGTTAAACTACCCTCCCATGGAGAAATGACAAAAAAATCAAATCGCCCTGCTCCATCAAAAAATTGTGATGGTGTATTCAACCCCCCCCCCCCCCCATCTTCACGAATCTTCTCTGTAACTATGGTAAGAATGTACGTGATTAAAATTAAACCTAGTACTGATCCTTACATTACAACATTTTTAATCTTCCTATACATGGAAAACAGTCTATAATAAGAGGCAATAACAGTTATTTACAACATCATATCATAGACAGCTTTTCGAGGATACTACTTTGATTTTGATATTCGTTGAAAATTGTCAGTAATATGATGCTATACATGATTTTTTAGTATGGCTGAGAATCAGTTCTAATCCAGTGGATATTAATCGGTTCTAAAGCCATAATATAAACATAAATTCTTTTTATTTCAGAAAAAGAACAGGCCAATAAGCTATGAAGAAAATATAGTCAAAATTCCCAAAAGAATAATTTTTCAAGAGATCTCAAAACCAAAGAAGAAAAAATTGTATTTAAAAATGACAAAAAGGTTTTTATAAGAATTTTTTTCGTAATTACATGGACATTTATTCAGTTTTTAAAAAATCGTTTAATACTTGAGTAATAAATCTATAGTATATATGTATAACCAGACAACTACCTGGATCCCCCTATTAAGGACCTTTTATCGTCTGCTAGCAAATTGCCTTCTGCTCTTTTGTAGCGACTTGGCTGTGTTCATATTCCCAACGCTAATGGTTTATTTTCAAAGACCCAATGAAAGTCAGCACAGGGTCCTCAGGAAGGGGACTTCCAGTTATTTAATAAGAGATATAAGTTTTCCGGAATTTTAATGTAGGGAGTAGATTTGAAATTTGCATCAAATTTTAAGGATTTATTATAAAATTCGTTTTTTGTAAAATTCTTTATCTAAAAGCGAAAATACATTTTAAGTTAATTAATTTTGACCAATAGGATAGGTGGATTTTAAACTACCTGCGCTCTAATTGGTTGAATGATGTACGACATCCAATCAGAGCGCAGATTTTTTAAATCCACCAATCACAGATGCCAAAATTAATTAACTTAATTTGTATTTCCGCTGTTAGATAAAGAATTATACAAAAAACGAATTTTATAAAAAATCCTTAAAATTTGATGCAGATTTCAAATCTACTCCCTACATTACAATTCCGGAAAACTTATATCTCTTATTATTTAACCCCCTCCCCCTCTATTGTTTTACTCTAATACTTGAGTAAAGATACAACCAAACAAAAGGAGCTGATACATTATAAGTTATATCAAATGGGAGTAAGAGCAGGGACCCAAAGGGATAAGACAATGGCAGATAAATTGAAGTACGCCCAAAATGTTGATACACAAAATTACCCCTCCTGTAGATTACAATTAGTGGTTAAAACGTTTCAACACTCAAAAAAATGAAAAAAAACAATCAAAATTCAATAAAAGTCCTCAAGATTGTTAAGCCAGCGAATAAGAAAACTTTATTATAAAACTTTCAGAACTAATGTAATAAACAGTCCCCTCCCTCTCTAGAGTAAGAGAGTCTAAAAATGAAAAAAAGCATTGCTAGAATTAATGACAGAATAATTGTCCTATTTCTAGATGCGAAGCATCTCTATAAGTATCCTCTTCCCTCACTGACTCACTCATTCACTCTTTCAATAGAAAATTTGTATACAGTATTAGAGTATATGCTATTAGAGTGCCCTTAGAGACATAACTAGTAGAGTATATCAGTGTTATATGTTTCCTTTTTATTAGATGGCACACCAAAACATCTTGAAAATTTTCAAACCCATTTCTTTATTCTACAAATTTTTCAGGAAGAAAGTGAAAGGACTACGAAAATCAAATAATATCTCTTTAAACAATATATGTAATTAATTTATTGCATGTTAGCAGAGAGAAAGCGGACGATGGGGTTTTTCTAACACTACTTTTATATTAACGTTTTCTTATTCGTTGGCGATGCTGTGAGAATTGGTGCAAAAAATATGACGTAACCAAAAAATTAGCCAATTAGAGGCCGTTATTGACCAATGGCGGCAATGGTAGTGGCCGCCATTGGTCAATAACGGCCTCTCATTGGCTAATTTTTTTTGTTACGTCATATTTTTTGCACCAATTCTCACAGCATCTTCGTTGGCTTAACAACTTTAGGGACTTTAGTGAATTTTGCTTAGTTGAGTAACACTGATTTGAGTTTTCAAACGTTTCAATCACTAACTTTATTCAAATGAAGGGGTAAATTTGTGTATCATCATTGCATTGGGGATGTACATCATTTTATCGGGCAATATCTACGCATCTATGACCGTTTTCGGCCTTGTATAATCTTCATAACTCTATATAAAATATGTCAGAATGTAAAATATCTTTATTATTTATGTATTTTTTTTTCTTGTGGTAATATCCAAGCAGTCACTAGTGCAACAACAAATATATTTTCTATACACGACAAGAACGATTACGTTCTACACAGGCGAAGCAGTGTGAAATGAAAAGCTTATTACAACAGGAAGAAAATTAGATCTGTATGTTAGTGAAAAGTATCAGAAAATAGTCTAAAACCACTCTAAGGGCTTTATAAGGTTTCTCGAAAACACAACCTATTAGACAAGTTATTAGCGTGATCTTAATCATCTTAAACAGAACAAACAACCTTAGATTCTAATTCTTATAATAATAGGATAATACATCTTTTGCAACCTTTTTAGTGCCAGATAAGAAGATAAAAATCAATAAGATTGGGTAAAATCAATAACAGTTGTTAAGAAGTTATAGACATAGCCCAAATTGTGTTAAAATTGTGTTAACAATGACCCATGTGACGTAATAAAAATGAGGGATTATCCATCTCTTTTTTAGGTTTTTTTTCCCACTTCTCCTCTTATCTCCCTCATTTTATTACGTCACGTTTTGACACAAAGTTATAACCTATTAGAGAGCAACCTCGCCAGGGAGGGAGAGTTTATTGGACTTAAAATTACACTGGCACCCAACGCTTTATACCCACCTTAACTTATTCGCTGGCAAAAACTTAGGGTACAGTTATTGAAATTATTTGGGATTCTTTAAGTTCAGATTAAGGTTCTGATGGAGACCCAGGAGATTAGAACTAAGGATAGGATTGAGTGGGGGGGGGGGGAGGGGTTAACTTATCCACTAGTCATTCAAGATATTCTACGATATTTGAGTTATAGAAGAAAATTTTTTAATCTTGAAATTCTTTTCTTCATGAATAATAATGCAAAGTTTACTTTACAAAATTTTTTTATTGTGCTGGTAATTAATTCATTCGTAGGAATTTTAGAGTGATTTCCTTAAAACGTATTTTTGATTATAAACCTATTGCTAATTTTTTAAGGAGAAATTTTTTTTTGCAATTCTTTTTTCGTTTATTAAATCTAACCTTACCAAGGATAAAAAAATAATTTTTTTTTAAACAAAAAAAACATTTGTGACATTAGGGAAATAGTAGAAAATAGTTTAGGGGCGAAAATACTCTTTTTTTAAAATGTTTAACTAAGATAAAATTGCTCTAATTATTGAAAAAGCAGTTCTGTCGTAATTTTGAATCTACCCATCGCTTTCTTATATTCTTTATTAATGTATTTCACTTTATTTATTACATGTGATACTAATATTTATCGCGTTGTATTATAGAGAGCTTTCCGCGGATCGTAAAATTAAGATATAAAATAAATTTCAGTTTTGTTGTTCCCGAGGTACCGAAGGCCCGAAAACAAAATTGGTATTAATTTTATGATTTTTAATGTATTAAACATGAAAATTTGTCTATAATACGATACGATACATAATTTTTCAGTTTGGCTAAGAACCGGTTCTAATCAAGTGGATATTGATCGGTTTCAAAGCAACAGTGAAAACAATTATATTTAAACAATGTCGGATTGTTGTAACTTAATGGTAAATAAATCTAAATTTATTATGTTCTATATTATTTTTTTAGCAAAGTTACTCTAGTAGGCTGAAACTTCTGTCTGTATATGGCCTTTTTCTTCAATTGACTAGAACATAAAAATTTAGGCTATCCCAGGAGTATTTTTTTCTGAACCTTACAAAGATATAAAGAAAAAAATAAGGCTTATGAAACGCGGACTCTCATGCTAGCAAAGAAATTTAATATACTTTGGTCTAGCTAATGAATGATTAAAAAATATGAAGATGAAAAAATCACTTAACAGGGTAGTTCCTCATAGGTCCCGGGAAGGTTTATTAACATAATGACTACAAACTTATGTTGACATAATAACGTAAATTTTTTTGACAGGGTCATTTCATTATATCTATGGAAGACTTAATGAACCGAGAGAGAGCCTGTTTATTACACTAAATTCCAAAGTTTTTTTTAACGTTTTTCTATTAGTTGGCTTAACAACTTTTGGGACTTTAGTGAATTTTGATTGGTTCATTCATTAAGTTGAGTGTCCAAACGTTTCAAACATAAATTATAATCTACAGAAGGGGTAATTTTGTGTATTATCATTGAGAAAGTACATCAATTTATTGTCTTATCCCTTTAGATCCCTTAATGAACCCTAACTTGCATGCTATTGCTGGCCCCTGGAAAATTTTCTATAGGAATTGGCCTATTTACTTTTCATCTGTTCTACTTGTGTACAAATCAAGTATAACCAACAAGCGAAATAAATGTAAAATAATATTTGGGGGGCAAATGGAGAGGTCTTCAATTTTACGATGCGTTGCCCCCCCAACGACAGCTGAAAAACACGTATAGGTTTCGTGATTTTTTTCCCGAATTAATTTCATTGTTGTTAGAATCTGGCAAATTCCTCTTGTTTAAGGTGAAAATAGAATGGAACAGCAAAATTCAGATGTCGTTACAAACATCAAATTAATCAACTCAAAAGGTATATAGCTTATATTATACATAATTTCTATTATATAAAGAAGTATGGTTTTTTGTCTTTTATAACTATTGGGGAGGGGGGGGGGGACCACCACCTCCCCAAAAGAAATCGCAAAGATAAAAGAATGACCCCCCCACAACAAAATTTATTTACTTTTGAGTGCGTCCAAAAATGATGAGGGGGGGGGGATCAATACTCCCAAAAAAATTAGGTGAGCTAAATTTTAAAAATATATATAAAATACGCATCCCACCAAAAGTTGCAGGGGCCAAAAAAATATTGGGATTGACATAACCCCACCTTCCTTAAAAAATATTTTACTATTTAATAACACATTAGAAACTAAGTAAGTTCATAGAAAGATTTAATTATACACATTTAAAATAATCATCTTAATTAAACCTAAATGTCCTCTAAATTTACTTAACTAACCTACTAAATAAACACTTGATTGCCTAAAAATCAAACAGAGGTAAAATATCAATAACTATACCTACTATCCAAACCTATTTAATTTACAATTCTGAACCCCACCTAAACTAAAAATTTTATTAAAGAAATTAAAAAAATTACTTACAATTAGAGGCATTAATAAAAACATATATTTAAATACATTAACATATAGATAATTTTAAAAAAGAGAACATTACACAGACAGTTTTCAGTTTAAGCTAAAAAAAACTTTAATCAAAATACATTTTATAAAAATATGTATACAAAGTAATCTTTAAAACTTGTTATAGGGACAGTTTTCAGTTTAATTAAGCAAAAGTAATTTTTGCTGATTTTCAATAGATTAGATGTCATATATACAGTGTGTTTTTTTATGAGAACTTTTTTGAAAGCAATGTTACCTCACTCACAGTTATCAGAATTTAATGATTAATGGCTTATTTTCTTTGTTTTTTTAAGACCATTAATAGAACAACTACAAAATATTTCAGTTTTTAGTTAAAAAGTACAGTAAAATCAAAAATTCAAAACTTCTATATAAAAAACATCTAAAAAAGGTTTTAGCGCATTTTTCTTATGCTCAAATCTTCTACCCTCTGCAAGAATGGCTGCAAAACGCTTCAAAATCGTACTTTTAAAAGAAATGAATTATTTTTGTTGTTGTTCTATTAATGGTATTAAAAACAAAGAAAAAAAACCATTAATCATTAAATTCTAAAACTATAAGTGTGGTAAAATTGCTTTCAAAAAAGTTTTCTTAAAAAAAAACACACTGTATTTACGTTAATTCTTACCAACTGACCTAACCTATTCAATTAAAAATCATTACCTGACCTAACATAACTTAAACTACAAGTCTTATCTATAAAAGTAAACATTTTCATAATCTTAAAACATTGATGAACACATGTAGAATTCTAAGAATACAAGATGTAATAAAAGATTAAATTTCCTTTCCTTCACTTAGAGTGTTTATATTTCTATCTCTCCAAAAGTCTGTTTGTTTTTGTGTTTTTGCAACACTAATGAGTTTTGGTATCAATGAAAGTATTTTCTTTGCATTGCAGTGTAAAACTCCACCAGAGTATCAAAGATATTAAGAGCACTAAGACCAAGCCATAAGCCCAGAGAACTTCCCAAGTCAACCACAAGATTGAATATATCATATGAATATACATCAGTGTGAACTTTTATTTCATCTTTAACATTGAGATCAACAATTGCAGTGTCAACTCTATTTTTAATATGCATGACTTTATTCAGCTTGAAGTGCATAGTTACACATGGGGGCAAACATGGCTGTAAAATTTCCATTCTCAATTTTTTGATAAATTTTGTAAACTGATCCAGCATTGTCAAGTTAGCATCATCAATCTCCATGGCATCACTCTTTTGACAAGTAAGAGTACTGTTTTTAGGAAACCAGGGAGGTAAACATTTGAACCATTCAAGCAAAAATGTTTTCATCTCATTTTGAACACATGAATTATAGCTAGTACCCATTTTTTCATAGTTCATACAAGTCTTACCATCATGTATACTAAAATCATGGATTTTGACCTCAACCTCAAAGACCATACGATCATAGTAACCCACATCTGTTGGTCCAAAATTAATATTGGCATCATTTGATTCAAACATTCTCAATTTGTTAGCTCCAGCTGGATCCACAAGATAAAGTTCTGATTTTTCTGTGTTTTTAACAATGTTAAACTTTTTTGTTGGCATTATATTTATACAAAAACCAAATGGTACAAAATAAACCATTTCAGTAACAGCTATTTGAAAATCAGAAATGACCCCAGTTTTTGAATTCTCTACAACTACATTACTATAGTCAGTGTTGTAAATCCTATCTTGAATCTCATGATAAGAAATATTACCATATCTTCCATTCCAAGTATATTTGTTAGAATCAATAAGATTTCCCATTGAATAGTGTGTCATGGTCTTATATCCAATGTTTCTAGCCTCTGTGTAGTCAAACTGGTCTTCCTGGCACAGGTAAATCAGAGGTTTCTGGATCTTATCAAAAGTTGTGGTTGAAGTTTGTGTAGTTATTGGTCCTGTTATGTATTTGATGATAGAGTTTTGAAATTGATAAACAAACAGTCCTAGAGCCAATAGCTGAAACAATGTTCTTGAAGTTTCAAAGTTTCTCATTTTTAATTATTCTTTTCCAAAATAATGAAAAATATATTATATTCACGATTTTCAAATGATAATTTAATGAATCTTAGACTTTTTGCTTAACAAACTTTACTGAATAATTTTAGTGTAATTTCAGTTACAGGAAATAATTAATAATTATGCCATTTTACAAATTATGTGTAATATACACTTTCTTGTGAAAGGTTAAACGGTACTTGCTTACATGTGGTAGACTGGAGCACCGAAAACCCCCCCCCCCCGCTTATTTTTGACAAAAATCAAAAATAAGGGGGGGGTAGTTTTTTAATGTCTGGAAAACGGCAAGGAGGAAAAAAGCACGGCAAGGCAAAGAATTAACCCCCCGCTTATTTTTGACAAAAATCAAAAATAAGGGGGGGGTAGTTTTTTCACTGTACAACACGCCAGAAAGTTGAGTGAGGTAAATCAAGTAAATCCAGTATGCCAGAGGGGAAACCTTATTACGAGATATTCATGTTTTGGGGCATAATTTCCTTATTTATTGACTGATTTTAGTAATTGATGTATCCCTGAACAGGTAGTCTTAAGGAGAATATATCAGAAGTGTTTTCATGGGGACTGTCCCCATGAAAACACTTCTGATATATTCTCCTTAAGACTACCTGTTCAGGGATACATCAATTACTAAAATCAGTCAATAAATAAGGAAATTATGCTCCAAAACATGAATATCCCTGTTATAAGGTTTCCCCTCTGGTATACTGGATTTACTTGATTTACCTCACTCAACTTTCTGGCGTGTTGTGCAGTGAAAAAACTACCCCCCCCTTATTTTTGATTTTTGTCAAAAATAAGCGGGGGGTTAATTCTTTGCCTTGCCGTGCTTTTTCCTCCTTGCCGTTTTCCAGACATTAAAAAACTACCCCCCCCTTATTTTTGATTTTTGTCAAAAATAAGCGGGGGGGGGGGGTTTTCGGTGCTCCGGTCTTCACATGTAAGCAAGCACCATAGTTTTTTTCGTATAGATGAGAACCTTTCCACCGGATTCGAATGAATACTAGAAAACTATTTCTGTTTTCTAAAAATTTTCCAGAAAGAAAGGAAAAGGACTCCGAAAAATAAATTAATATCCTTTTAAACAATATATGTAATTAATTCATTATATGTTAGCAGAGAGAAAAGGGACAGTGGGGTATTTATTACACTAGTTTTCTTATTCGTTGGCTTAACAAATAAAGTAACTTTAGTGAATTTTGCTTGGTTAAGTAACTGATTTAAGTGTTCAAACGTTTCAATCACTAATTTTATCCAAAAGAAGGGTAAATTTGTGTATAATCATTGGGGATGTACATCATTTTATCGGGCAATATCTACGCATCTATGACCGTTTTCTGCCTTGTTTTTGTATAATCCACATTACTCTGCATAAAATATGTCAGAATGTAAAATATCTTTATTATTTATGTATTTTTTTTCTTGTGGTAATATCCAAGCAATCATTAGTGAAACAACAAATATTTTTTTTTATAAACGACAAGAACGATTACGTCCTATAGAGGCGAAGTAGTGTGAAATGATTAGCTTATTACAACAGGGAAGAAAATTAAATAAAGCAAGTGAGAACTGTATGTTAGTGAAAAGTATCAGAAAATAGTCTAAAACCACTCTAAGGGATTTATAAAGGTTCCTCGAAAACACAACCTATTAGACAAGTTATTAGCGTGATCTTAATTAGCTTAAACAGAACAAACAACCTTAGATACTAATTCTTATAATAATAGGATAATACATCTTTGGCAACCTTTTTAGTGCCAGATAAGAAGAATGACTATTTGAAATAGGTAAAATCGATAATGGCTGTTAAGAAGTTATAGACAAAGCCCAAATTGTGTCAAAAATGACCCATGTGACGTAATAAAAATGAGGGATTATCCATCTCTTTTTTAGGGTTTTTTCCCACTTCTCCTCTTATCTCCCTCATTTTATTACGTCACGTTTTGACACAAAGTTATAACCTATTAGAGAGCAACATCGCCAGGGAGGGAGAGGATATTGGACTTTAAATTACACTGGCCCCCAACGTTTTACACCCACGTTATCCCATTCGCTGGCTAAAAACTTTGGGTACATTTACTGAAATTGTTTGGGATTCTTTAAGGTCAGATTAAGGTTCTGATGGAGACCCAGGGGACTAAAAATAATTAGGGGGGGGGGGGAGGGGTTAACTTATCCACTAGTCATTCAAGAAATTCTACCATATTTGAGTTATAGAAGAAAAATTTTTAATCTTGAAATTCTTTTCTTCATGAATAATAATGTTTACTTTACAAATTTTTTTTATTGTGCTGGTAATTAATTAATTCGTAGAAATTTTAGAGTGATTTCCTTTAAACGTATTTTTGACCACAAACCTTTGTAAATTTTCAGGAGTAAAAAATATTTTTTTAGCAATTGCGGGTTCTTTTTACGTTTACTAAATCTAGCTTAACCTAAGATAAAAAATAGTTTTTTAAAACAAAAAACATTTGTGACATTAGGGAAATAGTAGGTAATAATTTTGGGGCAAAAAAATCTTTTCTTTTGCTCTAATTATTGAAAAAGCATTTCTGTCATAATTTTAAATCTACCCATCGCTTTCTTATTCTTTATTAATGTATTTCACTTTTTTGTATTTTATGTGATAACAGTTATTCATCGCGTGGTATTTTAGACAGCTTTTCACGGATATAAAAGATTAATAAGATTAATTCGAGTTTTTTAAGCTTCGAGTGACCGAAAGATCGATTTAACAAAACTGGTATTAGCTGTATGATTTTTAATTTATTATACTTGAAAAATTGTCTATAATACGATTCGATACATGATTTTTCAGTGTGGCTAAGAACCGGTTTTAATCTAGTGGGTATTGATCGGTTTCAAAGCCACAGTGAAAACAATTATATTTAAACAATGTCAGATTGTTGTAACTTAATGGTAAATAAATCTAAATTTATTATGTTCTATATTATTTTTTTAGCAAAGTTACTCTAGTAGGCTGAAACTTCTGTCTGTATATGGCCTTTTTCTTCAATTGACTACAACATAAAAATTTAGGCTATCCTAGGAGTTAGTATTTCTGAGCCTTACAAAGATATAAAGAGAAAAATAAGGCTTATGAAACTCTGACTCTCAGGCTAGCCTTAGAAAGGAAGAAGTAGCTTGTGTTTGTATTGCATAAAATCGGGAGTAAGCTTCAGTCAAAAGCCATTATTAAGTCTAACTGTTATGAAATATGCGTTTGATTATACTATGCGTTTTGTCAATATTAAGAACAGTTAGACTTAATAATCGCTTTTGACTGAAGCTTACTCCAGATTTTACGTACAAAATACAAGCACAAGCTACTTCACCCTTTGATATACTTTGGTCTAGCTAATGAATGCATGATTAAAAAATATGAAGATGAACAAAATCACTTTGTTTGCTTATCAATCATTTTTTTTCCTTTGACCATTAGAGTAAAACGCTAGAGAGGGAAAGTGTTAAATAATCTCCCCATCACACTGTCCTTGTGCCGTTGTTCAATTGGGTGTGTATTAACAAAGCCAAGTAGCAGGAAATAACTTGATAGCAGACGAATAAGGTCATTAAAATAGGAAGGGAGGTAGTTATCTGTATATATATATATTATCTATACTATAGATATGTTCTTTAACTAATATGATGGTAAAAATTGGGAAGTACCGATCAGGGGCGTCCAAGCTTTTTTTTTTAGGGGGGGTAAAAAATTTTAGGGGGGGGGTAATTCGTGTTTGGGGGGGGTAAAATGGCGCGCGAAGCGCGCCGAAATTTTTTTTTACCCCCCCCAAAATTTTTATCCCGGGGGTAAAATTTGATTGGGGGGGGTAATTACCCCCCCTAAAGTCTGTTGGGGGGGGTAAATACTCCCCCAAATCTGTTGGGGGGGGGTAATTACCCCCCCCAAACTAATTTACCCCGGGGGTAAAATTTTTGGGGGGGGTAATTTAATTATGTAAAAAAAGCACCTACCTAATCTATTAAGTTAATAATAAGTACTATCTTATAACATAAAGTAGTAAGTAAGGTTTATTTGACTATAGCTTCAGATTTCATTACTTTTAATACTGAGTTCTCCTTTTTAGGAAAGCTTCACATAGATCCCATGATGGTTCCACACTATTATAGGTCAATCCTTTGAGTGGTTTTAGGCTATTTTTCTCCTCCCTTTTTACCCTTTAGAAAACACGAGTTCTTAGATGCTAAGGGCGCCACTACTATTCAAATATATAGTAGTATCTCATTCTTTAGAACATAAAAATACAATAATTAACTCACTAACCAATGAACCAATATGATTTTACTTTAAAGTGAAGCGTCTTATAGGTCCTGGTAAGTTTTATAACTAGTTTTGAGACACCCTGACATCCTCCCAAAAGAAATCGCCTATAGAAATTCTTTTTCATTATTTAATGAAATATTTAATTTAGTTAGGTATCTATTTTATGGAATCTTCAGTGCTTTACAATTACATCATAGATCCCCGGGATGGTTTTAGCCCTTATAAAGGCCCAAGCAAATAAAACATGATCAAACTATTAAATTTTTTGTTATCATGGTTAAGAACTGTTTTAACTGGTTGGACAGTAAAATTTTTTTTTTAAGAACATTCAATTTGGGGGGGGTAAATACCCCCTCCAAAAAATTTTTTTTAAAGAACATTTATTTTGGGGGGGGTAATTACCCCCCCCAAAATCGTTTGGGGGGGGTAAATACCCCCCCCAAAATCGTTGGGGGTGCCTACGGCACCCCCAAGGTAGGGGTAATTTTTTTTTGGGGGGGGTATTGTTCACAAAATTTTGGGGGTGCCTACGGCACCCCCAAAATCGTTTGGGGGTGCCAAATGGCCCATTACCCCCCCCCTTGGACGCCTATGGTACCGATCCTCTTAGTTTACTTTTATATAAAGAATAATAACCTTTTACTTATTTAATACTTTAATAAGTGATATTTTTTTAGTTCTGATATTTTTATCCTGTACTTTTTAACATCAGAACTATAGTTTTTTATAATAAATAAAGAAAGTATAGATCCGTAATCTCTTAATTGGACCAATAGGATAACAGTGAAGAAACATACATACATAGAGAAAAAAAATAAAAGAGAGGAATCAAGGTATTTAGAAGACTAAAATAGGCAGTGGGCCCAGAGGCCTATATTGAGCTAATGCCACGCTGAATTTTTATTGTTATTCCACCACTTTTCAAAATGGGAATATTTTAAAATAAGATGTAATTTCCAGACAATTATAGTTGCTATTTGAATCATACGTCTGATTTTTATAGAATGATATAAAAATTTTTGAAAAATTATAAATTCTGATAAAACCTGATAAAAGAATATAAAATTATCATTATTAATTTCTCTTGAAACTTTGCTACTGACTTCAATCATTACACACATTATTAGTTTTTAAGATTTATATTGCAGTCAATCTAACTTTTATTTCTTAAAAAATAAACGTTTTTACAAATTAATATAAAAACTAGATTGCTCTGTTATTTTTATCCTATATACTTAAAACTTTAGTTCTATCTAATAATAAAAAAGTATGGATCTGTAATCTCTTAATTGGACCAATAGGATAACAGCGAAGAAACATTTAGACCATATTATTGGTTAGAAACAGAAAGTGTACAGTACATACTTTAGTATGAAAAGGCAGTTATTTTTTCATTCGTCCATTTAATATTAGGCAATCATAAATAGTTGAATTTCTTGGGTAAAGTTAAATCAAACGTCTGAAACTTTCCTCGCTCATATTATTGGAAAAATCCAGAGAGAGATGGGACAATGGGCTGTTTATTACACTTGTCCTCAAAGTTTTTAACTAATGTCTTCTTATTCGTTGGCTTAACAACTTTGGGGACTTTAGTGAATTTTGATTGATACATTCATAAAGTTGAGTGTTCAAACGATTCAAACACTAACTTTAATCTACAGAAGGGATAATTTTGTGTATCATCTAGGGTACTAAATCTATTATCTATTTATTTAACCTCTCTATTTCTTATTGCATATGTTACGTTCTCAAGAAGAGAAACATGGTTACCCAGTAGTCCTAGACTGTGCGCTAGCTTACAAAAGTAACAGGATGTCTATGTGTTAGTCCTCCTTTACAATAAAGCTTCTCATATGTCCAGGGAAGGTTTATATCTATGGTGGGGGAGGGTACCGTACACCCTCAAAAGAAATCACTCTGTCTGTCAGTAAAATATACATATCATTTTGATGAAATAAGACAAAAGATAAGAATGAATAGAGAATATGAAAAGAATATTTTTAATATACTTTCAATAAGAAAATATATGCATTAACATCAGGGAGGGAAGGGACATTTTACAGTTAATTTTACTGATACCAAAAGTTTGGCAAACATGTTCTTTAATTCGTTGGATTCGAAACTTTGGGTAATGTCATTGAACAGGTAGGTTGTGTATTTTAAGTTAAAAACAGTAGTAGAACAATAAAAATTTATGTTAACTTAAAAAAAAGATTTTGTCTATAGTTCTTTTCAATAAGAAATACACATATTTAGTGAATATTATCGTTCTACTACTATTTTGAAGCCTTAAAACACACACTTTTACGGATTTTACCCGCAACCTACCTTTCCCTTTTGATGGTTGCTTCATTCTTGAATTTTCATCTAAACGGAAGGGGTAGGATTGTTTATCCTAATTTGGAATGTATATCAATTTGTCGCCAACTATCTTGTTTCCTAAGATCACTGATTTACATAAAATAAAGCCCCCCCCCCACTTATTTTTTTTATTTCTAGGTGCAAAGCTACTCTATAGTCAGTGTGGTCCTAATGTTTTCCTATTATTTTAATATTATCTCTATAATTGTAGCGTTTTCTGCGTTTTACTATTATTAGATTATTAGAAAATTTACAGTTACTTTCACTGTTAAAGCAATTTGAAAAATTGTTTTATATTACGATCAGTGATTTATTTTTTTTCTTCAGTTCCGGAATCTCTGTCTAAGCAGGGAGGGAGGGGACATTGGACTGTAAATTACATTGATACCTAAACTTTTGGGTACGTGAATCTTAATTGGTTGATTCTAAAGCTAGTGCGTCTTAACATTTCAACCAAGCAGCGTTGCGGAGCCGTTTGATTTTGGTGCGGCTCCGGCTCCGCGGAGCCATCAGTGATGATGGCGGCTCCGGCCTAAGATCAAGAAAAACTCGACATATTTTTTCCCCCCATGTCTATTTTTGACTTTTGAAGGTTTTAAAAGTTCAATTTTTGATGAAAATGGACTAAAAGGGGCATTTGCACAATATGACAAAACAGAGTTACCAAATTTTAATTTATAAAAATGTCTTTTTTTATTTAGTCCGGAGCCGTTTTTTAACGAAAATTTCGTCTGGGTGAAGATTTGTATAAGTGTTGTTGAGAATAATGGATAGTATTCTCGTATTCATTCGAATCCGGTGTATAGGAACCGGTTCTCATCCATACGAAAAAACTATGTCTAGCATCGTATCATATCCAGCTTTTTTACGAATATAAAAATGTACAATCATAAGATTAAAACCAGTTTTTTTAGCCGGTGCCTTCGGCACCTAGGGGCTAAAAAACTAGTTTTCATCTTTTAATTGTACATTCTATATCCGCGGAAAGCCGTTTATAATACGATGCTAGAAATAACTATTATCTTATTCGTTGGTACAAAAATTATGACAACTTTTACTAAATCTTAATTAGTTGGTTATAAAAAAAGTGCGTCTTAACATTTCAACCAAAAAATTACAGAAGGTGTAATTTTGTTTATCAGCATTGAGTTTGTATATTATTTTATCGTCTATTGTCTTCTCCCTTAAGACTCCTGCGTATAAATTTGGATAAGTGTTGTTGAGAATAATGGATAACTGTATAGTAGTAGAGAGATGTATACTTGAATAGTAAACAGGGGTCAGCTGACTTTGAGTTGCCAAATGTGTACACAGTTTCCTTGGTGTTTCCTCATCCTATCTCAATATTTACTACTTGCTAGAAAAGCTTCATACTTAAAAAAAATACATATTTTAAAAATTTAAATTTTGAATGTATCCTTATATTAAAGTAACAGGATGTCTAACTGTCTGTACCGAAGGATCTCGCTAACCGCTGAACCGATCGGGTTCTCCTTTACAGGGTAGCTTCTCATAGGCGAAGCTAAAAAAATAATAATAATGCGGACAAAGTTATTTAAAGACAAAATGTTTAATGTCATAAATAAAGAATAAAGGGGGGGGGGGGGGGGTATTGCAACCATCTCGTAATCAATGTGCAAATGGCACAATGCATGAGTAATCCTGAATCGAAAAAAAGTTAGAAAAGTAACAACTAGAACCGGTTGAAAACGTCTGGGAGGTGCCAAAATAATCATGTGTAGATATAGCTTGCGACGGATTTGCCCTGAAAATAGCCGGAAAATGGCTAAACGGCTGAGCCGCCAGCCGTTCGCCTTTACTTTTCTAACGTTTTGTTCAATTTAGTGAAAATAGACCTACCAAAGATAACTCATGCCAAGTTTCATAATGAAATTTGGATTCTAAGTGTCATTTTCGCATTGATTACGAGATGGTTGCATTAACCTCCCCCTCCCCTTTAGAAAAAAAAACCTTTCATATGACTGACAGACCTATTACTATAGGCTTGATGCTCATTTGTATAGGGAATCTTCGCAAAAACCAGACGTCCGTCTCGAATAGCATTATAGACAGTCAAATTTCCCCTATAATAATTTTCAGCCTTCTACATTGAATAGCACACAAGAAAATAAGATTTCTCCCATAGCGTTTCGGACTGACGAACAGACAAAGTTAATTTTTGAAGAGCAAACAATTTTGCTTTGAAATAACCAAGCTATAGCAATCTTCCTTATAGAAATAAGTTTTATACAAAAGAAAAAAATTAAGATTTACAGCGTGTTTAAAAATTTAGGGCACTTTGGCGGACAAACGGATATTACCTAATAATATAAAAAACATCTATACTATCAGAACGTATAGCAACATAATAAAGTAAACACAATCATGTATAGCATTACTTATCCTTTTATATAAAGTAGTAAGCGTTTTTTGTTTTTACTGGATGATCTCGCTAACTGCTGAACCGATTTTGTTCTCCTTTACGGTGAAGCTTCTTATAGGTCCTTGGAAGGTTTTAAACTATTTTGGGGGAAGGTGTCTTTACCCCCTTCCCCCCAAAAAATATTTTTTTTATCTTTTTGAAACTCAAATTTTAAATGGGATGAGGTCGACTTTTCCTCCTCCTACCTTAAGTAAAGTGCCCCTAGATACTTCTAGGGGCGTAGCCGCTAGTCTTATGTATAAAGGCATAAGAAGGCAATTTCCCTTTACAATAGTAACAGGATGTCTATCTATCTCTTGAACTAAAGGATCTCCTTAGCAATCTCATTTACAGTGCAGCTTCTCATCAGTCCTGGGAGGGTTTATAAATATTTTTGGGGAGGGTACCACCACCCTTCCAGGAGAACTCGCCCCTAGAAATGATGCCCCCCCCACCCCAAGAAAAAAAGAAGAGATTACTTTTCATTTTAAAACTAAAATAAAAAAGGAAAGAGGCATAATAGATTTTGCCGAATATACCAAAAACGAAATTAGTTCGAAAAAAATCACGAAACCTATACTTGATTTAGCTATTGTTGGGCGTCAACACACAGAAAATTGACGACCTTTTTACCTGCCCCTCAAATATTATTTTAGATTTATTTCGCTTGACCTTATTCCTGACAAGTTTGTACATTAGAGTAAAACACTAGAGGGAGAAAGGGTTAAATAACTGTATCTCCCCATCACAATCGCCTTGTGCAACTTTTCTATTAGGCCATTGAAATCAACCAATGGTGTGGCTTATAACACAGTCAAGTAGCAGAAGATAGTTTAGAAGCGACAAAAGAGGTCTTTGAAAAAGGAAGGGAGGTAGTTGTCTGTACATACATCTATACTATAGATCTGTTGTTATGTATCCAAAGTAAAAGAACTCGCAAACCGCTAAACAGTACACAGATAAAATAAACACAAATATTTGACAAAATTCTATTAATATAATAAAATAATTACAATAAGTTAAGTAACTAATAATTATAAATTTATTAAATATGATTATTTCATAAACATTTATCACAATTAAGCAGAACGAATTTTTATTTTTCTACTGAAACTAATATGAAAAATTAAAAATCAATAACATCAGTCTTAGTAAAGCAATACTTTTGTTTATACCAGCTGATAAGCCCCTCTACCCCCCCCCCCCCCATTTCTAAATTCAATTTTTTTTACATAATTTTGTGTAGGGGTAATTTTTTTCTATAGGTGATTTCTCTTGGGAGGGTGTGGTGCTTCCCCAAAATAGTTATAAACCTCTCCAGGACCTATGTGAAGCTTCACTGTAAAACGGAGAACCATATCGGTTCAGCGGTTAGCGAGAACCTTCAGTACACACAGAGAACCTCTTACTTTATATAAAGATATAATAACTCTGCCATTTTTGTTTTAAATTTATAATTATATCCTTGAAGGGCTACACTTTTTAACATAACCAAGCCTAAGGTCAAACAACGAATGACTACATTCCCCTTTTTTCTGATTTATTTTAAAATAAGGGGGGTGGAGGCATAGACGTCCAAGGGGGGGGGGGGGTAAAGTGGGGTTTACCCCCCCCCCCCAAACGATTTTTTTTTACATTTCACCCCCCCCCCCCTCCATTTAAAATTTACCCTACCTTCGGGGTGCCTACAGTTTTGGGGGGTAAATACCCCCGCCTCCCAAACAGGAAGTGGTATTTCCCCCCCCAAACAGTTTTGGGGGGGAAATACCCCACCCCCCAAGCAAATTTCCCCCCCCCCTCAAAAAAAGCTTGGACGCCCCTGGGTGGAGAGGTGTTTTAGGTACTCGACTACACAAGACAGACACTGAGGGAAACCACCTAATATTAAAACAAACACTGCTTGTGAAAATTGTTAACATTATCTTATGCTATTCATTTGAATATGGACGGATTTATTTGATTATCAGTCTAACAATATTTTGTTTATCGCATCGTATTATAAACAGCTTCCCGCGGATATAAAAAGGCACAATTATTATATTAAAACTAGTTTTAATATTACTATTGTACATTTTTATATTCGTAGAAAACTGGATATAATACGATACGATGCATGGTTTTTCAGTAAGGCTTGGAACCGGTTCTAATCCAGCAGATATTAATCGGTTTCGAAGCCATACTGGAATAATATTCTCAATATAAAACAATTTCGAATACTACTTTTCAGTTAAAAATTTAATCCTATTTTAACTAGCTATAAAATAATATTACAATATTAAAATAATATCATTTTCAGCATGGTTCCGAATCCAAATTATTTATCCTTGGTTCAAACCGGTTATGACAAATACTGATAACATGTATAGTATCGTAATAAAGATAATAATCCGCGGATAGTACAGTGAAAAATCTAGTTTTGCCGGCAAAGGACTTAGGCCCCTAGAGCCAACAAAACAGGAATCTATCCTAAAATTTTCTAATTTAATATCTACGGAAAACTGTCTGTATATCAATGTGATAACTGATAATTAAACATTCCTTGCAGCAAAATAGATTTTCTATAGTTGAACTTCATTTATCCTTGGAAAAGATGAATTTGATCAGAGCTAAACTTGAAATCATCCTTCAATAGCCTAAAATAAAACTTTTCATCCTTAAAATAAAGAAACAGGATGTCTGTCTGTTTGTCTAGTTAAAATTATAATGATCTCCTATACGTAGTATATTTACTACTAGCGGCTACGCCCCTAGAGGCCTCTAGTGACACTTTAAATGTTTTTTTAAATATCTAAAATATGTCTATTGCGTTAGACGTTTATGTTTGCGTTGAACACTCTTTCTAAAATCGAGAACGTAAAAAAAATTCAATTTTAAAAAAAAATTTCTCTTGGGAGGGTGGTGGTACCCTCCCCCAAAATAGTTAAAAACCTTCCCGGGACATATGAGAATCTACCCTGTTAAGGAGAACCCGATCGGTTCAGCGGTTAGCGAGATCCTTCGGTACAGACACACTGACACACAAACAAACATCCTGTTACTTTAGTATAAGGATTCCAAAATGTTTCCTAGCTTAATTTTCTATAACAGTTAAAATTTAGAATGTTCATAGAAATTTTGGATCAAGTGCAGTTCACGGTAAAATGTTCCTAGTAACGAATATTTCTAAAATCAATGGATTTAAAGGCTTCTAGCGGCCAAACGGTGGAACGTATACATAGATTATGCGCGCACAAATTAAATATTAACCGACAAAAGAAGACCTGTAAATAATCTGAAATAGTCATTAATCAAATATACACACAGTTATCTCGCAGTGCACATAAATGCGCAAAATAGACTTCTTGTATGCATTCCTTGTGCATCATTGGATCTTGGCTAGTACAGATTATTCTTCTTATGCCGCTTTCCAGTGTGTAGGCTTGATATGTATGTTCAGCCGTTTGGCAGCTAGCAGCCTTTACAATTCATAGATTTTTGGGGATTTAGTTCTACAAACCTGTCGACAATTGAAAACTTATTATTTCCGCTATTTTTACCTTTCAGCTGTAGAAACAAAGCCTTTAGGACCACAAATACATGCTAATCTTGGGTCGTTCTGAAAATATTAGCAAAATTAAACATTAGATATTACTTATTGTAAATTTTTTTTTTTGATAGTAAGAGGGTCATTTTTTTCAAGTATTATTCACTAAGTTGTATGTTAGCGTTTAGTCAAATGCGCTGATTACGTCAAACTGTACTTAATTTTGACCATTTCATATATTATATACATATGGTCAAAATTAGGAACAGTTTAACTTAATAAGCGCATTTGATTAACCGCTTACACTAAACTTTACGAAAATACGCGAAAAAATTATCCTTTTAAGGCATACAAAACTAGTAGGTATATATTGGATATGTTAATATTAAAGGTTAGCTCATAAAGAAACATAATTTTTTAAGATCTTACAAATTGTTTCCAGTATGATTGCTCTCATATTGATATACTAGCAGCTACGCCCCCTAGAAGCCTCTAGGGGCACTTAAGGTAGGAGGGGAAAAAGTCGACCTCATCCCATTTTAAATTTGAGTTTCAAAAGAGTAAGTAAAATATTTTGGGGGGGAGGTGGGTGAATTCACCCTCCCCTAAAATAGTTAAAAACCTTCCCTGGACCTATAAGAAGCTTCACTATAAAAGAGAACGATATCGGTTCAGCGGTTAGCGAGATCCTAAGGGACAGACAAAAAACGCTTACTACTTTATATAATAGGATATCATTAAGTCCAATATCATCCATACAATATAGTAAAATGATCTGTGTGTGTGTGTCTGTCTGTTTGTACCGCATAGTCTCGCCAACCGCTCAACAAATATTGTTCTCTTTTACAGTCTAGCTTCTCATAGGTCCTAAGAAGGTTTAAAGCTATGTGGGGGGAAGAGAACCCGCCCCTAGAAAAAATGACCTCCCCCCCAATTTTCTTTAAAAACTACAAATGAAAATGGGAGATAGTCTCCCCCCCTCCCCTCTTCAAGCGTCCCTACACGCCTCTAGGGGGCGTAGCCGCTAGTAAACCAAAGACACTCTAACTTGTAATAAGACATAGAAACAACGAAGTTTGATTGTTCAAAGATTTTTTACTGTACCTGAGATGTTACTATCTTGGTCAAAAGATCTTTGCTGATTCGTCCAGTATATTCACTAAAAATAAAAATAAAAAGCTAGGGGGTGTTCATTTATTTAGAGATCTCTAAAAACATGATGTTTAGTATATTTAGAAACTTTCTACAAAGCTAATAAGTTAATAAGTTAACCTCCTTAACGGGTAAATCAAAGAAAAGATTTAAATTTTTAAAATAATTTTGGTCAATGTTTTGCTTTCTTCAATGCTCTCTATATTAATAAATGTATAAAATTGTCCAAAACATCGTGTTTTTAGGAATATCTCCAAATATAAATAAACCCCCTTTTGAACTATCTTTGTAGGTTATCTATAACTAGACAATATATTAAAAAGTTTTCATATTTAAGAGAGAAGGGGTAGGAAAATGGTCACGACAAAAGTCTAGGTACAAAATTTTGCTTATGATTAAAGTTTGGCTAAGTTTGGCATTAATAAAAACTAAGGGGGGGGGGGGAAGTTTGTACACTTATAGGAAATGAAATTTAGTACCAAAGTTTGGGAGGGTCGTATGGGCTTGTTTTTAAAGTTATCAACCTAATTCTTTTTGTAGGCTCTCTTACAAGACTTGATATACACGGAAAACTTTGAAAATTGAATTTCGGTACTTTCCTTCTAGGGGCTTGTGGAGCAAAAGACCCCCCAAAACACTAAAAATATGAGTTCTGACCTTATTTTTAAAGATATCGACCTGATTTTTTCTTTATAATACTTTTTTAACATACCCGAATCAACGAACCATTACAGATTTCATTTTTGGACTTTCCTTCTAGGGGCTTGTGGATCAAGAGACCCCCAAAACACAAAAATATGAGTACTTGGCTTATTTTTGAAGATATCGACCTGATTTTTTTTTATAATACTTTTTTAACATAACCGAGTTAACGAACCATTACAGATTTCATTTGGGACTTTCCTTCTAGAGGCTTGTGGAGCAAGATACCCCAAAATCACAAAAATATGAGTACTGGGCTTATTTTTGAAGATATCAACCTGCTTTTTTTATATAAAAATAATATTTTAACATACCCGAATCTACGAACCATTACAGATTTCATTTTGGGACTTTCCTTCTAGGGGCTTGTGGAGCAAGAGACCCCCAAAAATCATAAAAATATAAGTTGTGGGCTTCTTTTTTAAGATATCAACCTGATTTTTTATATAAAAATACTATTTTAACATAACCCAATCTACGAACCATTACAGATTTTATTTTGGGACCTTCCTTCTACGGGCTTGTGGAGCAAAAGACCCCAAAAACACTAAAAATATGAGTTCTGACCTTATTTTTAAATGTATCAACCAGATTTTTAGGAACACTTTTTTTTAACATAACCGAACTAAGAAACCATTACAGATTTCATTTTGGGACTTTCCTTCTAGAAGCTAGTGGGGCAAAAGACCCCCAAAAAATATTTTTAGAGATATTGAGCTGATTTTTTTTTCATGAAAACTTTTTTCACATGTTTGAACTAGGTAGCCACTAATAATTTCATTTTGGCACTTTCCTTTTAGGGGAAAGTAGGGTAAAACACCTCCAAACCAAAATAAATTGAGTTCTCAGGTAATCTTAAAAAATAAGCTCAGAACTCCGAACATAACCAAATTAAGAAAACATTACAGATTTCATTTTGGGACTTTCCTTCTAGGGGCTAGTGGAGCAAAGATTCCAAAACCACTAAAAATATGAGTTCTGAGCTTATTTTTAGAGATATCAACCTGATCTTTTTAAAATAATACTTTTTTAACATAACCGAACTAAGAAACCATTAATGATTTCATTTTGGGACTTTCCTTCTAGGGGCTTGTGGAGCAAAAGACCCCCAAAACACTAAAAATATGAGTTCTGAGCTTATTTTTTAAGATAACCTGAGAACTCATTTTATTTTGTTTTGGAGATGTTTTACCCTACTTTCCCCTAAAAGGAAAGTGCCAAAATGAAATTATTAGTGGCTACCTAGTTCAAACATGTGAAAAAAGTTTTCATGAAAAAAATCAGCTCAATATCTCTAAAAATATTTTTTTGGGGTCTTTTGCCCCACTAGCTTCTAGAAGGAAAGTCCCAAAATGCAATCTGTAATGGTTTCTTAGTTCGGTTATGTTAAAAAAAGTGTTCCTAAAAAAATCAGGTTGTTATATTTAAAAACAAGGATGACAACATCCATAAAAGCGAAGCTCTGAAACGGTAGGACAAACGGACATTAACACTTGTGTAATGTCAGAACTGAATAATCAGAATGCGAATGTATAAGAGTTAAAGCAAAATTGTAAGTAAATTTGTTGAAAAACTGCTTGATACAAGATAATGATTATGGACATACTTACATTTTTAGGACTTGATTATAGAGTTGCTTCGCTTATAATATTGTACTTTGTTGTCCCAGGAATCAGTATACCAAAAATCAGACCAATCGGATAATTAGGTCACATACAAATTTGTTGTTAAAAATGTAAAAAAAATCAACATGTTTAAAATGGACGTACGGACATTCTGGTAATGATTATAGAGTTGCTACGCTTTCTAACTCGTACCTAACTATTACAGGAATCACCATGCAAAATTTGAAATCGATAGGACAATTCTAACATGCATAAATTAACGAAAAAAAACTATTTAAAAAAGTAAAAAAATCAACATGTTTAAAATGGACGTACGGACATTTTGGTAATGATTATAGAGTTGCTACGCTTTCTAAATCGTACCTAACTACTAAAGGAATCACAGTGCAAAATTTGAAATCGATAGGACAATTCTAACATGTCTAAATTAACAAAAAAGCTATCCGTTACGGACGGACGGACGGACGGACGTACGGACGGACCGACCCTAATTATAGAAAAGCTTCGCTTTTAATAAGGTCAGAACTCAAATTTTTAGTGTTTTTGGGGTCTTTTGCTCCACAAGCCCCTAGAAAGAAAGTCCCAAAATGAAATCTGTAATGGTTCGCAGATTCGGTTATGTTAAAATAGTATTTTTTTATTATATAAAAAAATAAGGTTGATATCTTAAAAAAGAAGCCCACAACTCATATTTTTATAATTTTTGGGAGTGTCTTGCTCCACAAGCCCCTAGAAGGAAAGTCCCAAAATGAAATCTGTAAAGGTTCGTAGATTCGGTTATGTTAAAATAGTATTTTTATATAAAAAATCAGGTTGATATCTTTAAAAATAAGCTCAGAACTCATATTTTTAGTGTTTTTTTGGGGTCTTTTGCTCCACAAGCCCGTAGAAGGAAAGTCCCAAAATAAAATCTGTAATGGTTCGCAGATTCGGTTATGTTAAAATAGTATTTTTTTATTATATAAAAAAATAAGGTTGATATCTTAAAAAAGAAGCCCACAACTCATATTTTTATAATTTTTGGGAGTGTCTTGCTCCACAAGCCCCTAGAAGGAAAGTCCCAAAATGAAATCTGTAAAGGTTCGTAGATTCGGTTATGTTTTTAAATATTATTAAAATTTATTTTTGTGTTTTGGGGGTCTCTTGCTCCACAAGCCCCTAGAAGGAAAGTCCCAAAATGAAATCTGTATTGGTTCGTTAATTCGGTTATGTTAAAAAAGTATTATAAAAAAAATCAGGTCGATATCTTCAAAAATAAGCCCATTACTCATTTTTGTGTTTTGGGGGTCTCTTGCTCCACAAGCACCTAGAAGGAAAGTCCCAAAATGAAATATGTAATGGTTCGTTGATTCGGGTATGTTAAAAAAGTATTATAAAGAAAAAATCAGGTCGATATCTTTAAAAATAAGGTCAGAACTCATATTTTTAGTGTTTTGGGGGGTCTTTTGCTCCACAAGCCCCTAGAAGTAAAGTACCGAAATTCAATTTTCAAAGTTTTCCGTGTATATCAAGTCATATAAGAGAGCCTACAAAAAGAATTAGGTTGATAACTTTAAAAACAAGCCCATACGACCCTCCCAAACTTTGGTACTGAATTTCATTTCCTATAAGTGTACAAACTTCCCCCCCCCTTATCGCGTTCATAAGCAGAAATATAAAAGAATTAATGCGCTAAAGCCTGACTCACAAACAGAGAATCTAAGCTTTAAAAGATATACTAAACATGTTTTATAACAGGTCTGCTAAAACTGCCTAATTGTTAATAAAGAGGTATTTGCACGAAATGCATTTAAACTTTAATTAGTAAACTTAACTACATATTTAATGGTTTAAAATACATACATAGGCGTCCAAGGGGGGGGGGGGGGTAATGGGGCGATTATCCCCCCCAAACGAATTTTTTTCATTTTACCCCCCCATTTAAAATTTAGGAGGGGGTATTTACCCCCCCAAACAATTTTGGGGGGGTAAAATGTTAGAAAATTTCTAACAAAAAAAAATTTTGCGCGCTTCGCGCGCATTTTTAATACTAAATTTTTGATAAAATTTAACTTACCCCCCCCAAAAATTTTACCCCGGGGGTAAATTTTTTTTTGGGGGGGGGTAAACAAATTTTATCCCTGCCAACAGATTTCAGGAGGGGTAATTACCCCCCCAAGCAAATTTACCCCCGGCTTCGCGCGCCATTTTACCCCCCTCAAAACCGAATTAACCCTCCCTTTAAAAAATCTAACCCCCCCCCCAAAATAAAAAGCTTGGACGCCCCTGAATACATACATAGGTCATATATTTCAAAGAATTTCAATTTTCTACCACGTAGTTTTAAAAATATAGAGACTTGAAAATCGTTTTCGTATAATATATGCAACTTATATGGCTGTTTTTATTTTCATAAGAACAGTATGCCGGCTATTCTAGTGGTGCCTAATTATTAAATATTTATTGTAATACAATATTACATATGTTAGACTGTTATTATTTCAATCAGTTGTAATCTAAAATGCACCATGCAACTATCCCTTTTATAAGCATTTGTCTGCGAAGTTGGAAGTGTTGCTGAATATTTCAATTTACACATCATAACAATAATACTATATTAATGTCAAACTTTGTATGAAACCATTTTCCACGTATAATAAAATCGTTGCAACTGTACAACACAAAATAAACGATAGCCCTTAAAATGCATTGTTTTAAAATAAAGTGAAAATAAGGGGGGGAGGTTACTTTTAAGGTTAGGATATATTGGGTACTGGTTAGCTCCGCAGGTTTTACGAATGAGAAAAAATACCTAACCCCTTAGGCTTAGGTAATTCCAATTTACGTCAAAAAAAAAAAAAAAAAAATAAAAAAAAAAAATAAATAAATGGAGGGGGTTGGGGGGAATTCAGTAATCGATAGGCGTATTTTATTAAGAACATCCCTATGATACTTTGGCTACCGTGTTTATTCACAATTATTCAAACAATGCAGATGTAATAAAACATTGAAATCGCATCGAAAGGAACAGATTCTACGAGGAGTTTTATTTTATGTATTTTGGACTTGATAAAAGCTTTTGATTAAATTGAAAAATTAAAAAAAACATTATATCTCATTTAATTATTATTTAAATATAATATTACCTTTTTTCAGAAGACATATTTTCTTCGGAATAAATATTAATAAATTGACAAGAATTTTCTCTTTTGGCGAAAAAATGCTCCAACCTTTGTTTCCACATAACATCCTACATATTTTAATACACAATTGTAGTTATTTATCATATCCTATTATAGACAGCTTCCCAAGGATATTAAAATACAAAATATAAGATTAAGATCAGTTATGTTAGGCCCAAGGGGCCGAAGGCCTTTTCTAACAAAACTGGGATTTTATAATTTTTATTTCAATATTCATAAAATATTGTATGTAATACGAAGCTATACATGATTTTTCAATATGACTCAGTAACAGTTATTTATTGGATTCAAAGTCATACTTGAAAATAGATTCTGCCATTTAATCGATTTCAATTCTAGAATGTTTTTTTATGTGTTATATAAAGTGAATCTACTGTATGACTTACATGTCTATCCGTCCGTGAGTCTGTAACTGTTAGCAAATTTATTTACTTGAAAGCAAACCTTATATGAAAGTAACAGGAAAGTAACCTGGACCGATATGGTTTTCCTTTACAGTGAAGCTGGAATGTTTATAACTAAATTTGGGGATGGTACCTCAACCTCTTCAAGAGAAAACGCACCAACCCCCCTTATATGTAGTAAAACTTTTTCTATTGAACCCTCATCATTTAGGTCATGCACCTAACATACTATTGTAGTATATACCAGCCAATCAAACTTAATTGTGTATTTTTTGCCTGACTAGTCTTATTAAAGTTGAGAAGATAAATTTTGGTTGAACTTGAAATTTCTGGTAGGATGCTCATCATTGGGGTTATACCTGAAAAAAAAAACATTGATCTCAAGGGATAAAACAATATACGATATATTGATATTCATCCCCAATGATTATAAACAAAATTACCTACTCCTCTAAAATAATTATTGGTAAAAAAGTTTGAACATTGTAAGATTTATAATAAATCAATCTTTTACAAAATGCAGTATACAAAATTATTAATATTATAATAATGATAATTATCAGTTGTAACACAAAATAAAGCTTTAGGGAACCAGTGTATTTTACATTCCAGTATCCCCTCCCTTCCTCCCCTGGGTAATGTTAGTAATTCTCCCATTAAATTCAAAGCCAATGTTGTATGAAAAATTATATCACTATTTACTAGAGCGTAGGGCTAACCTAAACTAATCTATAATACAAAGTAGAATGATGTCTGTCCGGTAACCACTGAACCGATCGGATTCTACTCTTCAGGGAATATACCTACTGGTCCTGTGGTGGTTTTAGGCTATTTTCTTGGGGGGTGGGACACCCCCAACCTCCCCCCCAAAACTAAAAATTCCCCCCCCCATTTTTTTTTGCTGGTTTTTGATTTCCTTGGTCCTTTTACGAATTTTGCCTAATTTTTTTTTGATCTTCTCTTGGGGCAAAGTCCCTAGAGGATAGGGGCGAAGCCGCTAGTCTATCATAAACCAAACCAAACCTAATCTATGGCTATTTTCTAAAAAGGGACAATTCAACGCTTATTAATCTAAAAAGTATCTATTCTGTGTTGAAATATATTTTTTTCTTT
This sequence comes from Acartia tonsa, assembly GCF_053477335.1. Taxonomy (NCBI): domain Eukaryota; kingdom Metazoa; phylum Arthropoda; class Copepoda; order Calanoida; family Acartiidae; genus Acartia; species Acartia tonsa. Next base: position 33,183,510 of record NC_137272.1, read on the forward strand.
TGTACCTAAATATCTTTATCTCCTAATAATGTAAATGTTTTAATATTTTTTAGTAAGCATCATGGAGGGAGGGGACATTGGAATGTTTAATACACTAGTCCCCAAAGTTTTATAATAAAGTTTTCTTATTCATTGCCTTAACAACTTTGAGGACATTAGTGAATTTTGATTGGTTTGTTCATTAAGTTGAGTGTCCAACGTTTCAACCACTAATTCTAATATACAGAAGAGGTAATTTTGTGTATCATCATTGGTGATATACATTTATTATTCAGCCATTGTCTTATCCCTTTAGATCCCTGTGAATGCTACTATTAAGATTATTGCCAGTATAATCTTATTAAAACCAAATACCAACAAATTGCACATAAAAACTCTTGGATAGTGGCATAGAAACAGGAATAGGGCAACCGAAAGAAAAAGAGTATCTCGTATCTACTTTTTTGATAGTTATCTTAGATAAGGGTCTTTTAACCCTTTACAGTCGGGCCCCTTGCCGCACCTTAATCAGTCGGGGGGGGGGGGTGGCGTTCAACGCCCCCCCCTATTATCTCAGTTCCTATTAGAGCTAGAGGGCTAAAATTTTTTGTGCAAGTCCCCTGTGTCATGATGAATTTTCGACCTTAAGTAAGTCAAGGTCAATTTTCGCTTCATTCACCCTTTTATTTAACAACCTTTGTTTTTAGGTCCTTTTTTACTTAAAAATTTCAAACGGCTGTAATTTTTTTATTTTTGAAGCTAGAAGAAAATTTTTTTTGCAGAAAATGTTTATTTTTATGTAAATTTTATGTTTGAAATATCAAAACATAAATTTCAGCGGCCGCAGCTGTACTTGGCAGCTGCCAGCCACCGCAGTCGGCGGTCGGCGGGAAAACGGCGGCGGATCTTTATGAAATTTAATACATTATGTAGACATGTAAGAAAAGCTTAAGTTTAAAATTTGAAGTCTCTAAGTCAAAAATTGCGGCCACAGGAGCCTTTTAAAGATTTCTGGAGACCTGGAGGATCAGGACCTGCAGGATCATACCTGGAACCTGAAATTGACTTGAACACCTGTATTTAATATGAGGATGTACTACTAGAGGATATTTTAGTATTTTGGTAAGATAAAATGCTTTGTTTAAGTCAAAAAAAATATTTTTGATCTTTACCTGGATGACCCTGCCAGGTTTGCTGGCATCCTGTGCCCGCCAGGATGGAGATATTCAAAAAATTCCAACTCTCAGTTATGTGTCATACCCAAACTTAAAAAGTCAAGCAGTTTGGGCTCTTTATCTTTCACACACATAAAATGAGATAGAAAAAACCGGAGGGGGGGGCGTTCAACGCCCCCCCCCCCCCGACCGTTAAGGGTTAAACATTGTCTGTCTGTGTATACCGAAGAATCTTGCTAACCGCTGAACCGATATAGTTCTCCTAAAATAGTGCTTCGCATGGGTCCTGGAAAAGTTTAAAACTAATTTGGAGAACATGTACCACCACCCTCCCAAGATAAATTAACCCTAACCCCCCCCCCCACACACACACAAAGTTGCGCTAAATGCCTCTATAGTTGTAACCGCAAGTGCAATAACAAAAGGTAATTATAATGATCTTTAATGACTAAACAGATAAAATACAAATGAATATTTTTAATTGCAAAAAGTGTTTTATTATTCTTAGAATCCCTCACATTATCTGTCTGTAATGCATTATATGTAATAAATGTTTATTTAGAAATTATGCTTTTTTTAAGTATAATTTTCCCTGACTACATGTTAGGTTTATACAGTTTTTGATATAACTACAATCATAAGCAATACTTTTCTGCCATAAGAATTTTATATTATAACCGTTTTATTTAAATTTTAGTTTAAAGCTAAACCAACATCTTACCATGCACACTACCCCGTCCCGGATTTTAAAAATTTTGTTAAAATTTTTGCCCCCAGCCAAAATATGGTTGATTTATGCATAAAAATGACCCATGCAAAATATTTTTTCTGTAATGCAAAAATTGCGACGGTACAAGCACTGCAAAGTTTTTAAAATCTGCAAAAAACCTTGTTTTTATGGCATTTTTGGGGCTTTTGTACCATCCCAATTTTAAAGATTTTTACAAAATTTCAATTCACGTGTGTTGATATATACCTGAAATTTACCAAAAAAAATGGGGGCAGTCTCAATTATAACATATGAAGGTGTAGCAAGTAATCTTCCAAATACAAAATTGTCAAATTGCATACATATATAATAGGGTTGGGCCGGATACTTTTTGGACGGATATTGGATATCTGGCTGATGTATAATGCTGGATATCCGACATCTGGCCAGATATATAGCAAATATCTGGTAATTTGGCCGGATATCTGGTTATTCGGCCGGATATCCGGTAATTTGCCGTATACCAAATATGTTGCATTATAAATCATCCGGCTAAAAAATTATCCGGCCTACCTCTATTATATAAGTATGAAATTTGTTTGATACACAAAACTATCCCTTCTGTAGATTAAACTTAGCGGTTGAAACGTTTATACACTTAACTTAATAAACCAACCAATTAAAATTCAATAAAATTCTCAAAAGTTATTAACCTAATGAATTAGAAAAACAATTATAAAACTTTGGGGACAAGTGAAATAAACAGTCCAATTTCCCCTCCCTCTCTGAATTATACCAGAGTGTACCAAAAGTCTAATAATAACTAGGGAGGCAGAGCACAATGGGCTGTTAATTACACTAGTCCCCAAAGTTTTAAAAACTTTTTCATTTGTTTGCTCAACAACTTTTTGATTGTTTGAATTTTTAATTGGTTTAATAAGACGTTCCAACCACCTATTGTAATCAACAGAAAGGGTAAGTTTGTGTATAATCATGGGGTATAAACGTCCATTTATCAACCATTGTCTTCTCTATCTAGATCCCTGTACCCAAAGTCTAATAATAACTGGAACACTTATATTTTTATTACATAACAAGAAATAACATGTTATTCAAGAATCTAAAGGGATAGGACAATGTCTAATAAATTGATGTACATCCCCAATAATGATACAAAAAATTATCCCTTCTGTAGATTAAGACTAGAAGTTGAAACTTTTAAACACTCAACTTAATAAATCAACCAAATAAAATTTACTGAATTTCCCCAATGTTTTAACCCAAATATAAGAACACCGTTATAACACTTTGGGGACTAATTTAATAAACAGCTCAAGGTCCCATCCCTCCCTGAACTATACAAGAGTGATCACATGTCTAATAATAACTAGGGAGGGAGTGGACATAAAGCTGTTTAATACACTAGTCCCGGAAGGTTTATAATAACATTTTTTTTTATTTCTTGGCTCAACAACTTTGGAGACTTTTATTGAATTTTAATTGGTTGGTTCATTAGGTTTAGTGATCAAACGTTTCAACCACTATGTAATCAACAAAAAAGGGTCTGTTTGTGTATCATCATGGGATATACAAATAAATTTATCACTCATTTTTATTACATAACAAGAAATAACATGTTACTGAAGGATCTAAGGGATAAGACTATGGCTAATGAATTGATGTACATCCCCATTAATAATACACAAAATTAACTTTTCTGTAGATTAAAATTAGTGGTAGAAACGATTGAACACTCAAATTAATAAACCAATCCATCAAAATTTATTGAAAGTCCCCAAAGTTATTAAGTCAACGAATAAGAAAAGGTTATTTTCAAACTTTTGGGACTAGTGTATTAAACGACCTATTTTATCCAACCTATTTCTGATACTTATTAAATGCAAATCTTTTCTATAATATGAGTCTGAACGAACTCCGTAAAGGTTAGCTCATTTATTTAATCTAAGCAAGTTGAAATTTTTTGATTGAAAACTTTGGTTGATGATTCCTGTAACAATAAGGGTTTAGAAAGTGTAGCAACTCTGCAATCGGTACTTCTGCTTTATAGCTTTAGTTTTTGATATATTAAGACGTAAGTTTAATGCAAATTATTGCCAGTTTCCCAAGTGCCAAGTCGAGCACATACAACCCCCCCCCCCCATCTCCCGACCTTGAAAAAAGGAAGGGATACTTTCTAGTTTGTTTCTTAATTATATAAGGTCAGGTTAGGATAGTTTATATTTGGTACCAGGGACCCTTGCAAGTTAATATAAGGAGGGAGGGGTTGTCAGTGATCAAAAGACACTTTGAGGGAAAGCACCGAACATCTTTTTTAAGCTAAGACATCTTTTTCCAAAATTAACAGAGATAAACTAAAATAAGTGGTAATAACTGAAACATTCCCTGGATCTATCAGTAACTTTACTGTAAAGAAGAAACAATTGCATACATATATAATAGGGTTGGGCCGATACTTTTTTGGCTGGATACCGGATATCCGGTTGATTTCTAATGACAGACAATCGTTATATGGCAAATTACTGGATATCTGGCCGAATAAAAAAACATCAGCCGAATGACCGGATATCTGTCCGAATAACCGGATATCCGGCCAAATAACCGGATATCCGGTCGAATAACTGGATATCCGGCCAAATAATATATATTTGCCGGATATCCGGCATTATAAATCAGCCAATTATCTAGTATCCGTCCAAAAAAGTATCCGGCCCAATCCTATTATATATGTATGCAATTTGACAATTTTGTATTTGGAAGATTACTTGCTACACCTTCATATGTTATAATTGAGACTTGTACCGTCGCAATTTTTGCATTACAGAAAAAATATTTTGCCTGGGTCATTTTTATGCATAAATCAACCATATTTTGGCTGGGGGCAAAAATTTTAACAAAATTTTTCAAATCCGGGACGGGGTAATGCACACCATTTTTTTTCTTTTTCTATCTTAATACATTCCCCCCCCCCCCCCCCCCCGGCTGTTTAGGGGTAGTGCATCAATGCGCTTATTTTTTTGCCAAGGGGTTGGCTATAACTCTATAGCTAGCTTAAACACTTTTGTGGTTTATTGATATGATTGGGAAAGGGTAGTTCAAACAAACAATGTCGAAACTGTAAATCTACAGAATAGATAATTTTGTTTATCATTAGGTATTAGGAATGAACATCATTTCATAGTCCATTATTTTATCCCTTAAGATCTCTAAAATTACTTCTAAAATTGTCATCCTTGTTTTGTATAATACAAGGGGGGGGGGGGGGGTTTTAACGCAACCATCTCGTAATCAATGTATAAATGGCACTTAGAATTCGAATTTCGATCTAAAATTTTGCATGAATAATCCTTGGTAGGTCTAGTTTCCCTAAATCGAACAAAAAATTGGAAAAGTAACGGCTAACGGCTGCCGGCTCAGCCGTTTAGCCGTTTTAAGGTTTTTTAAGGGCAAAATTATCGAAAATAACACCAATAAACTTTTTAAAAATTTTTTAGTACCAACTGTTTAACTGCTAGAATCGACTAAAAAAGGCTGGTAGAAGCTATAAAATGCCAAGAGTATCATTTTTAGACCGAATAATGTAATATTATCATTCAAAAAGTTGATTCCTCCGTATTTAATGATGGATTTGCCCTGAAAATAGCCGAAAACCGACTTAACGGCTGAGCCGCCAGTCGTTACTTTTTCCAACTTTTTATTCGATTTAGGGAAAATAGACCTACCAAGGATTACTCATGCAAAATTTCAGATCGAAATTCGAATTTAAGTGCCATTTATTTTATACATTGATTACGAGATGGTTGCATTAACCCCCCCCCCCCCTTACACAGAGACAATAATAAATAGGAATAGCTGTCTTATTATTGCAAATATTATACTAAATACTCTTAGCTAATAAAATTAAATATCAGGGATCTAAAGGGATAAGACAATGGCCGATAAATTTATGTACTTCAATAATGATGATACACAAAAGCATCTCTTTAAATGTTTAAACACTCAATTTAATGAATCATCCAATAAAAATTCACTGAAGTACCCAAAGTTGTTAAGCCAACGAATAAGAAAACGTTATTATAAAACTTTGGGGACTAATGTAATAAACAGTCCATTGTCAATAATAAAAAAAAACAATAGAGGGTCATTTTTTTGGAAGGCTTCACCCCAGAGTGTGTTGGGGGTTCCTCCCATAGCTTAAAACCACCGCCGCAAGACCAGTATAGTAGCTATATTCCCTGAAGTTGGTTTATGAGATCTAAACTTTCCTACAGACGGACAAACAGGCAGACATTATTCTTTTTTATATTATAGATCATAAAACAAACCTGTGCCCGCCGCCAAAAGATAGATTGTACTTGTTTCCAACTTTTCTGTTGTAAAATCTCCAGTGTAGTCGCTAATCTCCATTTCATCGCCTATATATATTTATTACACAACCTTTATCTAGAAGTCTTAACTAATTGCACAATAAGTAATAGTTATTTCTCGCATCGTATTGTAAACGGCTTTCCGCGGATATAGAATGTACAATTAATTATAAGATTAAAACTAGTTTTTTAGCCCCAAGGTGCCAAAGGCACCGGCTAAAAAACTGGTTTTAATCTTATAATTGTACATTTTTATATTCGTAGAAAGCTGGATATAATACGATGCTAGACATAGTTTTTTCGTATGGATGAGAACCGGTTCCTATCCACCGGATTCGAATGAATACGAAAAAGTTGTTTCCAGTATGGCTTCAAATGTGGTTAATTTTCACTGTATTAGACTACTGAAAAATCATGTGTTATATCGAATAAATAAAAACCCTAATCCCATAATATCAAGGACAGCTTTCCGCGAATCGTGAAATCAAAGTGTTTTAAAGATTAATTCCAGTTTTGTTGGCTCCTAGGTACGGGCCAACAGACTGATTGTATTATAATATCCGCGAAAAAATTCTCGGTAGCCGTCATGCACCTGATATAACAGCAGTATTTATAATTTCAAATTTCTTAATAAAGATAATGTCGTAATTTAATCTATTTGTCCTCGCTATCTTTGTAAAGAATTTGAGATTAAATTCTTGATAATAGGTAGTTTACTGGAAAATATTTTGTTCTAAAAAGCAGGGCTCGGCAGCCGCGCGTGAAAGAATGTTGATTTCTATGCAGCTAAATGGTTGTTTATGTGAGCTACCGAGCAAATTAAAATTGCTACTAAAAGATTTGTGTTAAAAAGCAAGGAATCTTTCTAAGTGAGAAACCTAAAATAAATGAAATTGAATAAATATTGAGACCTCTGGCGGCTCAATTTTTTAGTATTTTTTCTAGTAGTGATTTTCTTTGGAGGGTGAAAGTACCCTCTCCCAAAATCTTATAGTAATACCCTGGACCTACAAGTATCTTCACTGTAAAGGAGAACCATATCGGTTTAGCGGCTAGCGAGAACCTTGACTACAGACAGGCAGACATCATTCTGTTGCTTTTATATCAAGGTACTAGTTTATATAATACTTTAGTATAAGGATGACCAGTGGCTAGGCACCTAGAATCTAGGGGCTCTGTATTTGAAGATGAAGGAAAGAGCATCAAAAATAGCCTCAAACCTTCCAAGGCTTAAACAAAAACTCAATTAGTGAAGTGGTTAATCAGATCTTAAGCTACAGGCAAAAATTCTTGCTACTTTATATAATAGGATATAATATAAGTCAAACTTAATAGGATATAATATAAGTCAAACTTTACCAAGCATAAAATTACTTCTAATCACCTGAAGAAAAACGATTATTTCTCGGGCCAAAATCAAATCATACCTTTATTTAATTGATCAATTACAGGAGTAACGGCCCCGTCTTTGTAGATTTTTATCAGAAATTCTAAGCGTCTACCATTTTCATTTAAACCTTAAAAAAAAAAAAAAAGAAATCAATATTGACAGAAATACTGGGATCTTTATCCCTAAAACCATCCCTTCTATCTTTAGATTACAATCATTGGTCGACAAGTTTGGAACCATCCAAAAATATTTAATAACACGACCCAAAGTTTTGAGCAGACCCATTTATCACATGATTTAACTTTGGATACCAGAGTTTTTTACAGTCTGTTTACAATGTCTGCTTATGTCTGTCAAATAAGATCACTAAACTTTTATTTATATTACTTATTGTATGCTCCTAACATTAGATGACACAGTGATATGTCAATGTCACTAAAAAAGTATCAATAAACCTTCCCAAACAAAAACCAGTAAAACTGTTTAAATTGTTATACAAGCCCGACAGACTGACAAACGTATTATACAGTAGGTACACTCAAGAATCTAAAGGGATAAGAAAATGGCTGATAAATTGATGTAAATCCCCAATGATGATACACAAAATTACTTCTTGTGTAAAGTAAAATTAGTGGTTGAAATGTTTGGACACTTAACTTAATAAACCAAACAATCAAAATTCAATAATAGTCCCCAAAGTTGTTAAGCCAACGAACAAGAAAACGTTATAAAAAAACTTTGGGGACTTGTGTAATTAACAGCCCAATGTCCCCTCCCCCCTGAGCTATATTTCTAAAGTTTATAAAAACCTGAAAAGTTGGTGACAGGAGTGTAGCTTCTCGTTATTTCCATCCCTTCTAATATTTGCTTTATGTGAATATGTTGACCTAAAATAAAATGATGTAATTTTTTTGCGTATTTTCCATAAAGTTATGTGTTTGCTGTTCTTGTATGTTACATGAAATGTCATAATTTATAACAGTTTGACTTAATAAGCGCATTTAACTAAACACTAAACACACAACTTTACGTAAAATCCGCGAAAAAATGACCCATTTAGAAATGTTAGCACAATCACTGGAGCAGCCAAGAATATCCAAACTTATAAAACCAAAGAATAAAACAAAAATGTTTTAAAATAATTTTAAATCATTATATGTATCGAACAAAATAGTATAACTATGAATATTTTATTAAATAATTGTGTCTATTACCTAAAAAAAACATTCCATTGCAAAAAACGCGATATTGGGTTTGTTAAAATATCCATTTATTTGGCATTTTTCAAGAATGTCAAGCGTGGGAAAATTTTTCGAGTGTGGGAACCATTTAATTTGATTTAAATGGTACATATGATTTTCATTTAAATTCATTTTTAGGACCCGTGAGAAAATTTTTTTAACGTGAGAACCATTTAATTTTCATTGAATTTAATTTTTTGGAAGTGTGGGAAAAAACGGGAGAAAGAATATGTTTTAGTATAAAGAAATGTTCTATCAGTTTCAAACCTTTTCCATTCGATAGATCATACTGACTTTGGAAAAACTGTCAGACCGATTTTTGAAATTCAATCTGTGAAAAAAGATATTCAAGTTTTAATTTTTTGTTTTAAAAATATTATTTTACATGTATTGACGCCATCTTGGATTATGATAATTTTTTTTTGTTAGAAGATTTTTTTTCTAAAATATTTTTAAATAATTAACTTTTTACAATAAAAAAATCTTTGAACTTAAATTGACCAATAATTCAAAGATTTTTTCTCTATGATTTGGAAGATTTTTTATGATTTTTATTTTTAATGTCAAATAAAAACACAACAGTGAAAAAAATGAAAATTAAATGAAAAAACGTTTTATGATTTTATTCAAGAAATTATTTGCTAACATCACCTTTTTGTTGCAATAGAATGTTATTTAAGCAAACAAAATTTAGCATAAATGGATATTTAAATCCCTCGGTATTAAATGATGAGCTAACGCTCGATCATTTAATACCTTGGGATTTAAATATCCATTTATGCTAAATTTTGTTTGCTTAAATAACTCATTTAAAAATGTCGATTCAATCCAAATTTTAAAAAATAACCTTTTTATTATGCATGGAAAAAATGTTCATTTTAAAGGGGAAAATGTTATATATTTATCTGTTATAGTATAGCTTATCGGCCAAAAACTATAATTGCATCGTATTATAGACATCTTTCAACATATATCAAAATAAAACTTGTAAAACGGATATTAGTTTTATGATTTTTATTTTAATGTTCGTAGAACATTGTCTGTAATACGATGCTATATATGACTTTTTAATTCGAAGTCATACTGAAAAATTGTGTATCAACATTTTATTATATAGCAATTTTCTACTTTGGCAGATATGAGATAAGGAACACAACAAATTTCATAATTGCCTTGTTACCGACTGATTATCAAGATAAAAAATTATAGCTGCGATTTTCTAAAATATACTTTACCTGGTGGAACAATCATATGAGAATTATTTAGTGATGCTAACTGTAGGTATATAGTATCATGTGTAACTTTTTCTTTTACTTCTATCCTGTATTTTCTGTAGCTTACTTTCATATCCTTAATACAAAAAACAATATACTATTATAAATAGTATCATGTGTAGCTTTTTCTTTTACATCTATTCTGTATTTTCTGTAGACAACTTTCATATCCTTAAAACAAAAACAATATACTTTTTATATAAAGTAATAAGGTTTTTTTGTCTGTAGCGAAGAATTTTGCTAACCACAGTGTATTTTATAACTATTTTGGTGGAGGGTACCACTACCATTTCACCAAGAAAAAATTACCCCCTCCCATTTTTTGGGGGCAAGGGTCAATACCGACCAACCACCTCAGGTGCCACTAGAAGGCTCTAGGGCATGGCCGCTATTTCATATTAAAACATCATTAAAACAGACCATTATAATGGACCCAAAGGCAACAATGTCCCCAAAAATTAATGCAGACAACCAACCAGGGTAAACAATAGAAAAACATCAGGAGATTGAAATACAGAATAACTTTACTTATTTTCAGTTAACCTAGATTCCTTATTTGATTTGATTCTTTAGAGTTTAGATAACTACACTTCTTGAAACTAACCCTTTTATCACAGAAAATAGTTACCTTTACAAACCCAAACCAGTTGTGATCACTCTGAGGGACACCTAAAGACTGCCACCTTGCGGCAACATTCTTAACCAAACCAAGCTCCAACTTGCCCTGTCCGCTCAGCTTCATGCTATACTCGCTTGTGATTGGCTGATACAATTGATGATGGAATATGAAACCAGTTTTGTCAGAAAACAGACATATTACTCTGTTCAAAACATTCTCAGTTTCGATTTTTTAAAACTTACTAACTAGGTTGTCAACTGAGACTGTGGGGAAATAATTAGCGTAGGTGATCTCGTGGTATATCCCGTCCTAAAGGCTGTCAGTGTCCATGATATCAAATGCGATACTAAAGTCTAGAATATAGATGCTTCTAAGTACATCAAAAACTAAGCATAAACTATATTTATTTCAAAATTAATAAAAATATTTCTAATAGGTAGGTTATTACCTTTTTTTAAAATTATTTGAAATTAGTGGTGGCAGCTCCAGAGGTACTTAATTTTCTTTTAATTACCTTTTGGGGCAAGGCTTAGAGGCTAGGGGCAAAGTCGCTAGTTGTTATATAATACAATTGGAGAGGAAAAAGGAGTTAAATTATAAAAAGCTATATTAGTTTTGTAACGTTGCTAATAATCGAATTAAACAAAACATCCTTATTGAATACTAGTTGCTTCATCCCTAGCCTCTAGGGGAGTTGGGGGAGGCCAGGAAAATATCCTAACACCATCTGAAAAGTAAATCACATTCGTACAAGCAATTTCTAAGATCTTAAGCTGGGTTAGGATACAGAAAGCCCGACTCAGAAAGCCAGTAATAAACTTTTTGTTTCAAATTTCAGAAATCCCATAAATCTCAAGGCAAATTATTGGTAAAGATAATATTCAGTCAAAAATTAGCCGTCTATCATGAATAGCAGTAAAGAAATTTCCCCATACTGTTTCAATGGACAAAAAGACAGACAGACAAATGGAAAGATGGAAGGAGATTCTGTAACAGAAAGCAGCTTCGCTATTAAAACAAAGCCTTCGTTTCATCTATTATTATCTTTATACCATGCATAATAAAATATATGCTTTTACAACGTTATTGATGAATTAGTAACTTCTGTAACATAGAGCAGCTTTCCTATTAAATCAATGCCTTTATTTCATATTTTATAATCTTTAAACCATGCATAACATTAGTATTGCAGTTTCTACAGCAACATTTTTATATACACATTTTACATAATATTTATTTTTTTATAAAATATTTGTATTTTTTTTTGGCACAAAACAACATAACACATTTTGTACAAATTCTATCTATAATGCTTATGAGCGCTATTCCGGGTGTTCAACCCCAATAATTAGCCTTGAGACCTTCAAAATGAGGTGTGAAATTTAAGATCCCCTATTGCTGGGTAACTCAGGCCCGGGGTATCTGATATCTCGTTCCTTAAGCTTAAGACAAAAAAGAAACCTTACTGCTTTATATTATAGAATACTCAAACTAAGAATGTTCCTGAGATGTGTTGTAAAATTGTCTATAATAAAGTTATGCTTCTGTAGGCCTTTTCTGAAAAAATAACAGTTTTAGATTGTTGAAACCAAAACTAAAAATCAAAGGAACTCAATTAAAAAAAAAAGTTACATATATTTATTCTGTTTGCTAGTTTTTCTTTGTGTGTCAATAAATATAATATAATCTAATCTAATCCTCCCAATAATGATTCACATTTCTAACTCAACCATGGAACAAGAGACACATAAAAAAATTTGTGTATAGCTATCAGAAATCTTAAGGGATAAGACAATGGACGATAAAATGATATACATCTTCAATGATGATTAACATAATTACGCCATCTGTAGATTAAAACAATAAACTGAAAGGTTTAGACGCCGCTTAGAGAAACAAACACTCAAATCAAAAAAAAATTTTTTAGCAAACAAATCAGCTATCGTGGAAATACAAGGGGAGGGGGGGGGGAGGAGGGTTGTGCTAAAATTTCGTAAAGGTGCGAGTTTTAAGACTTAGAAACAGTGGTAGAGCGATTATATTCACTAAATATGTATAAATATATAATTTTTTTTGTCTATGGTTCAATTCAATAAGGAATACACATATTTAGTGAATAAATCGTTCTACTACTGTTTTACAGCCTCAAAACTCACACCACAAAACTCTCATAACTTATGGGCAGCACCAGGAATTTGTTTTTTTTTTGGGGGGGGGGAGGGGGATTTTCATGTTTGCTGGGGTGGGGGGTGTCTCACCCCCCAGGGAAATAGCTTAAAACCACCACAGGACCAATAGGTATATACCCTGAAGAGTAGAATCCGATCGGTTCAGTGTGGTTCCCGAGATCTTAAGGGATGGACGGACAGGCAGACAGACGGACAGATATCAAGCTACTTTGTATTATAGATGTCCCCTCACTCCCTAATAAGACATAAAAATTTGACACTTACCTTTTACAATAAATGTTAAGTGTGAGTTTGTCATCAGATTGAAAATAATCAAATGATGGTTTTTCTGGAGGCGCTGGTTGACATTTGCTCTGTTTGGTCACAGGACTTAGTTTGATTCATTATTGTAGAAAGATTCGAAACAGATCAATATCTGCTGGATTAAAAGCCGTGACGGAAAATAATTTATAGTATCGTTTTACAGAATTACATAATGTACAAAATCTCTTATTGTGCAATACCTTCTTTAATGGATTTCAAATGTATCAAAGTAATGGAAGTGTTTTTAATTTAATAATTAAACCTTTTTTGAAGATTTTTTTATATATTCCCAATACCTATTGGACGATTTTTTCATACAAAAACAATATTTAGATGTGTAGATACCTTTTTCAAACTAAGTTTTTCTATGGACAAGAAAGTCGTTGTTTAAAAGTAATTGGAGTAAAACATTAGAGGGAGAAATAACTGTATCTCCACATCACAATATCCTTGTGCCGACTCTCAATAGGGTCATTGAAAATCAACCAATAGTGTCGGGGATATTAACACATCCAAGTAGTAGAAAACAATTTGCTAGCCGACAAAAAATGTCATTGGAGAACGGAGGGAGGTATTTATCTGTATATACATCTATACTATAGATCTGCTGTTTAAAACAATAATCAATGAATCATGCCTAGTTGACACAGTAATCATCGTGCTAGAGTCATTTATTGGTGGTAAGCTCGTACTACTCGTTTCAGATGCGTCTAAAATAAGAAAATTTTGTAAATTTTGGATGTAAAAATCTATAATTGTTGTTTAATTTATTAGATTATTAGATGTGTATTTTTTAATTGAAGGATGTGTAACATTTAACATAAATTACAGGGATCTAAAGGGATAAGACAATGGCCGATAAATTGATGTACATTGTACATCCCCAAAGATGATACACAAAACTTACCCTATCTGTACATCTGTTTGACTTTCAAATTAATGAATCGACCAATTAAATTTAACTTAAGTCCCCAAAGTTGTTAACCCAACGAATAAAAAAACGTTATTGTAAAACTTTGGGGACTAGTGTAATAAACAGCCCATTGTCCCCTCTCTCTCTCTGCATAAATAGTGATTGCAAGTTAACAAGTATGATAACATCCATAAATGAGCTAGAAAAATTAGACGTAAAAACAAACATTGAGTGATGAATTTTCCTGTGAATTTTATAAGGGGGGGGGGGGTAGTTTTGACACATTTGCGTAAACCTGGTGTAAAGGCTTTATCTTTTGACTGAGAGGATAAGTTATTTAAGATAAAATCATTTTTATATGATGAATTTCCCCCAGATTTAAGATTTTTTGGATAGGCCTCCAGGTTTTTAAAAAATCTTTACCTGTCCAGAGACCACCTGGAAGCCTGGAGCTCCTCAACCTGGAGGCCTATCCAAAAAATCTTAAATCTCCTTATTTTTAAAAGTAACACATATTTTCATCTAATTATAACTGATACAATGTTGACAAAAATTAGATGCTTTTAAAGGTGCTTTCCCTGAATTTGCATATAGAGTACTGTACTATCTCCTTCTATTTCTAAATAAAATTGAAACTAAAGGTGGGGGGCGGACGTTTTTTTTCTATAGCTGACCTAACCTACATTAATAAACAAACAAAACACTAACCCCCCCCCCACACACACACACCTTATTTTCATTTAGATGGGGTTCTGTGCTCATTAAGGCGCTTTGAGGTTAATATCCCTTTGAACATTGATTGTGAGTTGCAATATGTGAACATGAAACAAACCCTGCATAGTACATCCAAAGAAAATAGAAGAGAAAACTTGTTTTAACATTCTTCGACCTGCATACAAATTTGGGTTGGGCCGGATACATATTTAGATGGAATCGGATACCGGATTTTCGGCCGGATAACCGGATATTGAAGAAACAAAAAAAGTTGCCTTCATAAAATGTTTTATTATGTAAAAAGGTTACAATTTTTACGACCGTCTATACGTCATATAAGTCCGTCAATCTGTAAAATTAATGAAGTGTTAATTATTTATTTTTGCTTCTAGTTTTTTTCTTCAATTTCAACATCAAAATTGTAGTTAAATTTTTTGTTTATAAAACCAAACCTTTTGATTGTGAAGATTTATTAAGGCTGGGGCCGGGTGGGGGTAACGGCGGGAGTAGCCTGGAGGCTGCAGCTGTCGGCGGCGGCAACAGATTGGCAGCTGCCGATGCTTTGGGCTGGCTGATGGTGGCGGGAATGCCCTCGACTAGTTTGCCGACTAGACACGCGGCCATAAGACTTTCATAGTTCACCCATCTACAAATAGATTATTATAAACTAGCGGATACGCCCATAGAATCAAGGTGTTCTGTATTCCAAGTAGGGTTGGGTCGGATATCCGGTCTGGCCGGTTATCCGGCCGGATATCCGGTAATTTTGGATATCCGGCCGGATACTAGATAATAAAACTATCCGGTTACATGATATCCGGCTGATTTTTGACGCCGGATATCCGGTAATTCGCCGGATATCGAACGTTGGCCAGATATCCGGACAGAACCGGATATCCGGGTTTAGAAATCAGCTGGATGTCCAGTATCCGGTATCCAGCCTAAAAAGTATCCGGCCCAACCCTAATTCTAAGGGGCAGAAAGAGGTTAGAAAAATATTTTAAAACCATCCAATGACTTAAATCTACAAATCAAATAGTCTAAAACCATCCTCGAACTTATGTGATGTTTTATTTAAATGGAGAACTAAATCGGTTTGGTAGTTCTTGAAATCCCAGGATTCAGACATAAAACCTTATTACTATTTTATTATAGAATAGGATATAAAAAAATAGTTGGATGTTGATTTTTGATAGATCTAGAGAAACACAGAAACAAACAATCAATTTCTTTAAGGTTTTATGTAAGAACCATACCTTATTAAATAAAGAGTAGCCACGGTTGCAATGTAAATATTCATTCTAGCAATGCCTAATTATTTATCAAATACTTTGTGCAGTATAATTACATAATTGAATGCATCTACACACATTAATTTATTACATTTAATTATTAATGTATTGGTTCTTTCACACAAACTTACTTTGACAAGGTAGGTAGATAATGTTTCTCCCCTATTTTTTTTTATTAAAAAAAAATATTTATTGCTCCAATGGGTGCTCTAACCCTGCGGGGGTCTATCCCTAAAGGACTCTTTTAACTTACACTTAAACTAACCTGAGGCGAATTCTTTTTAAAAAATTTGCCTCACTGAAATCAGTTTGCCTCACTAAAATCAATGAGGATCACTAAAAATTTAGAGGGAATAATTTTGTCTCAGTAAAATTTTAGTGAGGCAAACTGATTTTAGTGAGGCAAAAGTTTTTTTAAGAATTCACCTCTGAAAGAAAATAAGCATCAAACTGTGTTTATTCCCTAAAAGTTTTTTGTAATCCAATGCATTTTTATTTAGAGTTATAGAGATGTTTTTTGACATTTCAATCGAATAAGTTGATCAGAGTTCGAATTATATTTTGTGAAAAGAGCCGCAGATTGCCATCCCTGTTAAATTCTTTCCCCTCTTTCTCATTAAAATAATATTTTTACATCTTGCACTCTATTAAACCAACCAACACAATGTTCTTAAAGAAGTAGCTTTACTTCTACTAATATATTAAAGTTCATTAAAATATAATAATTTCAATTAATACGATACTTTTTCATTATAAATTGAAATAATACATCAGCAAAGTAAAAAACAATTAAACTTTTAATTAATGAGAGTAATTTCAGCAGAAATTTGGGAAAATACATCAAAGTAAAAGGCAATGGATACACGTCGGTTTCTTCTAGAGTGCCTAATAGAGCATAAAATCTCCCTATCTTTTTTCACAAAAAAATCGAAAATTAGGGAGAGGGGTTCATTTGTTTTCCTATAACTTAGGGTCAAGGTTAGGTTATGTTGGGTACTGGGTACTGAGTGGTCACCTGCTTGGGCGAGGCATAATAAAACATCACACCCCCCCCCCTTTATTTTCAATTTATTTTTGAAAAAGGGGGGGGGGCACTGTTCGACAAGGCCCTTTGAGGGAAAGTACCGAATACTCGATTTAATTTAATGCCTTTCATTTAAAATGTAAAGTTTAATAGAAATTTCTAGCGTTGCTCGACTAAAAAGTTTCAGCAAATCTATCGTAATCCTTATATAAAAGTAACAGAAGGTCTGTGTGTTAAGAAGACCCTTTAGTGCCGACTGAACGCAAGACAGACAGGGTTGATCCAGAAAGGGTGATACAGAAATAAAATAGGAAATACAATTTTACCTATGAACTTCATTAAATAAATCTGTTGCATCCATTCCAGCACCTCGAACTAAAAAAAATAAACATTTGTAACAACATTGAATTAATATTTAATATTAATATGAAAAAACAAAAACAGAGCTGGATCTTTAAATCCTTTTAATGGTGCGCTAGATCGGGGTGCGCCAAATTTAAGCAAATCACAGCGCGGCATTCCATACAATGCTGTGCTCTCATTGGTGGAAAGTTGGATCGCCCCGATCTGGCGCACCATTAAAAGGATTTAAAGATCCAGCTCTGAACTACATTGACTTATTGAAATTCATATTTTAGACGCAAAATTTTAAAGATCATATAAAATTATGACAGACAGACATACAGCTAAGTACTAAGGCCTCCTTGATTCTTTTGTTTGCAACTCTGCCTTTTAATATTGTTGACACTTATACTAAAGTAACAGGATGCCTGTTTGTCTGTGTGTTTGTACCGAAGGATCTCACTAACCGCTGAACCGATCAGGTTCTCCTTTACAGGGTAGATTCTCATAGGTCCCGGGAAGGTTTATAACTATTTTGGGGGAGGGAACCACCACCCTCTCAAGAGAAAACACCCCTAGAAAAAAATTACCCCTACTTAAAAAAGAGACTTGAACGAAACATAAACCAATTATTTCTCTAATTAAAAACATTCAAAGTGCCACTAGAGGCCTCTAGGGGCGTAGCCGCTAGTAAACTAAATAAACTGTCATTGTCCTATCCCTCCTTGTACAAATGTTTTACCTAGTTCATCCCATCCGCCAGGGTGGTAGTCCATGTATGGTGTCACATTGAATACAGCTCCGTTTATTGCCATCCATGCGTCCTTGTTGGAAAAAATTAACAATTACCTTTTCTGGGAATTTTGAATTCAAGACCCTTCGCTGGCAGCAAATATAGGTTCTTAGAAAAATCCAATAAATAAGTAACAGGATGTTTGCTTATCTAAGTGTATGTTGGTTTGTACAGAAGGATCTCGCTTACCAAAATAGTTTTCCTTTACCCTCCCAAGACAAATTACCCCTGGACTTCCCCCATCCGCCCCCAACAGATAAGTGCCCCTAAAGGCCTGTAAAGGCGCAGCCACTAGGAGTAATTTAATAAATAAACAATTAGAAATATTAATCAGTCAGATTGGGTGTTAAGAGATAGAATACGATTTTAAAAGCTTTAGGTATATATATATCAAGATTTGATTATCAATTAAAAAAAGCTTGAAAAACTACCTTTTTTGTTCCATGTTTCTTTAATTCAGATTTTGTTATTTCTCTTAGTTTTCCTTTCACCCTAGGACCTCCAACACCTTTGATAATAAAAATAAGAATACAAATAATTAAATGGAAGATTTTTCTTATTTGCACTTTAAATTCAAAGTTTACCTAACAGAGTTGAGGTACCTACTTGTTGTATTTGTGGCAAGATTTTTATTTTGATGTGTAGAAATTTTAAATTCTTACGAATATCACTAAATTATGTTCAGATGCATTCTGTAAAACTACATGATTACATCTTTTGAACAATTAAAATACCCTGTATGGAAACGACCAAAATGAAAACAATAGAACAATACCTACATATCGCTCCATCAATGCTTTGTAATACTAATAATAATTTCCAAGCTTTGTTATTCCCAGTTAAAAATGCGTGTATTCATAGAGTAGCTTCGATTCTAAAACAAACATTAACCTGTCAAGTCCTGTCCCGACTTTGTAAGCCTGACCCAATCCATTAATCCGAATCCTTTCTTCAGTCCAACTTTGTTTCGTGGATTTCCTAAAGGCAAAAATTCTAGTTAAGAAAGAGAGAAGGATTTCATCCAAATTATATTACAGGGGTGTATATTCAGCAATAGCATGGGATGGGATACAAAAATATATGAAAGGGGAAAAAATGAAAAAACAATGAGTTCAGAAATAATTTTTCCCTTACCTCCTTAAGGAAAAAACTCGAAAAATAAGTGGGAGGGGTAAAAAAAGGAATGATGTACTAAAAAAGTAAAAACATGTCAATTTTTTCTCCCTCCTTATGGTAAGGGGGGGGGGGGAATAAATGAAATATTTGCATTTTTGGGGGGTGCTGGAGGTGTCGACTTATTTTAAGATTAAAAAATATAAACCCTTACCTACTGACTTTTATAAAAATACAAACAAATGGCAATGTTAATGATAAAAAAATAATGTATAATATAAAACTACGACTGAATTTCTCTCAATTATACCTTCTCTGTATGAAGATCAAAATAAGGAACGTAAAGCTGCCTTACAAGTCATTGTTTCAATACCAAAACCAGTAAGTAATATAATATATTCAATTCAAGGTTCTGAAGGGATGAGACAATGAACGATAAATTATATATATCACAAATGACAAACAAAATTGACCCTTCTGTAAATTGAAACTTTAAAAATTCAAGTAACCAAAGTTTTGAGCTAAAGAATAAAAATAATGTCCCCTTCCTCCCTCCTTGAATATTTACTACCTGTAGCAGAGCCACTGGAGGCAATCTGTTGAGAGGCAGGCAGCGGGAACAATCCACCAGGGCTAGGTACACTGAAAACAATTATATTCTTAAAGCCATCTAAAATACCTGGGATGGATTTGAGATAGTTTCTTAGAAATTGGACACAAACACATGTGAAAATACCATCCATCCCCCCCCCCCTTAAAAATTATTTTTCCTTTTTTTCATAACAATCCCATCCTAAATAAAATCACCCTCTTTAAGTCTTCTTCCCTAGAGACTAGGGACAAAGCAAGAAGTATGCTAATATGTTGAGGACAATTAGTCAAAATTTAACCCAATGATGTTTTTTTTCTTCTCCCAAAATTCTAGTATTGAAAACATTGATAGTTAATGAAGCAGCCAATAAAAATTTATTAGTACTCAAAGTTTTTAAGCCAACGAATTTTAAAACGTGATTACAAAACTTTGGGTACTATTAATTTTTTTAGCAGTTCCATATCCCCTCCCTCACTAAAAATATTGCATTTAGACTCTTCCATCCATATCATAGAAAAAAACTTTTGATGTTATACAAACATTGAGCAAAGTCTCTGAAATTACCAGTAACCACCCTTGTCAACCATTTTTTATAATGAAAACTAAAGATAATTCTAAAAAGATAATTTAAGATTCAGATGATCACTGCAGTGATTTGGGGAGTTTAATTCTCTTATTTTGGCTCTAATGTATGCCCCCTTACAAGAGCTCTTAGATGGTAAGGGAGCAACCACTATTAGGAGGCTTAAAGTTTAAAACTTATTGAGGGGTTATCTGATTTTTTTTGTTTGCCCATAGAATCTCAGGTTGTAATACTTATAGATAGGTTTTTTTTAAAAATTCTGTAAATGGTTTTAGGCTTTTCTTTTTTCTTGCTTACTCAGTCTCCCTTTGAATTAGAGCTCTTTGAAGCTAAGGGGTGCAAACGATAAAACAAGATTTAGTGGAGGGGGGCAAGGGTAATCTGTTGGTTTAAGAGACTTACACCAGTGGGGAAAGTAATGTTTTATAAACATTGTGCACACACTATTTTACTCTTACACATATCATTTTCGGAAAGTATATACTTTCCGGAAGCCAATCTTTATGAGGAAGGTATTTTTAGAAAGCGGAAAATGTGTAGAAAACACCCATGTAAATTAGAAAATCCGCAGAAATCATTTTTAAAAGTTATTGGCAAACATTTGCAATGTTAATTTGCAAAATTAATTTTATGCCCTAAATAACATATTCTGAAATAAATCTTTTATGAAAGTTTATTATCTTTGAGTTTAGGACATGCTTAAGACGTAAAAAATATTTTCAGTGTTACTTTTTTTGCCCTGTGAAAAAAGGCATTTATCACATTTTATTATAGAAAATTGCATATAAACAAAATAATTATTTTTTTCTACAGTCAACACAAAAATTGGCATAAAATCTTTCATTTTAAATGTAAAAGTCAGATAAAGAATCCTTTTTAGAGCAAATATAGTGCAAAAAGTAACCAAGACGTTTTAGCAAAGTATGAATATCTAATGAAATAGATACTTTTAAATTTTGATATAAATATCAGATAAAAATATATAAAAAAAGAGATCAAAAACTATAAAACAAGGTATATATTTTTTTCACTCTCTCACTGAATAAAGAGCACTTTTAGGTTTGATTTTAACCAATGCAGCACTTAAAAACTCATTTTTCAAGGTAAATAAACAAAATAAATGCAATTATACAATTAAGTCAGTTTAATAATACAGTAAGCCTTTTTGTAGCAATTTTTTTTTGTTGAAATTATTCTTTATTTCTATAATAAATTGTATTAAAATCTAATGATTTGAAAATTCGTAATTAAGAACTTCATTTTTACACTGTTTTGGCATGTAAATTACAAAGAAAAAGATTAAATCCTTTAAGTTTGAATAATACTTTATATATTTACATAATAAAAACATTAAAATTGTTAAAGATTAAAAAAAAAGATAAAAATAAGTAATTTTTAAAATCATTTTGTGTTGCAGGGTTTCGGATCCGCATTGATTTTTTGCGGATCCGGATCCTCAAAATTTGGTCAGTGCGGATCCAGATCCAGATCCGGATTCGGATCCTACCGGATCAGATTCCGGATCCTTGACAATAAAAATAAAATCACCAAACCTTTTAAAAAATATTTATTCTTAATTCGAAGTCAAAAATACTTTTAATTTTCAAGTCTTACCCTAAACCTTAAAGATTGGCTCTCATCAAGAGAATGTCTGAGATTTTATATAAATTTAGGTAGATTTTTCCATTTTTTCCGCATTTTTTTGAGTCCAAGGATCCGGATCCGGATCGCATTTTTTTGCGGATCCGGATCCTTGGACTCGAAAATATGCGGATCCTTGCGGATCCGGATCCGAAACCCTGGTCGTCTTCATAAACTATTTCCACTTTATATTTTAGTCTGGTAGAATTCATAATTATAAATAACCTTTCTTGAGCATATATATGTTTTATTGAAATTAATTATAAGAATGTAAAACATTTTTTGATTGATTTAATATTAACAATTCACCTAACATTTTGTTATTTTACTTTTTTTTGAAACTCTTTTATTCTTATTAATAATTCTATTTAACACAAAAAGCTCATAGGGAGTTGATAACCTTTATTTCTTGCTTTGTATTCTAATCAGGTATTTTATTTGACTAATTTTTTTAAAACTATACAGCATGCATGTTTGTATCAATAATGAAGACATTACGGGTTTTTATGTACAAAAAGTTGTTTTACAGCAAGAAAAAAATATAATCTTTCTAGTAACTAATATACAATTTTGTAGTTTTATATATGTCTGTATTTTGGTTTCTAAAAAAAGTACTATACCACCAAACATGCATGCCTGAAAATTAGTTTCAATATTCGTATTAAACAGGAAAAAGAAACTAAGTCGTCGTTATAATTATTGTTTGTCATTTTTGGTGTAAGGTTTTTTTTAATGAAACTTTTTTTGATCTCGTGAATTCGATTTCTGCGGATTTTCTGGTTGCCAGAAATGAAATCTACGCATCTTTTTTAGCTAGATGGCATTTGTCTGGTTAAGATTGGATAAAAAATTCTTTGGTTGGTTAAATTTAATAAGTGTGCTTATACATATGTTTTACTCTTGTACATATGTAATAGATCTATCTGGTGGTCCATCATTCGAGTCAACTTTTAAAATAGCAAACATGTCAGTTCGTAAAAAAATCTGATATTTAATAAATTAATCTATATACATGTTAAAATTGCCCTCTCGATTCTAAACTTTGAATGATTCCTGTATTTAACTAGTCTTAGAAATTTAATTCCTATGACGAAAACGAGCATGAGCGAAGCATCTCCATAAACCAGTCATTCAATGTATGTAAGAATGTCCAATTCAAGCTTACCCAATGTCAAACTGTTTATTTTTTTTGAGCTTTACTTTAATGTCAAACTTATCATAAAAAAAAAGATTATAATATATTACATCAGCAAATTCTGTTTGTCACACATAAACTATATATAGAGAATCTGCACTAACATACCAGGGATCTAAAGGGATAAGACAATGGCCGATAAATTAATGTATATTCACCTATGATGATAAACAAAAATCCCTCTTCTCTAGATTACAAATGTTGGTTAAAACGTTTGGACAGTGAACTTAATGAAACAACCAATCAAAATTCATTAAAAGTCCCCAAAGTTGCTAAGCCAACGGGTAAAAAACATTACCCAAAACTTTGGGGACTGGTGTAATAAACAGCCCGTTGTCCCCTACTTTCCTGCTAACATATACAAGTATATGTAATCTTAGTTATGAGTTGTTGAAGCTATATTGAATTACATAGTTGTATTACACGGTATAAAAAGAGAATTAAGTGATGCATGATATTCTATACCAAGAAATATGGAAATATTATGTGCAAAAACCTTTTTCGGTTAGTGTACTCCTCCCCCCTCCCCCCCCCCCCCCTATTACAGGGAAATAAGAGCAAATCTGCTCTATATAAGCTACCCCGAGCACATAAAATAAGAAGAATAGAATTTAATCATAAAATATATGTTATTCTATAACAAGAAATATGGAAATATTACCTATGTGCAAAAACATATTTTTGTTATGTTTCAGCTTCCCCCCCAACTTTAACTGAAATAAAACAAAATTATGCAAAAGGGATTTCATCACCCCCCTTCCCTAAAAGTTTTCCAATACTCCCCTCTATTTATGGTTGCATTATTAAAACAATAGAGGGGAAAAGGGTTAAATAACTGTATGACCCCAACACGTGGACCCTGTGCCGACATTTAATCAGCCAATAGTGTCGGGAGTATTACCACAGCCAAGTCGCTACAAAAGAGCAGAACGTTACTTGCTAGCATACAAAAAAAAGGTACCCAACACTGGAACCAGGTGGTTGTCTGTCCAGGGTTATACATACATCTATACTTAATGCATTTATTGTTGAATTCAACTTAATGAAATAACTCAATAAGTCAAGCCATTCGGAAGAATAAGATAATGCTTTTGTGTATAAATAGAAGTAAATATTTTTTGTAGTTAAGTAAGACTACCTATATATCAATAGTTAGCATTGTGTTTAAGTCATGCATGCAATTTTTGTATAACAATCATATATTTAGGTTACGTAACAAGTAGAGTGATGACTGTCTGTAAATTCTATGGGTATTTATCCTTTTAGAAAAGTAACAGGTTGATTGTCTGTCTGTCCTTGTGTACCGATGGATTTCGCTAACCACTGGATGGACCAATAATGTTCTCCTTAACACGCTAGGCATCTCACACCCCCACAATTTTTTCAAATCTAAAATTTAATGTTGGGGAGGGTACGTTTCATCCTCCGTAGATGCCTATAGGGGAGTAGCCGCTAGTTAATCCTTATAATAATGTAAAAGGATGTTTGTTTGTACTAAAAAAATCTCACTAACCGCTGAACCGATCGGGTTCTCCTTAACGAGGTAGCTTCTCCGGGGAAGGTATTTTGGGGGAAGGTACCACCACCCTCCTAAAATAAATCGCCCCTAAAAAATTACCCCAAAAACACCGCCCCTCTTCCCCAATTTTTAAAAAATCTAAATTAAAAAAATGGATTTGGGGATTCACCTCCCCCTCATCAAGTGCCTCTAGAGGCCTCTAGGGGGCGTAGCCGCTAGTATTAAATATTTCAAGAGTAATTCTATCATTAAACAATAATTAATCGAGCAAAACAATTTGGTTAATTGCATCATTCAATTCATTAACACATGAATAAATACTTATATTGAAGATATAAAAATAAAAAAGAATATAAAAATACCAATGAGAGAAAGCTTAAAAATAAGACAAACCGACAAACAAACGTTAACAAATATTAAGAAGGCCTGTAGCTTTTTTATTGCTACGCCTACAAAATTTTTTTCTAGGAAAAATTACTACCTATTCAATCTAAAGTAATTCATAGCATTCTGACATTTAAAAAATATATCCTATAATGTAAAGTACCTAGTAAGGTTTTTTTGTTTGAAGCTTAAGATCTTGTAGATGTTGAAGGTTCTACTATTTTAAGATTATTCCTTATTGTTACAGGAATCATATTACAACGTTTTAAACTCAATATATTATCAGTGCTATCATGGCGCAAAACCATAAATGAAGAAAACATTTGTATATTTAACTAATTTTCAAATAAGGGAATAGTAGCTTATGCGTAAAGTTGTGAGTAGGACTCCAGTCAAATGCGCTTATTAGGTCAAACTGTTTTTAAATATGCATTTAATTATACTAACAACATTAAAAACAGTTAGACTTAATAAACGCATTTGACTGGAAGCTTGCTCACAATTTTACGGATTATTGCGTAAGCTACTATTCCCTTTTTTAGCATTAACTTAAATAAGATCGATATTCGATATATCTTTATAAATTAAAATGTTCATTATACCTCTTAACCAATTAGAATACCTTATCCGATATGACTGAGTTAAATCATAATGGAGATTTTCTTTCAAATATTACATAAACACGGGATAAATATTTTTTCCTAAAGAGTTAAACCAAGAATTTTTGTTTTAAATAGCGAGGCTTTTCTATTATCAGGGCATGTCTGATAGTTTATTTAGGTGTGATAGTATATCTTATCAATATCAAACTTTGTATGGTGATTCCTGTTACAGTTAGGAACACTTGATTTGTACTGAATGCAGAATAATGAAGCCGTTGCTACTTAATATTTGTCAATGTTCATTTACCCGTCTAATTTGTTAGGCTTTGCTTTTATGGACATTATCCCCATTGTTTTTGTTTTGTAATCATATTACGATGCATCACAAAATTATATCTGTATTTCAACCAAAGTTTTTAAACAAAATTAAGTTTATTCTAAACTTATTAAAATAAATTCAGTTACATTTAACTTTGAAATATAAAAGAACTATAAAAATAAATCATCTAAATAAAATAGTACCCAACTTAAATAGTGCCTAAGTTAAAATCTTTATAAAACAGTAACAGGAGTTCTATCTGTTTGTCTGTTTGTACTGAAGGATCTCGCTAACGGCTTTTACTTTTTCTTTTTAAATCTACAATAAAAAATTGGTTTATCGAATTCAACTCCCCCCTCCCCAAGTGCCCTTAGAGGCATCTATGATCGTAGCGGGCATTCTGTAGTATAATAAACTAGCCTCTAGGGGCTTTGCCCCATGAGGTTTAATCAAACCAATTTTTCGTATTTTAGATTTAAAAGAAATTTTTTTTTTAATTTGGGGGGGGAGGGAAATTTTTTTTTTTTGAGGGGGGGGTAGTAGACCCCACTATTTTAATTTTAGTTTTAAAAAGAAAAATTTTTTGGGGGGGTTATTTTTCATTTTTTGGGGGGGTTGGGGGTGTCCCACCCCCCAAGAAAATAGTTATAAACCTTCCCGGGACCTATGAGAAGCTACCCTGTAAAGGAGAACCCGATCGGTTCAGCGGTTAGCGAGATCCTTCGCTACAAACAAACAGACAAACAAACACACACACAAACAGACAGACATCGTTCTACTTTGTATTATAGATAATAAATAGATAATTATCCCTTCAGATATGTACATAGAAAAAGTTAAAGTATTCAGGGATATAAAGGAATAAGACAATGACAGATTAATTGATGTACTGTACATTCCCAGTGATGAAACACAAAATTACTCCTTCTATAGTTTAAAATCAGTGGTTGAAAAATTGGACACGCAACTTAATGAAAAATCCAATCAAAATTCAATAAGGTCCCCAAAGTTGTAAAGCCAACGAATAAGAAAACATTAAAAAACTTTGGGGACTTGAGTAATAAACAGCTCATCTATCTGAAAAGAGTTATATTCATCATTTTAACAGCGAAGCTTATCTATAATTAGGGCCAGTCCCTCCGTACGTCCGTAACGGATAGCATCATCATTAATATGGGCATGTTAGAATTATCCTATCTTTCAAACTTCAAACACGTAATGCTAGAAATACCTTGGCAAATAAGCAGGCCCACTCCTGTTTCGTAATTACTACCCCCCACAATAGACGTTCACGGGTGGGGTAAAGGGGTATTTACCCCCCCTTACCCCCTGAAACTCTAAAGCCCCTTAATTCCCCGGCATCCCGATTCTTAAAAAAAAATATATTAGAATCTCCCCTCCCCTCTCCTCCAAGCTATTAAAGCATTGAAGTCCCTGCCTCCAACTAGATCTAGATCAACAATGACACAAAAAATGAAGAAAAAAAATCTGAATTGTACAAATCCCTTTATTCCAATATATGAATATACAACCTAGGTCCTAGATATCGGGAAATCCGTCCAAAATGCAATGTAATGCTATAACATACTAAGCTACGTAAGATACTTTATGTTTCTACATTATCGCAAAATTAAGATTTGGATAAACTTAAATTTCATATATAGACTCTTTTAATTAAATAGATTAGGAAAAAATGTTAAAATTAATCAGAGTGAGGGGACAATAGGCTGTATTGTATATTACACTAGAAATATACAATATAAAATATAATACCGTTTTCTTATTCGTTGGCTTAACAACTTTGAGGACTTGGGAGAATTTTGATTGGTTGATTCAGTTGTGTACTCAAAAGTTTCAACGGCTAACTTTTACCTACAGAAGGGGTAATTATTTGTATCATCATTGGGGATATACATCAATTTATCGGCCATTGTCTTATCCCTTTAGATCCCTGAAATTAACACAAAAATTAATAAATGTCATGACTTTGCAAATTTTATTTTACTAATAGATATCATTTGCTAATGTATAATTTTAACATTTTTGTGTGATAAACTTGATACATGTATCTCATCTACATAATAAATCTCCTAATTGCCTGATATGAAATAATTCTTCTACCTAGTCTTTTTGGCGATTAAATATAGCAATAGAAGAAAGCTACCCCACCGAGATATTTTAATGTAAAAATTGGAGATTTCAAAACTCTTAAAACAATTTATTATTGCAAAAGAGCATTTTTAAATATATAAATACAGATGTACAAAACCAGACAACTACCTGGTTCCAGCATTGGGGACCTTTTCGTCTGCTAGCAAATTGCTTTCTACTCTTATGTAGCAACTTAACGGTGTTAATATTTCCGACGCTATAAGCCCAAATGAAAGTCAGCACAGGGTCCCCACCCCATGAACATGCAACTATTTAACCCAGGGAGTAAGGGAGGGGACAATGTATCGAATATTCAATTTTTAGGAGTCTCAGACTTTGGGTACTGGCTTAAAGGGAATGTGCACGAATACAGCAGATTTTGACTGACTTTGGGTACTTGCGCATCAATGCCCCGCTAACTAGCTGAGATAGTTCTGAATATGCAGACAGAAAAATTTGTTATTAATGGCTGGTTTTAACAAATATTTTTTCCCAAGAAAATGTCATTTCATGTATAGAAACTCTACTGTGATATTTATGTATTAAACAATCTAAGAACCGCTTGAATTTATGTGTCAGTTAAAAATATATAAGAAGGGTTGAGGTAGTTCTAAACAAGATTTTTCTAGTGATAAATTACAGAAAGTTTACTACATTGTGATGTAGGTATTAATAATTTAATTTTAAAGTAAATGATTTTTTTCTTAGAACTAATTTTGTTCTAAATTACATAGGTTACCATGATCCCTTTACAATTTTACAATTTTGGTAATATTTTCTCGATAAATCTGGTTTTCATTGCTTTTCAGCGAATGCTCTTAAATTGAATTAATTGCCCATTGTCCCCTCCCTTACTCCCTGTATTTAACCCCTGTCACCTCTATTCTTTTACTCTAATGTAGCATAAACCAATATTACTAGGGTCAGTCAGTTCGTTCGAGTAAGTTAACAAACGTTATATTTTCTCAAAAGCTTTGAAAGATAGAGTTATGATTACAACAATAGGGTATTTTAGACCATTGTATATAATATTGGCGGCCAGACTGCTCTATGGCCTTTTTTCTATTTTGTTTTCAGGGGTGTTGTATATTCTGCTCAAGATTTATTTATCCACCCGGCTAAGAAATATTCTATTTTTTCCCTAAATAGGGGTAAAAAAAGGAAAAATATATTTAGTAATCTAACTTTATTCTTTCAGTAGTAGATAATGTTTATCAGAGGGAATCTACTCAAGAAAGTTTAGAAGCCGTGTAAATTCTATCTATCCACTGAGCTTTACTGTTGTTTGTCAGAGAGAGAGAGAGAGAGAGAGAGAGGAGAATGGGCTGTTTATTAACCTAGTCTTTAAATTTTTATAATAATTTTTGTTATTCGTTGGCTTTACAAACTTGGAGACTTTTCCTGACTTTTGATTGGTTGGTTTATTAAGTTAAGTGTTCAAACGTTTCAACAACCATTAATTTCATCATTGGGGATGTACATCAATTTATCGGCCATTGTCTTATCCCTTTAGTTCCCTGGTTGGACGAACAGTATATAAGTCAGAAGTAAGATAAAATTTTGTGTCTGTAATAAGCTAATAGAATGTTGTACTGTATCAAATGCTTTGTCAATATCTAAAATACAATAAACATTGTATTGTTTAATGATGTGCTTATTGGCAGAGGATAATATAGTTCTTCAAACTTAAATGCACTACTACTATTGGGGATCTAAAGGGATAAGACAATTGCCGATTGATGTACATCCCCAATAATGATACACAAAATAACCCCTTAAGTAGATTATAATAAGTGGTTGAAAAGTTTGAACACTTATCTTAATGAGCCTATCAATCAAAAATATCTAAAGCTGTTAAGGCAACGAATAAGAAAACGTTATTATAAAATTTGGGGACTAGTGTAATAAACAGCCTATTGGCCCCTCTTTTTCTAACTTCTCTGCAAATAAAGTATGTCTGTCTGTTTAGACATCGTTCTACTTTGTATTATAGATGGAAACATAAACTTATCTTCAATTGAAATGGCCCTTGTTGTTTGCTTATAATTCATGTGCTTTTGACTATAAACTAAAGTTTAAAATTGGTAGGATGATTCCATTTTCATTACCTTAGATTTGACTTGTTGGCAGCTGGGGGTAGGGACAGGCAGGAAGCTCCAGGGACTGATAAACTGGATCCGCCACCTTTAAAATAATGTAGATGAAAAATAAAGAGGGGGAGAGTTTTTGAAGAGGTAGAGTTCAACTTATAAAACAAAACATGCATATTTTTTAATGTTATTTACATATTTAGAGATAAAAGATCCACATTTTGTTTTATAAGTTAAACTCTAACTCTTCAAAAATATTTTTTTCTTCATTTTTACCTGACCAGAAACAACCTGGAGGCAAATCCAATTTTTTTTTAAATATAGGGAAACTACACATCCCAAAAGGAAACTTTTTGTGAAATAACCTATTCTCTCACTCCAAAGACAAAGCCTATAATCACTGTTTTGTTTTCAGTTTACGCTAGAGTGTCAGAACTCCCCCCACCCCCTTACAGGGTTGTATTGTATATTCTGCACAAGATTCATTCCCCTCCTGCAAATTTTTTTATTTTTTTCCCCCTCCTAGTTTTTTTCCAGAAAGGAAGGGGATAAAATAAAAAAATAGTTTTAGAACTCTTTATTTTATTCATATCATGCCCCCTTTCACATATTTTTTAGTTTTTTTCACCAAAGATGGGAGAAAAAAAGAAAAATATGCTTTCAGTCCTCTTAATTTTTACATTTTTTCCCCCCCAACAACATATTCCCCCCCCCCCCCTCAGCCTGATCAAATTTGCAGAATATACACCCCTGCCCTCTTATTGATCTCTAAAATTAATGTCAAGGACAGACTATGTTTCAATATCTCATCTAATTTATATATATTGTTGAAATCGATAAATAATTACTTGGATAGTGCAACAGATTTTCGCTTACTCTAATAAATGAAACTTTCAACTGGCTATTATAACGATACCTTTCACCCCTCCTTCTCTTGTGAATTTACTCCATGGAGGTACGTATTGACCAAAAAGTAAGGGCAACCAAAATTGACGAAAAACTTTCCTCTGTCAAAATATCCATGTATATTAGGTATATCCATTATTGTAGTTTTGAAACGCTTGAAGTTGTCCCAAGGAACGAACATCTTTTGTATATTGTTTTCTTAGCCAGCTTTCCGAGGTTAGTAAGATAAATTGCAGTTGTACCTCCTGGGACTCCGAGGCTATTTGTTGATATTTTTGGTGGTGGTGCCATCTTATACTTTTCTTCTTTGTATGGAAACACTTTTTATAGGTATTATTTTAAAAGCTTTGCACCAGGGAGGAAGGGTAAAAAGTTTAGGTACTTCTTATGAATTTGGATTAGTTGGTTCTAAAACTAGTAGTAGTGTCTAATCTTTTCAACCAATATTAATCTAATTTGTTTTTCAACATTGGGGAAACCAATTCATGTCTTACCCTTACAACTGGCACTTGAAGATTTACAAAAAGAGTTAATAAACTTTGCAAAAGCACATACCTTCCTGATACAACCATTTTTCCCAATTCATATGTCGTTAAAAAAAGGCATTTTTTTTATTGATAAATCAATCCTATTCTTTTCATGCTTTCATTCTTTATGTCAACCTACTCACTTAGAGTATTAGTTTAAGTTTGGAATAAAGAGTGTCTCTTTTCCTTTGGTTTCGTCTTTAGAACTAAAATCATTGACATTCACTTCAATAACATTTTTATCCATTAGGTATTTTGTGGATTTTCTGCAACAAAAATATATAAAAAATATTACATTACAAAGATTTTCAACATTGTTAAAAAATATACAGGGATCTAAAGGGATAAGACAATGGCTGCATGATAAACTGATGTACATCTCCAATTATGATACACCAAATTGAAACGTTTGAACACTTAACTTAAATAACCAACCAATCAAAATTTACTTAAGTCCCCAGGGTTCTTAAAACAATGAATAAGGAAACGTTATTAAAGGACTTTGGGGACCAGAGTAGTAAACAGCCAATTGTTCCCCCTATCTCTGTAATATATACCCTTAATGGAAAATTATCTTTTAACAAACAAGTTCTCAAATAGACTGATAGCAAATACTTGTTATGGTAGACGAGAACTTAACTATCACACTGTATTATCACATTTTTAAAGCTTTAAGAATTCCATAAGAAATAAGTTACATAATGTGTTAGAAGATATAAAAAATTAATAACAAATACCATAAATTAGGTACCTTTATGATTTATAATACATAAGATAAATGAGAGAATAGATATGGCACTCAAAAAAAAATTTTCAGTAATTAAGTTAAGCTTTTAAATCTCTTTTTTTATAGATAAATAGGTACGTTTTTTGTCATTGAAAAACTCATTATCTATTCAAAAGTAAAAAGTAACAAAAAGTTCAAAAAAAAGTAAAACAAATTCCTTATATTGGTACATTTATGATTTATAATAAACAAGATAAACAAGAGACATGAATATAAAGATTTTCAGAAATGAGCTGTTAAGTACTTAATTTTTTTGTACGGCATATCTAAAAAATTGAGGTAGAATAAATGGAAAGCTCATGATCTATTAAAATTGTTTTGGAAGAAAAGCGTATTGTTTACAATAACAAAGTAACTTTTGGTAATTTTATACAAAATATGTATAGGATAATACAGGGGTGTATATTCTATATGGGATCCCCTGCTAAAGGTAGGGGGATAAAAAATATGTGAGAGGGGGACAAAATGAAAAAATAAAGAATACTGAAAATATGTGAAAGGGGTTGAAAATGAATAAAATAAAGAGTAGGTACCAGGGTTGGCAGATAAAAAACCCACCCCAAAACCCACCCGGGTTTTTTGCCCTTTAACCCACCTTTAAAAACCCATGGGGTTTTGTTTTTTTTGGGTTTTATTAAAAAAAAGTAAAATTGTTTCAAAAATAAGTTTATTTTTCATTGTTTATATAAAAAAAATATGTTTTTCATTGACCCCTTGCATGTATTTAACAAAGGAATAGACTGCTGTGCTTGATTTTGCAATTGTCACGGGCTCAAGAAGAGATATATCAGCAAGAAAAGCACATACAGTTTAAGGATCTTTAGATTTTTGCATTTTTTCTGTTTTTCCTGTAAATAGCAGCCAACTTTTCATCTTTCTTATGTCCTAGCCTGTTTCTAAATATTAAAAGAATGGACCTTATTAGTTTCATGGCACCGTGGTTTTCTTTGTAATTTTATAGTAGCTATTAATAGGTTATTTTAGGTTAGGTTAATTAAGGGGTAATAATTGCCCGCAGGGGAAGAAATAAGAGAAAAGCTACTGTGAAATTACTATGAAACTCGCTGCGCCATAGAAAGAATCGTCTACATACATATAATATATTATTCAAGCTTTTACAGTATAAAAACTATAAAAACCCAAAATACCCCAAAAAACCCTAAGAAACCCCTAAAACCCGGGTAAAAATTTTCCACGACCCCAGGGTATTTTTAAAAAAACCCGGGTTCTGCACCGCCCTGGTAGGTACTGAAAACATTTTGAAGAAAAAAACAACGGGGGGGGGGGGGGGGGGAGGAGGGGGGTGAGATTGATAAATCTTTCGCAGAAAATACATCCCTGTAAATCAGCTGATAATCACTTAAGATTTTATTACCAGGTCTTGAACTTCTTCAAACATCCAGAAAAAGTGAGACAAGCCAAGTACTCTGGCACTTTATCGTTAATCCTGGAAAAAACCTCCTTGTGTCGCAACATAAAGCTCATACACTAAACAATTTTATAATTAATCATTACCTACCTAGTCAATAGGAACCCTAAAACCTAACTGTTTTTTTTGGGTTGGGTTTTGATCCATTTTTGGGGTAAATTTTTCTAAGCTCGATTTTTATTCGGAGGGTGGTGGTTATAAAAAGTTATAAACCTTCCCAGGACCTATGAGAAGCAACCCTGTAAAGGAAAACTATATCAGTTCAGCGATCCTTTGATATTCAAAAACAGACAGACATACCTACATCCTGAAACTTTTTTATTAAGATTATGATTCATATGGAATCTAACAGTAATTCAGGAAAATCCAAAAACTATTACTCAAAATTAAAAGTGAAAGATATACCTAATAGATCAAGAACAAAATAACCTTGGTAATGGAGTCAATACAGGGGTGTATGTATATTCTGTACAAGATTCACATTTCCCCCCCCCCCCTCCCCAGTTTTAAACCTAGGAAGGAAGAAAAAATGGAAAAGTAATTGTAGTATGCTCTCTGTATTACCTAATTTTTTTAGCCCATCCAAATATTTTTCGAGTTTTTTTTGTAAAGAAGTGTTTTCAGAACTCTATTTTGTTTATCACCCTCCTTCTTTTTTTTTGATTCCCCCCTCCCCTCTTTAGAAGGGTAATTCATGCAGAATATACACCCCTGAATAAAAGGCTCACCCAATTATCATCTGGAACGTTGTTTTTGAAGCTTACAGACTGTATTGTTCTGCCCCTCGATTTCAGGAACCCCTTGACATAATCCTTAACTGTGTCTTTATCCACTGGCATATAACAGGTCTCGCCCGTATACCTGAAAATAAATCTATAAATATAGATGTATAACATTAACCAGACATTTACCTGGATCCCCATTTCACCTGTTAGGGACCTTTTTCATTTCATCTGCTTTCTGCTTTTTAATTTTTGTAGCGTCTTGGCTGCGTTAATATTTCCCACGCAATGGTTAATTTTCAAAGACCAATTGAAAGTCGGAACAGGGTCCTCGGGGTAAGGACATACAGTAATTTAACCCTTTCCCCCCCTCTTTTGTTTTACCCTTATTACCTCAACACTTTTATTATCTCAACTTCATCTTCATCGGATAATTCTCTTTCTCCTATTGGTAGTTTAAGTATTACTTTGTTTGCTGCGGCCTCTAGTGCTTTTCTACAGCGCATGCGCTCTACGAGATCTGTGTACGGTATTTTGTACTTGGCTGCTGCCTCACTGCAAACAAAAACATTGGATAATTTCAGGGGTCTAAAGGGATAAGACAATGGTCAATAAATTGATATACAATCACCAATATTGATGCACATAATTACCCCCCCTGTAGATTAAAAGTGGTTGAAATGTTTGAAACTCAACTAAATAAACCAACAAATCAAAATTCAATTAAAGCCCCCAAGGTTGAAAACCAATGAATAAGAAAATGTTATTATAAAACTTTAGGGACTACAGTGTGATAAACAGCGCAATGACCCCTACCTTCCTAACATAATGACTAATAGACACAGTTACATTTATAACATAAGAGGTTATCCAATGTGCCTGCAGGATAGACGTTCATATTTGACATCACAAATGGCCATGTCTAAGGTCTCTGGAGTGTAGGGTTCAAGTGTCTCTTTTAGAGCATTTTTGGTTATTCTCTTTTTCGGAGCATTTTTGGGTTTAACTGTTCTCTTTTTCTGAGCATTTTTGGGTTTAGGTATTTCCTTTTTCACAATGGTTTTCTTGGTCGCTTTGGCTTTGTTTTCATTGGCATTGTTTTTATTATTTTGGCTCCTAGTTTTTGCCATTACTAGGTATTAACTTTCTGAAAAAAATATAAAAAATAGTACATTATTATGATTTTCAGCAAAGTAATAACATATACCTTAAATGGAAAGATCATTGGATTATGGAAAGAAAACAAGGTAGCAGGTTTAGTTGTATTTTCTCAGTAGCTTTTGATAGGTTATTTTAGGTTAGGATAGGAAAATGGTAATGATTGCCCCATAGGCTTAGAGCACCCCGCAGGGCAGAAAAGCTATTGTGAAAATACGACAAAACCCACTACTTAATTTTCTTTCCATGATCAAGTTCTTTTTAACCAAATAAAAGCTTCTCTATCAACAACGTTTTCAAATAACTGATAACAAATACTTGTTATTTATAGGGTAGACAAGAACTTACCTATCACATAGGTAACATATCACTGTATTATCACATTTTTCAAAGCTTAAAATTAAATAAAAGTTACAGAAAATGCTAGAATGTAGGTACAAATAACTATATTATATATAGGTACATTTATGAATTATAATATTGCATAAGATAAACAAGAGAATGGATATGGCACTTAAAGAAAAGGGTTTTAAGTTTAAAGCTCTTTTTTGATGTATGTTTTATAGCATAAAAAAACCGATTGTTTTTCACTTCCGGAAAAACTTTCAACAGTAAAAAGTTACAAAAAAATTCCCTTCATTAGGAGCATTTTTAATTTATACTACATAAGATAAACAAGAGACTAGATTTTCAGTAATGAGCTGTTAAGTTTTTAAAACTCTTCTTTTTTTATGTATTTTTTTTTGTTTGAGGTTCAGTTGCTTATTGAAAAACTTATTCAAAAGAAGGTAAGAAGCTACAAAAAATGTAAAAAATATTCCAAATATCTTAAATTATGTACCTTAAGGATTCATAATACATAGGATAAACAAGGGACATGAATATTAAGATTTTCAGAAATAAGCTGTTAAGTTTTTAAAACTTTTTTTACAACAATGAATATTTGGTCCTGGGACCAACACAGGAGTCCCAAACGTCGGAGTGGAAAAATAACCTAACCCAACTTATTTTAAACGATCTTATAGGTTTTCAAATGCCTAACCCCTGCGGGGGGCTAATTTGTATATCTATATCTTAATCTAACCTTATACTTAATCAAATTAATATTTGTCCATTCCGACGTTTGGGACTCCAGCGTTTGTCCTGGAACCGAATAATTTTGTTTAGCATACTTAAAAAAATTAGGTTTAATGAGTTAAGCTCATGATCTGAAGCGCATTGTTTACAGTAATAAAGTACTAGAAATTATACGTAATTTTATAGTAATAGATATACGATGTATAAATCAGCTGAAAATAATCATTTTACAGTCACTTATAATTTGATTACCCAGGAATAAGGCGTAGCCAACAAGCGAATAAATCCAAAATAATGTTTGAGGGGGCAGGGTCATTAATTCTACTAAGTGATAATAATCAGCTGTATTGATTCCGTGATTTTATTTGAATTAATTTGGTTGTTGGTATGTGCTGTTGGTTATCAGGTCAAGCATGTTGAACTTTTTCAAATCTCCAATAACGATGTTACAAGTTTTGTTAGCTGGCACATTCCTGTTAATCCTGGAAAAAACCTCTTTGTGTCGAAACATGAAACTCGCACACTAAAAAATATTATAATTATTAGACAATAGAAACCCAGAAAACTTTAAACATGCCAGAATTAGTAAAATAAGCTATCCATTCCGGACAGACGGAACGATCTTAATTATAGAAAATCTTCGCTTTTAAAAAGGCTCACCCAATCATCATCTGGAATGTTATTTTTGAAGCTTTTGGACCGTATTGTTCTGCCCTTCGATTTCAGGAACCCCTTGACCATATCACTAACAGTGTCTACATACAAAGGCATATACCAGACCTCGCCCATATACCTCAACCTCTTTATTATTTCAACTTCATCTTCATCAGATAATGCTCTTTCTCCTTTCGGTTGTTTAAATATTTCTTCTACTACAGCGTCTAGTACTTTTCTATAACGCATGTGCTCATTGAGATCTGTGTACGGTATTTTGTACTTGGCGGCAGCCTCACTGCAAAAAAAACCTTGATAATCTCAGACATCTTAAGGGATAAGACAATGGCCAATAAAAACTATAATTCCCAATGATGATACACAAAATTACCCCTTTTGTGGATTATAATTAGTGGTTGATATGTTTGGACACTCAACTAAATGAACCAACAATTCAAAATTCAATTTAAGTCCTCAATAGTTGTTTGGCCAAGGAAGAAGAAATTGTTATAAAACTTTGGGGACTGGTGTAATAAACAGCGCAATTACCCCTACCTCACTGACTTTAGTGGCTTACAGAGGTTATACTTATCTCCTAGTCATAAGAGGTTATCCAAGTTTCCTGCAAGATAGATGTTCATATTTGATATCACAAATGGCCATGTCTAAGGTCTCATCAGTGTAGGGTTCAGGTGTCTTTTTCCGATCATTT
Source organism: Acartia tonsa (assembly GCF_053477335.1). Taxonomy (NCBI): domain Eukaryota; kingdom Metazoa; phylum Arthropoda; class Copepoda; order Calanoida; family Acartiidae; genus Acartia; species Acartia tonsa. The sequence goes on from NC_137272.1 coordinate 33,222,013, forward strand.
TTGGGTTTAACTGTTCTCTTTTTCTGAGCATTTTTAGGTTTAGTTATTTTATTTTTCTCTACGGTTTTCTTGGTCGCTTTGGCTTTGTTTTCATTGGCATAGTTTTTATTATTTTGGCTTCTAGTTTTTGCCATTGTATTGTTGGTTAGGTACCTAGGGAATAGGTATAATTTATCTGAAAAATAACACTGGAATATAAAATGTATATTTCTTTGTTTAAGTACCTTGGAATCAACCAATAAATAAAAATACACACTTACTGTTATTGTGCCAACGAATATATTGTACAAGTGTAATTTACAGTCCAATGTCCTCTCCCTTCCTTACATTTCTAGAATGTTTTTTATCTGTCACCCCTCCAAAAAAACAGCTGATTTAAAACCCTCGTTTATTTTTATGTGAACTTATTTTTAAAATTGATTAACTTTTTAGATACAGCTTCATATAACATTTTTTTTACATAATAAATTTCTGAAATAAAAAAAATACATTATTCAAGCTTTTTTTATTAAATAGTGATCATATATTATATTCTATACAAAGACTTTTTAGTAACTAATTTCTTTTCGCTGGAACATTTCGTGTGAATTAATCTCCATACTATAAATAAATGAAATAGAGTTAAATAAAAGATAAGAAATATACGTCCCCAATGATGATAAACCAAAATACCTAGCTAATCCTTCTGGAGCTTAAAATTATAATATAAGATGAGGTAAAAATTTGGAAAATTAATTATCAATCAAAATTCAATATAAGTATCCAAGATTTTGAGCCAACGAATAACATATCTTATTGAAAACTTTGGGTACCAATGTAAATTACACTTTACAGTCTAATGTCCACTCCCTCCCTGCAATTTCCCTCTTTTATATATAAATGGTAATAATAAAAATAACAAAAGAGAGATATAAAAGACTATGCACGAACGAGACCAAGTGATTTAAGCCACAAAACATTTGATAATATTTCATCAAAAATGCTCACAATTTAAAAAAAAAAATCATATAAAACCATGGCGAAACTAAATATTTTTAATCTAAGTATATAACTATATTAGGCATAAACCTATTATATTCACCAACAAAAATTACTCAGGTTTACTGCTAGAAGGTGCTTCAAATAACTTGCTCTCGTTCATGCATAGTCCCCTTTACAAAAATTCAAACAAATCATTCTTTTTCAAAAATTTACTAAAACATTGATTTATCGAAGAATAACAACATAGAACAATATAACATATATTAAGCAAAATAGTACAAATTTAACATATTAAAAACACAGAACATATGTGACTATTCAGCATGTAATAGGAAAAATTTAGATTAGTAACAAAGAAGTGTTATCCACTAATATTTAAATAATAGTGCTTTATAAAAACTTGATTTTTCCCTTAAGAGAGCCTAGCGAGCACATAACCCAACTCTTTGAAAAAAAAGTGCAGGAGAGGGGTTCGTTTTTCATTTGTTGTTTTTTACCCTAGGTTAGGTTTTAATGGTAGCTCCGCAGAATTAGACCCACCCCCTCCCCCCCCACTGGGGAAAACCTTATTTTCAATTAATTAAAAAAAATAAAGAAATGGGGTTCAAATGTTCATTAAGCACTCTAAGGGGAAGCACCATAAAAAAACTTTATTTAAGACAAACTATTAAATAATATATGTGATTAAATAGGATTTTGAAGGTACTTTAAAACTTGTATATCTTGTGTTCAAGCCATTTTGGCGTTTAGTTCTGAGAACATTTTTATTGCCTTGCCCTTTCCTTTCTGCATTTTCTTCAGGTCTGATAACTTCATTCCTATAAAGATAGAAAATAGATATATAATTAAGATGTTGGATACCTAAATGGTTAGATGTATCCTCATTTAGCGAAGGATCTTACTAACCACTGGACCGATATGGTCCTCTTCTACAAATAAGCTTCTCAAAGGTATAGTGTAGAATTTTTTTTAAAACACTTTTGGGGAGGGTACCTCCCCCTCCTAAGATAAAAGGCCCCCGGAGAAAACTAATCATACTCACCCTCTAATTCTTTCCAAAATTTAAAGTTGGAGGGGGTCGACATTTTTCGTCCATTATCTTAAACCTTAAGATACCTGAGTAGACCGTTATTTTTATACAGGTGCTTCGCTAATAATATATGTTGTCATCCTTGTTTTTTTGATTACCTGGAACCATTTCTCCCATTCGCATGTTACTCCTTCCTTTAAAATGAATTCCAGTCTGAGGACGGGCAAAGAATTTATCATCAAGTTCCTTAATAGATAGATGAACTGATAGATGGATAGATAGTTGTATACATAGATAGATTGTTAGAAACGAGGTTGGATAAAAAGATAGAAGATGGTTAGATTAAAACTACCCAACCCTTATATTTAATAATAGGAAGAGGGGATTGGCGGAGTTATCATTGCTCAAGAGGATAATTGGTGTAATAGCACCTAGAAACTTCTGGTAGCAAGGACGTCCAAGCTATTTTTTTAGTGGGAGGGGGGATTCCTTCAAAGATGGGTAGATAGAAAAATTAATTGTGGTAGGAACCTTTTGAGGAAGTTTCTTAATCTGTTGTAATCTTCTAGCTTCTTGTTCCTTTGCATCTACTGAGCACCATTCCCTTCCCATGTTCCTTAACAAACAAAGATTATATCTGCAATGGGCCGGACAATAAACGATATACAATACATTTCCAATAAGGATACACAAAAATTATGCCTTCTGTAGATTACAATTAGTGGTTGAAATGTTGGAACAAACTAATCAAACCATTATTCACTGAATTGTATGTCAGTTGAAACAATAATATGTTCTATAATAATTTAAACATACAAAACTTCATTAAGATTCTTAAGATTTTGTCTTAGAGTATCGTAATAATATTGAGAGCAAGATCTCAATTTGTAAAAGGAGTAAAATAATATTTTATGTCCATGATTATCTAATATCTATAATACAAAGTAGCTTGATGTCTGTCCGTCTGTCTGTCTGTCGTCCGTCCGTTCGTCCGTCCCTCTGAAGCTTGAGATCTCGGTAACCACTTTACCGATCGGATTCTACTCTTCAGGGAATATACCTACTGGTCCTATGGTGGTTGGGACACCCCCAACCCCCCAAATAACAAAGAAATCCCTCCCCCATTTTTTTTTTGTAGGAGATATCCTTGGTCCTTTTTTTTGTAGAAGATTTTCTTGGTCCTTATTTTTTTTTATTAATTTCACCGTAACTTTTTTTATCATCTCTTGGGGCAAAGCCCCTAGAGGCTAGGGGCGAAGCCGCTAGTAATATTAAAAAGAATCCTTACCTTTCAAAAACATGAAATTCATCTTGTTTCAAAGTTGGAGGCGCTTTGCAGTACAACAATTTTCCCTTAAATTAAAATATTTAAAGATTTTGACAAATTGATTTTCTGTCTTTTTGCCTAAATATCTGTCATTCTGCTTTATAATCAAAGAGTAAATATAGATAAACAAAGATATTTTTAGCTGATAATGAGACTGGGACTTATTCTAGAATATTTCATTTATTTTCCGTGGAAAATTCTCTGTAATACGATACGATACATTATTTTTCAGTAAGGCTTAGTTGGAACCGGTTCTAATCCAGCGGATACTAACCGGATACCAAGCCATACTGGCTATAACTTACCGAAATGAATTCCTTGAGAATGATTCTTGCGGCTCTGGACTGGTCCGCGCGGCCGCCAACCGCCATATAGCCGCGCATAATGGCATACGCGGTCATCACCTGCTCGCAGCTCAGTATCTCCGGCTCCTATACAGATTATATTATGTACAATGTACATAGAATAATTGGGAAAATGGAAGGAAAGTGGGTAACCTATAGATTCGGACACCACGAAATTTTATTTTAGTGCATCACTGAACCAAATCTTGCATGTGATAGATTACAATATCAAACGACCTTTGTTTGTATGACCCTCGTTTTAAAGTCCTTAAAAAATAAAATACGTTGGGCCTGTTTTGGGACAATGCATTCCACATTCTTTAACTTTTTTTTCGCGCAACAGACATAACAGAAGCAATAAACATTTTTTAAGTTTTTGGTTCTGATGCTATGTTTGGCCGGGATTAGAACCCATCCCACTCCCACCGTCGAACTGATGCGCTACGTGTTATGCTACTACAGTCGCAGGTTAATATAATATGTAGACTGTAGTATATACAGATACTTATATATTGATGTAGGTAGATAGATAAGATTTAAATAGTCATACATTAAGATAAATAAATCAGGAAGAAAGGTGACATTGGGCTGTTTATTACACAAGTCCCCAAAATTTTAGATTAACGTTTTCTTATTCGTTGGCTTAACAACTTTGGGAACTTTTACCGAATTTTGAGTGTCGAAACATTTAACCACTACTCTTAATCTACAAAAGGGGTAATTTTGTGTATCATCATTAGAAATAATCAATTTATCGGCCATTGTCTTATCCCTTTAGCATCCCTGAGTTAATGTACCTGGGGAAGTACAAGGCCATATTTGTACTCCAGTACATGAGTGGGTATGTACTTCAGCATCAAGTTCACGCTTGGCACATGGTCTCGCAATTGGTCCACTGGTAATATTCCGTTCAAAACCATTTCAGGCTGAAAAAATAGTTGAATATTAAATTCATTTATTCATACATAATAAATAGCCTAAAACCGATCTTAGTGAAACTAAACTAAAGATTGTGGAACGATCGGTGCAGCTGTTTACGAGGGCTTAGCGAACACACATAGGGGCATACACCGTTGCTTTAAAAAAATAATAATCCCAGGAACTTGGAAGCATTCGTTACAAGCAATATTTCACCATGAACATCACTTAACCCAAAGATTGTTTTTGGAATTTCTCTAAATTAGAGTTTTCTTTTTGAAAACAGATATGTTCAAAGTTTATCAGGGTTGTATATTCTGCATGGGACCTCCTGCTAAAGGGGGGGGGGGGGGGGGGGAAAGAAAAATATCTGGGAGGGTTGGAAAAAATGAAGAAATAAACAGTCCTAAAACAATTTTCTCCTATTTGGGGACAAAAACAAGAAAAGTATGTGAGAGGGGGAAAATGATTAACATAAAGAGTAATAAAAATATTTTTTCATTTTTCTTTCTGCATGGGGTGTGGGGGAACTAAGGGAGGGGGGGGGGGGAATGAATCAAATATTTTGCAGCAGGGGAAAAGTGATCTTATGAATGTGCAGAATATATACCCCTGAAGGAGAAAAGTGTTTGTTTTCTAGTTGTTGATTAAATTAACTTAACTTAATTTGAGAAGTTTTCATCTTTTTACACTTAGGTATTCATTAAATTTATTAAAATACAGAATTTAAGAATTAAATTAAAACGTGTGCAGTAAAAATAATATCGCGTGGTTCTTTTTTATTAGAAAGTTAGTTGCTAGGTTTTGTGGTCATCGTTTCGAACCCATAACTTTCCCCAACGTTACTTGGATGCAATACGTGTTAAGTTGCATTCGACAAACCGAGTGAAATATTAATAGGATCATTAATATTATTACTAGGGTTGGGCCGAATATCCGGACAAGACCGGGCCAGTCAGTTGGTCCGTATCTTCATCTTTAATATTAATGAAGTGTTACTTACTTATTGCTGTAGTACCAAGAATTTAAGATATTATGCTTGTGACTGTTTGTTAACAGGATTTTTGTTGTATAATATAAAAAATTATACTGTCGGATATCCGGCCGGATATTAAAAAAATTGCCGGATATCCCTAATTATTACCTTACTAGATACAATGCTAGGCATAACTAGCCCAGGACAATCACACAGTGTAATATCTTCAGAATTAATAATATTATTACCTTACTAGATACAATACTAGGCATAACTAGACCAGGACAATCACACAGTGTAATATCTTCAGAAATAATAATATTATTACCTTACTAGATACAATACTAGGCATAACTAGACCAGGACAATCACACAGTGTAATATCTTCAGAATTAATAATATTATTACCTTGCTAGATACAATGCTAGGCATAACTAGACCAGGACAATCACACAGTGTAATATCTTCAGAATTAATAATATTATTACCTTACTAGATACAATACTAGGCATAACTAGACCAGGACAATCACACAGTGTAATATCTTCAGAATTAATAATATTATTACCTTACTAGATACAATACTAGGCATAACTAGACCAGGACAATCACACAGTGTAATATCCTCAGAATTAATAATATTATTACCTTACTAGATACAATACTAGGCATAACTAGACCAGGACAACCACACAGTGTAATATCCTCAGAAATAATAATATTATTACCTTACTAGATACAATACTAGGCATAACTAGACCAGGACAATCACACAGTGTAATATCTTCAGAATTAATAATATTATTACCTTACTAGATACAATACTAGGCATAACTAGACCAGGACAATCACACAGTGTAATATCTTCAGAATTAATAATATTATTACCTTACTAGATACAATACTAGGCATAACTAGACCAGGGCAATCACACAGTGTAATATCTTCAGAATTAATAATATTATTACCTTACTAGATACAATACTAGGCATAACTAGACCAGGACAACCACACAGTGTAATATCCTCAGAAATAATAATATTTAGTGATGGGAATCCGTATCTGGAATCCGAATCCGGAATCCGCCCAATTTTCGGCCAATTTTGGAATCCGAATCCGGAATCCGTTTTTTATAGCGGATTCCGGATTCTAAATTGGTAGGCTAAATTTAATTTAAATAGGTTAGAAAATACCAAGCACATTTTTGGGACATACGTAGCACTTAAATTTAAATTTACTAATGTGATGTAAATGTTTTAGTTATGCTGGAAGTCAACACTTTAAACAAATCAAGGCTTCAACCAAGTAACATAGTGATAAATTAACGAAAATTCTATCCCTCTGTGACGGACGGCCTTTTAAAATACTGCTAGAATCCGGAATCCGAATCCGGAATCCGCCAAAAATAAGAATCCGGAATCCGCAAGAATCCGTCACTTTTTTTGACGGATTCCTTCAGAATCCGGAATCCGAATCCGGCCCAAAAATTCGACGGATTCCCATCCCTAATAATATTATTACCTTACTAGATACAATACTAAGCATAACTAGACCAGGACAATCACACAGTGTAATATCTTCAGAAATAATAATATTATTACCTTACTAGATACAATACTAGGCATAACTAGACCAGGACAATCACACAGTGTAATATCTTCAGAAATAATAATATTATTACCTTGCTAGATACAATGCTAGGCATAACTAGACCAGGACAATCACACAGTGTAATATCTTCAGAAATAATAATATTATTACCTTACTAGATACAATGCTAGGCATAACTAGACCAGGACAATCACACAGTGTAATATCTTCAGAAATAATAATATTATTACCTTACTAGATACAATACTAGGCATAACTAGACCAGGACAATCACACAGTGTAATATCTTCAGAATTAATAATATTATTACCTTACTAGATACAATACTAGGCATAACTAGACCAGGACAATCACACAGTGTAATATCTTCAGAATTAATAATATTATTACCTTACTAGATACAATACTAGGATTAACTAGACCAGGACAATCACACAGTGTAATATCTTCAGAAATAATAATATTATTACCTTACTAGATACAATGCTAGGCATAACTAGACCAGGACAATCACACAGTGTAATATCTTCAGAAATAATAATATTATTACCTTACTAGATACAATACTAGGCATAACTAGACCAGGACAATCACACAGTGTAATATCTTCAGAATTAATAATATTATTACCTTACTAGATACAATACTAGGCATAACTAGACCAGGACAATCACACAGTGTAATATCTTCAGAATTAATAATATTATTACCTTACTAGATACAATACTAGGCATAACTAGACCAGGACAATCACACAGTGTAATATCTTCAGAAATAATAATATTATTACCTTACTAGATACAATGCTAGGCATAACTAGACCAGGACAATCACACAGTGTAATATCTTCAGAAAGAACAATTGTCTGAAAAAAATATAAAATATAAAGGGGGGGGGGGGGGGGGGCGAAAGTGACACTTTTTGAAACCAAAACTAAAAGTCAACAAAGGAACTCAACTAAAAAAAGAGTTACAGGTCTGAGATTTTGCATGACAGTTGCTTTATAGGGGTAAAATATGGAACTGTGAAGAAACGGCGGCGCAACCGCCAAAAACCGCCGTTTCCCGGCGAATTTTTTTTTGCCTTTTCTCGGCGGTTTTCGGCGGTTGCGGCGCCGTTTCTTCACAGTTCCATATTGTACCCCTATAAAGCAACTGCCATGCAAAATGTCAGACCTGTAACTCTTTTTTTTAGTTGAGTTCCTTTGACTTTTAGTTTTGGTTTCAAAAAGTGTCATTTTCGCCCCCCCCCCCCCCTTTTAACATCTTTAACAGAAATGTTTAACATTGTTCTTATTTACAGGGTGGCTCCTCATTACAGGTCCTTGGAAGGTTTATAATTATTTTGGTTGAGTGTACCACCACCCTCCCAAGAGAAATCGCCCCTAGAAAGAAATTATCCCCCCCCCCCAAAAAAAAAATACGCTTTAGAACTAATTTTTTTTTTTTTTTTTTTTAAATCTTAAATGTATATTAGATTATTGAATACAGTACCTAGCCAAAAACCAGGCATGTGAAAAAAACTTCACTCCTAATTTATATACCTAATTAAATCCTATATAAGACTAAAAAAGTACAATCATCTCAATCAGATTATAGAGTTGCTACGCTTGTTAACTAATGGTAATACATTACCTGAAAATGTTTAGTTTTGCCGGGAGTTTCTGAGACTCGAACTTTTTTAGAGTTGATAAGTTTGTTTATTGTGGAGCTCTTACCAACGTTGGGGTACCCAATAAAACCTAAAAAATAAAATGTTTGTTTCATACCTAGTACTAAATACTTTTGAGTTTTTTTTTTTGGTTGAAAAATCTCATCAGGATTTACGTATAATATAGAAAGTGCGAAACTAAAATAAATAAATAAGGCTTTTACTTAAGCATATATCTTCACCACTGAACTCCCCCCCCCCCCCTTTCATTTAAGATAACTTATTTCTAGCGAGGACTCGGAGGCATATCCTTTAGTAGTTCTATCCATGTGGGGCTCTTTTAAGTTCTAACCTCTACTTAACCTAACCTAAACTAATATAAGACAAAAAAACAGTTTTTTAAAAAGTTTATTTGTGGAAATAGCTACCTATCAGGTCAAAGTCGCAAAAATTTCATACATCAATTTGATATCTATCCATCTATCCTTACCGACAGTAATCTGTTCTGAATCATGCCTCTTAAACGATCTAAAAACATCCATCAATTCTTCCGAAGACATTACTTTGCTAACATCATCTATATTAGAATTATTTTCTTCATTTTTGTCGGTGGATTTTTCTTTGTTCTCGTTCGTGGATTTTTCTTCTGTTGAATGCTTTTCAGCCTTTTTATTTTTGAGATAAGTTAGATACCTATATTTAAAGCAAGGATACAAAATCCACAAGTTTCGAAGAACAAAAAAATAATAAAATAACTAAGTAAAATAATGAGTAGATGCTTAATACTTATCAAATCAGTAATAAACCTACCTATCCCATTCCTAGGATTTTACATTTCTTATCCAAAATATAAATTAAATTACTATTTTTAGAATCAGACAAATCCTTTCATCAATAGACACTTTTAAGTACATATTTAATTTTGATACTATAACCCTCAAAATTTCGAAAATAGGACCAAAACACCAAAAATATTTTGAAATTAGTTAAAATAAATGTTGCTAAAAAGCTTAGAAAATGAACTCCATGAATGTCTTATAATTAAAAATTATTAACAATAGGTACTGGGAATGTTGACAAGAAGTTTCAGCAGTCTATCTTTGATAGGCAATGAGAAAATCACGTTTCCCCAACAGTTTCAGACGGACATTATAAATATAGAGCAGCATTGCTACTAAAAATAGAGAGGAAAACGGTCCTACCCCAAACGTAGGAGTCCCAAACGTCGGAGTGGACAAACACAAGAGTCCCAAACGCAGGAGTCCCAAACGTCGGAGTGGACAAACATAGGAGTGGGAAAAACGTCGGAGTGGACAAACGTCGGAGTGGACATTGCTTAAGTAAAACGCAGGAGTGTCCGCTATTTAATAATATGACAATTTTGGAATTTGTTTATACCCCTGTCTACAAAATAATGATTTTGGCCGCAGCGCTCGGCCCCCTAGCCTGCCTAGCCGCAGCGCTCGGCCCCCTGGCCTATAACCTAACCTAACCTAACTAAGAAAAATAAGGGGACCGAATAAAAGGGGGGGGGGGGGGGTGTTGGATAAAAAAATTCAAAATTTAAAAAAAAAATCAAAAATGAAAGAAAAATTCAAAATTGAAAAAAAAATCAAAAATAAAAGAAAAATTCAAAATTTAAAAAAAAATCAAAAATAAAAGAAAAATTCAAAATTGAAAAAAATATTTTGGGACTCCTGCGTTTGTCCACTCCGACGTTTGTCCCAAAAATCCTGCGTTTGTCCACTCCGACGTTTGTCCCACTCCGACGTTTGGGACTCCTGCGTTTGTCCACTCCGATGTTTTTCCACTCCTACGTTTGGGACTCCTACGTTTGTCGTGGAACCAGGAAAACAACAAAATATGGTTATTAGACAAAGGAACATTGGAATAAAAACAGACAGTATGAAGAAAATGGTTGATTGCCTACAGGTCACATTGAAATTTCAATGTAAATGGCTTTGTAGAGCCTTAAGAAACCAATGGAATAGTTAATAATGTTGAAGTATATCATCAAAGTTATCTCAATTGCCTGTGCTGGTTCAATTTTACAATTATCAGCTAGCTCCTCTGTAACTTTATCAACTGTTGTTTGTTCATCATTCTCCACATTTTCATTTGAGGATTCTTTATCATTTTCACCAGGTTTGGAGTCATCTTCAATGTCTACAATTACAATCGATATATTATTACTTGGATGTTGCATCAGATTTTTATGTACTCTTATTTCATAAATTAATAATCGTAGCTTGCTAATATAAAACATTAGCTGACACTGTTTTCCAGAAATTTTTTGAAAATCAGACCAAAAACACTAAAGATATGGGAATATATTTGCAAATCAAAAAAAAGCTACAGACAAAAAAATCCCTTAGAATGATGGGAAATTTAATTTTAACTTGGGAGGAAAAATGAAATTTTTATTGGCAACTGGGAAAAAATGAAGTATTTTTTCAGCAGGGGGAAAAAGTGTAACTTTTGCAGAATATACACCATTGTTTTATATTTTTTTATGGTGCCTTAATTCACATTCAAAGCCAGGACGGACAAAATATACCTATACTTTTAGAGTAGATGTACTAAAAATATTATTGTGCTATAACCTTTTTCGGTATCTTCAGTAGGAGGAGTTTGCTCATTTTCTTCATCAATATTTTCAAGGTTATTATCTTCTTGAATGGCGGAGAAAAAGCGAAACTTTGTATCACCAATATGTTCCTAAACATTAGGGTGATATTGTCATACCAAAGACGTCAAAAAGTCTGCTGCTTCTGTAGATATATGATAGACTATGGTTAAAGGTCAATATATAGGATAATTCCCTACTAAATACACAAATAGGACATCTGAGGGATCTTAAGGGATAAGACAAGTCCAACGAATAAGATAACGCGATTAGAAGACTTTGGGTGCCATGTTTTGAAAATAATTATCCTATTTTATAAAGTAATAAGGGTTTCTTTTTCTGAAGCCTAAGATCTCAATCACTATAAAACTTATTGGGTTCTCTATTTTAGGTAAGCTTCACATAGGTCCCGATATGGTTTTAGGCTATTTCATTATTAGATTTCTTAGGATGGTTTAAGCTATTTATTTTAACAGCCTCTTTCTGCCTCTTTAAATACAGAGCTTCTAGATGAAAGAGGCGCAGCCGCTAAAAGATAATAAAAAAATATTTTGTACAAAAAATAAATAAAATTACCTTGAGATATTTAGCCCAGTCCAAACGTTGTTTTTCTGTAAGATAATCTGCTTTGTTTAACAAAATTAAATTCTGTTTTAGCGGATTCACTTCTTTAACATACTTTTCTAAATCCTAAAAATAATGTTTTTAAAGTTTAACCTATATTAATAAATATGCCTTGAATTTTATGTTAGTTTATTACAATATCTGTCTGTCAATCTGTCCTACTATCTAGCAATCTGTCCATTTGTCATATTGTCTATCTGTCTGTCTAACCAAACTAAGTTTTCAGATATCTCATTAAATATTTGTTCATTTCAATGTCTGTATGTCCTACTGTGTCTGTCTGTCGTTCTGTCTTAATTTCTTTATAATATCTGTTCTACTGTCCATTAGACTGTCCTACTGTCCATCTGTATGTCGATCTGTCCTAATTTCTTTTTGTCTGTCCATCTTTTCTACTGTATAACAGTCTGTCCATCTGTCATATTGTTTTGCTGTATGTTTAATGTTGATCTTTAACCCTGTTTACATATACAACTATCTCTTTGGTAAAAACTAATTTCTCTTTATTTTCAGAAACCTGTAAATAAAAATGTAAATGACTTCTACTGTTCACTAATTGAACTGCCTACTAATTTCCTAAGTTTGAAGACTATTCAATCCAGCAGCTATCTCATTGTTTTGGTAAAAAAGCTACCCTGTAATTAACTATGTCTGTTCTTCAGTCAGCGACGTCAAGGACGTCCAAGGGGGGGTAAAATGGTGATTATCCCCCCAAATTTTTTTTCATTTTAAGCCCCCTCCCCCCATATAAAAATTACCCTTTTAGGAGGGGGTATTTATCCTAATAAACATACTTATTCTAAAAGGCATATAGAATAAAACTTTGTCCGTTTGTCAATCTATGCTTTTTTTTTACTCCGCCACTTGTGAATGCTGTCATACTTTATTTTCTATCTATCAATCCCCCCTATCTAACTTACTCTAGATCGAAAAAGCAAAGGATTTCTACAATCCACAATTTGAACCACCAACTCACTGCGCTCAATAACTCTCCAAAGTTGCCTCCAAAATTCTAAAAGAAAATTATTTCAGGGATCTAAGGGATAAGACAACGGCCAATAAATTTATGTACATCCCCAAAGAGGATGCAAAAATTACCCCTTCTTTAGATTAAAATTAGTACTTGAAATGTTTGAACACTTAACTCAATTAACCAACCAATCAAAATACAATCAAAGTCCCCAAAGTATTTAAGCCAACGAATAAGAAAATGTTATTATAAAACTTTGAGGACTATTGTTATAAAAAGACCATTGTCGCCTCTCTCTCTCTCTCTCTCTCTCTGGAATGATTTACCTTAATCAAAATTATAGAGTAGCTACACTTAAACCTTTTGATGTAACAAATATAAAGGGGAGGGGATCAAAAAAGGAACAGAAAAATCATTGTTATTTTTTAAATGATTTTATATTATTAATTTTCCCAACAAAAAGGAATTGGCGGTTTCCCAAAAGTACCTAACCGAGCATACAACCCCCCTCCCCTAATGTCCCAGCTCTCTCTCTCCTTGATTTCAATAAGGGGGAGGGGAGGGGGGTCTATGCTCGCTAGGCACTTTCAGGGAATGCACGAATGAATATATTTTACCAAGATTTTTCTCGTATGGCGTAACAACTGTTTCTGTCTCTTCTTGAATTGCTGATAAATTCCTAAAGTAAAATATTAATGTTTTTCTTAAATATGCTTTCTATAAAAAAATTATATCAAATATTTGTTATGATATAGGCTGGACAGAAATAATGAATAAAAGATGAAATGCTCAAAAATAAAAATTAATAGGTATACAAAATATTTCAACTTTTTTCTGGTAAGAACTATAGAGTTGCTGCTATCTGGATTGCACCTAACCGTTACTGGAATCATCATTTTAAGTTTGAAATCGATAGAACTATTCTGACATTCTTAAATTTAAGATTAGACCTATCCGTTGTGGACGTATGGACCGACCCTGAATCATAAACAGCAAGTTAAACATTAAATGAAACTGTCTGACAAACAGACCAATCAAACAAATATTACTTTAACTTGAAGAGTTGCCTCGCTCAGAGGTCTAAAGGGATGACAATGGTCGATAAATTGATGTACAGCCCCAATGATGATAAACAAAATTCCCCCTTCTGTAGATTAGAATTAGTGGTAGAAACGCCCAACTAGATGAGCCAACCACTCAAAATTCAATAAAAAGTCCCCAAAATTATTAAGCCAACGAATAAGAAATAGTTTTTATAAAACTTTGAAGACCAGTGTAATAAACAGCCCATGTCCTCTCCCTTACTGAACTTCCCTACTGCTAAAAAGAGGTGTCTACCTTCTCCATTCCAGGAAAGCTTTATTTTCTTCTTCCTTGAGTTGAACAGGATTTAATCCGACCCACACTAATTACCAAACAGACACTTTAATTTACACCAACAAATAAAGAACGGGTCAGATATCTTTTTATTTGTTAACGTTGGGCGAAGGAATGGGTTGGGTATAAAGCACATAATAAAAATTGTTTGTTATAGTAAAAATCTAGGTACATTTTTTCCATTTTTCTCCCCTAGAAAATAGATCTTGTGCAGAATATACACCCCTGGTTTTAATGGCTTTTACAATATGCTTTTGGTGAAGGTATAAAAAATCAATTATGTTTAGATGTTTTTCGTCAGTCAATTGTCCTCTATTTTAATCTTCCAATTGGAATAAAACTCTAGGTGGTATAATAAGTAGTGCTACGAATCGAATTGAATTCTGATGGATATAATCCGGTCACATAGAATTTATTCACGAGGAATAGTTATTTATGATAGTTAAAATTTATCTCAGTAAAATTGCAAATTATCAAAGTTACGGCTCAGAACTGGATTTAATCCAGCGGAAAATAATCGGATTCTAGGGCATACTAGAAATATATTTAATAAGTGTCCGTTCCTGGTCTTCTAGGGATGGGTAGCTCCTTATCTTCTGGAAGGGCTGGTGCGGTTCTACCAGAGGTTTTAGATGTATCTATATACACCTAGATAGATAAGATAGGTATACATGCATGTAACAGGCTCTAATAAAAGATTGTAATATCTATTGGATATACAATACGTGGATATATTGTTACAGGGGATTTTTTGTCGTCAATTTAAGCTGTTAATATTATAGTTCCCAGAAATTGGCTTATACGTTCCTCCATGGTCAGGAGAAGGGAAAGTTATTGGGGGGTATCATTACATTTGCCAGCAGCAAGAAACATCTTATCAGGGTATGCGAGAATCTCTCACAATATCCACATATTCTATATCCATTCCTATAATCCTTATACTAAAGTAACAGGATGTTTGTCGGTGTATCTGTGTGTCTGTCCGAAGGATCTCGCTAACCGCTGAACCGATTGCAGGGGTGTATATTCTGCATGGGATCCCCGGCTAAGGGGGGGGGAAAAAAAATAAAAAATTTGTGGTTGGAGGGAAAAAAAATGTAAAAATTAAGAAAACTGAAAACATTTTTTCCATTTCCCCCCCCTCCTTGGAGAAAAAAACTAAAAAAATGTGTGGTATGAGGGATAAAATAAGTAAAATATAGAGTTCTTTAAATATTTTTTCATTTTCCCCCCTACTTGGAGAGAAAAAACTAGGGGGGGAAAAAAAATAAAAAATTTTGTAGCCGGGGAAAAAAAATAAATCTTGTGCAGAATATACACCCCTGACCGATTGGGTTCTCCTTAACAGGGTAGATTCTCATATGTCCCGGGAAGGTTTTTAACTATTTTGGGGGAGGGTACCACCACCCTCCCAAGAAAAATCACAATAAAATCGAAAAAAAAAAAATATTTCCGCCGCATAGTGTCGCTAGCGTAGTCGCGCTGCGTAGAAGCATGAATTTAACAGCTGATAACATAGACAAAATATTTCTCAAATTAGATATTTAAAATAAAACAAAAACATTTAAATGCCACTAGAAGCCTCTAGGGGCGTAGCCGCTAGTAGTAAACTAACCTGTCTGGTTTGCGCATCTAAAAGTTGAACATTCCATTTCTCTGCATCGAAATCTTTGCTGAATATCAAACACTGTTAGGCACTATAGATAGATTGATGGATAAATGCAAATAGATGGATAGATAGACAAACAAACAGATGGATGAACAAACAAAATTAAGATCCTTACTAAATGGTAAACATTGAATAGATAAAGAGAAAGATAGTTTGATGACACATGATAGATATGTAGAGTAGCAGTTAAAAAGACAGTTAAATACCTATAAAAATGGACACGGTAAGGTAATATAAATAGCTAAAGGAAACATATTGTTTTTTTTTGCTAAAATGCAATCGGATGTTTTTTAGTTTTAATTATGCCCCACAATGATGGGAATGTTGCCAAGAAGTTTCAGCATGCTATCTTTTATAGGAGCCGAGAAGATCACGTTTTCCCCTATCCGTGTCTGACGGACAGACGGACACTAGAAATTATAGAGTAGCATCGCTAATAATAATGGAACTGTCCTATCAAAAGAGGAGTATGCACGAATGAGAGCGAGTGATTCTAACCACCTTCCAGCAGTGATTCTAAATGTTCTTTTGGTGAATATACTATAAATGTGTATAATATCGATCTATAAATGTGTATAATATCGATATATAAATTTTTTTTAAAAGTTTAACATGGTTCTATTTGAAAAAAAAAGTAGACTTTTTCAATGAAAAATATTAATTTAGAAAAATAGATGGTAACTTGTAATATTGTAAACATGAGTTATATTAGTGTATTTTTGTAATATACAGCATTTGATTATGTTTTGGCGTGTTTTGTAATTTATTTGAACTTTTGAACTCAACAAAACATTTGATGATATTTCATTAAAAAATCCTTAGCATTTCAAAGCTTTATTCATAGCAAACCATAGTAAATCTTAATCTTTTAATAGTTATTTCTCGCATCGTATTATAATACGATGCTAAACATAGTTTTTTCGTATGGATGAGAACCGGTTCCTATCCACCGGATTCGAATAAATACGAGAAATGGTATTACTATATCATACACTAGCGGCTACGCCCCTAGAGGCCTCTAGTGGCACTTTAAATGTTTTTGCTTGTTAAAGTTTACGATAATTCTTTATGTTACGGATACCTCTTAATGTTACGTTGAAGTATCCCAGATTTTAAGAAAATTTTCAATTTTTTTTGTCATTTCTTTTGGGAGGGTGGTAGTACCCTCCCCCAAAATAGTTAAAAACCTTCCCAGGACATATGAGAATCTACCCTGTTAAGGAGAACCCGATCGGTTCAGCGGTTAGCGAGATCCTTCGGTACAGACACACAGACAGACAAACATCCTGTTACTTTAGTATAAGGATAACCCTAGTATATTCACAAAAAAATTAATTAGATTCACTGCTTGAAGTAAAGGTGCTTAGAATCGCTTGCTCTTGTTCGTGCCTAGTCCTCTTTAACAACAGACCAAATAAAGAAGGTTGTCTGTTGGCCTGGGTGTCACAGAAATATTTACCTGGCTTGCTCAGCTGTGTTGAGAAAATCAACGTAGGAAACTTCTTCTGTTACAGATTTAAAATTCATTCTACCCCAGTCATAGCCATCCTAGATAGACAGATATTGTAGTCAGGGATCTAGAGGGATAAGACAATGGTCGATAAATTGATACAAAAACTTTCCCCTGCTGTGGATTACAACAAATAGTAAAAACACTTGGACACTCTACTTATTGAATCAACCAATCAAAATTCAATAATAAAACCTAAAGCCAAGCCAACGAATAAGAAAACGTTTTTTTTTCAATTTTGGGAACTAGTGAAATGAACAGTCCATTGTCACCTCTCTCTGTATTATGTTTGTGTTTACCAAGGCATCTTAAGGGATAATTTAATGGACTATGATTATACACTATGCAACTCCAAAATTAGATTAAAATTATTGGTGGAAAGGTTTAGACATTGCTAGTCTGTACAACAACAAAAAATGTTTACAAAAGTCCCCAGAGTTATTAAGCTAACGAATAAAAAGAAATGTACCTGCATGTCAGCTGAATGCAAATAACCCTCGGCATTAGGTTTGGGACCCCTGCGGGCAGCTCTCTGCGTTTTAAGCAGCGCCTTTCCCAACCCCGATCCTCCATCGCCTTTCTTAACCATTTTTATGCTAAATCTTTTTATTCTGAAATGATGAAAAAAAATATGATTTAACAGTTGTTAAAATTTTCATGGATAAGAAATCTATGAAAATTTTTACAAAAAATCCACAAAATTTATTGAATAAAACAGCTGAAGTTGGAAAATCCTCGAAGAAATAGTAGTCCTTCAACAATTGACTGAGGTTTACTTGGACTGATCAGCTCAGATATCATCCCAGATTCCCGTGCTGCCGCGGATGTTGTCAGCTGTGTCTCTCCTCGATCTGGCCACAGATAAGTTTAATTAAGATCTCTGTAGACTGTAAAGTACCTCATCAATTACCTCATACGGGGATGCTGTCCATCACACACAAATACCAGGCCCAAATTATATACCCTGAATAACTAAGAGGAGCCAAATGTCTCCTTTTTTATCCAAACACTAAGGGTATTCGGTTAAGTAACACCCATCAGACCACCAACTTTTTGATTGCACGACCTTAGTGATTTGTCAGAGATGTTCATGGTAATTATTTGGCCAGTTTTGGGCCAAGGCATTCCCCCTACACTAACTATAAATGTCGCGCACTTAGTATAGTAGCAGAAGAGAAACCATTTTTTACGTCTTTAGTTGTGAGGCGTTGTTAAGCCGAGATTCTAACCTCCCCAATGAAGAGTCGTGGTAATATCTCTGTAACATGATTCTCTAAAGTTAGGATATGGTACCCACCAAGAATCATGGAAGTTTAAATTATATTGTCCTATTCCATTAGCTATGATTCTATAATGTTGGAATTTTACCTAACAAGGATCATGGGAGTTTAACTTTAAATTATCATTCATTGCCCTATTCCAGAAAAGTGTAACAACTGCATAAATAAAAATATCTGCCATTCCTTGTTTTTGCACTGGCTTCGCCCTTAGCCAATCTTCTTCTTGCCTGGCCCTTTCTTTCTTTTCTCTCTATGCTTGCTTTCACTCGGGCTTTTACAATCTAAAAGGGTAAATCCTATTGTATAAAGTAAAAAGCTTTATGTGTCTGTAGGGAAGGATCTCTCTAACTGCTGAACCGTTATGGTTCTCCTTTACAGTGATGCTTCTGTAGTTCCAGGGAAGGTTTACATATTTTTGTGTGTGCGAATGGGGCGTTTGTCCATATTTAGGTATGGAGACCGCTCTTCTATGAGTACTACTAAAACCTAATTTTAATGCAATACACATAGACATTCTCATCGTCGGTTCGCTTGTTTAGAATGCTTAACCCTCTATTCCCACAAGTATAATACGAATTTGGTTGAGCTGGTGGAAGCTCAACAAAAGACCCACGCGAAGTATTATGTTGCTTTAACCTAAGAATAAATGGTTGGTTTTGATATTCGATCAGAATCATATAAGTATATTAAGTATTAAGGAAGGAAAACGTTTTTATAAAGTGTATTTATATCACAAGTGCATAAGTTAAGTATGGAAATATTTACAGGATAAGTGTTAAAATTATAAGTAGAGTAGGACAGAAATATGCCCTAAGTCCCAAGCAGTGAATTGTGCTAAGTGTTAGAGTTCTAACATAAGGCCTGAGCTCAATTCATGCTAAGTACTAAGGGGCTTAAATTTAAACTACAATGCATGCCAAACAACTAAGTCATTACCTTTTAAAGCCAGAAAGAGAAGTTGATGGTAGGAGAGTTAGTAAATAACTGAATAAATTCAAGAGGTACATGCTATAACATTAGCTCTGGACCAGGATTTTAGTGTTTGTCTGTGCAATTAAATATCTGTGTGTTAATATGTGACGTAAATCAGGCATGGTTGTAGGCATACATATATGTACTGGTTGTTTATATGATTACATTAACTATAAACATAATATCTTTAATAAACATATACTATTAGCAAATCACATACAGATTACCATGAATAGGCTGTCGTTACCCGTATATGGTGTCATATAGGTAGAGACAGGCCTATGAATGCATAAATTGATACAAATAATGCCTTGGGCCTAGCTAAAGTAATTGTGTCTTGCCCCTGAGTGCTACTAGTTAATTGCAGGGCACGTGTCAATCAAAGGTTCATAATATGATCTATAAAGTGTTGATTTTATATCAAGCATAGATAGATAGTTGTGGATGCGAAGCATTTCTGTAAAAGTCTCATATGTACGTTCAAAGAATTTGAAAATTGAGGATCGCATCTCCAATGGGGGTAAGTTGTTAAAAAAGAAAAAAGAGAAAAAGAAAAAGTTTAGTAGTCCCAGTATATAGGCATATATAATAAACTATAATGTATTCCAAGCTAAGTTAAATACGCTTTCCATTAAGAAAGTATGCTTTGCGTATTTTCATAGCTGGGTATACAAGATGATAAACCTCCCAAATAGAATACATTCTTTTCTTGAGGGGTTTAGTTTTATCTAACATTGTCACATCAATAAATGTTTTTGCGTTGGTTGTTCTGGATAGTTCAGCTTCTTCTGATGATGAACTAGGTGGTGAAGTGCTCTCGTTCGAAGTGTAGGTTGAGGTTGGGGGTGAGGTAGATATGTAGCCAAGGGCGTCCACTTGTGCTACCTCGTTTCCATTCTCGTCCAAGGTGATTGAGTGATTTTCCAGGTCATAGTAGAGTTAGTTGAGGTCATTGGTAGAGAGGGACAGTGTGCTGCTGGAGTTAGTGTCACTATCGGTCTCCACTCTACTATCTTCTCTGGTAGTCAGGGCTGTATTTAACAAGAAATTCCTGATGGTGATGGACAGGTTCTCTGAGAATCCATTGTACTCTGGTGTGGTGATGATGTTGTTGTTCTCGTCTATAGTGTCAAGGTGTTGACAGGAACACAACCGCAATCCGTCCAAGGTAGGGTGGTGGTAGGGCTCCAATACTCCATGATCATCTAGGTTATCTCCAGGCTGGTCCATGGTAGATCCTAAAAAGAGTTAGTGCGCGTGCTCCATCCGGTTCCTTGGGGTATCCTGGCTATGGTAATCTAAACAAAAGAAGTTTTAATAATCTTTTATTAATCCTTTCATCCCTGGGATATTCTAGAAATTCTTTCGTTACAGATAGACCTATAATGGATTGGTTAGTTATTTCTATTTCTGTTAAATATAACTGTTTCCTGAATATAAACAATATTTTATATAAAATGTATAAGTACAATTAGTATTTACATATCGTATTATTTTCTTTGGTTACATTACTCGTATGTATGTAAAAATATAAGATTTTACTAACAATAGTTGCTAACCCTTTGTTTGTATATTTTGTATATGTACATATGGTTTATACCATTGTTGGCATTAGCTGTATTTATGTTATTTTTAACATGAATAAATTTTAATCATTTTAAAGACTAATATCTTACATTACGTCGCTATCAAGTGTACCTTTTAGACTTAATATCTACAAAATATATCGTTCGACGTCCGTAGTTAAATTTTACGTAACAATAAGTTGTCAACCCTTTGTTTATGTTTGGGCGGTCAAAAGTGATAGGGGTTGGATTTGAGCGAGGTTATAAAAAGCTGGCGGCCCAGTAATTATGCTCATTTATATAATAATTGTCTTTGCGAGCGGAGCTTGTGTTCGAGTGTTTAATTTTACCGCTAAATTCCAAGAGAGTTTATATAAAAGTGATAAAATATAGTAACCTGTTTGTTTTATATGAATGTTTTTATGTTATAGATTGTTGATATGCCCATTATTGCATTCGTTAGCCGCTATTTAAGACTCAAGAATCTTATTTTCTTCGTCGATAAGGCCTTTATCACTGTATTTTTAAACGAAAGTGGGTTAGAAGCAATATGGGTACATCTTCGATATATGACAATTTTGTTTTATATAATATTTGTAGTTTTGATAGGACATATCTGAGTCATCAGGTAAATTGACGTGCCTTGTTTTGTTTACGTTTTCCGTTTGCAAAAGTTAAATTCGTTCATCGTAAACAAAACTTATATTGACCCAGATATGTTCCATCATTCTATTCGTTTTAACTTTTGATTACAGCGTTCCCCTTTTATAATCAAAACTTATTGAGTCCTGATTCAAATCTTCTAAAACAATTTTACTATAGGTTTTAAAATAAGATTTTCTTCTTACTTAATTCAATTATAATGACGCTAATTGATAGGTTATTTACATTACGAGTAACTCAACCATATAAAAAAATGATCGCTTACAAAAATTATATTTAGCTAGCTTTATCGAAAGTGTTTTTAAAACATCATTGAAGATATTCAGATTTAGCTAGTATATAAGCTTTTTTTTTTTTTTTTTATTGCTTAATACATCATAATGAATATGTTTTTGATAGCTCAGCGACAGCTATTTTTTTTGCATTGAATCATGTAAAATTAATTACATACTCTTTAACTTAATTGAATCTAATAAAACAAAGTTTTAATGTTTGAATAGCTTAACGATAGCTATTTTTAAGCGTTGAATCATGTAAGATTAATTACATATTCTTTAACTTAAAGAATTTTACTTTTAGATGATAAATCAAAGTTTAATGGTTAGGAGGTTCAACCATAGTTGCTTAAAATACAAAAAAAAAAACATTCGTGTGTACAGTCTTTTTCATAAAATTAACTTTTCTATATTGCCTTTCAGAATCACTAGTCCTCTATTTTAAATTTACATTCGCTCATAATGTATGTGCCTGACAGCCTGGACGCGCATCAGAATATTAAGGAAAGATTCGAGGAATCAATGAGGGCGGCTGCGGCCACTCTTGCCAATTCCTCGTTTCTTGAAAACTCCTTAGACGACTCGAGTTCAGTGTACAGCGACCAGTCTGGGATGCCAAGCCTTGCTGATGTCGATGACTATGGGAGTACAAGTACTGTAGAGTCCGAAAGGGATCAAGGGGAGATGTTTGGCAATGAGCATCTCTCACTGATGCTTAGTAGAACGATACAAATCATCTGGTCTCTCCTCAATTCGGTGATGCAGAACTCCTGCGGTGACATTGGTGACGATGTTGCCGGAGGTGATTCTGGGTCTGCCGAGTCGAGGAGAGACCAGAAGACGAGTCTGGACACATTCAACATGGATGGCTTAATTAACATGTTGTTGGGTTTAGGCTTGTTTTCATGTGCTCTCATAGTGGTCTTCTTCGGTGCTGTAGGGCTTGAGACTCTAACACATATTGACAACACCTCAGACAGGTCGCTGGCTCGCTGGATAAGAGATGTATGTACGCGCCTCCGAAACATAGGCGTCAGGACCATTGAGCTTCTTCACTGCAGTAACAGGACCAACAGGACTAGATCTGGGGCTATGTCGCCAACTGCGGAGCCGTCGGACACCATGTATGAAGCCGCGTCCTCTGAGATTGATGATATTCTGTCGGATACACAGGTGAGTTTTCTTCTGTTGTATATTTCTTTTTTTTTGTTTTGTATAATTTTTTTTCTAGCCACCCGTTTTGTCTAATAAAGCATCATGTTGTTGCAGGGTTGTTCTGTCCTATTCTCACTTCCTCAACGTTGACTTTCGGCTCTTCCATATATATCGCTCACCGTTTGTCGTCGTTTTATGTCGCCAGAGAAATCCGCTCGGTTACCGCAATTAAGTTGAGATACCAGTTAACATTTATTAAAATCTTAAGTAGCAACCTAACATTATTTTCCTCTGGGAAGGTTAAGAGTTTGCTCGTGCCGTACGTTTCTCATTGGGGGTTTAAATGTTAGATCAAGACTTTAATGTTTTCCTTTTGTTTTAGGCTCCCTCTGCTAGTCCATCGACTCCAGCAGAAGTAAGGTCCAGAATTGGCCTGTTTGCCGTACACTGTCTGTCTGCCACTGAGGATCGGGTTACTGGAAGAAATGTGCCTGCGGGCTTGGAAACCTCGACGGGAAGTCCTGGCTTCCGTCCGTTGATCGTTGATCAAACAGAGCGTTTACATGTAAGTATCCATGCTTTAGTTTTCTATTAATTTTCAGAAAGAGGCTGTATATTTGTACACGTATCTAGAGGTATTTGCAACTAAAATTCTTTTATTGGTAGAATATTAATCTTAAAATGTATGGTTGCATAAGCATTTTTGAACCGATCTAAGATTTTAATTCTAGTATAAAGTGGGTTGAATTGCTACCTAATCATATAGCTTTACAGGATTTTAGGCATTCTCATTTCCTGATTTTCCTAGACTCGTTGTTGGCGTTGGGATTAAACTAATAAGATCTATTATATTTTAGGCGACCAACTCCATCCCCCTGGCACAGTTTTACACCAATATGGGGAGGTGTAATCGAGTCAGTTCTGAGAGGACAGCTGAGGGATCCAGCGACAGCTCTTCCTTGAGCTCTATTATGTGCCTAAGTCGCATTGAATCTCCCTCTGCAGCTGATTTGTCTGTGGTAAGTTTGATAAGCTCTTATAATATTTCTTCGTTGCAAAAATTACGTAACTTAGACTAGGCTGTTTAGCTCAGATAGCTATGCTTTTAGACAATAACTTTACTTTAACTATGGTGTAATTTCTTCCTAATAGTTAATAGCAAGATTCTAGATAAAGTATTAGTAAAAATTGACTCACAAACATATATGGATTAGCGTTGATAAATTTTCTTGTGAATATTTATTAACATGATTGTCTAATAATGTCCCTTTTCTTAATTTTAGGATGCGGCCAGTTTAGTCCCACTGGTTGACGATATCGAGGACCCCGATCTCCCGCCCATTAGATTTAATGCGGTGACTGATGAGATCGAGTACCCCACTCCACTGCGGGTCCTCAGTTTAGAACGTTTGCGCCGCTCCATGCGTACTCCAACGCCTGCTATCTTGGAAGAGATAACATCAGCGGAGAGTAGCTTCAACTCAGCTACGCACTCCTCAGATAATAACAGGACAGAGGATTCCGGCGTTGAGGGAGTCCCTCGACGTCGGGGTCCCACGTTCCCTAGACGTACGCCGTAAAGTGGCGCTGTTAGCTTGGTTGAAAATATGACATACAAATTTTAAGACAATGACCAGTTTTAGACAACATGTGACTAAATTTACAGATTTTCTATTCTTATGTAACTAGTCAAAATAGTAATCACTATGAAGTAAAGACTTTTGTTATTAGACATTATGACTTTTTTATACTGTACAAAGCCAAACATTAATTTACACTTCTGCCATTATATTATGTATATATATGTTTAGTCTGTAAGGATATTTAGTATGTAAGGAAATGATTATAAGGTTGTATTTTCTTTATGCCCATAATTTAAAACTTCATTCAATTCTTAATTACTTTCTTCGTAAGCGAACTAATCCTTTTTCTTTCTCAATAGTATATTAACAACTGTAATTACAGCCTTATGTCGCAGTTTATTCATTCTTATTAGCTTGTAAGGGTCATGTATATATAGATATTTAATCGAACTCGCAACTCAGTACCTTTTCTCTAAATTTCATTTATATCCATCCCTGTGCATTAATCGTGAATTTTAATTGTGCTGTGATATAGAGAGGACTTGTAAATAGCATATATATTTTTTTTGTAGCCAATATCTAAGTAGACCGAAAGACTGACGTTTAGACAAAATCATTTACATACGCTTATTCAAGTATTTTTAAGAAAACTCATGTAAAGACTGTTTGTAACTCAAGTAATTAAAGTAATATCATTGATTGGATGATCTCATTAAGGAAGTTTTATTTAATTAGTAAGGCTTAGAATAAATAGCGTTTCCCTTTTAAATTTCAATACAATAGTCATAAAGTTTAAAGTCTCAAGGTAAAATGTTCTTATGTCCCTTTAGATTTAAAACTAAGTCTTATTTCCAACAAGTAGAGTTAAATGTTTGGCTCCCGTTAGCTTGTTATTAGGCTATGTGCTTTTTATATGTATAAATTCAACATTTATGTATAAACTCAACATTTAGCAATCTCGAAGTTTTATTATGTGCCATTATACAGCTTATGTCCAAATTATATTAACTAAGATGTTAAATTGTCAGAAAACTTCTTACTATCATAATGTTTTTCAAATACTGTAAAAATAAAAGTTTATGTTCTGTTTTCAAAATTGATTTAATTTTAAGTTTTCACCAAAGAAAAATATTTGTCAAAATTTTTATACCTTTCTAAAGATTATTTACTTTTGTTTAAATAAATATAGCAATTTTAAGTAGCGTATACACTGTTATTTACTGATTTAGTATTTGTTGTGTACAACTCCCGTTTACGTAGCTACTCTATAAGTATTATTGTCTGTTCCTTAATTTAGTTAGATACATAATTAAAGTTTATTTTTGCAAGGTGCTTAGTTTAGCTTACATTCACTTGGTTTATGATAACTTGTATAAATAACAAAATTTCTTGTTATGTTTTTTTTTGATATCTCTACTATGATTTATGCGATTAATTTTCTATCGTTTTCAATAATTACATAGAGATATATGAGAATATAAGTATTTTACATCAATACACATATGTACAAGAGGTTTTATCATATGTAAAACTTTTATATCGTTAGGATACGTCCGTACGTCTTTGTTTAGAAATCAGATTATAAGAATCAGTTGTAATCTAGTTTACTCTTCGTGGATAGTGGGGAGAGTACAATGTCCAGAAATAAGAAGGACTGTGTCTCTCAGATTCTCTATTTGGCGTGCTACTGCCCGTAATTCGTCTGTTATAGTCTGTCGGTTTCTATACTCTTGCTGTCTATACCGTATAACCAAACGGTTGTATGCGTCTCTATAAGTGTTTCTAAGTATACGACAATGCAAGTATCCTACAATACGACTAGGTTGGCTGATTCCACAACTAATTTTAAACGCTAACATTTCTTTAATCATCGTAAGCAAGTTATAACAATATTCTACTAGGTTTGCGAAGGTCTCATGTAGAATTCGTTGTGATCTAGGCATAGGCTTTCGGAATCTAGTTTGCATTTTATAACTTTTGTAAAATATTCTGTTAAGACTTACGTGTTATGTGATAACTGTAGTACTTCACAAGGTTGGTGATTTCCTCACTTGTGGATATGTTATAGTAAACTGACTCAATTTCAGGATAAAATTTAAGTTATCGTTATTGTTTACTACTACTAGAATTCTGAGTGGGCCTTTCCTGTCCGAAGTTATAATTAAAGTTTTTGACATATTTTTTGTATGTAGAGTGGTTATAGTTTCTAATAACTAATCAACTCATCACAATTCAAGGCGTATATATATAGGTTGCCTATTAGTGCTGTTATGTTTGTACACTTTATACAATTTGTATTAAATGTTTTAAATAGTTTTTGTGTATATGTCAGGGTGCATATTTAACATTTGTAACATTCGTATTTTTGTACAATCTGTATCAATCGTTTGACTCTGTTTGCCTATACAGAATCAAAACTCTCTATATGCAAATTTTTATGTAAGTGTTTTTGAAGGGATCGACTCTTTAGTCGACGTATATTGCATATAGTTGGTCTCCCCTGCTGAAGAGAAAAGATGTATATTTTACCACTGGATATATAACCTTGAGTGGGAAAATTTACATGAATATGATAACTTAGTTATCAGATTAGAATAACATATTATCATATTGTTCACAAGTTTACAGGGTAAATGGAAATGTAAATTATGGTTGTGAACTTGTGCCATTCCGAAATCTGACATGTCTATCATTTATTTTCCTAAGTCGTCGACCTCCGGTAATAAATACGGAATCGAGTGTCATGTCCTCGTCGGCACTTGAGTCCTCTATGTCCGAATCAGAATCTAATGGTTTCTTATTTTGTGACGCTTCTTTTCGTGTTTCTAAGGGTGAGTGTGCGCGTATTCCTGGTTGTGGATCTTTTGAATTAACCGGAAATATAAGCGGAAGTGTGTCATTTTTAACTAATGTGGCTATCTCTTGATTTGTGAGTTTATTATAAGGCTTTGTGATAATATCCCTTATTTCCTCTGGGAGGGTGTCAAAATGTTCGTCAATTGGCTTGAACTTTTTGATTTCGTTGAAAGAGTATTTAAATATTTCAGTCTTCTTGTCAGAAATTCTTTCAAGCGTGCAACTGTTAGGGCTTACATCTAAAACTCTATAGGGTGAAATATGATAGATAGGTCTAAGATTGGGGTTAACACCAGGTGTAATAGTGTTATTTCTAACCAAGACAAGATCTCCTATATCAAATTGTTTGTGTATGCGGGTTTTGTTAATATATTTTAGTCTTGCCTCCCTTCCCTTTTCAATAGCTTTTGCTGAAATGTCCAAGTTTTCTTGTATACCGTCTGAGAGGTCTTGCACATAAGCTTCTGTGCGTGTTATTTCAGGGTGATATTCATCCGGTTTTATTGCTCCAAAGAACAATTTAGACAGGGAGCTACGTGTCCCGAATAATAATTCCATGGGTGAAAATCCAGTTTTTGGTATTTTAGTGCAATTATATTGTCGGACTATTAACGGTAGTAGATATAACCATGAGGTTGTTGAGTCTTGCGCTAAAATTTTAATGATTGGCCATTTTATTACTTTGTTGCTAGCTTCCACCAATCCTTTAGAGGGTGAAAAGTACGCAGTAGAATACAAAACTCGGATGCCAATAGAAGCAAAGAATATCAAATTTTGCTTTTCTAAAAATGATTTTGCATTGTCACACAATATTTGTCTGGGGGAGAAATTAGGATAGAAATAAAACATGAATTTGTCTTTAAATTCACGGGATGTGAGTGATTTCATGGGATATGCAAGAATCATTCCTGTTAGTTGGCAGACTATAGTGAGGATATGATTATAACTACGATAGGGGGGTAAGGATTGTATGTAGTCAATACTTACACATTCAAAAGGTCTTGAAATTGTACTATAAGTTCCTACTTGTTCTAGTTTTGTAGATGAATTTTGAAGTTGACAATTTAAACAAGATCTAGTGTAATTTCTAACATATTTCTTAAGATTAGGGTGGAAGAAATTTTGCATATTTAAAAGCATTTTAATTTCTCCACTATGTACTAACAAAAGATGAGTATAGCATACTAATACTGGTAGTAGTTTGGTTGGGAGATAAACTTTTAAATCTCCTTTTATTTTTGTAAACAGAATCGTGTCTTTAAGTTCGTAGTTCTGTCTTTTATAAGTGTAGGTGTTTGATTTAGAGGTTAGACAACGTGTGTAAATATCAGAGTATTCCTCTTTTTGGTTTGCAATTATATTTTCTATGCTAATCCTTTCTTTTAGGATTTCCAAAGGTCTTAGTACTTTGCCTATAACTTTATGTTCTGCGGCAAGTGAATTTATGGTGATTTTGGGTTTTTGTTGCTTTGGCTGTGGGGGTTGTTCATCATAACCCAAATAGTCGGGGTTATCCATAATGAACTGTGTCCATTCTTCAATAGTCCAAACTTTATATTGGGGTAAGTTATCTTCAAACCCAGACTTAACAAATTTAGGTAGGGCTACCTTTTTAATGCTTGGTAAAGTAGCCTTATATGCCCTTGTTAAGAAATCTGCCAAATTGTCTTCTCCTCTCAAGAAAGACATTGTTAGCTTTGGTATTAGAGTTAACAGAGTGGTATTCCACCTTTTCAACTTATTAACGGCTGTTAATGCTTTAGGATTGAAGAGATAGTAAGCACACTTTGCGTCTGTTAACAAAGTACATTCACAGCTTGGACCTATTAGAGTTCTAAACGAGTTTGCTGCATAAATAATTCCTAGGATTTCAATGTCTATGATATGTAATCTTGACTCAGCAACGGTAATTTTCTTTGAGGTGTATGCGATAATTTCAAACATAGACGCTAAAGATTTTAAATTAAAGCTATTGGTTGATGAGACCAGTGCGGGTCTTACTATGTGTTGCTCTTTGTGTCCATATAGTAAAAATACAAAAGGGGGTTTTGTTTTGTCTGAACAGTGTTGAGTGACAGGTTTGGCACCCTCTATATTTGTGATGACTATCACAGGACGGTACATAGCTACACTAAGAGCTTCAAATATGAGTTGTTGCGGATCTAGATATACATATCCATGCTCTAGTTTGCGAATAAATTCTAAGAATTTATCCCTATCATTATTAAATACAAATTGAATATACTTTTGTCTCAACATCGTAGAGTGTATAATTTTTGATGCTCTTTGCAGGATAGTGGTCAAAGGTGTTTGAACTTTATTTAGTTCTAGAAGCAATTGTAAAGATATCCCGAGACTATTGTGTACAGTGTCTTCAGGATAGCCCAAAGTTTTACTAGCCAAATATTCAAACTCAGGTGGTCCATCTTCAGACATACGCTTCGCATAATCCTTAATGTTTTCACCTTCGTTCTGCAAAGGTAGGGGTAAAATTGGTAACCTATTATCATAAATAACATGGTGTACAGGGTCATCGAAGTTTAGCCCAGGGGGTAGGGTTTTAGCCTGTAATTCTGGTGTCACTATTTGCGCTAAGACTGCCGAATATGAGCCAGTTGAAGTGCCGGCTGCGTCTGATAAGATAATCTTAGGTGCCGATAAGTTAACTAATTTGCTAAAAATTGGTCCTGAAGCTAAAGCTTTCTTAATGTCTTCGAATGCTTGTCTTTGTTCTGGAGTTGGGACAAAAGTTTTACCTATTCTAGTAGAAGTAAGTGAAGTTAGAATATGTGTAGGAGCCATAATATCAAATCTTAAATGTTTATGCATACTTTGTAGTACTCCCATAAAAGATCTCATTATAGTAATATCAGTAGGCATGGGAATATTTAGAAGTTTTTGTACTCGCCTTTGATCTACACAGCAATAATTATGTGAAATGAAGAACCCAAAGAAATTTACCCTACTTTTAAAAAGTTGTGATTTCTTTAAACTAATCTTTCCTTTATGCGTGTGTATTCTCCCCATAACTTTCTTCAAAATCTTAAAATGTATATTCATTGATTCTGATCTAGTTTTAGCTAGTTCAGTTGAGACAATGAAATCATCGTAAATGTGTTGGACTTCTGGGATAGGTGAGTATACCATATTGGCTAAATCACCGTCCATTACAACATTACCATTATCATCATAAACCAATTCCCAGTGTAATATCTTTTCCATAAAGCGTGATAGACTTTCAGGTGAAGTCTTAATGCCGGTTGGTAAGGATGCATGTCTAAAAGCTCCTAATGGGGTTGCAAACAATGTTAGGTCTCTGCAAGAAGGTTCTAGCGTTATACTATGAAAGGCGTTAGCCATGTCACTACTACTATGCACAAATTTATCCCTTAGTGACTGAATCAAATTTTCTGCTGTGGGTAGCAGTGCAGGTTCAGATTGCAGACAAGGATTCAATTGTTGAAAATTTACAATTAAACGAGGACAGCTCCCCTGATCCGACTTTGGAATCAGATAAGCTGGGCTTGCATAGTTGTTATAGGAATCCCCATCCAAATTAGCTCTTTCAATGGTCCCGTTCTTTAACAGAAACTCTAAGATAGATTGCATTTGCATTTTCTCTACGGGTGATAAATAATATAATTTCTTATGCTGGGGTAAAGTTTGACCAGGTTTTAGTCTAATTGTATAATTGCCCAGATATTTACTCATGTTACCTCTATCAGTAGAATGTGTAGATATGATATCGGGGTAAGATTTTAGGAATATGTCTTCTATATAATGTCTTACCTCTGGTGGATAGTCTGACAGCACCACAAGATCCTCTGGTTTAACAAACTGGTCCTTAGGCACACTGTAGCCAGTAGGTTCCGTTACATAGTCCATGAGGTTATCAGATTCAGCTATATGTTTTAAGCCAAGTTCAATAACGTCATCACTATTTTCAAAAAGTTTATTCTTTTCAGGATCTGGTGTAGTTAGAATTTCATCAATATTAGAACGGTAGTCAGATAAGGCTACTCCTGGTACTGGAGTGTCATTGTTTATAGCTGTAGGATTCGGTATATATCCATCAGCTAAAGGAAAAGATCGTTCTACCAGATTGATGGCGCTGTATTTTGGTAGCTATAAGAGTTGAACTGAGTTGTTTCTGGTGTCTAGTGAGATCTGATTGATGGCTGGAGTATTAGCTTTCTCTGCGTGTTGCTCCAGGGCTTGTACAATCTCATCTAGCTCAGTTGTCACAGATACATTGTGTAGGAATGATTGCGTAAAATCAAAGCCTGTGGTGATCTCCTTGACTACAAATTGGTTGCTTGGTTCCAAGTATCCGGTGATAACAGTGTTAGTGATTGCATGTTCAGTGACATTTGTTATCATTGCTCTTCCACTGAGTTGTCCTCGGTTGTTGACAGTCAGTTGCGTTTGTCCAGGCTGAATTTTGATTCCTCCATTTCTATCATTGGCAATGTGGTCATCGCTGAGAATGACTTTTGTTCCAGGAGCCAAGTTGAAGAAATGGTTGATGTTCATCTCTATAGTCTGAGTTTCATTAGAGTCAATTTTGTCAATTGTCCCCGTGCAGAGTTGTAACTCATAATCAGAACAGAGCAGGCTATCTAGTACTCTCCCAGGATGAAACATAGAGTATAGATATGGTGCTGGCGGGTGGTTGTCCGCAACGAAAGTCAACCCTAATTGGAGATCTCTAATGCCATTCATTCCGATGATCATAGGTGTGACATTCTTGTGTTCCTCAGGTACAATCATAAACGGTACTGGTCTATAGATGCCTGAGAACTGTGTGAGGCGAATCATGAGAGTTATTTCTCCAGCTACTGGGATTTTGTGTCCAGAATAGCTGACAAGAACCATGTCACTCTTTTCCAGATGGTTCTTAACCTCATTCTGTTGTACTCCAAATAACATACCAAAATAGCTGGTTGACATGATATTTCTGTCTGCTGCTGAGTCAAACAAAGCTGTCATGTATACATCGTAGTTTCCATTTGACATACAGCCGGAGCAGTTCAGGTACATTTTCCTGTTTTCATCCATGATAGCTGCCGAACTATCTACCGCTAAAATCTTGGGGTCATTAGGATCCATTCGAACGGTGATAGCGTTAACCCTACTTGTTCTGCCACGCTCCTTGGATTGTCCATTGGCTTTGGCCTCAACCCATTCTTCATATGCCTGTCTAAACACACCACCAGGTCTTACTTTACCACTATGGTACAGTTCCATCATTGCTGGTCGTCCAGGGCATAGGTGTTGAGCGTGGTATAGGTCTTTGCCATACTTCTTGTGACAGCTTGGGCAGTATCCGGATGTTAGTGCTGTTTGATATTGTCGTCCTTGGTCATCGCACAGTAGTCTGCATCCATCTGATATTTTGTGGGAATTTTGACCACATGCACCGCAGTAGCGCTTATTGGATGTACCATAGGAGATATGATAATCTTGTTTGGTGTTCTTTTGTGGTTGTCTATCTCTATTATCCCTGTTTTCTCTGTTGTAGGTTTTAGGATAGGCTGGTTTAGCAGTAACTTCTCTAACTGTTGGCCTTTTATAATAGCTCGACGTAGCGGCAACTTTAGCAGGCTGTTTGTCTCTGTTCATTCTTGTATCCCTGTCATGTGAGTAGTTGGTGTTGTTTGTCTTTTTATGAAGCGATAAGTCTCCATTGTAACTGGCTGATACACCATTCTGCTGTAGGTCCAGATCTAGGTCTTCAGTTCTAGGATACATGGAAGCGGTCAACTCATGATATGTAGGGGATCTTCCAAGATCATGTGTGAGATTGTGATGGTTTTCAGATGCTATATTGCGGCTATTTGTTGGTAAGCTACGTTTGAGTGCCTCCACTGCAGTTATGTTGAATACATTCTGTCTTTCCTTCTTGTCTGTATAATGAACAGCGGCTCTGCTGGCAAGATTCTGAATTGTACTGACAAGCTTAGGGAATGACATGGCTTTGGTTCCCTTAAAGGCTATCAGCTTAGCTTGAGCTTCCTGTGGGCTGATGAGTATATCATACTGTAGCAGTAAGCTATTGTAGACACTTTCAATAGATAGTCCAAGATTGAAACTCTGCTGGATAGTAGTATATGCTTCGCCAGTTGTAGTTCTAAGCATAAAGGTTTCAAATTCTGATCTTGAGAGGTTACATAACTCCTGAGCAGTGTTCATCTCTGATAGGTAATCAGTAATGTAGGGTGGTTTACCGTCTCCTTTGAAGCAATGCTTGAGAGGGAAGGTTCCATTGGCTAACTTAAGCTTTTGATCGTTGCTTAGGGTGCTCTTACTTGCATAGCTGCTTGGTGGTTTAATTCCAGTTTGGTTGGTGAAGTTACTAAAGTGTCGTTGAGTGCGTTTGTCATTCTCCTCTTGTACAATACGCTGGGCTTCTAACTCAACTTCACGTCTTTGTTCCTCTTTGTATTCCCTCATACTCTGTGTGTAGTTGGTACAGAAGTTCCTCATCATTTCTGAGTCCACACGTAGGTTGGGGTTACAAAGTCTTATTGTATCCAGGAATTGTGGGAACAGGAAATTTCCCAGAGGATCTGATAGTGTTGCTCTAACATATCGATCTCTGATCAGTGCGTCTGGTGAGTCCTCGCGCATGGGTATGGATCTTACAGATTCCCTGTCTGGTTCTGGCGTCTTGGTTCTCTCACCATTCTGTTCTGGTTCCTCCTGGTTGGGCATTGGTTCCTCTCTTCGTGTATCATCTCCTGCAGAAGCTGCATCAGCTGACGGAGTTCTTCTTCCAGGCGTCGTCGAGCGTCCTCGACGTGGAGTGTTCGCCTTTTCAGCGTTGTCATCTTTCTTACTTTTATTAAATAATGGCATTACAGCTAGCTTAAAGCTTTTAAACTTTCTATGAGTTCTTTAAAGAAGCTTATGAGATGTTGTACTATTTTAGGATTTAAATAGCAGAGGTACAAGAAGAAAACGACTAATGCGCTTAACGTTAAAACAATCAGGAATTGTTTACAATAACAAATTTTTCTTTTAAAAATGTTAAATATAGATGAGTATGTATTGTCTACTTCACCTACAGTTGTTTCTACGTCGTGAATGCTTGCGTGTGAGCTTGGAATCTTATTCTGGAGTGTGCGCTAATGCACTCTTATCCTTAATTAAGCTCAACTGTAGAAACACTTTTACTTAGATTTATTCTATATTTGCTTATAAAGCTAATGTGGGTTGGTTAG
Organism: Acartia tonsa; assembly: GCF_053477335.1. Lineage (NCBI taxonomy): Eukaryota > Metazoa > Arthropoda > Copepoda > Calanoida > Acartiidae > Acartia > Acartia tonsa. The sequence continues at coordinate 33,257,198 of NC_137272.1, forward strand.
CTATACAAATTAGCTATAAAGTTAGATAGAATGTTAAAGTTTGCAGCGAAGTTAATTTGGGTATGCTAATATATTATCACAAATTAACTGTTATTTGCTTAGGCGTCGACTTTTCCTAGCAAATGTTATTGTTGAGAAAAACAGCAATTTATAATCCTTGTTGAATTCTTACTTCACTCTAAGGATATGTAGCTTACAATCTGCTTATTCCTGTAAGGCTTTATGAATATAACTTACTAAGGTTCACTCCCAAAGGATCGTCTATATTCTAATAGTATTGCAACAGTTTTGCCTGAATATCAAAGATCTCGCACCCAATACTTATAGATGTATTAGGGTATGCCTACCAATCCTACTAAGTATTATTCGCGAATTATTATGGGGCTTCACTTGTGATTTCAATCCTTATAACTATATTATTGAGACTCAAATTAGATTGTCCTATATATATATGAATATAATCAGTTTGTTTTCAAGGTTATTATAGACCGGATGTGCTCCACTTAATTAGTGAGAACACAATATTCTATGTGTCTTATTGAAGTGTGATATCCTACGCAAGGTGATCAATCTATACGCTGGAAGTTGTCAATCAAACTCTTTAAAGTAGACTACAAGGTTGGTGTTATTGCTTGGTCAAATATTATTGAAAATCAAATTAGCTGAATTAGTGCACTTTTTTTTTCTAAAAAGGTAACAATTTTAGATTATAACGATTATGAACTATATGTACACACTTTATTTTACTTGGTTATAGATTTTATACTAATAATCCTAAGTAAAATTAAATTTTCTCAATGGTATAAAAAGAAAATATTCTTTCTTTGTTTTAATCCGGATGTTTATAAAGACAGTAGAGTACTTCCAATATTACTTGCTACTTCTTTTAGAGACGTCCCAAGACTCCCAAGATAGGCTGCTGCAACCTTTTGCTGCGTTTGGTTACTAGAACTTTGTCTCTTATAAGTGTGCTTTCAAATTACATATAGGGCTTAGGTTGTTGACTATACTTTTAAATCACTAATATTCACTATCACTAATGATTGATGGTTTATAACTCTTCTCAAGTTGTCTGTTGAATTCTGGCGGCACATGAAATAGAAATTTTAGCATTAGCAAAGCAAGTAAAAATTTAGTTTCATGTCCTACTTATTGTTGAGTGAACTGTTTATTGTATTTATGTACGTGTTTGAAAGGAATCATACAAAAAAAATTTTCTAAGTTAAGATTGAATTAAAACTTTCTAAGTCAAAATAAAATAGAATCACTCTAAGTCCAAAGTTGGAAAATTTTGACTAAGTCCAAAAGTTTCTAATGAAATTATTCTAAGTACAAAATCAATAAATTTTGGCTTAGAAAAAAAAATCCAAAAATATCTTAAGTACAAGAATTAGCAAATTTTGACTAAGAAAAAAAATTTTCTTATTGAAATTATACCAAGTACAAAATTAGTGAATTTTGACTAAGTCCAAAAATTTTTTTTTTTTCCAATGAAATTATGCTAAGTACAAAATTAGTGAATTTTGACTAAGTCCAAACCTTTTAATGAAATTATGCTAAGTACAAAATTAGTGAAGTTTTCTTGAGACAAAAGAAATAGAATTACTCTAAGTCCAGACGTGGAATATTTTGTCCAAGATGAAATTTCCTAACAGTTCATTCACAAAGCTACTTTAGAGACTGCCTATAAGTCAAAAGAAATAGAATCACTCTAAGTCCACTATTGGAATATTTTGACTAAATGCAAATCTCGCTAAGTTAAGGATTTTAAAATTATAAAGTATTAGAGTGTTAGAATTATCCTTCACCAAAAGAAATAGAATCTCTCTAAGTCCATAATTGGAATATTTTGGCTAAGACAAAAATACTCTAAGACAAAATTTTCTTTTAAGTGTGGAAAGTGAAATTTGTTAATCTAGTTGGAAAAATCGTAATTATTACAAGTCCGAATTTTGGTAAATTTCCAACCAAGTTCACAATTTCATAGAAATTACTATAAGTCCAGAAATTCGAGATTCTCTCTGTAACAAAAGAAATAGAGACGGTGCTAAGTCCAAAAGTGGAATATTTTGCTCAGAGTCTCAGGAAGTCTCTGGAGTTATTTCTCTGATTGCATACAGCAATTTGTCTACACTTATATCATTCCAACCGATCGATGTTGAGAATATCTCTGAGACTTTGAAATATTTTGTTTAACTCAAAATTTTTGGAGGCTATAGTTATTTTGATACATCCGCGTATAAATCAGAATTGCATTAAGAATATAAGTCCTAGGCATGTATAAGTAAGTGCAAATCTCAGAAAATCGGTTCTAACGGCACCAAAGTATTAGTACAGTTTAACTTGAGTATAAATGCTACAAGTTTGTAATAATCTTTTGGCCCTTTACTACGACTCAAGAGTACTAACTGCTTTCGGCATATTGTTTCAGAAACATGGCTCCAAAGACAATATGTATCCCAACTAACAGCGTTTCCCGTGTTCTATAGGATTTGCTCCTAAGTTTTCATTTAATAAGGCAGTTCAAAATGGTCCTTTACAAATAGTATTTTGATAGCTTATAAATGAAAAGTTACTCCATGCTTGATTCTTAATAAGTTCTGGTTTAAGTATCAAAGATTCAAGTATTTCAACACTTAGAGAATTTCCGAATAAGTAAAAATCATACTAAGTCCGAAGATTTATATATATACTCCGCCACCTAGCACAACTCCTAAGTTTCAAAATTCTGACTAAGTCCAAAAAATCAAAATTTTGCACATAGCTCAATCATAGATTATTCCAACCCAAGTGTTTTACTAAAGAGAGGCGGACATGGAGGTGCCGGTGTGCTGGTATTCTCTAGGGCCTCTAGAGTGTCAACCAGTGCGAGTGTCCTTATAGGGCGGCGACCAATGGCCACAAATATGCTAGCATTCTCTAGGGCCTCTAGAGTGTCAGCTAGTGCAACTGCTCGTACACGAGGCTCTCAATTGCATTTGTGTCGTGCCTTTCAGTCCCTATCTCTTCAAACGCCTCATAGTCCTAACCTTGCTCTCAAATAGTATCATAGGTTTTGGTAAATCCGATTTTGCCATAGCTACAATTATTCGATTTTGGTAAAAATACCTGCCTTAGGCGGTTCGGGTACGGTAAGGAAAAAGAGAAAAAAAAATTATGAAGTAAAATTTTTCCAAGATACAACCGGTAAGTTGCACCATTGTGTGTGCGAATGGGGCGTTTGTCCATATTTAGGTATGGAGACCGCTCTTCTATGAGTACTACTAAAACCTAATTTTAATGCAATACACATAGACATTCTCATCGTCGGTTCGCTTGTTTAGAATGCTTAACCCTCTATTCCCACAAGTATAATACGAATTTGGTTGAGCTGGTGGAAGCTCAACAAAAGACCCACGCGAAGTATTATGTTGCTTTAACCTAAGAATAAATGGTTGGTTTTGATATTCGATCAGAATCATATAAGTATATTAAGTATTAAGGAAGGAAAACGTTTTTATAAAGTGTATTTATATCACAAGTGCATAAGTTAAGTATGGAAATATTTACAGGATAAGTGTTAAAATTATAAGTAGAGTAGGACAGAAATATGCCCTAAGTCCCAAGCAGTGAATTGTGCTAAGTGTTAGAGTTCTAACATAAGGCCTGAGCTCAATTCATGCTAAGTACTAAGGGGCCTAAATTTAAACTACAATGCATGCCAAACAACTAAGTCATTACCTTTTAAAGCCAGAAAGAGAAGTTGATGGTAGGAGAGTTAGTAAATAACTGAATAAATTCAAGAGGTACATGCTATAACATTAGCTCTGGACCAGGATTTTAGTGTTTGTCTGTGCAATTAAATATCTGTGTGTTAATATGTGACGTAAATCAGGCATGGTTGTAGGCATACATATATGTACTGGTTGTTTATATGATTACATTAACTATAAACATAATATCTTTAATAAACATATACTATTAGCAAATCACATACAGATTACCATGAATAGGCTGTCGTTACCCGTATATGGTGTCATATAGGTAGAGACAGGCCTATGAATGCATAAATTGATACAAATAATGCCTTGGGCCTAGCTAAAGTAATTGTGTCTTGCCCCTGAGTGCTACTAGTTAATTGCAGGGCACGTGTCAATCAAAGGTTCATAATATGATCTATAAAGTGTTGATTTTATATCAAGCATAGATAGATAGTTGTGGATGCGAAGCATTTCTGTAAAAGTCTCATATGTACGTTCAAAGAATTTGAAAATTGAGGATCGCATCTCCATTTTGGGTGCGAGAATCTCCACCTTCTCAAGAAAAGAAAATTTTAAAGGAAGGGGACGGGGATTAGTGTTTTTGATGGCACTTTGGGGGGATTATGCCAGATACGTAGGAACGAAAGCGACTAAACCTAGAGAGAGAGGGGACAATGGGCTGTTTATTACACTAGTCCCCAAAGTTTAATAATAAATTTTCTTATTCGTTGGCTTAAAAACTTTGGGGACTTTCAGAAAATTTGATTGGTTGATTCATTAATTTGAGTGTTAAAACGTTTCAACCACTAATTTAAATCTACAGGAGGGGTAATTTTGTGCATCACCAATCACCGATTAACCAGGGGGGTTGTACATCAATTTATCAGCTAATGTTTTATACCTGTCAACTTCCACTGCTGCTTTGTCGAGCGGTTGATATAAATTTTAGTAGCCTACCTCAGGTGCTATAGTAGAAGCTGTGGTAGAGGCACTGTAACTTGAATATCTATCAGAGTCCTAAAACAAATTTTATTAGATAATTATTGGATTTCCGTCAGTCATTTAGTAGCAAAGCTACTCTATAATTTACTGAAATGTCTTCCGCCCGGCAGTGTGATTTTCTCGGCTGCTATTCAAGACAATGTGCATTTTTTTGGTTAAGACACCCATTACAAAACAGAATACAGTATAATAATACAACGTACTTGGTCCGTTGATCTGACGGTCATGATACAAATGACATAAATATTTTTTTGATAGGAGAGGAAATTAGCGTCTTTTTCTATTGTTTGAAAATCAATTATTCTATATCCTTTTTTATGACTGCTGAACATCTGCTCTAAAACTTATTTTGACCCTTTGTCCATCTAGATTTTTTTTTAAGTTTCAAGGTGCGAGCAGAGGTTTAGAACACGACGCGACACTTAGCCCCCTATAAGTCATCAAATAGTAAATATATTAGGATTTTGGGATAGGCTTATAACGGAATAATGAACTCCAAGGCTTCATAATTATGTTCCAGATAGTGGATGCTTAATTCGACTTCCATTGACCCGGGAAAATATAAATACAGGGAGCAGGGTTGGCATAAAAAAAAACAAGTAAAAAATCCAAGTTGGGTTTTACTTTTATTGGGTTTTTGGTACTTGCTTACATGTGGTAGACTGGAGCACCGGAAACCCCCCCCCCCCCGCTTAGTTTTGCCAAAAATTAAAAATAAGGGGGGGGGGGTAGTTTTTTAATGTCTGGAAAACGGCAAGGAGGAAAAGTGCTCAGCAAGGCAAAGACTTAACGCAAAATTAAAACCTTTTACTAAAATCAGTCAATAAATAAGGAAATTATGCCCCAAAACATGAATATCCCTGTAATAAGGTTTCCCCTCTGGTATACTGGATTTACTTGATTTACCTCACTCAACTTTCTGGCGTGTTGTACAGTGAAAAAACTACCCCCCCCCCTTATTTTTGATTTTCTTCAAAATTAAGGGGGGGGGTTAAAAACTACCCCCCCCCCTTATTTTTGATTTTTGTCAAAACTAAGGGGGGGGGGTTAAAAAACTACCCCCCCCTTATTTTTGATTTTTGTCAAAACTAAGCGGGGGGGGGGGGGGGTTTCGGTGCTCCGGTCTTCACATGTAAGCAAGCACCGGGTTTTTTAACTCAAAAAACCCCCCAAAAAATTGGGTTTTTTTTAAATGTATCTTTTTTCGATTATGTTAACTCTTTTTTGACTCATAAGGAGTACTATTTTCAAACAAATAATATAAAGGGGGGGTTTTTTAATGCAACCATCTCGTAATCAATGTATAAATGGCACTTATGTTTGGAATTTTGATCTGAAATTTTGCATGAGTAATCCTTGGTAGGTCTATTTTCCCTAAATCGAACAAAAAGTTGGAAAAGTAGCGGCTAACGGCTGGCGGCTCATCCGTATAGCCATTTGTTGGGTATTTTCAAGCTAAATCCATCACGAAACCTCTCTCCACATAATGCTCTTTTCCGATCCAAAACGTTTTCAAACGGTTCTAGCCGGTAGTTGATGGTACTAGAAATCTAAAAAATGTCATTTTGTATCATTTCACATGATTTAAAGCAAAAATATTTTTCAAAAAGTTGATTTCTACGTAATTTATGACAGATTTGCCCTAAAAATAGCCAAAAAACGGCTGAGCCGTTAGCCGTTACTTTTTCAACTTTTTTTCGATTTAGGGAAAATAGACCTACCAAGGATTACTCATGCAAAATTATAGATCAAAATTCGAATTTTAAGTGCCATTTATACATTGATTACGAGATGGTTGCATTAAACCCCCCCCCCCCCCCTTATAAAAACATTTCATTTTAACTATTGTATAACTGCATTTTAACTGCTTATTTTTATATACAAGTAACGGAATGTCTTTCTATATGTACCAAAATAACTCCCTAACCACTAAACCGATATGGTTCTCAATTACAATTAGCTTCTCACAGGTTCACAGGTCCGTTGAAGATTTTTAACTACTTTGGGGGGGGGGGGGGGGGGGGGAAGATTTCTCTTAGAAGATATGTGGTGCCCTCACCCAAAATTGGAATAAACCTTCCCTGGACCTATAAAAAGCTACCCTGTACAGGAGAACCATACCGATTCAGCGGCGGTTAGCGAGATCCTATAGTAAAGACAAACATCCTGTTACTTTATAAAAATTATTTAACCTTATATCCTAAAATTCCTAGGTAATAATCTTTAGAAAACAATAAAACCCAAAAAACCCGGATTTTATTGATAAAACCCAATGGGTTGGGTTATTTTTAAAAAACCCGGGTTTTTACCAACCCTGACAGGGAGGGAGGTGAAATTGGGCAGTTTATTACACTAGTCCAAGTTTTAAAATAACATTTTCTTATTCGTTGGCTTAATAACATTGGGAACCAGGGTTCGGAAGCCGCGCGTAAGCCGCGTGTAAGCCTCAGTGAAATCTTCATTTTATCACTATTAAATTCAGCTGGATGTATAAAACTGCTCTTTAGCAGACAATCCTTCTTTCTGAAAATTTTTTTTCTGCTCACAACCAGGTTTAAAACTGAGGCTTATGCGCGGCTGAGGCGCGGCTTCCGAACCCTGTTGGGAACTCTTATTGGATTAGGTTGGTTCATAAAGTTGAGTTTTCAAACGTTTCAACCACTTATAGTAGTCTCCAGAAAGGGTAATTATGTGTATCATCATTGTTACTACCTGTCTTTGCCTGGGTACATTGTCTCTGAAGGGTTTGAAACGCGAGTTGAACTCTTTCAAATCTTCAACCTCGTCATTCTCAGATACACATCCTTCATCACTTCTATGTCCATCAATATCTTCTTTCAGGTCTTCAGTGGCTGCAAATAAAAAATATTGATTGACGTTTTCCCTGAAAAGTGCATAGTCGAGCAGAGAAGTTCCCCTTTTATTTTAAAATATACCTACAATGGTTAATGCAGGTTTAAGGACGATAACCTAAACCCCCCCCCCCCCCCCACCATTAACTAAAAATAGTATTTATCTATATGTCAGTTATGTTTGACTTAATCGTATCGCGAGAGAGAAAGAATCAATAAAAAGCCAGGAATAAGGTATAGCCAAGTAGCGAAATAAATCAAAAATAATATTTGGGGGGGGGGGGGGGGGGCAGATGGAAAGTTTATCAATTGTGTTGCCCCCCCCTATGACAGCTGAAATTCATGTATTATAGGTTTCGTAATTTCTTTCTTCGAATTAATTTCGTTATAGGTATAAGCAGACGAATAGCTCAGCACCTTACTTAATAATTTTTAGTAGCGAAGCTACTCTATAATTCACTTTGTCCGTCAGTCCGTCCGTAACGCTATGGGGGAAATGGGATTTACTCAGCTTTACTTACTCGATTTCCAAAATTTTTAAAAGCGAAGCTTTTCTATAATTAGGGTCGGTCCGTCCGTCCGAGATAGATAGCTTTTATTCGTTAATTTAGGCATGTTAGAATTGTCCTATCGATTTCAAACTTTGCATGATTATTCCTGTAGTAGTTGGGTACGATTTAGAAAGCGTAGCAACTCTATAATCATTACCAGAATGTCCGTACGTCCATTTTAAACATGTTGATTTTTCTACTTTTTTAACAACAAATTTTTAAGTGTTTTAATTATCCGTTTGATCTGATTTTTGGTATATTGATTCCTGGGACAACAAAGAACAATATTTTAAGCGAAGCAACTCTATAATCAAGTCCAAAAATGTAAGTATGTCCATAAACATTATCCTGTTTTTAAGCAGTTTTTCAACAAATTTACCTATAATTTTGATTCGACATTTATACATTTATGTTCCGATTTTTCAGTTCAGATACTATACAAGTGTTAATGTCCGTTTGTCCTACTGTTTCAGTGCTTCGCTTTTATGGATGTTGTCATCCTTGTTTTAGTTATAGATATCCTGTCCTTTTAAGAAAACAACTATGACGGTCAGACTGTCTTTCAGCAGGTTTTGGCTATTTTTATATTTTTTACATTTTCCCCCATATCTTTGGTGTTTATGGTCCGATTTTCAAACTTTTTTCAGTTAAAGATATCAAAAATAAATTTCCCATTGTTTGAAGACAACAATGACGGTCAGACTGCCTTTTTGCAAGTTTTTGGCTATTTTTTACATTTTCCCCCATTTTCTTTGGTTTTATTAATCGATTTTCAAAATTTTTTTAGTTAAAATCTAAATTAAATTTCCCGTCGTTTGAAGAAAACAACAATGACCGTCAGTCCCATCCACGAAATTTTGTGCTTCGCTACTTATGGATGTTGTCATCCTTGATGAGTTATAACTGCGCTTAAAGTACAGCGCAGTGTGCATAAAATAATTATAGTACTTGAAAGTACATGACTTCTATGTAAATAACAGAAAGTGGAAAAATATTTTTATTTGACTTAAAACAAAATACATAATGTTTATCTTTATAGGTATTGAATGATTCTAAAGATTATTAATTTTCAAAAACTTGGTTATATATAACTTACTATTTGTTTTGCTTTTCAGTGTTTCATTGACCATATTCTCTTATATTTTGAAATATTTAAAAATAATTTACAAAGCCTAGCGGAAAAATAATGAACTACATAAAATACATCTTTGGTAATAATAAGCCAACTTGTCTTTCCCATGATATAAAATAATAATGTTAAACAAATCAGGGATCTAAAGAGGTAAGACATTGGTCAATAAATTGATGTACATCCCAATGATGATAAACCAAATTACCCCTTCTGTAGATTAAACCATAGGTTGGAAAGTTTGGCAGGGTTGGAAAAAAAACGATTTAAAATTAAATCCTTATAATAAAATAACATGATGTTTATCTGTCCGTTTATTCTGTACTAAAGGATTTCGTTAATTGCTGAATCAGTATGGTTCACAGGGTAGCTTATCATAGGTCCTGGGTAGGTTTATAACTATTTTGGGGGAGGGTACCACCACCCTCCAAAGAGAAATCGCCTCTAGAACCCCCCTACTCCCCATTTTTTTAAAAACTGAAATTAAAAATGGGGGGAGGAGAGGTCGACACCCACGCCTCCCCCAAAAAAATCCTCCCAACCAAAAATTATTTTTTTCTTTTTAAATCTAAATTAAAAATTGGATTATCGAATTCAATTCCTCAGTCTTCAATTGCCCCCATAGGCCTCTATGGGCGTAGCCGTTAGTATTACATATTTTGGGTATAAATTTACATATTTTTAGGGTGGGAGGATTTTTCCCGTCATAATATCAATGCATTTCAATTTTAAACCTGACCTTTTGTCTTATGTTCATTGAATTCAACATTTTTAACTGCTTCCTCTACGTTTCTACGCAGCTCCTCTATTTCTTTCTCATTGGTAAAGTTGTCTTCTTTCTTGTTCTCTTCTAAATATATTGTATTGTAAGATTAATCCTTGTATATAAGTAATGGAATTTCTATCTGTCTCTGTCTGTATGAACCGAAGGATCTTGTTAATCTCTAAACCGATACGGTTCTCATCTACAGTGTAGGTTTTCACAGGTAATGAAAAAGTTTATAACTATTTTTGGAAAGAAAAATATTTTTTTTTGCTTTTTCCTTTTACAAACTAAAATTGAATTAGACAGAGGTCGACTTCCTACCCACCCCACCAACTAAAAGTGTCCCAAGAGGCCTCTAGGGACGTAGCCGCAAGTTTTAATTTAAGTAAAGGGGTAGTTATTAAACTTGAATATAGTGAACTGCATATTTTTTACTGTTCAATTGCTTAAACTACATTTATAGGGCATATATATAAAAGAATTTCAATTTTCTACCATGTAGTTTTAAAAATATCAAGACTTGAAAATCGTATTTTTAAACATATTCTATGAAAATAGCTGGGTTATTTTTCATGATGACTAATTTAGTGGTGTCAAATTGTTTATTTATAGTAATAAAAAGATATAGGTACATGTTTGATAGCATACTTTTAACATCTGCTTGAAATCATTTTTCTGTGATGCACTTCATGCAACTATCCCTTTAAATACTATTCACCTATCTTAAATTATTCCTTCATCAATCTACCTATCATCTTTTTACCTTCCCCCTCTTCTCCTTCCGACTCAGTAAGAATATCTTGAGGTTCCTCATCATCATTATTCTCATCTTCTCTATCATTGTCATCATCACTGTTCTCACTATCACTCTCATTTAGTCCCAACTCTTTCATTAGATCTTTCTCCATCTAAATATAGTATTAGTTATACAATAGATAGGTACCTAGGTAGATTTAATATTATAATAGATTGATAGTAATACAGGGGTGTATATTCTGCAAAATTGACCCTGCTAAAAGAGGGGGGGGGGGGTAATAAAAAGTATGTGGTTGGGGGAAAAAAATGTAAAAAATTAAGAGAAATGAAAACATTTTTCTTCTATTTTCTCCCCTCCTTGGTGAAAAATAACTAAAGGAATATGTGGGAGGGGGGATAATATGAATAAAATAAAGAGTTCTGAAAATATTTTTCCATTTTTTCCCCTTCCTTGCTGGAAAAAATTAAGAGGGAAAAAAATGAATCTTGTGCAGAATATACACCCCTGTAGTAATATAATATGTTTAGATAGATAGATCATAATAAATTGAAAGGTAATTCACATAAAAATATTCTCATATCAAATCAACAGGATGTGTGTTTGTATTATAAAATTGTAATATAGTTATTTAACGCATCGTATTATATTCAGTTTTCCGCGAAAATCAAATGAAAAATTATTAGATTAAAATAATTTTTCTTATTCCCGCGTGGCCGAAGGCCCAGCCTTAGAAAACTTGTTTTAATTTCATAATTTTTATTTTAATATTCGTGAAAAAATTGTCTGTTATATGATGCTATACATAATTTTACAGTATTGCTGGGAATATTTTCTATTATCTAATCCGGCGGATATCAATCGGTTTGGAAGCCATACTGTAAAATGCATACCTGTTTTGTCATACCACTGGCAGACACCTCAGCATCCAGTGCGTCCTGGCGCACCACGTCAGTAAAACAGGGAGCTAACTCTGATTCATAACCAAACCTTCAATTAACATTACATTATATGAATTCTGAATTCAAATAATGGCAGAAAATAGCCTTAAACCATTCCAAGACTAAAATCCAAAACATTAGCCTAAAACCATCACGGAAACTAAGTGAAGCTTCACTATACTGGCCTGGAGAACTGAATTAGTTTAGTGCCAGTAAATTATTAAGCTTCAGACAGATATTTTACTACTATACAGGATAAGGGATAAGACAATTGGCGATAAATTGATTTATATCCCCATGATGATTTGAATAACAAAAATACCCCTTTATTTAGGTGTCAACATTAACATCAATTAAATTTTTTTACGTTATTAGCAGAGTTGTCATATTGGGCATTTTTTTCGACAACGGGCCGCCCAATTGCCCAAAGGGGTTTTGGGCACCCTTTTTGGACAAATGTCGTGAAAAGCACATAAAAAGGATATAAAATAGCCTAAAACCATACCGAGACTTCTTATTAGAAATATCGATTCAGCGGTTAGCGAAATCCTTCTCTAGATACAAAAAAGCTTACTAAGTTATATATTAGTTAATATCACCTAAAAAATAGGCCCGCCCCCCCCCCCTCTTTTTTTACCCCCTCCCAAAACGGGGGGTGCCTATATCTGCCCAAAAGGACCGACAAATTTGACAACCCTGAATATCACCCAAAAAATAGGCCCGCCCCCCCCCCCCTCTTTTTTCAACCCCTCCCCTTTTTCTCACCCCCCAAAACGGGGGTGCCTATATCTGCCCAAAAACACCGACAAATTTGACAACTCTGAATATGACCCAAAAAAATAGGCCCGCCCCCCTCTTTTTCATCCCCTCCCTTTTTTCTCACCCCCCAAAACGGGGGGTGCTCAAATCTGCCCAAAAGGACCCGATAAAGGGCAGCCAAAAACCGCCCGCCCCAAAGCGCCTGGCCGATATGACAACCCTGGTTATTAGTTTAAACAAACGTATAAAACTTGTGTAAAAGTATAATAAGTGTTCTATCCAAAGCAATGAATGAGAAGATGTGTTGATAAAAAACTTTACAGTCTAATATCCAAATTCTATAGCGAGATGTAAAATACGCAAAAATAAGAAATCTTTTACCTTCTTCTAAAAAATTCTCTAATGCAAGTTACATCTCTGTCAAAATAATATTGAGCCTAAAAATAATTAAATATTAATTTCTTTTATTTTTTATAGCACTGCTACCAAGGCTGGATCTGAAGGGATAAGACAATAGCCAATAAATTGATGTACAATGTACATCCCTAATGATGATACACGAAATGACCGTATTAGAATTATCCTATAGATTTCAAACTTTGTTTTTTACAGGTTGAATGCGAACAAAAAACATGAAAGGTTTTTAAAAATATTTTAGGCTAACCCATGCAGAATAAAGTGTACTATATGTACATTATAAATGTTCTTATTTTAGATGACCAGAGGCACACCCATGAGAAGCAAAGCAAGCCTACATAAACTAATTTCATTCCTGAGCATACCCCCCCCCTAAATTTTTCTCAATTACTGAAAGTCTTGTACTTTCAGATAATAAATAATGTCAGATTCCTAAAGCTCAGGATTGGAACAGTTTTTTCATCTCCTCTATTACCACTCTACTATTACCCCACTATTACTCAATTAATCAACATTTTCTTATTATCATTAAGAACCTAACAATGGTAATATGTCGTGATTCTGCCCTATAAGAGCTTAAGAACTGTCAGTCATTTTCTCTTCCTAATGAGGTGAGACATTATCAGGAAATATACATCCCTGACATAAAGTACATTATACATACCTGGGGATGGGCTGTCGACACCATTTGTGGGAAATCAATGATGATGGGCTCCTGGTTGTCATCGATCATGATGTTGAACTCGTTGAAGTCACCGTGGATGACGCCGTGATTGGCGAACTTCAACAGCAGGTTCATCAGTTTGTCGTACAGTGCTAGGGTAAGTTGGATTGTCTTTAATTGGCTTTATAAAACAATAAACAAGGATAACAACATAAATTAAAAGTAAAGATCTAAAATTAAACGGTAGAACAAACGAATATCAACACTTGCAGAGTGTCAAAACTTAGTAAGCAGTTCATAGTTTATCGATGGAGTTATTTATTATTTTACTTATCTTCATCAGGCAATAAACAATAATTTATCCTTTGATTGCACGACTTTTTTCGTAATCCTATATATGGGCAATTAGTAGGTAATTTTCTCATTAATAATGATGTAAAACATTACATTTTTACTTCTTTAATGTCCTTCGTACGTCACGCTATGAGCTGCCAGACTGGGGCTATAGCACTTACACATCCAGCAAATTTACAGTTGATGTATTTATGGCAAAATGTTTTCTTACTTTTTCTCATGCCATAAATACATCCAACACAGGCAAAAATACATCCAATATTTTAATACACATGTCAAAATACATCTGACACTGGCATTTACACATCCATACTTTTTCAATTACATGTCATAAATACATCCAACACTGGCAAATATACATCTAGATTAATTTATAAGAATATTTATTTATTTACAATTAATTAGATTTTGTACAGTATGTATAGGTTTTACATTTTTGCCCTATTTTAGTTACTCTCCCCCTATTTACTTCCAGGGAGTAAGGGAGGGGACAATGGATCGAATATTCAATTTTTAGGAGTCTCAGACTTTGGGGACTGGCTTAAAGGGAATGTGCAAGAATTTAGCAGTTTCTGACTGAGTTTGGGGACTTGCGCATGAAATGCCGCTACTTGTTATATATGTTTTGAATATTGCAGACTGGGAGAAGGGATAAGGGAAGTGGGGGCAAGGAAAATAAACACTCGTTGTGTTAGTTTGGAATGTAGCAGACGGGGAGAAGGGAGAAGGGAGGTGGGGGCAAGGGAAATAAACATAATAAAAAGGGGCAGTCATATTCTTGCTAGCAGCTGGCCGGGTCCAATAATCTTTTAATATAAAAATCACACCAAAAAACCTCAATATATTTCATCAAAAAACAAGTTGTGATTTCACTTTACATGACGCTATGGAAATCTATTATTCAATTAACAATCCCTTTATAATTTCCTACAAATTTATTGGATTAAACTGGATTTCATGCCCTTTCTTTGATAACTCTTATATTGAATTAATTGCCCATTGTCCCCTCCCTTACTCCCTGATTTACTTCCCTTTTTCTCAAGATGCTCCCTACAAAACATCAATACATTTACGCCGCAGGTGGTCAAATTATTGTGGATAAAACCACTCAAGTACATTCCCTGCTATTTATTTTTTAGGATTTTTGGGAAACATACAAAAGGTTTTAATCTTTTCCACCAATAAATATGCAATTATCTTCAATTGATTCATGTTTAAAAGTTTGTTTATGTTTATTTTAAATATCTACTACACCCTTCGGCCTTCTTTCCTTTTTAGTTATAACAACAAGATGAACAACTTCGAGCTATATTGAAGTTTTGTTCTTTATTAGGTTTAGCTTAAAACATTTTAAGATTTAAATATATCAAGTTATGCTTTACTACATTATAAGTTCTTAGTTTCATTAAATTACAATTCAGCTAAATAACTAAAGATAAAATAACAGATTTCATTGTTTCAATAAATAAAATACAAACATTTGATAAAATAAATCTTAATTAAAATGTTGTAGTATGACTAAGCCTTGTCAATTTTCTAGAAAAATTATAAAATAGGGCTGTGAGATTTGGGTAGGGTAAGGTTTAAAAAAGGGATAAATAGTTTGAAAAACATAAAAAAATTTATTATGTTCAGAAGAATATATAAAATATTAAAATATAACTCTGCAGTGTATTTTAAATACAAGGATCAATATATATTGAATATTCATTATGCTTTTAAATAATCTGTCAAATATATTGTAACTCAAATAATATAAAAGTTGTTTTCTTATTATTTTAAATTAAATTTCTATGGATGTATAAATGTCAGTGTTGGATGTATTTATGACATATAATTGAAAACGTATGGATGTGTAAATGCCAGTGTCAGATGTATTTTTGACATATGTATAAAAATATTGGATGTATTTTTGCCAGTGTTGGATGTATTTATGGCATGAGAATCGATTTTACTGTCATTTATACAGTAAAAATTCAGTTTGTCATATATACATCCATTGCACTGGCGAAAACACATCCACTGTAAATTTGCTGGATGTGTAAATGGCAGTCCCCCGCCAGACTCTGACACAACCCAACTATGTTAGCTGACGCGTTACATTTTACGCTAGACAATCCATGATTAAAGACATCCCTGCTGGGTCTCCAACTTCATTGACATTCTGTAACGTGTACCCGTTCACCAGGTCCATTATAACACAATGTCTGGGTAGTAACATTTTCTTAATTACAGAGATATTAAGGGATAAGACAATGTATGATAAATTGATGTACATCCTCAATGTAGATTATTGGTAAGAAAATTATGGACTCTTAGATTGGAACTAAACAAAAAAAAATCAATGAAAGTAACCAAAGTTTATGGGCCAGAAAATGAGATAACACAGTTTTAAAACTTTTGGTACCTGTGTAATTTACAGCTCAATGTGCCCAGCTTATACCAACAACGAAATAAGTTCGGGAAAAAATCACTAAACCTATACGTGTTTTTTTAGATGTCGTTGGTGGGCAATACATCGTAAAATTGTCGACCTCTCCCATCTGCTCCCCAAATATTATTTCATATTTATTTCGTTTGTTGGTTATACCTTATACCTGAAATATGCCCTAATCTACAAAATGATCTCAGGATAAGAAAATAAATATAAATAAGGGGCGAAGCCACTAGTATATATTAAATGTATCATCTCACTACGCGATTAAGAAATGTTCCTGTTGAAATCAATTGGATTGGGAATAGGAAATCCTCTGTTCTTTAAAGCTTTCATGTAGGCAAACTCCTAAAATTAAACTCTATATTTAAATTAGGCCAGCAAAATTCTTTAAAACAATCATCTTTAATTTTATAAATCTTAGGTAGTTTGTAGGAAAGGTAGTACTAGGTAGTTAGTGTCAATAAATCATTAGAAATATTATCTAGATGATGAAGTTTAAAGCTATATTTCTGAGCTAGATGCTGCGCCCCGAGCACCTAGGAGCTCTATGTTCAAAGAGAAGAAAGGGGCTAGAAAAAAAGCTTCCAACAATCACAAGACTTAAATCTGATAATGAAAAACCTAAAACCATCTCGGGACCTATGTCAAGATTACCTTAAATATAGAAAACAATCAGTTTAGTAGTTGTTGAGATATTAAGCTTCAGACAAACAACCCTTACTTCTTTATATAATAGGATAACCAAACGTCAAATGGTACGTAAATTAACTTGTTATTAAAAATCTCTAAAACTGACTAACCTTGGTGGCAGAGATTCTTGACAGATAAATCCAAGACATTTGTTTTCTTCCCTTGTGATAATCTCGCTTCTCTCGAATTTTCCTAAACAGAAAATTGATTGACTTGAATCAAACAATTGAACAAAGGGGATCATTTATTTCGCGTATTTTCCGTAAAGGTGTGAGTTTTAAGACTTCAAAATAGAAGAAGAAATCTAAGATTTGGCATGTCAGTTGCTCTGTAAAAAAAACGCCGGCCGAAACTCCGCTCCCACCAAAAACCGTTGATTTTTTTCGCCTTTTCTCGCCAAATTACTAATTGTGAATCTGTTGTTATAAAAGAGAAGCGTTGATTTTTGTAGAGATCATCAAGATTGGATGAATAAAAGAGTAAAACACAAATAAGAGTAAAACACTGGATGGCCAGAGGAAAAAGGGGTTAAATAACTGCATGTCCCCAACTTGAGGACCCTGTGTCGGTCTTTAAAAATCAACCAATAGCGTCGGGAATATCAACACAGCCAAGTCGCTACCAAAGAGCAAAAAGCAATTTGTTAACAGTTGAAAAAGGTTGGAGACTAGGTTGGTAGTTGCTGTGAAACTATTCTGTGGTGTGCACAATTTAACCTAACCTAGCTTAATGTGAACACTAAATAAAGGAATAACACCTTGTACCATCTATACGTCAGTCAATGTCTGCCAGTCTGTCTGTTTATTCATTTTACCTAAATCCGGGATCCGGAGTCCGCCCAAATTTTGGCCAATTTTGAAATCTAGAATCCGAAATCAGTTTTTTTCTATAGCGGATTTGGAGTCCGGAATCCGCGGAGAATCCACTATTTTTTTGGACGGATTCTTGTTGTAAGAATCCGAATCCGGTCCGGATTGACATGCCTATTACCTACCTGAAACAAATTCTGCCCAGCCTATGAAGCTTGAGACAAAGTTGTTCTCCATTAGGACCTCCAACCACATAGATGTTGGATTCTTTGCCTTAATAAAATGCAATTCTATTAATTTTCTAATAAATGGAAATTTCATCTGAGTAAATATTGTCTTTATAGGGACAATTAAAAAATTAAAAACAAAGAGAGGGGGGTAAGTAGTCTAGAAGCGAATCCTTATTTGGCGATTGAGTTACACCCCCCCCCCCCCCCCACTTATGAGAAGCTAGACTGTAACGGAGAACCATATGATATCAGTATATTCTTCATGGGATCCCCGGTTAAAGGGGGAGGCGAGGAAGGGATAAAAAAAATATGTAAAAGGAGGGGAAAAATAAACAAATAAAGAGTTCCAAAAATATTTTCCATTATCCCCCTTCTTGGGTAAAAAAACTAGAGGGGGAAAATTACTTTTATTTCGGTATCAATATCCTTTAATGGAAGAACTATAAACATACCGACTCCAATCTGGTTGCCAAACGAGGCGACAACATCCCTAGAGGTGAGGCTCTTCAGGGCCAGGTAGTCGTAGCCAGCGTTGGTCAGGCGGTACCCGTCATAATTCTTACCTAGATATGCAATGACAATTATGTAAATTAGGGTTGGCAATCCGAATCCGCAATCCTCCCAATTTTTGGACCCAAAATCCGAATCGGCAATTAAAACTGCGGATTCGGATTGTTAATTTTATGAATTTTAGCACTTAATTCGGCCAAAAAATTGGACAGATTATCAAACCTAATGTAAATGCATAAGCGCAACATTGAAAGTTAACAATAGCAAATGTTGAAAAAGGAACCATTTTATAATCTTTTTTTTCTCACAATAACAGAAATTTATCATAAAAATAATGAAAAAAAAAACACAAACTATGTAAGCAAAAAAAACTTTTACGTTGTTTTTATCCTTTCATCTTACATGCATTTATTTAGCCCATGAAAGTTGACGCTTTCTTAAATCTAATTTCTCAAATTTACTGACTATATTAGGTATAGAGTAGTTGCGCTTCAAATAATCAGGAAGTTAGGGACATTGAAATAAAAATTACACTGGTGGTACCTAAAGTTTTATAACCACGTTCATAATTCTTTGGCTAAAAAACTTTGGGCACTTCTATTGAATTGTGATTGGTTGGTTCCTAATTGGTAGTGTTCTCACTTTGCAACCGATTAATAAATTTGAACGGAAGTGGTAATTTTGTTTATCATCATTGGGGATGTACAATATTATGATGTCCATTGTCTTATCCCTTAAGATTCAAGCAAATAACAAAACAACCTACCTCTGACATACTCGAGTAATCTATTTTTACACAGCTCCCTCAGAAGTTTGTGTACTCCTCCGTGTCGCAGGTTGGCGATTGAGGCCACTAGCATACCTAGAAAAAAAACAAGGATAACAACATCCTTAAATAGCGAAGCACAAAAAATAATGGATGAACATTGAACATAGGTGACATACACCAGAGGTCCAGTTGTAGAAAAAGATTATACGATAAATCATGAATAAAAATCGCGAAATCATTGTCTTTAGAATCTTCACCAGAAGACCGACGGGCCAAGTAAATTAAATACTGTATGCTCATTAAGAATTTCACCAATCAAAATTTTCAGTCGTTCATCTTAAAAAAACAGCCGAGATAGTCAGAGTTCACTCATAACTTTACTGAAAGACAGCCAACGTTAATTATAGATTTGCTTCTTTTTTTCTAAATCGTTATCTGTCTTTCTCCTTCTCTCTATCTATCTATCTACAAACCTGGTACAATTTCATGATTTTTCATTCCCATCTCGACAGCTGTGAGGACCCTAAAGTCCTCCCGTGTCAGATATCTCAACAAAGTGACGTTCAGCTTTCCCATTGCGGATTTGTTTTATTCTTATTTAATAATAAATACGACTATTTTATTCACTTCAAAGTCTTGGTTAATTTTTCATTTTTAAGATCTGAAAAAGGGATAAAATATGTGAATTGCATGTATATATTTAAAATATTAAAATGGCGTCCATAAAAGATAACTTTTTAATTTTACAAAAAATCCACAAAGAGAAATATTGAAAAATCGTCCAAAAATTACATCTATGAACGTCTATATACGGATTGTATAATTACAAAAGGGATAACAATTAAATGCCCATAATAACTATGTAATACTATGATTAAAAGTCTGACAAAAATAAAACATGTTCAAAACATTAAAATACAAATTGTGCTGTTTCTATTTTAATAAAATATTAAAATGAAGGTAGATTAGTAAAGTTAAAATAGTTGAGTATTTAAAGAGGATAACTTCGTTGCTTTGTGATGTTCTGTTTCTTTCTTCTTAAAACCTAAATAGTAAAACTTATTAATGCCTACAATATTAGGTTGATGTTAAAATAAACGATACTTTATGTCCCTATAATTGTTAAATCTTTATAAATCATGCCTCTCAATCTATTTCTTTATCTAGCTATAATTATAAATTAATCTTTGATGTATCTATTCTTCTTTGTAACATTCTACCTATCTTACTCATTTATTTAGCTCTATATTTATCTATATAGCTATCGATTCATTTTTTAATTTATTAATTCGTCTTTTCATTTATGAATTGATCTATCTATCCATTCAGCTTTGTATCTACCTATCCTATTCATCTTTCTAGCTTTTTATTTATCTTTTCATCTATCAATTCATCTATTTTAAATCTATTAATCAATTTATTTCTATCTATCAATTCATCTTTCCATCTATCTAATCATCTTTCTGAATTCATATTCATATTTTTATCTTTAAATTCATCGATCTAGCAATATTTTTACATTACTAGCTAGGTATCTATTTATCTTTCTAGCTATTTATGTATACCTATTTTTAGCTATATAATATATTTACTATTTATGTCTATCTATCTCTCCTACTTGATGGTCTGGATAGCAGTGTGGATAGAACATCCTAGGAGGGTCAGAAGTCCCAGGTATCCGAAAGCTCCCTTGACCCTTTTCTCCGGCAACCCAGTGCTGTAGCCGATGCCGTACACAATCCTAACAAAGTATAAATTAATTACATAATTGATATTTTTGTGTGTCATCCTTTTTTCTCTAAAAAAAAGCTATCAGTAATAATTTTTTCTGACGTTTACATTTTAGTTTTAAGAGGGGAGAGGGGACATTAGACTGTTCATTACTCTTTTCCCCAATTTATTATGATAACCTTTTCTTATTCGTAGGCTAACCATCTTTGGAAACTTTTCTTGAATTTTGATTGGTTGGGTTATTAAGTTGAGTGTTACTGTTCACTCCCGTTAAATGTTTCAACAACTAATTGTAATCTACAGATGAGGTAATTTTGTTATGACCATAGAGGTTGCATATCAATTTAGATCCTTTAATTTAAGTAGGTAGTCAAATAAACCTTAAAAGGCGATTTAATCATCATAGCATCTTTTAAAAATTGTGATTCTTGGTACAATTATTTTTTGTTATCAATATTGGGAGCATATTATAGAGTAAATTCACTGCTAAAAGTACCAACCTGCCAGCAATCCAGACCCAGCCAGCGGCGGCGGCCAGCCTGGGGTGGGAGAATCCGGCCATGGTGAGAAGGAACATGAACTGTGGCAGGTTCTCCAGGGTGTTCTGGTGGGAGCGCTGGATGCAGTTGAACACCTGCCATATATAAAGAGTTATTTGACAAAGTAAATTAAATTAAATCCTTAGTTGCCCATCGAGGACGAGATGCAATCACAAGATCTTATTTTGATGCATCTCTTAAATACATCTTGCTAGTAAAGTAGATGATTACGCGGCCAAACGTCTTAATACTACAAAGCCTTTGATGGCATGAATTCTAGAATTCCTAACTGTGCATGATAATGAGGTCCGTCAGATTTAGGACAAGGCGTTCCCCCTAATTTCAATATTAGGGTAATTAAGGTCATTTGCCAGGTTGTTGTTATAGGTGTACATTTTTAACGTCTCTAATATGACGGCGTGGACTAAACTCGAACCAGAACCTCCCCAGCATACAGTAAGCCGGAATGCCATCATTTACGCTAATGGCGCAGGTATGACTGATATTAAAACATACAGATAAATATTTGATTATATTGATATCTAATACGAGTCTTGATATAAGCTACATAAAGAATATAATAATTGTAAAAATTACCTTGTTATCATCGCTGTACATGGCTGGGTACTCGACTTTGTGCTCCTTCCTGGCCATCCCAACCTTGACTCCCTTCCACATGGCCATGAAGATGGCTCCAACACCTGCAGCAAACAACCAGATATAGGTGAGAAAAACAGGGATCTAAAGGGATAACACCTGGCCGATAAATGGATGTGAACCCCTTCTGCAGATTAAAATTAGTGCAGTGGTTGAAACGTTTGAACCCTAACACTGAACTTCATGAGCCAACCAATCAAAATTCGCTAAAGTTGTTAAAGTTGTCAATAATTTTGTTTATTATTGTTAAGAATTCAAATCAATTAATGGCCCACTGTCTTATCCCCTAAAAACACTGTAATGTTAATCAACCCACTCACTTAAAATACGTGATAAAGCAATACAAAAAAATAGAAGATTATTATTGAAGGTCAATTAAAGACAACAACAAAAGTGTCACCTGTCAAAATGACGTATCCGTAATCTTCAGGAAGTGAAAGAACAGCCATTTTAAACTTTTATGATTCTGAAAATAAATGCAAAAAGTAACAAAATGTATTTAAATATACCTATTAAATAAAATATCAAAATTGATAAATATAGAGCCACAAAATACCAAATATTTTTAAAGTAAAGAATTGGTCGGTGAATAAATACTATATTTTGAGTTGATAAATTCTTTTGTGATAAAAATAGTTTGGACAATGATATTCTCGTATTTGTTAAGTTTTTACACTCATCACCGTATAACGTTCTCCTCTAATGGATAAACTAACTTCTTTAATACCAGCATCCACAAGACTTATTTTCTTTCTTTTGGTATAATGTTCGAATCTGCTTGTTTTTACGTGTATAATGTCCATATAGAAACTTTTCCATCCTTGCTTCCTGCAGCGGTACAAACTTTGTTACTGTAAACACCAGTAGCGAGCAACCCTGATGTTAAACATTCAACAGCCTCCGAATGAAAATCAAGCACAGCTAAGGGTTTTAATTTAAATGGTTTCTCTTCGGAATTTATTAAGGCAAACAGTCTTAATCTATTATCCCAACCACCTGAGGTTAAGATAGGTTTATCTGTTCTAATGTAAAGATTACCAACTCCAGAATTTGTTATTTCATGTACCTTTATAATTTCAAATTCAGATTTAGTTACTTTTAGAACAACAATTTTATTCTCTGAACCTGCGACAACAACTATATTTGATAAGCTCTGCAATTTTGATGTACATAAACTCATAACTGTCCCACACTCTGGAATTGGAAACGTTGACAAAATCTCATTCCTCCTCCAGTGCCAGAGAATAATTTGACTATTTTCATATCCAGCTATTACACGATCTTCACTAAATATCTGGCAGGACATGACAGCTCCGTATTTAGTTGTCGAATTTTCTAATTCAGGATTTAGGCTGTGCAATGGTCTAATATATTTTTGTTTGAAAGTATGAATTCCCAATTTAGAGCCCTGGGCTGGAGTGAACAAATAGATTTCTGAGTTTTCCTCATGAGTAAATCCTAAAACAAACAATCTTTAAAAAAGTAAATTTTTATTTATTTCTCTTAAAATCATGACCAAAAAAAACAGTAGGTAATAATTTTAATAATAATAATTAAAGACAAAAACATTGTTCTTTCCTAGCCATCCAAATAACATGTATTAGAATTTGTACTTAATTTTTGTATCCCATGTTCAAAAAATCAGAGAGATCCCAATCCCAAAATTTTTACAATAGCATTTTCTTATTTGTTTGCTTAACAGCTCTATCTACAGAAAGAATAACTTTATGTACATCAATTAGTCGGTCATTGTCTTATCCCTTTAGATCCCTGTCTAATAATAGCTTTTCAGGAAAAATCGGTATTATCCTCTTAGAAATTTTTTTTTCAATATTGAAAATTTGAGTACCCCCCCCCCCCCCTTAGCCTTGAAAGAGAAATAAAATAATGATAAATAACAAAAATAAGCTCTTATTACTAACCTTTACAAAACCCTTCGTGAGGAATATAAAAATCCGCCGTCTTTTCAAACTCTAAAATCTCCGAATTTTTAAAGATTTTCGAGGTCATATTATAAACTTGGACCCCTTGAAATCTAGCTTGAGCAAATAAAGTAGCATTGCTATTTCCAATCCATAGTATTCCACTTTCACAAGCCTGAAATACAACGATTATATCAAGATGAAGTATAAGGAAGATATACACTATCAAAGTTCAGATTGTCATGAGTATTTGTTCTAAAAGTTACAACTATAAAATTAGGATAATTATAAAAAAAAATGACAATCAGATAAATGTGAGGGTTTTACCTAATATTTTTACATTAACTATTTATAAACTAAGCTAGCGGACGCGCCCTTACATCTAGAAGGGGAATAGAAGGGCAGAATTGTGGCTTAAAACCACATCTAGACCTAAATTTAAAAATGAAATAGCCTAAAACCATCGCGGAACCTATATGAAGCATCTCTAAAACAGAGGACTCTATAGGTTCAGTAGTTTTTAAGATCTTAAGCTTTAGATATGTATGTCATTGTCTATAAAAAAAAAGTATGACTTATCTATAGTATTTACCTTAATTTTATTATTTAACAGCCATCGTTCACAGTCATAGACATAAATACTTCCATACGCCAAACCACATAACAAATAATCCTAAACATACAGAAATATGACAAGTCTTATTGAAACCTTTCATATATAAAAATGTGAGGTTAACTAAATAAAAAGTGTTAACGGAGATTGTAGTGTTCTTCTAAATTAGGGTTGGGCCGGATATACGGCCATCTTCAATTTCTGGACAAACCCTATTCAAAATAATGGGTAGGGAGAATATAAATTAACGATTGATTGGCTAAATAAACTTTCTTCCCTATGAATAAAAAGAAATTAATGTTGTTGTTGTATTGGCTGCTCATAGTCCATATTCGTGTCCAGGTTGTCATCAGTAGGTGGGGGAGGGAAGGCTTATGGAGGGGGCTCTGGAGGGGGGCGTTGAAGAGGAGGGAGGCTGGTGAAACTGGGGTGTGATGATAGGAAGGCAGCTACGAGGGTGGGATTTTGCCAGAGGTCAATGGGATTTAGGTTGGTTGGGTTATTAGGGCAGGAAAAGAGGTGTTGGACTGTTTCAGGGGTAGGATTGTTGGGGCAGGATGGGCAGTTGGGTGAAAGAGAAGCGTTGATGGAATGCAGGTAACTTTGGAGCTTAGGACAATAATTGGATCTTAATTGGGAGAGGATGGTTCTGTAGTGCCTAGGAAGTTGGATCTCAGAGGGGTTGATGTTGGGAGGGGCATGATTAAGGACAGGATTAGGGGGGTAGGAGTTGATGGCTTGGGTAACTGCAGAGGTGTGGAGTCGGGAGATGGTGGATTTGTAATTTGCAGGGAGGAGAGTGTTATCAGGGGTGAGAAAAGGTTGGAGATTCGGGAGGAGCATGGATTGAAGGGTGGATTTCTTGGATCTAGGACCAGGAGGGGTTGTGACATTGGGGAAGGATGGGTGGGAAGGACGGAGGGAGGAGGCCAGGTACTGGGAGCATAAAAGGGAGAGGTGGTTCCGTACTGGTAGGATTTTAGTTTCTTGGTGGAGGTGGCTAATGGGGGATTTTTTGGTGGAACCAGTACAGATGCGGAGGGCTTGGTTTTGGAGGACTTGGAGTTTGTCAATGTTGTTTTTGGAGGTGTTAGGAAACCAGACAGGACAGGCATAGGTGGTAATGGGGCGGAGGAGGGTGTTGTAAGTGGTGAGGAGGGTCTCCTTCTGGTGGCCCCATTTGGTGCCAGCCAGACATTTAAGGATTCTGAGGCGGGAGGAAATTTTAGAGGAAATGGTGGAGACATGGGAACTGAAATTGAAAAAGGTGTCAAAGGTAACTCCAAGGATCTTAGGGGTTTTCTCAAGGGGGAGGATGGAGCCATTAATTTGGACTTGAGGATGGAGGTTGGATTGGTGCTTACGGTCAGGAGTGAAAAGGGTGACAGTGGATTTGTTGGGGGCGATGGAGAGGCCATTGGTGGAGGCCCAGTCAGCGATTGAGGAGAGGTGGGAGTTGATGGATTCAACTGACTGGGGGATGTCAGGAGAGGAGTGGAAGGAGTTGAGGTCGTCGGCATAGGAGGAGGTGGTGGCAGGGGGGATGTGGGGGGCATCTGCTATGTAGAAGTTGAAAAGGACGGGGGAAATAACAGAGCCTTGGGGGACACCAGTGTGGACAATTCTGGGGGAGGAGTTGGTATTTTGGTAGGAGCAGAAGGCCATTCTGCCACGCAGGTAGCAGGACAGCCATCTGATGATGTTTGGATGGAGGTTTGAAGAGGAGATTTTTTGGAGAAGGAGATGGATTGGGATGCAGTCGAAGGCTTTGGAAAGGTCAATGGAGGCTACGGTTGTGCGGCTGGGGGGGAGGTTTTGGTTGAAACCGTTAGCAATGGAGGTGGAAAGATTAAGGAGTGAGGATGTGGTGGAGTGGAGGGGTTTGAAGCCATGTTGAGAGGGGTGGGTGGAGAGGGATTGTTTAAGGTATGGGAGAAGGAGGCGTTCAAGGACTTTAGCTGCAGGACAGAGGAGGGAGATTGGGCGGTAGGAGGTGGAAAGGTCAGGGGGTTTACCAGGTTTGAGGAGGGCAATAATTTTGGAGAGCTTCCAAATGGCAGGGATATTAGCAGCGGAAATGGAGAGGTTGAAGAGTTTGGTAAGGTAGGAGATGCCATTTGGACCAAGGTGTTTGAGGTGGAGGATGTTGAGGTGATCAGGGCCAAGTGCAGATGAATTTGAGGAATTTTTAATAGCTTCAAGGACAAGGGCAGGTGTGAAAGGTTGGAAATCTCTATTGAGGCGGTGGCGGTGTCTAATTTTGCGGATAATTTTTCTGGAGAAAGGGTTGGAGGTGTGGCGGGAGACAGAGGTGAATTGTTTGGTGAAGGATTCAGCAATGTGGGCGTGGGAGGTGTGAACTTTGTTGTTGAAGGAAATGGGTTGGTTGGAAGGAGGGGAATTGTTTTTGCCAGAAAGGGATTTGAGGAGGGACCAGAATTTGGAAGGGTTGGTTCTATGGTCGGATTTGGAAAGAGTTTCTTGCCAATTTTTGTTGGAGTGTTGGTTTACTATTGAGGAAATTTGTTCATTGAGGATTTGGATTTGAGGATCATGGGGGTTAATTTCTCTTAAGGAGTCTCTTTGATGGATAAGGGGCTTAGCAGACTGGGGGAGGGAGGGATTGGAGTTTTTGATGAAGCCAGCGGGGACTGTGTGTTTGGAGGCAGTTTGGAGGATTTGGCGAAAAGTGGCTTCACCTTGGGAGCAGGAGGAGGGTTCAGGAAGATCTTCAAAGAGGGTTTCGGTTTCAAGGGTGAAGGTGTCCCAATCTGCTTTACGGAAGTTGTGGAAAGTTTTGACAGGGCGGGGGTTTCTGTTGATTTCAGGAAGGGAGAGGAGGATGGGGAGGTGATCAGAACGGAGGGTGGTGAGGGTGTGCCAGGAAAAGTCAAGGGCAAGGTGGGCAGAGCAAAGGGAAAGGTCGGGGGAGGTGGGTTGGCCGTTGGGGGGGAGGCGGGTGGGGTAGTCCTCGTTGAGGAGGCAGAGGCTGCTCTCATTGAGAGCTTCCAGCAGAGCCTCCCCACGATTCATGGCAGATTGGTCAAGGGTGATGGAGTTCCAGGCAGGGTTGTGGGCATTGAAATCACCGACTAGGATAAGGTCATTTGGGTTGTCAAAGAGGAGGTTAAAGTCAGGGGTGTATTGGGGGGGACAGGAAGAATGTGGAGGAAGGTAAAGGTTGATGATTTGTGTAGGAGAGCCATTGCGGGAAATTTGGATACCATCAATCTCTAGGGGGCCATTGGAAAGGTGATTGAGGTCAAGGTGGGTGAAGGGGATGTCATCGGCAATAAGGAAGGCTATTCCTCCACCAGGTCGGTCTTGACGATCCTTCCTGAGAAAGTTATAGCCAGGGAGGGGTTTAGGATTGGATTTGCTGGAGAGTTTGGTTTCTTGGAGGCAGGTGATGGGGATGTTATGGGTAGAAATAAGGTTGTGGAGTTCATCTTGGGTGGTAAGGAGGCCATTACAATTGAATTGAAGGACAAAAGGTTTACCAGGAGGTTTTCGGGGGGCGGGGGTGGGTGGAGGAGGGGGCGGGGGTGAAGGAGGAGCTGCAGGGGAAGGAGGGGTAGACGGGGAGCTAGGTGATGGGAGGGGTGTAGGGGGAGATAAGTTAGGAGAAAGTTTAAAGAAATTAATCATTCAACAATTTAAAATTTTTAATACACACAGTATAACAAGACATTAATATTGACCGGAAAATACCTTGTTTTCATGTTTAAGGAAGAAAACTGAGGAAACGGGTTGTCCTGTTGACAGATAGGTACTTGGATCTGGTACACCTGGCATGGAATAGATAGTATTAGTCGATCATTTTAAAGATTTATAAATCTCCTCTTTTTAAGTATAAAAGTGAATTTTTTTTATAATCATAAGATTTAAATAAAACTAGAGGCCACGGGGGAAACTTTTCAACTTTAAACTTGGCCGTTTATAATAAAAGTATAAAATGTTATTACCGGGATGAGGGAATTTCTTTTTCGAAGAATGATTTCTTATACGATAGTACATAGCCGGAGCAAGGTAACCTTCCATAAAATAGTTAGAAACCATCTCTGGAGAATAAAGGTACTAAGAAAGAGAGGTAATGTCTGATTGAGCCAATAAATGAATCGCATCGGAGCATACATGAAATCTCATTGGTTGAATTAAACTGAAGTTTTCTAGTTTTTTCATTAGAGTTAACTAGAGCTGTTCTTTCAACATTTAATCGAATCAAGTCCATCACATGAAGTACTGCCTTCATATTGTTGTTTCACATCTATGTTTTATCTGTGCATTAATAATAAAAATGCTTCATCTATTGCAATCGTTGTAAAATAATAAAAATCCCTTTATGAATTTAAGTTAATAAAATTATATTTTTTTCTTGAGTTTCTATTAAAACAAAAAAAAATATCTCGGACTTCAAATGTACATGATTTATAATCTTTAATTCGTAATTCGTATCTATTATAAACATTTAAAATACATAAATTCATAATTTGTTTGATGTTTACCTCGAAATAAATTATATAAAAATAAAATAACAACAAATAGCAATACAACAGTACGTTCGTTACGTTTTCAACAGGACTTAGCGTTGTACTGTGTATACACTGTACACACATGTGTAAGAGAAAAGGGCATATTTTTTTCATTTTGTTCATATAAAGAGTCAGCTGTAAATAGTCGCATTTCTTAAGATAAAGCTTTTCTCACGTCAATTATATCGTGTTAAAATTTATTTTCTAGTATAGTGTAAAGCATATTACAAATCCTTTAATAAGTTAGCTATGAATTGTTGAATTCCTTAATATAAAGTTAGCTTTCTAGAAATTATATATTTTAAAGTTTTTTGTCAGCTGGAGGAGTTCCTTTGTCAGATTTACGAAAAAGGGGTTCACAATATAGTTCTTCTCTCCTATTTCTATTCTCTGGAGTTAGATAGAAAATGGCAGACCAAGTAAATTCTGTGCTAACATTTATGATACAGGCCGCGCGGCGCCGGAAATCTTGACCTATATTTTATATTCAAGATAGACTGCTTAGAATTTCATGTTTCCACTAATTCATAAACGAATAGACATTTCTAATTGCAGAGTAGTCTTGCCACTAAAAATATATTATAATTTTCAAATTAAAATATTTATTTATGATGATGACGAAATCTAAAAGTAAAATAAAAAGTTACCTTTATTATTCATAATTAAATCCAAACAAATTCGCAATGACAATAAATAAAAGTAGCTTTTAAATCATTGTTTCATAATAAGTTTATATTTTTTTGAATTTTAAACTCATTTAATAACTTAATACGAATTTTAAACAAAAGAAATTGTGCTCCATGTCCGCATGTTTTGGTTTGACGCGCACTGATGTAGAAAATGCCGCGTTCAAAATTTTATGACGTAATGTTTTTAGGGAATAATTGGAAATATGCGATAAGGAATTATATAACAACTTTTGGGCCAATTTCAATGTTTTTTTTTATAAAAAAAGTATAAAAATATAGTAATATTATTTTTATCTATGAGAATAACATTTATAGTACATTTTTTTTACAGAAAAAAGCTTAATATGTGGTTAAATGCCTAACTTTATTCAATAATTTTTAAAAATAGTCTTATAAATTGTTTTTTTCCCCAAAAAATTAACAAAATTAACATTATATCTATTTTTACTTCTGATTTTACTCAACCTTTCTATTGTCCCTTTTATGAATCATTTGTTATGAAATAATAGTTTTTCAGTAACTTTTGTATTGCTTACAAAAGTCAAAACATGAAAGAAGTTTTCTATATTGTTTTTGTATTTGTATTTGTATTTTTTCTATCTACATTTTTAATTCTATGTACACTACCTAGCTTACATCTATGCTACCTTAGTACCTACTACTGTTTATCCTATCTATCTAATCATTTTCTATCTAGATATCAAGATATCAAATAGATTGAAATTGTGCGCAGTTTTAGCCAAGCAATCAGCTGTTGGAGATACGCAATTTCTGTGTTTACAATAATTCTCTATATATCAACATTTTGGGGAATAAAGAAAAAATGCGGGAGGAACTAAAAAGAAAAAGCACTGTAGACTATTTACGGAAGTTTAAAAATTAATAATGTAAAATATTTCAAAAATTGCATTAACTTTTTGTCTCTTGAAATTTGTATGAATTATTCATTTTCTAATTTTTAAGCTTATTTGAAAAGTCTTAAATATTTTTATTCAAAACTCCAAAACATATATTTTTTCCCATAGTTTCAGAAAAGACGGAGAACGATAAGGCAATGAAATTGACTCAAAAGCATAACAGAGAGAGAGAGAGAGAGAGAGAGAAAGAGGCCTCATGAAATTAGAGAGAGAAATAGAGAAAAGGAAAGAAACTTCGATAGGAAAGACTGACACTAGTATAAGTACGATTTACGCAGTTTAAGCATTGAGAAGAAAAACCGGCTGATTTGTTTTCCAAATTTTGACATCAAAACATAACAAAAACAAACAATTTTTGTTTGACAGTGATTTTAAGACATTAACCTTACATATAAGTGAATGTCTATAAAGTTTTGATCTGTTAATTTTTCCTAATAAAGGAAAAAAACTTTAGAATATTGTGAATTTTCTGGTTTTCTATGGATTTTGACTCTGTAACGTTTGAGGACCTTTTTCAGGTAATTTTTAAAAGCTTTAAAAGAATTGTCCTATCGATTTCAAACTTTACATGATGATTCCTATAACAGTTAGGTACAACTTAGAGGGCCCTGCAACACTCTAATCGTTACCAGAATGTCCGTGCATTTTCAACAAATTTACTTACAATTTTGTTTCGACCTTTATATATTTATATAATATGTATATTCTGATTATTCTGACACAGTGTTAATCTTCCCTTTTCCCTCGTTTCAGATCTTCGCTTTTATGTATGTTGTCATCCTTGTTATGTTAATATTTATGACAGTCCTTTGACTAGAATGTGTTTTCCTCAAGTCTTACTTATCAGAATATAGTTCTTTATTAGCAATAAGTGTGATAAAATGGTCTGATAGTCTTAAAACTATGCATATAGTTTGACAGAGGTCAAATATATAGAAATTTAATCAAATTAATTTGCTTATTTTTCTATTCTTTTATTCTTTATTTTATCATTGAGATTAAATTTCTCATAAATAAATATAAACAAGGTTGACAAAATCCATTATAGCGAAGCTTTGAAACGGTAGGACATACGAACATTAATACTTGTATAATTTCAGAACTGAATAAGCAGAATAAATGTGTAAGTCTAAATAAAATTCTAAGTAAATTTGTTGTAAAATTGCTTAAGTAAGGGATACTTTTTAAGGGCATACTTAAAACTTGATTATAGAGATGCTTTTCCTTTAATATTGTACTTTGTTGTCCAGAGACAAAAATCAGATGAATAGGATAATTATTTAACATGAAAAATATTTGTCTAAAAAGTTAAAAATCAACAAGCTTTAAATGGACGCACGGATAACGAATATAGAGTTGCTACGCTTTCTAAGTCGTACCCACCTACCAACGGAATCACATTGTCAAGTTTGAAATTGATAGGAAAACTCTAACACGATTAAATTAACGATAAGAGCTTTTATTTACGGACGGACGGATCGACCCTAATTATAAAAAAGCTTCTCCTTTAAAACATAAAAAAAAAACAAGACTGACTCCATACATATAAATTTATAAGTTCATATGAAAAGATATAACACATTCATGAAATTCATAATTTTGGGACAATTCTAATATATATATCACATATTAAACAAGGATGACAACATCCATAAAAGCGAAGCTCTAAAACGGTAGGACAAACGGACATTAACACTTGTATAATGTCAGAACTGAATAATCAGAATGCGAATGTATAAGAGTCAAAGCAAAATTGTAAGTGAATTTGTTGAAAAACTGCTTGATACAGGATAATGTTTATGGACATACTTACATTTTTAGGACTTGATTATAGAGTTGCTTCGCTTATAAAATTGTACTTTGTTGTCCCAGGAATCAGTATACCAAAAATCAGACCAATTAGATAATTAGGTCACATACAAGTTTGTTGTTAAAAATGTAAAAAAAATCAACATGTTTAAAATGGACGTACGGACATTCTGGTAATGATTATAGAGTTGCTACGCTTTCTAACTCGTACCTAACTATTACAGGAATCACCATGCAAAATTTGAAATCGATAGGACAATTCTAACATGCCTTAATTAACGAAAAAAGCTATTTAAAAAAGTAAAAAAATCAATATGTTAAAAATGGACGTACGGACATTTTGGTAATGATTATAGAGTTGCTACGCTTTCTAAATCGTACCTAACTACTAAAGTAATCACCATGCAAAATTTGAAATCGATAGGACAATTCTAACATGTCTAAATTAACGAAAAAAGCTATCCGTTACGGACGTACGGACGGACGGACGGACCGACCCTAATTATAGAAAAGCTTCGCTTTTAAAAATCAGCACTTGTCTATTCAAAATAGCAACCAAGTGAATCACATTTCTATCATATAGAATTGCAGACATTGTCAGTCATTGTCAGTCATGGAGAAGCATCGCCAGTAACAATAGATAGGAAAGATTAATTTGATTTATTGACAATACCTGCTAAAACTTTAATAATGTTTATTTGTAGTTCTCTCCTGAAAACTCTCAAACTTCAGAAGGCGACGAAGGCCAGGCAAATAATCAGAGGTAATTATATAGTAGCTACGCTACTCTACAAATAGTTATAGGCGTCTTCTTCTTGTAACAGCATTCCCAAAATTTTGTTGATTAGGATTTATTATTTCACCTTAAAATATTAGGATATTTCCCTTTAAGTTCTCTCCACCCCAACTTCCTCATTTCAAAATAAATAATAAATAAGGGGAGGTTTTGTTTCGTTTGTTTGTTTATTCCTTTAGGTAAGGTTAGGTTAAGTTATTCTTGTAGGTACTATTGCCCTGCAGGGTTAGGGCTACCCGCTGAGGTTATGTATGGGAAAAGAATACTCCCCCTCTCCATATTTTCAATTTATTAAAAGGGATCTTAATTTTGATGGGAAGAGTAGAGTACCCACCCACCGGAATTTTCAATTAAAGTTTTTATTTTAAAGTAAAAAAATTGGGGGGGGGGGGCATGTTTTATAGGGGTGATGCACTCCCCCAAAATAGTTATAAACCTTTCCTTGATCTATTAGAAGCTTTATGGTAAAGGTGAACTATACAAGTTGTGCAGCTATAGAGATCCTTAGCTACAGACAATAAAAAGCTTACTGCTTTATATGATAGGATATTTAACAATTCCCCACTCTGATTTCTATTTTCCTAGGAGTAGAGACTACAGCTATAACCAGGGTAACAACACTAGCACCTCTACAACTAGCGCTCTGGAGTCAGAGTTTCATGATTTACAGGTTTTAATCCATTTATTCTTTATATATCTATCTATTTATCTATATAACCAGGGTAACAATACTAGCACCTCTACAACTAGCGCTCTGGAGTCAGAGTTCCATGATTTACAGGTTTTAATCCATTTATTCTTTATATATCTATCTATTTATCTATATAACCAGGGTAACAATACTAGCACCTCTACAACTAGCGCTCTGGAGTCAGAGTTTCATGATTTACAGGTTTTAATCCATTTATCCCTTGTCTTTCTATCTATGTATCTATCTATTTATCTATATAACCAAGGTAACAACACTAGCTCCTCTACAACTAGCGCTCTGGAGTCAGAGTTTCATGATTTACAGGTTTTAATCCATTTATCCTTTGTCTATCTATCTATGTATCTATCTATTTATCTATATAACCAAGGTAACAACACTAGCTCCTCTACAACTAGCGCTCTGGAGTCAGAGTTCCATGATTTACAGGTTTTAATCCATTTATCCTTTCTGTCTTTTTATATACCTATCTATCTAAGCTCAGTTGGCTTAGCTAGAGCGAAGGCCAACATGCCGAGCCTCAGTACATACTATCTATCTGTCTATCTATTTATCTATATGTCTAGGCTCAGATGTCTAAGCTAGAGCGCAGTAGTGGCCAGCTATCATGCCGAGCCTCAGTACATACTATCTAACTTTCTGTATAATAATACTAGCGGCTTCGCCCTTAGCCTCTAGGGGCTTTACCCCAAGAGTTTTGATCAAACCAATTTTTCGTATTTTAGATATAAAAGAAAAAAAAATTTTAATTTTCTTTTTTTTTTTGGGGGGGGGTAATTTTTTATTTTGTTTTTAGGGGGGGGGGGAATGTCGACCCCACTATTTTAATTTTAGTTTAAATTTTTTTTTTTTTTTTTTTGGGGGGGGGGGGGTATTTTTCATTTTTGGGAGGGTTGGGGTGTCCCTCCCAAGAAAATAGTTATAAACCTTCCCGGGAACTATGAGAAGCTACCCTGTTAAGGAGAACCCGATTAGTTCAGCGGTTAGCGAGATCCTTCGCTACAAACAAACAGACAAACAAACAGACAGACAGACATCGTTTTACTTTGCATATATCTAATTATCTATCTATCTAGGCTCACTTGGCTAAGCTAGAGTGCAGTAGTGGCCATCATGCCGAGCCTCAGTATATACTATCTATCTATCTATCTATCTAGGCTCAGTTGGCTAAGCTAGAGCGAAGTAGTGGCCAGCATGCCGAGCCTCAGTACACACAACTACAAACAGCTCTGTCTGTCTATCTAATAATCTATATATCTATCTATCTATCTATCTAGGCTCAGTTGGCTAAGCTAGAGCGCAGTAGTGGCCATCATGCCAAGCCTCAGTACATACTATCTAACTTTCTGTCCAATAATCTATATATATCTAATTTTCTATCTATCTAGGCTCTGTTGGCTAAGCTAGAGCGTAGTAGTGGCTATCATGCCGAGCCTCAGTACATACTATCTATCTGTCCATCTAATAATGTATATATCTATCTGTCTAGGCTCAGTTGGCTAAGCTAGAGCGTAGTAGTGGCCAACATGCCGAGCCTCAGTACACACAACTACAAACTGCTCAACATATACAACAGAACACAGGGTAAGCTTCCCTATCGATAATAGTAATAAATTAAACAAAGACAATAATCCTACAATAAAGTAACAGGATGTTTATCTGTGTATACCGAAGGATCTTGCTAATTACTGAACCGATATGGTGTTCCTTTACAGGGTAGCTTCTCATAAGTCCTGAGAAGGATTATTAACTATTTGTTGGAAGGGTACCACCACCCTCCCAAGACAAATCCCCCCCCCCAATTTTTGTTAATTAAAAAAAATATAAAATACAAATTTTTAATCAACTTCCCCCTTCTCAAGTGCCCCTAGAGGCCTCTATGGGGCGTATTCACTAGTATCCTTAATAAGAGCAATTACAGGCAGCGTGACATCTAAAACAGCACATAGTGTAAACTGTCCTGTTAATATTAGAAAATTTTACAAGTTCAATTATGACTTTTAGAAGTAAAACATTCAAGCACAACTATAATAACAGCTCAACATATCCTCATACCAAAGTAACAGGATGTCTGTCTGTTTATCTGACTGTTTATCTGTCTGTTTGTCTGTGTGTTTGTACCGAAGGATCTCGCTGACCGCTGAACCGATCGGGTTCTCCTTAACAGGGTAGCTTCTCATAGGTCCCGGGAAGGTTTATAACTATTTTAGGGGAGGGTACCACCACCCTCTCAAGATAAATTTAAAAAATCTATTTTTTACGCTGAGAGATTTCAACGCAACATAGTTAATTATCGTAGAGACTTAAAAGCAACATAGATAGGTATCGTAGAGATTTGAACCAAAAAACAAACATTTAAAGAGCTACTAGAGGCCTCTAGCCGCTAGTACATATAATAGAACAGACGGTAAGCTCCCCAATTAAGAATATTAAATTCCAAGAGGAAATTTATGTCCACTGCACATGTAGCTCTGTATTGGTAGGGAGGGGACACAGAATAGATTAAACCATCCTAAGACTTTAATATTATAAAAAAAATATCCTTAAACCATCCCGGGTCCATTGAGGAGCTTCCGAAAATTGAGGACTCAATTGTTTCAAAAGTTTAGCTTAATACAAAAAAATCTTACTTCTTTGTTTTCTTTTAGATCTGGGTCCGTGGCACCGAACCTGCAACCCCCATACATAAACTATCCACAAGATGATATGATTAAGGAAATTGGTCTTATGCGTTAGCCATTTTTGAGATCTTAGTGGACAAGAAGACATACATATTGACAATTAATATAATTGAGATAAACTAATTAGAGGACAAATAATAACCGACAGACGAACATCTAACTACTTAAGAATATTGGGACTCTTTATTCCATCAGGAAGTGTAAGGGGTAGAAAAATAGCCTAAAACCATTTCATATCTTTTTAGCTTTAAGAGAACAGAATTATTAAGACCAATTACAAACAGAGTAAAAGCTGGATAGATGTGCCCAAACCAAGAACAAACCACAGCAATAGTGGCGGACTTCATGTTGGCAGTGATGGGAGCAGGAATAAATACTTTACATTTAAATTCTTTCGTTGCTTGTAGCATTTATAACTAAGGATCTAGAGGGATAAGACAATAGCCGATATGTTAATGTACATCCCTAAAGATATCAAAGAAAATTACCATTTCTCTAGATTAAAATTAGTAGTTGAAACGTTTGAACACTCATTAACTAACCAATCAAAAGTCCCCAAAGTTGTTAAGCCAACGGAAAAGAAAACGTTAATACAAAATTTTGGGGAATATTGTAATAAACAGCCCATTGTCCCATCTCTCTCTCTCTCTGATTTAAATACCTTTGCATTTTCGTACCCTGACGCAACTGCACAAAAAATGCGATTTTGTAGCTGATTTATCATCGAAAATCGTTATATTCCGTGCAAAAACAACTGATCTATTTACGAAATACAGAGAAACAGTGTATCCTAAGCTTTATAGAACAAGCTTTGCGTGTTTAAAAACAAGGATGTCAACACCAATAAAAATGCAAATGCAAATGTTATGCATAAAAATGACCCATTCAAAATATTTTTTCTGTAATGCAAAAACTGCGACGGTACAAGCACTTTGAAATTTTAAGGCCCCCCTTATGGAGGTCAAAAATTCATTGCATTAGAACTATGGCTTCATGGTGCTTCCAGGAAAGGCATTGAGGAGTAGTATCAGGAACTTTTGTCTGTTTTAAATTATCTCGTTCCTAGCCTGAAAAAACCTCTACAAATTTGACAATCCTCAATAAACTCTAAAAAATGGTGGTTTTTAGTCATTTCTAAGGCTAGAAGGCTAGATATTTTGAAACGGACAAAGTTTCATGATCCTGCATTATAGAAAAATTATTTTGCATGGGTCATTTCTTTGCATAAATCAACCATATTTTGGCTGGGGGCCAAAATTTTAACAAAATTTTTCTAATCCGGGACTCTGTAATCAACATATTAGACTTTTCGTTTATTAATACAACTTTGATCTAAAAGTATTTTACCTTCTACAGCGTTCTACATGTTGGGAGTGACGGAAGTACTATTTGTGTGGGGTCCAGTGGTTCTACAGCTAGTCTAGATGAACAATATCTACCAGGTAGTTTTTAATTTATGTATCCATCTATCTATCGGGGTCTGTCTATCTATCTATCTATGCAAGCACTATTTATTTTGGGTCCAATGGTTCTACAGCTAGTTTAGATGAGCAATATTTACCAGGTAGTTTTCAATTTATGTATCTATCAGTTTCTAAGTCTATCTTTCTGTCTATCTATTTGTTTGTCTATCTAACTGTCTGTGTGTCTATCTATCTATTCAACTTTTATCGTTTTATCTATCTAACTCTCTGTCTGTCTGTCTTTCTATCTTTGTAAGGGAGCACTATCTGTGTTGTCTCTAGTGGTTCTACAGCTAGTTTAGATGAGCAATATTTACCAGGTAGTTTTCAATTTATGTATCTTTCAGTTTCTAAGTCTATCTTTCTGTCTATCTATTTATTTGTCTATCTAATTATCTAACTGTCTGTGTGTCTATCTATCTATTCAACTTTTATCGTTTTATCTATCTAACTCTCTGTCTCTCTGTCTCTCTGTCTCTCTATCTTAGTATGCTAGCACTATTTGTGTTGGGTCCAATGGTTCTACAGCTAGTTTAGATGAGCAATATTTACCAGGTAGTTTTCAATTTATGTATCCATCTATCTATCGGTCTGTCTATCTATCTATCTATGCAAGCACTATTTATTTTGGGTCGAGTGGTTCTACAGCTAGTTTAGATGAGCAATATCTACCAGGTAGTTTTCAATTTATGTACCTTTCAGTTTCTAAGTCTATCTTTCTGTCTATCTATTTGTTTGTCTATCTAACTATCTAACTGTCTATCTATCTATTCAACTTTTATCGTTTTATCTATCTGACTCTCTGTCTGTCTGTCATTCTATTTTTGTAAGGGAGCACTATCTGTGTGGGGTCCAGTGGCTCTACAGCCAATTTAGATGTGCAATATTTACCAGGTAGTTTTATTTACTTATCAGTATATCTGTCTGTTTATATTTCTGCCCCTGTCTGTTTATCTGTCTTTTTATCCGTCTGTATATTTTTCTGCCTATTTGACTGTCTGTCAGTCTATCAAATGTCTTTCTATCATTATCTCTGTCTGTCTATCTTCTGCCCTAGAATGCAGGATCTTATTTTTTTTTTTTTTGGGGGGGGGGAGGGGGCGGGGAGAGTAGGTCAGTCCCTTCTCTCATATATCCCTGGTATAGATGAGTGGATCAACCACTTATCACTTATTTCAAAACTATTTTTCTATTTATAGGGAGTGGCGGTAGTGACTCGCAGCAGCCGCAAGCGGTCAGACGGAGGCGCGGTGGGCGGGGAGGCGGCCAACCTCCTGACGAGACTTACAAACTAGAGCGGAGCAGACAAAGCGCGCGCGAATGCCGCGCACGGAAAAAGTTGCGTTACCAGTACCTGGATGATATTATACTTGAGCGGGAGCGGGTAATTTTCTATTATTTCATTTATCTATATCTATACCTATATTTTATTTTTAACTGCAACCTATTTATTTGTTCATTTATTTGTTTATTTATCCATTTATTTGTCTATTTATCCATTAATTGGTCTACATATTCATTTATCTGTCTATCTATCAATTTATCTATCCATCCATTTATTTGTCTACCTATTCAAATATCTGTCTATCTATCCATTTATTTCTTTATTTATCCTGTCATCTATCTATCTATCAATACATTTATACATCCTTTATCTGTCTTTCTATCTAATTATCTTATTATCAATCTACCCATTAATAAATTATTTATCTATATCTATCTAGGCAAATAAATATAGTGCTAAATCAATAGTTATTTAGCTTATACTCATTTAGCCATTTATCTATATATCCGTCTATTTATTTCTCTATATTCTCCTATATTATATAAAGACGTAAGCGTTTTTTGTCTGTCCCGAAGGATCTCGCTAACCGCTGAACCGATATTGTTTTCCTTTACAGTGAAGCTTCTTATGGGTCCTGGGAAGGTTTTAAACTATTTTTTGTGTGGGTGTCTTTACCCCCCTCCCTCCAAAAAATATTTTTTTACTTTTTTGAACTCAAATTTAAAATGCTATGAGGTCTACTTTTCCCCCTCCTACCTTCAGTGCCCCTAGAGGCTTCTAGGGGGCGTAGCAGCTAGTATCTATATGTTTCTGTATCTATCTATCCAGGCAAATATGGTGCTAAAGCAAGAATTAGAAAAATATGTTTCCTGGTGTAGAGAATTAGATAGAGGTAATACAAGAATTTAAAAGTAATAATATGACGTATGTCTGTCAGTATGTCAGTACTGAAAGATCTTGCTAACCGCTGAACCGATATGATTCTTCCTTACAATGTAGCTTCTCATATGTCATGGGAAGCTTTATAACTTTTGTGGAGGAGGGAATGACCACCCTCCCAATAGAAATCTTCCCTAGAAAAAATGACTTGCAACCCCCAAAAATTCTTTTGCCGTATCTTTTTAGGTTCTAATTCATTCCCCCCTCCCCTATCAAGTGCCCACAGGGGTTTTTAAGATCTTAACATACAGAGAAAAACCTTATTCATATAAATGAATTATTTTATGAAAGTTTAGGTTAAATTCTTTGCTTTTATTTTGATTTAGGCAATCCTATTATGTAATTATGTAAGTTTTTTTTGTCTGAAGCTTAAGATATCAATAACTGATCTGATTGACTTTACCTTTTGGAGGAAGCATCACTTATGTCACTTAGAGACACAGCCTCTTGTATATAAAAAACTATAGGTAACATTATTATTTGGGTTTTTAGTCCCTTTCGTAACATCGCACCTTATGGGGCGATTTTCGTATTATTCACAGTAGCCTTTCTCCAATTTCTAGCCCCTGCTGGGGGCTCTAACCCT
Source organism: Acartia tonsa (assembly GCF_053477335.1). NCBI lineage: Eukaryota > Metazoa > Arthropoda > Copepoda > Calanoida > Acartiidae > Acartia > Acartia tonsa. The sequence continues at coordinate 33,298,440 of NC_137272.1, forward strand.
GCGGAGAAAATTACCTAACCCTGTGGGGCAATCACCTAACCCAATATAACCTAACCTAACCTAAAATAACTTATAAAAAGCCATTTTAAAAATACGACGAATCGCCTCTTATGGGGCGATGTTACGAAAGAGACTATTTCCAAAATCTGTTTTCTGAGTAATTATTTCTTTGTTTTTCAGGAAGGCTTCCCAATGGTTGGGACGAGTTCATAAAAGCATCAGAAGTAAAGCAAGAAATTAATACTGAAGAATATTAAAATTATATAGAAATTTAATAATGATAATAACAAAACTACCCCTTTCATAGAATAAAATTATTGGTTGAAAAGTTTTGACACCAATAGATTAGAACCAACTAATAAAAATTCATAAAGTATTCAAAGTTTTTTGGCCAATAAATAATATAATTTGAAGTTATAAAACTTTGGGTACCAGTATATTTATAAGTCAAATATCCCCTATAAATGGAATAAATGTCCTCAAATAGATACAAAAAATAAACATTTTTCTAAAATTTGAATCATATTATATTAGTGAAAAACTTCATAGAAATTGGACATATAAAAAAAAACTTGAAAAAGTGAAATAGAATAAATGTGGAAAAAATAATATAACATGGCAATTTTAATAAAAATATATATACTTTTAAATCAGTAATATCTGTAAAACTTAAATATATTTTAGTATGGCTATGAATCTTATTTCATTTCCACTGGATTAAAACCAGTTCTAAGCCGTACTGAAAAAACATGGCTTATCGTTTTATAAACTATTTTCCTCCAAAAATATTATTTAAATCATTTATGTTACTATCTAAAGGAAAGTGTGTTTAAAGTGATGCGATAAGCATAAATAATCAACAATTATAATATGTTGTAGAAAAAAAGTAAAATAGTCACAAAATATCACAAAAATACCTTGCATAATTTTTTATGATAATAATCACGCAACCTTAAACCATATTCAAAAACTTTTTTATTATAAATTTTTAAGTTTTTAATAAAGCTAGGATGTATATATATATTTTTAAAAAACACTATGCTACACTATTTACCAAAAAAACGTATACTTTTGTTCAAAATTTTTTAATACTAGGTATTTTTAAACAATTTTGTTTTGTACAAATATTATTGACATAATAGACATTCTATTTTTATTGTTTTAGACAGGCTTAAATTAACAAGTAGAATATACCCCAAATTATTTATGAAAAAAACTGTTTCTCCGACCGATTAAAATACAAATTTGTTTTATATTTAACTTAACTTTTTATATTTTTTGTGTATTTCTATTGTTTGAAAGATTTATGAATCAGTGCATTATGTATTATTGTGTGTTATTACTTCTGCAAAAATTTGAAGCAGCTTAGAATGCATAATAAAATATGACGTCATACAATACAAATGACCAATGACAGGCCAGTATACATTTTTATTGACCAATGGTAAATTATACTGGCATTTCATTTGTATTGTATGACGTCATTTTATATTAGGCACTCCAAGCTGCTTTTAAAAATTCTATTTTTGATGACTTTTAGATGAAAAGGCATGTAGTTTTTACTTCTTCCACCTATTCAAAATTTTAGTAAAGCTTTCTCCTTTATATGGCCCTAGAGACCTTCAAAACAATGACCTACAAAATCTTATCTATTTGTTTGTTTTATAGCGGATTTTTTATTTTTATTGAACTTTTTACTAGAGTAATAGGCTGTTTAAATAAAATTTGCGTATCTTTGCCATTTTTCATCAGATCTGACTGAAAAGGCATCAGATTTCATAAAAACTAATCTTGTTTTCATCTTGCTAGTTTCAACCAACTAATCAAGATTCAATAAAATTATTAAAAGTTTACAAGCTAATAAATGAGAAAAAATGTTTCGAACATAATTTACAGTCCAATGTCCCCTCCCTCCTGGTAAAAACACTAGCGGAAATGATAGTTCACTTTGAATATGATTTATATATAATCGAATGCAATGATAGGATATTTACTCGACTGTTGCTAAAGTTGGCGATTTATTGATTATACCTACTAGTGAAGCGTTCAGAGATAGTTAAGATTTTTTTTAAATTACTATTTTGCTAATTCTCTTATAGGGGGTAATTATTATTTTCCAATGATGTTCCCCTGTTATTATAATGTGTTCCTTTTTCAATTTGGATGAACCAGGGCTCGGCAGACGCACCCCAGCCACGCAAGAGACTCAAACTAAAACCCACTTCTGTTTAAAAATTAATTTTCTGTAAAGATATATTGTATGTTTAAGAACAGTTTTTTACATTCAGCTGATTTTTAGAATAATAATGTGACAATTTCACTGAGGCATACACGCGGCTGACGCGCGGCAACCGAGCCCTGGCATTAACATATCAGCTTGTATTACTCTAATTGTAACTAAATCTACTATTCTAAACCATGAATAATGTACATGTATTTCTTTTAGTACAGTGTAGCTACTCTGCAACTTAAGAATAGTTTCCGGTTGCAAAATCACTTCCCGCATTTCTAAATAAGTATATTCTTTTGTTCCTACAATATATTCACTAAAACGATTTTGTATTGACTATGGATTAAAATTTTCAGGGAGATTTCAAGCATTTATATGCACTTAAAGTAGGGGGGGGGGGGGGGGTGTTGTCCCACTTATTGAATTTTAGAGAAGAGGAAAATTATTTTCTTGGAGCGATTTCTCTCGGAAAGGGTAGAGGTACCCATCCTTCATTATAAGAAGCTTCATTTAAAAGGAGGGCCATATCAGTCAAGCGCCACTACTTTCCTACCTGGCATTTAGTAAATTTTGGAGCAGATTATAGTGTCAAATTTAATATATTTTTTTTGTGTGTTGATTCACTTAATCAATTGGACACTCCAAACAAGATATTTCCCGTCGGCTGAGGCGCGGCTGCCGAACCCTGCCCGTCGGAAAATTTCTTGATTGCTGTTCGTTGGTCGGTATATTTTTTCAAAAATATGTATAATGTACATATATCATCGTGTTGTATCCAGTTTTCTGGGAATATAAAAATGTACAATCAGAATATTAAAACCAGTTTTGTCAAGTCGTGCAGCTTCGGCATCTCGGGGCCAACAAAATTGGTTTAATCTTGTAATTGTATATTTTTTTATCCGCGGAAAACTGTTTATGCGATAAATAACTATTAAAGCTGCGCTACTTATGAATACAATACTTGTAGCTCTATATCCTCTAACATTCAGGGATTGAAAGTGATAAGACAATGGCCGATAAATTAATGTACATTCCCAATGATAATACAAAAAGTACCCCTTGTTAGACTACAACTAGTGGTTGAAACGTTTTGACACTCAACTTAATGAACCAACCAAACAAAATTGACGAAGCCCATTTTGTTCCGAATTTGTATCACTTTTGAAAAGTGCGACTCCAGTTACGTCATATTTTTCTTTCCCGAAAAAGGGAAGGGGGGAAGAAAATCTCTTCAAAAGAGATGGGGAAAACCCCCTTTTCTCTCATCTCTTTTTTCTTCCCCCCTTCCCTTTTTTTCTTCTTTCCCCCTTCCCTTTTTCGGGAAAGAAAAATATGACGTAACTGGAGTCGCACTTTTCAAAAGTGATACAAATTCGGAACAAAATGGGCTTCGTCAACAAAATTCAATAAAATCCCCCAAAATTTTTAAGCCACCTAATAAGAAAACGTTATTATAAAACTTTGGGGACTAGTGTAGCCAAATGTCCACTCCCTCCCTGTATAATATCTATCATTATAACGAAAACAATTGATGTATGAAAAGTAGTATCATTATTATTATAACTGTAAATCTATTTTTAGTAGTATTATAAATTCAATTTCAGGAGCTAAGCTACTCTTTATGGTGCATTGGTAGCATTTAATCATTAAATTTGAGCATGGAAATCGTGGAGTTTGAAATTGATACCCAAGTTTACATTAAATACAAATAAGTAAAAGTATAATAGTTTATTTTCTTCAGAATCTTAAATAAATAGAAAATATCTACTTTAAATTACTTAGATATTGTCAAATAAGGATATTTGGTGAGAACATAACATTACCCTATGTTTATTACAATACAATACAATACTAATGACCAATGATAGGCTAGTATACATTTTAATTGACAAATGTTGAAATTTATACTGGCTTATCATTTGTTATTTGTATTGTTTGACGTCATCTTTTATTATGCACTATTTGCTGCTTCTTTTTTCTAAACTAGCGGCTACGCCCCTAGAGGCCTCTAGTTGCATTTAAATGTTCTTTTTTTATTTTAAATATCTAATTTGAGAAATAATTTGTCTATGTTACGATCAGGTGTTAAATTCATGTCTCTACGCAGCGCCACTACGCTAGCGACACTATGCAGCGGGAATATTTAAATTTTTTCGATTTTATTGTTATTTCTCTTGGGAGGGTGGTGGTACTCTCCCCCAAAATAGTAATAAACCTTCCCGGGACCTATGAGAAGCTACCCTGTTAAAGAGAACCCGATCGGTTCAGCGGTTAGCGAGATCCTTCGGTACAAACACATAAACATCCTGTTACTTTAGTATAAGGACTAGCGGCTACGCCCCTAGAGGCCTCTAGTGGCATTTAAATGTTTTTAATTTATTTTAAATATCTAATATTAGAAATAATTTGTCTATGTTATCAGCTCTTAAATTCATTCTTCTACGCAGCGCGACTAAGCTAGCGAGACTACGGTAGCGACACTATGCGGCGAAAATATTTTAAAAATTTTGATTTTATTGTGATTTCTCTTGGGAGGGTGGTGGTACCCTCCCCCAAAATAGTTAAAAACCTTCCCGGGACATATGAGAATCTACCCTGTTAAGGAGAACCCAATCGGTTCAGCGGTTAGCGAGATCCTTCGGTACAGACACACAAATACACACACAGACAAACAAACATCCTGTTACTTTAGTATAAGGATTAAAAATATGAAATTTCTTTATGGTTAAAGCCTGCGGGGCCTACACCTGCGGCGGTGTTAGAACCCTCAGGTCTACCCTATATAACCTAACTTTTAATTGCTTTTTTATTTATTTCTAAACAAGGTGAGGGGTTTCTATGCTCTACTAGGGACTTTGAGGGGAAACGCCGGTTAATTAATTATTTCCCAAAATGAACAGCGTGACAGTTTAGAAAACAAATACGTAGAGACCAACCATTTAATTCTAACATTTATAGAGAAGATTTGCTACTTAAAAGGATCGAATCATAGAAAAAGTAGCGGGTCTCGTCGTATTTTCACATTAGCTTTTCTCCTTTTTCTAGCCCATGCAGGGGTTCTAACATTTGCCTAACCTAACCTAAATTAACCATCAAATATTGCTGTGAAAATTCGTCGAAACCCGCTACTTCGTTTTCTTTCCATGATCCATAAAATCATTATTGAATAACGAAGAAAAAGTAAAATGTATATTTTTTGAGGATTGTATATAAATGTTATTAACTCTCATATAATGTAAAATTAATTACCAAATTTAATGTAAAATATGATAATACTTGTAATAATCTATGTAAAACTAAATATATATTCAATATGTAAAAAGAAATATATTTTTTTGTTTTTATTAACCCTTAACAGTCGGGCCCCTTGCCGCACCTTAATCAGTCGGGGGGGGGGGGGGCGTTCAACGCCCCCCCATATTATCTCAGTTCCTATTAGAGCTAGAGGGCTAATTTTTTTGTACAAGTCCCCTGTGTTATGATGAATTTCCGACCTTAAGTAAGTAACTTTTTTGACAACAAATTTTTGTATGTTAAATTATCCGATTCTTCTGATTTTTTGAAAACTGATTCCTTGATGTTGAAAGGTACAATGTTATAAACGAAGCATCTCTATAAACAAGTCCCAATAATGTAAGTATGTCCTTAAACATTATCATCTATTTATGCAGTTTTGCAACAAATTTTCTTAAAATATTGTTTGTTCTGATGCATCAATATTCTGCTAATTCAGTTCTGACAATCTACAAGTGTTAATGTTCGTTTGTCCTTCCACATCAGAGCTCCGCTTTTACGGATGTTGTCATCCTTGTTTTTGCAAAAACTGTTGCAGGCGTCAAAACGGATTAATATCCACTGGCTTTAAGCCATATTGAAAATCAGGTATATCATGTACAGACAATTTTCCACGAATATGAAAGTATAAATCATAAAATTATTTTAAATAAAGTTTCCTCAAATACCTATACTTTTTTATTTACTAGCGGCTTCGCCTCTAGCCTCTAGGGGCTTTACCCCCAAGAGGTTTGATCAAACCAATTTTTTGTAATTTAGATTTTTAAAAATAAATCTAAAAATAATTTTTCTTTGGGGGGGGGGGGGAGGAAGTCTTCCGCACTATTTTGATTTTAGTTTTAAAAAGAAAAAAAAAAAATTTTTTTTGGGGGGGGCATTTTTAATTTTTTTGGTGTCCCACTCCCCAAGAAAATAGTTATAAACCTTCCCGGAACCTATGAGAAGCTACCCTGTAAAGGAGAACCAGATCGGTTCAGCGGCTAGCGAGATCCTTCGCTACAAACAAACAAACAGACACACAGACAGACATCGTTCTACTTTGTATTATAGATATTCTATTCAACTAGAATAAAACTATGTTCAATTTCTTTTCGTTCAAAAAAGAAAATAATATTTTTATTTTTTTATCAATAAAAAACATGTTTTCAAAGCGTTTTTCAACAAAACGTACACATTTATTTTCTATTATTTCCACAAGAAATATTTTTTTTATTTTTTTGTCTGGTGCAAAATAACTGAATAACAAGTGACAAACTTCAGCTTTTCAGGAATGCTGTTTTGTTTTTTCTTATATATATTAGTAGTAGGGTCTTTGTGTGTGTCTATCTGTCTGTACCAAAGGATTTCTGCAACCGCTGAACCGCTATGGTTCTTCTTTACAGCGTAGCTTCTCTTAGATCCTGCGAAGGATTATAACTTGTTTTGGGGAGATAAAATTAAAAATGGAGGACGGGTCGTCGGTCCCCACCCAAGAATATCCTCCTGTCAAATTTTTTTCTAAAGGCCTCTAGGGGCTTAGCCGCTGGTTGGATGATAATTATCCAATTAACCAAAATTATCAAAGTTATCTGTCCGTCCGTCCGCCTGTCTGAAGCTTGAGATCTCAGTAACTACCGAACCAATTGGGCTCTACTCTTCATAGAATATAGCTATTGGTCCTGCAGGGATTTTATCATATTTTCTTGAGGGTTGGGATAACCCAATCCCCCGGCCAAAAGAAAAATCCCCTGCCCCTCAAAAAAATGTTTCTTTTAAAGAAAAAAAAGAATGGGATGCGAAGACCCCCCCCCCCCAACACCTAGGGGCAAAGCCCAAATGACAAAATATGATACTTCCACCCCCCCCCCCCTGCTTACCTCGGTCCAGAATTGTTGATTAAATAATTATCAAACATTGTCCCTGGAAAAAGTACTTATTCAAAACCCCTCATCATTTTTACATCTAATTCCACAAAAAAAGTTTTCACACAAATTTACACCAAATGTTTTTTTTGTTGTTGACATATTTGTTTTGGTCAGCATATACCAACAACGAATTTAATTCGAAAAAAACACGAAACCTATAAGTAATTTCAGCTGTCGTTGAGGGACAACACATAGTAAAATGGACGAACTTTACATCTGCCCACCTTATTAGTATTCTAGATTTATTTCGCTTATTGGTTTTACCTTATTCCTGGGATTTGGTAATGGCAATATACTTTTTGTGTTTTTGATGGATTTTAAAATCAATAATAAGACATGTAATTGGGAAGTTTAATGATTTATTGAAATTAACTTCAAAAATTTTATTCTTGTTGTAAAATTTCTTTAAAAGTAAAGTAAAATTGTAATTGAAGCGCTACTCAAAGACATTCTAAATTATTCGTTGGTTTGTTTGGACGTTTAGTTAGAGAACGTAATTACCCCGCTGACCCCCTAATTTTTTTTTGTGAGTTTCGCCCCTAGCAATATTATATAGTAGGGCGTTGGGTGGTTAGGTAAATTTCACCTACATTTAACGACAGGACATAAGGATTGGGATGTGTATTTTGAAATATAAATAAAGGAACAGAAATCTTCTTTTTTCAAGTGCAAAACTCTTTGTGGAGTATTACAGTACAGAATTGGATGTCGTTGGATGAAAGATTTATGATTATGCCTATCCTATCATATAAAGCAGTTAGGTATTTTTTGTCTGAAGCTTAAGATTTCAATGATTACTGAAGTTAATCTTCATATAGAATCTGTGATGATTATAGGCTATTTTGTTTAGATTCAAAAGTATTGATTTGTCTGAAGCTTAAGATTTCAATGATTACTGAATTGATTGAGTTCTCCTCTCTAGGGATTCTTCATATAGAATCTCTGATGATTTTAGGCTATTTTGTTTTTAGATTCAAGAATAAGGATGGTCTTAAATACAGAGCCCCTAGATGCTAGGGGCGCAGCTGCTCAGGGGCGTCCAAGCTTTTTATTTTGGGGGGGGGTAAAATTTTTTTAAGGGGGGAGTAATTCGGTTTTAGGGGGGGGGGTAAAATGGCGCGCAAAGCGCGCCGCAAATTTTTTTTTACCCCCCCAAATTCGTTTGGAGGGGGGGGTAATCGCCCCATTACCCCCCCCCCCTTGGACGTCTATGCAGCTGCTAGTTATAAATATATTTTACTAGGGGAGAGTGAATTAGATAACCCATTTATTATTTTATATTTCAAAAGAAAAAGTAAAAAAAAATTTTTTTTAGGTGGGGGAGGAAATTTTTTTTTTGCCCCCCCCCCTCCCTCATTTTTGATTTAAGTCATAAAAAAAATAATTTTTTGGGGGGAGGATAATTTTTTTCTAGGGGCGATTTCTCCTGGGAGGGTGGTGGTACCCTCCATCAAAATAATTATAAACCTTCCTGAGACTTATGAGAAGCTTCCCTCTAAAGTAGAACCCGTTAGGTTCAACGGTTAGCGAGATCCTTCGCTACAAACAAACAGACAGAAAACATCGTTCTACTTTGTATTAAAGATAGCGGATTAGCCTAAAGACGTGAGGGGAAGTACATCCCCCTTCCCCTGTTGTTCTGTGTGCAGTCATAATTAGCATAGTATATCATTTTTTGGCGACAACTTCAACATCACATAAACTGTAATTTTTAATTCAATATTCTAACGCCCACTGGTGGATATTAGGTTGAATATCAGACAACCCAACTCTTTATTGCACTAACTTTGTCTGAGAATGGCAATGAGTTGCACCTGTTTATGGGTCAAGGTATTTTATTTCTATTATGTCGGCACCTGACATAGCAGCAATATGAGCCATTTTTGACGTCTCTGATTATGATGCGGTTTTGGGCAGAGATTTGAACCACCTCCCCGACGTCGTGCAGATGCGCTATGAATTGAGCCATGGTCGCGAGTTGAAGAATTCAAAAAATTACTAAACAAATCTTAATAATAGTTTGTTCTGTTTTTAAGCATTTACATTTTGGAATAAATATCCCTGTCTACGATTTTGTCAATATTTAAAGATGGGTATAAAAACTGATTTAAGGGTTGAGTTGAGTAATAGAAATATAAGAATAGAAGCATATTCTGAACCCTTTTTTCGTCAAATCTAAGAAGGAACATTTCTAGCAGACAAAAGTATTGTTTACTTTCGACTCAAGCTGATTTTGATAGTGAGGCAAAATTATTTTTGTGAAAAATCATCCAAAAGCACATTAAAAATCTACAAAAATTAAACAAAGTCATATATTAATAACCCTTTTAAGATTTTATTTAATTTTTGTAAATTTCTTTATTCGATTTTGGAGGGTTTTTTACAAAAATTATTTTGCTTCACCAGCAAGTAGCCAGCCTAACTTTTTAAAAAAGAATCTACCCCTGTTTGAAGCTTTCAAATTTAAGACGAATTTTTTTGGGCAATTAATTCTGATTCCGCAAAGCTTTCTACTAAGAAAATATACTGTTTACAGCTGACTTTTATCTATGTATGAAATGAAAAAAAAACATGCCTTCGTAACAAAATGTGTACACAATATCAACCAATGAAATTAAATGTATGTACTGATGCGGTTCTCCTATTGGCTCAATCAGACATTACCTCTTTTCTTAGTACCTTTATTAGTTGAGTAATAGTTGTAGTAGTGAAGCTACTATACGCGTTACCGTGTCTGTCCGTATTTGATTCCATATAGTGTTAGTTAAACCCAGGGATCTAAAGGGATAAGACAATGGCCGATAAATTAATGTACACCCTGAATGATGGTACACATAATTACCCCTTCTGAAGATTAAAATTAGTGGTTAATATGATTAACCCTTAACGGTCTGGAAGGCCCCCCCATCCGGTTTTTTCCATCTCATTTTCTGTGTGTGAAAGAAAAAGAGCCCAAACTGCTTGACTTTTTAAGTATGGGTATGACACATAACTGAGAGTTGGAATTTTTTGAATATCTCCATCCTAGCGGGCACAGGATGCCAGCAAACCTGGCAGGGTCATCCAGGTAAAGAGCAAACATATTTTTTTTGACTAAAACAAAGCATTTTATCATAGCAAAATACTAAAAATCCTCTAGTAGTACATCCTTATATGAAATACAGGTGTTTGAGTCACTTTCAGATTCCAGGTATGATCCTGCAGGTCTCCAGAAATCTTTAAAAGGCTCCTGTGGCCGCAATTTTTGACTTAGAGACTTCAAATTTTAAACTTAAGCTTTTCTTACATGTCTACATAACGTATTAAAATTTCATGAAGATCCGCCGACCGCCGACTGCGGCGACTGGCAGCTGCCAAGTACAGCTGCGGCCGCTGAAATTTATATTTTGATATTTCTAATGTAAAATTTACATAAAGATAAACATTTTCTGGATAAAAAATTTTCTTATAGCTTCAAAAATAAGAAAATTACAGCCATTTGAAATTTTTAAGTAAAAAAAGACCTAAAAACAAAGGTTGTTAAATAAAAGGGTGAAGGAAGCGAAAATTGACTTAGACTTAAGGTCGGAAATTCATTATTAAACAGGGCACTTGCACAAAAAAATATAGCCCTCTAGCTCTAATAGCGCCCCCCCCCCCCCCCCCCCCGACCGATTAAGGTGCGACAAGGGGCCCGACTGTAAAGGGTTAAACACTAATGAACCAATGAAAAATTACTATAGTCCCCAAAATTGTTGAGCCAAAGAATAAGAAAACGTTATTATAAAACTTTGGGGACTAGTGTTTTAAACAGCCTTATCTCTCTGATAATTATTACTCACGGAAAAAATACCGAGAACCATACAAGAAATATATAATAGTTATTCATCGCATCGTAGTATAGACAGCTTTCCACGGTTTTTAAATAGAAAAATTATAAAACTGTTATTAATTTTATGATTTTTATTTTAATATTCGTGGGAATTGCCTGTAATATGATAATATACATAATTTTTCAGTATGTCTGAGAACCGGTTCTAATCCACCGGATATTCATCGGATTCGAAGACTTACTGAAATTGAGGGAGCGTTTATTTTTCACTGGCCTATCCTTAAGTTGCGGACAATCAAGATACAAACTCTTACTTTTGTCTCTAGTAAAACCAAGTAAAACAGGTTGTCCCAGTAAAACTGCAAAATAAACCAGCAAAATTAGCGAATTAAAGTCGGCTTGCTGTCGGGGAGGTGTCGGTGCGGGTCATACTTGAGACATTACGAATTTTAGGCATCTTGTACTGCAGCAGCTATGTATGGGTAAGGTTATGGTGTTTTCTTACATATAATACCCTGAGTGTTTAGACAGAAAGGGAAATATTGTTCCTGTGTTTGGACAGAAAGGGAGATATTGTTCCTGTGTTTGGACAGAAAGGGAGATATTGTTCCTGTGTTTGGACAGAAAGGGAGATATTGTTCATGTGTTTGGACAGAAAGGGTGATATTGTTCCTGTGTCTGGACAGAAAGGGAGATATTGTTCCTGTGTTTGGACAGAAAGGGAGATATTGTTCCTGTGTTTGGACAGAAAGGGAGATATTGTTCCTGTGTTTGGACAGAAAGGGAGATATTGTTCCTGTGTATGGACAGAAAGGGGATATTGTTCCTGTGTTTGGACAGAAAGGGAGATATTGTTCCTGTGTTTGGACAGAAAGGGAGATATTGTTCCTGTGTATGGACAGAAAGGGAGATATTGTTCCTGTGTTTGGACAGAAAGGGAGATATTGTTCCTGTGTTTGGACAGAAAGGGAGATATTGTTCCTGTGTTTGGACAGAAAGGGAGATATTGTTCCTGTGTTTGGACAGAAAGGGAGATATTGTTTCTGTGTTTGGACAGAAAAAGAGATATTGTTCCTGTGTTTGGACAGAAATGGAGATATTGTGCCTGTGTTTGGACAGAAAGGGAGATATTGTTTCTGTGTTTGGACAGAAAAAGAGATATTGTTCCTGTGTTTGGACAGAATGGGAGATATTGTGCCTGTGTTTGGACAGAAAGGGAGATATTGTTCCTGTGTTTGGACAGAAAAAGAGATATTGTTCCTGTGTTTGGACAGAATGGGAGATATTGTGCCTGTGTTTGGACAGAAAGGGAGATATTGTTCCTGTGTTTGGACAGAAAAAGAGATATTGTTCCTGTGTTTGGACAGAATGGGAGATATTGTTTCTGTGTTTGGACAGAAAAGGAGATATTGTTCCTGTGTTTGGACAGAAAGGGAGATATTGTTCCTGTGTTTGGACAGAAAGGGAGATATTGTTCCTGTGTTTGGACAGAAAGGGAGATATTGTTCCTGTGTTTGGACAGAAAGGGAGATATTGTTCCTATTTTTTACCCTTGTTTTCTGGACCTGACCAGGGATCTAAAGGGATACAACAATTGGCGATAAACTGCAGTACATCCCCAATGATGATACACAAAATACCCCCTTCTGTATATTACAATTAGTGGTTGAAAGGTTTGGACAATAAATGAAATGAACTAACCAATCAAAATTGAATAAAAGTCCCCAAGTTTGTTAAGCCAGTGAATAAGAAAACGTTATAAAAAGACTCTGGGGACTAGTATAATAAACATCCCAATGTCACCTCCCTCCCAGGGACCTGACAGTGAATTACATTGTCAAGACTGCAACCTCGCCCACATATAGAGGTAATATCGGCAGTACTACAACTATATACTATTTCATGGCGTAACCACCCTAAAAGAAAGCTATAAAAGCCAAGTTTGTTTACCTTGCATTTGTTTTTATGTTTTATATTGTTAGTAACTTAACTACTCTATTAGTGTTCAAAATGGAAGCTTTACAAAGTGTCTCAAAAATCAGCCATGTGACGTCATAAATATAAGGGAATATCCATCTCTTTTTTCCCACTTCTCCCATCTCTTTCTCATTTTTATGACGTCACATGGCTTATTTTTGAGACACTTTGCAAAGCTTCTTCCAAATGTCCAAATGCCCGGCCTTCTCTAATACCAGTGTAGCCCAATACATTATAATACATTTTACACTTCAACATACAAACAATGTATAAATAAGAACAAAATTGTTTGTATTTTTGAGTTAAAAATGGTTAAATACTGGATACTGTTTAAGGACATACTTTTATTTTAAGGACTTGATTACAAAAAAAGAATTCCAAATCTTAGATGAAGAGGATAATTAAAACACTTAAAAAATTGTTGTTAAAAAGGTTAAAAATCAACATGTTTTAAATGGACGCACAGACTTTTTGTTAACGATTACAGAGTTGCTATGCTTCCTAAGTCGTACCTAACTGTTACAGGAATCATATTTCAAAGTATGAAAAACATAAGACAATTTTAACATATATAAATTAATGGAAAAAGATAACCGTTACGGACGGACAGCCCGACCCTAATTATAGAAAAGCTTTGCTTTTAAAAGGATAAAAATTGAAATTTTCCAAATTATTAATATCAAAACAATATATTTTTTGTTTTATCACCTCACTTTATTTTCTGAATTTTAAAAACAAAAAAATAGTATTATTGTACAAACGCGGTGTTGAGGTAAATGTTCTAAATATTTCAAGTGAAAGTTTTATGCAACTTGAATTTTATAATTCTTCTAAACAGTAAATTTTGTTTGGTTGGTGCATTAAGTTGAATGTTCAAACGTTACAACCGGTAATTTTAATCTACAGAAGGGGTAATCGTCATTGGGGACGTACTTCAATTTATCGGCCATTGTCTTATCTCTTTAGATCCCTGGTTAATTTTTCATATGATGATTAGCAGCGGCAGCTTTAAATGATTGGACTGCTCTGTCGTATATAATTCAGCTGTAACCGTATTTGCAGGGATCTTAAAAGATAAGACAACTAATAATAAATTAATGTACGGTAGTAAGACAGTTGTTTATCGAATAGTAGGCATCTTTCTGCCGAGCTGGATCTTTAAATCATTTTAGTGGTGAGCCAGATCGGGGTGAGCCGAATTTCAGCCAATCACAGTGCAGCATGCATTAGAACTTTTGGTGGGCACTGCTAGTTTGTACAACCCAATCAAGATATATTAAAAGTCTAGTTAATAAATTAGCTATGGCACCCAAAATGTAGGGATCTAAAGGTATAGACAATGGCCGATAATAAGTTGATGTAATTCCCCAATGATTTTACACAATATAACTTGACTTAATTATCCAACCAATCAAAAAGTCCCCACAGTTATTAAGCCAGCAAATAAGAAAACAACATTATAAAACTTTGAAGCCTAGTGTAATAAACATCCCAATGTCCCCTGGCCCTCCCTACCAAAAATAACTTTTACTTTCCTAAGAAATGTCCCATCAAGGATGAGAAAGTTTTGTACAGAAAGTTTGGCCTGACAATGAAAGTAAAATTTAGAAGAATGCTGGGATGTAGGGATGGAATAATTAAATCCAGATTTATCTAGAAAATATTTACAGTTTGACAAGTGCAAATCTTATCAAATTGAGAAAAGAAAAAAGTTATTTTGAAAATTCTTATTATTGTCTACTACTTTTTGAGTACACTAGCGGCTACACCCCTAGAGGACTCTAGTGGCACTTTAAATGTTTTTTTTTTATTTTTTGTTCAAGTCTCTACAATACCTAGCTATGTTGCTTTCAAGTCTCTTTTCAAGTCACTGCGATACCTCACAATGTTGTGAAGGAGTCTCTATACTTAACATAAAATTTTTGATTTATTGTGATTTCTCTTGGAAGGGTGGTGGTACCATCCCAAAAAATAGTTATAAACCTTCCTGGGATCTATGAGAAGCTACCCTGTTAAGGAGAACCCGATTGGTTCAGCAGTTAACAATATCTTTCGGTTCACACAAACAAACAGACAAACAGATAGACATCCTGTTACTTTATTATAAGGATTATGTTCCGTAAGATTCGTCTGCTTTGAGAAAACTTTCAGCGGCATTATATGCGCAACTCCCCCAAAGTTTTCAAAATAAGCCACAATAAGAAAAGTTGCATTAGTTCCAGTACCCAGAGTCCAAAACAGCTGAGAAAATGAATTTTAGATCCATTGCCCGATCCCTAAATCTCTGATAAGAATGGCTCTACAGGTACATCCATCCTTCTATCTGACCCAATCTTTTATATATACACAGAAAAGGGGACTTTTAAATTGGCCAATTTTTACATATCTTTTCGCGCACTTAAATTTATATGAGAAAATAGTGACTACTTCGAAATTATATTAGATTTTTTTAGTAGTGAAGCTACTTCATAGTTAATATTTCTATAAGATAATGTGTTTTTTTCTCTTCTGATATTTGATATGGAAGGCTTATTATTGATTTTGTCACACTTGTTTTGAATTATTTAGCCATCCTATTATATAAAGCAGTAAACTTTTTTGTCTGTAGCGAAGAATCTTGCTAAGCGCTGAACCGATATGTTTCTCCTTAACAGTGAAGCTTCTTATAGGTCCAGGGAAGGTTTTTAACTATTTTTTAACCGCCACCCCCCCCCTACTCATGTTTCTCTAGAGGCCTCTAGGGGCGTAGCCGCTAGTATTATATAAAGCAGTAAACTTTTTTGTCTGTAGCGAAGGATCTTGCTAAGCGCTGAACCGATATGGTTCTCATTTACAGTGAAGCATTTTATTTGTTCAGGGAGAGTTTTCAAATTTTCTGGGGAAGGGTATCTCCACCCTTCCCAAAAATACCAAGCCCCTTGAAAATGCCGCTAGTTTGGTTTCACGTTATTTACTTTTCCTTTAATCCCATAGCCACCACCCACCCGTCCCTCCCCCCACCCACTGTGTCATGATTGAAAATTTTGCCAGAGGCCAAACTACAATACAACTATAATTTTAATTTTCAATTCTGGGGGAAATTCCTGTATACTTATCCCCCCCATAACATCAAACCCTTTCACATAATGAGTCTAAAAGAGAGAAAGGACTATGGAAGATAAATCTACAGGGATCTTAATGGATTAGACAAGCGCCGATACATTGATGTACATCCCTAATGATGATACTCAAAATTACCAAAATGAATCAACAAATTAAAATTTACTAGAGTACCTAAAGTTTTTAAGCCAGCGATTAAGAAAACGTTATCATAAAACTTTTGGGATTAGATAATAAACAGTCCATTGTCCACTCTCTCCCTGCAAAGAGAGAAAGGACAATGGGAGATAAATCTAACTTACTCCAAGCTCATTGTAACATCATTATTTATTGAAAATGGTTGAAAGTGTTCAAACGTTTAACCTTTAATCTTAATCTACAGAAGGGATAATTTTGTGTATCATTATTGGGGTGTACAATGCACTAACTTTTTCGGCCCTAGCCTCTAGGGGCGTTGTCCCAAGAGGTAAAAGCTAGGGCATCTTAGTCAAATTGAGAATATTTATTACTAGACCCATCTTTACATATATACTATATTTGTGAAATTTTTTTATGATGATTTTAAAAATTGAGGAGGATTTTTTTTTATTTGGGGTGTCCTACCTCCAAGAAAATAGCTTAAAACCATCACAGGACCAGTAAATATAGTCCCTGAAGATTCCAATCGGTTCACTGGTTACCGAGATCTTAAGCTTTTTTGGCCATGACTTTTTATTATAGATATCTGAGAACTACAGTGTGTTTTTTTAAGAGAACTTTTTCGAAAGCAATTTTGCCCCACTTATAGTGATCAGAATTTAATGATTGATAGCTTTTACTGTACTTTTTAAATAATAACTTAAATTTTTTTAAATGTCCTATTAATTGTCTTAAAAAACGAAGAAAATGAGCCATTAATCATTAACTTCTGATAACTATAAATGGGGTAAAATTGCTTTCAAAAAATTCTATTAAAAAAAACACACTGTATAAAAGTCAAAGTACAACTTAAAAATGACAAAAAAGTTAATTTCAAACATAAAATTTAAACCACTGCACCTAATACTATTAATTAAATTTCAAATGAATTGTTTGAACTCTTATATCGTCACGAAAAATTTCATAAATTCATCTAAAACTATCAAAATAAAATAATTTAATTTCTAAAATTGTTGTTTAATTTGCATAGAGCTCAGATAAACTTTTATAAAAGTATGACAACATCAATAAAAACAAAACTTAACTAATTAGAAACATTAACAACGAATTAATATTCATTATAATCTAAAAGTTTAAAGAAATTTCGCTGAATTTTATACTAGAATCAGTTAAATACAGGATGCTAGTTACATAACACAATTGATTACAGAGATGCTTCGCATCAAACAATTTTCTTGTGGAACTTTTCTTTTCTTATCTTACTTATCCTGTAAACTTTAAGGGATAAAAGAATCCCGTTTGCAATTATCTTTTTTACATTGATATTTAAGAGCTTCACTTGTTATGGTCTTATTATTTTTTCCTTTCATGTATGTTGCCATCCTTGTTTTAAAATTAAAATTAACCAAATGGCAAAACCTCGAACAACTAAGTATTTCCGTGTATGTAGTCTAGCTTACAAATTTATGTTATGGATTTAGAACAAGGATGACAACATCATTAAAAGCATGAACTAAAGTTTTTTTTATCTCAATCCTTATATTAAAGAAAAAGGGTGTCTGTCTGTGCCGAATGATCTCGCTAACCACTGAACCGAAAGGGTTCTCCTTGAAAAAAATAGGGTTATCTAATTCAACCCCACCCTCCTCAAGTTGCCCTAGAGGTGCGTAGGCGCCAGCATGTTATACACTTATTAAAAGCGAAGCTTTTCTATAATTAGGGTCGGTCCGTCTGTCCGTCCGAGATAGATAGCTTTTATTCGTTAATTTAGGCATGTTAGAATTGTCCTATCGATTTCAAACTTTGCATGGTGATTCCTGTATTAGTTAGGTACGATTTAGAAGGCGTAGCAACTCTATAATCATTACCAGAATGTCCGTACGTCCATTTTAAACATGTTGATTTTTCTACTTTAAAAACAAATTTTTATGTGATCTAATTATCCGTTTGATCTGATTTTTGGCATATTGATTCCTGGGACGACAAAGAACAATATTTATGCTAAGCAACTCTATAATTAAGTCCTAAAAATGTAAGTATGTCCATAAACATTATCCTGTATCAAGCAGTTTTTCAACATTGTTATTTAAAATTTTGTTTTGACTCTTATACTTTTATATTCTGATTATTTAGTTTAGACACTATACAAGTGTTAATGTCCGTTTGTCCTACCGTTTCAGTGCTTCGCTTTTATGGATGTTGTCATCCTTGTTAACTAACAAATACGTGCAAAGCCTAGTTATAGAAAAGCTTTTATATTTATTTCAATTAAACTCTAATGCAGTACACATACAATACGGTTTTGTAATAAAGCAAGGGTGACAACATCCATAAAGGCGAAGCTCTTAAAAAGTAGGACAAACGAAAATATCAACACATGTAGAGTGTCAGAACTTACATAATAAGCAGAACATTAATTTCTAAGTCTAACGAAATTGTACATAAATTTGTTGCAAAATTGTGTAAATGTAGGAGACAGTAAAAGGATATACTTTCAATTTTAGGATTTGATCATAGAGTTGCCTCTGTTATAATACTTTACCTTGTTGTTCTAAGAATCATTATTCCAAAAACTGCGTTAATGTACATGATGACTTTAGAAAGTCTAGATGAACAATGCTTCAATTTAACCAATAGAAATATATTGTAGCAACAATCCGACCATATCAATGGTTAAAATCGCCTCTTGGAAATTATATGTATTATATGTAAAATTTCGTCGCTAGTATTGTGGATTTTAATCATCCCATTATGAAAAAAAGTAAGCTCCTGTGATGGTTTTAGAAGGTACTAAAATTTATAGTTTTTCTTTTCTCTGATTGATCATCTAGGGTAATAAATGTATTTATACAATTATACGGTTATTAAGTGGTTACCTTATATACTATTGTCTACTCCTGTATATCATAAAATTAGTTTAGTTAGACAATATGTTAGATTCAGAGATTAATTGTTAAATAGAATCTCTATAACATAAAACTTTCAATAAAATTTAGTTCATAGAATAATTATGAAATAGAATCACAATATTGTCTACTCCTGTATATCATAAAATTAGTTTAGTTAGACAATATGTTAGATTCATAGAATAATTGTTAAATAGAATCTCTATAACATAAAACTTTCAATAAAATTTAGTTCATAGAATAATTATGAAATAGAATCACAATATTGTCTACCCCTATACATCATAAAATTAGTTTAGTTAGACAATATGTTAGATTCATAGAATAATTGGTAAATAGAATCTCTCTATAACGTAAAACTTTCGATAAAATTTAGTTCATAGAATAATTATGAAACAGAATCACAATATTGTCTACTCCTATACATCATAAAATTAGTTTAGTTAGAAAATATGTTAGATTCATAGAATAATTGGTAAATAGAATCTCTATAACGTAAAACTTTCAATAAAATTTAGTTCATAGAATAATTATGAAATAGAATCACAATATTGTCTACTCCTATACATCATAAAATTAGTTTAGTTAGACAATATGTTAGATTCATAGAATAATTGGTAAATAGAATCTATATATAGTATACTTTGAAATTAGTTATTATATTAAATTCATAGAATAATGTTAGATAGAATCAATATCCTAGATTGGATAATATGTTATATTCATAGAATAATTGTTGAAGAGAATAACTGTATTGTCCACTACACTGTAAAGGAGAAACATATCAGTTCAGCGTTTAGCAAGATCCTTTGCTACAGACAAAGTAAAACCTTACTACTCTATATGATAGGATAGTAATTGGAATCTGCACCATAAAAATCAGACTTTTAAGAATGGCGTCTGAAGAATTTTTTGTGTGAACTTATTCAGACCCTAATTATAGAGTATCTTGCGATTCTAAAAAGGATTAAAAAGCAGGGCTCTAAAGGGATAAGACAAAGGCTGATAAACTGATGTACGTTTCCAATGATGAAAAAAAATTACTCCTACAGCACATTAGAATTAGTGGTTGAAATGATTCAACACTCCAATTAATGAATTAACCGATTAAAATTAAATAAAGTCCCAAAAGTTGTTAATCCAACGAATAAGAAAACGTTATTATAAAACTTTGGGAACTAGTGTAATAAACAGCCCATTGTCCCCTTTCTCTCCGATTAGAAAAATGTCATACTGACAAACGGAAGTTCTAGGTACATTTTTCTATGGAGTTTAAGGACCCTTGACGGAATCATTCATCAGTAAATTTGTTTGCGTATGCGTACATAAATCAAAGGTGAGGGGAAATGCGTACACACAACCAAAAAAGGGAAGGAGAAATATCCAAATGCATGTTAACAAGTTATTAAGAGCGAAGCTGCTGTGTAATTTGATTATTTATTTCTAATTCATTTTCACACAGGAAGCAATAGATATAAAGGGGTGGGTTCCCTCAAAGTGTCTTGTCGAGCACAGAACTGCCATCCTTGTTTTCGTAGTTTTACTTTAGGTTAGGTTATTATGGGTAAAGGAAGCCTGGTAGGGTTTAAACCACGCAAATAATAGGCTATCATATTTTTAGAATTGGGGGAATCATAAAGAATTATCCGTCTGATTTGAAACTCATTTCTTTCGATATTTTCTGATTGTTCGAAATATTTTTTCTTATAAAGCTTCACCTTTTATGGATATTGTCATCATTGTTATTTTTTGCCTATCGGCTTACTGTAGTGGTTATTATAATTATCATATTTACTTTAATTTTAACTATTTCCTTTATAGTTCTTTAAGTCAATAATATATTTAAATATGTTCAGCAAAAAATCCGTAATGTAGTTCGAGTTTTATACTTACTTGCCTACTCCCCTAGAGGCTTCTAAGAACACTTTAGAGAAGCGGGTAAATCAACCCTCCACTTTGAATTAAACTATTTTTCTAGGGGTGATTTCTCATGGGATTATGTAGGTAATCCTCCCTCAATATAGTAATTAACCTTTTCTGGACCTATAAGAAGCTTCACTGTATAGGAGAAACAATCAATTATTAACTTATGTTTTTTTCCATTTTCATGTGTGCATCGAATTATATTTTTTGTGCAAAAGCCAAGAAAGGGATTGAATATAAAATAAGGAAGTGGTGGGTTCCTATGCCTCACTCATGCGAGGATAACTAACCCTGCGGGGCCTGTACCTGTGGTGCAATAAGCCTTTAGAGTTACTACCTAATATAACCTAACAACCAGGCCTAAATTAAAACACAAAATTAAAAACTACCCCCCCCCCCCTTATCTTTATTTATTTCCAAAATATTGAGGGGAGGGGGTTTTGTGCCCGACTATGCACTTTGAGGGAAACCAACGCACTGTAATGAATTAAATTGACTGCCTTTTTTGTATCAATACGACTTTTACCCTTATAATAAAGTAACAGGATGTGATTTTGTCTGTGTGTCTGTTTGTTTGTACCAAGGGATCTCGCTAACTGCTGAACCGATCGGATTCTTCTTTACAGGGTTGCTTATCATAGGTCCCGAGAAGATTTATAACTATTTTGGGGGGAGGGTACCACCACAATCACAGGAAAAATCGCCCCTTAAAAAGTTTACCCCCACCCCAAAAAAAATATGTTTTAAAAAGAACTAAAATAAAAATACATTCCCCCCCCCCCAATTTTTTGTTACTTCTTTAAAAAATTTCGGGATTCAACTCCCCCCTCCTCAATTTCCCTTAGATGCCTCTAGGGGCGTAGCCGCTAGTAGTCTATACTGTGCAAGGTTATTGTCCATGAATAACCAATTATAAATTATGATAACTGATTCCTGGGAATACAATTTTACATATCATTAGATAACAATAATAGTTGTGGGTTGTTTTCAATTCACTTGTTATTAATAAAAAGCAGAATCACAGTTTATTTAATCACTAGCAGCTACGCCCCTAAGGCCTTTAGGGGCACTTGAGAGAGAGCATTCCCCTCCACAAAAATTGTTTTAAACCTTCCCTAAAGCTTTACTGCAAAGGGTAACCCAATCGGTCCAGCGGTTTGCAAGATTCTTTAGTACAAATATACAGATGAACATTGAACATCCTGTTGCTTTTATGTGAGGATATATTCAAAATTTTATATACCAGCGGCTGTGACCTTTGTCTCTAGGTGTATAATATTTAAATGAATTGGTTTATGATCTTGTTCCTATACTAAGTCCTATACTAAGCTTCTCTGAAAAGCACAACTTTAATCACTCTCCTCAGTAATGTTTCAGATCCTTTGCTTTAAACAAAAAAAATTAAGTAAGAAGAAATTCCTTTCCTTTTTTCTACCCCCTCCCCCAGGAATTATCTGTACACGCACCTTATAAAGCGCGCATAGATAATCTTTTTTTGTGAAAAGAAAAATATTTGAACTGCACAACTGGAAGAATAACAATCACCAGATCTTGATAACTTTTACAGTAATAACCAGGGATCAAAAGGGATGAGGCAATGGCCGATATATTGATGTACATCCAATATAATGACACACAAAAATACCTCTTCTGAAGATTAGAATTAGTGGTTGTAAGTTTTAACACTCCGCATAATAAACCAACCAATAAAAATTCATTAAAAGTCTCCAAAGTTGTTAATCTATCGAATAATAAAACTTTGGGGACTAGTGTAATAAGCAGCCCATAATCCTCTATCTTTCTGGTAATAACATATGGCATACTACTTGCTTTACCCCTAGCTTTTAGTGGAGGAAAGGAAAATAGCTTAAAACTACACCAAGACATATATAAAGTTTTCCCTAAAATTACATTAAATTGAAAAAACTTAAAAAATCTTTGCTGCTGATTAATTCAGACTAATAGGCTTTTTGATTTATACTATGGTAACAAGGATGACAACATCCACAGGTAGCAAAGCTCGGAAAAATAACTGACAGACAAAGAGTCAAATAAGTATAATAAATAGCAACCGAGGAGTTTTTTTTAAAAAGTTACAGGCAAACCAACAATCGGATATTATCTATATCCTTTTACTAAAGTAACAGGATGTCTCTGTGTTTGTCTGCGTGTGTGTTTGTATGTTTGTAACGAAGGATCTCGCTAACCGCTGAACCGATTGGGTTCTCCTTAACAGGGTAGCTTCTCAAGGTAGGGAAGGTTTATAACTATTTTAGGGGAGGATATCACCACCCCCCCAAGAGAAATCCTAAAAGAATCGAATTTTTAAAATTATTTTTGAAAGATTCCGCAACATAGCTAGGTATCGTAGAGACTTTAACCAAAAAACCAAAAGTGCCACTAGAGGTTTCTTGTGCTTTGATCTAAATAACCACTGAACCGATTGGGTTCTCTGTTTTGAGTAAGCTTTACATCGGTCCTTTGATGGGTTTAGGCTATTTTATTTTCATAATTAAGTCTAAGGATAGCTTTAAGCCTATTTTAATCCTTAGTATACAGATACTAGGGATGCTAGGGATGTATTCGCTAGGGTAATTATAAAGTAGCTTTGCTATTTAGTATTAACAAGGAACATACAATCCTTGAAGTGAAAGTTATTGTTGCTAACCAAAGATTTGTAATCACATCATGACTATCCAACATCTTAGGGTTAAGCATAATTTTCAGGGATCTAAAGGGATATAAGACAATGGCCGATAAATTGATATATATCCCATGATGATACACAAAATTACCCCTTCTGTAGATTACATTTTGGACACTCAACTTTATGAACCAACAAATCAAAATTCAATAAAAGCTTTAAAAGTTATTAGGCCTACGAATAAGAAACCGTTATCATAAAACTTTGGGAACTAGTGTAATAAACAGCCCAATGTCCCCTCATACCCTGAATAATTTTACTTAGAAAGTTAGGCACTTTCACTTATACATATTTCTTTATCAACGAACTTCTCCCTTCCCCATATTTCAAATATTTAAAGAGACACATTACACTAGTTCCCAAAGTTTTATAACAACGTTTTCTTATTCTTTGGGCTAACAACTTGAATTGTGATTGGTTGGTTCATTAACTTGATTGTCTAAACATTTCAATCAATAAACGTAATCTACAAGAAGGGGCAATTTTATGTATCATCATTGGGGAAATGAATCAATTCATATATCATATTTCTTCCTTATTTTTAATCTAATTAACAATAAATGGCGGAAGATGCTCTATGGTCGCTAGGCAGTTTTAGGGAAATCACCTAACTGATTTGATATTGATTTTTTTGAAATTTTGGATAAAAATTCCCGTAACAGCGTAGCAACTCTTTAATAGTTAGCAAAAAGTCTGTATGGACATTTAAACCATGCTAATTCTTAACATCTGTAACAACAATTATTCATCTGATTAAAATAACATAGACCCCTAGGAAAACGAAGTAAAATATTGAAGCGAAGCATCTTATTGATCAAGTCCTGAAATAAGTTACTGAACAGAATTATGTAATTACTTAATTCCACAAGTGTTAATGCTCTTTTATTCTACCGATTGATTTCAGAGCTTTGTTTTTATGGATATTGTCATCCTTTTTGTTGATTCAAAGAGGTAGTTTGTTTGTTAATGTTCTTTAGTTCTAACGTTTGATTTCAGAGCTTTACTTTTATAGATGTTGTCATCCTTGTTATTAATTAAAAGAGGTAGTTAGCTTGTTGATGATCTTTATCTATAACGTTTGATTTAAGAGCTTTACTTTTATAGATGTTGTCATCCTTGTTATTAATTAAAAGAGGTAGTTAGCTTGTTGATGATCTTTATCTATAACGTTTGATTTAAGAGCTTCGCTTTTATGGATGTTGTCATCATTGATTTCAATTCATTATTTATTGATTGTAAAATTTGTAGTTAAAACATCTTCCTGTCTATCCTTTGCTTTTTCTTCAAATTAAACAAAGCTAGTTAACAAAACCTTCTTTAAAAAGATATTTTTCTTAAACCATTTGTCCCATAGAGAGTTGACAATTATGAAGTTATGTGATGAAAGTCGGACATAAAGACAGACGGACAAACAGACAGGCGGACGGATAGACGTACGGTCAGGTCAGACCCTAATTATAGAAAAATAGAAGTAAATTTTTTACTAATAAATCTTTTAGTTTTTAGAATAAAATGACAAAATAGTTATTTATCACATTGTATTATGACCAGCTTTCCGCGGATAGTAAAATAAAAAATTATAAGATTAATTCCAGTTTTGTTTTGGAAAATTGTCTTCAATACGATACGATACATGATTTTTCAGTAAGGCTTAAAACTAGTTTTACACCACCGGATATTTATCGGTTTGGAAGCCATACTGGAATACTAAAATGTGAAACAGCTGAGCTGTAAAATAATATTCGCAGAAGTTGAAGGTAAAGAATAAATCTCCGCTGTTTAATGTGTGCTACATGCAAAATAAGATGATCAACAACTGGCCTCCACTATTTGTATGTTTTATTCTAAAACGACCAAGCTAATATTGCTTGATTCACTTCCACAAGAGGTGCGATAGATGATGAAGATTTTTTTTTCTTTGAAATATATTTCGTTATGAAGCAGCAGTTGTTACAAATTTAAGCTGGGGTGAAAGCTTTTCAATGGTAAATAAATGTAAAAGTATAAATGTATAACCCAGACAACTATCTGGTCCCTGTCTTGGGGAACTTTTTCGTCTTCTGCCTTCTGCTCTTTTGTAGCGACTTGGCTGTCTTTATATTTAGGACACCATTGGCTGATATTCAGATGTCCAATGGAAGGTTGGCACAGGGTTCACAGGGGTGGGGACATATATTTAACCCCTTTCTCACTCTATAATTTTACTATAATGGTTAGAGGAAAGAAAGAAAGAAAGAACTTATTTGTGGGACAAAAAGTATAGGTTATTATGACTAGGTAATGGTCATTACAAAATTTACCCCCTTAACAAAAAGTATAGAATATTATGACCTAGCAATGGTTAGTTAAAAATATACCCCCTTGACAAAAAGTATAGAATATTATGACCTAGCAATGGTCAATGCAAAATATTCCTCCTTGACAAAAAGTATAGAATATTATGACCTAGCAATGGTCAATGCAAAATATACCTCCTTGACAAAAAGTATAGAATATTATGACTTAGCAATGGTCAATGCAAAATATTCCTCCTTGACAAAAAGTATAGAATATTATGACCTAGCAATGGTCAATGCAAAATATTCCTCCTTGACAAAAAAGTATAGAATATTATGACCCAGTGATGGTCTGTATAAAATATACCTCCTTGACAAAAAGTATAGAATATTATGACCTAGCAATGGTCAATGCAAAATATACCTCATTGACAAAAAGCATAGAATATTATGACCCAATGAGGGTCTGTATAAAATATACCTCCGTGACAAAAAGTATAGAATATTATGACCCAGTGATGGTCTGTTTAAAATATACCTCCTTGACAAAAAGTATAGAATATTATGACCTAGCAATGGTCAGTGCGAAATATACCTCATTGACAAAAAGTATAGAATGTTATGACCTAGTATTGGTCAGTTCAAAATATACCTTCTCGACAAAAAAGTATAGAATATTATGACCCAATGTTGGTCAGTACAAAATATACCTCCTTGACAAAAAGTATATAATGTTATGACCCAGTGTTGGTCAGTGCAAAATGTTATGATTCTGAATATTGTTAATTTAATATTTTCTTCTTCCTACTTTTTTAACACGTAGCTTTTCTGTAGTTTGTTTGCCTGTCTGTATGTCAGTCAGTCCGTTTTACAAAATTATAATCAGAATAAGATTATAATTGTGATTATAATATATTTAAGCAATGCTTTTAAAGAATAGTTATTTATCGCATCGTTTTATAGACAGCTTTCCCCTTATATTAAAATGAAATATTTTGAGATTAAAGCCAGTTTTGTTAGCACCGAGGGGCCGAAGTCCAAAAACTGGTATTAATTTTATGATTTATTTTAATGTTCGTCGAAAATTGTCTGTAATATGATGCTATACTTGGTTTTTCGTTATGGCTTAGAACTGGTATTAATCCAGCGAATATTAATCGGTTTTTCATACTGTAAAATATTTTATTGGTGATTTGGGGAGGGGAGTCATTGATGAAAATAAGATTGTAATAATAATAGCTGCAAAATAATTTTTAGTGAAGATACAGTAGCTATGGACGAAACTAGAAAAAGTGTCTGACTCTGATTATGACGTAAAAACAAAATTAGCCAATGAGAGGCCACTATAAATTTTACCATTGGTCAATTACAGTGTATACTAGCCTCTCATTGGCATTTTTTTACGTCATAATCAGAGTCAGACACTTTTACTAGGTTCGCTATGGACAATTTGCGTTCCTGTAGAAATATTTCTTCCGGTTTTGACCATACGTTCTTGCTATAACCATATATTTTGGAGAAATATATTTGCGGTGGTCATTTAATACCACATAGTTTAACATGCATAAAGGTTTATTTAACTAGGGGGAGGGGGGGGGGGGTAGGCCAATTTAAAAAGTTGTGAAACGCATCGTATTATAGATACTTTTCCGCGGATAGTAAAAAATATATGGTTTATTCTATTTTTATTAACCTCGAGGGGCGAAGGCACGGATCAATAAAATAGGGATTCTATGTTTTTTTTTATTATTAGTACAAATTCTTTATGATATGAGGCGACACGTGATTCTTCAGTTTGACTTAAAACCGGTTCTAATCCAGTGGTTATGAATCCCATTCTGAGCTAAATTTGAATTATATTATCATGAATTATCTCATATGTCTTATTTGAGTAATTTAAAGACCTGTTTATGGGCCAAGGCATTTACTATTATAAGCCGCTATGTTGTTTTAAGAGAGCTATATCCGATGAAGAAATAGGTAACAGAAAAAATATTAAACCATCATAATTTTCAAATGAAATAGCCTAAAACTCTCCTAGGAAATATGTTAATCATCTCTAAATCTATTAAAATATATAAATCATCATGATTAGAGCTACATGATTGAATAACAAATTATAAATAAAACAAGGATGACAACATCTATAAAAGCTAAGCTCTGAAACGGTAGGACAAACGAACATTAACACTTGTAGAGTATCAGAACTGTATAATCAGAATATTGATGTATAAAATCGAAACAAATTGTGAGTGAATTTGTTGAAAAACTGCTTAAATACAGGATATTGTTTAAGGACACACCTACATTATTAGGACTTGATTATAGAGATCCTTGGCTTCTAACATTGTACTTTGTAGGAATCAGTATTTTAAAAATCAGATCAATCGGATAATTTTATCACATAAAAATTTGTTGTTAAAAAAGTAAAAAATTAACGTACGGACTTTCTTGAAACGATTATAGAGTTGCTACGCTTTCTAAATCGCAAAGTTTGGAAGATAGGACAATTCTAACCCAAGAGCTAACTGTCTATGACGTACGGACGAACCAACCCTAATTATAGAAAAGCTTCGCTTAAAAAAAGTATTGGGCTTAAGGTGAGGGTGGGGGCCGTCAATCATCGGTTAGAGATATTAAACCAATTTTGCTGTTTCAACACTTTTTTAAATTTGTTGTTTTTTTTGCCTAGAAACATATTTAAATGGCAGACAAGATATATAACACATTTTTTATTCGCATTCTAAGTCAAAGCAATTGTAGGACACTTTATGTCTGTTGTGTCCTTCCTTAACCATAAAATATCGGGGGTGGGGGGGGGGGGGCAAAAAGCTACCCATCTATTTTCTCGACTCTCACTTCTATCTTTTACAAACACAAAAATGTATCAAGAAAAAAACTGATGGGGGGGGGGTGGCGGAGGGTGGTATGAACTCCCACCCCGATCATTTGGGGTTAATAGTTAGATGGATCATAGTTTTTTTTATCGCATCTTATTTTATACAGCTTTTTGAAGAATTTTAAGATACAAAACAAATTTTGTTAGCCCTGAGGGGCTGA
Source organism: Acartia tonsa (assembly GCF_053477335.1). Taxonomy (NCBI): domain Eukaryota; kingdom Metazoa; phylum Arthropoda; class Copepoda; order Calanoida; family Acartiidae; genus Acartia; species Acartia tonsa. The sequence continues at coordinate 33,327,762 of NC_137272.1, forward strand.
AGGTCTAGTTTAGCAAACCTAGTATTAATTTTATGATTTTTATTTTAATTTTCGATGAAAATTGTATGTAATACGATGCAATACATAATTTTTTAGTATGGCCGAGAACCGGTTCTATTCCAGCGGTTTCAAAGCCATACTGGAAAAGTTTTTGTTTTGTTAAATTAAAACACGATCTTATATTCTCTTCCTTGCGTTTTTTTATTAAAATTTGGGATTAGAAGTAAATTAAATACATTCTGCATAGGAAATTAATTTTAATGTTTCGTACATTTATTTAAATTAATATGTAAACTAAAATAAAAATATCATTTTAGTTTAATTATATAACAATAATTATTATTACGTTACCGCATGTAGTTTATTTTTAGTAGCGAAGCTACTCTATAAATTCCTTTGTCCGTATGACCGTATGTACATTAAGAGATATAAGTTTTCCGGAATTTTAATGTAGGGAGTAGATTTGAAATCTGCATCAAATTTTAAGGATTTTTTATAAAATTCGTTTTTTGTAAAATTCTTTATCTAAAAGCGGAAATACATTTTAAGTAAATTAATTTTGACCAATAGGATAGGTGGATTTTAAACTACCTGCGCTCTAATTGGTTGAATGATGTACGACATCCAATCAGAGCGCAGATTTTTTAAATCCACCAATCACGGATGCCAAAATTAATTAACTTAATTTGTATTTCCGCTTTTAGATAAAGAATTATACAAAAAACGAATTTTATAAAAAATCCTTAAAATTTGATGCAGATTTCAAATCTACTCCCTACATTACAATTCCGGAAAACTTATATCTCTTAATGTACATCCGTTCGTCTTTTTGTTCGTCTGTATGTTGCGTAAAAGTATCTTTCTACGATACCTCGCAATGTTACGTAGGAGTCTCTATACTTAAAATAATAATTTCGATTTATTATTATTTATCTTATTATTATGGTGGTACCCTCCCCCAAAATAGTTATAAACCTTCCCGGGACCTATGAGAAGTTACCCTGTTAAGGAGAACCCGATCGGTTCAGCGGTTAGCGAGACCCTTCGGTACAAACAAACACACAAACACACAGACACACAAACATCCTGTTACTTTATTATAAGGATAGGAAGCTTCACTGTAAATTATAACCATAGCGGTTAACAAGATCCTAAGACACATACACACACACATAAACAGACAGATAAACAAACAGTCAGACTGACAGACATCCCATTACTTTCACACAAGAATAAATTGCCATACTTTGACTTTGGCTGTTATGAACACATTGTTTCTTGTTTATTAACCAACTAGTTAAATTTAATCATGCATATAAATAATGTATGAACGAATAAACTCAGGAAGGGAGGGGTCATTGAGCTGTTTAATACACTAGTCCCCAAATTCTTATAATAATATTTTCATGCTTAACAACCTTGGGTACTTTTATTGAATTCTGATTGGTTGATTCATTAGGTGGATTGTACAAACGTTTCAACCAATAAATGTAATCTACAAAAAGGGTAATTTTGTCTTTCATCATTGGGGATGTACATCAATCTATCGGCCATTGTCTTATCCCTTTATCTTACAGTATTCAAAGTACATTTTTTTAAACGGTAGTTTTTTTGGAGTTAAAGTAAATATGTAATGCGTTGGTTTCCCTGAAAGTGCTTAGTCAAGCACAGAAAGCCCTTCTTTCCTTGTTAGATTTGAAGCACTTTATAGTGCCTATAAAAAATCACCAAATAAGGCCAATACACAGACTAAATTACCAAAAGTAGGACAGTATACATTTTAATTGACAAATGGTAGGACAGTTTGACGTCATTTTTTATAGGCATTATATAGCTTTGGTAGTTTTTTGTGTTGCGTTTCATATTTAGGCCAAGATAAGCCAACCCCCATTACTTAAAAAATTTAATCATTGTATTGTATTTTATTTTAGGGATCTAAAGGGATAAGACAATAGCCTATAATTTGATGTACATCCCCAGAGATGATACACAAAATTATCCCTTCTGTAGATTAAAAATAGTGGTTGAAACGTTTGAACACTCAACTTAATAAACAAACCAATAAAAATTCACTAAATGGTCCTAAAGTTGTTAAGCTAACGAATCAGAAAACTTTACTATATACTTATATGGGAACTAGTGTAATAAACAGCCGATTGTCCCCTCTCTCTCTCTGTTATTATAGATTAGCCACCAAAAAATATGTTTGATTAAGCTAAGATGACTATTTTTGAAGAAGCTAATTTTATCAAACAAAAGATTTTTTTCCTTAATAATGTAAATAATTAATCATTAATAATTACCTTATTGGGCTAGTGTACAATAATCTTAGTAGCGAGGCTTCTATATAAATAGAAATGTCCGTCTGTCTGTCCGTGTGTAACGTTTTGGGGGAAACGTGATTTGTTTTAGTAGCAAAGGTACTTTCACTTAGTTAAGTTTTGTTTAATTATAGTTCTTCTTTGTCTTTTTATTTTCTTTTTTTTATCCTCCTATTTTATTTTTGAATATTTTTCTATCTTGATTTATTTTAAATCTTACCAAAGCTAAGGGTTAATATAACCTTTAAATAGATGTTTATTCTTCATTTTTTAAAGTTTCGCTTCTTTTGAAGCCATCAACCCTGTTATAACTTTAATATTGGTTTTCATAAGGACATTTTTCAAGGGTTCTTTGATTAAAATATCTATCTATCAACCTATGTATCTGTTCTCTGTCTATTTGTCTATCTATTTGTCTGTCTATTTGTCTATCTATCTATCTATCTATCTAACCATGAAATGACTAAAATATATATTTCCGGAAAAGTAGATTCCAAATGATATATTTATAGATTTTCGGACAGACGGACAAACATACGTTGTTCTGCTTTGAAGATGATTAAAGTCCCTCAACAGATTATGACGTCATACGATAGAATAGCCAACGAGAGGCCAGTATACTCTGTAATTGGCCAATGGTAAAATATATACTGGCCTTTCAGTGGTTATTTTATCGTATGATGTCATAATCTGTTGAGAGACTTTCATCATCTTCTTCTGCTTTATAATTCAAACATTCGTTTATTTTAGGATCTTTTCTACATTGGACCTTTTTATGGAAATACTTTAACACAAATTGATAGGTATTTTTTTAATAAAGTTTTAAAACAATAGAACAATTTTATATGGATAAGTCAATTCTATTATTGTATGTCTGAAATATAATTGTCAGATAGTCTGGATATCAGGCTTCAAATAACATTAAAATTAAAATAACCTCACAAAATACAAAATACCTCTCTTTAAATTTGTCAATCGGGAATCTTTTATTTGAGAGATCGAGAGGGGACATTGGGTTTTTTTATTACACTTGGCCCCAAATTTTATAATACAGTTTTTTATACGTTGGCTTATTAACCTTGGGCACTTTCATTGAATTTTGGTTAATTTATAAAGATTAGTGTTCAATTGTTTCGACCAATAATTTAATCTAAAGAAGAGGTAATTTTGTGCATCATCATTGGGGATGTACATCAATTCATCGGCCATTGTCTTATTATTTAGAGCCCTGGTTTTTCTACAATTTATTTTTTTAGGTTAATAATGTTTGACGCGGATTTGTTTGTGAAGAAGGATTTATCATATCTTGACTCTTATTTTGATTCTATGAACAGGTTAGTTAATGTCTATCTATCTTTGTCTGTCTATCTATCTATCTATTTATCCATGTCTATCTATCTATTTCTCCTTGTCTATCTATCTATCTATTTGTTTGTGAAGAAGGATTTATCATATCTTGACTCTTATTTTGATTCTATGAACAGGTTAGAAAATATCCATCTATCTATCTGTGACTATCTATCTATCTATCCATGTCAATCTATCTATTTCTCCTTGTCTATCTATCTATCTATTTGTTTGTGAAGAAAGATTTATCATATCTTGACTCTTATTTTGATTCTATGAACAGGTTAGTAAATATCCATCTATCTATCTGTGACTATCTATCTATCCTTGTCTATATATTTATCATATCTTGATTCTTATTTGATTCAATGAACAGGTTAGTTATTGTCTATCTATCTATCCATGTCTATCTATCTATCCTTGTCTATCTATCTATCTATTTGTTTGTGAAAAAAGATTTATCATATCTTGACTCTTATTTTGATTCTAAGAACAGGTTAGAAAATGTCTATCTAACTATATATCCTTGTCTATCTATCTATCTATCTATCTATCTATCTATCTATCTATCTATCTACCTCTCTATCTATCTATCTATATATCTATCTATCTATCTATCTATCTATCTATCTATCTATCTATCTATCTATCTATCTATCTATCTATCTATCTATCTATCTATCTATCTATCTATCTATCTATCTAGTAAATGGATATAGAATTGCACCAAAACATAAAGATATACATTAAAAAATGAATTGGTACATTTTTAGACACCCTGGCTATATTTTTTGTTTGTTTTTTATTATACGTTGGCTTAACAACTTTGGGGACTAGTATTGAATTTTATTGGTTAATCTATAAAGCTAAGTGTCCAAACGTAACGTCACAACCACTTAAATAATCTACAGAACGGGTTATTTTATGTATTACCATTGCATTGTAAAACAATTCATCGGCCATAGTCTTATTTAGACACTGTGAACATCCATATGGGGAGTGCAGTCATTTCCGCATATCACATTATTTCTATATTTTAAAGCGCTGGAAAGTGTCATGTGTGACGGACAAACCCCAAACTGTCCCAGTTTTGAGCAAGACGATTCCTGTGACGTCATATAAAAAGGGAGGGGGGGGGGGGAGAAAATCTCTTCCCTTTTCTCCCATCTCTTTTGAAGAGATTTTCTTACCCCCATCCCTTTTTCTTTCCCGAAACGTATATGACGTAACTGGAATCGTCTTCCTTAAAACTGGGACAGTTTGGGGTTTGTCTGTGTGACGTCATAAAAATACGTCCAGCGCTTTTATTTTTTCCTAAATTCACCCTTATATAAAAGTAACAGGATGTCTGTTTGTGTGTATTTTAATACCTCACTAACCGCAGAACCCATATGGTTCTCCTTTACAGTGAAGCTTCTTATAAAAGCAGGGAAGGTTCTTAACTATTTTGGAGTGGGTACCTACAACCTCCCAAGATTAATCGGCCCTAGAAAAATTAAAAGTCTATTTCCCCTTCATTCAAGTGCCCCTAGAGGACTGTTGTTGATGTTCTGGCTATTTAAAAATATGAATTATTTGCAGAAGTGAATGTACACCTCCATATGCAAGCATAATGTAAAGTATCACAGAGAAATGCATAAATTAACCCAGTAGGTTTTTTTCTAAAACTTAACTTAACCTAACATTGTAAACACAGCTTTTACTTTTAATTTACTTTTCAACCACTAATTGTAATCTACAGAAAAGGGTAATTTTGTGTATCATCATTGGAAATGTACATCAATTTATCGGCCATTGTCTTATCCCTGTGATACCTGATACCTAGATACCTGAGAACCATATGCGTACATAGTGACATGTGTTTAGACCTCCTTAAAATATGATTATTTGAGGTCCCTAAAATTTCACCCCCCCCCCCTCCCATGGCAAAACCCTGTGCACACCACTGGATGTAAAAACGATCAGTTAAGCCTCCGTTTACCTCTGGAAATATGCGTAACCATCCCAGAGAACATATGTGAATATTTCTCTTTGCGTCAGTCTATCTCTGTTTGTGTGCGTAATGCATCAGTGTGTGTGTGTGCGTCAGGTTGTGCGTGAGAAAGGGAAGGGGGCAGGGGGAAAGGAAGGCGAAATATTCATGTAAAGTGAGGTTTAACAAGCATATAAATGACCAAAATTTTTTCGTTTAGCCTAAATGTGAGTAATGAAATACTTAAATAGTTATTAATCGCATCGTATTGTAAACAGCTTTCCGCGGATATCAAATGTACAATTATAAGATTAATACTAGTTTTGTTTGCACCGAGATGTACAAGTCCTGGGCTAACAAAACTGGTTTTAGTATTATGATTGTACATTTTTCTGAACGTATAAAACTGGATATAATACGATACGATACAGGTTTTTTTTAGTATGGCTTAGATCCGTTTCTAATCTAGCGGATAATCATCGGTTTTGAGATAATACTGGAAAGTAGATTATCACTGATGGGTATTCGCGCGGCTGAAAGCGTGGATGAATTCAGATTTGCTGGCTGCGGCTTGGAGTAACTGATTCTTACATAAAGCCGCCAAGATTTCTTGGTTGCCTGCTATGTACTGTATCACGGGTTTTGAGGTGAAGGACCAATAGTCTAGCCTTAAGTTGACAAGTTGACTGTTCAGTCCAGGCTATTTTTCTACTCTTCCAAATCTCTTTGTAAATAACAAATACAAGTACTAAACATACAAAGTCTTCCAATTTCGCCAGTAAACCCGCAAAGAATATCTACATTAAGAATTAAGATCCTGCAGGGCTTTTTGGGACATTACCTAATCTAGTCTTACTAAAAATGGAATGGAAAAGAGGGGGGTGTTATGTTGTTTAAATAAAAGAGGAATTATACCCAACTCCATAATAGTTCATATTGTAAACTGTACTTTCCTCAAAAACAAGCAAAGGTCTACTTTTGACAGAAACCTGCAAAAAAATGAAAAAAAGTCGTTTAAGTAGTTGATTTCAGGGAGGGAGGGGCCATTGGACTATAAATTACACTGGTACCCAACAAGTTTATATATTAGTTTGCTTTGTGTACTAGAATTTTGATTGGTTGGTTCCAAACTACTAATGTCAAAACTGTTCAACCAATAATCGGAACCTAGAGAAATAGTTCTTTGTTTATAATCATTTGGGAAGCATAATGTATAATATATCGTCCATTGTCTTATCTCTTTAGATCCCTGGGTTTATAATGGCTTTTTAACCATTAAAAGTGTTGGTTTACATAAAGTATTTCACCAAATAAAAACACATTAGTGTAAAGAAGATTCGCTTTGTGAAATATATTTGATGTAACCAGAATTCATATTAAATAAATGTCCTTCTTAAAATTCTTTACCCTCCCTTCCTCTTATTTTACCTCAACAAGCCGAGCACCCCCTTTTGTTCTTACAAAAATTGTGAATTGAAATATTTAGGTGCTTTCCTTTAAAAAGCCTAGTCGAGGACAGAACCCCCACTTTTTTTTTTGAAATTAGCACATAGGAGTAGAGTAGGTTTTCGTTTGTTGGTTATTATTTCACTTTAGGATAGGTTATTTTGGGTAGTTCTGAAGGGTTAGAGTATCACAAGACTAGGCTCCCCGCACAGGTTTAGGCCTAGAAAAAAACTAACACCCCCAAAGTTTTCAATTTATTTAAGATTGTAGGTTATAGAGGGGGGGGGGGGGATGGTCCGTGCTCTACAGGTATTTTAAGTGAAAAGCACCAAATATTTAGTTCAAGAATATCTTTAGACTCTTTCCTTTTTTCTTCCCAATCTCTGATTATTTCCCTTTTCTTTCCCATTACTCCTGTCTTCTCTTTCCCCTAACTGCCCCTTCCCTTTTCTCTTTTCAACTCACTTACTTCCCCTTCTCTGTCTGCATGTGTGTAACTCCGGGAGTAGAGTTTGTGTGTGTGTGAGTGTGTGTGTAATATCTTCCAAGCAATTAGTTTACGCTACAAGATCCGCCAAACTGACGCATTATTCACACAATCTCCTCCCGTACACTGTGAGGCCATATTTGTCCAGCGACGTTTTGGCTGACGCAATTTTTCGGTGCTTGAACAAATCACTGTTTGGCCATTTTTGATCTTTTATTGGTTTCATAGAATTCACTATGGAGACGTTCAAATGAAGCTTGCAAATCCTTACCCCTTTTTCAACATTTTTTGTATGATATAATTATTAAAACAGACATGTTAGGATTATCATATTGATTTCAAACTTTGCATGATAATTCCTATGACAGTTAGGTACAGTTTTAAAAGCGTAGTACCTCTATAATTGTTATCAGAAAGTCCATATGTCCTTTTAAAATATGCTGGATTTTTAACATCTTGACAACATTTTTATGATTATTTATCTATTCTATTATCCTATATTTTGCAACAAATTTACGTACAATTTTGTTTAGACTTAGAAATTAATGATTAATTAAGTTCTGACACTATACAATAATCCTTCCAAGTTCCAACTTGTTTCGATTTTATGGATGTTATCAACCTTGTTCCTTCTATTTTTACCTTATACAGGGTGGGCCAGATAAATCCGGACTTTTTCTTATTTTTAAACAAATGAACATAAAATCGTCAATTTTAAAGATTTTATTGAATTTTAAAAACTGGGAAGTAAACTAGGTATATGACTATTAAATTATTCAATAAAATCGCCGCCAGTCTCCATCACCGCCTTGACCCGCCCCCTAAACCGCCCCCCAACCCTGGTCACCATGTCCCTGTCCAAGATGGCAAAGTTCTGCTTGATAGTGGCAATGAGGGAGGTCTTTGTGGTATAGGCGCGTCTATTGGTTCATGCTTTAATGGCGCTCCAGGCCCATAAGTCAATTGTATGAAGATCGGGGCTGCTGGGAGGCCACATCTCCTTAGGGACGTGAGTAACCGCAGGATCCAGATATACCCATCTTTCAAGATACCATTCGACACGGCGGCTCTCATTTTGGCCACAATTAAGCTAGAACAACGTTTTATACCTTTTTGGAAATGGCATGAAGATTAAGCTATGGTTATCATCGTAACACATAGTCTAATACGATTTTTAAGGTTCCAAATGGGCCCATGTAGTCGAGAACCGAGAAATTTTCAAGATTTTTTTACATTTTTGACACCCTAAAATCTGCCACGTTTCACTTTGCCGGAGTACTACGGCCAAAGCAGATGGGATAGAGCGCTCTAGTCTTTTCTAGTGTCTTCTTTAAGTATCTAACAGTATATCCAGCAAGTTTCATAAGTCTATCTCAGCTACAGATGGTCTGAGATTAGATTTAGTGGGCCCATATTGAGAATCTAGGGTAAACTAGCGCTCATTTCGAATCTGCCATGTTGAACATAAGCGCTGCCAGTACACGTCCTCCATCCTCCAAAATTTTTTATGGGCAAAAAGGTAATGACCTAAGCTTTTTATAGTGTGGTCAAACGTCCTGATTGGTCAAGTAGTTTTGGAGCTATGGCCTTGTGAAAAAAGTCCGGATTTATGTGGCCCACCCTGTATCTAGTTTTATTACTTGAAAGAATTGTTCTACTTGCAGAAAAAATACAAATTTTCTTTTTTACACATATCTCTAAAAATAAGTTTTGCCCAACTGATACTGTTTATACTGTTAAGTCTAGTATATTCAGGAATCTAAAGGGATAAGATAATGTCCAATAAATTGATGTACATCCCCCCAATGATGATACACAAAATTATACCTTCTGTAGAATACAATTAGCAATTGAAATGTCCAGACTAACAACTTAATAAACAAATTAATCCAAATAAAAGTTCCCAAAGCTGTTAAGCCAACCAATAAGAAAACCTTGCTATAAAACTATGAGGACTAGTGTAATATACAGCCCAATATCCCCCTGCTACCTGAGTATATTTCATGAATGTTTGTATTGATCTTGAATTAATGATTGCATCTAAATGCACAATCCTGTCTTGTTATGCTTGCTATCCATATTAATGACAAGATTAAATCAAGAGTGAGAGGGGACTATGGGCTGTTTATTACGCCAGTCCCAAAAGTTTTAGCATAATGTTTTCTTATTTGTTGGCTTAACAACTTTGGGGACTGGATTGATTGGTTTATTAAGTTGTTAGTCCAGATATTTCAACTGAATTTTGTTTGGTTGATTCATTAAGTTAAATGTTTAACATTTTAATCAAAAAATCTAATTTACAGAAGGGGTGATTTTGTGTATTATTGTTGAGGATGTATATCAATTTATCAGCCAATGTCTTATCCCTTTAGATTCTTGAGACAAAACATTGTTTTATATGAATTTTTGGTACATTTAGATTTTTACAGAATGACTACAAAAAGCACTTCTGTAATCTTTTTTTAATGTTTGATTTTAGAATTTTTTTTGAAGAACTAAAGTTAAGTGTATAAAAATTGCAAACACTTTTAACAATTATATCTATAATAGGATGTGTGTAAAAAGATTTAGATCATTTTTTACCACACTTAAACACTAACATGGACCTTCAAACACCATTTTTAATCACTTTAATTCATTTCATAATTGTATTTATTCATTTATTTATATAAGTAGACATTTTTTTAGGGGTGATGTTTTTTAGTATACCTAATCAAAAGATTCATTATTCCCAGGGATCTTAAGGGATAAGACAATGGATGATAAAATGTTATTCACCCTCATTGATGAAGAACATAATAATCCCTTTTCTAGATCAAAATTATTGGTTCAAATGTTTGGACACTACTTGTTTGAACCAATCAATCAAATTACAATTAAAGTTCCTAACGTTTTTGAGCCAACAAATAAGATACCGAGGTTACAAAACTTTGGGTACCTGTGTAATCTACAGTCCAATGTCCCCTCCCTCCCTCCCAAACATTTTATTCTTGAAATGAATAAATGGATGTCTCTTTCCTAGCCCACAGTATGCTTTACCATATTTATATGTTACATATATAAAATATATATGAATATATAATACAAGGTAAGTTGTAAATATGCTACTTCTTGCAGAAAAAAAAAAGATGTTTTGTCCAAAATCACAACCAACCCCCACAGTGCTACTTTAGTCATCCCATACCCTTTTCCCAACCTTCCCCCCGCCGCCTTCCCCTTTTGCTCTGGCCCGCTCTCCCGGAGGACAGTGTGTACATATGTATTTATTAAGGACCATTATATGCGCTGAACAAAATCCGCCAACGCTACTCTTCTTTCGCGCGTTTATTTCTCTGGGCAGTTAGTCTAGTTCTTACACTCGTTCAAGTAACACGTAAAGTGTCCCTCACTCTCCTCCGTCCAGCACAAATTTTTAAAACTCAGGTGTGTGACAATTTATAATAATAATACAAAACTTTAAAAATTTGTGTTTAGTAATTATATTTATATACTAAATTTAATGTGGCTGATTTTATGGGCTCATAGCCGCCATCGTCGCTAATTATGTTAATTTTAAAATTTTAAGGATTTTCTATTGTGTGTGTGTGTGTGTGTGTGCGCGCGCCAATGCCGCTATACATATGAGTGAGTGGTCGAGCATGATTCAGCATATTTTATATCCCATGTTGTAATATATATGTGTCTGGCCATTTATACATATATATACATATGTATATGTATACCAATAATTTATACTAATATATCCTTCTGGCTTCCTTATACACCCATACTACATCCAGGACATACCCACCTTAAAGCCATTTATAACAGGATTTTTATGCGTTGCAGCCCCCCCCCTCCCAATATCCCTTTTTTTACACTTTTGACATTGATCAACATAATTTTGATACAACCAAAATAAATAAAAACTATTCTAGATATATTATTAGTTTGTATATGCATGATTATGAGTTTAGGAAAAGATTTTTTTTATATTTTAATCATTTAATTTTAAGTAATGAGCTAACGATGCATTATTGTTTTATTTTTTAATACTCTTTTTTTTAGGTTTAGTTAACCAAATTAAATTATATTAAACCAATATAATCTTTCTATGCATTTAAATTATTTTTGAAATCAATGTAAAATATATCATTTCAAAAATTCAAATTTGCTGAGAACTTAGAATTGACCTAATTTTTATTTCCAAGAATAATTTCTCAAAAGTACAAGTCGGCAAATTTTTTAAATTTTCTTTTGGCACCGTTATAATAAATTTAAAAAAGGTTTGAGATGGGGGTGGGGGAGAGGAATTGGGGATTAATCTACTTTTTACTAAACATAGAAATGGTCAATATGTTCCTTTTTCTCTAAAGAATTGGGGGGGGGGGGGGGGTATGAGTAATAGTGTAAGAATGAGTTTTATAAAAATCTGTCATTTTTTTCAATAAGGGAGGAAAATGGGTAATTTAGATTTTTTCCAGTTCAATGCTTTTTAATGATCTAACATTTTTTAGGAAACTTAACTTTTATGTCATATTTCCTAAGAATTTCTTTTTTTTAAGGAAGCAATTTTGAAATTGATATTTCCTTATGTTAAAGTATATATTTTTTAAAGTAATATATCAAAACTGTCGGAATCAATAACTTTCTACGCGAATGGGATGTTATTAATGTCACTAAAATGATCTCAAATTGGGGGTTAGTTGATGTTTTGGGTTTCTTTAAATTATACCATTTCAAAAGTATCATTTGTCTTCATTTTGATTTATTGTAAAAGGGTATTTTTTCTCTCTATCATGTCATAATCTTAATTTTTTTTATCTAAGCTTTGAAAGTCCCAATTTTTTCACAGGATGTTGTTTAAATTACATGTTATTAAGGCCTTAAAATGTCCTTTAATAAATAATATTGTTGGACAATGGCGCCTGAAATTAAAGTGTAGGTTGCCGGGGGCTATTTAATTGTTCTGTAAGATCCTTCTTAAAATTTTGACTTGTCCTTGAAAATCAGTTAAAACCAATAAACCAAATTAAATTACTGTTATGTTACCCTTGATGCACCCCCCCCCCCTGCACCCCCTCCCCTAAAACCATCCCTAGGGCAATTCCTTCATGTTTATTATATTAAAAACCACCAGACCCCCCTCCTTTTTTCCTTCTCTATCCCTTCACAGATTTGTTATCCCGGGGGTATTTCACCCCCAACCCCCCCAACCCTAAGCCCCCGGCAAGTCCTCATGTCTTGAAAATTTTGACACATATGCCACAATTACATGTAATAACCCTCGCGGTATAGCCGTAAAAATAACAATAGATGAATAACTTTTTTAGGTCCTTTCAAAACAGGATAATTTTTTATATTAGCCAAATTTTTTAGTATTAAAATTTTCTCAAAGCATAAATATTTATTTTACAAATTTTTCGAAATAATTTTGAAGATTTTTATACATATTTTTTGGTGGATTTTTTTTGACAGTTACGTGTGAACAGCGGATAACTTTTCCACTTCCTGTCTTTTTATTTCTTAATTGTTTGTTCTAAGCAATCAATTTTTAAGACAATAGAAGATTCCAATATTGGTATCCTTGCTATCCGACCTTGGACAACCATTTCATTATCGCCAGCTAGCTCCTGGATAGCTAGATAGATAGTTGCTGTACTGTTTTCAAAATGCCATACTTTCAGCTTATTCATTGAAAATAAAACAATAGCTTGTGAAAAATTCAAATATTTTAAATCAATGTCAATTAAAACTTTAACTTTCATTCAAATTTAAATTGTCTCAAGGTGTTTTGAATTTAATTAAACTTATATTAAAATACTCTGAAAATATAACAATAAAATAAGATTAATTTGAAGAAATTTTTTACAACTTTTAAATGATTTTTAAGTTTTTTTTATATATAGCTTTCCTATGACTAGCAAATAAAAACTTTACATGACAATTCTCTTTATTATATCTCATAATAACTTTTTTAGCGGTAAATAATTTTGTAAATCATTTCATGCCTCTTTTCTTTTTAAAACACGTTGTATTTCTTTTTCTTTTTACATAAAATAATATTAATATATTGGAAAGGTTATTCAGCCATAGACTTTGTGATAAACATGTTAGATTTTAAAATTCCTCTGATTTGACCTCTAAACGCTCTGTTTTTTGAATAAGTTAAAATTCTTATGGTTTGATTCTGCTTTCCTATGACTTGCATATTTGTGTTATGTAACACATTTCCTCATATCATATATCCACCCAAAACTTTGCTTTTTGGTATACCGTTTTTTTTTTTACTAATTTAGACGTTAAATTAGGGCAAAAAATGTGGATTTTTTTGCATGTCTGTTTAGGGGGGGGGGGGTGGAATGTGTATTTTTTGAATTAAGGAATTGTTTGATGGTGCACCGCCACATAAGTTTTTTTTAACACATATTTCAAGTATCAACATTTGACCTACTTTAAACAAACTATGTGTAATCTGTATGTGAGTGCGTGTGTGTACTCTTCCTTAAGTATTGGTCCGTCTGTCCTGTATGTCTGTCAGTCTGTCTGTCCATATCTGAAGGCCATAGTGTTGATATTGTGTAGATATTACCAATTTCTTATTTAATTAGTAAACATATATCTGACCAAGCTATGACCTTCCCTCCCCCCCCCCTCCCAAATCCTCTTGACACACCCCCTCTCAGCATGTCTTAAGAATTGCATATGTTATGCCATTACATTTAACCTCCCCCCCCCGAACTCTTCCTGGGTATAGATTACATTATATTCTATCATACATGTTAACCCCCCTGCCCCCCCGTTCCCCCCCTTCCCCCCCTTGGGGGAGAATATTACGTACATATGGCATTTGAAGAAGGTGGTAGGGGTAAGGGGGGGAATAAAGGGGGACAGGACATTAAAGTGCTTAAGGTAAACTAAATACTTCATATGCGACCTTCCCAATCCTATCATACACACACACACACACACACTCACACACACACAATAACTTGACTTGTTCTCAGGAGGCAATTTATGAATGAAAATTTTATATGACCTTGTATACTTGTGTGTGTGTGTGTGTGTTTGTGTGTAAGGGGGTAGTTGTAGTACTTACATGCCTGATCATACATATATAAATACATATAAATGCTGGCATATGTTATTGTAACTTCCTTGTGTATTTTTTTCACCCCGCCACTTTAGCCTTTTAGCTACAATTAGTCACTATTAGCCACCATTAGCACGCTTTACAGTGCATTTTTTATTTCTTCTCTTACATAATAGGTGTCTAGCACTTAAGTGCCTGCACTTATAAACTTTTTAGCTTCACACATGCATACATTTACTTTTAGATACCTGTTTATATATAAGTTAGGTAGCCTTATCTTACATAGTCATACCTATATGTATAGGCTTAGATTAATAGTTGTATCTTTTAAATTGTTATAGCTATGTATCATTTATTGATAGGTTTACCTAACTGTAAATAATTCAACATACAATTTTAATGTAACATTCCACGTAAGATTGAAAATTATGATAATATGATGGCATAATCCCACAGTTTGGGTCAGGTTAAGATTATTATGCCCCAACTATTATTCACCTATCAATCTATCTAATCTGGTATTTCCCCTGGGGCAAAACAGAACCTATACTTTACCCCTTTCCCAACCACTTTCCCTCTCTCTCTCACTCTCTCTTTCTTCCAACCTCTCACTCACTCTCTCTCTCTCTCTCTCTTACTTATCATTTCTTACATCAAAATTCCTCCTTCCAAATCAGATTCTCACCCCCCCTCTCTCCCCCCAACTTGAGCACCACATGCAAAATTCCAGGAACATTTTCCCTTTCATTTAGTTAACCTAGTTTAGAGGTCTACAATATATATCTATCTATCTATTTCATATATAATATGTTTTGGTTAGTAGTCAACCATATGGAAAATGAATTTTGTTTTGTATTTTCTTATTTAAAAAAATTAAGAAATCCACACACACACACACAGACATATTTAATATTAATAACATATGGCATAATTTGTTTAAGCAATTTTCAATTAATCTTTCTATTGAAAAAAATATTAATTATTTTCTCTCACAATGCCATTGGCTTTATAATTTGAAAATTAGCAAATAACTTGAACGCTTTAAGTAAAGGTATCGCAACAGATCTATAGTATAGATGTATATGCATATAACTACCTGCTCCTCTTTTTCAAATACATTTTTCGTCTGCTAGCAAATTGTTTTCTGCTACTTGGCTGTTTTAATATTCCTGACACTATTGGTTGATTTTTAAATACCCAATTAAGAGTCGGCACAGGGTCGTTGGGATGGGGACATACAGTTTTTTAACCCCATCTCCCTCTAGTGTTTTACTCTAATCTAATATTAATCTTTAATTTCAGTCACAATGAACAAGTCTATCGCCGCTCTGTGCTTCGTTCTTTTCGCCGGTCAGGCTTTCGCCGCCGACACCGCCGTCGAGGGCCAGGAGGAGGGCAGACTGTACTTCACCGGTCCCGGCTACACCATCAACCTGATCCCTCAGGCCATCCTCCTGGGTCTCCTGTCCTTCTTGGCCGTCTACTTCCTTGGCATTGACCTCTTCGGAACCGGTAAGTTCATTTTTATTCACAATGCTAGCGACATCTATTGATATATATTAACACTAAATTTAGTTCTTAACTTTTCAATACTTAAAAAATAATTTTTATTAAAAAATTTCAGGAGCTGCTGCTACCGCCAGCGGATATGGTGCCCCCGAGCCCAGCTATGGTGCCCCCGCTCCTTCCTACAGCGCCCCCGCTGCCAGCTATGATGCCCCCGCCACTGGATACTCCGCTGCCGGCAGGTAAAGTCGACTTTTGATATCTTTCTATCTATCTATCTTTCTATATATCTGTCTATCTTTCTATCTATTTTTTTTTATCTATCTATCTTTTTATTTATATATCTTTTATCTATCTACCTTTCTTTCTATCTATGTATCTTTCTATCTATATTTCTATCTACCTTTCTATTTATCTTACTATCTATATTTCTTTTCATCTTTCTATCTATCTATTTGATATATTACTATCCCTCTTGCTTGCTACAATGCTCTCTGTCTATCTTTCTTATATTGACTTCCTATATATCTTACTTTTAATTCAAATATTCATATTTTATTTGTATTTTTACTTTTCTTTCAATCTATTTCAAACAAATGCAAGAGTCAAACGCTTGTCTTCAGTCCAAAAACGCCAATGAAAATTAACCCTTTCTCCATTTGCAGGTACTACGACACCTACAACGCTGAGCAGGCCCAGTACGAGGAGGCCAGAAAGAAGAGATCCGCTTTCTAAGTTAATCAATCAATCAATCACAACCTGGTTTGTTGAATGACTCCCCCCCCCCCCTTACAGACGACCTAACCCGCGCAGAATTGGACTGGAAACCAAACGGTGCCGTTGACTTCTGAGGAACATCATTTTTGTGTGTTTTTTATTGTAGTCATGGCCCGCGTCGAATATGCCATAATTAATTTGTTATTTGTTACTTGTTACAAATTTGTTACTATTTTTATTTATTTTTGTTATACCTTACAACTTAATTAACAAAATATTTTGACAAGGTGGTGAGCTTTTTTCGCCGCTGTAATGATCAAAAATGAGAAATGAAAGACTTTACACAGCAAATTTTAAAGCATTTTTGCTTGACAAAAAACTAGATTTTTTAGCTTAAATTTTTATAAATTTACGATAAACATTGCATTTTAGCATAATGTTTATAAACTTTTTTGACTTAAAAATTTTAGACAATTGACTGCTTGATAAAAGTAAGTTTTTTTATCCAAAAAAAAAACTGAAAAAAAGCAATATTTTTTTTCCTGACTTTGGTTGCATTTTGCTGCAACGTGTACTTTTAGAAATGCATTTGAAAACGGAACTAAAAAGTATGATACGGACCTCATTACCTTACATTAATATCCATCTATTATAATATATTTATCTATCTATTATAGTAGTGTTGAAACAATACTCGTATTGTTAGTTGTGTGCGTGTGTATTACATATGAAATAACCAGATGACTGTTTATTATATTGTATTAGTTTATAGCAGAAGGAGAGAGGGAGATAATTATATTTCTTTCTCTGACTGTCATTAGCTAATATTAGACTATTAAGACTTTTTTTTCAATACTTAAAACCACATCTGACTTTAAAATACTGACGCAAAAATTGACTTTGGTTTAAAAGTCACTTTTTATTTACAAAACAAAACAAAGCTTAGATTTTAAGGAACAACCTAACTTAGGCTTTGAAAAAGTGTCGATATTTTAGCTTGGGTATATGATTATACCCTTGCGGGAAACTTCACTTTTTTGGCCTGACTGACCGTTGTTATTAGTTTGTTAAGGGAATAATTAAGCCGTCAGCTTATGAACTACTTACAATTGTTGTTCCCAAGCTGGGGTCTTAGTTTTATATTAGTTCTTGTTAATTTGTTATTTGTTATATTGTTATTAACTTGATATCACATCAGAAATTAGATTTTAATAAAATTGAAACAGAATTTTATTTGTTTTTATTCTACCGCTGCGTATTGACATATTTGTCCTTGCTCTCAGGGATCTAAAGGGATAAGACAATGGCCGATAAATTTATGTAATCCCCAATGATGATATACAAAATTGCACCATCTTTAGATTACAATTATTGGTCAAAATTAACTTCAGAAGTTCCTAAAGTTGTTGAGCCAATGAATAAGAAAACATTATTATAAAACTTTGGGAACTAGTGTAATAAATAGCCCAATATACCATCCTTCCCTGCTTTGTTTTACTGTTGTTTTAGATTATTTATGACTTGCTTTAAAAAGGTTGTTTTACAATATAATATGTTCGTTTTACTTTTCTAATAAGGATAGAACTTGAAGCTTTTCGTAAAAGCATTAATCAAATGAAATACGTGTTTGAGAAAAATTAACATTTTTGAAACACCCTGAAACAAATTTATGACAAAATAATTTAAGGATTAAGTATAATATGTTAATTATGGTAACACATTGGTGGAAAAACCAACCAACCAATTAAATTTGGTTCCCGGGATATTTTACAACAAAAATATCACAATAAAGTTAGAATCTGGCGCAGGCAAAAGACTAGTGTTATATTAAAGATTCTAAAAAGCATAAATCAAATTAAATAGACATGCAGTTAAAACAAAGTAAAACATAAATTTGATTAAAAAATGACAAATGTTATTATAAATATCCAGTTAAAATAACATTATTATAAAATAATCACTAAAAAAAGAATTGTAACGGAATAACAAACGGCCGTACGGCCAAGGTTTGCACTTAATTTAGATCCTAGCCTAAAACCTAGTTGTAAGTAATTTATAAAGTCATAAAACTTTTCTTTAGATTATACATTTTAGTTTCATTTTTTTGAGGGATAAAATTAAACAAGGATGACAACATCCAAAAAAGCGAAGCGCTGAAACCGTAGGACAAATAGACATTAACACTTGTATAGTGTCAGAACTGAATAATCAGAATTTATGTAAATGTATAGGAGTCGAAGCAAAATTGTGAGTAAATTTGTAAAAATAACTGCTGGATACAGGATAATGTTTGTGGACATACTTACATTTTTAGGACTTGATTTTAGAGTTGCTTCGCTTATAATATTGTACTTTGTTGTCCCAGGAATCAATATACCAAAAACAGATCAATCGGATAATTAGAAAATTTGTTCTTAAAAAAGTCAAAAAATCAACATACTTAAAATGGACATATGGACATTCTGATAATGATTATAGAGTTGCTACGCTTTCTCAATCGTACATAACTACTACAGGAATCACCATGCAAAGTTTGAAATCGATAGGACAATTCTAACATGCATAAAATTTGATTTTTTCCTCGACCAATATCCAATTGACTACCCTACCCTAAAAAGGGATAAAAACTTTTTTTTTCTGGCCAAATTGAAACTTCTCTATTATAATAATAAGAGATACAGAAAGTGTCATGTGTGACGTCATAAAAATACGTCTAAACCGATCCCTTTTTTAGTTATCCTTTCCCACTTCTCCTCTCATCTTTCCTTTTAGACGAATTTTTATGACGTCACACATAACACTTTCCGTATCTCATACTAATCTGTAAAACTTAAAGAAACGGCCTTCAGATATATTAAATTATTAATAAAGCCTGGAACTTCGCTGGTAACGGATATTAATGTTATTGTTTTGGTATAATAATATTGTAGACATGCGAGTCAATTAAGACATCTGCATAGAAACTTAACAAGAACAACTATGTTCGTAGCTAGTTAATTAAAATATCTACATAGAAACTTAACAAGAACATCTTTGTCCATAGCAAACATAGTCGTTGCTAGTTAATTGAACTATCTACATAGAAACTTAACAAGAACAACTATGTTCGTAACATAGTCGTAGCTAATTAATTAAAATATCTACATAGAAACTTAACAAGAACATCTTTGTCCATAGCAAACATAGTCGTTGCTAGTTAATTGAACTATCTACATAGAAACTTAACAAGAACAACTATGTTCGTAGCTAGTTAATTAAAATATCTACATAGAAACTTAGCTAGTTAATTAAGATATCTACTTAGAAACTTAACAAGAACAACTAAGTTCGTAGCTAGTTATTTAAAATATCTACAGTTTAGTTCAGAGAGTCGGGCTGAGAACACGCATTTAGCAAGCTCTCCCCCGCCCTACCCCATGTGTTAAGCTCAGTTCTACCTTCCCCCTCTCTCTCAACTAGTTCCCCTCTCCCCACTGCCCGTGGTCACTCCGCAGTTGGAGGAAAGGGAAGACACTGTAGCCAGAGGGCACCTCGTATTTAGGCCTGGCAATGTGTATGTGTTAACGTATCGGTCAATTGTTAACACAAAAAAAGTGAAAATAAAACATTAATGAATTAAAAGTTTTTTTTTAACTTATGTGTAACCTAATCGCTTTAACTTAATGAACAATTTTTTGGTGAAAACACTCTCAAATTTTTTTGATAATTTTATGATAATTTATCGGTCTGGCAACATTTTACCGGCGCAAAGTACTCCCGACAAATAAGCTCTCCCATTGGCTAACATTTTTTCGCGTCCCACCATTGGTCAGCTGACCCACACTCACTCAGCACCCTCGGTTCCGCCATCTTCACTTCATCATGGCCTGTAGTACGTGTGACAACCCAGAATATTGGTCAAAGTTTAAAACAAATTTGGACGCTGCTTTGGATGTTAAGTTTAAAGAATACGATGCGAATATAGCTAAGGTAAGGGATGAGCTTATTCATAGTACTTTTGCCAGTCATAAAACCGAAATAAACGATATTAAATTGAGAGTCTCAGATTTAAATGTTAAAATTCAATCTATCGAAGGTATAGAAAATTTCGTAGATGCTAAATCTGTTGCAAGTGAACAAAAAGCGATTAGGACCACGATTACACAACAAAAAGACTATCTAAACTCTGTCGAATCGTCGAGAGAAAATTTCGTCAAATTTCAACTTCTACAAAACTCGATAAGAGAGCAAAGGTGCCGCGATTGGAGTTGTAGAATAGTGAATTTTCAGCAGCCGTGGAGCCGTGAAAATATTACAGAGTTTATCATATTTAGAAACATTATAAGGCCCACCCTTGAAGCCGCACTTAAACGTGGGGAATTAGAATATATTCCCTCACATTTTTGTGATATCGTCGAGCGTGCCCATATGCTCCCATATACAAAGGGCCAGATCCCCGTTTTTATTTTTCGTTTTATGTCTAGATCCTACCTCGACGCGTGGATGAACAATAAGAAGGCTGTGCTTGACCGTTACAACGCCGAGATCAAGAGGTTCAATCCCAGGAACAACGCGTCACCGGTCCCGTTCTTCCCCAATAGGTTAGTCCAGGCGAAGCAAGATATGTCCGACCTCAACAGGAAGACCATGACCTTTGTATATGCCACAAACCAGATTTCGAGGGCCAAAGTCGCTGGCCAACATGTCCAATTTCAGCTCAAGAACGGCAGCCGCTGGATACGCTGCCTTAACCCGTTTGGCAAAGACCTGAAGGAAATGGCCCAACCCATACCTGGAAGCGAGGATTTTTTTCTGTCAGAGGCACCGCCTATCCTTTGTTTCAACAAGCTAGCGCCTGAGGAAAGGAAAACATTCTTCTCTAATCAGGCTGACTTAACAGAGGATGACTTCCCAAGACAGTTTAGTACGATCACAGCCCACCCTTCCAGCACGATTCAACATAATTTAACGTCTGCCCCTGTCCCAGCTCTTGGGGACCTAGCTGTGTTTCCTCCCATAGACTCTGCCGCAACCGTCGCAACCGCCGCACATACAGCCGTTGCACCAGCCGCACAGCCCACACAGTCAGTACCTGCCGCCGTCGCATCCGCAGCCGCCGCTACCGCTGATTACACTGCCGCACCTGCCGCCGCGCTCACCGCCGCACCTGCCGCCGTGACCGCCGCCGCATCTGCCGCCACGTCTGCCGCACTTGCCGCCGTGTCTGTCGCCGTACCTGCGGCATCTACTGCCGTACCTACCGCCACACACACCGCCGCACTTGCCGCCACGTCTGCCGCATCTGCCGCATCTACACCTGTCGTTGACTCAGCACCTTCTGATCCTGTTGCCCCTGTCGTTGACTCAGCACCTTCTGATCCTGTGGCCACGAGGGCCAAAGCTAGAGACACCGCCAACAAAGCTAAGCAAAGCAAAGCTACAAAGGCGGTAATCACATCATGAGGTTAAGTATCTTATACGACGGAAAAAAAAGGTACCTAACAAAAAATTATTATCATCATTTTTAAATTCACTTCCAAAGTGATTTATTTCGAAAAACTGAATGTTTTATATCCACGTAAACTCTATATTATTATAATATTATTATTATATATTACCTAACTTGTTAGAACGCCCACATAGCATATTAATTTCAATCTATTTTCTTATTTTTCTTTTCTGCTGATTAGCATATAAAATACTTGGAACTTGTATGAAAATGAGTAGGGGGAACTAAACTAGCTTGAAATGTGTTGCCACCCCCAACACACACATAAACTAAACGCTATCGGAATAACCATAGTAAATATGGTAATTTTTTTCGCTTTAACGATAATATATTGTATATTACCTATTTTTATTTGTCCACTAATATCTACTGTGTTTCAGATGTCCATACTTGATGTTAAGACGATTCCTCCTGCGGTGCTCCTGGACCAGCTCTGCTATGACAAACCTCCCTAATGATCAGATTAACCAGGATTACGGTAACTTAAACGATAACATTGGTCTAAATCTTATGAATCCGATTTACGGCGACTACTTTAACGATTTTGAGAATGAATTCGGAATAAATTGCGTTTTTTCAAGTGAACAAGGTATCGTACAGAAACTGAAAACATTCAATGAAAACCTTCTCAATATTTTTAGTATTAATTGTCAGTCATTACATTCTAAATACAATGATATTGTCTCCACTGTAGACTTCTTTAGGCAACATGATATCCACTTAAATGTTCTGTGTTTTCAAGAATTATGGCTAAATAAGGATGTAAATATGGATTGCTATGGAATTAATAATTACGATTGGCATGTTAAACTCCGCACAAAAAGTAGGGGGGGAGGGGTGGGTATTCTAGTAAGCAAATACTATAAAGTAGATAAACTATTTGATAAATTTTCATTTAAAGAAAATATTCTTGAATCTATTTGCTTAAAAATTTCCCACAATGGACTAAAGTTTTGCTTACTAAACTGTTATCGGCCACCCAATCAGAGTAGTGCTGAAATAGAAGAATTTTTTGAACTTTTTTTGGACCTGATTGATAGAATAGCAGCTTTAAGCATACCATACTTCATTGTGGGAGATTTCAATTTTGATCTTTTCAAAATAAATAATATAAATAGCAACTCCATGAGAATTATTGAGTCTTTTTCTTTTAACGGTATCATAAATACCGTTACCAGAGCTACTAGAGTAACTAGAACCACAGCAACCCTTCTTGATTTATTCGGGGTAGGTAACTTTATTCAAAACCTAATGTCTTCCTTTGTTTTAACTTCAAAAATCTCCGATCACTTGCCAATTATTAATTCATTCCGAATAGACAGAGTAAATAAACCCAAACCTCCAGATTTCTTTGAAAAAAGAGAATTGAATGATGAAAACTTTGATGCCTTAAACTATGCACTCTACCACACTAACTGGAATCACGTTTTAAGTCAAGACAACACAAACATTGCTTATGATAACTTTATTTCAACCTTTTTGAGACTTTATAATGAAAAGTGTCCAGTTAGGAAAAAACGAAAAAACAAACGTACCCAGCCTCAGCAGCCTTTCATGTCAGACTTTTTATTGCGTTGTAGATTGCATAGAGATATTTTGTACAGCAACTTTTTAAAAGACAAAACAATTGAAAATGAAAGTATTTACAATGTCTATAGGAATAATTACAATAGGCAAGTGAGAAGAGCAAAGATTGAATATTACAGAAAACAAATAAGAGATGCAAACGGGGATGGGAAAAAACTCTGGAAAACCCTAAAGGAAGTCATTGGGTTTAGTAAATCTTCCCCTGAGTGCACATACCTTCAAGTAGGCCCAAACAAAATTGAAAATGACCAAGAAATAGCTAATGAATTTAATCGTTATTTTAGTCAGATTGGGTCTTCCCTAAGGCCTGAAATTCCTTCCACCCCCAAAAATTTTTTTGAATATTTACCACCCCCATGTCAAGATTCCCTCTTCTTTGAGCCATTGTATCCCTTCAAGGTTATTAATATCATTCGTAGTATTAAACCTAAGCGTTCCACAGACATAAATGATGTCTCGATGTATGTTCTGTCTCGCTGTGCTGATACCATTGCCACTCCCCTAACACATGTTTATAATTTATCACTTCAAAATGGCACTTTTCCTGAAAAAATGAAAACTTCCAAAATAGTTGTCCTTCACAAATCAGGTTCACTCAGCGAGGCAGATAATCATCGAGGAATTTCACTCATTGATAACTTTTCCAAACCCATTGAAAAATATGTCTGTGAAACGCTGGTTAAGTTCTTGGAAGATCGGTCTTTTTTTAGCAACCGCCAGTTTGGCTTCATGAAAGGGATCTCAACCTTTCACAATGTATTGAACTTAAGCACATTGATCACCCAAGCACTCAGTCGAGACACTTCCTGTATGGCCATATTTTTGGACATAAGGAAGTGTTTCGACATGATAAATAGGGACATCCTTTTTAGCAAACTGGAGAATTCAGGGATAAGGGGGGTTGCACTTGATTGGTTCCGTAGTTATTATGCAAATAGAAAACAGCGTGTATTTTTTAAGGGCCTTTTCTCCTCCACAATTGAATTCATTATCATTGGCGTACTTCAGGGGTCAGTCCTGGGACCAATTCTTTTTTTGATTTTTATCAATGACCTTGTTTCATGCAGTGAAGAGATCCTAATCAATCTCTTTGCTGATGACGCAGTGGGTTTCATTGAAAAGCAGAATATTATACAATTGATCAACCTTGCAAAGGAGCTTGTCCCCAGACTGACCCAATGGTACAATGCCAATAAACTTCTTATTCACCCCCGCAAGACCAAATGTATGGTCTTTTCCTCCCCCCGTGAGATACTCACCCCCGCTGAGCTCGCCGCTAAGACCAACTTTGAAGTCTATGTAAACATGAATAATCATAATGAAAATGATGAGTCAAAAATCACTAAGTTGGATCTTGTGAGCGGTACCAATGAGGGTAGTATCAAACACTTGGGAATTCAATTGGACGAGAAAATGAAGTTTTCTTATCATCTTGAAAAAGTCTATAGCAAAGTCTCTAAAATAATTTATAGTATGAAAGTAATGCGTCATTTGTTGGACAAGAAACACTTAAAGCTACTCTATTCTTCTTATATTAAGTCGAATATCGAATATTGTTGTCTCCTGTTCACTGCCTGTCCTATGTATCTGTTAGCACCAATCATTAAGTTGCAGAAGCAGGCCATTAGAATAATCGAAAATTTACCTAGCAGAGCTCACACAGCTGAATTCTTTAAATCTAATGGCATACTTCCATTTAACCTGTTAATTGAATTCAATGTTTGTAAATTTATGCACGCCTATAAATTAGGCAATTTTCCCAAAATCTTTGAAAACACCTGGAATTTTGTTCAAGACAGACATACGTATGGCACTAGGAACAGGAACAACTTTGCTTACGAACCGGGCACCAATAGAAACTTTCTCCTGCACGCCCCTCTTAACTCTTTCCCAACTATATTCAACAACCTTCCACTTGAAATTAAACTAATTGATAATAAAAATACTTTTAAGAAAAAATGTTTTACTTATTACCTAAACAAGATTGAGTTTTAAAAAAAGCAAATATTTTATTTTTGAAATTAAACTGATTGATAATAAAAATATTTTCAAGAAAGATATTTTACTTATTACTTACTATCTTAAAAAAAGCAAATACTTTATTTTTTCTCTTCCTTTATTTAACAATTTTTTTTGTTCTAACTAAGTTTCTATTCGTATCTTTAGCCCTCGACTTTTTGTAAGCACTTAATTTCTATATTAAAAAAATAATAAAACAGCATTTCTTTAACCTCAAATCTCAACGAGTAGGTTCCGTAGGAACCGACATACATACCTATGTATAGAGTAGCTTTAGCATAGTTTGTTTCTTATCCATTTTATTCATTTTACATTTTATATTTTGACTTTAACTTCTTCCATTATATTATATATTTTTTATCAAGCAGCTAACGAATCGCGCAACCTCTACCTCTATTTTATCTAATAAAAAAATAACAAAGTTTTTTCATAATTTTGACCAAAAATATATTTATTTATTCAAATTTAGATATCAAAAATTTTGTTTAATATATGACTATCGCTGACTGGTTAAGCTCATGTAGTGGGCATAGCCATCTACTCGTCGTAGTCGCTGGAGTCGCCGATGTCGTCGGGTTCCTGTTGGAGGAGCTCCTCCACAAGGTCCTGCTGGACGGTGACCAGGCGGTCCATGGCGGCGATGGAATCCATGTTGGCCTGGAAGGAGCGGGCGTACGTGGGCATTACTGATATTAACCTCACGACTAACCCATAGTTGGAATACATCATGCGGAGGATCTCCTCATCGATGGCGTCGTTGCGGAATCTCCTCCACATCAACATGTCGCCCTCGTGCACAACGCCCAACAACCTCCTCTTGACCATAAACCAGAGGTCCAGACAGCGCCTGTCTACCCCCGGAAATGGGAGTAGATCAGGCACTGCCGCGAGGTTCAGCAGCTGCTGGACGCCGTGCACGGGTACAGGATCATCGACTTCATCGCTAGAATTTAACATAGCGATGAGCTCCTGCACCTGGTCATGGAGGGGAACATCTTCCTCACCTCCAGCCTCCTCCGGAACTTCCGGCGCCCCGTCTGGTAGAGCACCTTGGCCTTGTCCTACTTCCTCTTCTTGATCTGACATCTTGGAGACAATTGAAATTTGACCTTACCTACCCCATATTTATACCCCCCTTGTGTTTTAATACCATGCATTATGCAATCTTAATTTATCTTATTAATTAGTAAATAACTTTCCCCACTTCCGATTTCCCGCGTATTTCCCCTATGCTTTACAACCAATTGTCTCCCTCCCGCCCCTTTTTCCTTTATTCTACTGTGCTTTACCGGAAAACCACTCATCCCCCCACCCCCTACTTTTTCTCCCCCCCTAGCATATACCAAACAATAAGCGCCGCTCTGTCTGTCTGGCTGGTAGCCACGACCGCGCACAAACCATTCACCACGCCCCATTTTATCCCCCCCGTTTTCCTCCCCTCCTCCCCCATACCTGTTCAATTCCTCGACCCATCTCCCTTATTCTATCTAGCCTCTCACTTCATCAACTTACATTTCTTATCCTTACTTTTTTTATGCTAATACTAAATTAATCCATAGCAAAATATTAATTAACAGACATCCTATTACTTTGTACATCTTTCAAATAAAAAAACAAAAGTTCATAGCAAGATATCTAGGATTTATTAAAAAACAAATCAATGAATTTATGGTAAATTATTTTTAAAAAAATTATATTTAGCTACTTTTTTCAAAAAACTAAACTGTATTATTTATTTCTCTCTTTGCAGATTTTTTTCTGTTGCCTCACTGTTGTTTTTTGTGAACGTCTTGCGGATAATTCCGCGGTTGTTTTTGCGGATATTTTGCGGATATCTTGTATATAAAGTCGTAGAGAACTTGACCATAACTGGTCCTGACCAGAAATGGCCAACTTCTGGAGCTATAGTTGGAGACAAGCCCCCTCTTGTGCAGTTATCCGCTCAGCAATTTCACCTAATTTAGTTTCATGATACTCCATATCCTTGTTTGGGTTGTATAGTGTGAGTGCCAACTCGGTTTCTAAATAACCCTGATGGTATAGTAGACGGGCTACCTCACGACGTACTTCCTCACTGACATTGTCACCATTAACTATATTGAGAAGTCGTTGATATGTTATTGTCAGTCTATTGCGTAGCGGCTGCCACATTTGTTGGTACTCTTCCTCTCCGAACATTTTCGTGCCTAAACAACAGAAAGATTTAAACTCCACTAAAGCAAAGCTATAACAAATTGTGCGCGCAATAGCACGCCACAGCCTTTTTTTTAACATGACCCACTTTCACCCTTTACTTTCAAAAAGAGTGAGATCAATGGATTAATGTAAACGTTTTCTAGCACAAACCACTCTCCTCTCACCTTCCCTCACCTCACCCTCCCCCATATTGTTGCCCCATTCACAGCCATGCTGTGACCAGTTCTCAAAACACAAAAATCAGATTCCGGAGGAATCGAACCTTACATATTTAGGGACACACTCCCATTATCAAAAAACCAAAATCAGATTCCGTAGGAATCGCACATGACCTATTCTTTATTCTGTACAATTATACAATTGTACATCATAGGATTATTATATCCATTCTCAAGAAATAAAAATCAGATTCCGTAGGAATCGAAACCAACCATTACACCTTGTTCACTTAGTACATGATACGATTATATATTAGGATATCTTATTCATTTTTTGGATTTTGGATTTTTGGATTGGACCAAGTGTTATCGCGTGATTTGCCGTCATCCTGTAATTATTGGTGTGGAGATGTCCTTAGACCCGGACAAAACTCCACTCTATAATGAAAATAATTTGTTATAAAGGAAACTGTCTATGTAGAGCTGAAAAGGGATCACAACGGGAATAGCGACTCCTGGTGGAGGTTTTGGTTCCTTAATTGTTCCGAATTTACGCTTGGAGAAGTTGCAACTGATAGTAGGAGGATGTCTGAAATACACAGCAAGATATTTTTGTTCTTTCATTGTTAAGATTATTATTTATTTGCACATATAACATTGTACCGGCTTAGCAAGCGTCAAAGTACACCAGTGGCTCCACAACCCTTAAAGGGTTATGCTAACTATCTGGTACAATGTTGCATGGAATTTTTTTCTGTAAAATGTTATCTTCATCTTATTCGAACTGGCCTGGTAACTAGGTGGAGACGAAGTTCGGCCAATTCCATGCTAGGTACTTAATAATAGTTATTATGTATATTATTATATTACCAAACCTGCATCAAACAAACCAGAAGAATCAAACAGATCAAAGCATAGTAACATAATGTATGATATATATCTAATAAAATATGTTGTACCTTTGAGGAAAATAAATCTTATCTTATCTTATCTTACATAGAAACTTAACAAAAACAACTATGTTCGTAGCTAGTTAATTAAAATATCTACATAGAAACTTAACAAGAACAACTAAGTTCGTAGCTAGTTAATTAAGATATCTACTTAGAAACTTAACAAGAACAACAATGTTCGTAGCTAGTCAATTAAAATATCTACATAGAAACTTAACAAGAACAACTATGTTCGTAGCTAGTTAATTAAAATATCTACATAGAAACTTAAAAAGAACAACTATGTTCGTAGCTAGTTAATTAAATATCTACATAGAATCTTAACAAGAACAACAATGTTCGTAGCTAGTTAATTAAAATATCTACATAGAATCTTAACAAGAACAACAATGTTCGTAGCTAGTTAATTAAAATATCTACATAGAAACTTAACAAGAACAACAATGTTCGTAGCTAATTAATTAAAATATCTACATAGAAACTTAACAAGAACAACTATGTTCGTAGCTAGTTAATTAAAATATCTACATAGAAACTTAACAAGAACAACTAAGTTCGTAGCTAGTTAATTAAGATATCTACTTAGAAACTTAACAAGAACAACAATGTTCGTAGCTAGTTAATTAAAATATCTACATAGAAACTTAACAAGAACAACAATGTTCGTAGCTAGTCAATTAAAATATCTACATAGAAACTTAACAAGAACAACTATGTTCGTAGCTAGTTAATTAAAATATCTACATAGAAACTTAAAAAGAACAACTATGTTCGTAGCTAGTTAATTAAATATCTACATAGAATCTTAACAAGAACAACAATGTTCGTAGCTAGTTAATTAAAATATCTACATAGAATCTTAACAAGAACAACAATGTTCGTAGCTAGTTAATTAAAATATCTACATAGAAACTTAACAAGAACAACAATGTTCGTAGCTAGTTAATTAAAATATCTACATAGAAACTTAACAAGAACAAATATGTTCGTAGCTAGTTAATTAAAATATCTACATAGAAACTTAACAAGAACAACAATGTTCGTAGCTAGTCAATTAAAATATCTACATAGAAACTTAACAAGAACAACTATGTTCGTAGCTAGTTAATTAAAATATCTACATAGAAACTTAACAAGAACAACAATGTTTGTAGGTAGTTAATTAAAATATCTACATAGAAACTTAACAAGAACAACAATGTTTGTAGGTAGTTAATTAAAATATCTACATAGAAACTTAACAAGAACAACTATGTTCGTAGCTAGTTAATTAAAATATCTACATAGAAACTTAAAAAGAACAATTATGTTCGTAGCTAGTTAATTAAATATCTACATAGAATCTTAACAAGAACAAATATGTTCGTAGCTAGTTAATTAAAATATCTACATAGAATCTTAACAAGAACAACAATGTTCGTAGCTAGTTAATTAAAATATCTACATAGAAACTTAACAAGAACAACAATGTTCGTAGCTAGTTAATTAAAATATCTACATAGAAACTTAACAAGAACAAATATGTTCGTAGCTAGTTAATTAAAATATCTACATAGAAACTTAACAAGAACAACAATGTTCGTAGCTAGTTAATTAAAATATCTACATAGAAACTTAACAAGAACAACTATGTCCATAGGAAACATAGTCGTAGCTAATTAATTAAAATATCTACATAGAAACTTAACAAAAACATCTTTGTCCATAGCAAACATAGTCGTTGCTAGTTAATTGAACTATCTACATAGAAACTTAACAAGAACAACTATGTTTGTAGCTAGTTAATTAAAATATCTACATAGAAACTTAACAAGAACAACTAAGTTCGTAGCTAGTTAATTAAGATATCTACTTAGAAACTTAACAAGAACAACAATGTTCGTAGCTAGTTAATTAAAATATCTACATAGAAACTTAACAAGAACAACAATGTTCGTAGCTAGTTAATTAAAATATCTACAGAGAAACTTAACAAGAACAACAATGTTCGTAGCTAGTTAATTAAAATATCTACATAGAAACTTAACAAGAACAACTATGTCCATAGGAAACATAGTCGTAGCTAATTAATTAAAATATCTACATAGAAACTTAACAAGAACATCTTTGTCCATAGCAAACATAGTCGTTGCTAGTTAATTGAACTATCTATATAGAAACTTAACAAGAACAACTATGTTCGTAGCTAGTTAATTAAAATATCTACATAGAAACTTAACAAGAACAACTAAGTTCGTAGCTAGTTTATTAAGATATCTACTTAGAAACTTAACAAGAACAACAATGTTCGTAGCTAGTTATTTAAAATATCTACATAGAAACTTAACAAAAACAACTATGTTCGTAGCTAGTTAATTAAAATATCTACATAGAAACTTAACAAGAACAACTAAGTTCGTAGCTAGTTAATTAAGATATCTACTTAGAAACTTAACAAGAACAACTATGTTCGTAGCTAGTTAATTAAAATATATACATAGAAACTTAACAAGAACAACTAAGTTCGTAGCTAGTGAATTAAAATATCTACATAGAAACTTAACAAGAACAACTATGTTTGGAGCTAGTTAATTAAAATGTCTACTTAGAAACTTAACAAGATTAACTATGACCAGAGGAAACCTAAGCGTAGCCTTTAACCAAAATTTAAATACATAAAAAGTCCGATTATCTATTTATCATTCGTCGATTATATTATTTTTTATTCTAGAGTGGTTCCAGGCTATTTTCATGTGGATTCTAGAGTCTGGAAGAGAAACACAGGTTTTATGATATAATGGTAGAGTTGAATATAAAATATAAGATACATAAAGACTATCATTTATACTTATATAGAGCTTCGCTACTAAATCAAAAGCACATCCCTCGGACGAACATACATTCTTAACGTGTAATATAGAGTATCTTAATGTAACGTTATTACATTTCTACGGTCCATCAGACTCCATTTAAAGAGAATATGTACTGCAGGACTTACTATTTTTTGATTTAAATGCTTACAATCTTAGCATAAGAAATAACCCGTGGAAAAGATACACCACCCCCAAAAATCTTTTTTTTTACTTTTGATATATACTAGCGGCTACGCCCCTAGAGGCCTCTAGTGGCACTTTAAGTGTTTTTTTTTTGTTCAATTCTCTACGATACCTCTTCATGTTGCGTAGAAGTCTTTAGGCAAAAATTCGTTTAAATATTTTTTTTTGTGATTTCTCTTGGAAGGGTGGTGGTACTCTCCCCTTAAACAGTTATAAACCTTCCTGGGACCTATCAGGAGCTACCCTGTTAAGGAGAGCTCGATATGTTCAGCGGTTAGCGAGATCCTTGGGTACAAACAAACAAATAGACAAACATCATTTAACTTTGTATTATAGATTATTTGAAGACACTAAAACACATGTCATAAAAACGTACTGACGTACATACCCTGCAGTTGAATTAAAAGCTTCGCGACTTACATAAAGTTAACATATGTACTCTAACTAATATATTTGAAACAATACATTTAACTATGATTTGTTTCATACCCTTGGCCTTCAAGGGTATTCAAGAAGTTACAATTATTATTAAAACAAGGATTACAGCGTCTATAAGTAGCCAGGGATCTAAAGGCACAGGACAATGGCCGAAAAATTGATATACGTCCCCAATGATGATACAAAAAATTACCCCTTCTATGTAGAATAAAATTAGTGGTTGAAACGTTTGAACACTCAACTTAAAAACATAAAACTCAAATTGAATGTTTTCATTTTATGAATTTTAGTTATGGAATTATTAATAATGGCCAATAAAAAAGGCAGAAACAGTTACAGACGTACGGCCAAATCTAATTCCAGAGTAGCTACGCTACTAATTATTATTACAAATACCACAAAAAAAAGGTTTTGTGATATACTTTTTGTTGGAAATATTCATTAGAATAGGTTTCAAGTTTACATTAATAAATTTAAAATTTTAATTTTTATCTTCATATGTTTTACTTTAATTTGGACATGATAGAAGCTAATTTAGATCTTTTAAAAAACAAACAATTTAACAATTTTGGTGTTTAACAATAAAAGTTGTCATAAAATTAAATTTAAGTTTACATTTTATTACAAACTATAACATTTACAAATTATATTAAATGACAAGTACCGTAATAATTAACCCGCTACCGTGGCTCAACAGTAACACGTAGTGCATCCGGCCGTCGTCGGGAGGTGATTGGTTCGAATCTCGGCCCGACAACGCGTCATAGCTAAAGACGTTAAGAATGGTTCCTACTGCTGCTATTTTAGCGACGTAAACGGTTATGGAGAATGCCTTGGCCCAAAACAGGCGCACCTCATTACCATGATTGGTTGTCTGTTGGATGTTACTGAACCCCCAAAAGCGAAGCGCAAAAAAGAGTAAAAGTTCTTTAATATTGAACAGACTCTAAAATCTAAGATGGATTCTTAAAAAAAATTTGCCCCAATAATCGCTTAGTGGGGCAAAATTGTTTTCGTGAAAAATCCACCAAAATCACATAAAAAAATCTACAAAAATTAAATAAAATCTTATGGTAATAACCCTTCTATGATTTTGTTTAATTTTTGTAGATTTTTAATGTGATTTTGGTGGATTTTTTTAAAGAATCCACCTCTGAACAAAACCTCGATGTTTTGATGTTTAAAATAGACGTAGAAATTTTATTGGTTTGATATTTAGTTGTAATAAAGTTGTTACAGGAATCATCATGCAAGTCTTAAAATCGATAGAACGATGCTAACTTGAATGAATTAAAAGGACTCTCCACAGAAAAATCAACTTTGGATTTTTGAAAATCTAACCTGAAACTATTATTCTCTGTTCAATTTTAGGCATTTTTTGTTTTTGTGGCATCGCGATCGAAGCCCTTTGAAAATTTTGTCCGCCGCCTATTTGTACTGCCGCTATAACAATATATACTACACTTTCCTCCACTCAATATATGTTCGCCGCTAAAGAACATTTGCTCCATTGCAACCGGCCGCTCTACGATTTATCCTCTTCCTTGACTGGACAATCCTACCACCTCCATTTTGAGTTCGCCTCCGCCAAATATAACCATCTTTTGCCGCAGTTGCCGCATTCATCGCCCTTCTCCGCCGCTACTCCGCTATACATTGCGTACGTAGCTATACACAACACCCCCAGCCTCCATTTAATTTCAGAACAAGGGAGAGGGGAGCATGTATTAAAAAGCGACGTACAGCGGAGTAGCGGCGGAGAAGGGCGATGAATGCGGCAACGGCGGCAAAAATAGAAGCTAAAAATCACTAAAGCAGCACAAATTAAATGGCGGGAGGATTCACTTAAAGGAGGTAAAAAATTTCAAAGGGCTTCGATCGCGATGCCACAAAAACAAAAAATGCCTAAAATTGAACAGAGAATAATAATTTCAGGTTAGATTTTCAAAAATCCAAAGTTGATTTTTCTGTGGAGAGTCCTTTTAAAGATCTATGCTGCCTAAAATGGACAGACGGACGTACAGAAACACTATAAATATAGAAAATCTTTGCTTATAAAGAGATAAAGAAGACATAATTAAAGAGTTTAAAAATTATCGTCAAAATGCATTCTATTTTGGCTAACTTTTTATGTTAATAACATAATAATAATAATATTTTAAAACAAGTTTTAGACTAAAATTAAATAATAATCATTGATTCAATAAAAGTTTTTTTTAAAGTCCTCATTTTATTATCATTCTGTCAGTTCATTTCTTTCTCTGTTTTTTAGTCTGTCTGTCTGTCTGTTTGTCTGTATGTTTATTGTTTGTCTATCTGTCTGTCTATTGCTTTTTTTTGTCTGTTTGTTTGTCTGTATGTTTGTCTATCTGTCGGTTTGTTTTTATGTATGTTTGTCTGTCTGTTTATTTATCTGTTTGTCTGTTTTTTAGTCTGTCTTTTTGTTTGTTTGTCTGTTTTTTTATCTGTTTTTCTGTTTTTTAGTCTGTCTTCTTGTTTGTCCGTCTGTTTGTCTGTCTGTTTGTCCGCCTACTTGTCTGTCTGTCTGTCTGTTTGTATGTCTGTCTGTTTGTATGTCTGTCTGTCTGTCTGTTTGTTTGTCTGTCAACCTGTCTGTCTGTCTGTTTGTTTGTCTGTCTCTTTGTTTATCTGTTAATCTGTCTGTTTGTTTGTTTGTCTGTCTGTTGGTCTATCCGTTTGTCTGTCTGTTTGTCTTTTCTCACGTCCGAGATCATTGCTTTTCAGTGAAGATTCGTAAATGTCCTTGAAGCTTTTTCTTTGCCTGTAGCAAGGTTAATTATGGAGTAGAGGTTCTATTATAAACAAATGTTATTTAATTAAACAAAAATTACTTTAACTATCGTACTTTAATAAAGTTATGTTAGCAAAGAAAAATCAAAAATAACATTATCAATGAAATAAAGGCTAGATAGATAGATAACTTAATAGGTGGATGGATAGATAGATAGATAAATAGATAGATATATAGACAGATAGATAGATAGAAAGATATATAGATAGAAAGATAGATAGATAGATAGATTGATAGATATAGTCCACATAGAATGAACAAAAGTTTATTTGTAAAACATAGATAGATAGATATAAATAGATAGATAGATAGATATATAGATAAATAGATAGATACATAGATAAGTACATAGATAGATAGATAGATAGATATAAAGATAGATAGATAGATAGATAGATAGATAGATAGATAGATAGATAGATAGATAGATAGATAGATAGATAGATAGATATAAAGATAGATAGATAGATAGATAGATAGATAGATAGATAGATAGATATATAGATATATAGATAGATAGATAGATAGATAGATAGATAGATAGATAGATAGATAGATAGATAGATAGATAGATAGATAGATAGATAGATAGATAGATATATAGATAGATACATACATAGATAGATAGATAGATACATAGATAAGTACATAGATAGATAGATAGATAATTGTGTAATTAATATTTCACGTATGAAACAAGAAAAAAAGTTTTGCATGATTCAATAAAATTTAGACCT
This sequence comes from Acartia tonsa, assembly GCF_053477335.1. Classification (NCBI taxonomy): domain Eukaryota; kingdom Metazoa; phylum Arthropoda; class Copepoda; order Calanoida; family Acartiidae; genus Acartia; species Acartia tonsa. The sequence continues at coordinate 33,364,053 of NC_137272.1, forward strand.
TGGATTTCTTAAATTTTATCAATTTTCACACACAAACTCTCACACACATACATACACACACACACTATATCAAAATCACACAAACACACACACACACACACATAAAAACACACATTTACTTGTATTTGAAACAATTGGCCTAGGCCAAAACTCAAGCCGAAACTTAACCAACAAACATAACCTTGGCTAGCTATGCGGTTGAGTAACTGTTATATAAGATCTCACTAACCGATTGGTAAAGCTTCAAACTAGCATTTTTTCATCCATTTGATTTTAAGTAACCCTCAAAAATTTTTTTTTGTAAGCTATCACTAAACGCTAAAGACGCAACCGTAATTCATAATATAAAACTAGTTCAGCTTGTCAATTACATTATTTTCAAACTTTTTTTGATATACAATTAATTATGTTATGTTATAACTAAATGTGAATTTCTTTCAGTAATTTGATTCAATATGAAGTACACATTTTTAAAGGCAAAACTTTTCAATATTTAAGCTTTGTCCGTTAATTTGGGCCTTTAAGAATTTATTTATTATTCTAAAACTTTGCATAATGACTATTATTTTAAAGCTTTTTAAATCTATTCCATATATGTTGAAATGTTTTTATTCGATACATTTAAAATAAATAATTCCACTAACGACAAGGTACAGTGAAAAAAAGTATTTTAAATCAAGTCTTAATCATTTCCATATTAAGTATCCTGTAGTTAAGTAAAATTTAAAGAAAATTTTGTTTAAACTTCAACATAATGTCTAAAAATCAAATGCGTTCTTACTCTATATTTGTTGATATTCGTTTGTTTGACCGTCTCATTTATTGAGCTTTGCTGTTATGGATGTTGTCATCCTTGTATAGATCTAAATTTTGATTCATTCAGCTAAAAAAGAGTATATTGAATTAATAGCGACAACCTATCATTTAATAATTTACATTGAAAATTTTAAGTTTTTTCCATTATAATTAAGGCTTTTTAGCTTAATGATATACTTTTGCCTCGCCCCTAGTCCTTACGTATGTTATGTCGCCCTGAAAAGAAAAAAAACAGGATAGACAAACGGACAGACAACAGATCATTAGAATGTATATACAGACAACTACCTCCCTTCCTTGTTCAAAGACCTCTTTCGTCTGCTTCTAAATTATTTTCTGCTACTTGGCTGTGTAAATATTGGTTGATTTGCAATGACCCAATAGAAAGGTTGCACAAGGCGGTTGCGATGGGGAGATACAGTTATTTAACCCTTTCTCCCTCTAGTGTTTTACTCTAATGGACAGACATTCTTCTACTTTGTATTATACACTATTTTAATTTTATTCGTGTTATCATGTTATGTAATGTTGGGTTAGGTAGAACTATAACAAGGTTACCTCCCCACAAGGTTATATGATAACAAAGCTGGCAAATTATCTATCCATCTATCTGTCTGTCTGTGTATATCCTATGGAGTATTGTATTTAGCAATATTTGTTAATAATTTAATTCGTGTAAAACAATATGTTTTACTATGCATACTCCAAATATATTCTTCCAAACTAGCAAAAAGTAACTGAAAATAAGACTTTTTTGATGATTTGTTGAAACGACAAAAAATATAAATACAGCCTTTATAAATGTTTTGTTTGTAATTTATATTTTTTTAATAATTCAATTTTTTCATCCTATTTTATAATACTAATCTAGGCGCTCTGCATTCAGGGGTTCAAAAGGAAGCACAAAAACAGCCTAAAACTTGCCCAAAAACTTGAAATCTTACACTAGATTAGAAACCCTTACTTCTTAGGAAAAACCGCTGTTTAACTATAAGTATATTTTTCTTTTTTTGTGTGTGAATAATATATAGATGTCGGAATATATAGCTTTGAATATGTTATGTGAGTGAATATTACAATAAGGTATAATATAGGTAGCGCAAGAACTCTAAAATTAAATTGCTGATAGCCAGTACGTCCATTTTAGTTGTTTTTTTTAGCTGTTTTGAAGTATCATAAATCTTCCTATTAATTTGAAAGAATAACCAATAATTCACAATATTATAAGTACTGCAACTCTATATTTGTTAATGTTCGTTTGTCCTATCATCTGATTTGTTTAGCTTCGCTTTTAAGGATGTATTCCCATCCTTGTTAATATTTGAATTGCTCTCTTTTGTCTCAAATTTATTTGTATCCAGGGATGGAGGGAGGGAGGGGAAATTGCACTGTTAATTAGTAACCAAAGTTTTTTTTATAACATCTTTATCTTAGATGTTGGCTAAAAATCTTTGGGAACTTTTATTTAATTTTTTTTTGAGTTGCTCCGAAATTGCTTTGTCCAAACTTTTTAACCAATAATTGTAATCTACAGGAGAGGAAATTTTTTTTATCATCATTGAGTATATACATCAATTTATCATCCATTGTCTTATCCTCTAAGATCCCTGGTATCTTACATATCTTGTAAGTACCGTAATAATCCAAATTTAAGTTTTAGATCCTTATTATCTATAATTAGTATAGGGACTACTCCATTATCAGTTGGTCTGTCTGTCTGTCCGCCCTACAAGAAAGGGTTTAACTTGTCTGCTATAAATGATAGACGTCAAAAATTTTATGCGATCAAAATGCAATTTGCTAAGCTGTTAATAAAGATTTTTAGGAAAAAAAACATTTTTATTTTCTCCTGTGATATTAAATATATTTAAACGGCTTAAACTTAAGTTTTAATAAATATTTATTTGTAAGATTATTCCATTAGTCAAAAGATTTACTTCTTCTTAGGGATATTGTCATCCTTGTTTTCTTTTATTATATAATTGTGGATTTAAAATAAATTCAGTTTTGGGGCAATTAGAAATAATAAAATGTGACCGTTACTTTAAGTTATTTGGGAAAAAATATAACATTTTTATGACTTACATTAAGGTATCCTAATTGTCTATTTCACTATATGTGTAACTAGCAGCTGTGCCCCTAGCATCTAGGGGCTCTATATTCGAAGGGATATGGAAGGGTAGAAAAATAGCCATACTTATTTATCAAAATAAAAAAACCTGAAACCATCTCAGAACATATGGGAAGCTTCTCTGTAAAGGAGAACCATATCGGTAAGCATGATCCAGACAAAAAAAGCTTACTACTTTATATAATAGGATGTGTATCTATCTATCTACCCATTCATTCTGTTACGTGTGGCTACGCCCCTAGAGATCTTTAGAGCCACTAGCGTGAAGGGGGGGGGGGGGTGGTTGGAAGTAGCTTCCCAAAAAATAGTTATAAACATTTCTTAGATCTATAAAAATCTTCATTTTAAAGGACACCCATATCGGATTAGCTGTTAGCGAGATCTTTTGATACAGACAGTCACAAATCCTTTTACTTTTATAGTATGATATTGATTATTGATATTTTTAAAGACGTTAAAACAAAATATAATGCTTTTTTTCTGATATAATATTTTAAACAAAGTCTTTCTAAACAGATGAATATGTATCAAATCAAAAAAATATTTCATCTTATAAAGGGGTATAACTGCCTTGCTATGAAAGCATTTTTGTATCTATCTGATTTTTTTACCCTCTCACTATCTATCCATCAATCAATCAATTCTTCTTTAGATATTGCCTGTCTCTCCTTATCTATATAACTATATGATTTTTTTTTCAATCTATCTTTCTCTTATCTATCTGTATACATATTCATCTATCTATCCATAAATCCATCCATTCATCTATCTATCTATCAATTTATCTATATATATTTTTATCAATCAATCCATTCATTCATCTATCCATACATCAATCTATCTACCCATCATCTATCCATTCATCTATCTATCTAACCATCTTTCTACCCATCATCCATCCATTCATCTATCCATCTATCTATCTATCTAACTATATAATTTATGAATCCATCTTTCTATATATCAGTAAATTTATCTATTTATCTAAAATCTATTCATCCATCTATATATATTTAATATTTATTTATCTTACCATTCATCTATCCATACATCTAACTAAAATCTATCCATACATCTAAAATCTATCAATCTATCTAAAATCTATCGATCTATCTATCTACGTATCCATCAATCCATTCATCCATCCATCCATCTATCTATCTGTCTATCCATCATATTATCCTATCTATCTATCTATCTATCCATCATCCATCCATCCATCTATCTATCTGTCTATCCATCATATTATCCTATCTATCTATCTATCTAAAAGCGTCATACTGTCTTAAGCGTACAATACTTGACGGAATTGTAACTTAACCACCACATCCTTATACATATTCACACATACACACACACACACACACACACACACACACACACATATATATATCAAGTTGTTGTAATTGTTTCAGTTCTACTTTAGTCAATATTCACCCCCTGCCCCCTGCCCTCCATAAAACATTCCCTTTCTTCGACGTGAAGCCTCCCCTTTTCAGCCCATATTCTCTCGGAGATGCTCCTTACGGAAAAGTTGGTTCCTTGAATGGGAATATTCATGGTTTTATCACAGTATATAGTGATGGTTCCCTAGGCTTGAAGTTAATTGTAACAACAGATAATTATTGTATTATTAGACCGCGGGCCACAAATATATGTATCTGGATTACGCTTCACCAAATTCCGCAAAAACAACTCTTCTTTGGAGCGTTGGAATCTCTTAGCAATCAGTTGAATTCAGGTTCTTGTACTATCAACATCTTCTAATCATGCCCTCCTCCTCCTCCTAGCTCCTCAAGTGGGAGTGGGTGGGCACAGCATATGTATATGCATATAGTATAAAAATCGCCAAGTCATGGCATAGTGCCCGCAGCGATATTAAGGAGCGCTTCAAGTGAGAGAAGGCGGTGTTCACAATGTGATTGTCCTAGATAACTTAGCATAGTTTGCGGGGCGGGGAGGGGGCACAGGGGTGGCGTACTTTAGCCTCATTTCCCGACTTGGCGTCTTATAAGACGCTTGTCACTTTTGCTTTCATTCATGGTCCAACTTCCTTCACTCTCACTTATATAGCTACTATGCTAAGTTTTTTTTCTTCTCAAAAGTGATAAAAGTTAAAACAGCGTTCATTCAATGGTGAACAACAAAATATTCTTCAACTTAAATTTTTTTTTGCACATTTTGTGATAAGCAATATTAACTTATCATTTAATACCTATATTTGCGACAACTTTTACGATTCTTTCAGTTTTTAACATTTACAAAACGGCTTGTATCTAACATTATCATAATCTAATTTATATGATTATTTTCAGACAAAATGAACAAATCCATAGCCGCACTTTGCTTTGTCCTGTTGGCCGGTTCCGCCATGGCCCTAGAGACCAAGGACGTGTCTGAGCAGGGAGAGGGCAGACTGTACTTCACTGGTCCCGGCTACACCATCAACCTGATCCCCCAGGCCATCCTCCTCGGTATCCTTGCCTTCCTCGCTGTTTACTTCCTTGGCATCGGAGAGCCTGGTAATTTTTTTCAAAACTTTCCAAAAATTTTTCAATTGTCCCCCCCCCCAAATCTTTTTTTTACAATTTTTGCTAACAAAAATAATTTTTTTTTGTAGCCGCTGTTGAGAGTGGATATGGTGCCCCCGCCACTGGATATGGTGCCCCCGCCGCTGAGTATGGAGCTCCCTCCTCCTACAATGCCGCCAACAGGTAAAAAATCAGCAAAGATATTTTTTGAAAATTCAAATATTTTTTATAATTTTCAGTTTTTTTTTTTGGAAAAATCTCTTTTTTTGTTGAAAAATAACCCAATTATTTGCAGGTACTACGAGACCTACGAGAACGCCCAGGCTCAGTATGACGAGACTAGAAAGTAAATGGCTGACGAACAAGTTGCTGGCTGCAACCACTGGACCGAACGAACATGGAAATCAAACTCACTACTGCCTCTAGTCACCACGAATCAAATCTAATTTTTTTTAACATGCCATACTTGTTCAAAATTGTTAATTGTTCATTGTTAAATCATAATTGTTAATTTTTTATATTTTTTTTCATTTTGCCAAAAAAAATGATTAGACATGGTGTTAAACTTCACCAACAATGATCAAAAAATTGAGAAATGAAAGACTTTTGAAATCAAATTTTTGCAAGATTTTTAAAAACTACTGTTTTGACTTTAAAAACCATCAGACTTTTGACTTTATGTTTAAGTAAGTTTTTTCTTCAAAAAAAACTGAAAAAAGCATTATTTGACTAAAATAGCCTCAAAGTACCATGGATTTAAAGCATTTTAAACAACGGACCTCATAATCATATAATATTTAGCCTTATTATAAGTTGGAAAATACTTATGATCTAAGACTTTTATTACCATAATTTCATTATTAATTTAAGACAGACTGTGAAAAGTCCACCATAAGTTGGTAATGAAACAACTGACGTGAAAATTGACCTAGATACACAACAAAATTGACTTTTTAAATCAAAAAAAGCTTAGATTTAAGGGAACCAACTTTGCCTGCCGACTTCAAAATTGTGGCCAATATTTTGTCTTTTTGATAAATATTTAGAAATGTTCTTTAATATTTTCATTTAGGTGAAATAGGTCACTTTTTTAGTCGTCAGCTGAAGTTGGATAATTAGTTAGAATTATTGTTCTTGTTATTTAATTGTTATGTTGTTAAAATATCACATCAGTTCTGGAAAAAATTTAAATTAAAAAAAAAACTAATAAAATTTTAAAAATATTAAATTGTGTTATTTTATAAGATTATAAAAATAAATAAAGCTATAAAAAACTTATGAAGAAAAAAGAAAAAAATGTAACAGACTTAAACAATAAGGATATGGTTTAAGTTTATTAATGGTTAGGCAACTTTATTAACGCGTTGTAAAATAAATAATCAAAAATACAAACAAAATTTAAGTAAAAAAATAACTTATTCATTAAGATATTCTTTAAACTAAAGAGTTTGATGGTTCGGCAGCCGCTGCAGTCATTTTTCAGCAAGTCACAGCCGTTTCCCATCTTCTATAGGACAATCTGCAGTTAAATAAGGCCAGCCACAGCCGTTTAACAATCCACTATCGCAGTTTGACCGCACAATCCTATTATTTAAAGTATTCAGCTTTTTTGTCTGTAGCAAAGGATCTAACAAACTGCTTAACCGATATAGTTCCAGTTTCCAGTAAAGCTTCTTATAGGTCCAAAGATCGTTTTAGGCCATTTTATTCTTATGAAAGGTCTAGGAAAGGTTTACGGCTATTTATTCATAAAATCGCTAACCATAGCGGCTGGCAACGAAAAATAAATCTTAATATGCTTCTTCCGCTAAGATTCTCTTTAAAAAATATATCTAATCTGCAGCCAAAAAAAAAATTACATCCGCCTAGCCATGCAGTTTTATGTAGCTCGACAAAGTGTCTAAAGTATCAGCCATGTGTCGTCATAAAAATGAGGGAGATAAGAGAATAAGTGGGAAAGAAAACCCCTAAGAAGAGATGGATAATCCCTCATTTTTATGACGTTACATGAATGATTTTGAGTCAGTTTGTCCAGCTACATAGTTTTATTGCGGATGTTTGGTGATTTTTAAAATGAATTTTTATTCTACACTTTTGACATCACTTTTTTTTAGATGTATGGTTAGTAGACTGGCCCAAAAAAAACATGAATTTTTAAATCTTTACCATATCAATTTGCGGTTACCTTGAAGTTGTTACCGGCTCAAATGTAGACCTTTTAGTGAAAACTAGACCTCTCTACAATGAAAATTGATCTCGAAATTTCAATCATAAGCTATGAAGTCGCCTCCCCAAATTTAATTTTAGTTTTAAATTAAAATATAAAAATTTTGAAGGGGTAATTTTTTTCTTGGAGGCTATTTATTTGGGTTTGTGGTTGTACCCTCGCCCGAAATAGTTATAAACCTTCGCAGGATCTATGAGAAGCTACGCTGTAAAAAAGAAACATAGAGGTTCAGTGGTTGCAGAAATCCTTCGGTACAGACAGACACGCATACACAGATCAGGTTACTTTTACATAAAAAAAAACATAAATAATTATTCCTGAAAAGCTAAAGTCCATTTGTTATTTAGTTAATTTTTATCAGACAACAAAAATTTTTACTCATGGAAATAAATGTGTACGTTTTGTTAAAAAACAAGGATGACAACATCCATTAAAGCAAAACTCTAAAATGGAAAGGCAAACGAAATTAACACCTGTAGAGTGTCAGAACTCAATAATCAGAATATAAATGTATAACAGTCGAAGCAAAATTATAAGTAAATTTGTTGAAAAACTGCTTAAATACATGATATTGTTTAAGGACATACTTACATGTTTAATACTTGATTATAAAGATGCTTCGCTTATAAAATTGTACTTTTTTGTCCTAGGATTTAGTATTTAAAAATAATGTTACTTTGTCCTACCATTTCATAGCTTCGCTTTTAAGGATTTGGCATCCTTGTTTAATAGTAAGAAATTGAACAAAGAATTATTCTAGGTTAATAGTTTTTGATAAAAACAAAGCTTGATTAATAAATATCCTACATTCTGTAACTTATCTTGCCTATAATTTTGTTTATATTTATACAATTATAATCTAATTTTTTAGTTTGATATGAAGTCCGAACGAAAACTAAAGGTATCTTACCGAAATCACTTTAAAAAAGGATACATTATGAACAGATCTATAGTATAGATTTATATACAGACAACTACCTCCCATTCTTTTTCCAAGACCTCTTTCTTCTGCTTCTAAATTATTTTCTGCTACTTGGCTGGGTAATATAAGCGACACCATTGGTTGATTTTCAATGACCTAATAGAAGGGTTGTACAAGGTGGTAGCGATTGGGAGATACAGTTAGTTAACCCTTTCTCCCTCTAGTGTTTTACTCTATTAAATTATGTGAAAATATCTTCTAGACCTAATTATACAGATGCATCGCTGTTATGCAAAAACGTACAAAGAGTCAATTTAAAAAAAAGCAATTTTTATATAAAAGCTAATATACTATCTAACTTTGATAATACTATTATTTTATACCTTTACTAGCGGCTACTAAGCCCCTAAAGGCCTCTAGGGGACACATAAAATTGTTTTGTCAATCTATGTTAAAATCCGCTATTTACCAAAAATATTTTTTTCTCCGCTAGTACTTAATATTTTTTTTATACTTTTTGCGATTTCTATTGGTAGGGTGGTGATACCTTCCCCCAAAATAGCCTACCCAGGATCCATGAGAAGCTACCCTGTAAAGGAAAACCATATCAGTTCAGCGGTTAGCGAGATCCTTTGGTACAAACAGACACACAGACAAGCAAACAAACATCATGTTACTTTATTATAAGGATTGGCTAAGCTTAGATACAAAAACCAGTATATAAATAACTTATTTCGTCAGTCATGCTTCAAAAGATGTAAAACTTTTATTATTTCATGAATTTATCATTTATCGCATATTCTCTCTCTTTTTTTCTTTCTTTTGTGTGAACTGAACATCTGTTTTATAAATCACTTAGTCCGTTTGTACCTTCATGTGTTTATTGTGCTTTTACTTTTATTAAAATTTGATTGGTTGGTTTATTAAGTTGAGTGTTCAAACGTTTTAACCACTAATTCTAATCTACAGAGGGGGTAATTTTAAGAATCATCATTGGGAATATACATAATTTTTCGGCCATTGTCTTATCCCTTTAGATGCCTGCATAATTGCCCTAGGTAAGTATGTACTTGAATAAATTTGATGGAGTGTCTCTTCCAATTCAAACTCTTATTAATCTATGTAAAAATTTTAATTTAAACTTTATTGTAAAACACAGAGATAAAGACATAGGTAGATTGGTTTTGGTTTTACCATATTTTTAAGCATGACTGACGGACGGATTATTATGGAATGGACAATTGGATTGGGGGGGGGGGGGGGGGCTAATATTTTCTATTAGTGATTTCTCATGGGTGTGTGGTGTTACCCTCCCCCAAAATAGGTATAAACCTTCCCAAACCTATGATAAGCTACCCTGTAAAGGAGAACCTGATCGCTTCAGCGGTTTGCGAGATCCTTCGGTACAAACATACAGAGAGAAAAACAGACACCCTGTTACTTTATTAATAACCAAGACTTAATTTTAAAAAAATTCAGTATTTCTGGTGCTGCCATTTTATGTGAAGTAGTTTCCCCAGAAAACAACTTTTTTTTTTTTGGGGGGGGGGGATTTTCATTTTTGGGGGGGTTGGGGGTGTCCCTCCCCCCAAGAAAATAGCTTAAGAATAGATTCCGATCGGTTAAGTGGTTACCGAGATCTTAAGGGACGGACATACAGACATATGGACAGACAGACGGACAGATGGACAGACATCAAGCTTCTTTGTATTATCCTATTATATAAAGTAGTAAGCGTTTTTTGTCTGTCCCGAAGGATCTCGCTAACTGCTGAACCTATATTGTTCTCCTTTACAGTTAAGCTCCTTATAGGTCCTGGGAAGGTTTTAAACTATTTTAGGGGAGGGTGTCTTCACCCCCTCCCCCCAAAAATATTTTTATGTACTCTTTTGAAACTCAAATTTAAAATGGGACGAGGTCGACTTTCCCCTCTCCTACCTTAGGTGCCCCTAGAGGCTTCTAGGGGGGCGTAGCCGCTAGTAGATAAAAATGTATTAATTTGCCAATCTTTGAAGTCCTGAATTAAAGTTTATTGTAAAACCATGCATATAAATTAGACTTTTCAACTTGAATGATTCTATTTAACTTCCTCAGTAATAATAAGCCAAGCACTTCTTTAACAACGGATATAATATACTAGGATATTATGACAGGGAATATTTAGGTAGCTACTATAGGTATTATTAATTTGTCAGTAGTATAGGGTGGGGTGGGATGAATAGGATGGATGGGGGGTATCGTAACATTTGCCAGATTAAATACCAATTTATAGGCGAAAACATAGCGCAATATCCAAGTAATTATTAATCGATTTCTTTAAGATAGCCACTCAGTGACAGGGACTTTGATTCATTCATTTTAAAGTTTGTGTGTTTGTTTTGCAGTTTTTGTCAAAGAGCCTTTCAAGCCTTATACATACCTTATTTTGGTAAATTTACAAAGTGTCTAAAAAAATAAGCCATGTGACGTCATAAAAATAAGAGATTATCCATCTCTTTTTTTAGGGGTTTTCATTCCCACTTCTCATCTTATCTCCCTCATTTTTATGACGTCACATGGCTTATTTTTGAGACACTTTGTAAGTTATTTATTTTGAAATGAATAATTGGGAGGATGGGTAGGTTTTATTTTCGTTGGTTAGGTTCAGGTTAGGTTATATTAGGTACAGTGTAGCCCTGCAGGATATGGATAGGGCCCCTGCGGGGTTGAGACATACTGAAAAAAAATACCTAATCCCCTCCTTAATTTCATTATATTTCACAAAAGGGTATTTTCTGTGCTCGAAAAATTTTAGCATAAAACTATAGATCATGAATCAATATTTAGGACATACAGGCAAAAATCCTTAAATCAAAGTGTTAATTACACTTTAAATTGTGCTTTTAGGCACTCAATCTTCATAAGCCATTTTATTTCAGTTATCTTTTTACAATTACCCACCTATCCCCCTAAAAATAAATTTAATCAATTGTAGGGTTTCATAATTCAATAGAGGGATGTTGATAATTTCCTACGCCCCTGAGCTGGATCTTTAAGTCATTTTAGTAGTGAGCCTGATCGGGGTGAGCCAACTTTCCACCAATGAGAGCACAGAATTTTATGAAATGCCGCGCTGTGATTGGCTGAAATTCGGCTCACCCCGATCTGGCTCACCACTAAAATGATTTAAAGATCCAGCTCTGGATTGTATTTAGCATGATTACAATTAATTAAAATGTTAGAAAATCTAACCATGCCTCTTTGGTAAGATGTACACAATAATATTTTATTTTAATGAAGCAGCCACTCGTTAATTAATTTTTATCCTACAGTCGGAAGTAAATAGATTTAGTAATTTATAACAAGAAATGTGTTTTTTAAAGTGTAATAGCAGTACAGATGGTATACATCGTGTAAAGGGAAAACCAACCCTTTCATTGCTCGACCTTTGTCTTGCCTAGAAGTCCCAACTGTGCAAAGTAAGAACTTGCGCCTGTTTTAGAATAATGCATAACTATTAACTGACATAACAGCAGTGGGAACAATTTAACGTCTTTCCTACCGTTTCAGAGATTCGCTTTTATGGATGTTGTCATCCTTGTTTTAATTATAATCAGTTATGCGTGTAGGTGTACTTATCATAAAATTCAAATAACAATATCTTTTCATTAGAACATTATTATATCAAGGAAAACAAAATAAAAATATTTTATTGTCATAAGAGCGCAGCTACTCTATATAACACTAGCGGCTACGTCCTTAGAGGCTTCTAGGGGCACTTGAGAAGCGAGGAGTTGGGAGGGTGTTGGTACCCTACCTCAAAATAGTTAAAAACCTTCCCAGGACCTATGAGAAGTTAACCTGTTAAGGAGAACCAGATTGGTTCAGTGCTTAGCCTGATCCTTCAGTACAAACAGACAAAAAAACATCCTTTTACTTTATTATAAGGATTATAGATTTTAAGGGATAATACTGAATGATATTTGTCTGTATGTCTGTCTGAAGCTTAAGATCTGAGTAACCATTGAACCGATTGGGCACATAGATATTGGTCCTTCAGTCGTTTTAAGTTATTTTGTTTGGGGAGGAGACACCTTCACAACCAAAATATGAAAAATTACCCCCATTTTTTTTTACTTCTCATATTTTTTTTTTTTTAAGGTTTCTAACTCAATTCTAGCCAATTTGGCATATAAAAAGACAGACCCATCAAACATTAAGACATGGCGGGTCTCTCTAGTTCTTGAATTTTGACAGGTCTTTCTTTTTGATACCAAAATAGCTAAGATAGTGTTAGAAACTTTGTTAAGGTGATATTGACATGTCCCATCAAAAATTCTAAACATAATGGTGTCTACAAGATTTTAGGTACCTAAGGCAGTTTGTTATCTTTTTTTAAAGACAGAGGCGTCATTTCTCAATGATTGCTGGGTCTGTCTTTTTGATGCCAAATTGGCAAGGATTGAGTTAGAAACCCGGTTAAGGCTTATAGAATGGTCTTTATATGCCCCAACAAAAATTCTGAACATTATTGGGTCTATCTACAAGATTTCAAGTACTTTAGACAGTTTGTTCTTTTTGAAAAAAGAAAAAAACTGTCTCACTTTGTAATAAAATAAGCACGCTCCACGTAGAGAAAAACTTTCCACAAGGGCTAGGTCTCGAGTTGTAGTGAGTAGATTCAAAATGCAATATTGATTTCTTATTGTCATTGCTTGGACATGAATTGGGTAAATTTTTGTTATTTTTTGACTAAAACTGTATATAGGGTTTATATTAAAAAAATTGAAGCGATTGTTTTTTTTAAAACGCCCTTTAAGTATAATGACAAAGTAAGTAATATAGCAAATGTTTAGTTGTAACAAAAAAAAATGAAAAAAGAGAGAGAATATGTGATAAATCATAAAGATCACGAAACCTTAAGAGAATAAAAAAACATATCTTTTGAAGCATGACTGATGGACCAAGTAAATTATATACTGAAGGTTCAGGGAATCGTTGCTTATTTTACCTACTACAAAATAATAATATTAAAGTTATTAAACAGCTTGCTTTTTCACTATTGATTCCTTGTATGTTTTGACAAAATGCTATCAGCGAAGAATCTCTATAATTAGGTATTAAAATTAAAGTATTTCTATATTAGTAACGTACATATTTAATGCGTTGTTACTGTATATTTGTCAATGTTCGTTTGTCTGGCCATCTTATTTGTTCAGCTTTGCTTTTATGGATGTTGTCATCCTTGTTTTCAAGAATAACACTTGTTATTCGATCTTGATTATATGCATATAACAATAGCATAATCAAAATGACCTTAAAATTCCGTTTATTTCAATAATTGTTAAATTGAATTAATAATACCGCAAATAAGTTTGTTAACCCCCGTAAATAATTATTTATTATATATTTATGTAGCGGTTCATAATTAAATCCACCCCCCTCTACTTGTAGCGAAGCCAATCTACATGTGGAATTTTAAACAAACCAGGATCTAAGAGGATAAGACAATGGCCGATACATTACATTGATGTATAACCTCAATAATGATACACAAAATTACCCCTTCTGTAGATTACAGTTATTAGTTGAAATGTTTAGAGACTTAACTAAATGAACCAACTAATCAAGAAAGATTGAGAAAGATTTCTAATAGTTTTTCAACCAATCAAAATTCATTAGAAGTCCTAAAAAATGTAGTGGAGAGTCGACTAAGCACCCCCCCCCCCCTCCAAATTTACTTACGTGCCCCTAGAGGACTCTCTCTATCTATTATGAAGAATAATAATATTTTTTGGGGCTAGGGTCGGTTCTATGCTAATTACCACATGAAAAGGACCTATGAGCTAGGGGCACAACCGCTAGTGTATAAATATCCTTTATTTCGTGTTATCTATAATACAAAGTAGAACGATGTCTGTCTGTCCCTTAAGATCTCGGTAACCACTGAACCGATCGGATTCTACTCTTCAGGGTATATACCTATTGGTCCTGTGGTGGTTTTAAGCTATTTTCTTGGGGGGTGGGACACCCCCAACCCCCCAAAAACAAAAAAATCCCCCCCCCCATTTTTTTTTATTTTTTTTTATTGCTTAAGATTTCCCTGGTCCTTTAACGAATTTTGCCTTATTTTTTTTATCACCTCTTGGGGCACAGCCCCTAGAGGCTAGGGGCGAAGCCGCTAGTGACCGTATATGGTAATAATTTTATATTAATCATTCTGATTTATTTTAACAAAAAGCTTTGCTACTGTTCAGGGATCTTAAGGGATAAGACAATGGAAGATAAATGAATGCATATCCCCAGTAATGATAAACAAAATTACTCCATCAAACTTATTGATTTAAAAAATGGACACTACTAGTCTGAAACTAACCAATCAAAATTTAGTAAAAGTTTTTAGCTAATCAATAGGATAACGTTGGTTTAAAAGTTTGGGTACAAGTGTCATTTACAGCATTTACATTCCAGTGTCTCTTCCCTTCCTGCTATGAAAGAGCGGACAATGGTCTGTTTATTACACTAGTCCCCAAAGTTAATAATAATGTTTTCTTATTCGTTGGTTTAACAACTTTGGGGACTAATGTATTTTTTGATTTGTCGATTCGTTAAGTTGAGTGTTCATACTTTTCAACCACTAATTTAAATCTACAGAAGGAGTACTTTGTGTATCATCATTGGGGATGTACATTAGTTTATTGGTTATTGTCTTTTCCCTTTAGATCCCTGCTACCATTGGACATTATTTTCATTGCATTGATTTTAATTGTGTACAAATTTGTTCACTTGACTGACTTTTTAATCTCTTAAAACCAGAGATGGAGGGGACATTGGGCTGTTTATTACACTAGTCCCCAAAGTTTATCATAACGTTTTCTTATTCGTTGACTTATCTACTTTAGGGACTTTAATGTATTTAGATTCGTAGGCTCCTTAAGTTGAGTGTCCAAACATTTCAACCACTAATTATAATCTACAAAAGGGATAATTTTGTGTATAATCATTGAGTACGTACATCAATTTATCGGCCATTGTCTAATCCCTCTAGATCCCTGCTTAAAACAAATGTTGAAAATTAAAGATTTTCATTACATACGGAAGTAAGATTTTTTTTCTCGCATATCCAAATTATCCGTTCGTCTTTTATAGCATCTAGTTTTTAGTAGCAAAGCTAACCTATAATTTAAAATGTCCGTCTGTCTGACAGGGCTGCTATTCAAGGTAGATGGTAAAATTTTCTACAACAATGTACGTACAGTATATAATGTAAGCTGTCCGTTGGTCTCTCAGTCATGCATAAATTTCAATATAAAGGTTTGGTGATTTTTTATTTTATCACATTCTCTCTTTCTCTCGCTCTCGGTCTCTCTCTCTCTTTCTCTCTATCTCTCTTTCTCTCTCTCTCTCTCTCTCTCTCTCTCTCTCTCTCTCTCTTCCCTTTTCTAAATTACTACTAAACTTATATAACCAACAGGAGAATTAATTCTAAAATAATATTTTGAGGGGCAGTTTTATTTCATCACGTCCTCTCTCTCTCTCTCTAAATCCCTTTCTCTTTCTCTCTCTCTCTCTCTCTCTCTCTCTCTCACTCTTTCTCTCTCTTTCTCTCTCTTCCTTTTTCTAAATTACTACTAAACCTATATAACCAACAGGCAAATTGAATCTAAAATAATGTTTGAGGGGCAGTTAAAAAGGCCGCCAATTCCCCCAGCGACATCTGAAAACCACGTATAGGTTGCGTGATTTTTTTATGAATAATTTTGTTGATGATATAAGCTGGATTTTTTGTCTTTTTTATATTTGTTAGCTTGTTATTGTTGCGCTACTTTTGGCATATTTTTTACGTGAGTAATAAAAAGAATTATAATAAAAATTAATTGTATTTTTGAAAGCAAAGCTTTTCTGTAATTAGTGTCGCCGTCACAGACAGTTAGCTCTTTTTATTAATTTAAACAGGTTAGAATTGTCCTATCGATTTCAAACTTTTCTGGTTGATTCCTATAACAATTAGGTATGATTTAGCAAGCGTATCTATGTTATGTATTTATGTATGTTAATATTGTATGTTATAATTATATCATATTTATCTGATTTTTGGAATACTGTTTTCTATTACAACAATGAGAATGTTATAAGCGTATTATCTCTATAATCAAGTCCTAAAAATGTAAGTATGTCCTTAACAAGTATCCGGTATTTAAGAAGTTTTGCCACAAATTTTGTTTATACTTATGCATTAATATTCTGCTTATTCAGTTCTGACACTCTACAAGTTTTAATGTCCGTCTGTCCTACCTTTCATAGCTTTGATTTTATGGATATTGTCACTTTGTTTAGATGAGTAATAAAATAAATCATTGTAAAATTAATGATAAAGTGTATTATAAATTATTAATTGATTAAAGAGCAATACATTGTTGTTTTAATTATCTATTTTTAATTAGTCATGATTATTCTAAATACCAAATAAAGGTTTAACAATTAACTGTATTCATGCATAAATTAGAACAAATAATTTTGATATTTTTAAAAAACAAGGTATAAAGTAGGGATCTTAATGGATAAAAAACATTGTTGTACATCTTCGATTATAATAAACAAAATTACTCTTTGTGCAGATTAATAGTTAATTCTCGAATCGTATTATAAACAGCTTTCTGCGGATATAGATTGTACAATTTTAAGATTAAAACCAGTTTTTTTAGACTCGAGGTGCCGAAGGCACGGGCTATAAAAACTCGTTTTAATCTTATGATTGTACATTTTTATATTTAAAGAAAACTGGATATAATACGATGCTAGACATAGTTTTTTCGCATGGATGAGAACCGTTCCTATCCACCGGATTCGAATGAATACGAAAAAAATATTATTCGAAAAGTTTCAAAATTCCATAAAAGTAATCAAACTTTTTTAGCCTTTTTTATAAAAATTTGGGTACTAGTGTAATTTACAGTCCAATATCAACCCCCCCCCCCCAACAAGGTGAAAAGGCATTGTGGGAGAGAGTAGATAAGGTTTAAGAAAAAGACAGCACCCCTCCCCCTTTGTTTTTTTTCAAAAGTTTGAAAGGTTGCGTGATTAAACACAAAATATTTTTAAAAATAAGTTTAGGTGCTTTATCTCAAAATACCTTGCGAGCACAGAACAGAGCCTCCCCCCCCCCCTCCCTCTTCTCATATTCCCTAATCCTGCCTATACATGGAATATAACCTAACCTAACATAAAAAATAAACGCACGTTAAAGCACACTTATTATTAACTTCTTCAGTGGGTGGGTTCTGTTCTCTACTAGGCACTCAGCCATACAAAAAAATCATGTATCGTATCGTTTTATAGACAATTTCTCATAAATATGAAAATAAAAATCACAATATTAATGCCAGTTTTGGTAGCCCTGTCCTTCGGCCAATAAAAGTTGTCAAAATTGGTTTTAAACTTAATATGATACGATGCAGTTAAAGATGACTAATGTTTAACTCTGTTAATGAACAATAGTATTGTAGACAATTTTCGACGAATATTAAAATAAAAATCACAAGATTAATGCCAGTTTTGGGAGCCCTAGCCTTTGGCCCCTCAGAGCTGTCAAAAATGGTTTCAAACATTTTTTCATTTTAATATCCACGGAAATGTGTCTATGATATAATGCAGTTAAAGATGACTAATGTTTAACTATGTTGATGTACAATGAAAGGTTTTTCTTTACAGACATAATCCCGTGTTATCATAAATCTGGAAGATTGGAAGTTCCAAGAACAGGGTATCATCTGAAATATAAATGTATTATCAGTTTTATGTGTTAAAATTATCCTATTAATCTGATTTCTGGAAAAATTATTTATATTACATCAATTTGTATAATGTTACAAGAAAAGCATCTGTATAATTAATTTCTAAAAATGTAAATATTTCCTTAAACAATATCCTGTATTTAACCAGTTTAGCAAAAAAATACTTACAATTTTGCTTCTACTATTACACATTTTTATTCTGATTATTCAGTTCTGACAATCTACAAGTTCGTTTGTCCTACCATTCCGGAATTCCGCTTTTTATGGATATTGTCAATTTGTCATCCTTGTTTTGTTTTTCAATTTTATACCTGGACTAAATGTGGATAATACCACATGAGTAGAGTGAAATATTTAATTTTATACCTGAACTAAATGTGGATAATACCACATGAGTAGAGTGAAATATTCTATTTATTCCTGAACTGAATGTGGATAATACGACATGAGTAGAGTGAAATATTTAATTTTATACCTGAACTAAATGTGGATAATACCACATGAGTAGAGTGAAATATTCTATTTATTCCTGAACTGAATGTGGATAATACGACATGAGTAGAGTGAAATATTCAATTTTATACCTGAACTAAATGTGGATAATATCACATCAGTAGAGTGAAATATTTAATTTTATACCTTGACTAAATGTGGATAATACCACATGAGTAGAGTGAAATATTCAATTTTATACCTGGACTAAATGTGGATAATGCTGTAATAGGGGTGAAGCAGTTCAAGCCCTATTTGGTGAGTCCGGCAAAAGAGCCCCTAGCCTTAATGATTCTATCAATAAAATACTCCAAGTAGTTACAGTTTGAAGATTTATTTAGAACTAACTACACATAACAAAATAATCGCTTTATATACAACAAATTATAGATGTTGGGTTAGGTAGCAAATGGGTGTGGAGAGAATGGGGAAATGCCGTCCAGGTGAAAGGCAGAAGGGCAGGCTAGTGTGGGGGTAAGGCTGGCATCCCCCAGAAAAGGGTAGGTTAGCTAGATCATGAAGGAGGAGGGGCAATCCCTTCCCCCGTCGGTGGCTGGTAGGATTGACCGTGTTAAGCTGGCGGCCAACAAAAGAAAAAGGGTTTGTTGAGGAATGTGCTGGGTGGGGATTAACCACCTGCGTGTTTATCAGGAGTCTCGGAGCGTAGCATGCTCTAGGAAGTGACAGTCTGTCCGACTACCACAATACCACATGAGTAGAGTGAAATATTCAATTTTATACCTTGACTAAATGTGGATAATACCATATGAGTAGAGTGAAATATTCAATTTTATACCTGGACTAAATGTGGATAATACCACATGAGTAGAGTGAAATATTCAATTTTATACCTTGACTAAATGTGGATAATACCATATGAGTAGAGTGAAATATTCAATTTTATACCTGGACTAAATGTGGATAATACCACATGAGTAGAGTGAAATATTCAATTTTATACCTGGACTAAATGTAATACCACATGAGTAGAGTGAAATATTCAATTTTATACCTGGACTAAATGTGGATAATACCACATGAGTAGAGTGAAATATTCAATTTTATACCTGAACTAAATGTGCTGGATAATACCACATGAGTAGAATAAAATATTCAATTTTATACCTGAACTAAATGTGGATAATACCTCATGAGTAGAATAAAATATTCAATTTTATACCTGAACTAAATGTGGATAATACCACATGAGTAGAGTGAAATATTCAATTTTATACCTGGACTAAATGTGGATAATACCACATGAGTAGAATAAAATATTCAATTTTATACCTGAACTAAATGTGGATAATACCACATGAGTAGAGTGAAATATTCAATTTTATACCTGGACTAAATGTGGATAATACGACATGAGTAGAGTGAAATATTCAATTTTATACCTGAACTAAATGTGGATAAAACCACATGAGTAGAGCATAGGCGTCCAAGGGGGGGGGGTAATGGGCCATTTGGCACCCCCAAATTTTGTGAACAATACCCCCCCCAAAAAATAATTACCCCTACCTTGGGGGTGCCGTAGGCACCCCCAACGATTTTGGGGGGGGTATTTACCCCCCCAAACCATTTTGGGGGGGTAATTACCCCCCCCCCAAAATAAATGTTCTTTAAAAAAAAATTTTTTGGGGGGGTATTTACCCCCCCCAAATTGAATGTTCTTAAAAAAAAATTTTACTGTCCAACCAGTTAAAACAGTTCTTAACCATGATAACAAAAAATTTAATAGTTTGATCATGTTTTATTTGCTTGGGCCTTTATAAGGGCTAAAACCATCCCGGGGATCTATGATGTTATTGTAAAGCACTGAAGATTCCATAAGATAGATACCTAACTAAATTAAATATTTCATTAAATAATGAAAAAGAATTTCTATAGGCGATTTCTTTTGGGAGGATGTCAGGGTGTCTCAAAACTAGTTATAAAACTTACCAGGACCTATAAGACGCTTCATTATAAAGTAAAATCATATTGGTTCATTGGTTAGTGAGTTAATTATTGTATTTTTATATTCTAAAGAATGAGATACTACTATATATTTGAATAGTAGTGGCGCCCTTAGCATCTAAGAACTCGTGTTTTCTAAAGGGTAAAAAGGGAGGAGAAAAATAGCCTAAAACCACTCAAAGGATTGACCTATATGTGTGGAACCATCATGTGTGGAACCATTTTACTAAATGTGGATAATACCACATGAGTGGAGTGAAATATTTAATTTTATACCTGGACTAAATGTGGATAATACCATATGAGTAGAGTGAAATATTCAATTTTATACCTGAACTAAATGTGGATAATACCATATGAGTAGAGTGAAATATTCAATTTTATACCTGGACTAAATGTGGATAATACCATATGAGTAGAGTGAAATATTAAATTTTATACCTGAACTAAATGTGGATAATACCATATGAGTAGAGTGAAATATTAAATTTTATACCTGGACTAAATGTGGATAATACCACATGAGTAGAGTGAAATATTCAATTTTATACCTGAACTAAATGTGGATAATACCACATGAGTAGAGTGAAATATTTAATTTTATACCTGAACTAAATGTGGATAATACCACATGAGTAGAGTGAAATATTCCTGGTCCCCACACACAAAACTTATTTTGAAGCCATTCTAAAAAGTAGAAAATTACTCAATTAGTTTTAGTTCGGGAGGGAGGGGACATTGGACAGTAATTCACCATATTGGTACCAAATTATCTTATTAGTTGGCTCAAAAACTTAAGATACTTTAGATTGGTTGGTTCCAAACAAGTTATGTCCAAACTTTTCAACCAATAATATTTATTTGTAGATCGGGTAATTTTAAAAAAAATAATTGGGGATGTATATATATCATTTCTCATTTATTCTGTAACTCAGTTTGTTATTCTGCTGAAAGACTGCCACGAATAGACTCATATTTTTGGTACAATGAAAATTTTGAAAGTTTTTCATTGCTAATAATAGAATTTTCATTATTAAAATACGTCGCCTAGAAAGAAAATTATAAGCTTATTATTGGCAGAAACTTAAGATACCAGTAACTGATGATGTAAAATTGTTTCTTTTTAATAATAAAATAAGCTTTTCAATAGTTTTTTTCCCCGCTATATGGTGTTATCTTATTATCATAAATATCCACAGGGCGGCGGTTTTTATTTTTTGGAGATTTCTCTTGGGAGGGTGTGGTACCCTCCCCCAAAATAACTATAAACCTTCTCAGGACCTATGAGAAGCTACACTGCAAAGGAGCACCATATCAATTCAGCAGTTAGCGAGATCCTTTGGTACAAATAGACAAAGAGACATCCTGTTACTTTGTTATAAGGATTATGTACGGAAGTGAGAACCAAATTGAGAGCAGAGGTGAATTCTTAAAAAAACTTTTGCCTCACTAAAATCAGTTTGCCTCACTAAAATTTTAGTAAGGCAAAATTATCCCATCTAAATCTTTAGTGAGCCTCACTGATTTAAGTGAGGCAAAATGATTTTAGTGAGTAAATTTTTTAAAAAGTATTCACCTCAGTTCTACTAAAATTTACCTGGGATCCCAAATTTACGAAGTTTTCATAGATTCCCAAAATATTCTCAAACTTCATCAGTTTTTGGTATTCAGCACTTTCTCTCATTTTAGCTACAAAAAAAAGAATTAGATAAACAGCTAAAAATTCTAAATATTGAAAAAACAAGAAAAAGCATGTCCACAAAAAATATTTGTCAAGGAAAAAAGGATTTATTTTTGTTGTGGGTACTTTTATTATTTAGTTATTGGATGGTTCTATCAGTGTTCAAAAATTCGCACCAATAATCAATAGAAGGGGTAGTTTTGTCTATCATCATCTGTCACAAAAGAATGAAAAAAAATCAGGTATTTCATTGGGGGTTTAACAAATTCAAAACAAGTATAAAACAGGGGAACGGTGAAATATACGGACTTTTTAGCAATGCGTTTAAAGTTGCTACGCTTTCAAATGTTTCGAACCGAATCATCATGCTTAAAGTTTTACATCGATAGGACAATTACATCAACCATCAAAGCTATCATATGCAGATTGACGGACCTACCCTAAATGTAGAATAGCTTCGCTAGTAAAAAAACGGATCATGGAAAGAAAACAAAGTAGCGGGTTTCATCGTATTTTCACTGTAGCATTTGATAGGTTATTTTAGGTAAGGTTAAGTAAATGTTAATGTCACGGACTCAATCTGAATAGTCCAATTATGACGCATAGATGTCTGATTATAGAATAGCTGGCCAGGAATGGGATGAATGATCAACAAGCAGTTGACAATTCTAAAAAAATATACATAATTAGTACATTTAAATCATTATAAAATAAGATATCAATTGCTTATTTTTAGAAGAAAAAAAAATATTTGTTGTTGTGACCGATTGGACTCTGTTTAATTTCAAAAGAATTAAATCAAATCTTTAGGTATTTGACAAATAAAAGAAACATCTAAGCTTTTTAAAAATAAATATTTACTCAATAACAAAAAATCTGGGGTTTAGGAAAATCTTTAAAAATATTTTTTTTCATAAAGAAAACATTTTATTACACCAAAATAAATCTTGGTTTTTCGCCACACAAAACACGCAATTTTTCATACTTAGGGATGGTTAAAATAAATCATAAACTCTCACCTCTTAGACACATTCATTAAGCACCCAAACCACTACCAGATCTATGCTCCTAGAAGCTTCATACCCCTCGAAAATGACAAGAAAATAATCTGCTCTTTCCTTCTCAAAATCAACACAACAACTGCCCCCTCAAGGCCTCGCATGTGCGGAGCGCATCAGAGACACAATGCCGCGTTTTCTTAACCTCTTAGAGAAAAGGGAAATCAATGCTGCATTACATTACACAACCCTTATACCAAAGTTCCATTAAAATATCAGAAACTATTTTCATCTTTTCTGAAAACAAACAAAAATCATTCCCAAAACAGTTAATGATTGCTCTGCAGGGTAGGAAATTGGTTTCGCAGGGTTAAAGCGCCCCACAGTGGCTATAAATAGGAGAAAAGTTACTTTGAAAATTGGACGAAACCTGTTACTTTGTTTCTTTCCATGATAAAAAAAAACTACCTAAATGATATAGAACAACTCCAGTGTTAGTTCCCTGTATCTTTTCTTTGTCATTGGTGAATAAAAATTTATCTCTAACCTATAAAATTATAAATATGTATATTACATTTAGAATCATAGATACTTTCTCATTTTATTGGCACCAGGGAGGGAGGGGACAATGGGCTGTTTATTACACTAGTCCCCACATTTTATAATAACGTTTTCTTATTCGTTGTTAAAAAACTTTGGTAACTTTTATTGCATTTTGATTGGTTGGTTCATTAAGTTCAATTACTAATTGTAATCTAAAGAAGGGATGTTTTGTGTATCATCATTGGGAATGTACGTCAATTTATTGGTAATCGTCTTATCCCTTTAAATCCCTGACTAAAGACATGTTAATTAAGGAACAATACAGCCATATTATAGGTTATATCGTGTACACATTTTGGTGCGAAAGGGCAATTTTTTTTTAATCCATATATACATATATGTTAGTTAAATTTTTCAGGATAAAGCTAGCTTTCGGGTAATAATATCCTCCAAAAATTTCGTCGCTCTTAGTATTGGAATGAATCACATGTGACTTAACAGTAAACATAAACAAATATTTTTGTCTGGAAAATTTTCGAAGCGCCTGAAAGTGTCATGTTTAACATCATGAAAATACATCTAAATCAATCTCTTTTTAGGGGGTTCCTTTCCCACTTCTCCTCTCATCCCTCCTTTATAATCGTATTTTTATGACGCTTGCCGGCGCTTCAAAATTTCTTTTTTTTTATCTTCGACGGATTATTGTGTATGACAGCCCATCTTAAATTATAAATATATTTGTTTTAGTATTAGTTAAATGCTTTGTTGAGATCAAACAAACTTAAATTAATCTTCTCCTATTTTCTTGATTTAAGTAGCACAGCTACTAAATGATTAGGGGCTGGCCAAACGTCATTAGATAAAATACAATATCAAATATTGTTATTGTTAAATAAGTAATAAGTAAACTTTTTAAAAAAAATCTTGTCGTCTTATTGTCATTATTATAATTGTTCCAACATATTTCTACCCAAACCAAGTTGAATCAACTAATTGCACGAAGCCTCAAGTCTAACCACTCAGTTAGGGCAGTTAACTTAAACTAATTATGACAAACTTCAATTACTTACTCTACTTTTTTCACCATCTGATATTATCTCTAGGGGCGTAGCTGCTGTTCATAACACTGTAACACCAGGACCAACAAACAACAAACACCCGAGGCCAATGCATTCCCCCTACCTTCACCAATTAAAATATGAATATGATACCTTATTTAATGCAACTGTAACTATATTCATATAATAGCCAGTCTGTTCTCTGGTTAAGCCAATCAACTGAGTACTGTAAATAGATAGATAAATAGATTACTACTAGTCTGTTGATAAACCAATCAATTGAGTACCGAATAGATAGGTAAAGAGAGACAAAAATAGATAGGTAGCTAGATTGATAGGTATATAAATAAATAGATATAAACAGATAGATAAATAGATAAACAGATAGATAGATAATTAAAGATAAATTAAATCCATCTCTTTTTTTAGGGGTTTTCTTCCCAACTTCTCCTCTCATCATTCTTATGACGCCACATGACTGATTTATAAGTCACTTTGTTCCACTACCTTAATGGCCAAAATTAAAGAGATATATAGATAGATAGATAGATAGATAGATAGACAAGGAGAAATAGATAGATATATAGACAGACAAGGATAGATAAACATTAACTAACCTGTTCATTGAATCAAAATAAGAATCAAGATATGATAAATCTTTCTTCACAAACAAATCCGCGTCAAACATTATTAACCTAAAAAATAAATTGTAGAAAAACCAGGGTTCTAAATAATAAGACAATGGCCGATGAATTGATGTACATCCCCAATGATGATGCACAAAATTACATCTTCTTTAGATTAAAATTAGTGGTCGAAACAATTGAACACTAATCTTTATAAATTAACCAAAATTCAATGAAAGTGCCCAAGGTTAATAAGCCAACGTATAAAAAACTGTATTATAAAAATTTGGGGCCAAGTGTAATAAAAAACCCAATGTCCCCTCTCGATCTCTCTAATAAAAGATTCTCGATTGAAAAATTTAAAGAGAGGTATTTTGTATTTTGTGAGGTTATTTTAATTTTAATGTTATTTGAAGCCTGATATCCAGCCTATCTGACCATTATATTTCAGACATACAAACATAGTGATTGTCATTGACTAGAATTATAGAGTATCTTGCCTATATAAAATCGTTCTATTGTTTTAAAACTTTGTTAAAAAAATACCTATCAATTTGTGTTAAAGTATTTCCATAAAAAGGTCCAATGTAGAAAAGATCCTAAAATAAACGAATGTTTGAATTATAAAGCAGAAGAAGATGATTAAAGTCCCTCAACAGATTATGACATCATACGATAAAATAACCAATGAGAGGCCAGCATATATTTTACCATTTTGGTCAATTACAGTGTATATTGCCCTCTCATTGGCTATTCAATCGTATGACGTCATAATCTGTTGAGGAACTTTAATTATCTTCGCAGCAGAACAATGTCTGCTCGTTCGTCTGTCCGAAAATCTATAAATGTATCATTTTGGTTCTACTTTTCAGGAAATATATCTATTAGTCATAAAATGGTTATAGGCTATTAACCCGCGACCGTGGCTCAACACGTAGCGCACTGGCTCGTCGTTGGGGAGATAGGGTTGAATCTCGGCTTGACACCGCGTTATAACTAAAGACATTAAAAATGGTTCCTACTGCTACTATGTCAGGTAAGCGACTTTAATAGTTAAAGTAGGGGGAATGCCTTGGCCCAAAAGAGGCGTAACTCTTTACCATGCACAGTTAGGACTTCTCAGACAAAGGTCGTGTAATCAAAGGGTTGGTTGTCTGATGGGTGTTATTTAACCTAATACCCCGGGTGTTTGGACAGAAAAGGAGACATTTGGTTCTCCTTGCTTATCCTGGGTTGTTGGACCATGGCGTTTCATGTCATGGACAGCATCTCCGCCCGTATGAGGTAATTGACAAAAAAAATCCTTGGGGTAGGGATTGAAAAATGTAAACATTAAATTAAAACAGCATAAAATTAGCTGTTAGTCAGGGACAAGGGAATGATATTCTGACAAACAACTCTATTACCCCTTCCCCTTTTAATCCCCTTCTTTTCCACTCTTCTTCAGTTACATGGCAAAAAAACAAATGTACCATCAGATATTTTATAGGGTTTCGTGATTTTTTGTAGAATTGTTTTTCAGAATAGCTACCCCTGGCTGTTAGTAAACTGAAAACAAAATAACAAGTTCTCAGAATTGAATTTTATAGGTAGGTTTCAAATTGTTTTTTTTTAAGTTACTAATTATTTTAAAAAACGAAAAGTTTATTGCTAAAGGTATATGCTTTCCGTATAAAGGCCTTGTTGAGCACAAAAACGCCATTCACCTATAATTATCTTCAAGATTTATTGAACCTAACAGAGAGGGGTGAATTTTTTTCCTTGCTTAACCCCTACGGGGGGCCCCTAACTTTCAGGACCATTAATTACGGTGTCCTAATCCTGCGGGGCTTCCCATTACCTAATATAACCAACCTGACCTAACAAAATACAAATGAAAACTTTTTTTTATGACATTTCAAAATGGGGATAAAGGGTTTCTTTGTTTGACTAGGCACTTTTAGAGAAGGCAACATCTTCCCCAAATGATATTATTGTTTTTTTTACCTAATTGTACCAGAGACAGCTTTCCTTGGATAGTAAATTGAAAAATATTAAGATTAATTACAGTTTTGTTAGCCCCTTAGGGTCCAGGATAACAAAACTGGTATCAATATTATGATTTTTCATTATATTATTCGTAGGAAATTGAATATAATAGGATATACACATAATTTTTAAGTACGGCTAAGAACCTGTTATAATCCAGCGGGTATTTATCGGTTTAGATGCCGAACTAGAATACCTTATTATATTTTGGAGAATCCATGACGACTAACCCCTCATCTTCATAACTCACTATTGCCTCTGAAAAACGGATGAAAACATACATAAATAGCGAGGCTGTCTCAACCATGACACTTTGGTTGAGCTTGACTTTCGAATTAGCGGGAAGTTCACGAGATCAGTTGGCGAACATACAAACCCCCAATACCAGGAACCATCAAGTTTCAACAGCAGGTTTGAATATAGATTTATTGATGAAATTATTTCAAAGACCTGAAATTACAATATCAATTAGTTCATAATTCCAGTTATTTATAACCACGTAATCTTATTTGCTTTTTAAAAATCATTTTTCTCTACGGTAAAAAATCTTTGGAAACTTTGGCTTTAAAGGAAAATTATTTGGTTTAATAAATCATTGTTAAATGCAACAATAATGCACATAAAAATTACTAAAACATATATTAATCATAATTAAATTTCATGCTTAGCTGGCTAAAGCCTTTTTAAAACTACATATAATCGTCCTATACACCATTCTTCTTAATCAAATTAACAAATTCTACCTGAAGCTCTTATGGTTTCAAATCCCTGATACACTAGGGTCGTTCACACACTATGAGACCAATGATAGGCCCAATTTTGTTCTCCGAAATCTTCACACTCTCATATCTCATTCAAAAGTAAAGAACGTGCGCTTCAAAATAAACAAACAATCCATGCCGCGCCACATTATGAAAGGAAAGCCATGAAAAGACGACATTTGCGCTTAGTTTTAGGTTAATGATAAGGAATTTAATTTCGAACTTGATAAACACAAAGCTTCCTCGAAAAGAGGTTAAGACACACCCCCCGTTTGAAAGTCAAATTAACTTCCTTAACGAGATTCAAGGTTTTTTTGCGCTGAGCACTAGCAACATTTCTCACTAAACTCAACTCACCATAATCACATGAGAATGGCCACATCCCGAAAACGTGACAATTTTGCTCCTAACTAAATGAAACCCCGTGAAATGCATACACAATATTATACTCCTCACTAGGACTCACAATACCTCACATTTTAGGATAGAAGGATGGGGATTGGTTTGTACCATACAACATTCCATGCACATGACAATCACATGATCACATACACAAATCCTAAAATAGATAATCCTATTAATCATGATGTTGTAATATAACAACTATACTAAATAATAATCATTTCATAATCAATAGGTAATAAATCATTATTATAAATCAATAAGTACCTACGAAATCAGGTTGAAATGTAAATGTAAACAAATAATGGTAAAAATAAAACGAAATAAATCTTAGACAAGAAAATTAAGATTTATAGGTACTTAAAACTAAATTTGTTAAGCATCAAAAAGAGTAGTAAGAAAAAATTTTTCAAAATCCTTGGGCAGAAAGTTTTTCAAACCTAATGAATAAGAACTGTAATATCTTAATCAACAATAAAACTTTTTAATACTTAAAGAATAGCAAATAATAATATCTTCGTTAGAATTTTCATCGGAATCATAAAAAATACCAATTTTTCTTTGTAAAAAAATATGAGACTTTAAATATGAATTTTCAATCATTCCTTGATCTGAATAAAAATGTTTTACTTGATTGAAATTCATATATAATTTTAAAAAAAATCTGCTAAAAAAATACTTGATTTTTTTCTTAGAATAAATATCGAATCACGCAACCTCGACACATTTATTCCTTTTTGTTAAACTTTTCAGGTAAGTTTTAAAATGAATTGTACTTTTGAAAAGAAATTAAACTCAATAAAATTAAATTTGAGCATACGAAATAGAAGATTATTTAATCGCATTTCATTTGATTCTTATTTTAGGCATAAAAATAGGCATATGAAAAATGTGGCTTTTTACTAAAAAAATCTCAATTTCCATAAAATAAGAATCAATTATTAATCATAATTTTTAACAACTGCCTGACTGATACAGCATGTTCTTCTAGGGGAGACTTATCTGTCAGTCTGAACAAGACTCTTGCAGTCTTTCTTCCATCCTCAATTCTCGTCACTCGGCCCATCCTCAAACATCTCATCAGCGGATTGGTACTCGTAACCAGAACTATATCTCCGTCAGCTAGTGGCTCCGCCATCTCATCCTTCCACTTGGACATCCGTAATATCTTCGGTAGGATCTCCTGGCGGTAGGCAGTCCAAAACTGGGCAGACAAATCTTCCAACAACTTCAACCTGGAGGAAATTTGGTCCTCCGGTTTCATCGCCACATTGCACAACGGCTGGCGGTCAACATTTCCCAGCAGCTGGCCAGGGGTAATCAGCCGCCAATTCTCCACGTCGTTCGCAGCTTCAATCGTCAATGGTCTGCTATTCATCAATTTGCTAACCTCCGCCAACAGCACCAGGAGCTCGTTGAAATTAACAGAACTATTCACCAACTTCTTGGACAGCAACCTCTTGGTTAATCCCACCATTTTCTCAGCTTGCCCAATGTAATGGTGGGCTCGGGCCGGGATCTGAGACCAAGAAAACTCTACCTGGCTGCCCAACTTCTGCTCTAAAACTTTGCGAGCACCGGATAATTGTGTGCCCATGTCGCTTACTATGATCTTCGGCAGACAATGAACAGCTTCCAACTTGCGCAGGGACAACAGGATACTGCTGGTATCATACTTTTCCAAGGCATCTAACCATAACGCCCCTGAGAACCTGCAGACCACCACGAACACCCACACCTTCTTCGTTGCTGTCTGACTCCTCGTTTTGGCGGCAGCTCTCCTCGTAACCAGCGGACCCATCAGGTCGACTTGCACAGCTTCAAAAGGCCTGCTCGGGACCAACTTGTCAGGTAACACGTCCTTCATGGTAGCACGACATTCCTTAGCCCTCTCAACACTGCAGGGCCAACACTTCTTCACTTCCATGATGGACAACCTCCTTGCCTTCACAATCCAGCACCAACGGCGGCTCTCAGCTAAAGTTCCACGGACTCCAGAGTGAAGCTCAACATGCGCTTCTCTCATAAAAACAGCAGCTAACCAATTACCAGGCTCCAAAATTATTAAACCTGGCATGTCTTCAAATATCATTTTACGGCCGCCAGTAATGGCGTCAATGACTGGCTGTCCACGACCAACCATTTTAAGAATCCTCATCTCCCTGGTCACATAATTTCCTCCGGGACCAACGACAGGCCAGGTCAATGATACTTCATGCACTAATGGATTTAATGACGCATAATTGCCTTTAGCGTCATTTATCCACTCATCCTCTTGGCTTCGTGACACAATGAAAAGTTCCGCCGCCGCCATAAAATTGTACAAAGACGGCTTGTACACAGAATCTGCGGCTGCTACATGACTACCAGCGGCTGTAGTCTTACCTTCTTGTCTGCTCTTTAGCTTCTTCAACCAGGTGTTCGCAACTTGCAGGACAGCTGCCATAATACGTTTGGCCTGTCCAAATGATCTCCTGTGCTTAAACCTAAAGACATCTTCAGCGGCTTCTCCGGCAACTTTCATTGAACATAACTTAACCATTTTGGTATTCAACTCCTCTGGGGGTAAAACCTGCTTGACTTCTTCGGCAGTTTTCACCGGCCACGCACTTTCATCCTGGCGCAACCATTCTGGGCCCAATCTGTACCTGGAACCTGGTCCCAAATCTGATACCTTGCAGGTGCTTCTGGTGCCCAAATCTGCAACGTTGTGCGTCCCCGGGACCCACCTCCAGTCATCCTTGTTGGTTGCAGATTGAATTTCTCCAATACGATGAGAATTAAATGTGTTCAGCATAGCACTGTTGGAAACTATTTGTGATAAAACACATGATGAATCAGTAAAGTACATCACTCTGATAATATCAAAGGGCAGGGCATCTCTGACGGACTTTGCCAACCTTGTGGACATTTGGCATCCCATCAACTCAAGGCGTGGAATTGACTCACACTTGACCGGCGCAACTCTTGATTTGGTGGCTAGCAGAAACGTTTCAAATCCTTGTCTAGTTGGCCACCTCAAATATGCATTACTTGCATAAGCCTCTGATGACCCATCCGAAAACATCATCAAGGATGGAAGGCCAGTTGGTTCATCCGGGACCACACAACGGTCAAACTCCAGTTTAGCGACCTCAGCTCTATCCTCCAGCGACTTAACAAGTTCATCCCGTAGACTTTTTGGAATGAAATCTTGCCAACCCAAATTCAGCAAACATGTTTTCCGCAGGACAAGTTTAATTCTTAACAGAATAGGGCTGCAAAGCCCGATCGGGTCGAAGGTTTGGGCGGCGAACCTGTGGACCATCTTCTTTGTCAGATTCTCGTCCAAGGCGTCCTGGAGGTTGTACAAATCAGCATCCTCTTTCACCTTCCTTCCCTTGACCTTACCATCTTGGTTGACTCTTGTGGCGATGGACAACACATCGGTGGCTGGCTTCCATATCAGCCCGAGAACCTTGGTAGGCTGGCAATCATCTCCAGAATAAATGACTTGTTTGAAGGAAAAACTACCTTTGCCGATAATTCTGTCGGCCTCTTTCATCATCTCCTTGGCTTCTGGCTTCGATCCTGCTCCCGAAATAACGTCATCTATGAAGCTGTGCTTCTCAAGCTTGACTGCAACTGGAATCTGAGGTAACTTGAATTCCTCATCAGGGTAGGTAGGTATTGGTGGCTCCTTCCATAACTCAGGTTTAGCAACAATTTCACTACCGTTTATCTGCCCCTCTCCATACATCTCCTTGACCTCTGCTTCACTCTTTCCGCCGAACAGGCGGGACGTCAACTTCAGGGCTGTAACTGCCAAGTTTCCCGCAGCCAACTCGCCGAAATTCACAACTTTGGTCAGGTAAATTTCAAGTGGACCATCTGGCGTCGGGGAAAATAAAACTCTCTTCATCTGGCTGTCGAACTCTGTGGCCAGGATGGAGTTATAAAACTTGGAGATATCCGCGGTTATACCAACCTTGTAACCGCGGAAAAGCATCAAATGATAAAAAATCTTCTGCATTGGCGGCGGGCCTCCCAGCATTATGTTATTAAAACTGGTACCCTTGAACGTCAGAGAACTATTTGCACACAATCGCATGGGTGTGGAACTTGAATCCTCCTTGAAAGCAACCACTATTGATGAACAAGACTTAGGTCCTTCATACTGCAATTCTTCAGGCGTGGCTTTTTGAAAAACGCCTCTTCTTATGGCGTCGTTGAATACCTCCACATACATTCCATAGGTACCTTCCTTGACCATCCTGGCACGATCCTTTTCAGCAATTTTGCGGGCTAAACTCTCATTGTAGGGTAAAGTGTGAGGATCTTCAATATAAGCATATTGACCTGTCCACTTGTTGGACTGCAAGTCTAGTGTTAAACCTGCCTCAATTATCCTCTGCCTCTCACGCTGGTCCCAGGTAGTGCCGTCGGCCATAGCCTTGCACTCTTGACAAGCAGTACATCCTGGACAAAGTGCCTGCGGCTGTACGCCAAACGATTCAGACGTCAGAAAGTCTGGCAAAGTGCCTCCACTGACACTGACAGCCTTATAAGCCGACTTTTGATCTCCAGCTCCACCATCAGCACTCGTACAGATAAAACCACTACCAAAAATGGTTCGCCACAACATAGACTGGCCCACTTTCTGGTAGGTTGAAGGAAACACGTCAGGATGTGTATTTCCAATGATGATATCTAAGCCTCCACTAATATATGTAAACCTTTCTGGCGGCATTTTAAATATCTCGGCGGCAGTTTCGGGGTGGACCGAGCGCATCTCGTTGGCCCCGCCGAGGGTAGGCATGACAGCTGCCTCAAACTCCCTCAAATTGCCGTCCCTATCCTTCAGATAAAACACAACATTGCGGCAGGAAGACTCACTGCCATCAGCTACAGAAATAGTTGTATATCTGCCAGTAGATTTCAGCTTCAACTTGTTGGATAACTTTTCAGACACAAGTGGCAAATTTGCCCCGGAGTCAAACATTACCGTGGTGTGGCAGGTGCCGCCGCCAGGTGCTACAACAGGAACTAACTGAAGTAAGAAGGTACAGGGGCTGGGTGCAGAACTTGACTTGTAGACTGTATTCACACCAGCACTAGCCTCATGGAGTAACCTGGAATGGTATCTGTCGCAATTATTTGTACCACAAACACCAAGCTTATCAGATTTATTACACTTGTCAGCAGTATGGCCGTCACACAAGCAGAGTTCACATAACTTCTTCCGCTGGACAACTTTCTTTCGGTCAACCACGTCCATCTTCTTAAACGTGAGGCAACGGAAAATCGGGTGTTTCTCCTTGCAGCTCTCCACAGGACATGCACTGTTCCACTTGGAAGCCTTGTCCTTTCCAGCCTTTCCATTCTTATTGTCGTTGCGGCCAGATACTTGCGCGGCGGCAGCTCTGTCACGATTTCTCTTGCCGGCGCCATTATCATAAGACATATCACCGGCCAACATGGCACCCCTGGTCCTCTCCAGCAGTTCTACAATCTTCGGGATGTTTGGTTGGTTCATGCTACCTAGCTCCATCATAATTTTGTCTTTCAAATTTTCAGGGCACTTGTCTTTAAAAATATGAATAAGAGTTAGGTGATTGTAATCCTTAGCTGCAGAACCAACGATGGCTTCTACCTCCTGCATCATGCTCTTGAAGGTAGCAATTGCGCTAACCACGTCCACAGGTTTATCCACAGGTTTCATCTTGTTCAACTTAGTTAAAATCCTCATGAACCGGCGAGTGTTTGATAAAAACATCTGATCAAGAAACGCCCATTGTTCATTATGATCTCTAATCGCTGACACTTGCTTGCGTAGTTCCGGGTTGGTTATCACCTTCTCCATACACAACATCAGACTTAACCTCTGGTCAGCAAATCCATAACCAGAACATAGATCTTTAAAGACCTGTTTAAAGTTTGGGTAATCCGTGTCAGTACCGTCGAACGACGGCAACAAACTGTTGTCCCAGCGCCCATACTGCGGGTTGGAACTCCGAATATCCACGGCAGACATACTTCTGGAGAGCATGGCAGGTGTCCCACTCTCATCCAGGTTAGATGAACGACGTTCCATCTCTCTAAGCCTTCGGTACATATCACGTACTTCTTGGCGCAACTCCACGGAAATTTTAAGCACTCCCATGTCCATCTTCACCTTCTCAATGACGTCGAGGTTCCTGGCGACAGTGCTTGACCTCGCGTTGTCTGAATCATTGTCAAGCCAGTACAGAATTTTTGTACACTGCTCCAACGACGCATAAACTTTATCTGCAACAGTTTTCTGCTCACTAGCTTCATCCAAATCACGCTTGAACTCGCGCAGCTCACTAGTCTCCACGGCAGGTTTTAGACTTTTTATTAGGTCAGATTGGTCCTTGACCTCACTAAAATGTCACGAATTGATTTTACAGTCACATTTTCACATGAACTAAAACTTTGGCAGGCTTTTAGATTGTCATAAAACACTTTTAACTGTTCATCAAAAACTTCTAGCCTTTCACTGCCAATAGCGATAGCTCGCTCAATTTTCTGCTTTTTGGTTAGTGGCATATTGATTCACTAGGTACTTATTTCACAGAAAAATTGTCACAGTTTATTGCATCAATAATTCACTGGATGCTATTGATCTCTTGATGAATGCTAACGCCTATTCATCAGATACTTTGAAATTGTCTCAACCATGACACTTTGGTTGAGCTTGACTTCCGAATTAGCGGGAAGTTCACGAGATCAGTTGGCGAACATACAAACCCCCAATACCAGGAACCATCAAGTTTCAACAGCAGGTTTGAATATAGATTTATTGATGAAATTATTTCAAAGACCTGAAATTACAATATCAATTAGTTCATAATTCCAGTTATTTATAACCACGTAATCTTATTTGCTTTTTAAAAATCATTTTTCTCTACGGTAAAAAATCTTTGGAAACTTTGGCTTTAAAGGAAAATTATTTGGTTTAATAAATCATTGTTAAATGCAACAATAATGCACATAAAAATTACTAAAACATATATTAATCATAATTAAATTTCATGCTTAGCTGGCTAAAGCCTTTTTAAAACTACATATAATCGTCCTATACACCATTCTTCTTAATCAAATTAACAAATTCTACCTGAAGCTCTTATGGTTTCAAATCCCTGATACACTAGGGTCGTTCACACACTATGAGACCAATGATAGGCCCAATTTTGTTCTCCGAAATCTTCACACTCTCATATCTCATTCAAAAGTAAAGAACGTGCGCTTCAAAATAAACAAACAATCCATGCCGCGCCACATTATGAAAGGAAAGCCATGAAAAGACGACATTTGCGCTTAGTTTTAGGTTAATGATAAGGAATTTAATTTCGAACTTGATAAACACAAAGCTTCCTCGAAAAGAGGTTAAGACAGAGGCAAAAAATATCCTATGGGAATACAGATTTAAAGAGAATTTACTAAAAAAGAATAGAAAAAACGGGAAAATTTTCACGTACTTTCATTATTCCTATATTCATATTTTGTAGCATCTCTGACAGACCGACGGACAAATTAAATAACATACTGGATGCTTAAGTGTATGGGGAATCTTCACAACATAATTAAATCAACATAATTTCAAAAACTTAAATTACTTCAAAAATGAGAAGTATACAAAAAAACGATTGCATATCTAAATTCTATGGATCATTTTACAACTACTAATCACTAAAAGCACCGACTAGCTGTTTTAAAAAAAAATATCAAAAAGTTAGGACACCTTCTTTTGAAAGATTATGTTTAAAATAATGAAATAAGGAATAAAAACTAAATAGTCATTAAAAGTCACGAAACCTTATAAGCTAAATTACGTTAACTTTTTTTCTTTACCGGTTTTAATCAATAGGAAATTAATTGTATTTGCAGCTATAGTGAGAAAAATAGTTTTACTTCTCTTGTTAATATTCCATAAAATCTTTATTACAACTAGGCAATTGTTATTTATGATTATATTTTAGTTAACCAAAAAATAGTTCAGGGCAGGCTTTATGCTATTTTACAAATATTACCTGTTAGATTTTTTGAATAAATTTCTTTCATCATATCAATTTCTTTCCTAAATATATAAACAAGGATGACATCATCTATAAGAAGCGAAGTATACAATTATTATGGATGGACCAATGGACTGCTTCACAACCTGGTCCTCGAAACAGCCGCACCCTTTAATCACACTACTATGATCAAGGCGCAGTGCTCTCACCTCCTGTTACAGTCCAAGTCTGATTCAGTGAAACACTAATATCTGTCTGGTTAGAAATACTATCCAATGAAATGACTAATTATATTCAAACCAAATCACTAGACAATAGATTACTAAACAGTAGATATATAATTTACCTAAAAACCCTATTCCGAAAATAATGTGCTATCGGTAGTTTCAGGATTGTACATCAACGATCATACGTTTATTGGAAATCAAACTATTAAGTTATTGGTAACATATAAAACCCAAATAAATATTTTAGGCCAAGATCTATAGATTGCGCTGGTAACTTTATCTCCGAGGAGACATCCACTCTAGTGGGGACCTGCTAACCAGCATGCGACGCCTTTAGGTGGTAAGTCTACTGTGTTATCTTCTGGTTATGGAATTATACTACTAGAGAAATAAAATTGTCAAAACCTCAGATCCATCATGCGATCCCTTAATATGGGTTCTACTGTGATATCTTAAGGTCTGAGCAAATTTTACTCCTTGTGAACTAATTTCAATGACTATTTACCAATACTCGCCCATAAGGGCTTGAACCCTATTACTTCCCCCCTATACCTAATACATAAACAAAGTTTTTTAATATTTCAGATTTTTATTTTTAAGGGAACGGAATAATTTTAATTAACAAAATCTATTTTATTTTAGGTATGTTTTGGCCAAAGATCTCAAAGAAAAGTTTACTCAAGCTAAATTCTGTCAAAGATTATAACCCGACTTAACCCTTAAGATTTTCGACTGGTGATAGAGAGTGTAGTATCACAACTGAACTATTGAGCCCAAGTGGGCTGCCTTTTATAGGCCTGACTTCCTACTAACCAGGCAGAGCCTGCTATCCAGGCAGAGCCTGCTAGCCAGGCAGATCCTGCTATCTAGGCAGAATATCACCTAAAGATCTTCCTTCCCCTTTTCTTTGAGACATTTGAAATAAAATAATCGAGTGTTGTTACAATGTGACTAATTAGCAAATTAAAGATTATAAAGTGATCACATATCATTACTACATAGTAAAACAAAGATATAGAATTAGTGATTTCAAAGATTCCTTTGTTTAGGAAATTTTAGCCAATATCTGTTCTTTTTATATGTTTTTTAAGAACCATTTAACTTTATAAGATCCCAAACTGAGACTATTTGAAACCAGGAATCCTACAATTATATTATTGTTATTCTATGAACTAGAAACCATTCTAAATATTTGACTATTATATTGATAATTTTTTGTTGTTTTGTGAGAATTACCATAAAAAGAGTTAAGTTTTAATTCAAAGACTAAATGCATAAAGACAAAAGGGGAAGGGTATTATGTTAATTTGTTCATATAAGTGGGTAAAAATTATTGTTGATCACCTCCCCAAGACACAGGGGAAGGCAGAAATCTTTTCATGTGTTGACTCGTGGAAAACTTCTTATTGGGGCCTATAGCCTATTGAATTTAAACTTAACCAGATTTTTTTGGATATTTGCATATGAAAGGGGTAACATTTTGATCAGATACTGTTTCAAGATAAAAGGGAAGGGAAAATATTAGGCATATGTGTTGAGCTGTGGAAAAGATACATGTCAATAAACTATAGTTCATTGATTTTAGCAGGATTTTTCTTGATTATTTTTGTTCATAAAAAGGGTAAAGTTTTAATTCAAGTACTAATACAAAGAAAAAAGGGGAGGAAAAAGTCTTTCATATGTTGAATTGTGGAAAAGTTATATGTCAAGGACTATAGTTCAATGATTTTTAAACATAACTAGATTTATCTGGATTATTTATTTCTAGATGTTTCTTTTAAGATTTTTGCATAATAAAATAGAATTTAAAGTAGGATTGGATTTTTTCCCTCGTGAAGCTACTCTACAATTTTCTGTGTCCTCGTAAAATTGTCTAAGAGGGAAAAATAGCGATCCAGGACTAAGTAGGTTATAGAGCAGGTGTTCAGTTTTAATAGAAAACCTAAAAAAATGATGAACGGTCCGACAAAGTGAATTACAGAGTAGCTTGTTTAATAAAAATGAAAAAAAGGTGTCATTATTCAGGTCAACTTTAAATTTGAACAATGCGTTGGTGGGTGTGTGTGTGTAGCCATAGTTACTTAGTGTTTGGAACTAAGTAGTCATGGAGTAGAGCGAGACACTTTTGTATGCTAGCACCAGGGTCAGCTTATGGTCCACGCTTAAGTAAAAGAACTTGACCCGCTGTCTCAAGGGACCTACTCTTTATTACCTCACCCTCGCCGAGTATGGCACGTGTCCCAAATTAAGTCACTGTAATAAATGACGCTCTCCACATAGAAGCTTGGGTAAGGGTTGATATTATGTACTTGACTGTTGAGTATCCAAACTACACGATTGTCACCCTTCTTACACAACCAAGGGGAAGTTGCGTGAATGAATTGCAACTGAGAAATTCGAGTTGCCACATGGGGATTTGTACTCGAACTCGCATCACCGTAACTCAGTGCGTTACCACTGACCTACGACGCCCCTATATGTGTTGGAGTATAATAAGGTTATGGAAGTGGGTATGAACGGGAAAGTGAGTTGGAGAAAAAATTTAGGTTTATATTGTTTGCCAGAATCCTTGTCC
The DNA here is from genome assembly GCF_053477335.1 of Acartia tonsa. Lineage (NCBI taxonomy): Eukaryota > Metazoa > Arthropoda > Copepoda > Calanoida > Acartiidae > Acartia > Acartia tonsa. The sequence continues at coordinate 33,403,824 of NC_137272.1, forward strand.
CCTAGTCCCTGTTAAAATTTTATATATCATTTTATTTGTTAAATCACGAAACCTTACAAAAAGTTGAAAATTTATTGAATTTTTTGGCATAACTAATTAATCCTCCCCCCCCCCCCTTCAGCAAAATTGGATTACTTCTACTGCCTTATCTCTAGTATTAAGTGTCATGAAAAATACGTCTAAATAAAGCATTTCATGCTATTATCGAATTTAATAAAAAATGTTGATGTTTTTCCCTTTATTTAATACTTGGAAAAAAACCTTCACTGTCCATTTCACATTTAAAAACAAATAGTAAAATTTTGAGGGGTTGTAAGTTCCTCCCCCTAAATAGTTTTAATTTAAATCTTCCATGGATCGATAAGAAGCTTCACTGTAAATAAGAACCATATAGGTTCAGCTGTTGGCAATATCCTTTGCTTTACGAAGACAGCAATACATTCTGTTTCTTTTATACTGGTAAAGCTTACCTGTATTTATCAGTAATAGATTTAATATCAACAAATTGAAACAAAATTTTTGGTATTTTTGCTTTGATTGTCCATACTGGTCCTTCTATGGTTAGAAGAATCATTTTATACATTTTTAATTCTGCGGAAAACTGTTTTTAAGTGATGGAATATTTTTTAGTATGGGTCAGAACCGATTTTTATTCAATCGATTTCGATGCCATACTGAAAAAAAAACTTCAAATCCGTATGTAAAAGTAGAAGAATGTCCGTCTATGTGTGTTGACTCTACATCCCTTTCCCTCTAGAGGCTTCATAGTAATGAATAAAATGATCGTTTCCCTAGATCAGGACGCACCACAAGATTTGTTATGTAGGTTCCTGAAATTAAAAAAAAAACTTATGGTGATTTCCCTTAAAATTAAAAGCGAGCACTAAAATCACACATCCTCTTTTTTTAATAATTTAAACCTCGCCAGACCTAATGAAAAATCCAACAAATAACCCTTTTCTTTATTTTTAACATATCTATAATACAAAGTAGAACGATGTTTGTTTGTTTGTCTGTCTGTTTGTTTGTAGCCAAGGATCTCGCTAACAGCTGAACCGATCAGGTTCTCCTTTACAGGGTAGCTTCTCATAGGTCCCGGAAAGGTTTATAACTATTTTCTTGACTACCCCCCCCCCCCAAATAAAAAATTCCCCCCCCCCCAAAGAATATTATTTTTCCATTTTTCTTTTAAATCTAAAATACGAAAAATTGGTTTAATCAACCCTCTTTGGGGAAAGCCCCTAGAGGCTAGAGGCGAAGCCACTAGTTTCCAATAAAGTGGAGGGAAATCTGTGCTCTATAAGTAACTTTGAGGGAAACCGTCGTATATTTTATGACAAATAGAATATTGTCATAGAATATTGCGACATTAAATAAAAAACAAATTAGACTGTAATTATAAGTATGATTTCTATTTCACTAACCACGGAAGATTGTCTATAATAAGATGCGACAAATATTTCAATTAATAAAAAAGAATCCAAACCTGCAGTTCTCATGACAACACTATGAACTAAATTAAAAGAAAGTTCATCTGTTATCATAATAAAATGTATTGGCGTTCTTCCCTAAAATAAAATATATCCTATTATATTAAGTAGTAAGCTTTTTTGTCTGTAAAGCGAAAGATCTTAACCGTTAAACTGATATGGTTCTTTTTTACAGTGAAGCTTTTTATAGGTCTAGGAAAAAAATCACCCCCTCCCGTCACAAAAAATATTTTCTTTACTTTTTCCTTTTAAAACTTAAATTGAAAATGTGGGGTCAACCCCCCCCCCCCCAAAAAAAAAACTTAATCGCCCCTACAGGTTTTTGGGATCCAGCTCAGCAAAGCATGTCAATGCCCCGTTTTGGTATTCTCTGCTTTACTTGATGAAATATTGGCATGCTTGATTTAATTGATAAAATATTGGGTTAAGTTGGCATAGGCGTCCAAACGATTTTGGGGGTGCCGTAGGTAAATACACCCCCCAAAATAAAAAATCTCTAATAAAAAAAATTTTTCCGCGCTTCGCGCGCATTTTTAATACTATATATTTAATAAAATTTAAATTACCCCCCCCAAAAATTTTACCCCGGGGGTAAATTTTGGGGGGGGGGGGGTAAACAAAATTTACCCCTGCCAACATATTTCAGGGGGGGTAATTACCCCCCCCAAGCAAATTTTAGATGACGGGTAAATAAAATCTTAAATATAAATTACGCAAGTGAGTACAAAATATATACGCATATTTTGGTCAATTTTGGTGTTTTTTAAAAATGCAAAATATAATGATAACTACTAAAACAATTTTTAAGTATAACTTTTATCTTATAAGGATAACAATTAAAAAAGAAAAATATTTTTACTATATGCAATTCGTGTTCAAACACCTAATTGAAAAAAATAATGCAAGATATAGCTTTTATTTTAAGATAGACTAGGGGCAACGCCTCCTAGAAGCCTTTAGGTATTATTAAAGTGGGAGGGGGATAAGTCAACCGCCTTTCTACTTTTTAATTTGAGTTTTAATAAAAAATATTATAAAAAAATTTTAGGTAGGGGATTTGATATTGGCGCATTTGTATAAACACCAGTTAATGCACAAAAATAAGGGGGGGGGACAAAACAAGTTTTTAAAAATCCGAGATTTCTAACTACTGTCATCAAATTTTACCCCCGGGGTAAAAATTTTGGGGGGGGTAAAAAAAATTTGCGGCGAGCTTCGCGGTCGATGACAAATTAATTCCACGCTGTATCACGGGATGGGGGCGTGATTGAAATATGTAGTATACTCCTTTGATTAAACTCAATTTACGGGTTTTTATATAATTGCAACGTAGTTATAAGACTTTTGGTAGCAATAAATTGAGACGTTGGGTATCCCTCTAACTGAACCGATTTTTGATTAGTCAACGGTCTAAATTTGTCTCGGCCAGGATATGATTAAAAGCCTAAATCGGCCAAGGAATAGCCGAGTACAATATTTTTAAACTTAAAAAATTAAAAATAAAGAGCTAAATGATTTATTGTGTCTTTCTCTTTTTATCGACAGACGCACTTGGATATATTATTTTCATAATTAATTATATGTATTTCCCATGTTAACGTCACCTTATGTGTAAATTTGGTGAGCCACAGTATTGAGTAGCGTTGTTAAGTTAGGATGGAAGAATTTTGTAATGAAAGCAAAAGTGGGGTAGAGGATAAGGGATGGGGTAAAACAGGTTATCATAATGTTTTATTTTCTTGACTTTAAGTTAAACTCTATCGAGCTTCGCGCGCCATTTTACCCCCCCCAAACACGAATTACCCCCCCCCCTAAAAAATTTTTACCCTCCCCAAAATAAAAAGCTTGGACGCCCCTGTAAGTTGGGTTAAGTTATGTTATATTGGGTAAAGATAACCCCAAAAAATAAGGGGAAGGGAGTTCTGGCTCGCTAGGCACTTTTTAGGTTGCTAACAAACTAGTGCCAAACTAAACCACGCGTTGGGGGCGTGATTTAAATGTGTAGTATACTCCTTTTGTTAAACTTAATTTAGGGTTTCTTATATAATTGCAACGTAGTTATAAGACTTTGGGTAGCAATAAATGGGTACACCTCCAACTGAAACGATTTTTGATTAGTCAACGGATCTAAATTTGTCTCGGACAGGATATCATTAAAAGCCTAAATCGGACAAGGAATAGCCGAAAACGATATTTTTATACTTAAAATTTAAATATAGAGCTAAATGAGTGACTGCGTCTTTCTCTTTTTATCGACAGACTCACTTGGATATATTATTTTCATAATGAATGATATGTATTTCCGATTTTAACGTCAGCTCATGTTTAAATTTGGTGAGCTATATTATTGAGTAGCGCTGTTAAGATTGGATGGAAGAATTTTGTAATGAAAGCAAAAGTGGGGAAGGAGGATAAGGGATGGGGTAAACGAGTTATCAAAAAACCCAAATTTCTTGCCAGTGGAACAAATTCCACCACTTTTTAAGGGAAATCACCAAAAAACTACTTACCAGCGAATACATGAAAATAGATTTGATAAGTGTTCCTAACTTTGCCAGGATACCTTCTGTTAAATTCTTTACACTACAAAATAGAAGCAGCTTATACTGTCTACAAAAAATAACGTCATACCATACACCAATGATAGGCCAGTTTACATTGTACCCTTGGTCAATTAGAATGTATACTGGCCTATCATTGGTCATTTGTATTGTATGACTTCATTTTTTATTGACACTATTTAATTCTACATAATATACAAATCAGATGATAAAATATTGGAAGGACAGAGATATGTTAGATATAATGAATAGATGGATAGAAAGGTAAATAGATAGATAGTTAGAAAGAACAATAGATGGCTGAATAGAATTAAAGTGATAAATAAATAGATTAATAAATATATAGATAGTTAAATAGACAGTTGAATAGATGGATGGATAGATGAATAAATGGATGAATTATTTAAATAGATAAGAAGATAGTTGAATTGATGTTCAATAGATGGATGGATAGATAGATAAATAGATAGTCATTGGACATATGGGTTTGATTCTGATTGATATCAATGGATATATTGATAAATGGATTCAGTGATGGGTGAATGTATAAAATTATTGACTAATGTATGAGAAATTGTTTACTTGGAAAAGATAGATATTCGTCTCAATTTAAATTGTAGATATTTAAACTTGTATGATATGTAGTTATTATTTCTCCCAATAGATGTCTCAAAAAAACTTACAAAATTTACAATAGTTATCATTTCAATAAATTTTATAAAATAGATTCTTTTTACTTAGATTTGAAAAGAATTTTCTTTATAAGTTTGTCTAAAAATACGAAAACTATGTACTGCAATTTTCGATCAAAATGAATACAGAATGACTTAAATTTAAAGAGCAAAGCTATTCTAATATAATTTATGCTGCAATAATACACCATGGTGCGTCAAATAAAGTACTGGACACTGTATGCGACAATTGTGGAGTAGATTCAGACTAATTATTTAACTAATTCTAACGAGACATCCCATTTTGTCCCTTTTTTGTATCATTTTGAAAAGTGCGACACCCTATGACGTCATCAACCTTTTGGGAAAGAGAAAGGGAAGAGGGGAAGAAAATCTCTTCAAAAGAGATGGGAGAAAAGGGGGCTTTCTTACTATAATAGGCTGAGTCGATTAGACAAAAAAAAATCATATATAAAGATGCAACGAGTGCAAACTGCAATATTTGCTATGCTCTTTGTAATTCTACTTTATGTTGCCTTTCCATAGAGAAATTAATTTGTACTTTCTAGAAATTAATTAACTTTTAAATTCATCCAGCTTGGAAATGATTTAGGGATAATCTCGTATTTTGCTGGTTTATTGCCCCTACAGGGCCATATCCTAACCTGCGTTCGACTCTTACCCTGCAAGAACCTAATTTAACCCTGCGGGGCAAATCTAACCTTAACTTAATTCTTCATCACATAGCGATTCTAGAGCAAGAAACTTTAACTTTCAGCAATCAACAAACGAAAACTTCAGTCCTATGTAATTTTGGGTCCAGAATCATAATCTGTTAAAACTAAAATCCTATGTCTTCCTATTTGCAATAAAATCGCATTAAAATTGCAACAAATATTTGCGATACCTTATTTTCATCTTATAAGAAACAATAATCCATTTTGCTAAAATAAAAATTAAAGTTAACCATTTATTAAATACTTTCATATCTTTAAATTTGCAAAAAAAAGATATTTTTTTGCAGAATAATGCCATTTATGTCAGCGATATAAAAAGTCTCCTTAAAAACAGATTGTTATAAAAAAAAGTAAATGTAAGTATTATAATATGTTTTTCTGAAGTCATTTAATAAATTTATACAGTAAAAACCAGAATTGTGCAACTTATTTCAATGAAAAGCCAAAAAACGTAATTTGCAAAAAAAATTGCAACCCCTAAATCACCTAGAAAAATAAACTTTTTAACCAAACTAAAATAATATGTTTTAAAAAACATTAAAAAATATTAATCTTTTATAAAAGAAAGTTTGTTAGAAAAGTTCTAATCAAATAGAACAGGGCAAAATTATTTTTTCAAAATGTAAACAAACACTTAACTTTGAATATTTCTATACTTTTTCTAAAACTTAAAAATCAAATCGTACTTAAAATCAATGTTTTGTTTGTTAAATCTTCTTGTGGCGAGATTTTTAAATGTTATTTTTTCATATGCATTGAATAATCATAAAAAAAAGAAAAAAAATTGCATTAAGCCGATTCAAATATATTAAATATTTCCTTATAAAGGCAGCAAAATAAAAAAAGGTGTTAAATAAAAATTATCTATATTTATTTCTTAAGCTGTATAACTTTTAAAAAAATTTTAAAACATGATTTTTGCTAAAATAGATATTTTTTCATTAAAAGGAAATATTGTTTATCAAATCAGCTGTTATCAAAGAATATATCGTTTTCTTATGTTGGGCTACGAATAGTAATTTCAAGGGATCGACAGCCGCACACAAGCCTAAAATTCCGCAGGTGTGCAAAATAAGATTTTAATAAGGAGAATTGTCTGTTAAGAAACAAGTTTAGATTTTCAGCTTAATTTTAAAGATATAATATGACGATTTAACTGAGGCTTACCCGCGGCTGTTGAACCCTGTTAATTTAAATTAAAAACTATATATCTTTAACAGTCTTTAACCCTCAAAAGTAGGACCCCTTTCCGCATCTTAACCAGTTGTACTTAGCAGCTCCGCCGCAGATGGTGGTTGGCGGGAAAACTTTTTCATGAAATTTTTTTCATGAAGCTTTAGTTTAAAATTTTTAGTTTCCAGCCTAAAATATAAGAAGTAGGATGTCCTCCTTATTGAACAAAACTCAAATAAAAGTTGGGTACGATTTAGGAAGCAAAAAAGCTATATATTTCTGACCACAAAATGCTGATTTTTACTTTTCTAACAGCTTTTGTTGATATAATTATCATATTCATCTGATTTTTAGATTACTCACAACAATTTTATAAGCGAAGCATCTCTATATTCAAATGTATGTTCTTCAACAGTAATTACGTAATTTTGCAACTTTATGTACAATTTTGTTTAATAACTACAAATTAATTGCCTGCTTATAAAGTTCTCACATTCTACTTTTGCACGCATCTGGGCCCTATTTTTTCATTTGCAAATTGAATACATGTTTGCGGGAGATAATTTAAATTTCGTCTTGGTTACCGCAAAATAATGCGGCACTGCTTTGACTGTAATAAAAAAACTCCAATGCTAATTGCCTAATAACACGTTTTTTATAGTATTATTTCTTATAAAATCAAATACAAACGCTAATGCATTAAAAATCTGTTATAAATTACAACAAATTAATATTATTATTTTTTTACCACTGGGAGTTATTTATATGAACATTTATGTTATGTTGTGAACATTTTAGCAGACAATTATTTTTTTTAAATTTATAAAGGTAAAATTTTCAGGGATATAAAAAAAAGTTTAGATTTTTTTTCATTTTAAAAGATAATTTAATTAATTGTCAATAATCGTATTTCAATATAATATATTTTTGATAGGCAATATATTAGTCCTAAAAATTGAAAGTCGTCGTACTGATTTTAATGATAAGGTTTTTAATTTAAAAAAAAAACTTAAATATCTCTGAAGAAGGGGAAAGAAGGATTTAACTGTAAATGAAAACATGAAATATAGGCCTTAATTTTATCGCCACACTTTGCGGATTCTTGCGGAGAGGTGTGGATAGTATAATTCGCCTCTGACTCGATGTGCATAGTTACACACTATACCTCTTAATATTAACCGCCATGCCAAATTTTAGTGTTGTAACTATTTTTTAGTTGAGTTCCTTTTACTTTTGGTATCTTTAAGTGTCACACCCTCCCTCCCCCTTTGAAGGCTATAGATAAGTAGTTGTGTTGTTTGCATAATTTTCATAATACAAGGATAACCACATCCATAAAAGTAAAGCTCTAACAGTAGGATAAAAGTACATTTACACTTGTAGAGTTTCAGAACTGAATAATCGGAATATAAATGTTTAATAGTCAAAACAAAATTGAAAGTAAATTAGTTGAATAACTGTCTATATACAGGATAATGTTTAAGGACATTCTTACATTTTTGGGACTTGATTATAGAGATGATTCGCCAATAGCATTATAACTTTCTTGTTCTAGGAATCTGTATTCCAAAAATCAGATGAACCATAAGGATGACAATATCCATAAAAGGGAAGCTCTGAAGTGGTAGAACAAACAAACATTAACACTTGTAGAGTGTAAGAACTGAATTATCAGAATATAAATGTACAAAAGTCGACAAAACATTATAAGTAAATTTCTTGAAAAAATGCTTAAATACAGGATAATACTTACATTTTTAGAACTGATTATAGAAATAATTTGCTTATAACATAACACTTTGTTGCCATAGGAATCAGTATTCTAACAATAAGATCAATAGGATTAATACATCATATAAAAATTGTTGTTAAAAATATAAAAATAAACATGTCTAAAATGGAAGTACGGACATTCTAGTAACAATTATTGAGTTGCTACGCTTTCTAAATCCTACCAACTACTACAGGTATCACTATGCAAAGGTTGAAATCAAGAGGACAATTCTAACATGCCCAAATTAACGAAAAAGATATCCTTTCCAGACAGACACACCCTAATTATAGAAAGCTTTGCTTTAATATTTAGTGGTAAAAAAGTTGATAATGTTTCAAATGGGCGTACGGGCATTCTGGTAACATTTATAGAGTGGCTATGCTTTCAAAGTTATACCTAACTATTATAGGAATCATCAGCTAACTGTTCCGACGGATGGGCATACGTAAGGACAGACCCTAATTATAGAAAAGGTTTAAAAATCAGACATCTGTATTACATTGCAGGGAAAAAAAATTTCCGCTTTGTTGATATCATGTTTTCTAGCGCACTACAGACTGGCTGACCAAGTGGGTTGTATAGTAAACGCAGATATTATAATCTTCACCTAAACAATCATTTGTAAAACCAGCTGAAAAAAATTCATTTTTCTTACGGAAATTAAGTTTAGTCTCCAATTTTTGTTTTCCCCTAAACATAGCTAACAGACAAACATTTCTAATCTTAGAGTAGCCACGCTAGTAAAGGCTAAACATCACAAAAACAAGTAAATCTTTCAAAAATGTTTTATATTTTAAATTAAAATGGATTGTGATTAATGGCATTTAGGAACAGTTTTGGCATTCTCCTCTTAGAAATATTTTTTTTCAATTTTGAAAATTTTTATACCCTCCCCCTTCCCCCCTGACAAAACAACTATTTTAGGTTAGGTTAGGTTTTAGAATAGGGAGCCGAGCGCTGCGATTAGGTAGGCAAGGGTGCCGAGCGCCGCGGCCAGAGTTCATAGTTCTGTCAAGGGGGGGAGAGGGGGGGGGGGAATTTTCAAAATTAAATAAAATATTCCTAAGAGGATATTACCACAGCTTTTACATAAAGGGATAGTTGCATGAAGTGCATTTCAGAAAAACAATTTCAATTGATATTTTTAAAACTACATGTACAAAATTAAAATCTTTTTAAATATATGCCCTATAAATATAGCTTAAACCATTTAAAAAGAAAATATATGCAGTTCACTAATTTCATAAATAAATGCATTTCGTGCAACTAACCCTTTAAATATACAACAAGTAACATTTTGATATTACATAGTATATAGTAAATATAATTATAATTCAACAGTTTCACAAAATTTTTAGTGACCTTAAATTTTATAATTTCAATATATTTTGTTTGTAAAATTCATTATTTTCTAAATTAAAAAATTATTTAATAAAAAATCCTTAATTTTAAGTTACAAATGCATGGAAGAAATGAAAGAATTAATATTTAAATTTAAACTTGTTCTTACCTACTTACAAACTATGAACAATATTATTTTAACAAAATAGTTTTTACTGAGAGAGAAAAATTTACCCGAAGAAAAACAATTTAACTATTTGAAATTATCCTTTTTAGCAAAATAGCGTAGACTACTGTACACTATTGTTTTAGATTATAACTAACGAAAAAGTTTGATTATAAAGAGTTTTTCATTGGATTAAATATCGCCCCCTGTATTTTTTTCTTACATGTCTAGATTCTTAAGAAAATACATTAGATAATGTTCTGAAAAAAAGATGTGTTAAATGTAGTTTCACTAAGTATAACACGTTTTTTATGCCAAATTATTAATTATGACTTAATAGATTAAAAAATGAAGACTGAAAAACTGTAGTTTCAAGTTTTGATAAACAAAATTATATAAGGATAGATAAATAATCATTGATTACAACCTTGCATTTATAAATCTTGTAATAATTATAGTTTTCTGTATGACCCGTACAAATATTAATAAGCTTTCAATTATAGCTTAATGACAAACCGAAATGACTGTTATGTTAACTAAAATTTTACAGATATAAAAAGTCTGTTTTTTATTGTGATGTAGGTTGCGATTAGAAACCAGTTTTCTGCAGGGCTGTTAGCATCTGAACAAAAAATGATATTTAATACAAAGATTTATAATAGATGAAATGACTTCAATTTTTAAAAGAGAACTTAAAGGTTCGCTTTGTCCTTCATTAACGGTTAGCACTTTTCATTAATTTTTTTTAGGTAGTTTTCGAAGTACATTCTTGCAACTTTTAATGGTGTATATGAATGAATAACCATGCATAAACTCTATTTCTTCCTAAGCAATTTAAAAAAAAGGTAATATCACCTACGAATACAAAAATTTCGTGACATCATTTCGTTGTCATGTCATGAAATGACAGACTGATGAATAAAACAATGAAACAATTCAAAATCATATTCATCCTATATCGTTACGGATTGAATGACGGACAGACAGAAGAAAATTTTAGAGTGGCTTCACTTAAAAAAGTAATTTGAGTAATTTCACTTATGATGATAGCAACGAATCTTAATAAACCTTAAAATAAAAGTTTATACCTGAAAATAATGGCAGGTTTGGTGGTTGTGTCTATGTGAGCGGCCGCCAGGCTGCTTTTAGGTACTACGCAATGCGCGCTAGGGCCGAGAACACGCGGACAAAGGCTAGCTGTCTTGGACTGCTGGTCTCCTAAAACAAAAAAAAAATTATTTTCACGACAAAAATATCTTAAAACATTTCTTTAAATAACAAAAAAATAATAAAGAGCTTTAAAATTATTTGTTGAAAAGTTTTTACACTTCAGGTTTGGAACCAACCAATCAAAATTAAATTAAAGTATTGAATGTTTTAAGCCAACGAATACAATAACTACAATAGCGTGGTTGTTATACTTTGGGTTCTAGTGATTTTAGTAAATATGATTTTTGACTTTCTGACTTTCATCTGACCGTATAAATGAAAATATTATATAACTAATGTTAACTCATCAATGTTTATGCACAAAATTACTCCTACTGCAGATTACAATTAGTGGTTGAAACTTGAAAATAAACCAACATATCAAAATCTATTAAGAGTCACCAAGTTGTCAAGCCAACAAGCCAAAAACATTTTCTTATAAAACTTTTGGGACTAGTGTAAAAAAAAACAATTTTCCCGGACCTCTAAGTACCTGTACTGGCCATTAATAGGTGGATTGAATGGCAGGTTATTGGAGACTGGAATGTGATTATCCTCAGGATGAGGAACTGGCCGGCTATCTTTAACCTGGACAGAAATTAATTATTTAAAGGGGGGGGAGGGGGCGAAAGTGACACTTTTTGAAACCAAAACTAAAAGTCAAAGGAACTCAACTAATTAAAGAGTTACAGATCTGACATTTTGCATGGCAGTTGCTTTATAGGGGTACAATATGGAACTGTGAAGAAACGGCGTCGCAACCGCCGAAAACCGCCGAGAAAAGGCAAAAAAAATTAGGCGGGAAACGGCGGTTGCGCCGCCGTTTCTTCACAGTTCCATATTTTACCCCTATAAAGCAACTGCCATGCAAAATCTCAGACCTGTAACTCCTTTTTTAGTGGAGTTCCTTTGTTGACTTTTAGTTTTGGTTTCAAAAAGTGTCACTTTCGCCCCCCCCCCCTTTTAGTTTTAAAAATCTCAAGAAGGAAAATAAAAACAAACTAGGAAATGTAATAAGTTTATTTGTATTCATGTGATATTAATGAAATTTTATTTAGAGACTACCAATTACTTTAACTAGCTATGTTTAAAATGTCATCGATCTACATTGAAAGGCCAACGAATTAACGACACTGAAAGACAATCAACATTTTTTATTTAATAGTATAAAAAAAGACTTTTTTAAATGTAGTACCTATGGACAAAGTTTGCATAATTAAAGGGATTTAAACATAAAAATGGATCATGAAGCATAAAAGAACTGCGATTCTCATTTGTCTAAAGAATCTACACAAAAAATTTCAGACTCCTTTCTTTATTTTTAGTGGTTTATTTTTGCACGAAAAGTTAATGTAAATTTTGTTACAGGAAAAAAATAATTGATCCGAAATTTAAACCTACTAAATGAAAACTAGCATAAATCCTGCCCTGTGGGTCTGCCCCCAACCCCTTACCACTTACAAATAAATGAGGTCCATATTAGCAACCTAACTATACAACATGTTCTACCTTGTAAATATTTCAATGAATGAGGGATCTTTTATTTTTTCAGTACAGCTTTGCAACCGATAAATATAATGGATATAGAATAACGTTTTTCACTTCGTTTTTAAGTTTTTAACTCTTGTATTTTTATTTTAATATCTGCGGACAGCTGTCTATAATACGATGTGATAAATAACTATTCCAGTATGGCTTCCAAACCAATTTATATCTGCTGGATAAGAACCTGTTCTAAGCCATACTGAAAAAGTCATGTATAGCATTGTATTACAGACATTTCCCACGATTACTAAAATAAAAATCCTAAAGAATAATGTCAGTTTTTTTTAGCACAGGCCTTAGGCAGGGAGGAAGGGAGGGGACAATGGGCAATTAATTCAATTTTATAGTTGTGACACTGTAAGGTTGAAAAACCAGATAATTCCAGATAAAACGAGTATTTCTGATAGTGCAACTTTTATTGGAATTTTTTTCATTTTTTAATTAATTTTAATTCAAAATGCACCATCCCCCAAACGCTACTTTACTAAAAGCCTCTGATTATCAAGATAAAGAACTTGGTAGCAATTCATTTACTAAAGAATATTAGTTTTAGAATTTAGCGTAGAAAAATAGCATAAAACCATCTTCAGATTTTAATGATGAAAACGGTCTAAAAGGATTTTAGAACCTTTATGCATCTTCCCTAAAATGTAGAACTTAATCGGATCGGTAACCAAATTCTTAAGCTATATATGAACAAAGCTTACTACTTTTTATTGGATATTAGCGCAGATTACTATATGTGTATCAGCATATTATAAATGGACGTACGGATTCTATGGTTTCTAAATCGTAATAAATAATAAACAAGAATCAGTTAAAACAATTGTATTAAAAATTATTAAAATAACAACAAATTCTACTTAAATAATACATATATAAATATAAAACAATTGAATTAAAAATGATTTATGGGTATAGTCCCATTCATGGCAACGCCCCTTAAGTGGCGATTCGTCGTATTTTCAAAATTGCTTGGGGCTAGAAATAGGAGAAAAGCTACTGTGAAAATACAAAGAAACTCCCCTTAAGGGGTGTTGTCACGAAAGGGGCTACCCTGATTTAATTACAACAAAATAATAAATAAAAATAAAATCCATTAGATTAACTTTTTAAAATCTAAAAAATTTGTCAGTTTAAAATTAAAAGTGCTTGTATACGACGTACCTACACAGTTATATACACTAGGTATAAACAAATTAACTTGATTAAAAATGTTTATGAATAAAAAAGGTTGCAGAAAAGAATGTCTCAAGGATATTTTTAGTTTTGTATTTAGATTTATGGTTCTAATTCTTAATTATATTTGGTCTAGTTACAAAAAATTTACTTTTTATTGATAAAGTCTTAATAAAACATATTTTGGAAAGTATCAGATAAAACAAATGGATATAATAAAATAAACTTATAAATGGCCCCCTTTTAAATAAAATTAAACAAGGATGACAACATCCATAAAAGCGAAGCTCTGAAATGGAAGGACAAACGAACATTAACACTTGTAGATTGTCAGAACTGAATTAGCAGAATATTAATGCATCAGTACAAACAATATTGTAAGTAAATTTGTTGCAAAACTGCATAAATAGATAATACTGTTTAAGGACATACTTAAATTTTTAGGACTTGTTTATAGACATGAAACATTTTTATGTTAATTCATTGATATATTATAAAGAATTAATTTTTAATTAGTTTTGATTGATAAAATCAAAACATGTAACTTTACTGTATACTAGCATACAATATTTATGACGCAAGACACTCTAAAAGCTGAGTATTTTACCCACAAAGGAAAGAAACATCATGATTCAGTAAAATTTATTGAATCCATAGTAAAAAATAAACTTTAAAATCCTAATAAAAATCGACGTGGGCAATTGTTCTTATTTTTGGCTTTGCAGTATGATTCTACAGGTGTCACAGTATGTTTTTTATATACCTTTCAAAAATAGTTTAAAAACAGTTTAATTTTCCATTTTAATATCCGTGGACAGCTTTCTATAATACAATGCAATAAATAACTATTCCAGTATGACTTCCAAACCAATTTATATCCGCTGAATAAGAACCGGTTCTAAGCCATACTGAAAAATCATGTTTAGCTTCATATTACAGTCAAATTTCCACATTTTCCCACAATTACTAAAATAAAAATCATAAATAATATGTCAGTTTTTATATCACAGGCCTTTATCACAAAACTGGTTTTAATCTTATAATTTTCCATTTTAGTATCCGCAGACAGCTGTCTATAATACAATGCAATAAATAACTAGTCCAGTATGGCTTCAAACTGATTTATATCCGATGGATTAGAACTGGCTCTAAGCAATACTGAAAAATCATGTTTATCTTCGTATTACAGTCAAATTTCCACAATTATTAAAATAAAAATCATAAAATTAATGTTAATTTTTTACCACAGGCCTTAGGCACATCAGGGCCCACAAAAATGGTTTTATTTGTATATTTTTTCATTATAAATAACTGTGGAAAGCTGTCTATAATACAATGCGATAAATATATATTCCAGTATAGCTTCAAACCGATTTATATAAGATGGATTAGAACTGGCTCTAAGCAATACTGAAAAATCATGTTTAGCTTTGTTTTACAGTCAAATTTCCAATTATTAAAATAGAAATCATAAAATAATGTTTAATTTTTTAGCATTGGTCTCAGGCACCTCAGGGCAAACAAAACTGGTTTCATTTGTATATTTTTTTATTCTAAATAACTGTGGAAAGCTGTCTATAATACAATGCGATAAATACCTATTCCAGTATGGCTTCCAAACCGATTTATATCCGCTGGATTAGAACCGGCTCTATGCAATACTGAAAAATAATGTTTAACTTGGTATTACAGTCAAATTTCCACAATTATTAAAATAAAAATCATAAAATTAATGCTAATTTTTTTACCACGGGCCTTAGACACCTCAGGGCCCACAAAACTGGTTTTATTTGTATATGTTTTCATTCTAAATAACCGTGGAAAGCTGTCTATAATATGAGGCGATAAATTGATTAATTTAAGCATGTTAGAGTTGTCCTATAATTTTCAAACTATGGATTTCCAGCCCAAAAGTTGTTGATCAACAGTGCAGTTACTCTTTAATTTATTTGCCTTGTGGCTTTTCTTGGATGTAATTAAATATCTAGGTTTACAATTCAAATATTATGCTTATTTTATTCTAAAATCTTTTAATCATTTTTAGTCTTTTAAAATCGCTAGGATTTGTAGTTGAACTTAAAAAAAGAGCGAATTATGAGATTTCCATTTTATTATTGTTATTATCATAAACCGGTTTCAAGATATCCAAGAAACCATAGAATTTCTTCTGCTACAACCATTTGACCTTCCCTGGTACACTGGAGAGAGTACCTCTCTCCCCCTTCTGGCGATTCCAGCTTCCGTGTCGCTGGGGCCCCCCCAAATTCTACACAGTGCCTAGGATGAGAGACTTTCCCTTTTCAGATGGAATCTTTTGGGTCCTCCACAACTTTACATATATGATCAAGGGATAGGATAGCCTAGCTGGCCTGGGTCCTTGCCAAAGAAGCTGGCCCCAACGTCATCAATTAAAATAAATTTCATCAAATAATATAAAGTTCTAATGCTGAGTCTTCCCTCCCCCCCCCCCCCGATGACCCCTTCGCCGCTCATTCCCCCCTCCGTCCGTACCCCATTCGACCCCATCCATAAAAACCGACAATTACTGTCAAAAGTATAATTTAAAGATGAATAAATAAACCCTTCTCTTACATCTACTTAATCAAACATAACCTAAACTGAGCATCATTTGTTGTCTAGATGCAATACAAATGGTATTTTTAAAAGTTTTCTTCAGTTTTGGTTTGTACTAAATTAGCTCTTATAATAATTTAAAGCTGGCAATATTATTCCTTTAATTATATTTTGTATGCATTAAGTAACAATAAATGTTTATAACGGACCTATTAATGATTATAAAGTACCATCACTTTCTATATTTTATTCTATATTTCTATAATTTTAATATTTTCAACAAATTTTAAAATTGTTATGAAAATTATAACACGCCTCTAATAACAATCAAAACAATAATAAAAAATAGAAATCAGCTGATGTGATGAACATTGAAGATTGAATTTATTTAAAAAGTAGCAAAAAAACTAATTTTGTTACAAAAAAAAGAAGCAAATACGTTTTATAGAAATTATGTATTGTTTTTAAGATTTTTAATATTTTTTTTAAGCATTAAAAATAGTTATTTTAAAAAAAGTTGTTAATTTTATTACGATCAACTCTTCCTATTTCATTGACGTCACAGGGTGTCGCACTTTTCAAAAGAGATACAAAAAAGGGACAAAATAGGCGGTCTCATTCTAACAAAATTGCCTATTTTCAACGTCCAGTATGAAATAGGCTAATATTTTAAGCTAATTCAGATATTAGCACTTAAATTCAACAAAAAAGAAGCTTTTCTGAAAATCATTAATACACGGTTGAAAACAACTATGAGCCAAACCAAAGTCGGTAGAAATGCACAAGCTTACACCAACAACGAAATTAATTTGCAAAAAATCACAAAACTCATACTTGATTTTCAGCTGTCGTTGGGGGACAACACTTGACGACCTTCTTATCTTCCCCCCAAATATTATTTTAGATTTATTTTGCTTGTTGGCTATACCTTATTCCTGAAAATGCACCAATATCCTCTAACTATTGACGACAAACAATTCTTTCATTGCACTATCTTTGTCTCGAAGTTCTAACTGCATGGTTATGTATTCGGTCTGTTTTAGGACAAACGCATAACAGTACTCTTAATATTAATGTCGCTCATATGACATAGAAGCAGTAGGTAAAACTTTTAAAGTCTAAAAATAAAACTCGGTTTGGGCTGAGATTTGAACCCAAGCAACGGGTAGATTCGCTATGTGTTACACCACTGACGCGGGTTAACCGTTAAGTAACAAAATCCTAAAAAAAACCTGATTGCACAAAATGACAGAAAGACAGACAAACGGACAGAGAGAGAGAGGGGACAATGGGCTGTATATTGCACTAGTCCCCAAAGATTTATATTTACGCTCTCTTATTTGTTTGCTTAACAGCTTTGGGGACTTTATATTTTCATTAATGGATTAATTAAGTTGTGTTTTCAAACAATTCAATCACTAATTTTGATCTACAGAAGGAGTAATCTTGTGTATCATAATTAAGAATGTACATCTATTTATCGGCCATTGTGTTATCCCTGTAGATTCCTGGATAAATTTACCTGACATCACATGCAATAGCCCCCACAGAAATGTATTCATTTGTTGGAGGTCTAGCTTCGCTGGCTGGGATAAGCTTATTCTCTATCATCTAAATTAACAATTATTATCAGAGAGAGAGGGGACATTGGACTGTTTATTAACATAGTCCCCAAAGTTTTATGACATTTTCTTATTTGTTGGCTTAACAACTTTGGTTACTTCAGTAAATTTTGATTGGTTGTTTCATTAAGTTGAGTGTTCCAACGTTTTCACCCCTAATTTCAATTTACAGAAGGGGTAATGTTGTGTGTCATCATTGGGGATTTACATCAATTTATCGTCCATTGTCTTATCCCTTTAGATCCCTGATTATTATAGCAACAAGGATGATAACTTCCATAATTGCAAGTAGCGAGCCACGAAGTCAAGAAACTACTTAAAAGTAGCAAGTACAAATAAATAATTGATAGACAAACGGACAATGTGTTGTATAGAGCAGTTGTTAGGAAAGAAAATGCGAACAATAAAAAAAATCACGAAACCTTTATAAGAAAATTCTTTGTCTTTAAAAGAATGAACGACATACAGACAGACAATGTAGATTATGGTGACGCTTCGGATTCAAGTTGTTCAATCGCCCAGGGTAACACCCATCAGACAACCAACTCTTTGATTGAACCACCTGTGTCTGAAAAGTCCTAATTGTGTATGGTAATGAGTTGTACCTGTTTTGAGCCAAGGCATTCTCTCTACTCTAACTATTTATGTCGCGCATCTGACATAGCAGCTGTAGGAAATATTTTTAACGTCTTTAGTATATGAAGCAGTGTTGGACCAAGATTCGAATCTCTCACCTCCCCGACGACGAGCTGATGCGCTAAGTGTTGAGCAATGGACACGGGTTGTGTACTGAGCTGGATCTTTAAATCATTTTAGTGGTGAGCCAGATCGGAGTGAGCCAACTTTCCACCAATGAGAGCACAACATTCTATGAAATGCTGCGCTGTGATTAGCTGAAATTCGGCTCACCCCGATCTGGCTCACCACTGAAATGATTAAAAGATCCAGCTCTGGATACTCATTGGTACTGGGAATCATAAACCAACGCGACGTTTCAGCTATCTATTTTAAATAGAAGCCGAGAAAATTATATTTCCCACATAGCGTTACAGACGTACGACAAAAGGGACATTTCTTCGAAAGGTGAAAATAAAGAAGGAAGGGTTCAGTTAAAACGAAGGAAAGCACCAAATATTTTTGAATCAGGTTCAGTTGATGGTGAAATGCTCGTTAGATCTTCAAAATGGATGTTCTTTAAAGGCTATTAGCAGCCAAATGGCTCAACGTATTTATGATAATCGCACCGATAAAAGAAGAAATAACGCACAGTTATGTCGCAGTTCATACAAATGCGCAAAAAAAACTTATTTTACGCACGTTATAGATTTTGTATGCCGCTTAGAACAATGTGAGGACATAACCTATACTTTTTTACAGGCGTTTTGCAGCTAGCAGCCTCTCAAGTTCATATATTTTTTTTGTAGAATCATAGATATATTTTACTGTGAACTTTCCCAGATCCATAAATTGATTACCTTATTTCTCAAATCATTCAAATCCTCTATGCCATTGGATGTTACCTAAATAAAACATTTATTAGGTAAAATCAGCATTTAATTAGATTGTTATTTTAAAGTAATAGAATTCAATAGAAACAAAATAATGTAATAGTTACTTATCGCATCGTATTAAAAACAGTTCTCCGCGGATATAAACATTACAATTAAAAGATTAAAACCAGTTTTTTTTAGCCTGAAGATGATTTTAATCGTAGAAAATTGGATGTATTACGATGCTAGACATAATTTTCAGTGTGGCTGAGAACCGGTTCTAATCCACCGGATATTAATCGGTTTCAAAGCAATACGGGTAATGAATTTACAATATTTCTTACGAGCGGCTAAAGCCTCTAAAGGCCTGTAGGGGCACTTGTTTGAAAAAAGAAAAAGGAAAAAATTGTGAAGAGGATCATTTTTTTCTAGGGGCGATTTTATTTGAAGGGTGGTGGTATCCTTCCCGAAAATAATTGTAAACCTTTCCAGGACTGCATTGCTGCATTGCAAAGAAGAATCGTTATATTAGAAGTTAGTAAGATCCTTCAGTACAAATAGACAGACAAACTCACATTCTGTTACTTTTTAATAAGTCATAACTCAACAAAGTTAATATGACTACAACAGTATTGATTTTAATATTGAACAAGGATAAAAACTTTCATAAAATACAAATTAACAGTGTTTACACTTTTCCACCAACAATTTTGATCTTCAGAGGGGTTATTTTGTTATCATAATTGGAGGTAATTGTAAGGTCATATCCCTTAATATCTCTGAGAGAGAAAACTCTGTTGGACTTCATAAAAACTAAAACTCTTTCATAAAGATTTTTAACCTTAAATAATAATCTTATTTTGTTTTAAAAGTGCTGGAAACTGTCATGTGTGACGTCATAAAAGTACGTCTAAATCCATTTTTTTAGGGGTTTCTTTTCCACTTCTCCACTCGTCCTTCCTTTTAATACATATTTTTTAGGACGTCACACATGATACTTTTTAGGGCTTCTGTTTTCAGGCTCTTTAATTCTTGCTAAATAATTGACAAACTTATTATAGAAATACTTTGCTTTTTAATAAGAAAGCAGCTATTAAGCAGTAAATAAGCAGTTAAGCTGTCAATGTTCTTAAGTGGTCAAATATGCATCATTGCAAGGAGAATCACTAGAAAAATCAGACATTTATCTATTATAGTATCTAAGAAAATTTAATTTTTGTGAAGTTGTGAACTTATCCAGCCATACAGACGAACAAACCAACCCTTATCATAGAGTAGCAGTACTGCTAAAAATAATAAAAAGCACTTAATTAAATTGTGTTATTTTATTCATCCAAGTAAAGTACAATTAAAATCAATACAAGTAAACTTACTTCTTTTAAAAGCGAATCTTTGCTATAATTAAGGTCAGTCCGTCTGTCTGTAACTGTTAGCTGTTTTGATTAATATAGACATATTAGAAATGTCCTATCGATTTCAAACTTTGCACGATAATTCATATAACAGTTAGGTAAGATTTAGAAAGAGTAGCAACTCTACAATTATTAAATGAAAGTCCTTACGTCCATTTAAAACATGTTTATATTTAACCTTTTTAAAAACATTTTTTATATGTTATAATTATCCTATTCATCTTATATTTGGAATAATGATTCCTATTACATAAAGAAATAATGTTATAAGCAAAGGGTCTCTAAAATCAAGTCCTAAAATTGTATGCATGTCCTCAAACAATATCTTATAATTATGCAGTTTTCTCCTACCTTTCCAGAGCTTTGCTTTTATGGATGTTGCCATCCTAGTATAAAAACATTATTGAAAAATATTTAGTTTGTTTTGGTGTCAAAAATTTATTTTGTATTAATTTTGAAAGCAGTTTGAACAGTTATTTGGAAACTTTTCTTTATTCAGGTTAGTTTTATTTACAGTTTTTAAAAAAATTTAATAATTTAATATAGAAATGTACAATCATAAGATTAAAACCAGTTTTTTCAGCCCGTGCCTTAAAACTGGTTTTAATCTTATGATTGTACATTTTTATATTCGTAGACAGCTGGATATAATACGATGCTAGACATAGTTTTTTCGTATGGATAAGAACCGGTTCCTATCCACCGGATTCGAATGAATACGAGAATAGTTATTAATCGAACTGTATGATAAACAGCTTTCCGCGGATATAAAAATGTACAATTATAAGATTAAAACCAGTTTTTTAAGCCCCGAGATGACAAAAGCAAGGTATAACAAAACTGGTTTTGATATTATGATTGTACATTTCCATATTTGTAGAAAACTTGATATAATACAATACAATACATGATTTTTCAGTGTGACTGAGAACCAGTTCTTATTAATCGGTTTTGTAGCCATACTGGAAATCATATTTACTTTTAGTCAACTTTAATTTAGTCCGCAGATGATGTCATTAAAATAATCAATTGAAGCCCATCAATATGATTGACATCATGGATGCCAGAACTCTCCTAAAAGGCCTAGTCCAGATTGTTGCACTGGCATTGTTCACTTTCCAGATGCACCATTCTATTTCTCAGTTTCAACAAAAGCCAGTGATGGTGCAAACATCAACAACCACCATTGACAAAATCCAGATGCCCATCATCTTTGTGTGTCAGGTAAGGACAAGGGGATTGTGATACTAGCACACAATTCAAAAATATGTAACGAAACCTCTCTGAGTAAACTCTATCTGAGATGGGTTTTTAATAAATGCCGCGTTTTTTCGACAATTTTTTAGACATTGATTGATTGAACGAAGACGATGGGAGAGTATACAACATAAGAATTCAAAATTTTAAAATTATTATTTTAGCCATTTGTATAATGTCTAATACAACTTAAATCCATTTTGTGCATATTTATTAATGCATCTTTTTAGATCTGTATTAGACATTATACAAATGGCCAAAATAATAATTTTAAAATTTAGAATCCTTAAGTTGTATACTCTGTTTTAAACCTTATTTCATCTTGAAGATCAATGCCCCGTACGATTTTAACAGAGTATACAAATTAAGAAATCAAAATTTTAAAGTTATTACCGTTAGCCATTTGTATAATATCTAATACAGCTCTAAAAAGATGCATTAATAAATATGCAGCGAAAATGGCTTTAAGTTGTATTAGACATTATCCAAATTGCTAAAATAATAATTTTAAAATTTTGAATTCTTAAGTTGTATACTCTCCCATCGTCTTCGTTCAATCAATCAATGTCTAAAAAATTGTCGAAAAAACGCGGCATTTATTAAAAACCCATCTCTGGTATAGCGTAAATTTTGCCTTTTAAAAAAGTCTTTTAAGAGAAGATTTAGCCAATATCAGAAGAGTTTTTTTTTGTTATTGCTAAAAATTTGTAATTTAAAAACAATAATGAATAAATAAAGCTACATCAAAATAATTTTCTTTTTCATTTTGCATGCTTCATTACCATCAGTTATAGTTGTGTAAAATATCTTTTTATATTTTTTGGCTTTAACAATATGGAGGAAAGTTAAACAAGCTCTTAAAGGGGGTAAATTTTTATATTGAAATCTATGAAATCATCACTAAAGCAGAATCACAGTCCCTTGTCTCTAAATGTCAGGATGCCCAGTATGACTTCATCAAGTCAGATTTCTATGGCTATAAATGGATTGACAACTTTGCAAGTGGCCAGTTGGTGGATTCTGGAAAAATCACATGGAATGGAAAATTTGGAAATGCAACTTTTAAGGAGTTAACTAAGATTCTGTTCAAAGCTGATTATGATAAGTTCATTGCTGTAACCTACAACTCACAAACCTCTTCATCCTTTGAATGGACCAAGGTTGAGAGTGAGGAGACTTTTATAGCTCCACATGGATTCTGCAAGAAATTTGTCCAATCCCAACAAAGCACCTACTTTGCAATGGTAAAAAACTCTATCTTTCTGATTGTTGATCCCCAAACTGACAACAACATCAAGATTACCCACCTGGAGAATGGCCATGGTGCCTTTGGACCAACTACAGAATCTTTCTTTGCCTACTTCTCGTATGAAATGGAAATAAGCCTGCTAGACACCACCCTCCTTGTTGGTAAAAATTGTGTTAAATATGAAGATGGTGGATACCAGAATTGTGTTTCCAATGCAATGACTGACAAGGTACTGGACTGGTATGGATGTCTGCCCCCATGGGAAGGTTCAGGTAATAAGATCCCTACTTAGTAAATAGGACCAATAAGAACACAGTGAAGGAACAACCCGGCCATATTATTCGGTAGAACGATTTTTTCCGTTTAAATCATTGCCCTAAGATAGAACAATAGAGGGGGAAGGTGTTCAACTACTGCATGTCCCCATCCCAAGGACCATATACCGAATTTCAATTGGGTCCTTGAAAATCAACCTATAGCATCGGGAATATTAACAAAGCCAAAAGAACAGAAAGCAATTTGCAGACAAAAAAAGGTCCCCAACAGTGAGATCCAGATATTTTTATGGTTATACATCTTTATTTATAGATTTATTGATATAAGTCTATAAAAAGTTTAAGAATTTCTTGGCTATGAATACTCAAAATACTTTGCAAAAAATTTCTTTTTTAAGTAGGGATGATTAATGTGTCTGACAGTCCATCTAGATTTATAAATCTATTGTTTAGGCAACAAAAGCTTGGCATGTGACGAAAAAAAGGATATAAAACTAAGTGACAAATCCAGAAAAGAATTATCTGAGGAGTTTAACCGGTTAGCTGTTGGACAAGAATTTCACATGTTCAACTCCTGCCTGCCACCTTGCCTGACCACCAGCATCAAACTCAAGGAGATGAAGCATATCACTAACCAACCCGAGGAGGCTGGGGTCAGAATTGATGTTAGTCGGAAACCTATCACTGTCAAGACTCTTGTGTATGCCTATGATGTGTTTGATTTTGTTGTTGATCTTGGGAGTGCTTTGGGACTTTGGTTTGGCTTGTCTGCCCTCAGCATCTTTGATATTGTTTTTGATTTGTTTCGAAATACAAAAACTAGGTGCTTTAAATAAATCTTAATAAAAACTTTGGCAGTAAATTAAAATTTTCTTATATCTATTTTTATTGGAAAAATTACGAATGATGTGACCCACAAAAATTTTAATTCTTTATTAGGATCATTAGGGATAGGACAATGGACGTCACGTCAGATTGATTTACTACAACCCCCATAATAAGATATAAATCTAAATATTCTGCAGGTAAAAATTATTGGTTGAAAAGTTTGGATATTGCTTTTAAAAAAAAGTTTTAAACTATATAATCCAATAGTGAATGTGATTCTTGAACTTTTCGTACTAGTCTCCAAAGTTTTATAATAAAATTTTCTTATTCGTTGGCTTAACAACTTTCGGGGACTTATTTTTGAATATTGATTGGTATGTTCATTAAAACTTTAGCGTTGAAATGTTCCAACTACGAGTTGTAATCTATTTACAGTAGGCATACTTTTTTGTATCATCATTGAGAGTGTACATCAATTTATCAGTCATTGTCTTATCCCTTTCGGTCCCTGCCAACGTCCCTTTCATCTCTCTGAATTTTCGTAAAGAACGTGTCCTTACTTTTGTGATTTTTATTTAACCTATTTGTGTTCAATGTTTTGATTCACCAGGCTTCAATAAAATATATTTTTTCAATAATTACTCAACATAATTAAAAAGGTAAGGTGTCAAATTAAAGATCTTACTATTTCTGTTCATAATGGCAGTTTTCTTCTTTTTTCGTTGCGTTTTAGTACCTTAAAACCAACTTAGTTTAAAAAAACTTAAATTACTTCAAAAATAAGAAGTCTACAAAAAACGATTGCATATCTAAATTCTATGGATCATTTTACATCTACTACATGCTAAAAGCACCGTTCAGCTTTTTAAAAAAAAAATCACAAAAGTTAGGACACTTTTTTTCCTAATTTTTACAATTCTATTATTTTTTTGAAAAATGTAATTTTTATAATCTTACCTTTTCTTGTCTTGATGTTGATATTAATTGTAAAAAACTGATGAATAATAATAAAAAAGTTTTCATTTTCATTTTTGTTTTATTTTTTAATTTACTTTTGTTACTAAATCTAAAAAAAAACTATTTAAATTTTAAATTAACAAGGATGACAACAATTTAATTTTTAGTAGCGAATCTACTCTATAATTCACTTTGTCTGTCCGTCAGGCCGCCAGTCCGTCCGTCCGACAGTCCGTAACGCTATGGGGGAAAATAGGATTTTCTCAGCTCAAAAGATAAAAGGAGTGGGTTAATGAAGAACTTTATAAAAGCAAACTTGTTCAAAATTTTAAATTGATAATCTTTGCTTTTCTTGTCATAATTGTTCGCTAACTCCTAGGGGATGAAAATTGACCTTAAAATTTTCAAATTTTCGCAAAATTTAGATTTAGTTGGATTTTAAAATTAGCAAAGGGTGTTGTTAGACCTACTTACTGATAAAATTGCAAAGTCATTTTTGCCTAACACTAAAATAAACTTTTTTCATCTGGCCTCCCAACAATGAAATATAAAACACCCCCACAAAAGAAATTGATGTCAACGTACCAACCTCTCTTCCCCCCCCCCCCCGTCACAGATAAGGGGGGGAGTTGGGGGTTTATATATTCTAAAACCCACTAAAAAAAATTTGTTCCAAGTCATTGGGTTTTCACTTTTCACAAGTGATTTATTTTTTCATTTCTGACATTTAAATGTGGATATTTATCAACTCCAAAAATTTTTTTGGGGGAAGGGGGTAATTGTATCGAGTCCCCTCCCCCCCCCAAAAAAAATCAAAAGCTTTGACGTCTTTTGATGTACCAACATTTTAAAACATTAAACGCTTAAATTTTTAAAAACTGTAGCACGAACAACTACCAAAATTATAAAGTAAATAAATTCACTTTTTAACTAACTGTAACATTTATATAATAACTTTCAAACTAATAATTAAATAATTCATTAATTAAATATATTAATAAATAAACTTTTCATTAGAAAATCTATCAAAAATAAAGAGAAATCTTTGAAAACTAAAATTATCACATTTAGGAAATCTATCAAAAATAAAGAGAACTCTTTGAAAACTAAGATTATCACATTTAAAAATGCTTAGTAATTCAAAATTTTCCTAATATAATAGAAATAAAATAGAGCAATCAATTTTATATTGTTTTTTAAATAGAAATTCTTTGAATTTATAGAATTTAGCAGATTAGTATCCAATGCGTTAAAACCGGTTCTGATAAAAACTGAAAAGTCATGTATCGTTTTGTATGGGTCTAACATAACTAGAATCGATCTTTATAACTTGCATTTTACTAGACGCGGAAAGTTGTCTAAAGTGTAAATAAATAAATTGGTATTGTGACAAACGGACATACGGACGTGTTTAAACAATTATTATATAAAAAAATTATTTGACATAATATTAAAACCAGTTTTTTTAGCCCGTGCCTTTGGCACCTCGGGGCTAAAAAACTGGTTTTAATCTTATAATTGTACATTATATATCCGCAGAAAGCTGTTAATAATACGATGGAAGAAATAACTATTACTTCATCTATTTTTTTCTGTTTTGAAGGTATTAACAAAAAAAAATAATTAGAACAAGAAAAATAATTTTTCATCCATTTCCCTATACCTGCATCCCTGATTTTTCAAATATGTTGCTTAGGTCTGATAGTATATATTGAAAGTACTTGCATATATATATATATATATATATAGAGAGAGAGAGAGAGAGACAGAGAGAGAAAGACAGAGAGAGACAGAAAGGAATAAAGAAAGTGTAATTGGAGAGAAAAAGAAAATAAGAGAAAAAAAAGAAGCCAATTTTTGCCTAAATCTTCTATGCTCTTTCTATAATTATACGTCTAATATAAACTATCACTGGTTGAGTTTAATGTAAATATTTTAGTTCCCAAAACCTAATATCCTCGTACTATATAGTAAACATTTGACTCTCAGGGTCACACGGTAAAAGTTTCTGGTAACAACGAATGTCTCCAAAAATCTATGAACTTTAAAGACTTCTAACTGCCAAACGGTGGATATCGGTAACCACTAAACCGATTGGATTCTACTCTTCAGGGTATATACCTACTGGTCCTGTGGTGGTTTTAGGCTATTTCGTGGGGGGTGGGACACCCCCAACCCCCCTTAAAACCAAAAAATCCCCCCCCCCATTTTTTTTGCAGAAGATTTCCCTGGTCCTTTTTTTTGCAGAAGATTTCCTTTGTCCTTTTTTTTAGAAGATTTCCCTGGTCCTTTTACGAATTTCAACTGAATTTTTTTTATCATCTCTTGGGGCAAAGCCCCTAGAGGCTAGGGGCGAATCCGCTAGTTAATCAATAAAGCACAGTTATCTTGCAGTGCACATAAAAAAGACTTAATTTCTCCTTTTTTCTACAGTGAAGCTTACCCTGTGCACCATAGAACTTTATTTTTAGGCTTTCTGGTGCCGCTTAAAACGGTGTGCGGGCATAACATGTACGTTAAGCCGTTTGGCAGCTTTGGATTCTTTAAAATTCATAGATTTTGGGAGATAATCGTTACCAGGATCAATTTACCTTGAACTGCACTACATCCCATTTTCATACTATTTATTAGTTTTAGAAGCGCAGATTTTCTGCAATTTACGGTATGTACATTTGAAACGCGAGTCTAAGCATAAATATCTGTGGCGTGCTTTTGCAAGGGGACGGGGGTGGTTGTAAACGTATACGGGAGACGTGCCCTTTCAATTTTGATTTTTAGGGGGATGTTTTCACCACCCTCTTTTGCACGCTTCAAAGTTTCATTTATAGTAATATCAAAACAGATTTTTAATGTCAAATGCTGGCGTAACAGTCGCGAGCTGCAGATCACGACGGACGGACGTTACTCGGTTTAACTCAGTAGAGAAGCTTCGCTTCTATACCCAATAACACAGAGGTTTTATATTATACAAGATTTTTTATAAACATTTAATTGTTCCGCCCGAGAAAAATTTTGATAATTTTTTTGCCCCAGCCAAAATGTGGTTAATTTATGCAAAAAATGATCCTTGCAAAATATTTTTTCTGTAATGCAAAAATTGCGACCACATAAGCACTGCAAAGCCTTTGTGTGATCTCTATTTTAAAGATTTGTCAATATAAACCTGAAATTTACAAAAAAAATCTTTGCAGTCTCAATTATAACATATGAAGGTATTCCAATGATGTCAAAATTACCAAATTTACATAAACACATAGAACAATACCTGATAGTAAAATATACTATTTGCTTTATTTGTTTATATCCCCCTGCCTAGCTTATAGAATACTATCCTCCCACACTCCTCCCCCTCCCCTCCCAACCGATAAACTAAAAATATTTCAGGACCTTGATGAAGCTTCCATGAGCAAAATATACACTGCAAACCAAAAAAATAGGAAATCTTCAATTTTTAGAAAAGCAGCTTCATTATTCATTTGGGATGATTTTACTATAAATATGAAATATAGATACAAGTTTCCATTGTGATTTTTTTTATTAGTCAGCAACAATGAAGCACAAGATCTCAAAAACAGCATTTGGGGGAAATACTGGTAAACCAAAAAGATATGCAAATTTAAAGAAAATAAAAAATATACATACATATTTATTTCAAGAATTTATTTATCTTCAATAAATCACATAAAGTCCATTCAGAAATTTAATTAAGATGATTATAAACTGATAATTATGTTTTTTTTAACATTTTTCAATAAGTTTTTTGTTTGTGTTGCAATAATAAAAGGATTATACTTAATCAGGGATTAAAGGGATATGACAATGGCCGATAAATTGAATATCATCATTAATGATGATGCACAAAATTAACCCCTATGTAGATTACATTTAGTGGTTGAATCGTTTGAACTCTCAACTTCATGAATCAATCAATCAAAATTCATAAAAAGTCCCCAAAGGTGTTGAGCCAAGAAAAATAAAACGTTATTATAAAACTTTGGGGACTAGTGTAATAAACAGTCCAATGTCCCCTCCCTCCCTGATACCTAATCCGTATTAATACTGACTTTGCTGAAACAAGGGACCGTGAATTTTCAGCAATTTCAAAATTACCCCTGTTATTTTGGACTTGATTTTAGCAACTTTAGCAAATATCAATTTTCAAGTATAAATATCACTTATGAAAAAAATGAAAGTTTACATGACAATATTAGTAATAAAATCACTAATATATTCCAATTTTGCATCTTGTTCTGATTGTAAATCATCCTGAAATAATAAAAAATCTTTTAGAATCCAGGCAGCTGAAGGTAAAGACAATTTCTGATAACTTGATGAACATCCCAAATGATGATACCCAAAATTACCCCTTCTGTAGATTATAATTATTGGCTGATATGTTTAGACACCTGACCCAACCAATCAAAATTCATTGAAGTCACAAACACTTGAAAATCTACCCATTTACAAAGCCAGGTGGCTAGTTTCGGTGCTCGACTAGACACTTTGACGGAAAACGCCAATTTTTTGTTTTGTTTTTAGAGCATGAAATTTATAGAGGG
Source organism: Acartia tonsa (assembly GCF_053477335.1). Taxonomy (NCBI): domain Eukaryota; kingdom Metazoa; phylum Arthropoda; class Copepoda; order Calanoida; family Acartiidae; genus Acartia; species Acartia tonsa. The sequence goes on from NC_137272.1 coordinate 33,433,893, forward strand.
GAATATAGTGATTTATTTTAACCTATGTGCAAAAAGATCGTTTTATTAGGAATCTAAAGGGATAAGACAATGGCCGATAAATTGATGTACATCCCAATGGTCATACCGAAATTAACCCTTCTAAAGATTAAAATTATTAGTTAAACCGTTTAGACAATTAATTTAATGAACTAACCAATCAAAATTCAATAAAAGCCCCAAAGTTAATATGAGACAACTATAAGAAAACCTTATTTGAAAACCTTTGGGACGAGTGTAAAAAACAGGTCAATGTCCCCTCCCTCCCTAAGTTTAATTAGCAAATTTTCTCAATCGACTTAGTCTGTTCGATTGTTGTTAATGTGCTTTTCAGGAAAGTGTTATATTTACCTTAATTTGAAGCTCTAGTAAAAGTTCATCACTTAGATTTCCACAAAGCTCGCGATATCCACTACATAAATAGATAGGTAGATAAGTAGGGAACTAAGGGGATAACACAATGGTCGATAAATTGATGTACATCCCCAATGATGATACACAAAAATAACCCTTCTGTAGATTTAAATTAGTAGTTAAAATATTTGAAAACTGAACTTAATGAGCCAACCAAGCATAATTCACTAAAGTCTACAAAGTTGTAAAGCCAACACAAAATAAAAACTTTATTATAGGAATTTTGGGACTAGTGTAATAAACAGCCTAATGTCCCCTGCCTCCCTGACATTTATAGATAGGGTAGATAGATAAGAGAGAGACAGTAGACCAATAATGTGCGCAAGTTATCCTTATAATAAAGTAACAGGATGTCTATCTGTCTGTTTGTCTGTACTGTAGAATCTCGCTAACCGCTGAACCGATCGGGTTCTCCTTTACAGGGTAGCTTCTCATAGGTCCTGGGAAGGTTTATAATTATTTTGGGGGAGGGTACACCACCCTCCCAAGAGAAATCGCCCATAGAAAAAAATACCCCCCCCCCAAAAAAAATCCCCTCTCCCAAATTTTTTTTTCTTTTCTCAAATATCAAATAAAAAAAGGTTATCAAATTTAACTTCCCCCCTCCCCGTCCAGTGCCCCCTAGAAGCCTCTAGGGATGTAGCCGCTAAAGATAGTACAATTCACAAAAAAATTCTTAATTAGCTTAAAAATACGTTCTCCCCTAAATATAGCTGACAGACACACGGACATTTAAAATTATAGATTTGATTTTCTACTTACAAGGTTTAAACAATAAAAATTTTGTCACAAAAGGCCAATCATGATGAACAAAATTACCCCTTGTGTAAATTGAAACTATCCATGAAAACTTCAGACAATGCCAGTTTGTACGAACCAATCAATGGTATAATTTACAATTCAATTTCCCTTACCTTCCTGATGAAACAAAAAATGTAACGAAACCTCGATTTTTAAACAAATTACTATAAAGGAGTATGGTATAGCCAACAAGCGAAATAAATCTAAAATAATATTACGGAGGCAGATAAAAAGGTCGTCTATTCTATTATGTGTTGGCCCCCAACAACAGCTGAAAATCACGTGTAGGTTTCGTGATTTTTTCTCGAATTATTTTCGTTGTTGGTAAGAGATCTTACTCATAATAAAGAAAACCCTATAAATTGATTTTAATATACATAAGCCTTCATAAGTTTAATTTTCACTAGCTTTTTCTGATTTTTATCTAAAATAAAAACCTACCCGATAATATTCTTCAGTTGATTGATATCTGTTTGAAGTAGTGTTTCCCATTTTAACTTTGGGTCCTAAATAAAAAAAAAAGTAATTAAATAGGTTTCATATATTTGATATTTCGCCTCTAGCCTTTAGGGGAGGCCAAGAAAAAAAACTTAAAACCAGCCCAAGCATAGCCCAAGACATTTACAAATTATAAAGCTGCCTTCAAAATTACAATGCATTGAGACCTGCAATATTAAGACAAAAACCTTACCGCATAATATTAACCCTTAACAGTCGGGCCCCTTGCCGCACCTTAATCGGTCGGGGGGGGGGGGGGGCATTTAACGCCCCCCCTATTATCTCAGTTCCTAATAGAGCAAGAGGGCCTAAAAATTTTATGCAAGTCCGATGTTTGATAAAGAATTTCCGACCTTAAGTAAGTCAAATTCAATTTTCGCTTCCTTCACCCTTTTATTTAACAACCTTTGTTTTTAGGTTATTTTTTTACTTAAAAATTTCAAACGGCTTTTATTTTCTTATTTTTGAAGCTAGATAAACAATTTTTTTTTGCAGAAAATGTTTATCTTAATGTAAATTTTATATTAGAAATACGAAATATAAATATTAGCGGCCGCAGCTGTAATTGGCAGCTGCCAGCCGCCGCAGTCGGCGGTCGGCGGGAAAACGGCGGCGGATCTTTATGAAATTTTAATTTGTTATGTAGACATGTAAGAAAATCTTAAGTTTAAAATTTGAAGTCTGTAAGTCAAAAATTGCGGCCACAGTAGCCTTTTAAAGATTTCTGGAGACCTGGAGGATCAGGACCTGCAGGATCATACCTAGAACCTGAAATTGACTTGAACACCTGTACTTAATATGAGAATATACTACTAGAGCATATTTTAGTATTTTGGTAAGATAAAATGCTTTGTGTAAGTCAAAAAATATTTTTGAACTTTACCTGTGCCCGCCAGGATGGAGATATTTAAAAAATTCCAACACTCAGTTATGTGTCATACCCATACTTAAAAAGTCACGCAGTTTGGGCTCTTTATCTTTCACACACAGAAAATGAGTTAGAAAAAACCGAAGGGGGGGCGTTCAACGTCCCCCCCCCCCCCACCGTTAAGGGTTAAAATATATAAAACACTAGGAATAGGGTAAAAGGTATATAGCCAACAAGCGAAATAAAACTAAAATAATATTTGGGGGACTGATGAAAAGGTACTACTATGCGTTGGACCCAAAATATGCTATAAAATCACGACAAGGTTTCGTGATTATTTCCGATTTAAATAAGTTGAGCTGGTAACTGCTGATAAATTACAGATAGATAAGTAAATAGATAATAAGCTTAAACGATAGATTAGTAAAAAAACAGTTAGTAAATAGATAAATTGATAAGACAGACAAACAGTTAGAAAGATATACAAATCAGGGAAAAGGGAATGTGATACTGACAAACAATTTCAATGGAAAATTTCCCCACAACCCCCTCCCCCTTTTCCTCCCCTTCTTACCCACCACTCTTCAATTACATAAAAAACAAAATATACTTACACCTTACTTTAAAAGGTTTCGTGATTTTTTTGTAGAATTGGTTTTTAGAATAGCTACCCCTGTATACAAATAAAGAGATTTATAGACAGATACACAGACTGACATATAGATATAGCTAAAGATATATAGACAAAAATGACAGAGAGAAACAGATAGACAGACATCAAAAATATTTAGATTTTGAAAGCTTGGTATCTTGTCCCGTTGGGGTTATAAGAAATTTTTTTATTTTGGTATAATAGATACATAATTACAGATAGATATAGTTAGAGATAGATAGACAAAATAAGACACAAAGTTAGATAGATAAAAAGATAGATAGAAAGATAGCCAGAAAGATAGACAGAGAGATAGACAAACAAGACAGAAAGATAGATAAAAATTTAAATAGATAGCTATAAAAAAAGAGAGATAGAGAGAAAGTGATAGAAAGAAATTAAACCTGTTTAGATTTTGAAAGCTTGGTATCTTGTCCCGTTGGGGTTATTGGTGAATTTTTCAGCATGGTATAGTAAGCTTTGGTCAGCAACTTCGTTGTCTCATAACTAACAGTCTAAAAACAAGGATGACATCATCCATAAAAGCGAAGCTCTGAAACGGTAGGACAAACGAACATTAACAATTGTAGAGTATAAGAACTGAATAATCAGAATATAAAAGTCGAAAAAATTGTAAGTAAATTTGTCAAAAACTGCTGAAATACAGGATAATGTTCAAGGACATACTGACATTTTCAGGTTTTGATTATAAAGATGCTTCGCTTATAACATTGTACTTTGTTGTTCTAGGAATCAGTATGCTAAAAATGAGATTAATCGGATAATAGTATCACATACAAATTTGTTGTTAAAAAAAGTTAAAAATCGGACGTACGGACATTCTTGTATTGATTATAGAGTTGCTACGCTTTCTCAATTGTACCATAATTATGGAAAAGTTAGACCCAGTATTAAGACACAATGAGAAGTCGTCAGAAGTTTTTTGACAACGCTAAAATTCAAGTAATTAAAAAATATATGCATTGTCTATCAAATATCAGATTAATATCCCATGAAGAAAAATCAACAACTTACCCTTCCTTCTTGAATTCGTCTAGCCAGAATTTTGTGTAAATTTGTTTCTAGAGCTGTATGGGCTGAACCTAAATCAAATTAATAGACATTTGATTTAAAGGAAGAGAATTAGAACTTAGTTTCCATGAAAACCTTTTAAATTGAAAAATAGGCATACAAACTCAATAGAAATTAACTTTTCAATCAAATGAAAATACTCAAGATAGGCAAATTCAAATAGACATCCATCTACTGTATAGAACGCCTGAATTTTTTTGTATTAGTGCAAAAAAATTGACAAACAGACAAAAAAACGTTTTAGAGACCATTATCCCATCATCTTAAAACTAATCAATTTACCTTTAACTTTTTGGGGACTGGTTTTAAATTGATCATTCTGACTTTTTGGCCTGACCGCCAGAAAACTCAGAGATTTTGGACCCGTTTCTGGCACATACTCGTGACCAAAGGATGGCTGCAAAAAAACATAAACTTTTTGATAGTTTATTTTAGGTTATGTTAGAAAAATGTTAATGATTGGCCCACAGGGTTAGAGCCCCCCGCAGGTGCAAGAAATAAGAGAAAAGCTACTGTGAAAATACGACGAAACCAACTACTTCGTTTTTTTCCATGATCCGCTTAAATCATATAATTACAAAATATCTTTTTTAGGGGATATTTCACAAATCAAATAATTACATAATTTCTTTGTGGATTTTTTAGGGACGATTTATTTCTGGAGGATAGAGGTACCCTACCCTAAAATTGTCATAAAAAACTTTGTTGAACTATAAGAAGCTTCACCGTGAAGGAGTTAATTATAGTTTCTGCCGTAAATAAGACTTTTCAGTAAATATACAAAGAATTATTAACAAAAATGCAGATATATATTTTCTAATTTGAACCTCGTAAAAGTGTCGAACTATGACGCCAGAAAAAAATAACAATTAACCAATATGAAGCCAGTATTCACTGTAATTGACCAATGGTAAAATATATAGCGGTCTCTCATTGGTTAATTGGTAATTTTTTCTGACGTAATAGTTCGACACTTTAACTGTGTTCTCTAATTTTAAATGCTGCGCTCCTTATGAACTTAATTGTCCTTGCTTGATTGTACAGTAACTTCGCTGTTTTGAAAACTAATAAAACCTGTAATATACCTTTATAGTAGGTCCAAAGGCACTAACATCCCAGCTATAGTAGACAACCGACCTTGTGATTGCACGACCTTAGTCTGGATTTCTAACTGTGCCTATTGTGGGCCAAGACATTCACCCTACTCTTAATCTGACATAGCTGCAGTAGGTACAATCTTTAACGTCTTTAGTTATGACCTGGTTTGGGTCGAGATTCGGAGCTATCTCCACCCCATCGATAAGCGGTCAGGAAGGGAGGGGACATTGGGCTGTTGTATTACACTAGTGGCCAAAGTTTTATAATAACGTTTTCTTATTCGTTGGCTTCGGGGAATTTTATTGAATTTTAATACGTTGGTTCATTAAGTTGAGTGTCCAAAAGTTTCAACCACTAATTGTAATCTACAGAAGGGATCAACTGTGTATCATCATTGGGGATGTTCAACAATTTATCAGTCATTATCTTATCCCTTTAGATCCCTGGGTCATAATACCTGTAAACTCATAAGTCTTAGCTCTGCGAGTCTCAGCGACTCGCCGGGGCTCCAACTCAGTCTCAGTGAGTCATCCAGGGCCTCATCAGAGTCGGGGGGCAGGGGGGACCCATCGGAGGGGGTCAACATCACTTCTAGTGGCGTCATCTGACCTAAAAATATTATATAAACCTAAAATTGTATTAAAAATATTATAATAATAATATAATAGCAATGACCACTTGGATTTATAACATTTTTTGGTAGATGCATTCTCTGAAAAGCAGAGCCTCTTTTTTAGGATGTTTTCCAAACTTGTAATGTTTAAACTTTTCAACCAATAATTTAGATTTAACGAAGGGGTATTCTTTTTTTATAATTATTGTGTATGTATATCATTTTATTGTTCTGTGTCTTATCCCATAAAATCCTTGTATTTTTCTCTACTTTTCCTCTCTACATGTCAATTTGTCAAACTAAATATTATCTATCTATCTATATATATAACAAACAATTATCAATCCATATATCTATGTAGCAATTATCCATTTATCTATCTATTTCTCCCTTTCTTCAGTCCATATGCCATGGTTATGTAGTTTCTTTTTCATTGATTTGACATTTTTTATAAGGGAGTAACTCAGGAATCTAAAGGGATAAGACAATGGCTGATAAAAAAATGTACATCCCCAATGAGGACACAAAAAATTACCCTTCTGTAGATTTGAATAAATAGTTAAAACGTTTGGAAACTCAACTAAATGAACCAAATAATCAAAATTCTGTAAAAGTCCTCAAAGTTGATAGGCCAATAAATAAGAAAACTTTATTGTAAAACTTTGGGGACTAGTGTAAGAAAAAACCAGATGTCTCCTCCCTCCCCGGGAGTAACCACAAAAATGCAGGGGATTTTTCCAGCAGCGAGATACTAACCGAAGTCACTTCAAAGTTTATTATTATTGGTACTATCAGCTAAAAAGTAGGGACTTTTTTTTGGGCGGGGAGGGGGGTTGGTGTTAAATTTTGCTATGGGGGTATTCTATTCTGAGGGTGAAGATACCCACTCCAAAAATAGTTAACAAAAACTTTCCTGGACTTACAAGAAGCTTCACTGTAAAGGAGGACGATATTGTTTCAGCGGTTAGTGAGATCCTTCGCTACAGACAAAAAAGCTTACTACATTATACACATAATAGGATGTCCATGAGATATTCTTAATCAAGTAATTATGATTCAACAATTTTGAAGTTTGATTGATTTTTAATCATTACCACAACTCAAGAAATAGTGGTTTCAATTATCCTTATAATAAAGTAAAAGAATATCTGTTTGTCTGTACCGAAGGATCTCGCTAACTGCTGAACCGTTATGGTTCTCCTTTCCTTCTCATAGGTTCTGAGAAGGTTTATGACTATTTTTTTGGGAGGAAACCACAACCCGCCAAAGAGAAATCACCCCTTAAAAAAATAACCCACCCTTCCCCCCCAAAAAAAATATTTTAAAAACTAAAATTGAAAGGAGGGTTGGTAAACTTCCCCCCTCCCCTTAAAGTGCCCCTATATCCCTCTAGAAGCATAGCCATTGTAATTAAATATACTTTGCCATCAGATGAATAAACAGAGAGACAAAAAGATATATAGAAAAATACTTAAAAAGAAAGGAAGGTAAATGCGTGTTTTTTAAACCCCCCCCCCTTATTTTCAATTTTGTTTAAAAATAAGAAAGGGGTGCTCAAAAAGGGATTTATAGTGAAATTTTGTGCTTTATGATATATATCAATTATTGTACATAGTAAATTGTTACAATTTATATTTTAATTTAAAAATTAGTCAAAATAGAAGAAATAGTACTTTATCACAAAGAGTAATAGACTATAAGGAAAGACACCTGTTATCTATAATACAAAGTAGAACGATGTCTGTCTGTTTGTTTTTGTGTTTGTTTGTCTGTTTGTAGCGAAGGATCTCGTCCTTATAATAAAGAAACAGGATGACTGTACCGAAGGATCTCGCTAATCGTCATAGTGAAATAGGTCCAGAAATGTTTTTAACTATTTTGGGGGAGGGTATTAAATTTTTTTTAAAAACTTAAATTGAAATAGGGGGATCGACTTATCCCCCATCCCACAGGCCCCTAGATGCCTCTAGGGGCGTAGCCGTTAGTAACATATAAGGAAGCATCATCCACCACAAATAAAATAATATTTTGATTGTTATAAAGTACGTTGTAAATTAAATTTCACTACCCAGGGAAAAGAGATAAATAAGTGAAGAGGGTTGCTCTTATGAGATTGGACCTACACTCCCCCAAAATAGTTATAAACCTTAAAAAGCTGTACTGTCAAGAAGAACCAAAGCGGTTAGTGAGATATTACAAAAAAAGACAGACAACTAAGTTTTAAAGTAATTACAGTATGCTAATTTAAAAAATGGCTGAAAACAAAACAATTTATTCTGTTTCAAAAATCTAATATTTTTGTTTGGCGAAAAATAGTTTTCGCCAGGTGCATTATCCTTAATGGCCCTGGCCTTATACTCAGTAGGCAAAATGACAAACAGATTAAATTAATGACACTTAATTTACTAAAATACAAGGTAGAAGAATTTTGTCTGTTTGTCTATCTATTTATTTGTCTGATTGCCTGTTGGTACATTTAGATCTCTGAAACTATATGACTTAATTTAAAAAAAAGTTTATTTATGCAGGAAAGATTAGTTTAGTATCTAGAGAATATGGAAAGCATTTTCAGAAAATTCTTCTATGTTAAATCATCCTTATACTAAAGTAACAGGATGTCTGTGTGTTTGTGTGTCTGTGTGTCTGTACCGAAGGATCTCGCTAACCGCTGAACCGATCAAGTTCTCCTTAACAGGGTACCTTTTCATAGTTCCCGGGAAGGTTTTTAACTATTTTGGGGGAGGGTACCACCACGCTCCCAAGAGAAATCAAAATAATTCGAAATTTTTTCTCTCGAATAGAGACTCCTACGTAACATTGCAAAGTATCGTAGAATATTGATAGAGACTCCTTCGAAACATTGCAAGGTATAGTATTATCTTTTTTAAAGAACCAAACATTTAAAGTGCCACTAGAGGCCTCTAGGGGCGTAGCCGCTAGTATTAAAGAAAGTAGTACGGTATTTTGTCTGTAGCTTAAAATCTCTCTAACCACTCAACCGATTGGGTTCTCAATTTTAGGGAACTTATGCCCCAGGATGGTCTTAGAATGGTTTAAGGCTATTTTAAAGCTTCTTTTACCCTTTCAAAGACAGAGCCCCTACAGACTAGGAGAGCTATTTTCCAATACAATACATTGGATTGACTGATATGGATAAAGAGATTCATAAGTTAGATGCTCCTTGAATGTTTGAAGCTTTTATTGTAAGCAATCTTAATTCTTTTTAAAAATCATCAATAGAAAATGGAAGAAATACGTTTCTACTTAGAGTACAAAACTACAAACAGTTATAAAGTAGCTATGTTATAAATTAAGTAATTATGCATTTCAATTTTACTAAAGAATTTTGTAAGAAGATATATTTATGCAATGCATGTCTGTATTCATAGAGTATATACCCGTTGAATATTTGACGCTTTAATTTTAAGCAATCTTAATTCTTAATTTTAAGAAGTAAGAGTTAAGTTTCTTTTTAGAGTGACGTACGGACAGACTCTAGTTAAAGAGTATCTATGCAACAAGTTAAGTAATTATCACTTTATTTAGGAATTTTGTAATAAAATGTATGTATGTATCTTTGCACATATTACATATTTAAAGAAAATTTAGTAAAAATCCTTAAACTTACAAGTGAAGCACAGAGCCCCCCCTCCCCTCTCCATACTATTTAAAATATTTATAAGCGTGATTAAGCCCCTGCAGTAAGGATGTCTAACCCAGCGCTTGTTTAAAAATTATTGATAGATATCGGAAAAAAATTAACATAGCAGTAACATAAAACTAAACATTAAACTTGATATATAAAAATCATGAAACCTTTAAAATCAAGAAATTTTAAAAATCTAGAAATAAAAATCTAGCACTGCAAATAATAGACAAATTTGAATGACATTTAATTTATCCCTGAGAATTTCAGCCGTCTATCTTAAATAGGAGTCGAGAATAACACAAAAACTTGAAAATTTAGGAATCAAATAACCTAAACTAAAAAATTTGTTTGTGGTCCACTTTCGTTTGAAGAGAAATTGCCGAAAATTTATTTAAATTGCATTAATTTTGTTGCAATTTAAGGTTAGATGATTTGTTAAAAATACGTAATTTATCATTGAGAGTGCAAATATTTATATGTTTTCAGCAGCGTAGCTACGCTATAAGTATCATAGCAGCGACGCCTCTAGAGGGAGGGAGGGGGGGGGGGGTTTAAGTCGACCCTTCATTAACATTTTTTTTTGCATGGGGGTATTTTTTATGAGTGATTTCTCTTGGTAGGGTGGAGGTACCCTCCCTCAAAATAGCTGTAAAACTTCCATGGACATATATCTATGGTATCTTTAGACATAATGCGTTCTTGTTTCAAAATTATGCCATCTTTTCTTCAGAAATATTAAATTCTGATTCATCAAAAATATTTATTTTTCAATAATATAACAAGCTGCTCAAGGACAATAAGAAGTTTATTACACTACTCCCTAAAGTTTTATAATATCGTTTTCTGATTCGTTGGTTTCAAATATTCAAAACATTCCATTCAACCACAAGTTATTATTTACAGAAGAGGTAATTTTGAATATCATCATTAGGGATGTGCATTAATTTATCGGCTATTGTCTTATCCTTTTAGATCCCTGTATGCCACTAGTACTTCTCAAGTACCTACTCAGTACTCATATTATTAAAACAAAACATCACTTTTGAAGAAATAATTTTTATGATATATTTCTAGCCTCTTGGGTAACATCTAACCCTGCAGGAATTTCTTTTACTTGCTTAACCTAGCTAACACTATAAAAATGTTTTGTCTTAGGAATTTAAATGTTTTGTAGATTGAGTTAAAAACAAAAAAAACTAGACGTTTCCAATATTTTGATAAAATATTTTTGTGTAGTTAGGACCGACAATTAAAGATCTTGCATATAAAAGCTTGGTGTCTATTACCTAATACTCTGAATATAATATTTCTTGGTCACTTTTAAGATGACCCTACTCAATCCTTTGAGGCGAAAAAGGCCTATGAATATAACATCTGAAAATTAAATAATAGGTAATTTATTGCACCGTATTTTAACCAGTTTTGCGCGGATATGAAAATCTACAATTATAAGATATTTCTATTAGCACTGAGATGCCAAAGGCACGGTCTAACAAAACTGGTTTTAATATTATGTTTTTATATTCGTAGAAAATTGAATATAATACGATACGATACATGATTTTTCAATAAGGCTTAGAACCGGTTCTAATCCATTGTATATTGATCAGTTTCGAAGCCATACTGGAAATGGTTTTATATTCACCTGAAAAATCCATTGAATCATCTTCTTGAAAAGTTAGGGTGTACAAATCCTCAAGATATCTCGAGTCTTTCTTATAATGTCTAGATAGAAAGATAGCTAGCTAGCTAGATAGATAGATATATAGCTAGCTAGATAGATAGACAGATAATATTTGGGTGTACAAATCTTTTAAATATTTGGAATCTCTTATAATTCTAGATAGATTGATAAATAATAAGGTAGATAGATAGATAGAAAATATCATGGTGTACAAATCTTTTAGATATCTAGCTAGAATTATTCTTGTAATGTCTAGATAGATAATTAGATAGAAAGATAAATATATAGATAAGTAGATAGATAGAAGACTCTGCAGATATAAAGTAAGATACATGTAAATGGTTAGGCTGTACAAATCCTCTAGATATCTAGAATATAACTTATAATGTCTAGACAGTTAGATAGAAAGTTAGATAGCTAGCTAGATAGATAGAAATATAGCTGGATAGATAGATAGACAGAAAATATTTGGGTGTACAAATCGACGAAGCCCATTTTGTTCCGAATTTGTATCACTTTTGAAAAGTGCGACTCCAGTTACGTCATATTTTTCTTTCCCGAAAAAGGGAAGGGGGGGAAGAAAATCTCTTCAAAAGAGATGGGGAAAACCCCCTTTTCTCTCATCTCTTTTTTCTTCCCCCCTTCCCTTTTTTTTCTTTCCCCCTTCCCTTTTTCGGGAAAGAAAAATATGACGTAACTGGAGTCGCACTTTTCAAAAGTGATACAAATTCGGAACAAAATGGGCTTCGTCGTACAAATCTTCTAGATATCTGGAATTTCTTATAATTCTAGATAGATAGATAAATTATAAGGTAGGTAGATAGACAGAAAATATTTGGGTGTACAAATCTTCTAGATATCTGGAATCTCTCTTATAATGTTTAGATAGATAATTAGATAGAAAGATAAATATATAGATAAGTAGATAGATAGAGATAAATAGAAGACTGTGCAGATATAAAGTAAGATACATGTAAATGGTTAGGGTATACAAATCTCCTAGAAATCTAAAAAGCTTTCTTATAATGTCTAGAAATATAGATAAATAATAAGGTAGATAGGTAGATAATATCATGGTGTACAAATCTTTTAGATATCTGGAATCATTCTTGTAATGTCTGGGTAGATAGATAGATAGACAAGAAGATATAAAGTTAAAAGGTTATGATTTACAGGGTTTCTAAATATCTTGAATCTTTCTAGTAATGTCAAGATACATAATTAGATTATAGGGTAGATATCTATCAGTCTATCTACTAGTATTGTATCAGTTCTATTATAAATTTTTATTTAAATCAATCATACTATATATCTATTTCTATGATTATCTATCTATCTACTAACCTTTTATCATCTCTACTCGTAGGTTCTATTTCAATGCTATCATCATTGCTGTTTGCATTTTCATTCAATTCATTAGGAACTGTTTCATTGTCTGTATTATTAGAATATTCTTTAATTTTTAATTTTTTTAAATTTTTGGATTATTTTAAGCCAATAAAAAGCTTCCTAAAATGGTGATGAATGATTCGACTATGAATTACACTAGTACACAAAGTTGATCATATTTGTAACTGGAATTTTCATTAGGGGTAATTTGTTCATCATTAGTGCAGATGTACACAAATTTTTCTTTCATCATCTTATTCCTTAAGATCCCTGAGTTAATGTCTAGCTGCGCTAACGAAAATGATTGGTTTCTTTCTAAGAAACCATTATTAGTTCTTTTGTTAGTGTAGTAACATTTAATGCCATACGGACAAATAATAACTATAGAGTAGCTTAGTAGCTTAGCTTATAGTGTAAGCCTTAGTCAAATTGTAATATTACAACTTTATATTCAGCTTGATGGCTAAACATTTTTCTAACAGACAATCCATCTTTTCGGAATTATTTTTTTGCACACAAGCGGGAAGACAAGGAAAGTCCCTCAATGACGTCATAAAAATGAGGGATGAGTAGAGGAGAGGAGGGGTGGGAAAAGAAACCCCTAAAAAAGAGATCGATGCTGAATTTGAGGGACTTTCTTCGTCTCCCACAAGCGGCTGCCCAGCCCTCTATAAATAAAAGAATATGATAATATTGGCCTGAGGAGTCATTAGAATCACTGCCACTGATAAAATCACTGCCATCACCACTCCTACAGTTTCAACAGACAAGAATGATGATTCATTTTAGAGAAAATAGATTTTGGGCTGAATTGTCTTGATTTTAGCAAAGCATTTGATAACAATTTAGGTGAGAAAAATACAATTTTAATTATTTAAAAAAAATACCGTAGAAGAATTTTTTTAAAACTATAAATGGTCAATGTTTGTTCTTCTTTAACATATATATATATAAATCTCAAAATATTAAATTTTATCTTGCATAATTTTTAATTTTGAACAGTGTAGTGATTGTAGGGCATAAATGACTTAAAATTTTAAAATATAAAATGTAAAATCAATCCTTACAAGTTGAATAAGATGAAAAAAGTTTGCAATACGTTACCAAACTATATTTTTGATTCTTGTGCAAATCATATCACACTAAAATCATCTCTGGACCTGTAAGTTTTGACAATCTTTTATAGCCTTGACTGTAAAAGAATTCAAAGACATTTAAAAAAAGATGGCAGTTGTTATTGTTTGACCTGTACTTGTATAAATATTTGATGTTCCTTTTCAAATTTTTATAAAATAGATATTTTTATCTGGAATTTTCCTGGGCTCAATGATATCATCATCATCATTGTCTATGCTATCACTGCTGATATCAAAAGATCCATTGTTGCTTTTGAGACCTGGTTCATTATGGTTCAGTAATATTTGCCACTAGTATCAGATTTAAACACTAAATGTTTGGATAACTCAAGCTCATCCATAGACATTTATTTCCTTTATAAATCCGACATTGATCTTGAACAATAGAGCAGGGCATTTTGTAAATGTTAAAAATTGAAAGTTTCTGTGTAGTAAAAGTTGTCGCAAATATATATATTAAATAATTATAAATGATTGATAATCAATTGCTACCTTTTTGCTGACATGGTGGCTCAATCGCTCGTAGTCGGGGAGGTGATAGGTTCGAATCTCGGCTAAACACCGCGTATCTAAAATACGTTAAAAATGGTTCCTACTACTGCTATGTCAGGTGCGCGACATTTATAGTTAGAGTAGGGGGAATGTCTTGGCCCAAAAACAGGCGCAACTCATTACCATGCACATTTAGGACTTCAGGCCAAAGGTCGTGGAATCAAAGAGTTGATTGGCTCCCCTTATTAATCCTGGATTGTTGGACCTGGCGTTAAAGTGTCATTGACAGCAGCCACGCCCATATAAGGAGGTAACATTTCACATTAACTCACTTTATATGCTTAATATTTTACACATAAACGTACTCAACTTGTTATCAATTCATTTGACTTAAGGTTCTTTTATAAAAAAATATTTGTGAATATTTCATAAGTTACATTTGAACTAAATTTACCATTGACATAAAGATTTATCTGAATTAAAGATACTTCTGAGATAAAATCAAATTTGACATAAAAGTATATTTTACAAAAAGATACAATTGGCACACATATTTTAAAAAATGTTATGTATCCAATTTTTTATGTCATATTAAATTTTATATCAGGGATATAAAGGGATAAGACAATGGCCAATAAATTGATGTACTATACATCCCCAATGATGATGCACAATATTACAATTGGTTTTTGAAACGTTTGGACACTCAACTAAAGTCTCCAAGGTTGTTAAGCCAATGAATAAGAAAATGTTATTATAAGACTTTGGGAACTAGTGTATTAAACAGCCCTATGTCCCCTCCCTCCCTGTATCCTATGTCAAATTTACTTTTATATCAAAATAGGATTTATGTCAAACGTTGAACAGACAAAGTTTTCATCTTCATGACAAATATTACTGAACCTGGTTTTATATCACTTGTTGGAGTATCATTATCACTTTTTGCTTTATCACTATTAGTATCTTTGGTTGTTACATTCTTAACAAGCTCAATGTCTTTTTTGGGTCCGGTGGTTAAATCATCTGACATGCTTTTCTTATTGTTCAGTTCCAATCCTGAAAAAATATGGGTGTTTTAATCGTCTTATCTTTTGAAAATTTTCATAATGAAGATTGTTGGAAAACATATACGAGAGATTAGAGTGAAACACTAGAGGGAGAAAGAGTTAAATAATTGTATCTCCCCATCGCATCAACCTTGTGCAACCTTTCTTTTGGGTCATTGAAAGTCAACCAAGTAGCAGAAAATAATTTAGAAGCAGACGAAAAAGTTCATTGAAAAAGAAAGGGAGGTAGTTGTCTGTATATACACATCTATACTAAAGATCTGTTTACGAGAGTTTCCCGGGCATATAACTGTCTCCCCCCCCCCTTATATGAAAATAAATTAAAACAATAGTGGTGTTGGGTTTTCATGTTTACTTTAGGTCAGGTCGTGTTGTGTACAGGATAGCCCTGAAGGGTTAGGACACCGCAGATATAGGCCTCGCTGGGTTAGAGCCCCTTACAGTGTGTCTAGGCATAATAAAAAAAATAATATCCCTCCCCTTTTAATTCATTTCTGTAAAAAAGTGAGGGTTTGTGCTGGCAAAGCACTTTGAAGGAAAGCGCCAAAATATCTAAATGCAAAACATCCCAAAAAATCTTTAAACGTATTCATTATTTCCACATCCTATTATTTAAAGTAGTAAAATATTTTTGTCTGTAGTGAAGGATCTCGCTAACTGCTGAACTGATACGATTCTCCTTTACAGTAGAGCTTCTCATAGATCCTGATAAGGTTTATAGCTATTTTGGGGGAGGGTAAAAGTCCCATCGCCTGAAGTGCCCCTAGAGGCCTCTAGTACATTAAAAAGCATGGTACCTTGAATAAGACCATCTTCTTGATCCAGCTCTACAAGACCATCATTATCCTCTAGGCCATGTCGAGTCAAATCAAAACTAAATTCAGATTCATCCATTTTTACAACATTTTTTCTATTAAATTTGTTGAAGATTTTTTACATTTTTTTTTCTGAAATCAATAGCTAGAAAATTCAGCCTATTAAAATAATATTTTTCTGAAATTAAAGAGATATTTTACATAATCAGCAATCCAATTAAATACTTTTTAGCCATTTTAACTGCCGTTTTTCTTGAATTGAATGAGTATCTTAATAATTCAAAATCACTCTTCTAAAAGATAAAATTATTGGTTCAAAGGTTTGAACACTACTAGTCTGTAACTAACCAATTGCAATTCAATAAGAGTATCCAAAGTTTTTTGTGATAACCGATAAGACTTTGGGTACTAGTGTAATTTATAGTTCAATGCCCCCTCCCTCCCTTAATAATACAAGTGAATTTTAACCATGAAAAAGCTTTTTATGCCTTTTTCACATCAAACTTTTTAACTTCCCTTGGTAAATTCGAGAAAAAAACGCAATATCAATAGAAAAAGATGAAAAAAATTCAAACAAAATATCTAAAAAGCAACAGAGCAAAAAAATTTCATTATGAAAATAATTCAATTCCTACCTGCCTCTTTAAAGAAATATTCTAAATAGTTAACAGGGATAAATTTGTCTATTAGTAGCGCAACAATATAAATTGATAAATTTAAATAAAAATTGGATTCACAAATTTCAGTTGGCTGTTTATTACACTAGTCCCCAAAGTTTTAAAGTAACGTTTTCCTATTTGTTGTCTTAACAACTTTGGAGACTTTTACTAAATTTTGATTGGTTGGTTTTTATTAAGTTGTGTATCCAAACTTTTCAACCACTAATTGTAATTTACAGAAGGGGTAATTTTGTGTATCATCATTGGGGATGTACATAAATTTATCGGCTATTGTCTTACCCCTTTAGATCCGTGCAAGTACTGGAGTATCTGCTCTTTTTAAATTCAAATTAAATACAGCTTCAAAAATAGGCTTCAACTATATCCTTTTTTTTCTACTATTATAATAATAATATAGAAAATAAATAAAAATTGTTTTTAACTAACAAAATTATAGAATATCTAATTATAAATTTACTTTATTAAATGAAACAAAGAAACTCAAACAAAAATTTATTCACTTCATTCACTATTTTTTTCATACAATTTTTTATATCTTTATATTATATTATAATAAAGAAAGTTATATTTTAACTGGTTGTCACTGAGAGATAGAGAGAGGAAGAGAGAGAGAGAGAGAGAGAGAGAGAGAGAGATAGGGAGAGAGAGAGAGAGGGAGATAGAGAGACAGAGGGAGAGAAAAGGACTTTAAGCTCCGTATTGGCTTCTTTCTCACAATTAACTGGACACCTACACACACACACACACACACACGCACACACACTCACACATACATACACACACAAACACACACAAACACACCGTCATGCACGTATATTCGCTTAATAACGAATTGAAACCGTTTCCACAGTACAGCAAAAAATAAGTTTCTCCAGGCATAAGACAATGGACAATTCATTCATAACCAAATCCTACGCAGCCTATACCCTGGTGAACCTAACCTAACCTTACTTAAAGTGAAATACAAGCTAACGAAAATTCACCCCGCCCCCCCCCCTACCATCCTTATTTCTATTTATTTTTTAAAAAAAGGAAGTGGGGGGAGGGTAAAAATTAAAGTAAAAAAGAACACAGTAATAGTGTCTGACTGATTATGACGTAACAAAAAAAATTAGCCAATGAGAGGCCACTATAAATTTTACCATATTGGTCAATAACGGCCTCTCATTAGCTAATTTTTTTTGTTACGTCATAATCAGTCAGACACTATTACTGTGTTCAGTAAAAGAAATAAAAAAAAATTGGTTGTTTTAAAAGAAATGTTCACTCCGTGGCAAACGTGGAGCTTATTATGCTTTAATCAGGATAGGAAAGGACAATGGCAGTTAAATTAATTTACAACCCTTTATTCTCCCTAGTTTTTACCAGCTACTCAAGGGTGATGTTTATACACATAATTTGAGGTTTTGATTAATTTATCACCTACAGCTCTATCCCTGGTTTTAATAAACTAAATATAAGTAGTTTCTGCAATGTAGCAAATATTTTTTAAAAAGCCATATTTTCAAATCAAAGGCTCTTCAAACTGACTCCAAAATTAAACAGTATTTCATTAGGATCATGGAAAGAAAGCAAAGTAGTGGGTTTCGTCGTATTTTCAAAATAGTTCTTGTTTGGTTGGGTCAGGTAAATGTTAAAGATTTCCCCGCAGGGCCTATAAATAGGAGAAAAGCTACTGTGAAAACAAGACGAAACCCTCTGCTTCGTTTTCTATCCATGATCTTTTTTTATACTTTTTCGTATTTTTTTTTGTATCAGTAACACATATATAAAATATAGTTTACAAGCAGCTGCGCTCCCAGCATCTAGGGGCTATTTATTGTATTAGAGAGGGCAGGGAAGAAAAGAAAAATATACTAAAATCAACCTGGGACATATGTAAAGCTGCTCTGAAATGGATAACTTAATCGGTTCATTGGTTATTAAAATCTTAAGCTACAGATATAAAACTTTATTACTTTATATTATAGGATAGGGCCAAATTCAAATATCAATATACTTAAATGGACTAAAAAAATTCGAATAATTGCAAGATTTTTCAAATCTTCGCTGTAAAAAAACTTTGCTGGTAAAAATAAACACCAATAAATAGTTATAGTACACACAGGATACAAAATATCGATTTCTTTAAAGCCATAAGCACTTAGGGAGGGAGGGGACATTTGCCTGTTTATTACACTAGTCCCCAAAGTTTTTTAATAACGCTTTCTTATTCGTTGGCTTATCAATTTTGGGGACTTTTATAAAATTTTGTTTGATTGGTTCATGAAGTGTCCAAGCGTTTCAGCCACTAGGATAGAGATAATTTTGTGTGTTATCATTGTGGATGTGCATTAATTCATAAGCAATTGTCTTATCCCTTTATTTCCCCGATAAGCACTATTTATTTGGTGATAGGTACCCAGTATTCGGGGAATGCACGCATGTTTAAAAAGTACAAGGGTAAAAAATCAGCTTCTAAAAGTTTAATTGATATTTGTTTTTAAAATATTTTGTGTTTTAAACATTTCATTAAATGAGTCTTTTAAAGATATATGTAAGAAGTGTCAAAGACTTTCTCACTCAGTGAATTTATCATAATAATTAATGTACAAAATCGGATCCTAACATGCTTGTCTTTGCGTATTTAGCTGGATAGAAAGAGAGATAGATAGAAAGGTAGACAAAAAAATATAGTTAGATAGATTGATAGGATTCAATTCATACAGTTGATAGATAGAAAGAGGTAGTAGGAATATATTTAATACAGATGATAGATAGATAGAAAGGTAGATATAATAGAAGCAGGTAGATAGATAGAAAGAGGTAGATAAAATGAATACAGATATTTAGGAGGATACATATAAGTATTATACATAGAAAGTAAAATATAAATATGATATAGAAAAAAATATCTCTATAGAGCTAGATATTAACTTATATAAATAAACTAATAGGAAGGTAAAAAAATATCAAACATAGATAAATACCAGCTGCGCGTCAGCCGTTTCTAAAAGTCAGGGAAATCCACAGTTTAAAATTTGAAATTTTAAATCTGAATAAAGTATCCAAAGTTTTTAAGCCAACAAATAAGAAAATTATTTATAAAACTTTTAGTACATATGTAACTTACAGTCCAATGTTTCCTCCATTACTCTACAATGTAACAAGGATGACAACATCCATAAAAGCGAAGCTCTGAAATGGAAGAACGAACGAACACTAACACTTGAGAAGTGTCAGAACTGAATAAGCAGAATATTAATGCATAAGTGAAAGTCTATTAAATATTTTAAGCAAATTTGCTTTAAAAAAGTTTAGATACGTGATACAGTTTAAGGACATACGGACATTTTTAGGACTTGATTATAGAGATGCTTCCCTTTTAACATTGTACCATGTTGTGATAGGAATCAGTATTAAAAAAAATCAGATGAATAGGATAATTTTAACATATAAAAATTAGTTGTCAAAAATGTAAAAAAATCAGCTTGTTTCAAATAGACTTACGGACTTTCTGGTAACGATCATACAGTTGCTGGGTACCTTACTGTTAGAGGAATCAGCATGCAAAGTTTGAAATCGACAGGACAATTCTAACCTGTTTAAATGTACGAAAAGAGCTAACCATTATAGAAAAGATTCGCTTTTAAAAATTTTGATGTTTTTATTCAATATATATGTATGTGTGACGTTACATATGGTGTTTTTAACGATGGCGTCTTTTACGGTGGCTTTTTTTACGATGGCGTTTTGTGAGATATGCCGTTACACTTGGCTTATTCACTCTGGTTACTTGCCTACTGGTCAAACAGTATTTGATAATAAAAGGACAGTACTAATTTTATTTGACACATATATTTCTCTGTGAAATAGAATGTACCAATTTTTCGCCGTTTAAGGAATATAATAAACCGTTATTTCGATGTATGATCTTTGTCTGAAAGTCTTAACTCTGGATGATAATTTGATATATCCATAATCAGAGCTTGACAGTCGCGCGTCAGCCGAAGCTAAGCCTCAAATCCAAAGTTTTTGAGCTAACGAATAGGCTAACATGGCTATAAAACTTTAGATACCATTGTAATATACAGTACAAGACAATTCACATTACTCATCCTGTTCAATATAAAATATTTGCTGAGATGTAAGAATTCACTTGCAAAGGAAGTGTGTCCAAAGTGATGCTAGGGTTGGGTCAAATAAATTTTGGCCGGATACTTGATACCAAATATCCGGCTGAATTTTAATATTGATATAGCAAAAATAAAATGTTGTTTTATTACAGAAAAAAAGGTCAAAACTTATAAATTAAGTAACTATGAAGTTAATCCGTAAGTCCATCAATTTGTAATATTAATAAGGTGTTACTTGCTTATTGCTATATAGTGCCAAGAAATATTGCTTGTGACTGTTTGTTGTATGATATAAAAGATTATTTTGCCGGATATCCGGCCCAACCGTAAGTGACACAGGGAAAGGTTTGCGGAAGATGAATTATAAAACCCCCTAATACCAAATTCTAAGGTAGCTGAATGTATGTTTGTTAAATAAGATCTCCTAAAGTTTTGGTGCTATAGGGGGGTGGGGGGAGGGGAGGGGGGGGGTGGATTTGAAAGTCACCTTAACTAATTAAAGATAGTCTAAATTAAGGATTAAGCTAGCATAAAACCATCCCTGTACCTTAATAAAGCTTCCCCTAAAATTCAATTGATTTAGTCGTTAGCGAGTCCTTAAAAAACACATTACTTTGTAAATAAGGATACCAAAAAAGTCAAAAGAGTACTTTTTCTAGTAATGTCATTAATATTCAAAAAAAACGCGCGGCTAGAGCTAACTACACATGTAAGAACACACTTCTTTGTAGAAAATATATTTCGCTTTATTCAAGCCTTCTCAATTCTAATTGTTTGAGAGTTTATGTACAACTATTATTAATTAATATTAAATCAAAGGAATCTTCACGAAAAATAAATTATGTTTCTCCTATAACGAAAAGGAAGGACCAACAGAAATAAACCGAGTTATAGAGTAGCTTCGTTACTGAAAAGGGAGAAAGATTATAAGTTTAGATACCACGTGTCATGCACTGCTGGCTATCTATCTATCCTTACTATCTATCTATCTAGCTGGCTATACACTATTAATATTAGTTTCCGCACTAGTGAATTTAATTTAAATTGTTCTACCTCTTATTTCTACCTATCTATCTACCTCTATCTATCTATCTATCTATCTATCTAAACATGTGTTATGCTCTGATGATCTTGAGAAGCGAAGCTTGTCTGTGGGTATTGCTGTACGTCAGTGTGTTGCTTATTTGTCGTATATTTTTGCTTTCTTTTTGCTTTCAAATTTACTTAAATACAAATATATATCTTTACCTTTCATTATGGAGATAATTAACCATAGCATGTGCCTGATATTTGCAGGAATCGTCATCCATAAATCAAGATTAAATCAAATAGTAAGTTACTGTTAAATCAATATGTTTAAAATTAACCCCCACGGAAGTTTTGTTGACAATTATAGAGCAGCTATGACTCCTGAATTGTAACTTTGTATCAGTTGAAAATATAATGAACATTATATACAGAAGGAATGACACTACAAGAAGAATTGTGGTAACCGCCTCGGTTAAATGGCCGTTACCCAAGTTCAAATGACTACGGCAGTGCGAACAGACGTGGACACGTATAATTATAGAGAAGCTGGGCTTCTCTAGCTATCACTAAATAACAAACAAAGTCTATTCAGATGTTACTTTATTCAGGGTCCAAAGGTTACTAATTTATAATACAACAAATAATAAATACACAGATTGGAATAAATAATACTAAAGCAAAATCAATATAACTATATATACATTAATCAAAATGGGCAACAATGATCCCCCATCCCTGGAAGGGGTGGGGGAACCAAACAATGCAGCTTAGCCATAATACGGCTGTCCAAATCTATCATTAATTTTAAAGCGTAGGGAGGGGTCAGGCTGACCCCTTCCCCGGTACTCGGGGGAGGGCCCTCGGCCCTTCTCCGAACCAAGGTCAGGGTTGCCACATAACATGGCTCAGGGTTGCCGAATACCACAACTCTCCCCTCGGAAGGCTGGGAGGGGGTTTTCCCCACCAGACTTCCGACAGTGGTTGAGGCCTTCGGCCCGCTCATTATGGGACTGTTATTTACAAGGGTTAACAATTCAATGGAATCCTAGTGGTGCTTTTTTAGAGTTGATGGGCCCCCAACGTGGGGTAGAAGGTAGAGGCTGGCTTTTGTTGGACACGTAGCTTGGTGCCAGTGGGTGTCAGGCCACCATGGGGCGCGCCCGCTGCGGGGCCGGTCAGCAACGGGGCGTTCTGGTTGGCTGTGGCAGCGGCTGGAGCACTGGCTACAAGGTTGACTGTCTGGGCGGCAGCCTGGCCTCCCGAGGGGCCGCGGGGATTCCCGTTTACATTTCCGGAGTGCGGCCCAGGCTTGCCTAGGCGGTCATTCCCACTATCGGCTGACTTCATAGACACCATTTCCTCTGCTGCTTCCCGGCCAATAGGAATGGCATCCCAGTCCACTGAAAAGTCCTGGGACTTGGCATGGTTGGCCCTGGCCCTGGCCAAGGCCTTGCGATACAAGGTTGGGTGATACAGGAATACTTGCTACATCGCGTTCAGGGCGGCACGTACACCTCCTTGTGCTGCTGCCAGGGAGATGATGGTTAAGTCTCCCAGTAGCTTGAGAATCAACAGCAACAAACACAGTATGGCTGCGCCATCTCCCCACTCGTGAATGGCTTGTCTAAATCCAGCCCAGACATCCAGGGTTTCCTCCCCTTCCTCCGCCAGTCGGTCAATATTATAGGAAACTATGCCATGGTCTCCGGTGGCTGAACAGCTTCCCTGCTGGACGCAGGAGCCATAAGACAGGCCGGTCAGCATGGCGGCCTTATACGCCGGAAACGACAGTAGCTGCTGCCAATCATTCAGCTCGGCCTGGGAATACAACCCTCCCGAGCTAAAGTCATCCAAGGGCTCGGTCAGCAGTTGTTTGGGTGTATCCAGCAGGGGCGGCCTCTTCTTAGGGGATGGAGTTAGCTCTATCCACCCTTCCTCGGCGTGTACAGTTAGAGGGTAGGTGGAGGAGCAGGGAATCTTGGTGGCGTGACCGCTATACACCTTTGTCACGGCATCTACAAATCCTGTGGGCTCCACCGGCACCTTGTCCCAGCATTCATTGCTCTCCCTTACCATGTACTTATTATGCTGGCAGGTAAGCTGGAGCAATACATCTCCCCTCAAGATAGAGAACGTGCTCCCCTGGACACGCACCGGATGGGCCAGGTCTAGCTGCTGGAGCTTCCAGCAGTTGGCCGCTACCTCTTCTGCTGCTGCGCTTCGCATCCGAGTCTCCAGGGTGAATCCGATGTAGGCCGCGTGTATCTGGGCCTGGAGGGGGACATCTACGTCCCTAGCCGATACTCTGGGCAACGCTGCCGCGGCCGGGTCGGCTGCCACGAACAATGCTGGGTGGTTGGTGGCATGGGCTTCAAAGTCGCAGTTCACTATCGAGGTGGGGGTAGTCATGTTAATAAAGAATTGCGCCTGATGGTCAACCAGGAATGCATCCATCACCAGGCTGGGCTGGAGGCTGCGGATCAGCCTCAAGGAGCAATCTCTCCCCAGGTGGTCCCACACGTACGTGGCCTCTCCGGTGACGCAGGACAGCTCGGACTGGGGACACGCCAGGGTCAGGTGGTCGGACTTGGACTCCACCCGTCCGTTCTTGACTACGTAGGTCTCCTCCTTGACCAGCAGCCGTCGCTCCTGGAGCACTAACTCATTGCGGTACAGTTGGCCTTCAAAATGGACGTCCTCCCCTTCACAACCCACCCACTCGGGCTGTTGACCAGTGCTCCCACCATATCAAGGGTGAAGAACAGGGGGTGGTTCAGCTGGAACGTCAATGGCTTGGTCTTGCCTGGCAGGGTGTAGACTCGGCTCCGGGCCAGGTCCCGGCAAGTCTCTGGGTCAATCTTGGTTGGCCGCATGAGGGTGGGGACCGACGTCACCTTCAGGTGGCCCCAGACTCCACACCTGAATGTCCACTGGGACACTGTGAGTTGACAGCTATACCCCGTGGTCTCCCGGATCTTAACTTGTTGCAGGATATGTACCTCATGGCCCAGAGGCACCTCCTGGTGTAGCGGCTCTTTGCTACACATCTGCTCCTTGTTGAAGGCGGTGACATGGGTGGGGTTGGCACAGTCCCACCCTACTAAGACATAGCTGGCCGTGGGCCACACAGCTGCTAGCAATAGGCCCCACAGAACCATCCACCAATGGGAAAACCTGCCAGACAGCCACCATCCTCGTGCGCGCATCTGGGGGTTCTCGGCTCTGGCCACAGCGGCTTCTTGGGAAGGAGGGCTGTTTGTCTGCTCCTGGCTAGATACAAATTTCCATTGAGTGTTATCCTTAGACACCCGGGGCTTCCCTATACCCTCCCCAATGACGGACTGACAGGCGACTGGCGCCTGTCTGGGCGTTGGCTCCCCTAGCCTCAAGGTGGCCCTTCCCTCATCCATGGCATGCCCAGTGGCATGGGGCTCTAGTGCGTGTGGCACAGGCTCGCCCTGCATTACATCCCTCCCCTGCCCTAGGAACTCAGGTGCATGTGGCACAGACAAGTCCTGATACCCCCAAATCTCAATCTCCCCAGCCTCTAGTGCGGGGGGCACAGGCAAGGCTGGGGGGTTACAATATTTTGGGTACAATGTATTTGTCAATTTTAACTTATCCTGGCTCGGTTGAGGGGGCTGGACAGCTGGACGCAGTTGAGGGTGAGGGACAGCTGGACTCTCCCTGCTGGCTGGGGGCTCGGGTTGACTGGGGGTGACGGGTGTCACCCCTTCCCCCGGGGCTGCGGGCTTGTTCCAGGATCCAGGTCTCTCAGTGGCGGCGACGGTTGTTGCCCCAGGCACCAGCGTGGGGGCGCTGGATAGCACCCCCCAGTCTTCACAGGTGGCGGCGACAGTTGTCGCCCCAGACATCAGCTTGGTGGTGCAGGGTAGCACCTCTCGACCTTCCCAGGTGGCGACGCCGGTTGGCGTCCCATACATCGACTCGGACTTGCTGGCTAGCGCCTCTTGCCTCTCCCGCTCGGCGGCCGCGAGGGCCTCCCCGTACACCGTCCCGGTGGCGCTGGGTAGCGCCTCTCGTCTCTCGCTGGGGGTGACAGGGGTTACCTCCTCCTTCGGGGGACTCGGTCTGGCGGGTACCATCATGTTGAGGCCAAAGGGCAGCGGCCGCAGGACTTCTGGCTCCGCAATGTTGGTTGGCTGCACGTACTCCGGTCCCATGTGGTTGAGGCTGAAGCCCAGGCCAACCCGGTTGGGTTCAGCCGCTCCTCCCAGCATGTTGATCCTGGCTGGGATGGTCCCAAACTGCGGCATTATTCCTTCTGAGTGGCCCACAGCACTGGGGGCGGCGGCTTGCTGGAGTGTCGCTGGCGGCGCGCTCCCTTCCATGTTGGCTACCTGGGAGCTGGGCTTTCCCGAGTTAGCGCCCTTGCCGGCTACGTGTCTCCTCCCGGCTAGGCGTCTCCTCCCGGCTACGCGTCTCCTCCCGGCTACCTGGTCCCAGTCAGCCTTGCACTGGGCTGCCGTATGGCCTGCGTAGTGGCAACGTTCACATCTGGCAAGCCGGTCACGGCGGGACTGGGTGCATCGCTCTTCTAGGCTGACCTCCATAGGGGTAGGACAGTCTCTGACTCGGTGGCCTTTCCCATGGCAGCAGTAGCAGCGGCCTGGAATCTTGGAGGCGTCGTCTGGTGCGACCTTCCCCATCTGGTGGAGACCCGGAGCTAAGGCGCCAATCTCCATTGGCTCCGAATCATCATACTGGGGCAACTGGACGCTGGCCGATCCCGTGAGTCCGTCGGTGGCATCCACCAGGCACACACCCTCCTTCAGCTGCTTGGTGATCATGGTCATGGTGAACATGGCACGCCTCGTGTACTCAGGTACCGAGGCGATCTCATGTCCCATCATTTCACGTTTCACGTTGGCGTTGCGGATGCCACGGTTAAGCTCATCAATGAGCAACTCCAGATCTTCGTGGCTGCAGGCCTCCCTGTACAGGGCGCACTTTGTGGAGATATAGGCCTGGATGGGCTCCGTCGAGTGTTGCCTATAGTCCCTGAAGGCTTGCTTCAGGGTCTGGGACTCATAGGCTGGACGAAACAACATTTCACACTCGGCCTTGACTTGTTCGTAGGTCAAGGCTTGGCCTGCCTCCCCAAACAGGTGGGAGGCCATCTCCGCCGCCTGCCCCGCCAGGGACAGTAAGAGGGCGTTGCGGCGGTTCAGCGTGTCATGGGCGGGTACGCGGTAAGCCGCCCATGACATTTCCAGCCTCCGGATGTGGGAGTTCCAGGACTGCTTGGGCGGTCCTCGGTACTCCGGCAGGTTACTCAGCATCAGCTTGCGGTACTCGGCTGGGGCCGGCTGGGGATCGTCCTGGAGCCATCCTTGAAGCTGATTGCCTCCTTGCGCTTGTTGTTGCTCCATCGGGTCAAAGGTTCAGCGTCGGGTCACTAATTCTAAGCCAACACTATAGGCTGCTTACACTTGTGGTCACTATTCTAGCAACCGCTACCGTTTATCACTTGGTTGGTAGTTGGAAATACAAATATATAAAATAGGTGTACACTGGGGTACTTTTCACTAGCTTCTCAGCTTTAGGGTAGGCTGGTAGGTCTAGAGAGTTGTTGAGGGTCTGAACTGCTGTCAGGAACTGATTTAGTTTTCCTTATCACACTGTAGATATGGGGAGGAGCTTTGCAAGTTTTTTTTCTAAAAATATATCTTTTGTATGCTATAGAGTAGCTCCCCTCCTGTGTGTGTGTGTGTGAAATCCCTTTTCTCACAACACGCCTATGCGCCGTCAGAGCGCGCACACAGGTGAAACGAGCATCTATCCCTCAATCTGCTCCGAGTGTGGGGAGAAGGGGGAACGCGTGAGGGGACGGGTAAGGACGCCCTTCTCCAGGTGGGGAGGGGGGTGCCGCGGGCTTGAGGTGACTGGGTTATAAGGTAGGTGGGCTTCTCCCTTAATCCTTGGCTTATCAGATGTCACCTTCGATTGTATTTACTTCAATTTATGGGTGGACCCTCCCCTTCTGTTGGGATAGGGGGGTGTATTTGCCGTGCTGCAGGTTTGGGGGTCCGAGTGTTTAACAATGCATTGTTAGCTTGCACCTGGGTTCTATTTTTGGCTTATCAAAATTCACGGCAATTGTTTACCAAACCTTGCCCATAAATCTATTGTTTAGCCTTCACACCAGGGAGGCAATCCATAAAATCTGATACAATATCTGGTTTTCTCAATGGGTGGCTGCGCTGTAGCCTCTCAGGATACTTGGAGTTAACGTAGTTTTTTCTCCTATTTGGTACACTACACTCGTATTTTTGCTCACAGCTCGCGGCTATTTTGCTTGCTTCAGCCAGTCGGCGGCAGGGGATGTCCCGTCCTGCAGCGCCGTGGGTCCGAATCCAGGTGGTGGCGGCAGGGAATGTCCCGTCCTGCAGCGCCGTGGGTTCGAATCCCGCTATCTTTTGCAGTAAGTAATGGGCCTGTTTCAGCCGTCTATCCAGGGTGGGTAATTCAGGTTGCTTGTGTCAGTTTTGCCAGTTTCACTGCTGGGAGTACCTTAGCCTCAGCTGCGCGTCTGCTCTACACTTGTGTTTTGCCGTAATCTCACACAGCTGTCAACAAGTTGTGGTAACCGCCTCGGTTAAATGGCCGTTACCCAAGTTCAAATGACTACGGCAGTGCGAACAGACGTGGACACGTATAATTATAGAGAAGCTGGGCTTCTCTAGCTATCACTAAATAACAAACAAAGTCTATTCAGATGTTACTTTATTCAGGGTCCAAAGGTTACTAATTTATAATACAACAAATAATAAATACACAGATTGGAATAAATAATACTAAAGCAAAATCAATATAACTATATATACATTAATCAAAATGGGCAACAATGATCCCCCATCCCTGGAAGGGGGTGGGGGAACCAAACAATGCAGCTTAGCCATAATACGGCTGTCCAAATCTATCATTAATTTTAAAGCGTAGGGAGGGGTCAGGCTGACCCCTTCCCCGGTACTCGGGGGAGGGCCCTCGGCCCTTCTCCAAACCAAGGTCAGGGTTGCCACATAACATGGCTCAGGGTCGCCGAATACCACAGAATTACTTTGCTTTAAAAATAACATATGAATGACGACTTCTAAACTACAGATATAATTGCGGATCCTATTATATCCTATAAAAAGTAATGTGTAAAATATATGTTAACTTATATAACATCCATAAGTAGCGAAGCTCCAAAAATTCTGAATAGATATCGGGAAAAAATTTACTATAGAGCAGTGTATAGCGTTAGGGACTCACTGACTGACTGACGGATGGACGGACGGACGGACAGACAATGCGAATTAAAGAGTAGCTTCGCTACTAATATAAAATAAAGGGTAAAAACACATATTTTGTATGTTATATAAAAAACAAGATTTGTTTTGTGATGGGGGATTTCCATCCTTGATGTGTACGTTGGGGGGAAACCACCATGCAGAAAAAACAGTGACACATTTTTATGAGATTTGCATCATGGAAAAAGAAACAACGTATCGGGTTTCGTTGTATTTTCACAGTCGCTTTTGACAGGTTAAGTTAATGGTAATGATTGCGTCACAGGGTAAGGAAATTGGCCCCCTCATGGGCTAGAAATAGAAGAAAAGCTACTGTGAAAATACTACGAAACCTGCTACTTCGTTTTCTATCCGTGATCCAAAAATTTATTAACACTTAAAAACGGACCCTCAGTCATATGATAGATCAGGAGATGGTTGTTAACTATTTATTAACATTTAAGAGTTGAAATTGCCAAATTTTTGCCAATAAAAGGTTGTGCTGATTTCATATCTGTGAGATTAAAATTTATACAAATATTTTAGCTTCTGGGGTGATTCTAAATATTTAAATATCTGGTTATAAATTATTAAATATACAGGTCTCTTTATTAATCCTGCATATCAATACTGCAAGGTTGCGTGAATTTTTATGTACAAGCAAATATAATTGTTTATCCTTATAAGGGACTGTAAATTACTATGGTACCTAAAGTTTTATAACAGGTTATGATTTAACATTGGGGACTGTAAATTACTGTGGTAACCAAAGTATTATAACAGTATCTTATTGAACATTGGGGACTGAAAATTACTATGGTACCCAATGTCTGTAAGTAGCAAAATGCGCAGAATTCATTGATAGAATTACAAAGTAAATTAAAATGTATATGTCCTGTTTGCAGTTAGAGAAAAAGATAATAAATAAAAATCATCTTTCTAGTACAGAATATCACATATCGGTCACCTTAGGAAACTATTTATTGCATATTAATATAAATGGAAGCTCTCAAGAAATACACCTTTCTAACTGCTGAAAGACTGTAGTAGACCAAATACCCAAAATTAGAAGCCTTCAGCTTCAATAAGAGAAAAGTTGTAATCATTTCAAAATTACATGTTATGTACAACAAAAACTTTGAGAGTGTTACCAGTCAGGCCAATATATTGGGCAGGTTTGACTGCATTGATGACTTACTGCTTAGTAGATTAAAGAAGACTTCAAGCACTGGCCTCCAACGAGACACACAGCTTGGCCACCACGGCAGTTGCACAATCTTGCAGGTTGAGTATTAGCAGCAGCTGTATCTTTAAGTAAGAATTTGTCCAGCTTTAATGGCTTTGATGCTAGGCATACAACAGTAGAATGGTTGAAGTATTGTTGAAGAGGTGTGTTCTTAAAATGATTATCAACCAACATAAGTTTCCACTGTTTGACAGAAAGGAGGGTTAACAAAATGACTTCTTCTCCTGCTCCTTGCAGTAGGATGACGTTGCTTAGCATTTTCTACTTTTACTATATATGCCTGAAGCAATTTTTATTTCAATACTTTTTTGATTTTTCTATAATCAACAAACACAATAAAATGTATTCTTTATTCAAATTATAAAATTAATAATCATCCTATAATATAATGTACCAAGCTATTTTGTCTGTAGCGAAGGATATCGCTAACCGCTGTACCAATATGGTCCTCCTCTACAATGAAGCTTCACATATTTCCCGGGATGGTTTTAGTCTATTTTATTTTTATAAACAAGTTTGGGTGTGGTTTTAGGCTATTTTTCGCCCTTCGAATATAGAGCCCCTAGATGCTAGGAGCGCAGCCACTAGTACATTATAAAAAACTAAAAATAATTCTCATTTCAATTTTTGCTTGATAAAATTTTCATTGCTCTTTCTTTCTGGAGTTCCATTGCTGTGTCTGTTATATCTTCATTTTCTAGAACAGCCAGCCTAATATAAATAAGAATAACTTTTTACCAATGATGACCTATTTGGGGCGCTACGGGTACAAAAAAATTAACCAAGATGATTGGGTGAGAGGTTGTGAAGTCATTAAACTTTATTGAACTATTTTTGAAAGAGGTATAAAAATATACTCATTGTTAAAAATAAATTTTTAAGGATTTTAAATTTTAATTTGTGATATTTATTGGTTACATTTGGGTACATTTTTATATGGCACTTGAGGGTAAACGCACATTTTTTTTACCTGCAATATATATCTGTTGAATTTGTTGCAAAGTCTATTCTGCTCTCAACAACTTTACCTTCATGTACAACCATTTCAATATCTTGACTTATTCCACATTTTTCCTAAACAATGAAAAATAAGAGGAGTATCCTTACAATGAAGTAACAGGATGTCTATCTGTTTGTACCAAAGGATCTCGCTAACTGCTGAACCTATATGGTTCTCCTTTACAGGGTAGCTTCTCCTTGTAAGGTTTGCAACTCTCCCCCCCCCCCAAAAAAAGTATTTTTCTTTATAAATTTTAAAAAAACTAACATTGAAAATGGGATAGTCGACCCCTGCCCACCACCAAAAAAAAATTACTCTAAAAATTTAAAAATAAAAATTAAAAATTGGGTTATCGAATTCTACCTACTACCTACTCCTCAAGTGCAGCTAGTGGTCTTTAAAAAAAAACTCTATGCCGTGTGTACCTTTCATAGCCGCCAAGATAATTTTATTTTCCCTATGGTGTTCTATACTGAAGAATGGACGGACAGACAAAGTTAATTATAGTGTAGCTTGGCTACTAGTTAATATTTTACCTCAAAATTTTTGTTGTATTTATGAAGTATATCAACTTCTATTTTCATCTTCTCTTCTCCAAAATCAAAAATTTGTTGTTCAAACTTTGATTTAAAATGATTGTAGAGCTGCATATCAGCTGCCAGATAACCTTCTATTTATAAAAAAAAATGTGTATTCCTTTAAATAGCTTAGCCTTTTAAAAAAATTTAAAAATTGTTTTTTGTCTTATTTTTTATTAATGCTTGCGGAACGTATACCTTAAACCCATTAGACACATCATGATTTATTTATGAATTAAGGAGGGGGTGATTAATTCAATCAAAAACCATAAATTAACAGGAAAGCTACAAATGGCAAAAACTAGATAAAATACTATGCTAGACATAGTTTTTGTATGGATGAGAACCAGTTCTAATCCACCGGATATTAATCGGTTTCAATAGAATACAAGAAATAGATATTATTTACCTAGGAACTTTCTTGACTCTTGTGATAACTTTGGTTTTGTTTCAGGATTTAATTTATTCAATTCCAGAGTAACAAAATTGCTGAACATTAAAATCGAAATTAATAAATTTCTTAATTAGAAAAATGGAAATAAAGATATAGTGAGAGTTGATGCTCAAATGTGTGGGAATCTTCACAAATTATAAGTAAGTTAATTAACCCAAATATCAAGGACGGAGTTGCAATCAGAATCAATCTTTAAAAGAGGAGAAAAGTGCCAAATATCGTTTTCCCCTTGATTTTTATTTGTATTTACATATCTTTTTGGTTCTCCAGTATGTCCACAAAATACTGTTTTTGAGATCTTGTGTTTCGTTGGTGCTGATTAATAAAAAATTAATAGTGGAAACTAGTAACCAAAATATGCATCTACATTTTATATTTATAGTAAAATATCATCCTAAATAAATAACAAAGCTGCTATTCAAAAAATTCGGGTTTGCCTATGTTTTAGTTCTCAGTGTATATGCTTACTAGCGGCTACGCCCCCTAGAGTCCTCTAGTGGCACTTTAAATGTTTTTTTTTTATATTTAAATATGTCTATGTTGCGTTTGACTTTTATGTTTCGTTGAACTCTCTTTGTTAAATCGAGAATTGTAAATTTTTTTTTGATTTTTTTTGATTTCTCTTGGGAGGGTGGTGGTAACCTCCCCCAAAATAGTTATATACCTTCCCGGGACCTATGAGAACCTACCCTGTTAAGGAGAACCCAATCGGTTCAGCGGTTAGCGAGATCCTTCAGTACAAACAAACACACAAACAGACATCCTGTTACTTTAGCATAAGGATTGTTCAGGGGAACTATTACAAAATATTACCAATGCATCATGCACCAACCTAGTAAATACCATAACAAGTATGACAATATCCATAAGTTGCAAAGCACAAAAAAATTGTGGATGGGAATACGTAAAAGTAGATTTAAAATGTATTTATTAAAATCAAGAATAGATTTAATGAAGAAAATAAACACTTTGTTTTATATTTTGTATGATGACGACAGTTAAACTAAATAACATAGGAAAAAAATATTTGATACTGTCATTTCAAAAAAGTTTGAAAATCGGACCAAAAATAATAAAGATATGGGGAATTGTGTAAAATATGCCAAAAAACCTGCTAAAAGGCAGTCTGGCCGCCATTGTTTCTTTTCTTAAAACGCCTAGAAATTTAATTTGTAATATCTATAACTGCAAAAAAATCTTGAAAATTGTACCACATACACCAAAGATATGGGGGAAAATGTGAAAAATATTAAAAAACCTGCAAAAAGGCAGTCTGACCGTCATTGTTGTTTTCTTCAAACGACGGTAAATTTAATTTTGATATCTTTAAAATCGGACCATAAACTCCAAAGATATTGGGAAAAATGTGAAAAATATAAAAATAGCCTAAAACCTGCTAAAAAGCAGTCCGACCGCCATTGATGTTTTATAGTTAATTGTGCTCCCTAATGATGGGAATGTTGTCAAAAAGTTTTAGCCTTTTATCTTTTATAGGAGCTGAGTAAATTCCATTTCCCACATAGCGTTACGGACGGACTGACTGACGGACAGACAGACAAAATGAATTAAAGAGTAGCTTCGCTACTAAAAAAATGGGTGTACAAACCTTTTATCCCAACAAAGATGATGTTTTAACAGTACAAGAGATTCTGGAAACCTAAAAAACTGATGAATGTACATAGGACCGGCAGCATGAATGTATTGCATGCAAGATCTCTAAAACCAGATATAACGGATTGGGCTCTAATCTTTAGGGAATATACCCACTGGTCTTGTGGTTTTAATTTATTTTTTTAGGGATGAGACTCTCCCCTAAAAGAACAATTATTCCCACCCCTTCCCCTACGTTTATTTTAGGGCGTCTTAGCTTTTTTATTTTGGGGGTAAAATGACGCGCGAAGCGCACCACAAATATTTTTTTCGGGGGTAATTACCCCCCCCCCCCCCCCTACCCTACAATCTGTTGGGAGGTATTAAAGAAATACTACGCAGTTTATAACACACAGAACAACCATAGGGGGGGGGGGGGAGGTTGTACTTCCCATTAGGTTTTGTGGCTAAGCCCCCAGCGGCAATGGGTGAAGCCACTTGTTATATAAACAGTAAATCAGATATTGTAAAACTATCTAAAAATATATTAGCCATCTATCTCAAATAGTAGCCATTAAAATCATATATCTGCCCTACATTAGACAGACATACAAACAGACAGACAAACAGACAGACAAACAGACAGACAAACAAACAGACAAATAGACAGACAAACAGACAGACAAACAGACAGACAAACAGATAGACTAACAGACAGACAAACAGACAGACAAACAGACAGACAGACAGACAGACAAACAGACAGACAGACAAACAGACAGACAAACAGACAGACAAACAGACAGACAAACAGACAGACAAACAGATAGACAAACAGACAGACAAACAGACAGACAAACAGACAGACAAACAGACAGACAAACAGACAGACAAACAGATAAACAGAGAGAGAGACAGGTGAACAGAAAAACAGACACAGAGAGTTGACTTAAAAAGGTTTTTGGGGTCCATATGTTAAATAGAAAAAAATGAGAGCAATAAAACCAAGAGAGGTGGGTGTAAACGCTCCCCCCCCCCCTTCCCATAATTGATAGAATTTGTATTAAGTTACCTTTCTTTAATTAAAACAAGATGGAAATCTTTATCAATTTCATTAATTTTTTCATTTACAGCTGTTTGATTGTCAATCTTGTCAGTCTCTAATCCCAGATCTCTCAACATGGAACTTCTCATAAAATGTGGCTAAAAAGTATAATATGCAGTTGTTACCCGAGGGCAGCAGAATTATAACAAGCCCCATGAATGGAAGCAACACATTAGCCAGCGGTAGCAGTACTACCCAAATCCTTTTTTAGAGTAACAGGATTTCTGTCTGTTTGTCTGTACTGAAGGCTCTCACTAACCGATTGATTTCTCCTTAACAGGGTAGCTTTTCATAGGTCCTGGGAAGATTTTTAACTATTTTGGGGGAGGGTACCACCACCATCTCAAGAGAAATCACAAAAAAATCAAAAAAAAATTTACGTAGAGACTTGAACGCAACATAGATATGTAGGTAACGTTTTATTTTTTAAAACAAACAATTAAAGTGCCACTAGAGGCCTCTAGGGGGCGTGGCCGAGAGTAAAGAATAGATAGCAGAGTTGGAGCTTCCCAATCTTATTTATTTACACATAAGTCGCAAAACTTTGGTTTTAAATATAAATTTAATTTATTTATGTAAAGTTGAAACTGTGAAAGGTGTAAAAATTAGGAGGGCTAGTTTAATATTTCTATAAAAAGCTTAAAACCTGAAATGGACCAGTAAAAAGCTTTCCTGTAACCATTGAACATAACAGTTTTTGCAGGGCTCGGCAGCTAATTACATAATCAGCTGTGCGGTTTAGAGAAGCCTCATACGGCGTTCATGGACACTGAATAAGCCACAGCCATCAAATTTCAATACTAAATTAATGCGGTCAACTGAAAATAGTTGCCGAATGTGTACGCAGTTTCCTGAGTGTTTCCTCATCCTAGCTCAATATTTACTACTAGCTAAAAAAGCTTCAAACTTAAAAAAAAAATCAAAATTTAAAAAATTTAAATTTATAATGTATAAATCGTTTATACAATCAAATTTTGATTTTTTTAAGGGAATTTTGAAGATTTGTAGCTAGTAGTAAATATTGAGCTAGGATGAGGAAACACCCAGGAAACTGCGTACACATTCGGCAACTATTTTCAGTTCATCATTAATGCAGCTTTAAAGAAACTGGAACTATAGCCAAATTAATCCATGTATTTTAGACAACGCTGATATTACTGTAGGAATTAACTGGGCAGATTTGAGGAAGCTGCTTGGAGTACGATTTAGCTGCAGCTACACATTTGTATTCAGCGGTGACTGCTGGCTTTTACTTTAGTGATTAAAAGTTTACTAATTACCTTATCTTTATTTTGTTCATTGTTTATCAGAAATTTTAGTAATTGGTCTAATGGTCCAGTAATTTGGCCTATTAGTTTCAAATATTCCCAGTATGAAACAAACAGGTCCACAGGATGCCTGTGCAAGCACGATGAAAGATGGTTGTATTTGAGTTTCAGAGTATTTCAAATTGTGTGGCATAGTAAGGAGAAATCTTATCCTTATAATTAAGTAACAGGATGTGTGTATGTCTGTTTGTCTGTATGTTTGTATGCTTATAAACCGATCAGGTTCTCCTTTACAGGGTAGCTTCTCATAGGTCCCTGGAAGGTTTATAACTATTTTGGGGGAGGGAACCCCCCCCCCCAAACCAAAAAAGATCCAAGCCCCCCCCCCAAAAAAAATTAATTTTTTTTAAAAATCTAAAATAAAAAATGGGTTATCAAATTAAAATACCTCCTCCTCAAGTGCCCCTATTAGCGTAGCCGCTAGTTGATGATATGTCAACTAGAATTTGGCTGAAACCACAAAAAACCCTAAAATGTTTTTGTTTTCCTACCATCTTTAGAATAAAGAGATTTGAAGTGAGTTTGTACAATCTTTTCAAAATAGTTCTTCCATAGATTTTGCCTCCTATTTCCATTTTTTCCCTCTCCACTCAAATTGAAAGAGAGGAAGCAACAACTTTGAAGGTGCTTGTGCCTGAGCATGGTGAAATAAAAGGCGCCAGGTCCAAGCACTGAGGATATCTCTGCCTGAAAATTAAAATTAGATGCTGTGAGTATTGGTGCAAAAAATATGACGTAACAAAAAAAATTAGCCAATGAGAGGCCACTATAAATTTTACCATTTGTAAATAACGGCCTCTCATTGGCTAATTTTTTTTGTTACGTCATATTTTTTGCACCAATACTCACAGCATCTTAAAATTAGTAAAGTGCATTGCTTTGTAGTATCCTGTCTTGCTTTAGAACGGACTTTAGAAGCACGGTCAGACATACAGACTCCCTGGTATATATAAGCTTTGCTTCCACAGAATGATCAACAAAGATCATGTACAGTAAAAATGTGCATTTTTAGCAAATAGTTTACAAGTACCTGAAGATCATTTAAAATGGGTTACAATTCATAGGTGCAGGTATCTTGGACATAACATCATTAATATTCTCACGGTTGTACTAATTTTGCAGGAAGGCTAATTGAATGGAGTGACGGACATTCTGAGAGGTGGTCCTTACTATAGCTTCATGGTTTAATATTCATAAGACAACCTATGATTTGATGGCATGATGCTTGTCAAAAAGTTTTAGCTTTATGTGTTAATGATTTGCAACCGTTCATATGCAAAGGATTCCCCCCTTAAATCACTATTACAATCATATCATGCGTCTGACATGACATATGTTACCTGATTCCAAATAGTATGAAGACAGAAAATATCATTCTCCATCCCAGCTTTTTCCCAGGGAGAATTAGCTATAAACTTCATGAAAATATAACATAATTAGTCAGGGAAAAATGGGACAATGGAAGATAATTAATTTACTCCCTATTTTCTTATAAAAAATGCAAGCTACTAAAGGCCGAGTTTCACAATTGAATGGAATAGATTCTTTACTTATTGACCCATATGTGTAGCCCTGATATATTTATATCAAAAGCACAAATTAGATAGTAGAGCTCAATCGGTTCAGCGCTAACCAAGATCTTAAGCTTTAGAAAACATTGTTCTACTAAGCCATTAATTTGCAATTTTGCAGAACACAGTAATAGTGTCTGACTGATTATGACGTAACAAAAAAAATTAGCCAATGAGAGACCACTATACATTTTACCATTGGTCAATAACGGCCTCTCATTGGCTATTTTTTTTTGTTACGTCATAATCAGTCAGACACTATTACTGTGTTCAATTTTGAATGAAATAATTGAACAGGAGTCAAGAAAATAAAATAAAATTGAAAAACTAGGAATCGATCTAGCACCCCAACCAATAAAGGGCAAATAAAGGTTGAATATGATGCTAAAAAATGTCCCATTCCATAGATTATAAATAACTTAAAGATATTGGCATGTTCAATTGTATAAGTCTGTTTATAAAAGGAGATGAAAAAATTACGAAAACGTAAAAATCTAGGAATTGCTCTAGCACCCCAATTCATGCACAGACAGATGAACAAAACAATATATAGATTAAAAGAGCACATGTCAAAGAAGCTTCACTAAAAATTTCATCTGTCTATCTTTTATAGGAGCCGAGAAAATCCCTTGTCCAACTTTTGGTGTCTGACGGATGGACATTAGGAATTATGGAGTAGCTGAAGAGGGGTAGATAAGAAGGGGAGGAAAAGGGGAAGGGGGTTGTGGGGAAATTTTCCTTCAGAATCACATTTCCTTTTCCCTGCATCAAATGTAATTGTTTAGTTTAAAGTTGAACAAAATTTTCTGTCAAACGTATCAAAGATAATTACAGCGTGTACATTTTCCAATTTGGTACAGATTACGTAATATTAATTTTTAATTTTTAATTTTTCTACTAACCACCCCCCCCCCTCCCTCCCAAATAATTACCTGTTAAAGATTGGATTATCCACTCGAAAATATCCGCCATTTGCAAGTGTTTCGGGTAGAACAACATTAAGTTTGTTGAAAATTGCAAATCTTATCAAAATATTCTGCAGTGTTGTACTCGCACACTAAAAAAAGAAATAGCAGGGATGACAACATCCATAAAAGCGAAGCTCTGAAACGGTATGACGGACGAACACTAATTCTTGTAGAGTGTCAGAACTGAATATAGGTAAATTTGTTGCAAAACTTCTTTTGTTTGATTAGCCATAGTTTCTTAGGGTTTGGACCTAAAGACTCCTGGAGTATGTTGAGACACTTTTGTATAGCCACCAGGGCCAGTTTAAGCTCCACGTTCAAGTATGACTTGACACGCTGTCTCATGAGAGCTCCTCGTTATTACCTCACCCTCGCCGGTACAAAACTTCTTAATACAGAATACTATTTAAGGACATACTGACATTTTTAGGACTTGATTAAAGAGTTGCTTCGATTATAATATTGTACCTTATTGTAGAAGGAATCAGTAATAAAAAAAATAGATCAATTGGATGATTATATCACATAAAAAATTGTTGTTAAAAATCAACATGTTTAAAATAGACGTACGGATATTCTGGTAACGATTATAGAGTTACTATGCTTTCTGAATCGTACCCAACTACTAAAGGAATCATCATGCAAAGTTTTAAATCGATAGGACAATTTTAAAATGGCTAAATTAACGAAAAAAGCTATCAGTGCATTTTTGATAAAGCTCATATTGTCCTGTTGTGACGTCATAAATTTCGGGATAGGAGAAGGGAAGGGAGGAAGAAAACCTCTTCAAAGGAAATAGTAGAAAAGTGGTTCTCCTTTCCCTTTCCCAAAATGTATGACGTCACAACAGGATAATATGTGAATAATAAGTAAATAAATAAGATGTATGTTTTTACAAGGATAATTAAATGCAGTGATTGGTTATTTTTTGAGAAAAACTAGCAAATTAATTGATAGCTATAATACTTTTTTTTAGTAGCGAAGCTACTTTATAATTTTAAATGTCCGTCTGTCTGTAAGGGACACCTAGGGGAAACGTGATTTTCTTGGCTCATTTTCAAGATAGATAGCTGAAATTTTTAGTGAAAATTCCTATGACATATACCCATCTAGTCTTTACATTGTTTTGTCCATCTGTCTGTTGTTTGGATTGCTAGATCGATTCCTAGATTTTCAAGTTTTTGTAATTTTCTTAATACCTTTTCAAGATAGAGGGCTGAAATTTATGGGGATTAATGAATTTTACATTCAACATATTTTCAATAAGTTTTGTTAAGATTTGTCTATTAATTGGGATGCTAGATCGATTTCTAGATTTTTAGGTTTTCGTGATTTTTCTCGATTCCTATTCAGGATTGACGACTGAAATCATCAGGAATTGAATATGCTCATACAGGGGCGTCCAAGCTTTTTATTTTGGGGGGGGGGGTTAAAATTTTTTCAAGGGGGGGGTAATTCGGTTTTGGGGGGGGATAAAATGGCGCGCGAAGCGTTCCGCAAATTTTATTTTACCCCCACCAAAATTTTTACCCCGGGGGTAAAATTTGCTTGGGGGGGGGGGGGTAATTACCCCCCCTGAAATCTGTTGGCAGGGGTAAAATTTGCTTGGGGGGGGGGGTAATTACCCCCCCTGAAATCTGTTGGCAGGGGTAAAATTTGTTTACCCCCCCCAAAATTTACCCCCGGGGTAAAATTTTTTGGGGGGGTAATTTAAATTTTATCAAAAATTAAAGTATTAAAAATGCGCGCGAAGCGCGCAAATAATTTTTTTTGTTTGGGGGGGGTAAATAAATTTTAAATGGGGGGGGGGTAATCGCCCCATTACCCCCCCCCCTTGGACGCCTATGTGCTCATATTCTACATATTTCAATCAAATTTCAATAAGATTTGTCTATCAATTGCAGTGCTAGATCGATTCCTAGATTTTTAATTTTTCGTGACTTAAAGGTTGCGTGATTTTGAAGTTTTCGTCATTTCCCTATTTCATCAAATATATTGGATGACATTGCTCTATAGTAAATATATTCCCAATATCCATTCATAATTATTTAGCTTTGCTACTTATGGATGTTGTCATCACTTTTTTTTAGTAGCGAAGCTACTCTATAATTCACAATGTCCGTCCGTCCGTCTGTCCGTCTGTCCGTCCGTCTGTCCGTCCGTCCGTAATTAATGAATTGGGGGAAACGTGATTTTCTCGGCTCCTATAAAAGATAGAGAGCTGAAATTTTTTGACAACATTCCCATCATTAAGGAGCACAATTAACTGTAAAACATCAATGGTGGTCGGACTGCTTTTTAGCAGGTTTTAGGCTATTTTTTATATTTTTCAAATTTTCCTCATATCTTTGGTGTTTATGGTCCGATTTTCGAAATTTTTTCAGTTAAAGATATCAAAATTAAATTTCCCGTCATTTGAAGAAAACAACAATGACGGTCAGACTGCCTTTTTGCAGGTTTTTGGCTATTTTTATATTTTTCACATTTCCCCCCATATCTTTGGTGTTTATGGTCCGATTTTCAAAATTTTTTAGTTAAAGATATCAAAATTAAATTTCCTGTCGTTTGAAGAAAACAACAATGACAGTCAGACTGCCTTTTTGCAGGTTTTAGGCTATTTTTTATATTTTCCAAATTTTCCTCATATCTTTGGTGTTTATGGTCCGATTTTCAAAATTTTTTCAGTTAAAGTTATCAAAACAAATTTCCCGTCATTTGAAGAAAACAACAATGACGGTCAGACTGCCTTTTTGCAGGTTTTTGGCTATTTTTATATTTTTCACATTTTTACCCATATCTTTGGTGTTTATAGTCCAATTTTCATAAATTTTTCAGTTAAAGATATTAAAATTAAATTTCTGGCGTTTTAAGAAAAGAAACAATGGCGGCAGGTTTTTGGCTATTTTTATATGTTGATATATTTCCCCATATCTTTGGCATTTTTGGTCCAATTTTAAAACTTTTTTGCATTAACAGTTTCACAATATTTTTTCCCATTGTTATGTGCATCTAGTATGTAATTTACTTTAACCATCTTCATCATACAAAATAAAACAAAGTTTCATGTTTATTTTCTCCAATAAATCTATTATTCATTTTAATAAATAAACTTTAAATCTACTTCTACGTATTCCCATCCACAATTTTTGTGCTTCGCTACTTATGGATGTTGTCATCCTTGTTTAATAATTGTTATATTAATAAATTACCTTGTGAAGTTTTGCATAACCAATTTTTGTAAGTTTTTTACATTGCCCTTGTTCAGTAATGCCTTGCTTTAACATTAATTCTTCTCGGGGAATGCTAAAAACATAACAAACAGTTGAAATAAATCCTTTTGATAAAGTAACAGGATGTATGTGTGTTTCTGTCTGTCTGTTTATACATAAGGATCTAAGGAACCGATATCGTAATCACAGAGTAGCTTCTCATAGGTCCTGGGAAGGTTTATAACTATTTTGGGGAGGGAACCACCACCCTCTTCAGAGAAATTACCAAAAAAAGAAAAAAAAAAACGCCTCCCTGCAGATATATTTGGTAATTAACTAAAAACATTACTAACACCATCTAGCGGCAAAAAAAAATATTTTTGGTAAATAGCTGATTTTAACATATGTTGAAAAGACACAATTTTACGTGTCCCTGGAGTCCTCTATGGGCGAATCACTATCCGCTCCTCATAAATAAAATGATTTCTTCACCACTAGCCCGTGGGGCATGTTAGAATCTTAGCTGGTTTATTCCCTTTTTGGCCACGAAAAAAACTAATCATCACCCTCCCCCCCCCTAATAATATTTAGATTACCTGGAAGATAAAATGAAATAAAAAGTGCATGCTAATAATGCTCCTGTGCACAAATACTTTCTGTTTTTTTCTTTCATTGTGTTTATCTTCTTAACAATACGATAGTTATGTGCCAACAACTTTTCCACATATTAGGTGTTTAAGATTTACAGATTTAAAGGTTGTGGAAAAAATATGCACATTTTAAAAATTTAAATTGCGTTGCTTGTGTTAGTAGTAGAAATATTTAATGCATACAGTTTGGATATAAGAACTATTCCTGTGCTACGCGTATTATTGGAGCCACGTAGTAAAATGTTCCAACTTATTTAAAACTTTTCAACTCTTTTCTCACATTTTTTTACATGAGAACTTATGAGAAGCTAAAGAATGAGCAAAAAAATGCGTAGATTTTTAAAATTCAAATTGCGCAGCTTGTATTAATAGTAGAAAAATGTTGCGCATTCCGTTAGAACCGCTATGAAGTATA
Source organism: Acartia tonsa (assembly GCF_053477335.1). NCBI lineage: Eukaryota > Metazoa > Arthropoda > Copepoda > Calanoida > Acartiidae > Acartia > Acartia tonsa. Next base: position 33,477,412 of record NC_137272.1, read on the forward strand.
TTTTTTGGAAATATAAAAACAATTCCTTTGCTGCATATAGTTAGGGAGCTACGTGGTAAAATGTCCCAACTGACTTAAAACTTGACTTGTGAGTAAAATTTGGAACGTTTTACCACCTAGCTCCTATATTATTTGTAGCACAGGCACCGTTTTCATAATTCCAAAAATAGAGTTCATAACAGTTCTAACGGTATGCATAACATTTTATTATTATTAACACTAGCCGCGCAATTTGAATTTTTAAAATCTACGCATTTAATATTGCACACACTATTCTCAAATGTAGTAATATACTCGCAAGTTAAGTTTTACGTCAATTGGGACATTTTAACGCGTAGCTCCTTACCAATGCGTAGCACAGGAATCGTTTTATATTTCCAAACAAGTTTGACAACATCCATAAGTAGCACAAAAAAATTTGGATGGGAATACGTAGAAGTAGATTTAAAATCAAGAATAGATTTATTGGAGAAAATAAACACGAAACCTTGTTTTATTTTGTATGATGAAGACGGTTAAAGTAAATTACATACTAGGTGCACATAACAATGGGAAAAAATATTATCAATAATACTATTAACGCATTTATTTTGCTCACCCTTTACATTGTAAAGTAGAACCATATCGGTTCTGCGATAAGCAAGATCCTTAGATACAGAAACAGTAAAAGTATCTGACTATGACGTCAGAAAAAATTAACAATTAACCAATGAGAGGCCGCTATATATTTTACCGTTGTGAATACTGGCTTCTCATTGGTTAGTTGTTAATTTTTTCTGACGTCATAGTCAGACACTTTTACTGTTTTCTTAGATACAGATAGACAGACACACATACACAACTAATAATCAAATTGTGTTTTCGTCACAAAGGTAAAAGAAAAAGTAACACAAAAATTGTACCGTATTAAGTTGAGGGGTTTGTATGAACGAAAATTTCTCACGCATGTGGCAAATCACAACAGCTAAAAGAATTTAATATAAAAGAATCAAAATGTACGGCGCGTATGAGCAAGCAAACATTCTTAAATTTATTCTAGTTGAGATTTCTATTAGTATGGTGGAGATTAAATGAACCTTCCCCAAAATAATCAAAAACCTTACTTGAACCTTGATATTACTCCAGGGAGAATTATACACTCTTATAAACCTTTATAAACCTTCCTGGATCTACGAGATCTTCATTATAAATGTGAACAAAATCAGCTCAGCGGTTAGCGAGATCTTTCGCGCACGACAAACAGCTATCTTGTTACTTTGTTACTTGTATTTAATTAAGGATGAATATCTTATTACAAATGAAATGAATTGAATCTGTTATTTCTATCTATAATACAAAGTAGTCTATATTACAAAGTATTACGATGTCTATCTGTCATTCTGTCTGTCTGAAGCTTAAGATCTCAGTAATCACTGAACCGATTGGGCTTTACTTATCCTGTGATGGTTTTAAGCTATTTTCTTGGGGAGGGTAAAACACCTCAACCCCCCCCCCCAAAAAAAAAAAAAAAAATTAAAACTTAAATTGAAAAAGGGGGTTCGTTTACCCCCCTCCCCCCAAATTTTTTTTTACTCTTTCTTTTTATATCTAAAATATGAAAAATTAGGTTGATCAAACCTCTTGGGGCACAGCCCCTAGAGGCTAGGGGCGAAGCCGCTAGTATATTATATTTCAAACAAACTTTTGTACAAGAAAGCATCTGGAACTTTAAGAGGCGAGAGGGGGAGTCATATTTATTTAGGGGCGAGTTCCCAGGAAGTAGGTACCCTTTCCAAAAATAGGTATAAACCTTCCCAGGACCTAAAAAGCGAAGGAAAACCAAATCAACAATACTTCATTTTTATAACCCCCTCCCTTCCCTTAGATACTTAAATTAGATTAGACAAAATTAATGCAAAATTAGACAATATCTGTTTTAGGTGTTTGTTAGCTCTGTCCTTATACCTTGAGCGTTTTGTATTTTGGAAATCTATGTTTGGTAAAAATTCAGTGGAGGAGGGGACATTGGGCTGTTTATTACACTAGTTCCCAAAGTGTGAAGATAACGTTTTCTTATTCGTTGGCTTAACAACGTTGGGGACTTTTAATGATTTTATTAATTGGTCCAAACTTTTCAAGCACTCAAATCTGCAGAAGGGGTATGTTTCTGTGCCATTATTGGGGATGCCCATTAATTTATCGGCCATTGTCTTATCTCTTAAAAAGCCTGGCAAAATTACCCCCCGGTCTTAGTTTATCCTTATACTAAAGTAACAGGATGTTTGTGTGTTTGTACCGACGGATCTCGCTAACCGCTGAACCGATCGGGTTCTACTTAACAAGGTAGTTTCTCATAGGTCCCGGGAAGGTTTATAACTATTTTAGAAATAGAGATTGGGGTCTACAAATTTTTTTTACTTATTCTTTTTAAATCTAAAATACGAAAAGTTAGGTTGATCAAACCTTTTGGGGCAAAGCCCCTAGAGGCTGGTGGCGAAGCCGCTAGTTATATATATTTTAACAAGGATGACAACATCCATTTATCGAAGCTCTGAAATGCTAGGACAAACGAACATTAACACTTGTAACAGTGTAACTGAATAATAAGAATATAAACTTATAAAAATCAAAACAAAATTGAAAGGAAATTTGTTGAAAGACTGCTTAAATACAGGATTATGTTTAAGAACTTAATTATAGAGGTGTTTCGCTTATATCATTATACTATGTTCAAATGTTGTCCTAGGAATAAGTATTCCAATCGGCTAATTTCATCATATAAAAATTTATTGGCAAAAAAGTTATAAAACAAGGATGACAACATCCATAAGTAGCGAAGCACAAAAAATCGTGGATGGAAATACGTAAAAGTAGATTTAAAGTGTATTTATCTCAAAAAAGTTTGAAAATTGAACCAAAAACACCAAATATATGGAGAAATATTTAAAACATATAAAAATAGCCAAAAACCTGATAAAAGGCAGTCTGACCGCCATGGTTGTTTTCTTTAAACGACAGGAAATTTAATTTTGATTTTGATAACTGAAAAAATATTGAAAATCGGACCATAAACACTGAAGATATGGAGAATAATGTGATAAATACAAAAATAGCCTAAAACCTGCAAAAAGGCAGTCTGGCCGTCATAAATGTTTTCTTTAAACGACGGGAAATTAAATTCTCATATCTATAACTGAAAAAATTTTGAAAATTGGACCATAAACACTGAAGATATTGTGGAAATGTGAAAAATATAAAAATAGCCTAAAACCTGCAAAATGGCAGTGTGGCCGTCATGGTTGTTTTCTGTAAACGACAGGAAATTTAATTTTGATATCAATAACTGAAAAAATTTTGAAAATCGGACCATAAACACTGAAGATATGGAGAAAAATGTGAAACATACAAAAATAGCCTAAAACCTGCTAAAAAGGGGTCTGACCGCCCTTGATGTTTTATAGTTAATTGTGCTCCTTAATAATGGGAATGTTGTCAAAAAGTTTCAGCTGTCTATCTTTAATAGGAGCCGAGAAAATCACGTTTCCCCTATTCTGTCTTACACGGACAGACGGACGGACGGACAGACGGACGGACAGACGGACGGACAGACGGACGGACAGACGGACGGACGGACGGACATTTCGAATTATAGAGTAGCTTCGCTACTAAAAACAACATGTTTTAAATGGACTTACGGACGTTCCGCTTCGCTTATAAAAATAATATTTTTTTCCAAGTCCAAGAACAATAGATGATTTGAAATCTAGAGTGTACTAGATTTGTTTTGACCTAAATGTATCTAAATAGAGAAAGTGTATCTCTGATTGTGTGTGTGTGTGTGTGTATGTGTATGTCTATGTGTATGTGTATGTGTATGTGTGTGTATGTGTATGTGTGTGTGTGTGTGTGTGTGTGTGTGGTAATAAAATATAATATTTTGAGCGAAGCATCTCTATAATCAAGTCCTAAAAATGTCACTATGAACTTACACAGAATTCTGCATTTAGGAAGTTTTGCAACAAATTTAGGTATGATTTAGTCAAAACCAATATATCCATGTTTTGTATAATTGGTTCTGACACTCTACAAGTGTGAATGTTCGTCTGTCATACCGTTTCAGAACTTCGCTTTTATGGATATTGTCATCCTAGTTGAAACATAACATTTCAACCAATAATTTTTGTTTTAAGGTCATATTTTTATCTTAGTTAAATTAAAACATTTTGAATACTTAATGATGACACATATGTTACGTTTCTAAACACTTTGTTCACAAAGAGAAAAAAATCATAAGAAACTTTCTATGATGACAAGAAAAAAACAATACTTAATCTCTCCCCCTTTTAAATACGTTCTTTCATCAAAGTTATTTCTCCCTTTTTAGTAGCGAAGCTACTCTATAATTCGAAATGTCCGTCCGTCCGTCCGTCCGTCTGTCCGTCCGTCTGTCCGTCCGTCTGTCCGTCCGTCTGTCCGTCCGTGTAAGACAGAATAGGGGAAACGTGATTTTCTCGGCTCATATTAAAGATAGACAGCTGAAATTTTTTGACAATATTCCCATTATTAAGGAGCACAATTAACTATAAAACATCAAGGGCGGTCGGACCCCTTTTTAGCAGGTTTTAGGCTATTTTTTGTATGTTTCACATTTTTCTCCATATCTTCAGTGTTTATGGTCCGATTTTCAAAATTTTTTCAGTTATGGATATGAGAATTAAATTTCCCGTCATTTAAAGAAAACATCCATGACGGCCAGACTGCCTTTTTGCAGGTTTTAGGCTATTTTTGTATTTTTCACATTTCCACCATATCTTCAGTGTTTATGGTCCAATTTTCAAAATTTTTTCAGTTATAGATATGAGAATTAAATTTCCCGTCGTTTAAAGAAAACATCCATGACGGCCAGACTGCCTTTTTGCAGGTTTTATGCTATTTTTGTATTTATCACATTATTCTCCATATCTTCAGTGTTTATGGTCTGATTTTCAAAATTTTTCAGTTATAGATATCAAAATTAAATTTCCCGTCGTTTAAAGAAAACAACCATGGCGGTCAGACTGCCTTTTATCAGGTTTTTGGCTATTTTTATATGTTTTAAATATTTCCCCATATATTTGGTGTTTTTGGTCCAATTTTCAAACTTTTTTGGGATAAATACACTTTAAATCTACTTTTACGTATTTCCATCCACGATTTTTTGTGCTTCGCTACTTATGGATGTTGTCATCCTTGTTTTATATTGACCTTATATGTATTCCTTCGTGAAATAAAAAGGGAAAGTAAGTTAAAAAGGTACTTTTGGTACTTCGTGTATGAAGCAAAAAATGCCTAAAGATTTAAATATAGTATTTTTAGCAGGTATAAGGTATAACCAAGTTTGTACACTTATAGAAAATGAAATTTTTTTCTTTTTTTTAATAGCGAAGCTACTCTATAATTCGAAATGTCCGTCCGTCCGTCTGAGACAGAATAGGGGAAACGTGATTTTCTCGGCTCCTGTTTAAGATAGAAGGCTGAAATTTCTTGTCAACATTCCCATTAATATGGAGCATAGTTAAGTATAAAACATGGATGCCAGTCGGACCCCTTTTTAGCAGGTTTTAGGCTATTTTTATATTTTTATATTTTTCTAATTTTTCTCCATATCTTTGGTGTTTATGGTCCGATTTTCAAAATTTCGTCCATTATAGATATCAAAATTAAATTTCCCGTCGATTAAAGAAAACAACCATGACGGTCCAACTGCCTTTCTGCAGGTTTTAGGTTATTTTTATATTTTTCACATTTTTCTCCATATCTTTGGTGTTCATGGTCCGATTTCCAAAATTTTTTAGTTATAGATATCAAAATTAAATTTCCTGTCGTTTTAAGAAAAAAACATGGCAGTCAGACTGCCCTTTAGCAGGTTTTGGGCTATTTTTATATGTTTTACATATTTCCCCTTATCTTTGGTGTTTTTGGTCCAATTTTCAAACTTTTTTGGGATATCAGAATCAAAATTAGTTTTCCATTGTTATAAGCATCTTTTATGTTGTCATCTTACAAAATAAAACAAGGTTTTGTGTTTATTTTCTCCGATAAATCTATTCTTGATTTTTTAAAAATACACTTTAAATCTACTTGTACATTCCCATCCACGATTTTTTAAATTCTATTTTTTTTTATTTTCATTGCTTCTTAGGAAGGCTTTAATGAAGTCTTGTCAAGCTTAGTCTGAATACAACATGGATGTTCAGCCTCTATACGCTAGGGTACATTAATAAAGTTATTAGTCATAGAGAATTCTAGCAACACTTTTCCATGTACTATATACTTGATTCATAACGTTGAAAGTAATAAAGAAACAAGGATGACAACATCCATAAGGAGCGAAGCTCAAAAATTATGAATAGATAATATATTCGGGAAAAAATTAGTATAGAGCAGTGTCATTCACTAAACATTTTACATGATAAAATAGGTAAAACAGGAAACCTTTAAAATCACGAAAACTTTAAAATCTAAGAAACGATGGAAATATGTATAATATGAGCATGTTCAATTTTGATAATTTCAGCCGTCAATCCTGAATAGAAATTGAGAAAATCAAGAAAATCTAAAAATTTAGGAATCTATCTAGTATCCCAATTAATAGACAAATCTTAACAAAACTTTGTGAAAATAAGTAGAATCTAATATTGATTAATCCCTGGAACTTCCAGCCCTCTATCTTGAAAATACATTGAGAAAATCACGAAAACTTTAAAATCTAAGAATCGATCTAGCACCCCAAATAAAATTTCAGCTGTCTATCTTGAACAGTAGCCGAGAAAATCATGTTTCCCCCTTAGCGTTACGGGTGGACTGACGGACCAAGTGAATTATAGAGTAGCTTCGCTACTAAAAAGAAGAAAATCATATGAGTAATGTTTGAATTATAATGAATCCTAATATTTTGATATTATCTAGGTTTTCTTGAGTGATGCTCGATGCCAGGTTTATAGAGTGTAAGCATATATCTGAAGGACGTTCAGAGTACAGAACCTTCTATGGATTATAATTATTGATTGAAACGTTCGGACACTCAGAATAGAATAAAACTCCCTATAGTTATTAAACCAAGTGAATTAAACAGGTCCCCTCCCTCCCTTAATTTACTACAAATAAAATAAAAATCTTATAATTAATACCAGTTTGGTTAGCCCGTGCCTTCGGCCCTTTGGACTAACAAAACTTGGTCTAATCTTATATATTTTAATTTATCTGCAGAAAGCTGTTTACAATATGAGGCGATTAACATTATATATTCCTTTAGTCCATGGTTTCAGCCGCGAATTATTTAGCGTTCAAACAATTCAGACAAAATATCTAATATTCAAAATTAAATATTCACATTATTTTGATAATAAAGTTTTGCAATCTTAATATTTTCAAGATAAATTTTTAATTAATATAATTTTGATGTCTTTTTTGCATGTATATTATTATAAATTTTTAGATTATTTGGATTGTTTAATAATAGATATTTATTCTTCAGTAAAATAAAACAGGTCTTTTTGCGGCACTGCTGGAACACTTTAAATCTGACCGTCCTACTGGATTTCTAAAGTATTCTCATGCTGTGTCACAATAGAAATATTACTTGACACGCTTGTTATTGTATTGTCATATTTGAACAAGTGGTGTCCATTTTATTGGCTAGATGGCTATAAATTGGATCGTTTTCCAATCAATCAGTATAGTTTGAGCGTTGTCTCCTCATCCTTCGGGTAAGTGTAAAATTTTTTCTAGTGCAGCTACTCATTAAATATATCTTGTGTGTGTCTATTTAATCAATTATTATTTTACATTATAGTTATTTATCACATCATATTTTGTATTTCTTTTCTGGGTCCTTACTAGAAGGAAGAATTTTAAGATTGATATTATTTTTTTGCGAATTTTAATTGTTTTATCTTATTGAGTTATTATGTCTTTGCCTATGTTTAGAAGCGCAGTTGTTCTGTAATTAATATATGTTTGCTTATTTTGTAATACGTTTTAATTTGCGTGAATTTAAAGTGACAATGCCTCTTAAAGTAATTGAGAATCTAATTTTATCCAGTATTTTAGAAGGGGTTAATATAAGCAGCATTGTAAAGCATTTTTTAGTTTAGCCGCCTAAATAAATTTTTGTTGTCAATAAAATAATGGGAAAAATTATTACTTATTATTGTTTTTTTTTAGCAATTCTTTATTGTGTCAAATTTGTCAGAGTTAACAAATTATGAAGGATTAATTTTTTCACACAAAATATGTACTTAGACATGAGAATTGCAAATAATATTTATCTTTAATTAACAACGCTTCCTTAAGCACCATATTTTTATAGGAATATATATTGGTGCTAAAAGGATCTATTAATTTTTCTATAAGTGGTTAATGTTATTGTATTAGGCTAAAGCTTCTAAATAGATCCTTTAAGAACCATATCAGCGTCTCATACCCTTTAAGGGGCATTTTGTCGTATGTTCACAGTAGTTTTTCTCCTATATCTAGCCACTGCGGGGGGCCCAATATAGATAACCTATCAAATGCTACTGTGAAAAAAATGCCGCGAAAGGCACTATACCCAAGTATCTTATGACACACTTTGTCTGTCGTGTCCGTTTTTGTGTTGTACTTGGCCTTATAATCATTAAATTTGTTAACCGTTATATTTGGCCCGTTTTTATTTAATACTAGTTGCTTCGCCCCTAGCCTATAGGGGAGGTCAGAAATTACTTAGAACCACCCTAAAATATAAACTGCCCTAAAAATCACACACTGTATTTTCCGAGGTCTTTAGCTTTAGACAAAAACTTTACTACTTTATATTATAAGATTATATCATTGCTGAAATTTTCTTATCTACTGTATTTGAGATTAAAATTTCTTTTTTTACTTTGCTTTGACTCTTATGGATGTAGTCGTCCTAGTTTTAATCTTTAATTATTATATTTTTATTTCATATTTCAGGTTAAATGTGTTTTGAAAGGCTTTGTGTTAGGATTTCCTGTAGCTTTAGCTACACCTTTTTTATAGAGCTTTTTTGTTAGGGGGCCCACTAACTTAAAATCTCTTCAGCTTACTCCCTCCCTAAATTCTAACTTAAAGTTCGAGTAGAAACAGTGGGGAGAATTGCCTTGCTTGATCCAGGCTGGTTCTTGCAAGGTTCGGGACTAGCTAGCAACACTTCAGCACCAGGTAAACTTTATTTTTCAAATTGCTTTGTCCAGTAATATGAATTTTTAAAAGCTAAGCTTTTCTATAATTAGGGTTGGTCCGTCCGTCTACAACGGATAGCTTTTGTCGTTAATTTAGGCACGTTAGAATTGTCCTATCGATTTCAAATTTTGCATGGTGATTCCTTTAGTAGTTAGGTACGATTTAGAAAGCGTAGCAACTCTATAATCATTATCAAAATGTCTGTACGTTCATTTTAAACATGTGGATTTTTTACTTTTTTATCAACTAATTTTTATTGATCTAATCATCCGATTTACTTACAATTTTGCTTCGACTCTTATACATTTATATTCTGATTATTCAGTTCTGACACTATATAAGTGTTAATGTCCGTTTGTCCTACTGTTTCAGTGCTATGCTTTTATGTTTTCATTATATATTATCTATTATACTATCTCTTTAACTCAATTATGATTTTTTTCATCTCCCAAAATTTGACTTCAGCAAAATATTCCTTTTTACCTAATTTTGGTCTCATTTTAATAATATTTTGATATTTAGTTTTATCTTTCCCTTAGTAGTGAGGCAAGCCTCATAAGTCCCTGAACTGTATTAGGTTATTTGATTTTATGTTAAAAGCCTTGTGACGCATACATCCTTTAAATACAAAGCTCTAGCTTCTAAGGGCACATCTACTAGTCTATTTTAATTTTTTAGGTCAGCTGAAGTCTTGTGATGAAAGGCAGATGACATGAAGCAGGACATTTGGTCAACTCAGTCGCTCGTAAATCTGGGACTAGTCTTTTCCAGGCCAGACTATGGTTGACAATATGGCTGCTATCCTTATATAGCCAGGTAACTTTTTGTAATGTCCTTTGAACAGATCTATAGTGTTGATGTATATACAGATAATTTCCTCCTCCCTTTAATGATGATTAATGTCCCTCCACAGAGTATGACGTCATACGATACAATAACCAATGATAGGCAGTAAGATTTTTGGTCAATTACAGTGCATACTGGCATCTTATTGGCTATTTTATCGTATGACGTCATAATTTGACCCTTTCTGTCTTCTAGCAAATTTTTTTCCTTACATCATTGGTTAAATTGGCATTGTAAAGGGGAAATACAGTTAATTAACCCTTTCTCCTTCTAGTGTGTTAGCAACAAATATGATCATCATAATTACGTGCAACCCCCCTCCCTTGAAATTTTCAGGGATTGAATAAGTTTATTTATTGATGCTAGATCGATTTCTAGTTTTTATTGTGGTTTTTTTACTCCTGTTCAAGATAAACGGCTGTAATTTATAAAGATTAAGTCTACATTATAAATATTTTTTATAAAAACTTGTTATTGGTTGGGATGCTAGATCGATTTTTTTTATGACATATTTGATGGACATCTGGAAAACATGATCTATTCACAATTCTATAGCTTCACTACTTATGGATGTTGTCATTCTTGTTTTCATTTCATTTGGGTTTGGTACCTGACTTTTTCAAAAGTAAGCTTATAATTTTGTTTCTAGGCGACGTATCTAATAAATACCTTTCAATACCTATTTTTGTTAAACTTAAGGCTTTGAATTTTGGGATATTCTTGTGGCAGTCTTAAAGCGGTGTATTTTTAGTTCTTTTAGTAACATATTCTTTATTTTAGTCCTGTGGAGTGCTGCCTATTGGACTGTTACCCTAAGACACTGGGTCTGGGGCCAGTCCACCCTCTCACGCTTGCAAGCTGAAACTGTGGCCTAGGACACGGTTTTAGCTTTTACCGGGAGTGTTCCCTTGAGAAAGGAACCTCCCTGCAAGGACTTCTTCAGTGAAAGGTAAGAATTTGATTTAAAGGAAGCCTGCAGGAATTGCACTGCTTTAACTTCATTGTTATTACTATGATTCTGTCATTCCCAAAAATAAGTAAAATATTATGAAAATAATATGACCGCCATAAATGTTAAAACGACGGGAAATTTAATCTTGATATTGTTATAATGAAACTATTTTATTTTTTTATTCTGTAGCTCAAGGGTGGGGTAATCTTAATCATAAAGGCAAGGACGTCAAACATCAAAATTTTGGGACTGCCTTAGGTACTCCAAAATTCATTTACCCCTATATATTATATGCCCATGTATGTTTCTAGGCTATTTTTCTACTTTCTTACACCTCTGACCTTCGAATACAGTCACTAGTTTATTAATAATTTATTATTTATTTCAGTCCACTGGCTGATAGACTTGCTGCGTTGGGTCCTGATTTCCAATGAGAGCAGGTCTACTCTGGCTTCGGGAGGAGTGGAGTGTCATACTGGCCATTGACACACTCTCCAAAGCGCTGCTAGATGGTGAAAGGGTAAGTTGTCATTTTTTTTTTTGGGGGGGGGGGGTTTATTTTTAGTTATTTCAACAATTTCGACGAAAATATCTGGAAAAATGATCTATAGAATATGCAATAAATAAGTCCTGAAACATTTTAAATGTATAATGGTCTTTTGAAGCTAATAGGAAAAATCAATCTAGCACCCCAACCAATAAAACTTATCAAAATTATGTAGAATGTTGTCTAAATTAATCCATATAAATACCAGTCGTTTATTTTGAGAAGGAAAAAAATCACTAAAAACTAGGGATCGCTCTCGCACTCCAACCAATAAGCATATTAATGAAACTTGAAAACAGATGGATAAATATGTCATAGGAATCTTTACTAAAAATTTCAGCTGTATATCTTAAATAGGATGGACCAGATTATAGAGTAGTTTTGCTTCTTTAAAAAAGTTACCTTACTTATGCAACAAAAATCTTTTCAATAATATGGCCGAATTCTTCTTCCTCTGATTGTATTGACATAAAGTATGAGTTATTAAACCTTGTTAATTATGTTCAGGAGGTAGCCATCACAAGGGTGGTAATGGTCCGTCAACACTGTCTGGCAAGGTTGATAATCAGGTATTCATAGTTTCCCATACTAAGGGTCGGTTAGTATGTCTGTAACGGTTAGGTCATTAACTTAGACATGTTAAAATTGTCCTATCGATTTCAAACTTTGCATGGTGATTCCTGTAGTAGGAAGGTACAGTATAGAAAGTGTAGCAACCCTATATTACAAAGCTTTAATTAACACCTGTTATTTCTTTAAAATATTTAAGAGCTATGCTACTTAAGGATTTGGGTAATATCCTCTTAGAAATGTTTTTAAAATTTTTATCTCTCCCCCCTCTCTCCCCCAACAGAAATATGAACTCTAGCTCGGTACCGTTGCCTGCCTAGCCTAAAACCTAACCTAAAATAGTTGTTCTGTAGGGGGGAGGTGTAATAATTTTCAAAATTGAAAAAAATAAGAGGATTCCATATTCTTTAAAGGCGCAAAAATACTTTTACTCTTTTACTTTTTTTGGTTACTTTGTTACTTATGAATATTTGTATCCTTGTTAGAATATTAGAATACTTATCCTTTTTTTCTAGGGTCCTTGCTGCGATGGAACTTTACCTAACCCAAGCACGGTTCAGGCCCTACTTAGGTAAATATATTTACATTCCTTAACAGTAGGGCAATAAATATAATTTAGATACATATCAGAGAACAATAAAAATAGGGTTGAGTAAATAATCTTTTTACTTAATAGCACCTAGTTATAAAATATTCTTTTGGGACATTTGAAAGTGAGGTTGTATGTCTTTACACTAAAGGAAATTTAACCGGGAGGCATCAGATTTTATTTATTTTCGGACTTTATTAGGTTTAATTGAAAATTTTGATAATTTACTAGCGGCTAAATATATTTTGTGAAGACACCGTCCCCAAAAATAGTTTAAAACCTTCCTATGAAGCTTCACTGTAAAGGAGTTTAGCGGTTAGCGAGATGTCACAAACACTTACTACTTTATATAATAGGATAGAAATAATGATAATTATCCTGATATAATTAATATTTTACAGGTAGGGCACTCAGGTGGTGTAATGCCACCTCTGGTGAACAAGTCTGACTCCATCTCGGGGATCTCTTTCAGGAAAGTTATTTTTTTATTTTTTTTATTTTTTTTTCTTCCAACGGTTACGCCCCTAGAATCCCCTAGGTGCACTTTCATTCCCTTGCCCAATTTTTAAAAGAAAAGCAAAATATTTTTGAGGGTGGGGGGAGGTTAATTGATTTTCTACTCCTCAAATTTTCCCACATTTGAAGTAAATCTCATTTACTTTGTTCATTTAGTTTTTTTATGTTCATTACTTTTTTTTGCAATTTTACGTGAGGATTTCTGAGCGTAAAATTAAAGAATATAGACATGGACATTCATTTTTCCCCCTTGAACTGAAGCCTCTCTTTTTTTTTTCTCCTTTTGTCGCAACAATATGGTGTGACGTAAAATAGTTTATGCAGATTTTTTTTGAATTAAAACGGTAAAGGCGCCTTACCGTTTTAGTTCATTCCATTTTTTTTATCAAGTGGCTGAAGTTCTCCCATCCTTATTTTCTAAATGAGATTTGCTCCATTTGGTTAAAGTAACTGTAAATAGAGTTAGTCTGAGTTTTGCCCTTAAAGTTCCCCATATACCCATTTTGTTATTTTCATGTTATTAATATTCTTTTGTTTTAGAAAGTTTCAGAAATGGGTGCGCTATCCGGCGCAGACTGAGAGGGGTGTTGACCTTTCCCCTCAAGATTTTTTTGTCTTCATTATTTTTAGAAATGGGTGCGCTATCCGGCGCCGACTGGGAGGGGTGTGTGCCTTCCCCTCAAGAAGTTCCTTGTTCTAAAGTCTAGTCAGGCATGGGGCTTCTTGGGCATGTAACAGGGCATCAGGAGTGGTCATATGTACATTACTTCTGGTATTCTGTTTTGTGCTCAATCGGTTCTATATTCATCTTGCTATATAATATGATTTGCATGTTTATTCTTGAATATATAATCTTTATTAAAAGCGAAGCTTTTCTATAATTAGGATCAGTCCGTCTGTAACGGATATATTTTTTTGTTAATTTGGGCATCGATTCCTATAACTTAGGTATGATTTAGAATGTCTGTACGTCCATTTTAAACAGTATGTGTATTTAAGAAGTTGTAACAAATTTACGTATAATTTTTTAAACTTATATATTCATATTCTGGTACTATACAAGAGTTATATTGTTAGCAAAGCTCTGTCATACTATTTCAGAGCTTTGCTTTTATGGATGTTCTCATTGTTTTTATACTTTAAAGGAACCTTGCAAGAATTAAAAAAGTTCGATCTAGGCATTTAATGTACAAAGAAAATTTATTATTTATAATTTATCAGTCATATTATAGAAAAATGGTTTAAATAGCACCCCTTCTTCCCCTGAGACAATAATTATTCTTTTCGTTGTTCGTCTGTCTGACTGTTGTAACATAATGACATGATAGTTTTATAAATTGTTGTATGGTGTGGAAGCGAAGCTACTCTAAAATTTAAAATGCCCGTCTGTATGTTATTGATTATTGTATTAGATTGGGTTTACTTTTGATTGTTGTAGTAGGTAGGGTTTTTTTATTTATTGTTAGTAAGTTAGGCTGTTTTTTGTTTGGGTTTGTGTTTTGGTTGTAGGATTAGTTTTTTATTTGGTTGGATTTGTTTTTGATTGTTGTTGGTTTGGTTTTTTGGTTGCTGAATTGTTTTTTTTTTCGGTTGTTGGGATGATTTTTTTTGGTTGTTGGGATGGTTTTTTGGTTGATATGTTTTATTTTGTTGTTATTTTTTTGTTGTTGTTGTTTTTTTTTGGTTGCTGGGTGGTTTTTTTGGTTTAACCTTCTTTATAGTTTATACACAAGCGTCTTAAGATTTGTACACTCCTATTTTTAATTTAGTTTAAAATTAAGATTTTTCAGGGGGGTATTATTTTATGGGCATATTGTCTGTTACATACACACATATCCTGTTAATTTTGTATAGATTCTATAATGTAAATATAATTATTTTATTTCAGTTGTGTGTCGTTCTTTTTGTTGAAAACCACTGCTCCTGGCCCTTGGTGGGATGTCATTTGGCTTTGTCAGTCCTCCAATAGTGATGCTGTATGGTGAAATTTGTGAGTATTTTATAATTAGGGTTGGTCCGTACTTTGATTCAAGGTTTCATATATCTATATATTTTCTATTCTTTATTTTAATAAATACACCTTAAAGCTACTTGTAACTACTTATGGATGTCTGAATCACAGCAACTAATTTTTCTTTTATTTTTATAAGATATCCCAGCAGTGGGGGGTACACGTATCAGTACGCCACAGCATGGCAGGAATATTAATCGGGTAATTTTGTACATACTATCCCAGAGGATTTACACAGTGTTCGTGATGCTACCTTTCATCCCCCCCAAAATTCTAAATTAACTTTATGGAAGTAGTTTTTAAATTTTGTCTGAAATGTAAAAAAGCTAATATTTTCTAAAATTATGGTTAGGAATGTTAGAATTACTCTATCTATTTCAAACTTAGCATGGTGATTCCTGTTGGTACGATTTAGAAAAAGTAGCAACTCATTATCAGAATGATGTGTGTTCATATTGATTTTTAAAAATTTTTTTGATGATAATCCTTTAACATTATCCTGCATGTAAGCAGTTTGCTTTACTTTATTTTTTTCGAATTTTATACATTCATATTCATATTTAAACATAATATAAGCTTCGCTTTTATGTATGTTTTCATCCTTGTTATTGCTCTAATCTTCAGGAAATTTGCTCTCCCCTTCCCAACCTGCCCTCTCAAAATTTTCTAGAATTTTTTCAAAAACGACAAAAAAAACTTTACCCTGGTTTGTTTTTTCTTTTTGGTTGCAGATTTGGCTTTTTGGTTGTTGTTATTGTTTTTTTTTGTTGGGTTGGTTCTTTTTTTTGGTGTTGGGTTGGTTCTTTTTTTTTGGTGTTGGGTTGGTTCTTTTTGGTTTATCGTTGTTGGGTTGGTTCTTTTTGGTTTATCGTTGTTGGGTTGGTTCTTTTTGGTTTATCGTTGTTGGGTTGGTTCTTTTTTGGTTGTTGGGTTGGTTTTTTTGGTTGTTGGGTTGGGTTTTTTGGTGGTTGGTTTTTTTGGTTGTTGGGTTGGTTTTTTTTTGGTTGTTGGGTTGGTTTTTTTTTGGTTGTTGGGTTGGTTTTTTTTTGGTTGTTGGGTTGGTTTTTTTTTGGTTGTTGGGTTAATTTTTTTTTGGTTGTTGGGTTAATTTTTTTTTGGTTGTTGGGTTGGTTTTTTTTGGTTGTTGGGTTGTTTTTTTTTTGGTTGTTGGGTTGGTTTTTTTTTGGTTGTTGGGTTGGTTTTTTCTTGGTTGTTGGGTTGGGTTTTTTTTGGTTGTTGGGTTGGTTTTTTTTTTGGTTGTTGGGTTGGTTTTTTTTGGTTGTTGGGTTGGTTTTTTTTGGTTGTTGGGTTGGTTTTTTTTTTGGTTGTTGGGTTGGTTTTTTTTTTTGGTTGTTGGATTGTTTTTTTTTTTTTTTGGTTAATGGATTGGTTTTTTTTTGGTTGTTGGGTTGGTTTTTTTTGGGTGGTTGGGTTGTTTTTTTTTTTTGTTGTTTTTTTTTGGTTGTTTTTTTTTTGGTTGTTGGGTTGGTTTTTTTTTTGGTTGTTGGGTTGGTTTTTTTTGGTTGTTGGGTAGGTTTTTTTTTGGTTGTTGGGTTGGTTTTTTTTTTGGTTGTTGGGTTTTTTTTTTTTTGGTTGTTGGGTTGGTTTTTTTTTGGTTGTTGGGTTGGTTTTTTTTGGTTGTTGGGTTGGTTTTTTTTGGTTGTTGGGTTGTTTTTTTTTGGTTGTTGGGTTGGTTTTTTTTTGGTTGTTGGGTTGGTTTTTTTTTGGTTGTTGGGTTGGTTTTTTTTTGGTTGTTGGGTTGGTTTTTTTTGGTTGTTGGGTTGTTTTTTTTTTGGTTGTCGGGTTGGTTTTTTTTTTGGTTGTTGGGTTGGTTTTTTTTGGTTGTTGGGTTGGTTTTTTTTTGGTTGTTGGGTTGGTTTTTTTTGGTTGTTGGGTTGTTTTTTTTTGGTTGTTGGGTTGGTTTTTTTTTGGTTGTTGGATTGGTCCCTTTTTTCTTTTTACTGCTGTCATAATAAAGATGCAACATTAATATTTGTTTTTCACTTGCTTACACTTTAGGGTTTCATTGGCAACACGCTGAAACTGGCCATTGCGCCGAAACTGGCCAACGCCGAAATTATGTTAGGGGTGGTGTAGGTGGGGCAGGTGTCCCACTCGACTGTCAGAAGGCTGAAAAAGCTTATACTTCTGAAAGTCGGGTGGGATTCCTGATTATAACGTCTTCATGAATCTACTAACAAACCACAAGCTTATATTACCAGTGCAAAGTTGATAATATTTGACCTATTTCTATAGTCATTAAAAGAAATTTCGTTGTACCAAAAGTAGAAGGCTGAATCAGCTTAAGAACAAATCACAGCAGAGCTTACATTATTTTCATTTCTCTCTACTATGATTTTATGCTTATGAATTTAAAGATAGTTACTGGCAACCTATAAGCATAGAAATCTTTTAAAATTTTCATTGCATTTGGGTCTATTTGTGGCAGTTAAACATACAAAAATTAAATGCAGTCATTATTTTTTTTGGTATAATATTGCAGTAACTTTATAAAAGATAGCTAAATAATAAATCATAATTAAAAAATCATTTGGATGTTGAAATATTTGTACTTCAAAAACTGTTATGTCATTGTCTCAGTATTTTAAGGTTAGAAAGTGTAAGAGCAAAAAATTAACAAGGATGACAACAACAATAATAAACAAGGATGACAACATCAATTATAAACAAGGATGACAACGTCAATAAAAGCGAAGCTCTGAAACGGTAGGGAAAACGAACACTTACTCTTGTAGAATGTCAGAACTAAAAAAGCTAAATGGAATTGAAAGTGATGACTGTTTGAAGAACAAGCTTACATTTTTAGGACTTGATTAGACAGTTGCTACGCTTTTTGATTCATACCTAACTGTTATATGAATCATCATTTAAAGTTTGAAATCATTCTAACATACGGACGGACAGACCAACTCTTATTATAGAAAAGCTTAGCTTTTATTTATTAATTGTATTTTTTTCTCTTTTCTCTATAAAATGTTCATACAAAATAGTAAACGATGATTAAAAATCACCCCTTCTGGAGATTAAGATTAGTGGTTCAAATGTTTGAACAATTAACTTACATATCAACCTATCAAAGATTTACATGACTTTTTTGTTCTCATCATATCTTTTTAATATGAAGCACCTTGATGCAACCGCTAGTCTATCCTATTATATAAAGTAGTAAGATTTTTTTGTCTGAACAATATAGTCCTCCTTTACAGTGAAGCTTCTTATAGGTCATCGGATGGTTTTAAGCTAAAATAGAGCCCCTTGATGCTAGGGGCGTACCCTCTAGTAGTATAATAAAGTATAGCATTTAAATCTAAAATATTTATGAAATAGAAGGCATTCTCTTAGAGCACCCCCCCCCCCCATCTGATGAGGTGAGTCTTGTTTGCTTATGGATATAGTCATCCTTGTTATTATATTCGGATTTGCCATAGGCTTTGGTATAAAAGATTAATTTATATACCTAACTGTTTCTCTCTTAATTTATATTTTATTCTAAATTTCAGGAAACATAGAATTAGAAAGGAAAGGGACTTAAATCACAAAAAAATAAGCAACAAAAATAATATAAAAGATTCGTTGCGATTCGTTTGACAGGGATAATACAATTGCTGTTAAATTAATGTAAATTCCTAATGATGATGCACAAAATTACCCCTTCAGTAATTATAATTACTGGATGAAACGTTTGAACACTCAACTTAATGAAACAACTAATCAAATTTCATTAAAAGGCTCCAAAATTATTGTAATAAACAGCCCTTTGTCCCCTCTCTTCATCATTCTTGATGATAACTTTAGAATTAAGGACGTCCAAGTTTGGAGGGTTTGGGGCAAGGTAAATTATATTTTTTCGGGATTGGATGGGGATAGGAGTTTTACCCTCCCCTCACCCCTAAGATGCGTTAGTCCGCTAGATGTTTAAGATAACTTTTCAAATTAACAGACACACAGCCTGTTATTTATGTATAGATGAAAAGACTAATTTAACAAGGAGGACAATAATGGTAATTATAGAAAAGTTTCGCTTTTAAAATTTGTGTCCAAGAGGAAACATCTTTATAAAATATCAATTCATTAGGCAGTTGTTTGGCTAGAGGGGAATTGCCTTAAAACAATTATACATATTTTTTTGTAGCATAGCAGCTAGTTAACTATTCGTAGTATAGTATGTTCCTAACTTACAAGCATCACAAGCACTGCGAATTCTATTGGAGCTTCCTGGTTTAAAAATGGCTGAAAACTATCTCATGGTTAGGTTATCTAAAAAGCACCAGTCAATCAGTTTATTCATTTTATATTTATAGAAAAAAAACATTAATTATGATTTCAGTGGGAAAGGAAAGACTTTTCCACTATGGTTTTGAAACCAATTAATATCCGCTGGACATCATCGCATTACAGACAAGTTTCCACGAATATTAAAACAATGATGAAATAGTACAAGTTTTGTTAGAACTGGCTCCCCCCCCCCATAGTTAACAAAACTGGTTTTAGTCTTATAATTTTTTATTTTAATAGTCCTGGAAAGATGTCTTTGATACGATGCAATAAATAACTAAAACTAAAAACCTAACTACTGATATCAATGCTCTTCGTTGGGAATAAGTTCGAATATCGACCCTAAAGACGTAAAATCCACTAGTTCAGCTATGTCAGATGTGCACCTCATGCAGGTTCTACTCCTAACATGCACAGTTTAAACTCCTTTACAAAGGTCGTGCAATCGAAGAAATTATTCTTTTTAATATTAGGGATCAGGGTACGGAAGTCGCGCTATCAGCCGCGCGGCTGCGGCTTCGGCTTAATCCTAGTTTGCGGCTGCGGCTGACGTGGCTGAGTTTTATTGTATTGAAGTGGCTGTGGCTGAGGATGGCTTAGGCTTAATGCGACTGAGTGTTGCTGCCACTGAATGCGGCTGCGGCTGAATAAGAGTCAGGGGGGCTGAGGATTAGAGTGGCTGAGGCTTACAGTAGCTGAAAGATTTGTGGCTGAGGCTGCGGCTTACTGAAAGCTGCGCGGCTTAGTGCGGCTGTAGCTTACTGAAAGCCGCGCGGCTTAGTACGGCTGCGACTTACAGTGGCTGATGGGAAAATTAAGCCGCGCGGCTCATTGCAGCTGCGGCTTATAGTGGCTGAAGAGGCTGAAGAGAACATAGGCCTCGCGGCTTATTCTAAGGCTTAAGCTTAATTAAGCCGCGCGGCTGAGGCTGTAGTTTAATATAAATAGGTACCCAAAATTTATACTGGTACCCAAAGTTTTATACTGGTACCCAAAATTTATACTGGTACCCAAAGTTTTATACAGGTACCCAAATTTTATACTGGTATACGCTGTTAGGAACTGTCAATATAGGTATAAAAAGCAGCTGAATGTTTTTATCTCGATTGATAACAAACTATTATTTGAAAATTTAAATTTTTATTATCAGGATTCGTCCGTAAGTAACGATTAGCTTTTTTTGTTAATCTAGACAAGTTAGAATTGTCCTATCAATTTCAAATTTTACATGCCAAATGTAACATTTTTTGTATGATATAAATTATAATTGTTAAAATAGACATGTTAGAATTATCCTTTCGATTTTAAACTTTGCATGATGATTACTATAACTGTTAGGTACAATTTAGAAATCGTAGCAACTCTATAATCGTTACCAGAAAGTCTGTACGTCCATTTAAAACATTGTTTAACATTATACATATTTTTGTGTCATATCAATACCCTATTCATTTGATTTTTGAAATAATGATTCTTAGGAAAACAATATACAGTATCAAAATCTAGATATCTATATAATCAAACCCTAAAAATGTTCCTTTACTGTATCTTATATTTACGCAATTTTGCAACTTTAGTTTAGAAATTCATATTATGCTTACTAAAGAGTTATTGTTTGTTTGTCCTTCCTTCTGATGTTAGAGCTTCGCTTTCATGGATGTTGTCAATAATTATAGTTGTGTACATGACCTTGTTTTCCATACTGTGGGCAAATAATGTTAAATAATTTAAAAATACATAAACTGCTTTAATAGTATAAATGGCTTTAAATGAAAAATAAATATTAAATAAATAATTTTATTTTAATATGATTTTTTATGACATTTATTTCATTTCAATATGAAAGAAATTATCTATTTTTGAACAAATGAATGAAATAGTAATGTTGGATACTAACAAAATTTATATGTCAATGTCCTTCGTTCTCCCTGGATTTGTAAACTTAGTTAAAATAGGTTTGCTTAATTTGTTTAATTCTTCGCATAGCAAAGTTTACATGATCTCTAGATTTCAGCAATCGAGTTATAGGTAGGATTTGAATGCCAAAAGATACTCCAGTTTGCAGGATATGTGGAAAGATTTGACCATCTGAGAATAAAGATGATAGGCCAACAACTGCTATACAAACACTGATTGACACAGATATGTTTACTTTTACAGAGTCATCCTCAGGATCTAGAAAAAAATGTATCATACAGTAATAAAAATTGTTTTTATCAATTTTTAAAATAATGATAATCTAAATAAAATCTAATTACTTTATTAAATCTATATTTATCATACAAGATTTTTCATACTACAAAATTAGACTATAAATAATTGGAAAAGAAATAAAACTGATTTAAATTCATTTAATTTTTAAAAATTATTTTGTTCTACTTTGTTAATACATTCCTGTCATTTCTGATATGTTGACTCTTTCAGTTGTTGGATGATCCTTTTGATGTTCTGATATATCAGATAGACCCTTAGGTGAATGTTCTTTCAGAGACTTATTAAGTGATGGACAATATGTGGACTCTTTTAAATCAATCACACTTCTATATGAAAAGTAATCACCTTCAGCTGTTTTAGGGGTATCTATAGTTAGATTGTAATATTCAATTATACTGTCTACTGTAGCTACTGAAACCCTGTTATGATTTCTTCTACTAGTATAATCATTATGACCTTCTTCTGGTTTAATATTATGCTTACATTCTTTAACATTGATTATAAGAGAATTACTAGTTATTGGTACAATCCTATTTTTTTCCCTTTTCTTGATTTTTACAATTTTAAATATCACAGTTGCAATTAATGTTACAAAAGCATGCACAATATATAAAGATGGAGCATGCTTGATCATGTCTTTTGGAATTACAGTTTGACTAACCTTAGCTAAACGCTGTAGTTTAGTTTCAGTACATAATGTTCCTGCATAAATTATGTTGAAAATATTTTCACTTAGAAATAATATTATGACTCCACTCAATATAAATTTAAATAACCTTTCATGATCTAAATTTAGAAATAACAATGCATTATATGCTAAGCCTGCTTTACAAAACTGTATCAGAGTAAAGCCAACAAATATCAATTCACCCATTACTTCTGATCTTAGCATGCTACAGACTAAATTTGGATATTTTTCTAGCCATGGTTTAGTTACCACTGTTAATTCAATCATTGTTTGGGATACATTATACCAAACAATTGTTATTCCACTCACTACCGATAAGAGCCTGAAAACATATGTTAATACATTTTTCTTTGAATCAGGCATTCTTAAGTAATAGCAGTATACAATGATATCTGCTATTAAGCTTATGGTACATATAATTTGGTGAAGCGGTATGTTGATATATACCGGAAGTAAATGAAAGTCTTTAATCAGTGCAACAAAAGAGAAGACACCAAGAATTATGTTTGTCTTCATTTGTTTGTTCATAAGTAATAGGTTTTCTTTAAAAGATTAGACAATAAATCATTTTTATTTAATGTCTAAAAGATTATTATGCTTTCACAGAAATGTATAATATTATACTAATTGACCAAGAATTAATATTATCCCACTCAATTTATAAACCTCTTGAGAGCAAAATATATCTTCAAATCAAATATTTTCTTTTAACAATTAATATTCCAATGTGACGTTAGATATTTCTAATATTTTATTTAAAAGAAAAATTAGAATGATATTCAGATTATTAATCAAATTTACAAAAAACAAATTACAAGCAAACTTTTCATACAAAGTACTTAAATTTCTTAACACTTTAATATAAACAATGGGGAGGGGGGGGGGAAGGAATAAGATATCTATATAATATATATATTATCTTTTAATCATACATATAATATGAATTAATTTAGACAAATTAACTCTTAGAGCATACTTTTCTTGTTTTAAAATAACTAGAACGATTATAGTTTATCATGGTAATCTTTATATTATTTTACTAAATATGAATATCTGATGCGTATGCTGAATTGAAAATTTTCTTGTTTCTAATAGACACTTAGACGTGTAAAATGGTAGAAGATCTATAGATGACAAACAAATTTTCAGTAACATACAATCTTTAATCATATATACTATTAATAGTTTGAATATCATAGTGGATGTGTGGTATCCGCCTAGGGTAAATGGCAGACACCAGAGTTCGAATAAAGACTACGGCAGTGTGACAGACGTGGACACCTTACTATAGAGAAGCTACGCTTCTCTAGCTTTCACTAGATAATGATCAACATCTATTTACAGTTGTCACTTTATTGAAGGGTTAAGAGATACTAAAGCTATATACAACAAACAATAACTACATGGATAGGAATAAATGATCATAACATGAAAGCATTATAATACATATACAATAGTCAGTTTGGGCAATCATGATTCCCCATCCCTGGAAAGGGTGGGGGGGATTAAGAATACGGTTAACCATAATATAAATACATATGGATTAGGAATAAAGATAGTTAAAGATAAATCATACAGTAAAACATGGATAATTGCAATGGTTAGGTAGATGGCTATCCCTGTCTGGGGCAGGCAGGATAGCCCCTGGAGCAGCACAATAGGTAGATAAGCATAGAGGGGTTGAGTGGTAGGTCTGGGTACTAAAGAGGGAAGGTTTGATGATTACTTGTAACAACAACAATCTGTATGGGGGTGATTCTATCAGGTGAGGGCAGGTTTAGATCCTTTATCCTCAGGGTTGAGGTGGTGCTGATAACTTGGTGGTTGAAGGGGAAGGTTCCGGTGCTTAAGATGGGAGAGGGAGGGGTAACACCCCTCCCTCCATTTGCAGGACAACTGAGAGATGAAACCAGTACCGTTATCTGACATATTTTCAGGTGGCTTTATAACTGTAGAATAACAGGATTTAGCTAGGTGCGTAGCATCACTATAATGTCCTGGTTTCTGCATGGTCCAGAGCTGCCGCATACCACAACTCTCCCCTCGGAAGGCTGGAGGGGTTGTCTGCACCGCCAGACTTCCGACAGTGGTTGCGGCCTTCAGTTTGTTGTCCTTGTGGAATGGGTCCGCCAGGATACCAGTTGCTGGACGGTGGTGGACTCCAGCCCTCCCCAGGTCTAACGGAGTCGGCTATATCTGCTGGAGTAGCTGGTCCTGTTGGATATTCTGGCCGTTGGATGTGTACCTCTGAGGCCACCCTGGCAACCTCCAGGGGTGGCACAGCACATGAGGGGGCTTGGACCAACAGCCGCCTGGTATACACCTCTTCAGGTTTCTCCACTGGGCTGGTGGTCTCCATCGTGTTGGTCACCTTGCTGCTGGCAGGCTGGCTACTGGATGCAGGCGCAGTTTCTTCGCCCTCGGGGCTGGTCAGGTTCATTCGGCTTCCAGGGTCTCTGTCAACGCGGGCAGGTGGTGGTTGCCATACTGTAGGAGCGTTGCCTCCTTCAGGCTCATTCTGGACATTGGCAGGGTGGTGCATGGCAGTCCGACCTGCGGGGTAGGGAAAGGCAACAGTCCATCCTTTATGCCGGAGGCTGTCTTGGACCTGCAAGGGTGGCTCCGCTCTAGTTGGCTGGGAGACAGGCCCATCCACGGACACTGCTGCTGGTGGACTGGAGGCACAAGGCTCCGGATTTCCTCCCCTAGCCTGAAGGGGTCCAGGCACATTGTCTCCATCTTGGGTAGACATAATTGTTGGGGATCCTCTACTTCTTTGGTTAGGCTCGGCACTTGGCGCATCTAGTTGTGTTACTCCCCAGGCAGCGGTCAAAGCTTCTTCAGTTTGGCTGGTAATGGCTGATACCCTGGCTCCTGGGGCAGATGCAGGGGGCGCAGGCAAGTTTGGCCCAGTCCAAACTTCCTGGTACACCAGTGCAATACAATTACCCTGGCTTGGTTGAGGGAGGTAGACAGCTGGATGCAGTTGAGGGTGTGGGACAGCTGGACTCTCCCTGCTGGCTGGGGGCTCTGGCTGGCTGGGGGTGACGGGTGTCACCCCTTCCTCTGGGGCTGCGGGCTCCTTCCGGGGTCCAGGTATCTCGGTGGCGGCGACGGTTGTCGCCCCAGGCACCAGTGTGGGGGCGCTGGATAGCACCCCCCAGTCTTCACAGGGGTCCAGGTCTCTCGGTGGCGGCGACGGTTGTCGCCCCAGGCACCAGCGTGGGGCGCTGGATAGCACCCCCCAGTCTTCACAGGTGGCGGCGACGGTTGTCGCCCCAGACATCAGCTTGGTGGTGCAGGGAAGCACCTCTCGTTCCTTCCAGGTGGCGACGCCGGTTGGCGTCCCATACATCGACTCAGACTCGCTGGCTAGCGCCTCTTGCCTCTCCCACTCGGCGGCCGCCAGGGCCTCCTCGTACACCGTCCCGGTGGCGCTGGGTAGCGCCCCTCGGCTCTTGCTGGGGGTGACAGGGGTTACGGACACCGGTCCCCTGTGGTTGCGGCTGAGGTCCAGGCCAACCCGGTTGGGTTCAGCCGCTCCTCCCAGCACGTTGATCCTGGCCACCATGGTCCCAATCTGAGACACAGACTCCTTGGTAGCCGCGGCCCCAGCGGCGGCAGCTAGTTGGGGTGACGGCTGGGCATCTCCCTCCAGGTGGACCTGGGTGGCAGACTGGTTACATGCAGGTTGTTGGGCGGCCTGGTGTTTCTTCATTGCCCGGTCCCCACCGGTTCTACACTTGGCGGCTGTGTGGCCGTTGAAGCGGCAGCGCCCCTTCGTCCAGCTGGGTCCCATTAGGCCGGCTTCCCCAGGGTGTATCAACCTGCCAGGTCTCTCCTCCTCCAGTTGGGGCACCAGCTGACAAACAGGGTCTCCCCTACTAGGGGTCAGGTGGTGCTGGGCTGCTTGTGGTGGCTCCTTGGTTACATTCAGCCTCCTCCCCATACACACAGGTTCCTTCCATCCAACAGCGGCTCTCCTCCCCTGGGTGGCGAGGCCAGCCTCGGCCTTAGCTTCTGCAGGTGCTTCTCCACATGAGGGATCCTGCCTCTGGGTATGCCAGGTGGTTGGTAGCAAAGGCCGTTGATGGTGCCAGTCGGAAAGGGGGCTATGATCTCTGGGGGGTACCTGTGGCCAGTGTGTGGACAGGTACCCACAGGTGGACCAGCAAGGCCCAGAAGATGCCATACTGATGGTAGCCTGAACTGTATTCCGGACTGTCAGCAGACTGTTGATAGCCACCTGAGTTGGGCCAGAGTTGCCAGCTGGTATGGCGTCCCTGCCAGGCTCCGTCAGCTGCTGGTGGGGAGCCCCTGCGGTGGTTCTGGTTTTGGCAAGGGGTGGCCTTCTTATTGACGTCCCTGGTTGGAGCTCTGCATCCTGGTGGGCCTCCATCTTCAGCAGCATGGGGGAACTTGGCTGGGACATGTGCAGTGGTTCAACAGAGTAGCGGCATCTGGTCTTGGAGTGTGGGGGAACAGCCTCACTGCTGCTGGTCAACCCTGCTCCCTCCGTGCTGGGTAAAGTCTTCCACTGCAGCAGGTCACCAGTCCCCATCCTTAGGCCGGTCCCCAGTCGTTCCATGCCTGGGGGCTCCCAGGGAGGCTTGGGTGGCGGCTCCCCCACCCCCAGGTACGCGTCGGGCATCTGGGTGAAGAGCCTATTCCCCTGGGACAGCTCCCCATCCTCCAGCTTGGTGGGGCCAGCGCCAGGGAGGACCTTTCCACCCCAGAAACAGGTGGTACTGGCCCTAGGGCTGGGCCCCGTTGGAGTCTCAGTTCTGGTGGTAGTGTCCATCTTGGGGCTGGCCACTAAGTCTCTGAAGCTTGTCACCTTCTTATTAGGCTCAGTTGCATCGTTCAACACCCCCAGGAGGACACCTACAGGTTCAGCAATCCCCAGTCCAGTATTGCTATTTCTCGTGCGTTGCGCACCAACTGAACAGGAGCTGTGCAGCGGACATTTAGTCACCCTTCCAGACAAGGGCAGCTCAGGGACCAGGGGTCTGTGACCTGGCATGTGTTTGATGTTCACTGTACTCAACACAGTAGGCCAAAGTAATAACAGAAGTAGTATCTTGTAGATATAGAAGCAGAGTAGAGTAGCCGCGCCGCAAGGAGGTTCGAGCCGGCTCACCCCTAGTATAAATACTATAGCTGTGTAATTAGGGTGGTAGTCCACGTAGCCGTAGGCTCGGTCCTCCTGGCTCAAGAGTTTCTGTGGCTGGCGCGCCCCCATGATAAGTAGCAGGGGGTTGGTTTGTTGGTGCCAGCGTCTTGTTTAACTGTTGAGCCTGAGTTGTTCTCCTTTCCAGTATAGCTCTTGATTTCTGTGGTAACCAGCGGATCTTAGCTTAAAGGTAACAGGGAATATGTTAGGCATCCACAGATGTCTCTAGGAGCGTATCCGCTGGTAGATATATGGATAGGTAGGCTAACTATATATATATATATATATATGGCTACACTCCCATATATATATATACGTGTATAAGAATATCCCCAGAGCTAGCTAGCTTTCCTCCTTGCTCCAAAAAAAATCACGCTTCCTCTGTATAAAGTTCACAACTATGAGGTCGATGGTCCAGGTACACACCACCACTGCCCAGTGTGGGGCATCAAGTCAGGCTATGTCCACAGGGTGGGCGTACTTTCGTTCAGTTACCATATCAGTTTCCAGTGTTGTTTGGTGAGGTTAGTATTCACTTGCTTGTACCCATGATACAAAAAACAACATTATTTATCACTTGGGTATTTATATATACATATATTTGTTTCACTAACCACTCAGCTTTGAAGTAGGGTTGGCAGGGCTAGGAGATGTTGAGGGTGTGAGCGGGTTTAAGGAACTGGTTTAGTTTTCCTTATCACACTGTAGACAGGGAGGGAGGAGCTTGCAAGTTTTTCTCCTAAAAAAATATCTCTGATGTATGCTAGAGAGTGGCCCCTCTCCTGTGTGGGTGTGTGTGTGTGTGTGTGTGTGTGCGTGAAATCTCCTGTCCTTGCAACGCGCGTCCGCACCGTCAAATCCGCGCACACGGGGAAAACGCGCTCTCACCCCTCAACTCGCTCTCTCATTGGTCCGCTTCGTCCGTTGGATTTATGATATTTTCCGCACTCTGTTGCGCTACCCGTGAATGGCGCTCTGTGTGTCCGATCGCTAGCCCCACACTACAGACGGACTCAGTCTAGTGTGGGTAGGAAGGGGGAAGCGCGTGAGGGGACGGGGGTAACTCCGTCCGTTCCCCCTGTGAGGGAGGGGGGTAACTGTGTGCTGGTGTAATAGGGCCTTTCTTCTTAATCTTAGGCTTATCTATTATATCACCCTGATTGTATTTGCCTTCAATGGAGAGGGGCCCCTCCCCTTCCCTTGGAATAAGGGGTGTATTGTTGTTGTGCTGTGGGCTTGAGATTGTTTTGATTGTATATCAGGGTCTTTATTATATTACATCTAGCTTCTATTTTTGTCCTTATCACAATTGCATAACAGATTTGTTTACCAACTCTGTTCTATTTTTAGCTGTTATCACAATACACAATAATCCAAGCCTGTTCTATTCTTAGATTTATCACAACACAACAATTTGTTTGCCAAGCTTTGCTCATAAATCGATTGTTTGGCCATCACACTAGGGTGGTAATCCCTGCAAATGTGATATAATATCTGTTTTCTAGATGGGTGGCTGCGTTGTAGCCTCTCAGGATACTTGGAGTTGACGTAGTTTTTCTCTGTTCTGGTGCACTACACTCGTATGTTGGCTCGCAGCTTGCAGCTATGTGGCGTGTTTCAGCGTATCGGCGGCAGGGAATGTCCCGTCCTGCTAGCGCCGCTTGCAGCTATGTGGCGTGTTTCAGCCTATCGGCGGCAGGGAATGTCCCATCCTGCTAGCGCCGCTTATCCAAATCCAGCTGATGGCGGCAGGGAATGTCCCGTCCTGCTAGCGCCACTGGTTCGGATCCTGCTATCTCTTGCAGTAAAATTGGCCTATTTTCAGCCGTTTACACTTATTTGGCTTGTTTCAGCCGGTCCGCAGGCCTGTTTCAGCCCTTTTGGCGCTCAATTCTCCGTTAGATATCAGCGCTGCTCGCGGTTATTCGTCAAATTTCGCTGTCTCGCTTCCACAACTGCCGGATGCAGAGTTAAACTTTGCTGTCCAGGGTGGGTAATTCAGGTTGCTTGCGTCAGTTTTGCCAGATTCACTGCTGGGAGTACCTTAGCCTCAGATGCGCGTCTGCTCTACACTTGTGGTTCGCCGTAATCTCACACAGCTGTCACCAAAGTTGTGGTATCCGCCTAGGGTAAATGGCAGACACCAGAGTTCGAATAAAGACTACGGCAGTGTGACAGACGTGGACACCTTACTATAGAGAAGCTACGCTTCTCTAGCTTTCACTAGATAATGATCAACATCTATTTACAGTTGTCACTTTATTGAAGGGTTAAGAGATACTAAAGCTATATACAACAAACAATAACTACATGGATAGGAATAAATGATCATAACATGAAAGCATTATAATACATATACAATAGTCAGTTTGGGCAATCATGATTCCCCATCCCTGGAAAGGGTGGGGGGGATTAAGAATACGGTTAACCATAATATAAATACATATGGATTAGGAATAAAGATAGTTAAAGATAAATCATACAGTAAAACATGGATAATTGCAATGGTTAGGTAGATGGCTATCCCTGTCTGGGGCAGGCAGGATAGCCCCTGGAGCAGCACAATAGGTAGATAAGCATAGAGGGGTTGAGTGGTAGGTCTGGGTACTAAAGAGGGAAGGTTTGATGATTACTTGTAACAACAACAATCTGTATGGGGGTGATTCTATCAGGTGAGGGCAGGTTTAGATCCTTTATCCTCAGGGTTGAGGTGGTGCTGATAACTTGGTGGTTGAAGGGGAAGGTTCCGGTGCTTAAGATGGGAGAGGGAGGGGTAACACCCCTCCCTCCATTTGCAGGACAACTGAGAGATGAAACCAGTACCGTTATCTGACATATTTTCAGGTGGCTTTATAACTGTAGAATAACAGGATTTAGCTAGGTGCGTAGCATCACTATAATGTCCTGGTTTCTGCATGGTCCAGAGCTGCCGCATACCACAGATGTACTGCCACTGCGGCTAAACATGTAGTGCATCTGCATGTTGGGGAGGTGATAGGTTTGAATCTTGGCTTAACATTGTGTTATGACTAAGAATGGTTAAAAATGGTTCCTACTGCAGCAATAATAGCAGGGGGTATCCCTTTGACCAAAAGAGTCGAAGCAAAATTGTAAGTAAATTTGTTGTAAAATTGCTTAATGAAGGATAATATTTAAGGACATACTTACATTTTAAAACTTGATTATAGAGTTGCTTTGCTTATGTTATTGTAATTTGTTGTCCCAGGAATCAGTATACCAAAAATCAGATAATTAAAAATTTGTTGTTAAAAAAGTAAAAAAAATAAACATGTTGAAAATAGATGTACGGCCATTCTGGTGACGATTATAGAGTTCCTATGCTTTCGAAACGAGAGTAAAAGTACTTTGGGATGGAAAGTTTTTAATTAATAAGTATCAAATTATTTTATATATTGCTAATGAATTCTTTCAAACCATTATAGATTATCTTAATTTTATGACGTTAATTGATTTTAATATATCTGTATCTATGTAATTTTTAGATTCAATTTATTTCTTGCTGTAAACATAAACAAATAGATATATTACTTTAGATGGTCTACAAGACAAAATTACCGTCAAACAAAGAATAGGAATTTCTGCCAGAAAAAGCTTTTTTGTTTATATTTAGTCACATGCAGGAACAAGGGAATGATATTCTGACAAACAATTTCCCCAAAACCCCCTTCCCTTTTCATTCCCTTCTTACCCACCCCTCTTCACTTACATGAGAAAACAAAATATACTTCCACATAATGTAAAAGGTTTCGAGATTTTTTTTTGTAAATTTGATTGTTACAATATCTACCCCTGTTCACATGTGATTCATTTGTATAATAGTCGAGTTTTAAATATATTTATAAATAGAAATCTACTTTAAATATGATAGAAAGGGAGATTTTGAAATAAATTGTTCCATATAATCAAGCTTCTTAAAACTTAAGTAGGAAATGAAAGTGTTAACCCTGTGGAAAAATATAGAAATCATTTAAATATCGCAACCAGTAAGCTATCTTAATGCCTGTAAATCTGTCAATAGATATTATATGTTTTATATCATTTTTAACACAGAGGCAAAGCCTCTAGAGGCTAGTGGCGAAGTTGTCAGTGTACATATAATGAATATTTAAACAAATGTTGAAAATCAATTACCAAAAAATATCTTAAAAATAAAAATGTAGGCGTTAAATTATAAATTTTTTATATTAATTAGTACATTTTTTGTTTAGCTTTGCAGTTATTGTATAATTATAGTCTGATCTTAAGTTTCTTATGTTGTATAAAAAGAAATATCATAATGTCATATTTTTTGACAGATCTTTTGACAATTAGGGTATCGTTACTTTCAATTAAAGTTTGT
Source organism: Acartia tonsa (assembly GCF_053477335.1). Classification (NCBI taxonomy): domain Eukaryota; kingdom Metazoa; phylum Arthropoda; class Copepoda; order Calanoida; family Acartiidae; genus Acartia; species Acartia tonsa. The sequence goes on from NC_137272.1 coordinate 33,509,378, forward strand.
CTGCATTATACATTCAATATTCAAGTGATTTGAAATAATAAAATCATTTAGAATTTTAAAATCACGTTTAACATTTAATGCATTATTTCTTTATAATTGTCAGTGTCTTTTCATCTATATTTTGCTTTCCTTGTTTTCTATACATTTATTCTTATATATTTTTATATTAAATAAGTGATTATTTTCAATTAAAGTATATAGAAACAAGGAGGATAAATTCCATTAGAAGCAAAGCTCATACATTAAACAACTTGTGAATTTTACAATGCAAAGTACTTACAAGACAAGGATGACATTATCCATAAGTAGCGAAGTTCAAAAATGATGAAGTGATATCGGAAAAATATTTAATATAGAGTAGTGTCATACAATAAAGTTTATAAAATAGGAAAATTACAAAACCTTTAAAATCACGAAAACTTAAAAATCTAGGGATCGATCTAGCACCTAAATTTATAGACAATTCTTAATAAAACTTATGGAAAATATGTACTATGTGAAATTAATTAATCCCTGAAGATTTCAGCACTCTATCTAGAAATGTTGAGAAAATCACAAAAACGTAAAATTCTAGGAATCGATCTAGCACCCCAAATAACAGACAGTTTCACAAAAAATGTATATATTAGATGGGCATATATAGTCTTCACTAAAATTTTCAGCTGCCTATCCTAAATAGGGCCGAGAAAATCACGTTTCCCCCATAGCGTTACGGACTGACTTACTGACGGACTAACGGACTAACAAAGTGAATTATAGAGTAGCTTCGCTACAAAAACACCTGTCTATCTTAAATATAAGTTAAATTAGACTGATTGTCCAACAGACAAAAGAACTTTCAAACTGACGGACAGACAAAGTGGGTAATAAAGTATGTGTTCTACTAAAAATTGTATTTGTAATATTTGATTCCTATATAAACATTAATATTTTGAAACTCATATTTGGTGATTATATTTGAATCCTTTCATTTAAAAACAAGGGTGACAACATCCATAAGTAGCGAAGCTTAAAAATTATTGATTAAGGTGGGTCGATTTAAACAAAGTATTTTATGTTACCAAAATACTAAAATGTCATCTAGTAGTACATCCTAATATGAAATATAGGTGTTCAAGTCAATTTCAGATTCCCGGTACGATCCTGTAGGTCCTGATCCTCCAGGCTCCAGCGAACTTTAAATGGCTCCTGTGACCGCAATTTTTGACTTAAATACAATCAAATTTTAAACGTAAGCTTTTCTAATATGTCTTCATAAAATATTAAATTTTGTGAAAAATCTGCCGCTGTTTTGCCGCCGATCGCCAATTGCAGTAGTTGCACAATACAGCAGCCAAGTACAGCTGCTGCCACCGAAATTTATATCTATATTATTATTAACAAACATTTCCTGAAAAAAAATGTTCTTCTAGCTTTAAAAATAAGAAAATTACAGCATTTTAAATTTTGCAGAAAAGGACATAAAACAAAGGTTGGTAAATAAAAGGGTAAGGAAGCGAAATATGTTTTTGACTGATTTAGAAATGAAAAATGCCTTAAAAAATTTAGCCCTCTAGTTGTAATGGGAACTGAGAATATAATTGGAGAGTATTTTATATGAATGTCGTCTTTGCATATTTTAAGAGTTTTATAAAACTCCTTTTTTAAAAATTCTTTTTTGGTCAGATATTTTTTAAAAGTATATTTTATCTGTTGCATAGCCTCTCTTTGTTTCATTCCAATATGAACCTGACCTAATAGACATCCAGAAAAAAACGAACTATTGAGCAGTAATATAAAAAAAACTAAAATAAATCACGAAACCTTTTATATTTATAATGTGAAAATCTAGGAATCGATCTAGCACCACAACGAATAAGCAAATCTTCAAGAAACTTTGTGGAATATGTAAAATGTGAAATTATTTTATCCCTGAATTTATTTAGGAGTCTAGAAAATCATGAAAACTTAAAAATCTAGGATTCGAACTAGCACCCCAACTAATATGCAAATCTCAATGAAACTTGATAGAAGTACCCAGGCCTCTAGCGACACTTGAGGTGGTTGGAGTTTGAATTCGACCTTTCCATTTTTTAGTTTCAAAAACTAATAACCCTTCCCTTGATAATCTATTTTTAGGGGTTACCCCCCCCCCCCCCCCCTAAAATAATTATAATTTTTCCAGAACCTATGAGAAGCTAAATTGTAAAGCGGAACCATATCGGTTCAGTGGTAAGCGTGATCCTTCGGTACAGAGAGATAGACAAAGATATCGTTACTTTTATATAAGGATATAAGAAACTAGTAAAAGTGGCTGACTCAGATTATGACGTCAAAAAAAATTAACAAATGAGAGGCCAGTATACACTGTAATTGACCAATAGTAAAATTTATAGTGGCCTCTCATTGGTTAATTTTTTTATCGTCATAATCGGAGTCAGCCACTTTTACTAGATTCAGGATATAAATTTTACCACATCCACGCATCTATGACAATTTCGATCTTGTTCATTTTATACTACCATTAAAGATGTTGACGTAAAATGTGCTAGGATTTTGATGTAACTTTTCCGCGAGTGAAAAAACAATAAATGATTATTTTTTTTTCTTTGTAGGCATAAAATACAGCATGTCAGCTTTAATAATCAAGAAACCTATACGTGGTTTTGAGCTGTAGAAGAAGGCAACATATAGTAAAATTGACAACCTCACTTTTGCCCCCAAATATAATTTTATATTTATTTCGCTTCTTGGCTATACCTTATTCCTGGATTTTTGTACTGTATTTGAAAAATACCTTGCAACAAAACACCTTATACTCTAGGCCATATCGGTCATTTTCATGGATCATAATGGATAAGACAATGGAGGAAGAACTGATGCATATCCCCATTGTATATGAACAAAATCACTTAATCTATTGATTACAATTATTGGTTTAAAAGTTTAGACACTGCTAGTTTGAACCAAGTTGTAAAAAATCTAATGAGAGAGCGTGTACACTAAACTTTGGATATCATAAAAAATTACAGCCCAATGTCTCCTGTCTCCCTGGTCATTTTGCATAAACAATGGATACACATTGATTTTTCTAATTTATTAAAAAAAGATATAACCAAATATTTTCACGTAGGGTCTTTTTCTAGTGATTTTTAAAGCTGTAAATACAACTATTTTAACTGTTTTGCGGTTTCCCTCAATACGTCTAGTCAAGCACAGTTGCAACCTCCCCCCCCCCCCTCCTGTTAAAAAAATAATTTGAATTAAGGGTTGGGGTTAATTTTTTTCTGGTGTTGATAGATACCTTTAGCTTGGTTAGGTTAGACCGGGTTATATTGGATACAGGGCAGTCCCGCAGGGTTTAGGCATAAAGAAATAATACTTCACCTTGCTGTTTAAAAAAATATAAGTTTATGGTGGAGGGGGTGGGGAGATGTGTTATCTAGGTACTTTAAGGGAAATCACTCACTTTTCTGTACATCCATTGCAAAAATTGTGGAAAGTGTTATGTGTGACGTCATAAAAAAAAGATGAGAGGAGAAGGGGGAAAGTAACCCCCCCCCCCTTTCCCACTCAAACCAAAAAGCAAAGAGTAAGAAATCATTTTGCGAAAAGCTGTTCCATTGGCATCTTATCCCATATCCTATCACATTAGATAGGTTAGGCGGCATTTGCGCGTGCATGAAATATAAGCTTTGTTAGGTTGGGTTAGGTTACAATAACCAACATAACGTAACCTACCATAATATAAGAGATTCACGCAATCACATTATCACGCAACCTCTCCAGTAGGATACGGGGATAAGATTACAATGGAATGGAGGACATTATAGTAAAGTGCAACACTGCCCAACCACATCCTTTTGCATATATACGCGTGTTTCATTTAATCCACCATACAAAAATATAAAGTTGCTAGCAAAGTAGCCGGTAATAGTATGGCATTTGAGATGATTATAGTTTGCTTAGGTGTTTTATCTAATACTCTTATCATTTAGTAATTAACTGTCTGTTGTTTGAATATTGTTTATTAGTTAACTAAATTCCGCAAATTATAGGTATTTATAATGGCGGCTGCAGCTTTAGATTTAGATTTACAAATAAAGTGAAAATTTCGGCTTATTGACGTCAATGCAAATAAAAAAATATTTTGAAATCATTAGAAAACTATTGGGTGGCAATGGTACCGAAAATACCTAATTTTGCGCATAAATTTATGATAGTCATTTCACATCCATTACTAAGGAAGGCCTATAGCAATAATCATTTATTAAAACGAGTTCATTTTTCATTGAATTGCTAGCCGGGGCAAATTGAAATATTATAATACAAGAGCGCGTTAACAGGGAGGGAGAGGACATTGGACTGTAAATTACACTGGTACCCAAAGATTTATAACAACGTTGAATAAAAATCTTTGGGTGCTTTTCTTGCATTTTGATTGGCTGGTTACACAAACTTGTAGTGTCAAAACAGATCTTGATATCATAAAAAATGGTTAAGATACAAAAACAAATGTTTATTTGTTTTTAAAATATTTGCCTGTGGAGTTTGGACGTAAAATGCTTTAAAATTGTGCACAAAGTTATTTTTAAAACAGCTTCGATTTTGCTAATAAGTATGTATTGTATTCTAAACAAATAGGCTCTATAACATAACAAGGATGGTAACAACTACAAAAGTTGAGCATGAACACTTTTAACATTATTTATAAGTTTTACATAAAAACCTGATTCTTATTCATTGTTTACAAAATTTAAAATTTTAAATCAGTATGATAATTTCAGCATTGAAAAAATCATCTGCCTAGATCCCCTTGTTGGGGACCTCTTTCATCTGCGAGCAAATTGCTTTCTGCTCTTTTGTAGCGACTTGGCTGTGTTAGTATTCCCAACGCCTTTGGTTGAAAGTGGACATTGGTCTTCGGGGTGGGGATATACAGTTTTTTAACCCCTTCCCCTTCGATTGTTTTACTCTAAAACTGAAAATTATAGGAAAATTAATCTTACAATATTTAAAATTGAACCAAGACTTTTAATAATGATATATAATATACTATATCTATATTTTTCCAGTTGTTATAGGAATCATCATTTATAATTTTAATAGTTGATTTTACATGTTTCAATTTAATTTGACGATAAGAGCTATCCGTCAAGCCGCACTGACGGACAGACCATAGCTATTGAGTAGCCGCGCTACAACAGAATTGGGTTTAGTAAACAAATAGGCTATATGCATAAAACTATAATTTGGTGTGAATATTTTTGGGCAGGAAGGAATAATTTATAAAAAGAACAAGGATGAAAACATCCATAAAAACTAAGCATAATGGTCATACAAGTGAACATTAAGACTTGATTATAAAGATCCTAAGCTTGTAATATTATACTTTACAGTACTAGGTATCTATTACCAAAAAGCTAGTGAATATGATGATCCTAACAATAGAAAAGCTTCAATTCTAAAAACTATTTTCATTTACCATTCAAGATTGCGCTTTTTAACAAGTGTTTAGAGTTTTAAAAGCGAAGCTTTTCTATAAATAGCGTCGGTTCGTCTGTCCGCCTGTCATTGACAGCTCTTTTGTGTTTGAATTATACTTTCATTTTTTAAAAACTTTTTTGGCAATCAATTTTTGTATATTATACTTATAATTATCCTATTCATCTGATTTTGGATCCCTATTACAACAATGTTCAATGTTATAAGCAAATCCTCTCTGTAATCAAGTCCTAACCATGTCCTTAAATAGTATCCTGTATTTAAGAAGTTGCGCTTTTACAGATGTTGTCATCTTTGACACATGAAGAAAGAAGTATAGTTTTTATTGACTTACAAAAGTAAATTTTTGTTGAAAAATTACTTCCTATTGCCAGAAAGTTCAACAATTGTAACCTAATTTGTTTCTTTAAGGTGGGAAGGGGTTTATCCCCAACCCAAGAAGAAGAAAAATAATTGGACAGAGCATGGTAATTGCGCGCCTCTTCATGTATTATACAGCTTTCATAATCAAATGTGGTATTCGGCAACCGTGAGCCATGCCTATGGCACCCCTGACCGGGGTTCGGGGAAGGGCCAAAGGCCCTCCCCCGAGTCCTGGGGAAGGGGTCTGCCGACCCCCTCCCTATGCCTAAAATTAATGACTGATTTTGACAGCCTTACTATGGTTAAGCTGTATTGTTAATTCCCCCCACCCTTTCCAGGGATGGGGGATCATTATTGCCCAAACTGACTATTGTATATGTATTATGTTGCTTTATTTTATGATTATTTATTCCTATCTGTGTAGTTATTGTTTGTTGTATATAACTTTAGTAATCCTTAGACCTTCAATAAAGGAACAACTGAATAGATGCTGTTTATTATTTAGTGATTGCTAGAGAAGCGTAGCTTCTCTATAGTATAGGTGTCCACGTCTGTTCACACTGCCGTAGTCATTTTGAACTCTGGTGTCTGCCATTTATCCTAGGCGGATACCACAACTTTTGGTGACAGCTGTGTGAGATTACGGCAAACCACAAGTGTAGAGCAGACGCGCAGCTGAGGCTAAGGTACTCCCAGCAGTGAAACTGGCAAAACTGACACAAGCAACCTGAATTACCCACCCTGGATAGCAAGGTCTAACTCTGCATCCGGTAGTTGTGGAAGCGAAACTTGACGGAGAACCGCGAGAAGCGCCGACATCTAACGGAGAATCGAGCGCTCAAGGGCTGAAACAGGCCTGCGGACGGGCTGAAACAGGCCAACTAAGTGTAAACGGCTGAAAATAGGCCAGCATTTACTGCAAGAGATAGCAGGATTCGAACCAGCGGCGCTGCAGGACGGGACATTCCCTGCCGCCACCAGCCGGATTCGGATACACGGCGCTGCAGGACGGGACATTCCCTGCCGCCGACAGACTGAAACAAGCCAAGGATTCGAACAAGCGGCGCCGCAGGACGGGACATTCCCTGCCGCCACCAGCCGGATTTGGATATACGGCGCTGCAGGACGGGACATTCCCTGCCACCGACAGGCTGAAACACGCCAAATAGCTGCGAGCTGCGAGCCAACATACGAGTGTAGTGTACCAAGCAGAGGAAACTACGTCAACTCCAAGTATCCTGAGAGGCTAGAGCGCAGCCACCCATCTAGAAAAGCAGATATTATATCACATTGTAGGGATTACCACCCTAGTGTGAAGGCTGAACAATAGATTTATGAGCAAGGATTGGTAAACAATTTGTTGTGTATTGTGATAAAACTAAAAATAGAACAGGCTTGGTAAGCAAATCTGTTATGTATTGTGATAAGGCCAAAAAATAGAATCTAGATGTAATATAACAATGCATTGATAAACAATCTAACCACCCAAGCCTCCAGCACAACAAATACACCCCTTATTCCAGAGGAAAGGGAGGGGCCCACCATCCATTGAAGAAAATACAATCAAGGTGACATAACAATAAGCCCAGGATTAAGGAGAAAGGGCACCATTACCTCACCACACAGTTACCTCAAACCCACAGCACTCCCCCCTTCCCCACAGGGGGAACGGACGGTTTTACCCCGTCCCCTCACGCGCTTCCCCCCTCCTACCCACACTTGACTAAGTCCGCCCACGGTGTGGAGATAGCGACCGGGAGAACGGAGCGCCATTTACGGGTCGCGCAGCAGAGTTCGGGACATATCACAAAATTCAACGGACAAAGCGGATCAATGAGAGAGCGAGTTGAGGGATAAGTGCGCGTTTTAACTGTGTGCGCGGATTTGACGGTGCGTAAGCGCGCTGCAAGGAAAGGATATTTCACGCACACACACACACACACAGGAGCGGAGCTACTCCATAGCATCTAACAGAGATATTTTTAGAAAACAAGACTTACAAGCTTCTCCCTCCTATCTATAGTGTGATAAAGGAAAACCCAATCAGTTCCTGACAGCAGTTCAGACCCTCAACAGCTATCTACCCCTACCAGCCTACTCTACAACTCAGAAAAAAAACTAGTGACAAGTACATCTAAGTTACATCTTTGTAGTTAAACTACCAACCTAGTGATAAACAGTGTTGGCTGCTAGGCTAGAAAGCCTCAAGTGTAAACCATTTATAGTATTGACTTAAAACTTTGTGTCCCGCCGCTGAACCGTTGACCCGATGGAGCAGCCACAAGCGCCAGGAGGCGACCAAGCCCAAGGATGGCTCCAGGATGACCCCCAACCGGCTCCAGCCGAGTACCACAAGCTGATGCTGAGTAACCTGCCGGAGTATAGAGGACCGCCCAAGCAATCCTGGAGTTCCCACATCCGCAGGCTCGAGATGTCATGGGCGGCTTACCGCGTGCCGCCCCATGACACACTAAACCGCCGCAACGCCCTTTTACTGTCACTGGTGGGGCAAGCGGCGGAGATGGCCTCTCATCTGTTTGGCGAGGCAGGCCAAGCCTTGACATACGAACAAGTCAAGGCCGAGTGTGAAATGTTATTTCGTCCCGCCTTTGAATCCCAGACTTTGAAGCAAGCCTTCAGGGATTACAGGCAACACTCGACAGAACCTATACAAGCATACATATCCACAAAGTGTGCCTTGTATAGGGAGGCCTACAGCCATGAGGACCTTGAATTGTTGATAGACGAATTAAATCGTGGCATTCGTAACGCTAATGTGAAACGTGAAATGATGAGTCATGAGATCGCCTCTGTACCTGAGTACACGAGGCGAGCCATGTTCACCGTCACAATGATTACCAAGCAGCTGAAGGAGGGTGTGTGCCTAGTGGACGCCACCGACGGGCTCACGGGATCAGCCAGCGTCCAGTTGCCCCACTACGACGAGTCGGAGCCAATGGAGATTGGCGCCTTGGCTCCAGGTCTCCACCAGATGGGGAAGGTCGCCCCAGATGACAAGACTTCAGGCCGCTGCTACCGCTGCCAAGGGAAAGGCCACCGAGCTTGAGACTGTCCGATGCCTATGGAAGTCAGCCAAGAGGAGAGACGCACCCAGCCACGCCGTGACCGTCCTGCCAAGTGCGAGCGTTGCCACTATGCCGGCCATAAGGCGGCCGAGTGCAGAGCCGACTGGGACCAGGTAGCCGGCCGGAGGCGCACTGCAGACAAGGGCGCTCCCCCAGGAAAGCCCAGCAGAGTAGCCAACATGGAGGGGAGCGCGCCCCCAGCAACACCGCAGCAAGCGGCCGCCCCCAACGCAGCGGGCCGAGCCGACGGAATGCCGCAGTTTGGAACCGTCCCAGCTAGAATCAACGTACTGGGAGGAGCGGCTGAACCCAACCGGGTTGGCCTGGGCTTCAGCCTCAACCACCTGGGGCCGGAGTTTGTGCAGCCCAACAACATTGCCGAGCCAGAAGTCCTGAGGCCCCAGCCTTTCAGCCTAAACATGATGGGGCCTGCCCGACCGAGCCTACCCAGCAAGAGTGGAGGGGCGCTACCCAGTGTCACTGAGACGGTGTACGGAGAGGCCCTGGCGGCCGTTGAACGAGAGAGGCAGGAGGCGCTAGCCAGCGCATCAGAGTCGATGTATGGGGCGCCACCCGGCGCCGCCACCTGCGATGACTGGGGGGTGCTATCCAGCGCCCCCACCCTGGTGCCTGGGCGACAACCGTCGCCGCCACCGAGATACCTGGATCCTGGAACGAGCCAGCAGTCCCAGAGGAAGGGGTGACACCCATCACCCCCAGTCAGCCAGCGCCACCAGCCCGTAGGGAGAGCCCAGCCATACACCATCCAACGCCCCCTGCCAGCCGAGGGGATCCAGCTGCCCATCACTTCCAGTCGAGCCAGGATAAGTTAAATTTGACAAATGTCTTGTATCCAAACTATTGTAAACCCCCAACCTTGCCTGTGCCTCCTGCACCAGAGGCTGGGGAGATTGAAATTTGGGGATATAAGGACTCGCCTGTGCCACATGCACCTGAGTTCCTAGGGCAGGGGAGGGACGTGATTCAGGGCGAGCCTGTGCCACACGCACTTCAGCCCCATGCCACTGGGCATGCCATGGACAAGGGAAGGGACCCCTTGGGGCTAGGGGAGCCGACACCCAGGCAGGCGCCAGTCGCCTGTCAGTCTGTCATTGGGGAGGGTATCGGGATGCCCCGGGCACCCAAAGATAACGCTCAATGGAAATTTATATCTAGCCAGGAGCAACCCAGCCGTGTCCAGCCCCAAGAAGCAGCCGTGACCCGAGCCGAAGATTCCCAGCCGCGTGTGCGAGGCAGATGGCTGTCTGGTAGCTTCTCACACTGGTGGATGGTTCTGTGGGGGCTACTGCTCGCAGCCGTGTGGCCTACAACTAGCTACGTCCTGGTAGGGTGGGACTGCGCCAACCCCACCCACGTCACAGCCTACAATAAGGAGAAGATGTGTAGCACGGAACCGCTACACCAGGAGGTGCCCCTGGGCCATGAGGTACATGTCCTGCAGCAAGTCAAGATTAGGGAGACAACAGGATACAGTTGTCAGCTCACCGTGTCCCAGTGGACATTTAGGTGTGGGGTATGGGGTCACCTCAAGGTGACCTCGGTCCCCACCCTCATGAGGCCAACCAAGATTGATCCAGAAACGTGCCGAGACCTGGCCAGGAACCGAGTCTACACGCTGCCAGGCAAGACCCAGCCACTGACGTTCCAGCTGAACCATCCCCTGTTCTTCACCCTCGACATGGTGGGCGCCTTGGTCAACAGCCCCGAGGGGGTGGGTTGTGAAGGGGAGGACGTCCATTTCGAGGGCCAGCTGTACCGCAATGAATTAGTGCTCCAGGAACGACGGCTGCTGGTCAAGGAAGAGACCTATGTAGTAGAGGAAGGACGGGTGGAGTCTCAATATGACCACCTGACCCTAGAATGTCCCCATTCTGAGCTGTCTTGCATTACTGGGGAAGCCACCTACGTGTGGGACCACCTGGGGAGAGATTGCCCCTTGAGGCTGATCCGCAGCCTCCAGCCTAGCCTAGTGATGGATGCGTTCCTGGTTGACCATCAAGCCCAGTTCTTCATCAACATGACCACCCCCACCTCAATAGTGAACTGCGACTTTGAGGCCCATGCCACCAACCACCCAGCTTTGTTCGTGGCAGCTGACCCGGCCGCGGCAGCGCTGCCCAGAGTATCGGCCAGGGATGTGGATGTCCCCCTGCAGGCCCAGATACATGCAGGCTACATTGGATTTACCCTGGAGACACGCATGAAAAGCACAGCGGCAGAAGAAGTAGCGGCCAACTGCTGGAAGCTCCAGCAACTAGACCCGGCCCACCCGGTGCGTGTCCAGGGGAGCACGTTCTCTGTGCTGAGGGGAGATGTCCTGCTCCAGCTTACCTGCCAACGCAACAAATATGTTGTCCGTGAGAGCAATGAATGTTGGGACAAAGTACCAGTGGAGCCCACAGGATTCGTAGACGCCGTGACACGGGTGTATAGCGGCCACGCCACCAAGATTCCCTGCTCCTCCACCTACCCCCTCACTGTGCACGTGGAGGAGGGCTGGATAGAGCTAACCCCCGCACCTAAGAAGAGGCCACCCCCGCTGGATACGCCCAAGCAGCTGCTGACAGAACCCTTGGATGACTTTAGTTCAGGAGGCTTGTATTCGCAGGCTGAGCTGAACGACTGGCAGCAGCTGCTAGCGTTCCCAGCGTATAAATCCGCCATGCTGACCGGCCTGTCTTATGGCTCATGCGTTCAGCAAGGTAGCTGTTCGGCCACCGGAGACCATGGAATCGTGTCCTACAATATCGACCGACTGGCGGAGGAAGGAGAGGCCGCCCTGGATGTCTGGGCTGGGTTCAGACAAGCTATTCACGAGTGGGGAGATGGCGCAGCCATATTGTGTTTGCTGTTGTTGATCCTCAAACTGCTGGGGGATTTAACCATCATTTCCCTGGCAGTCGCGCAAGGAGGTGTACGGGCCGCCATGAATGCGATGTCACAAGTGTTCCTGTACCATCCAACCTTGTACAGGAAGGCCCTGGCCAGAGCCCGACTCACCCATGCCAAGTCCCGGGACTTTTCAGTAGACTGGGATGCCATTCCTATCGGCCGGGAAGCAGCCGAGGAAATGGTGTCCATGCAATCAGCCGATAGCGGGCATGACCGCCCAGGCAGGCCTGGACCACCCTCTGGAAAGCCCCGCGGCCCCTCGGGAGGCCAGGCTGTCGCTCAGACGGTCAACTTGGTAGCCAGTGCCCCAGCCGCTGCCAACAACAACCAGAATGCCCCGTTACTGACCGGCCCCGCAGCGGCTGCGCCCCACGCCAACCTGACACCTGCTGGCGCCGAGCTATGTGTCCAACCGAAACCAGCCTCTACCTTCTATCCCACGTTGGGAGCCCATCAGCCCTGAAAATCAAGTCTGGCAGGGAGACCCCTCCCAGCCTTCCGAGGGGAGAGTTGTGGTATTCGGCAACCGTGAGCCATGCCTATGGCACCCCTGACCGGGGTTCGGGGAAGGGCCAAAGGCCCTCCCCCGAGTCCTGGGGAAGGGGTCTGCCGACCCCCTCCCTATGCCTAAAATTAATGACTGATTTTGACAGCCTTACTATGGTTAAGCTGTATTGTTAATTCCCCCCACCCTTTCCAGGGATGGGGGATCATTATTGCCCAAACTGACTATTGTATATGTATTATGTTGCTTTATTTTATGATTATTTATTCCTATCTGTGTAGTTATTGTTTGTTGTATATAACTTTAGTAATCCTTAGACCTTCAATAAAGGAACAACTGAATAGATGCTGTTTATTATTTAGTGATTGCTAGAGAAGCGTAGCTTCTCTATAGTATAGGTGTCCACGTCTGTTCACACTGCCGTAGTCATTTTGAACTCTGGTGTCTGCCATTTATCCTAGGCGGATACCACACAAACACCTAATATAAGATCAGGGATCTATAAGAATAAGACAATATAATAGCCGATAAATTAATGTACATCCACAAAGATGATACACAAATTACCCCTTCTGTAGATTAGAATTAGTAGTTTAAACGTTTGAACAATCAACTTAATGAACTGACCAATCTAAATTCACTAATGTCCTCAAAGTTGTTAAACCAACAAATAATCATACAACTTTGGGGACTAATGTAATAAACAGCCCATTGCCCAATTCTTCTCTGCATGACATACGAAGTTTTTTTTGCAAGAGTAGTTATTCAATATAGCAGTTTTATTTGCACACCTCTATTTTAGAATAATTTTTCATCTGACCCAATGCATGAACTAATATAGACAATAGAGGTGTGCTAACACTTCAGCTAAAAAAATAAAAGCTAAAAAATAAATACGACAATGAATAAAATAGCAAAGGATTACACAAACGCAAAAGACATAAACAACCAATTTTCATAATTTTTTTTATTAATTAAATTTTAATTCTTCAACGCGTAGCAGCAAAATAAGGATGAAAACATCTATAAAAGCAAAGATCTGGAACGGTAGGAACGAACATCAACACTTGTAGAGTGTCAGAACTAAATAAGCAGAATAAAAATATATCTAGACAAAATTGTAATTATATTTTTTTAACTGCTTAAATTTAAGGAGTATTGTTTAAGGACATACTTACATTTATAAAGATGCATTGATTACAACATTATACCTTAATGTAATTGGAATCTTTCTTAGTACCAATATAACCCAAACTTCTTAGTAAACAAAAAATGAAAAACTAGAAAAATTATTTTCTTCTAATTCGCTGTGTTATCTTGGTTGATAATAATAATAATAATAATAATGTTTATTTGGTGCTGCTAGGTACCCCCTAGCCTAGGAGATAGCACATACAATACTCTAAATTGCTGCTATCTATCGACAATTTAGAGTTTACATTATGATGTTTAGTCTCATACAAAAATAAAATAATATATACTAAGAGTTTAATTATTAACTAAATATAAATTGGTCCAAAGATCCAATTGAGAGTCGGCACAGTTTCCTTGGAATGGGGACATACAAATATATAACCCCCTCCCCCTCTAATAACTAAAATATTTGCTAATTATCAAGTAGAATTCGTGGTAGTTTTGTGAGGCAACCAGAAGAAGTCTAGTTTGTGCGAAATCAATCAATATATGAATTGAAAGCTATAAAAGGACACTCTCTAGTTTAAAATTACAACCAATATTATTCTTTCTTTTTGTAGTAAATAATATTGTAATTTTCAATTTTGAATTCGAACAGGTCTGATTCCCTTTCCTCTTTTACCTTCAATATAAACTTTATTCTATTTTAGGCGGTTTCTGCCTTTTAAAATAAATTTGGGAAATAGTTCCTTTCGTGGCAACGCCCCATAATGGGCGCGATTCGTCGTATCTTTAAAATGGCTTTTTATATGTAATTTTATGTTATGTTAGGCCTAACCTAACCTAAAATATTGGGTTAGATGATTGCCCCACAGGGTTAGGCAATTGGCCCCGCAGGATTAGATCCCTCCGCAGGGGCTAGAAAAAGGAGAAACGCTACTGTGAAAAATACGAATAATCGCCCCTTAAGGTGCGTTGCCACGAAAGGGACTATAAATTTTCATTGTATTTTTATTGGAAGTAGTTTTTGTGTGTTAGTGTTTCTCTTAATTAGGTTAGGTTGCATTGGGTAGTTGTACGCCCGACATAATTCAAAATAAAAACTACCCATCTCCCTATTCTAATTTCAAAAATCCGAAGTGATTTTTGTGATCGCTAGGCACTTTAAGAGAAATCACTCTTTTTTTTCCAACCAGTCATAAAATATTTGAATGGAAGAATAACCATTTAATAGGAAGTAATACAAAAAGATAAATAAATCATTTGGTGTTTAAATGCAAAAAAAAGAACTATAGATATAGGGTCAGGTAGCTTATTTACTTTTGACTTACATAAGCACAAAACAAAGAATAAAGAGAGGGATAGCACAATTAAAGATTAATTACTCTCTTTGTAAATGGAAAAAAGAGTTGTAGTTTAAACTGACTCCAATAGTTTGAGGCAAAAAAGTTTATCTTTAATTGTCTTTTCCCTGATAACAGATACTGTTTTTGTTACAAATGTCACGTGTCTGACATAGTAACCGTGGCTCTATACTTAGCGCATCCACTCGCCGTCGAGAAGGTGATATGTTCGAATCTCAGCCACGTCATAAGAACACCGTAATAGTGTCTGACTGATTATGACGTAACAAAAAAAAAATAGCCAATGAGAGGCCGTTATTGACCAATGGTAAAATTTATAGTGGCCTCTCATTGGCTAATTTTTTTTTGTTACGTCATAATCAGTCAGACACTATTACTGTGTTCCGTCATAACTAAAAACGTTAAAATGGTTTCTATTGCTGCTATTTCAGATGCGCGACATAAATAATTAGAGTAGGGGGAATGCCTTGGCCCATTAACAAGCGAAACTCGTTACCATGCACCACAGTTAGGACTACTCAGACAAAGGTCATGCAATCAAAGGGTTGATTGTTTGATGGATTTCTTACCCTCTAATACTTAAGAGTTAGAGTATCGCATACCATTTCACGCGGATGGTGCTCTGGATGCTCTTGATGATCACTTGAAAATCGAATGAATTCTACCCTTCTAAGATAAACTATATCATTCTATCTATTTATATTATTCTATGTGTATAGATAATTTATATCTCTGTTGAATTGATTTATTTTGAAGAAGCATTTTATTGATTGCTCTATTTAGAACTATAGCAACATTTTGATTCATAGATAGGTGGATAGAAAGATAGATAGATATTGGATAAATAGATACATTGACAGATAGATAGTGAGATGTGAAATATAGATAGATAGATTTTATTGATTGCTCTATTTAGAACTATATCAACACTATGATTTATAGATAGGTGTATATATTTTGACATATTGGTAAATAGATAGATAAATAGATAGACACATTGACAGATAGATAGATGAACATAAATATAGATGGATAGATTTTATTGATTGCTCTATTTAGCCTATTGCAACACTTTGATTCATAGATATGTCGATCAATGATATATAGATAATGGATGATCGATAGATTTTATAGCCGTCTATCTTGAATAGGAGTTGAGAAAAGGAACCGAATTAGCACCCCAACCAATAAGCAAATCACAATGAAACATAATGCAGAACATAAGAACTTATTCAATCCCTGCAAATTGTAGTCGCCTATCTTGAATAGGAGTCGAGAAAATTATGAAAACTTAAAATGTAGGAATTGATCTAGCACCCCCATTAATCGACAAATCTTAATGAAACTTGGTTTGAAATAAAATATGAAGAATAAATTTATGGAGCCGAGAAAATCACCTTTCCCCCTAGACATATAAGACTGTCATACAGATGGAGAGGCGGCCATTTCAAGTTGTAGAGTAGTTTCGCTACAAATAAAAGGGTGGAGGGTTCAGGGCTCCATAGAACTTTAAGGGAAAGCTTTAAATACTTTAAAGAGTTGCTAATCCATCACCAAACTTATTCAACAAAATTGACCTAATCCATTACAGCTAGGTGTGCCATACATTCAACCAAAGTTTCACAACTGCAAACGTTGTCATATTCAGAGAAAGAGAGGGGACATTGGGCTGTTTATTACACTAGTCCCAAAGTTTTATAATTATGATTTCTTATCCGTTGGCTTTACAACTTTGGGGACTTTTATTGAATTTTGATTGATTAATTAATTAAGTTAAGTGTTTAAACGAATCAACCACTAATTTTAATGTACAGAAGGGGTAATTTTGTGTATTTACATTTGGGATGTACTTAAATTTATCGGCTATCGTCTTATCCCTTTAGATCCCTGAGTAAAGAGACAATAATATCAAAAAGTATAAAATTAAGGATGGTATATTAATACAAACCAAATTTTGTTGAACAAAACTACCCATTCTTTAAATTGAAATAATTGGTAGATAATTTGGGTTTTTAAAAAGTCCACAAAGGTTTTTAGTCTTTAATTAGAAAACATGTTTAAAAAAACATGGATGACAACATCTAAAGGTAGCGAAGTACAGAAATAGTGGATTGACATCTGGAAAAAATTAACTTAAAAACAGTGTCAAATAAAATAAGCATTAAAATCACGAAACCTTTTAAAATTTAAATCGTGAAAATCTAGGAATCGATCTAGCACCCAAACCAATCAAATCTTAATGAAACTTTGTGGGAATATGTAAAATGTAAACTTATTTAATTCCAGAAAATGGCAGCTGTCTATCTGGAAAAGAAGTAAAGAAAATAATAAAAACTTAGAAATCTAGTAATCGAACTAGCACCCGATAGGCAAATCTCAATAAACTTGATAAAACTTATTTAATTCCTGAAAACTTCAGCTGTCTGTCTTGAATAGGAATCGAGAAAGCCATGAAAACTTAAATATGTAGGAATCGATCCAACACCCCAAATCCAAAAACGTTTCAGACGGACAGACGGACGGACAGACAGACGGACATTTCAAATTATAGATTAGCTTCGCTGCTAAAAACATTGGGCCCTTATTATCAATTACAGGTTTGGTTACCAGCATGATATACAGTCCAATTTCTCCTCCCTCAGCAATAAAACACAAAATTGATAGATATAATTTCGTTCTGTTGAAATTTTATGCGATTTTCATGATTTGCTAATGTATTACATGCACGGAGGTGATTGTATACCATATGTACTTAATTACGCAGGTATCTTAAGGGATAAGACAATTAAATGTATATCCCCAATGTTTGTACACAAAATTATCACTTCTGTAAATCCAAAATTAGTGGTTTAAATGTTTGAACACTCAACTTAATAAACCAACCAATCAAAATTCATTAAAAGTCCCCAAAGTAATTAAGTGAACGAATAAGAAAACATGGATCATGGAAAGAAAACGAAGTTGCCGGTTTCATCGTATTTTCACAGTAGTTTTTGAAGGGTTATTTTAGGTTAGGTTAGGTTAAGTAAATGTTAAGGATTGCCCCGCAGGGCTAGAGCCCCCCGCAGGGGCTAGAAATAGGAGAAAGGCTACTGTGAAAAAACGACGAAACCGGAAACTTCGTTTTCTTTCCATGATCCGAAAACATTATTATAAAATTTTGAGGAATGGTGTAATATACAGCCCATTGCACCCATTCTCTCTCTAGCAAAAACCTATTTTAGTAGCGAAGCTACTCTTTAAGTTGGGTATGTTCGTCCCTTTTTACATATTTTAAAAAATCCATTTTGATATGTCGTGTAAACATATTTACAAATTCTAATACTCATTTACAGTACTTCTTTAGAATTAAACATAAATTAACTTTTTAAAAGTTTAGATATTTTTTTTATGTTTGAAGTTCATTAATTGATGAAATCGGTAAAAATGCAAGAGTTTTGATTTACTTCATTAGGCCATGCTTATTAAATCATGCCTTATTGTCCAATAAATCACAATTTCATTAAAAGTTGTCATGAAAGCATTTAATATCAAAATATTCGGCCGTTTCCCTTCAAAGCTGCTAATCGAGCACAGACTCCACTATTAATTTAAAATAAATTGAAAATAAGGTGGAAGGGACTATTTCTTGTGTGTTTGTGTCAGGTTAGGTTAGGTTATACAAGGATCACCGCATGGATCTGGGATAAAGAAAGAATACTCGCTAAGCACTTTGAGGAAAAGCACTATAGAGTTTAAAATTAAATTAAAGCTGAAAAGATCATACGAATACTACAGATCAGGAATCTAAAGGGATAAGACATTGGCCGATAAATTGATCCACATCACCAATTTTAATCTCCAAATTACCCATTTTGTAGATTACAATTAATGGTTGAAACATTTGGACACTGAACTTAATAAAAGGTGAACTGAAATTAGTTTCCGAATGTGAACACATTTTCCTAGGTGTTTCCCAATCCTATCTCAATATTTGCTACTAGCTAAAAAACCTTCAAACTTCCAAAAAAAAATCTAAATTTGAAAAATTAAAACTTTGAATGTATAATGTATAAATCGTTAATACATTCAAATTTTGATTTTTATTTGAAGTTTGAAGGTTTTTTAGCTAGTAGCAAATATTGAGATAGGATTGGGAAACACCTAGGAAAATGTGTTCACATTCGGAAACTAATTTCAGTTCATCTAATAAAAGAACCAATCACTTTTGATTACTCAAGTTAAAGAACCAACCAATCGAAATTCACTAAAGTCCCCAAAGTTGTTACGTCAATAATTAAGAAAACGTTATTTGGGACTAATACTATAAACATCCCATCTTCCCCTCTCTCTCTGGTTCACTACACTAGTCCCCAAAGTTTTATAATTCCGTTTTCTTATTCGTTGACTCAACAACTTTGGGGACTATAGTGAATTTTGATTGGTTGGTTCTCTAACTTGACCTAACCATTAATTTTAATCCATAGAATGGGTAATTTTGTATATTAATTTATCGGCCACTGTCTTATCCTTGTAGATCCCTGCGATGTGCTACAGATACTCCTATATAAAGAAAAGCTTTGCTTTAAATGCGCCTGTAGTAGGAATTGAACTTATTTATATTTATTAGCTTAGCAAATTGTAAAAGCATGATTCAAGATTATCATTTAAACACAATGTTTTATTTAAAATGAATGCATGGCGATTTTCCTCAAAGTTTCTATCGAGCACAGGACCCCTTCTTATCCTATAATATGAAGAAAGGTGTTTTTGTCTGTAGTGAAGGATCTCCCTAACTATTGAACCGATACGGTTTTCTTTTACAGTGTAGCTTCTCATAGGTCCTGGGAAGGATTATAGCTATTTCAAGGGAAGGTACCACCACGCAACAATCCCCACAATTTTTTTTCACCTTTTCTTTTTAAAACTAAAATGAAAATGGGGGAGGGGTCGAATTCAAGCCATCATCAACTATCATTCAAGTATAGAGGCCTCTAGGGGCGTTACCGCTATTAGTTTTGAAATAATTCAAATTGTATCTATGCTCTTAAAAACACCTTGGGAGGAAAGTAATAATCTACTTTTAAGTTTACATGTGTCTGTTTGTATGTTTGTGTGTAACGCTCAGCAGTTATTTTTTTCTCTTTCCCCTTCTCTTTTCTATAGCTATGTATCTCTTTACTTTAAGGGAGGGAGGGGACAATGGGCTGTTAATTGCACTATTCCCGACAGTTTTATAAAAACATTTTCTTATTCGTTAGCTTAAAAAGTTTTGGGACAATTAATAATTATTGAATTTTGATTGGTTGGTTCATTAAATTGGGTTTCCAAACGTTTCAACTACTAATTGTATTATCCCTTTAGATCACTGACTATATCCCTCTTATATAATCTGCAAAATTTATTTGAAAAAAGGCTGATCACTTCATGATAAATAAAACATCTTTAAAATGTCATTATTCGAAATGGTAGCACGTATGTTACTAAGTTGCTTTTCAGTAATGCAACTACTTTAAAGCATACTAGCGGCTACGCCCCTGTTTGGCCTCTAGAGACACTCGAGGGAACGAAGGTGGGGTAAGTTGACCGTTCATTTCCAATTTTAGTTTTAAAAAGGAAAAGGAGGGGGGAGGGGGGAAGGACATTTTTCTGAAGGGTGATTTATTTTGGATGGGTTGAGATACCCTCTTCAAAAGTAGTTATAAACCTTCCCTTTACCTATAAGAAGCTTTGCTGTTAACAAGATCCTTCGCTACAGACAAATAATAATAAAATGGGATTCATTATGGACATTTTTAGGACTTGATTATATTGTACCTTGTTGTCCTAGGAATCATTGTTCCATTGTTGTCAAAAAAAGTCAAAATCAGCATGTTAAAAATGGGGGTCTTTCTGGTAAGGAATTAGTAGTTTAAAATCTGTAGGACAGTTCTAACATGCCTAAATTAACGGAAATACATAGGTACGTACGAACAAAAAACCCTAATTACAGAAAAGCTTTGCTTTGACAAATATTTGCTTTTTTCCGAACTTAAAATATTGATAAATAAAATGCAATTATATAAATACCAATTATTTATTTTTATAAAAAATGTTTCTTAGTTGTTAATTATCAAAATATGAATGTATTTTAAATATTTTATTTTAGATTTATGTTTATTAGTATGTATTAAATAACTATATATAATTAATTACTATAAATATAAAATATTTTTTTTTTCAAATATCATCCCTATAAATTAAAATGTACATGATGTTAATGAAATTTGTTTTCATATTGATAAACAAAATTACCCCTTCTGTAGATTAAAAAAGTTCTTGATCAATGAATAAGATATTGTTGTCATAAAACTTTTGGCACTGTTCAATTTACAGTCCAATGTCTACTCCCTTTTTTTACCTTATAGGGAAGAAATGATATTTATAATCAACATCCTGGTTATTAGTTGATTCCAATGGATTGAGCTCTAGTTTTCATCTTGGCCAGGGCTTGCTCATTCAGGTCAGCTCTTTCAGCACTGTCACTTAGATTAGCTTGAACCTTTATTATTCAATAAAGATGTTAAAAAACAAAGTATGACATCTATATCAGCTAGGCTTTTTAAATCAAAATGCCAGACAAACGAAAAGTGACAAACATAAATTCAAAATCATTGCTCAAATCAAGTATTATAGCTATTCATTACGGACTAACTGACATACAGGCAAACACTATTTGAAGAAAATCTTTATTCTTTAAACCAACCTGTCTGAACTTGGCAAGATTGAGAGCAGCAATCTCTTCTGCCTCCTCTATCTGTTTCTTGTAGGACTTGATTTTATTCTGCAGCTGATCAACCAGACTTTGCATCCTCTCATGATTCTTTCTATCCTCATCCTTAATAGTATCATTAGTAGGGTCTTGACAGTCCTTGCATCCTCTATGGTTCTTACTATCCTCATCCTTAATAGTATCATTAGTAGGATCTTGACAGTCCTTGCATCCTCTCATGGTTCTTTCTCTCCTCATCCTTAATAGTATCATTAGTAGGATCTTGACAGTCCTTGCATCCTCTCATGATTCTTACTATCCTCATCCTTAATAGTATCATTAGTAGGATCTTGACAGTCCTTGCATCCTCTATTCTTATTTCTATCTTCATTCTTAATAGTATCATTAGTAGGATCTTGACAGTCCTTGCATCCTCTCATGATTCTTACTATACTCATCCTTAATAGTATCATTAGTAGGATCTTGACATTCCTTGCATCCTCTCATAGTTCTTTCTATCTTCAGCCTTAATAGTATCATTAGTAGGATCTTGACATTCCTTGCATCCTCTCATAGTTCTTTCTATCTTCAGCCTTAATAGTATCATTAGTAGGATCTTGACATTTCTTGCATCCTCTCATAGTTCTTTCTATCTTCAGCCTTAATAGTATCATTAGTAGGATCTTGACAGACCTTGCATCCTCTCATGGTTCTTTCTATCCTCATCCTTAGTACTATCATTAGTAATATCAGTATCATGGAAAACCTATAGCTTTCCTATTCTTTATTTACATTTCTGGGGACAGTCAATAACAATAATATAAACAAATCTTTAGTATGTCCCATGGCACTAACATCTTAACTATTACAGACAACCAACCCTTAGATTGCAAGACCCTTGTAGGGAAGTCCTAGCTGTGCATGGTAAGGAGATGCATAAATTTTGAGCCATGGCATTCCCCTGAAATCAATCAAAGTGTTTTGGCGTAACTGTTATCTCCCAATCCTAATATTTCTTCACTCTGGACGCCAGGGGCAAGCAACCAGTGAATTAAATTAAACCTGTTGATAAGTGAGCTCCTTGATCTTACGTTCACTTCTCCTCAAGTTCTTCATAGCATCAGAACTACGCCTGAAATAAACAGGTGCTCAGTTATCAATAGTAAAATTGTAGGAAATTAAAAACAAGTATTCTGTAATATTCAGGACCTTATTGACAATAAATAGATGTACATCTCCAATGATTGTAAAATATTACTTCATCTGTAGATTAAATATATTGGCTAAAAGGTTTGAACACATCTTTTCTGAACCAACTCATCAGCATTAAATAAAAGTGTCAAACTCAACAATCCTTAAAATTAAAATTGGGAAGGCCTGCCTTCCCCTTTCATCAAACCATCAGGACCCATCTGTAACTATTCCTGTGCACGCCACTGCTTACCTATTTTCAGCATCTAATTCTGACTCAAGTTCTCTAATGCGAGTTTCCATTTTAGCCATTGCCTTCTTTCCACCTGAACAATAAAAATGTTTATTTGACACTAGATATAAAAAAATGAATGTAAATATAAATCACAGTGTTATTATAGCAGTTACTTTTAGTGTGATTGTGTTTTTTTTTAGCTGAAAAACAAAGAAACACCCAGCTTTATTTGTGTCATTGTAAAATTGGCATCACCCACCTCATTACTACAACATGAAATATATATCTTTATTCTGCTTTGTATCATACAACTGTATCTATAGATAGATTACAATTAAAGAATGAAATAAAAGTTAAAAGTATATAAATATTCCACAATTTTTTTTGTAGCACTGAGTGAGAGCAAATTTATCCTATTCTCTGCAATGCACCCCTGATACTGTATGTAAAACCAATTTAACCTAATCTAAGTTGATCTAAGTTAAATATTCAAACTACCCCATCTCATTTTAAATTCATTATAAAATAGCAATTATATTATTGCCATTGGTGTAATTATTCAATTTTATAATATCTTGGGTATGCAATGCACCTTTAAGAGCATTCTGTTCAGCTTCATCAAGTCTTGCCTGTGCATCTTTAACCTGAAAAAAAGCATAAAAAAAGTTCCTTTTTACACAAAAAAGATAATTTTTATGTATATATGTCATTTTTTTATTAACAAAGTTAAGTAATGAAAATAACCTGAGCTTCAAGAAGCTTTCTATCTCTTTCAATAGCCATAGCATTCTCCTGTTCAACTCTGAGCTCATCAGCAAGCCTGTATAGTAAAATCATCAATATGCTATTTTAACTTTTGTAATATAGATTCAAACAGCTGCGTCCTTAGAACTCAGGAATAAGAAAGAGCAGAAAAATAGCCTTAAACCATCTCAAGACATATATCTAAAAAATAAAATAGCCTAAAACCATACAAGGATATATGTAAAGCTTCTCAAAAATGCAGAACCTTATCATTTCAGTAGTTATCAAAATAATAAGCTACACAAAAAACTTACTACTTTACATTATTGGAACTTGATGTGTATAGTAACAAGATCAACAAAGTTTGTTATGTGGAAATAGACAATTATGTGTCAGGAATAACCAATCTAAGAGATAAGCCAATTTCATAAGAATAATTTCTCTACTGAAATGGAGAGTTGTGTGGACTGGACAAGCAATAAAAAATAAATGTACAGCAAATGTATGAGCATTTTTGCCATAAAAACTCAAATAATAGTATACCTAGCAGCATCTATCATAGCACGTTGAGCCTTCTCCTCAGACATCTGAGCTTCTGATGACATTTCATCAAGATCATGCTAAATTGTCATATATTCAAAAAATTGTTTAACATTACAACAATTTAATATTGTCCTATCTTTTACATTTACTTGCGGCTTCGCCACTATAGGCCTGAAAGAGGAACACACATCACAATAGTTAAAAAACATTCTTATGGCCATTGTAAAGAAGATACACCTTGGTTCTGCAGATAACGAGAAATTTTCAAATAGACATCTTGCTACTTTTATATAAAGATTGTCAATTCAAGTTGTTAGGTTGTAAAAGTGTAGGTATTAAACTTTAAAAAAATTGCTATGTAGTATGACTCTGACTTTACTTCAGAAACCTAAAACTTTATTTCTATTCATTTTATAAAGATTACTTACATTGAGAGTGTTTATTTCATTCTCACACTTCTGCTTGGCACTTGTTAGAGCTTGATTTGTGCATGTCTGATCTCCTAATAATTTATTTTTCAATATTATTTGTCAGCAATAAGCTAAACTGATATATGAAGAAAGACAGAATTAAAGATTGTAAAATAAGATGTTATGAACAAAATAATTATAAATAAAACAATTTGTCTTACCAAGGCTTTCATTAGTATCAGCCAATTCCTGTTCAATGATTCTTCTATTTCTGTCCACCTGTTCAAGCAGAGTTCTTGCTTCCTCCAGAGCATTCTGATTGGCATGAGCTCGTCTGTCTGCTGACATAAGACCCTCTCTAGCAATCTCCTTGGCCTTGCTCACTTCTTCAAGTTTTACCTGAGTTTCCCTCAACCTTTAAAATAAAGCATTTTAACACAAATACCATGTTATGTAAATTTCTTTACCAACAAATAAATATATTTAGATATTAAAGATACCTGTTTTGAATAGATTTGATTGTTCTTTGGCTTTCCACATTTGCTGCATTAGCATGCTCCAGAGATGTTTCAAGATCAAGAACATCTGTCTCTAGCTTCTTCTTCATTCTCAAAGCTTCAACTTTAGCTTTGGTCTCTGACTCTAGAGCATGCTGAACTCCCTCAATAGCTTTAGCAAAGTTCTTCTTGGTGGTAGTAAACTCATCATCTTTTTCTGCAAGTCTTCTTTCAATCTCTTGTCTTACTTGGTTCAACTCTAGCTGAGTTCTAAAATACATGGATAATGATATTATAAAATTGAATTTTAGATCATTAAAATTTATTATTGATATATAATTTTCAACACTTTACCTGAGAACCTTGTTTTCTTCTTGCTCTAAAGCTCCTTCGGCCTCAGAGAGAGCAGCTTCAAGTTCCATCTTTTCAGCCTCTAGCCTCTTGCGGATTTTGTCAATTTCATGGATTGATCTTCCTCCCTCATTAATTTGATCCATTATATCTCTAATTTCCATTGAAAGATTTTTGTTCTCTCTTCTGACTTCATCAAGTTGAAGTACAGACTCTTCATATGCATTCTTGATTCTGAACAACTCAGAGGCAGCATTTCTTGTTTCCTTCTGGGAAATATCAAGATCCATAGAAGTACCATCAACCTTATGCTTCCATTCAGCAACAATCCTATCAAATTGCTTTGCTTTCTTCTCAAGAGATGAGTTAAGAATCTGAGCTTGATCTAATTGAACACTCAAGTTGTTTAAGTCATCAGTGACCTTTAGCTTGGCCTTTTCCAGCTGTTGTAGTTTAGAATTCAGGTTTTCAATTGTTGTTTGAGATTCAGAGAGACGTGCTTGTAGTTTCATTTTATCCATTTCCATTTCATCTGCTTTTGCAACACATTCAATTTCATACTTTTGTCTCCACATGTCAGATTCATTGGCAGCTTTATTTGCTTGTCTGGCAAGATTTTCCTTTGAACCAACTTCTTCCTCTAAGTTATTTCTAAGACCATCTTTTTCATGCTCAAGGTTTCTATACTTGGCAAGCAAAGAAGACCTCTCTTTTGACTCTATATCAGCAATGTTCTTTTGTTCATCAAGAGCAGACATAAGAGCAACTTTAGTTTTGGCAAGAAGACCAGCATTATTATCAAGCTCCTAAATTGTATACTCAAATAAGAAATTATGTTTTTAGGAGGAAGATAAAAATATGAAACATTTGATTAAGATAACAAAACAAAGTTTTTACCTGTAGTTGCCTGAGAAGATCAGCATTTTCACCAGTCAGTCTTCTCTTGTATCCCTCATAATCAGCAAGAGTGAGGTTAGCTTCTTCAACCTTTTTTCCAAGCTCAGTGAGCTCAGCAAGTAAATTCTTATGAGACTTTTCAGCAGAAACCTGTTAAATAAAAAAAAAAAAAAATTTTTTTAAACATGCTTCTAAACAGAATATTTTCTACTCCATCTAATTGATGTGATAGAAATATGTTTTTATATTGAGTATGTCTATTACCTTGGATCTATTAACTTCATCTGTTGCAGCTCTTACATCTGCTATCTCAGACATAATCTTACCCTTGTCCTTCTCAATTCTAAATTATGTAAAAAGCATTCAGAATATT
Organism: Acartia tonsa; assembly: GCF_053477335.1. NCBI lineage: Eukaryota > Metazoa > Arthropoda > Copepoda > Calanoida > Acartiidae > Acartia > Acartia tonsa. The sequence goes on from NC_137272.1 coordinate 33,536,198, forward strand.
GATTTACATGTCAGATAAATATATCAATAGTTAATATTTGTAATTGTAAAAAAATATATATTTTAAAATATAAATTTAATTTACTTACTTAGCTTTCATTTTTTGTAGCTGGTCACTTTGCTCAAGCATTTCAGCAATAGCATCTTGGTGTTTCTTTTTCAAGGAAATAAGAGTAGACTCATGTTGAATATTACACTCCTCCAGATCTTTCCTTAGCTTGACAACTTCAGATTCACGCTTCTTATTTAGTTCAATTTGAGCAGCAGTTGCTCCTCCTGCTTCCATCAATCTTTCACCAAGACCTTCAAGCTCTCTTGCAAGATCTGATCTTTGTCTCTCTGCCTTAGCTCTACCTTGTCTTTCAGCCTCAAGCTCTTCTTCCATCTCCTCAACTCTAAGCTGAAGTTCTTTGATAGACTTCTGGAACTTGGCAACAATTGCTTGTTCATCATCCAGTTTATTAGCAAGTCCAGCAAGTTCTCCATCTTTTCTTCCAACTTGTCCTTCAAGCTCCTTTTGGGATCTTTCTAGATCGGTAACAGATTGCTGAGTTATTTTGAGTTCTCCCTCAACCTTTCTTCTTTCCTTTTCAACATTTGCTCTGCTTCTCTTTTCCCTGTCAAGAGAAGATTCAATTTCATCAAGTGCTTGTTCCAACTTGCCTTTGATAGTGTTGAGGTGCTCAACTTTCTCAGTTGCAACATCTAAGTCTTCAGAAGCTTTGCCTCCAATCTCAGATATGTGCTTTTTCTCCTTATTAAGTTTATTAATTACTTCATCTTGATTGGCAATTTCATCATTCAGATATCTTATAGTATGGTCTTTGTTAGCCTTTTCCTGTTCAAGCTTTTGAATGGCAATCTCAATATCTTCAATTTCTTTCTTTACAGCAACACACTCATGTTCCAATTCTTTCTTGTCAGCTGCACACTGAATTCTATCTTGTTCAGCTTTAGTTAGAGTACTTTGAGTCTCCTCAAGTTCAACATTTAGATCAGCAATCTGAGTAGAAAGCTTGGCTTGTCTTTCATGATATTGAGACAAATCTCCCTGTTCCTTTTCTATTTGAGCTATGATAGCTTTCTTTTCATCTTCCATAATTGTGTTTTCTTGCAAGAGCTCCTTTTTAGTGTTGATTTTTTCCATGTATACACCATAAGTAGCATTTGCTCTTTCACTCAACAATCTCAGCTCTTCTTCAGGGTTTGGCATACCAATTAGTGGGCGTGTTTTTTGGATAATGACAAACCATCCCCAATCTCTGAGTGAAATATATTTCCTGAACTGTCTCTGACAAACAACCAGCAGCTCTCTTTGGTCTCTCCTCTTGCTAAATTCCCTGAATCTTGTAAACTGTCTAACTTGACCTTGCAACCACCTCAAAAGCTTCAGCACAATTTCATCTCTAACTTCTTCCAGATAAGCTAGAGCTCCTGCTCTAAAAAAGACCAAAGTGTGGCCAAGCTTATACTTTTCCCTTGGAAACTCAATTTTATCCATCATAGCATAAACAGCTGTTTTATTATCCTTAGAACTAGCCATTTCAGCAGCACCAAGAATATAATATCTCATCTTGAAATCCGGATAAAGGATCCTGTTTGGAAAACCTTTCATACAGATTCTAATACCTTCAAGCACACCATTACAAGTCAGCTGATGCATAATAAGGGGTGGTTCTACATCACCTGGCTTCTTGTGAGTATTAGGTACTAAGCAACGAACAAAGTGGGGTTCAGTGCTATGAAGTGTTGTCATTAGATCATTCAAAGATATTAAGTAAACAGATGACACAGTTTTGGTGCCACCTCCTTTCTTTTTCTTCTTACCTTCCTCTTTCGGAGTTGTAGTAGGTTGACCTGGATGATCAGCCCACAAGTGGATAAGAAGATCTATGGTAGAAGTTGACTTGAATATTTCAACAACAGTATCATTTACAGGATCCTTATTCTTTTCCAGCCATCCTGTTACATTGTAAGAAACAATTCCAGCATAGTGAGAAATGGCAAAATGAGCATGCTTGTCAGTTTTAGATTGAGGCTTTAAGAAAATTGGTAGTTTTCCAAGAGAAGCCTTCAACTTTTCTTCAAATGACTTATCAGTTGCTTTTGGAAACAGAGACTCCTCCTCTAAAATAGCCCAGAGACCCATAGGTTTCTCAAACATGATTATAGCTGCTTGCAGATCCATACCAAAGTCAACCATCTCCCACTCAATACCCTCACCAACATAGGTTTCTTGTTCAACAACAAACATGTGGTGATTAAAAAACTGTTGAAGCTTTTCATTGACAAAGTTAATTGAAATTTGTTCAAATCCATTGTACTCAAAAATCTCAAATCCAGCAATATCCAAGACAGCACAAAAGTTTGATTTCTTCAATGTTGGATCAATCAGAGTTTGGTTACACTTTTCAATTAGCCACTTAAATACCCTGTCATAAATAGATCTAGCAATACCACCTACAGCATTAGTAGCTTGCTCACAAGTCTGACTCTTAGTTACCCACTCAGTTCCAACTTTGATCCTTGGTTTGCAAAAGGCTTTAATCATTGCTGTTGAATCAACACCACAAAGTGCTGCTGCTTTTCCAGCAAAGGTGTCAGCACCTACAGCTTGACACTCAGCTTGGTCATCCCTACCCTTGGTTGTAAACTCAATACCTCCAAAAGTCATGACAGAAGCTGTCAGCATGTAGCAATCATACTTCTCCTGCTCTCCAAAACCAAGTACATTGAAAGCATCCTCAGTATACTCAAGTTCCTCGTTATCATCAATAGATTCAACTTTGGTTTTACCCTGAGAAACATAGATATAATCATAGATATCTGTGCTGAGCAGACACTTCTCTCTTAAGCCGCCACCAATACCATCACCATAAGGCTGCAGAAGCTGATAAAAGATATGGTAAGATCTTTCCACTTCCTGCTGCTCAGTGATTCGAGACTTTTCAAGCAAATATGACACAATGTCACAACCAGCCAGCTTACCAGAATTGGTAAAATGAATTCTAATGAACTTACCAAAGCGGGATGAGTTATCATTTCTGGAAGTCTTAGCATTACCATAAGACTCCAAGATTGGGTTAGTAGCCACAATTTGGTCTTCAAGAGACACCTTCTTTTCAGCTTTCTTACCAGATCCAGTAGCTACCATGGCTAAGTAGGTAATAACCTTCTTGGTGTTCTCAGTTTTACCAGCTCCAGATTCACCAGTAATCAGCATGGCTTGATCTTTTTGGTTGTTTAACATACCACGATAAGCAGTTTCAGCAATAGCCCAAAGATGAGGAGGTACCTCATTTCTTCTCTTTCCAAGATAAATCTTGGCGACTCTATGGGTGTAGAGTGGATAACGCTTGTATGGGTTGACAACAACAACAAAAAGACCAGAATATGTATGGATCATCTTGGCCTGGTAGCGAGTCTTCAAGTTCCAGAACACAGAGGCATCATTGAGAAAAGTCAGGTTGACCATGTCCTCACACTTCTCAAACTTGGGAGGATTTACCTTTCCAACCTCAGCTGCTTTGTGGGTAAACTTTTCATGACCCACAGCAACAACACACTTGCTGGCAGGATCCTCCAGGTTACCTGACTCAAGGAGACCTTCACGGTAGCCACCAGTCTTTGGACAAGGGATCCAAACAGACTTCTTGGCATCATAAACCTTGTTCTGAGACTCCCTCTTCATTTCCATAGATGGAATTAGAAATTCAGTAGGGTCAGGATCAGGCTGACCTGTCTTGGTTAACTTGATATGGCCTGGCATAGTTGAAGCAGTAGATTACACTAAATAGAAAATACAAAATTGTAAAAAATGTACTGAAAATATTCAAATAAATAAATTTATTTGACATTTTATTCCATTGTAAATATAAGCTAAATTATCTACCTTATCTACTAAGTAGAAATGATTTTTTACAGATAATATGTTTTCTATTATCATAATTTTTCTAAAATTTTTTTAATTAACCCTTACAGATCGGGGGGGGGGGCTCAAAGAGCCCCCCCCTCTAGTTTTTTCAATCTCATTTTTTTTGTAGGTAAGATGGAGAGCTGTAACTTCATGACTTTTTAAGTTTAGTAATTAAACGTCGGCAAGAGTTGATTTTATTAGGATATCTGGTCTGTGTCGGTCGTGGTGTCCGGTCAAAGTCGGTTGGGTAGCAAGAAAAATTAGAAAAAATTCTAAATAAATCTTAATTTCTACATTATGACTTTTGTGTATAAGGTAGAAACCTAAATTTTTTTTGGTGAATACTTAGATATCAATGACCATCTGAGAAAAGTGGTGTTATGACCGTTTGACCGCTCCCTGACCGACTGTATGACCGATTTTTGTCCGGCTTTTACTACAGACATATATCATGAATATCATGGCTTCTATTACAGCTAGAGACCTATAATTTTTTTTTGGTATATCCTTGAGCAATAATAAACAGATAAAAATATTAATTTGCGCCGCCAACCGCCGTTTAACCGCCGTAACCGCCGAAAATGGCGGTTTCCGTTATTTGCCGTTTTTCGGCGATGATCAGAAAAAGTAATTTTTTTGTTATGAAAAATAAAAGTTCGTCCTAAAATTTGGTCATCCTAGCTGCAAAATTGGCCGCTCTACAGCTGTTTTAAAATTTAGCGGCTGGCCGCTAAAAAGCGGCTAAGGAGCGGTCTGACTGCTATGACTAGAAAAAGTAATTTTCTCTGAAAATACACATGAACCACCAGAAAAAAATTTTACGTCTTTATCTTTACAAGGAGCCGAGATAGAGAGGGGGGGCTCTTTGAGCCCCCCCCCCCCCCCGATCTATTAAGGTGGGAATTGGGGCCCGATCTGTAAGGGTTAATAGATCAAAATAATATATGTATATCTTGTCTAGTAATAATCATTTTAATGTATGTGTAAAAAGGTCTTTATATATATACTTTTCCTAAACAAATATTTAATACATATATCAATCTCATTTTCTTTACTCATACTTTTTTATTTAATTTCAAAATAAAAGAAATTAAAGTAATCTAGAAAAGCTTTCTTTAAAGCTTAATAATAATACAGATAAATTAAGGCCATAAAACTGAAATGTGAATTTTTTTTCCATAATGATTTTACAACTAAAATGTTGTCAAAGTCAGGTTTTGCTTCCATAACTCTTTCAACTAGCAAACTTTAATTTTAGGGCCTTATTTTCCTATCTACATAGAAATGATTTCCATAGTTTAATTGTTGAATCTTGTATGTTTCTTTTTAAAAATAGCTTTAAACCTAACCCTGGCTATTATCTATATTTTATTATATTTACTATAAACAAAAAGACAAAACAAAGTGGCCCACTCCCAATAAATGTATACCTGTCTCCTTAGAGTCAAGATGAAGACTGAAATTTTTTAGCTATGCCCCCCATATTTATACCCCTACCTGACCAGAATGTAAACAGCGCAGAAAAATTTGCAACAGTATAATTAAGAGTATTGACACAAAAAAGAAAAAAATAATTTTGCAAAAATAAATAATTCTCTACACTACATTTTTAATATTTAATTACATCCTTTAAAAATTTTAAAAGTCCCTATAGACATATAGAGTAGATATATGTATAGTAGTTTCCTTCACAGTGCATAGTCGAGCACAGTGCACCCCCTTCCCCTCCTTGCTATCATTTCAAAATAATCTAAAAATAAAGAAGAGAAGGGGAATTTTTTTCATGTATTTTACTTTAGGTTTGGGTTATTGGGTATAGGGTATCCCAGTAGGGTTAGAGCACCCGCAGTGGATAGGCATAAAGGAAATAATATCCACCCAAATTTTGAATTTTTTCCCCTAAAATAATAGGTTGGTGGGTTTATGTGCTTGTTGGGCATTTTGAGACAAAACATCCATAAATAATATTAGAATATTCGGGTATAGTCCCTTTCGTGGCAACGCACCTTAAGGGGCGATTCTTCGTATTTTTCACAGTAGCTTTTCTCCTATTTCTAGCCCCTGCAGGGTCTATAGCCCTGCAGGGTCAATTGCATAACCCTGTGTGGCAATCACCTAACACAATATAACCTAACCTAACCTAAAATAACTTATAAAAAGCAGTTTAAAAATACGAAAAATCGTCCCTTAAGGGGCGTTGCCACGAAAGGTACTATTCCCGATTCTTATTGTTAATTTTGTAACAGTACTTTTTTCGCGGTGAAATAGAATCTGTCATCAGGTTACAAAAATCAGCCAACACAATCTTGAGAAGACAGACAAATCTGGGAGGGAGTGGACATTGGGCTGTTTAGCCCACTAGTCCCCAATGTCTTATAACAACGTTTTCTTGTTAGTTGGCTTTACAACTTTGGGGGACTTTTTATTAAATTTTTATTGTTTGGTTAATTTAGTTGAGAGTCCAAACGTTTCAACCACTAATTGTAATCTACAGAAGGGAATATTTTGTTTATCATAAATGGGGATGTACATCAATTAATCGATCATTTCTCTTATGAGGGAAAATGCCTAAATTTTTATCAATAAATAAATTAACCTAGGCTTTTGTAATAAAAAGCAAATTATTGCAATAACCTTTTAAATATTCACTTTTAAATATTGATGTGCTTAAAAAAATACCTCTAATAATTGTTAACTTTTGAATTTTTTTGCACATCCTAAATTTGACTCATTTCTTGATGCCACAAAGGCATTTGATATGATGCTTTCTTATCTGTGTCTACTATATATTTTTAAAAGCGAGGATTTTTTATAATTAGGATTGGCCCGTCCGTACATCCGTAGCGGTTAGATCTTTTCTTTTATCTAGACATGTTAGAATTGTCCTATCAATTTCAATGATTCCTACAACAGTTAGGTAATATTTAGAAAGCTCAGCAACCCCATAATCTTTACCAGAAAGTCCATTTTCAACATGCTTATTTTTATTACTTTTTTGAAAACAATTTTTCATATCATATAATTATCCTATTATCTGATTTTTAGAATACTGTTTCCTAGGACAACACAGTGCAATGTTATTAGCAAAACTTCTCTATAATCAAGTCCTAAAATGTAATTATGCCTTAAAACATTGTCCTATAATCAAACAGTAATGCAACAAATTCACTTAAAATTTTGTTTAAAATTTATATTCTGCTTATGCAGTTATGACACTCTACACGCGTTAATGTTTGACCTACAATTTAAAAGCTTCGCTTTTATTGATGTTGTCATCCTTGTTTATGAGAACAAGGGCAGGTAGCGTTTAAAATGTTAAAACGATTTTTTATCTTATTTAGGTCTAGTCAGATTAAGAAAAGACCGTTTTTTTATCACCTCTATGTTGCTATCGACATTTACAAGTGTCTTCATTATAATTTAAATAATACATTTCTAAATCACAAAATTTTCTCTGTTCTAGGCGTCAAAATTGTCCTTCTAATTCTTTATTTTTCAAGAAATCCTTAAAATTGTAAAGAATAAGACAGCTCATATGTGAAAGTTATTTGAATTTAGAATGTTTATCTAATCCAGACAAAATTATATTATATTAAATCTAGAAAAGTGCAAGAATAGTAGAGATCTATTGGGATAGGACAATTGCCTATAAATTGATGTACATCCCTAATGATAATATACAATATTTCCCCTTCTGTAAATTACAATTAATTGTTGAAACGTTTCGACACTCAACTTTTTAAACCAACCAATTAAAATTTAGGAAAAGTCTCCAAAGTTGTTAATAAAAATTTCATAAAAAATGTCCACTCCCTTCCTATATTTTTAAAAAATATAAAAAAAAAGAAAAACATAAACATGCAGCCCTCCTCCTATTATCTCAGCTCCCATTAGAGCTAGAGGGTTAAAAATTTTGTGCTTGTCCCCTGTTTTCCTGATGAAAAAATAAGTTGCTAAATGCTATTGTTTATTTTTTTATTGTTTTATAGACAATACCGTCTGAATTGCGCGCTGAAATCAAACACCCACATCAAAAAAAGATGAAAAATGTTCCAACTAAAAAGTGGAAAATGATCCGCAATGAGTTTTAGTATTTTAATTTTGACAGAATTAATAAAGGGATACCGGGATGAGACAATGGGGGAAAAATCAGGGAGGAAGGAGATTTGGGCTGTTTATAACACTAGTCCTCAAAGTTTTATGCTGATGTTTTCATATTCGTTAACGTTAACAATCTTGGGGACTTTTAGTGAAATATGAATGGTTGGTTCATTCAGTTGAGTGTCCAAACGTTTCTGCCACTAATTGTAGATTACAGAAGGGGTAATTTTTGTGTATCATCATTGGGGATGTATATCAATTTATTGTCTTATCCCTTTAGATCCCTGCAATAAAATAATCCTCGAAAGTGAAAGTAATGAGCTTTACCAATTATTATAAACCTAATGCTACAGCCATTTATGAGATTTTAATTAATAAACAGAAACTAAATAATTCAGAAATAAGCAATATACAAAACATAATATTTCAAAAAATTCTTAATTTTAATTAGGGGGGGGGGGGTGAATGGAGGTGATGGTAGATATCCTTATTTTAGCATGCTGCGCGTTTTACTTTTTTAGAGAACATGATAGTCAGGTGTAACATCCAAGCATTAATAGATACATTATTAATTCTTTCATTTTTAGTTTACACTGAACTAGCGGCTACGCCCCTAGAGGCACTAGAAGAGTGGAGATTATAATTAGAAAACCTGATTTTTTATTTTATATTTAAAAAGATAAATTTAAAAAAGTAGTTATTAACCTTCCTGGGACCAATGAGAAGCTTCCCTGAAAAGGAGAACCGTCATGGTGTAGCGGTTAGCAAGATCCTGTGGTACAGACAAACAAACAAACAACATGTTACTTAATTATAAGAATAGTTAGTCAATAATAATTTGACCTTGAAGTTACAATTTAGATTAATGAATTTTCTGAATGAAACTGGAATCTTTAATATTGTTTTTAAATGCGAAGCTTTTCTATATTCAGGGTCATTCCTTCATGCGCCCGTAACGTATAGCTCTTTTATAGAATTGTCCGATCGATTTCAAACTTTGCATGATGGTTCCTAAAACAGTTAGGTACAATTTAGGGAACCCAGTAATAGTGTCGGACTAATTATGACGTATAAAAAAAATTAGCCAATGAGAGGCCATTATTGACCAATGGTAAAATTTATAGTGGCCTCTCATTGGCTAATTATTTTTTTTACGTCATAATCAGTCCGACACTTTTACTGTGTTCCAATTTAGGAAGCGCACCAACTGTATTATCGTTAACTATTTTGACAACTTTTTTTTTGTTTGATATGATTATCCTATTTATCTGAATTTTGGATAGTGATTCTTCGGAGAAAAATGTACAATATTATAAGCAAGACATCCTTATGACCAAGTCCTAAAAATAAAAGCATCTCCTTTTACTGTTTCCTGTATTTACCCAATTTTGTAACAAATTTATGTACAATTTTGTTTAGACTTACAAATTAATGTTTGATTATCCAGTTCTTACACTCTACAAAATTTATTGTTTGTTTGTCTTTTCTTCTGATTTAAGCTAGGAATATATTTGGGCTTAAAAAAGCCTTAGGTTTTCTTTAATCAGAAGTAATTATCTTCCATTTACAACTCCCTGAATATTTATCAGTTCTATAAATATTTTGTTTTGTTTTTTCTTCCTAAATATTATAGCCTTATTTTAGGCTTATTTTTATATGGCTTTCTCCTGGAAAATAGTACATTTTGAATAAAATTAAACAAGGATGACAACGTCAGTGAAAGCATAATATAAAAAAACAAGATGTAAGTATATCGTGTTTGCTTACCGTTGAACCGATATGGGTCTTCTTTGCAGTGAAGCTTTCTGTAGGTCTAAGGATGTTTATAACTATTATGGAAAAGGTTACCTATATATATACTTCGATGATAAAACAACCCTGAAAAATAACCTTACCCATCTCCCAAAAAGTTCACTCTCTACTAATAAATATAAACCTTCACAGTAAATAAAGATGAGAACAACATTTGTCATGAGGTTAGCGAGATATTTAGCTTCAGACACACACACACACACACACACACAGTCTGTTACTTTTATTTAAGACTAGGAGTAATACGAATTTGATAGTTCACCTACTCTCACGTATGGAATGACAGACAAACGTGTGCAATCCTTAGATATGCCCTATTAATAATCTTCCATCGCCTTTTAGTAGCAAAGTTACTCTATAACTCACTTTGTCCGTCAGTCCGTCCGTTAGTCTGGCCGCAAAGCTATGGGGGAAACGTGATTTTTTCGGCCATAGACGTCCAAGGGGGGGGGGGTTAAAGTGGCGATTACCCCCCCCCCATTTAAAATTTACCCCTACCCTGGGGGTGCCGTAGGCACCCCCAACCATTTAGGAGGGCCCCAAAATAAAAAATCTCTAACAAAAAATTTTTTGTATTACTAAATATTTAATTAATTTTAAATTACACCCCCCAAAAATTTTACCCCGGGGTAAATTTTGGGAGGGGTAAACAAAATATACCCCTGCCAACAGATTTCAGGGGGGGTAATTACCCCCCCCAAGCAAATTTTACCCCCGGGGTAAAAATTTTGGGGGGGGTAAAAAATTTTCGGCGCGCTTCGCGCGCCATTTTACCCCCCTCCAAAACAGAATTAGCCCCACCTTAAAAGAATTTTACCCTCCCCCCCCCAAAAAAAAAGCTTAAACGACTATGTTTTCGGCTTCTATACAAGATAGATAGACAGCTGAAATTTTTAGTGAAGATTTCTATGACATATGCCCATATAATCTAATAGTTGTTTTGTACATCTGTCTGTTATTTGGGGTGCTAGATCGATTCCTAGATTTTCAAGTTTGCATGATTTTCTCCAGAGCATCATCCACGTGTAATGGGATGCGATACTCTAACACCCAAGGGTATTAGGTTAAGTAACATCCATCAGACAACCAACACTTTGATTGCATGACCTTTGTTTAAAAAGTCCTATTTGTCCATGGTAGTAAGTTGCGCCTGTTTATGGGCCAAGGCTTTTCCCTACTCTAACTATTTATGTCGCGCACCTGACATTTCAGCAGTTGGGATAACTTTTGTTAGTTATGACGCGGTGTCGGCTTGAGATTCGAACCAATAACCTCCCCCACGACGAGCGGATGCGCTACGTGTTGAGCCACGATCACGGGTTACGTCATACAATACAAATGACTAATGATAGGCCATTATACATTGTAATTGAACAATAGTGAAATGTATACTGGCCTATCGTTGGTAATTTGTGTTGTATGACCTTATTTTATCAGGCACTATAAGCTACTTCTTAAACAAGAATAATTTTCATCTTTCACCTTCTGAACTGGCACTGTGGTAGTTTAAGCTATTTTCATTGTTTTTTTTTTATTTCAAAAAACAAAAAATTCTTGGTTATTTTTTCAGAATAAAAATAGGGGAGAGGAGGGGGGGTCAAACCAGTTTCACAGTAGGGTCGGATGCTTTAAAGTGAAGGCCCTTATAGATCCAGTTAATGTTTATATTTTTAGTAGCGAAGCTACTCTATAATTTGAAATGTCCGCCTGTTCGTCTGTCCGTCTATCCGTATGTCCGTAAGTCCGTATGCCCGTATGTCTTAGTTTGGGGGAAACGTGTTTTTCTCGGCTCCTATAAAAGATAAAAGGCTGAAATTATTTGACAACATTCCCATTATTAAGGAGCCCAATTAACTATAAAACATCAATGGAGGTCGGACCGCTTTTTAGCAGGTTTTAGGCTATTTTTGTATTTTTCACATTTTTCTCCATATCTTTGGTGTTTATGGTCCGATTTCCAAAATTTTTTCAGTTATAGATATCAAAATTAAATTTCCTGTCTTTTCAAGAAAACATCAATGGCGGTCAGACTTCCTTTTTGCAGGTTCTTGGCTATTTTTATATTTTTCACATTTTTCCTCATATCTTTGGTGTTTATGGTCCGATTTCAAAAATTTTTTAAATAAAAATATGAAAATTAAATTTCCCATTGTTTTGAGCATCCAGTATGTAATTTACTTTGTCCGTCAGTCTGTTAGTCATAGTACTGATATATAAGTATTAAAAAATTTAAAACAAAAGTTAAGAGGTTTCGTGATTTTTCCCCAATATACATGTTTTTGACAACTAATCTTTAAATTCTTATACATAATTTTTGTGCTTCGCTACTTATGGATGTTGTCATCCTTGTTTTTTTGGATTTACCCCTCCAAATGTCCCCCTATTTTTTTACTTTTCTTTTAAAACTAAAATTGAAAGTGGATGGTCGATGTTTTTTTTTACACCTATTCTTTGAAATCTAAATTCAACTAATTAAATTCAATTGATTCATTTTAAATGTTTTAATGAAAAGATTAGTCTTCTTAAACGATTTTAATATTTTAATCCTTGAAATTAAAATTTTGATTGTTCTAAGATTAAAAAGTACTTAAATTTTACTTTTTTTATCGCATTAAATATGTGATTTAAAATACTTTTTCTCGTTAATTGGAGCGAAGCTACTTAATCAATTTTGTCTGTCTGTTCATACGTCCATCCGTCCGTACTGTTTCTGAGTTAGTTTAATAGTATTATAATAATATAGATTACAATCATCAGAGAAAAGGAGAGATAGAGATAGATAGAGATATATAGAGATAGATAGATAGATAGATAGATAGATAGATAGATAGATAGATAGATAGATAGATAGATAGATAGATAGAGATAGAGATAGATAGATAGAGATAGATAGATAGAGATAGATAGAGATAGGTAGATAGATAGATAGAGAGAGAGAGAGAGACAGAGAGAGAGAGAGAGAGAGAGAGAGAGAGAGAGAGAGAGAGAGAGAGAGAGAGAGAGAGAGAAAAAAAGAACAGAGTAGATAAAAAAAGGAAGAGAGAAGGAGAGAGAGCTAAAAAAATAAATCTACTATAATCTTGAAACATTTTTAAAAACAAAATTATTTTGAGTTATAATTATTAATTATTATCAAAATATTGTACAGAAATTTAACCCCTATAATTCTTGGATTTACTAAAAAATCTTTCTAACGTTATAAATAGCGCAGCTACTCTAAAAATTTGCATTCACCCGAATAAACAAGAATTTTAAAATTTACTAATAATTAACTGTTTTTAAAGATATAACATTAACATCGCCAAACAGTCAAAAACATGAAAATAGCCAAAAAAAATCCTTATATAAAAATTAGCTATCTGGAATAGGTAGGACAATGAATGTAAAAAACAACCAAACCCCCAATCTTGATGACTCATTTGGTGATTCCTGGTAACGGTGCATAAGTGTAATTTGTAAAGAAAGGTGTCTGGTTCGAGTCTAGACGACATTGCTTCAAACTGGTAACTGCTGCTGTTATGTAAAGCGCGTGACATTAATAGTAATAGGAGATGGCTTGATTAATAAACAGGCGCAATTCATTACTATGCAATCTCAAATGGATGAACCCGTCCTTGTTAATCCTGACCCTAATTTTAGATTATTTTGTCAACATGGTGAAATTTGACACTTCAGATAAAAAATATTGGGGCAACAGGGATAGGCCGATAGACATAAAAATTTTCTTTAATAAGGGTGGGCCCTTCCGTCCGTACGTCCGCAACGGTTAGCTCTTTTCGTTAATATAGGTATGTGATACTTGTCCTATCGATTTAAAACTTTGCAAATTGATTCCTATAACAGTTGGGAACGATTTAGAAAGCGTAGCAACTCTATAATCGTTACCAGAAAATCTTTTGTCCCGTTTCAAACATGCTAATTTTTACTTTTTTTAACAACAATTTTTTTTATCTTATTTAATTATCCTATTCGTCTAATTTTTAGAATTCTGATTCTTTTTATGGATGTTGACATCCTTATTTTTATAAAATGCGACATTATTTTATTTAGAAGATTACTGTTGATAATTTTGGATTAAGACGTTTTTCTCGACAGGCTTAAAAAAGAGATTACTGAAATCCGTTGTTTTAAGAAGTGCAGCTACTCTATATATATAAAATATGGTTGATTTATGCCAAACAATTACACATGCAAAATATTTTTTCTGTAATGCAAAAAATTGCGATAGTACAATCACTGCAAAGTTTTTTAAAATCTGCAAAAAGACCTATTTTTAAAGCTTTTGTACCATCTCATTTTTAAAGATTTAAAAAAAAAATTTCAATTCTAGTGTGTTGATATAAACCTGAAATTTACAAAAAAAATGGGGCTGTCTTAATTATAACATATATAATAAGTCAAAATTACCAAATTGCAAACATAAATAATAGGGTTGGGCCGGATTGGACGGATACAGATATCCAGCTGATTTATAATGCCGGATATCAAGTATTCAGGTTTATATTGACACAAAGGAATCAAAGTTTTGTAGAAATCTTTAAAATTGAGATGGAACAAAAGCTTTAAAACAGGTCTTTTCTCAGATTTTAAAAAGTTTGTACCATCTCAGATTTAAAGATTTTCAAAAATTTCAATTCTAGTGTGTCATTATAAACCTGAATACCATATATCGTGCATTATAAATCAGCCGGATATCTGTATTTGTTCAATTTGGCCCAACCCTATTATTTATGTTTGCAATTTGGCAATTTTGACTTTGGAAGATTACTTGCTACACCTTCGTCTTTCATATTTTATAATTTAGAAGGCCCCCATTTTTTTGGGGTAAATTTCAGGTTTATATTAACACACTAGAATTGAAATTTTGTAAAAATCTTTAAAATTGAGATGGTACAAGAGCTTTAAAAACAGGTCTTTTTTTGCAGATTTTAAAAACTTGCAGTGCTTGTACCATTGCAATTTTGCAATACAGAAAAAATATTTTGCATGGGTCATTATTTTGCATAAATCAACCATATTTTGGCTGGGAGCCAAAATTTTAACAAAATTTTTCTAAAACGGGACGGGGTAATAATTATATACTCTAAACGGGTAGGTATTGGGTCGATTCAAGATCACACCGCGACATATTAATGATGTTAAAATGGTAACCACAGCTACTATCAGATGCTTTACACTACGGGGAATGTCTTGGCCCTTCTACAGGCGCAACTCAATACCGTGCACAGTTAAAACTTCCAGACTAAGGTAGTGCAATTAAAGTATTGATTGTCTGTGGAGTGATATTTTACACTTGTTAGAAGCGTCTTTTAACCGAAGGTCTGTTAGAAGCGTCGATTTTAATCTTTGCTTGACGATTCAGATTAGTAAGTTACAATTTACAAAGCATAGCAACTCTATAAGCATAGCAGTAAGACATGTTAATGTTTGTTTGTCTAATTTGATGCACTGCGCTTTAATGGATGTTGTCATCCTTGTTAATT
The DNA here is from genome assembly GCF_053477335.1 of Acartia tonsa. Lineage (NCBI taxonomy): Eukaryota > Metazoa > Arthropoda > Copepoda > Calanoida > Acartiidae > Acartia > Acartia tonsa. The sequence goes on from NC_137272.1 coordinate 33,551,509, forward strand.
TATTTTTTGTTGGTGAATATTTTATTTTTATGTAATATTATCATCATATTAAGCATGAATAATGTAAATTTTATTCAAATATAATAATGTTCATATGTAGCGTAGCTTTATAATAAAAAATAAGAAATAACGCGCCCATAAGAAAAAATATGTATATACCTATAATATATCAAACTTAAGATAAAACAAATAGAAAATTACAATACAGATTAAACATTTAGTTAATCTTATAACTTATTAGAAAATAATGTTAGCTTTATTTCATTTAATTTCATACTTGAGTTTATTTGATGCTTATTTAGGGGTAGGTTAGGCTAAGTAAAGGTTAATGGAATCCCCCAGGTAAACAGATGTATAGTATAGATGTATAAACAGACAACTACCTCCCTTTCTTTTTCAATGACCTTTTTCGTCTGCTTCTAAATTATTTTCTGCTACTTGGCTGTGTTAATATAAGCGATACCATTGGTTGATTTTCAATGACCTAATAGAAAGGTTGCACAAGGTTGATGCGATTGGGAGATACAGTTATTAAACCCTTTCTCCCTCTGCTGTTTTACTCTAATCTCAGGTACATAACCTCGTAGGAATAGGGGCCTGCAGGGTTTAAGCTCCAAGCAGGGGCTAGTTTATTTAAAACTTAAATTCAAGGAAGATTGGGGTCAGTAGTAAAAAATTAGTTTTTTGTTAAAGCACCCCTAATAGATATTTAGCGTATTATTGACATTATTCCGCGGATATGAAAATGAAAAAAAATGTAAGATTAATTCCAGGTTGATTTATTCTATTAGTAGAAAATTGATTATTAATGAAATACATGATTTTTCTGTATGGCCCAGAACCGATTCTAATCCAACGGATATCAATCGGTTTCATAAGGGGGCACCGTAACTCTGTGATAACGCACTGAGTTACGGTGATGAGAATTCGAGTTCAAACCCACTCGTGTTGCAATCACAACATGTTGTCTCAAATTCTCTAATGTGGATTCACGCAACCTCCCCCAGTTGCGTTGGAAGGGAGATTGTTAGGTAGTTTGGAAGCCTAATAATCATGTGTATAATAGCAACACTTCCCTTAATTCCAGGCTACTCTGAGGAGAGTGTCATTCATTACGGTGACTTAATCTGGAACACCTGCCATACTCAAAAATCGGCGAGGGTGAGGTAATAACGAGGAGCTCTCATGAGACAGGGTGTCAAGTCATACTTGAACGTGGAGCTTGAGCTGGCCCTGGTGGCTGTACAAAAGTGTCTCAACATACTCCAGAAGTCTTAGATCCAAACTCTAAGAAACTATGGCTAATAAAAAAAAAAAAAAAAAAAAAAAAAAAAAAAATCGGTTTCATAGCAATACTAGAAATATCTTTCCCTTTCCTTTCTCAATTTGTTGTCATTTATCTTTATTTGTAGAATATTTTGGTATAATATCGATGTTTACATAAAAATGTTAAAATTTTGGGCATACTTAGCATTCGAACGAACTTTTTGATATATTTGTTTAGGGTTAAATGTACATGCCCAATGATGATAAACACTACAATATCTTATTTAGATTACAATGTTCAATCAAACAACATTAATATCAGGGATCTAAAGGGATAAGACAATGGCCAATAAATTGGTTTACACTCCTAATGATGATACACAAAATTACACCTTCTGTAGCTTAATATTAGTGGTTGGAACGTTTGAACACTCAACTTAATAAACCAACCAATTAAAATTCACTAACGTCCCTAAAATTGTAAAGCCAACGAATAAGAAAGCGTTTTTTAAAAACTTTGGGGACTAGTGTAATAAACTGCCCATTGTCACCACTCTCTCTGCATAAGTGTTCTTGCTATAAATTGAAAACACCTGATACATTGTTGAGTAGAAACGCCTAATGTTTTGGTTAGAGTATAATACCTTAAAAGGACTCTCCACAGAAAAATCAACTTTGGATTTTTGAAAATCTAACCTGAAACTATTATTCTCTGTTCAATTTTAGGCATTTTTTGTTTTTGTGGCATCGCGATCGAAGCCCTTTGAAAATTTTGTCCGCCGCCTATTTGTACTGCCGCTATAACAATATATACTACACTTTCCTCCACTCAATATATGTTTGCCGCTAAAGAACATTTGCTCCATTGCAACCGGCCGCTCTACGATTTATCCTCTTCCTTGACTGGACAATCCTGCCGCCTCCATTTTGTGTTCGCCTCCCGCCATTTAATTTGTGCTGCTTTAGTGATTTTTAGCTTCTATTTTTGCCGCCGTTGCCGCATTCATCGCCCTTCTCCGCCGCTACTCCGCTATACATTGCGTACGTGGCTATACACAACACCCCCAGCCTCCATTTAATTTCTGAACAAGGGAGAGGGGAGCATGTATTAAACAGCGATGAATAGCGGAGTAGCGGCGGAGAAGGGCGATGAATGCGGCAACGGCGGCAAAAATAGAAGCTAAAAATCACTAAAGCAGCACAAATTAAATGGCGGGAGGATTCACTTAAAGGAGGTAAAAAATTTCAAAGGGCTTCGATCGCGATGCCACAAAAACAAAAAATGCCTAAAATTGAACAGAGAATAATAATTTCAGGTTAGATTTTCAAAAATCCAAAGTTGATTTTTCTGTGGAGAGTCCTTTTAACGGTTAGTTCAAACCAGAAAAGGGATATTTTATCTAAATAAAAAACTAATTCACCTCCAATTTTTCTGCTATTCTTAGAAAAGAGTTTATATTTTTCTATAAAAGATCTTTTTATTGATAAGTACAACATCATAATATTGTACAAAATTTGTCCTGGTTAGGTTGTTTTTAGTGGTTTTTGGCTATTTTTATATCCCCTTTTAATATAGAGCTCCAGATGCTAGTGTTCTAAAAGGTCCAAAGTTATAAAGTAATGGAGCACTAGTCGCCGGAAGGAAAAAGCAGTTTTTTGAAAGGGGCTATCTGAGATTATTACAGATTCTGATATATACATATATAGACAAATGAAAAATGCAAAAAACGAAATCAAAAGCGTTCCTTCTTGGGAGAAAATCCGGGAAAAAGATTTTAGCTATTTTTAACCTAAAATTGACATTGGCAAGCCTGCAAAAAATATACAGACATTTTAAACATGTCATTGCTCAGCACCTAGAAGTGGTAGAAAAATGCTACGCATACCATTGGAAAGCTTATAACCTCTATTTTTCATATTGGTATATTACGTTTTTGTACTATTATTAGTTTTTGAGCTATCCTCTGAAGTATACACAAATTTTAAAAATGCAGTTTTTTCTTAAATCTTATTGCTTAGCACCTAGAGTTATATAATTATTTTATATAGATACCAGCAGCTTCCCCCCTAGCCTCTAGGGGCTTTGGCCTATGAGGTAATTTAAAAAAAAAATATTGGGAATTTTCATTTTTTGGACGGACAGAAAGACAGACAGACGGACAGACATCAAGCTACTTTGTATTATAGATATTTGTATATTTTAGGTACTTTGGGTACTTTCAATTTTAGCTTAATTAAAATTGTCTTTGAAATGTGTATAGTTTGTAGGTTGGGGGGGGGGGGGGGGGGGAGTTTATACACCTATAGGCAATGCAATTCAGTATAAAATATTGCCTTGGATGTTTTTGGGTTTGTTGTCATTAACCTGATTCTCTTTGTAAAATCTCTTATATGATATAATCTGCCAGCAAATTTTTGAAAATTGAATTTAGGCACTTCCCTTCTAGGGGCTAGTGGGGTAAAACAGCTTTAAAAACACTTAAATCTAAAGTCTGAGCTTAGTTTTAGAGATATCAAGCTGATTTTTTTAATGTAAACTTTTCTACATAATTAAGCTAGGTAGTCACTGAAGATTTCATTTGGTACTTTCCTCCTTGGAGTAGTTATGAGCCTATTTTTAAAGATGGCACTTTCCTTCTTGGGGCTAGTGGGGTAAAACACTCCCTGAAACATTAAAATCATAAGTCAGTACCAGATTTTGCCTTGGCTGTTTGGACTTGTTGTTATAGTTATTAAATGGTTCTTTTTTAAAATAGATTGACCTGTAAAACTTTAAAAATTAAATTTTGGCACTATCCTTTTAGGGGCTTGTGGGGTAAAAAAGCCTGTAAAACACTAAAATTATAAGCTATGAGATTATTTTTGAAGATAACAAATTATTTTTTTAATATAAACATATTTTACTTATTGAATTAGTAGCTACTACAGATTTCCTTATTGCACTTTCCTTCTTGAGTCTAGTAGGGTAAAACACATCAAAATACAAAAATTATGAGTTCTGAGCTTTCAAAGATATCATGTTGAACATTGATGAAAATATATTTCACATAATTGAAACAAATGATATAGTCTTTGAAAGAAAGTGCCTAATTGAAATCTAATGATTATTTAGTTCAGTTATTTGAAAAAAGTTTTCATTAACAAAATCAGCCCAATATTTTTAAAAATAAGCACAGAACTTAAAGTTTTAGTAGTTTTAGGGTCAGTTTTACCCCCACTATCCCCTTGAAGGAAAGTGCCAAAACTTAAGAATTTCTAGTATATCTAATCACTAGCGGTTAGGCCCTAGAGGACTCTAGAGCCCTTGTGGTGAAAGTGACCCCTCTACTTTCAATTGTACTTATTGAAAGAAAGAGTTCATTTTTTTAGGGTGATTTCCCTTGGGAGGGTGATTGTACCCTCCCCCAAAATAGTTAGAAACCTTCCCAGAACCTATGAGAAGCTACACAGTATAGAAGGACCATATCTGACCAGCGGTTACAGAGATCCTTTGCTACAGACAAAAATAGCGTACTACTTTATATAATAGGATATAAGAGATTTTACAAAAATAATCAGGTTGATAACTATAACAACAAGCCCAACATCTAGAGCAAAATTTTGTACCAAATTTATAAAAATTATATAAACTCTCCCCCCCCCCCCTTGGATCTTATAACTTAATTATTGGGGGTCTTTCACCCCACTACCACCTAGAAAGAAAGTGTTAAATGAAATCATTAGTTGCTACTTAGCTCAATTATGTGAAAAAGTTTACATTAAATAATCAGCTTGAAATCTCTAAAAATAAGCTCAAGCCTTAAAGGCTTAAATTTTAATGTTTTGGGAAGTGTTTTACCCCACTAGCCCTAAGGAGGAAAGTGCCAAAATGAAATAAAAAGTGGCTACTTGGCTCAATTATGCAAAAAAAGTATACTTTAATAAAATCAGCTTGATATCTCTAAAAGCCCAGAACTTAATATCTCATGGATACGAGTCAAGGCTCACTGTCTAAAGTTTTAGTAGTTTTGGGTGCAGTTTTACCCCAATAACCCCTTGAAGGAAAATACCAAACATTAGGTTTACTGGTATAGTTAATCATATAAGAGATTTTACAAAAAGAATCAGTTTAATGGCTATAACAACAAGCCCAAAAACATCCATGGCAAAATTTTATACTGAATATCATTGCCTATAAGTGTATAAATTTTCCCCCTCCCTACTTGGTTCTTACTACAAACTATACACATTTCAAAGACAATTTTTAATTAAGCAAAAATTTAAAGTATCCAATGTACCTAAAATATACAAAGATATCTATATAGAAAAATTATATAACTCTAGGTGCTAAGCAATATGATTTTTAAAAGGTTTGTGTAACAAGTAATAAACTTAAAATTCAAGGAAAAAACTGCATTTTCAAAACTTGTGCATATTTCAGAGGATAGCTCAAAAACTAATAATAGTACAAAAACGTAATATACCAATATGAAAAATAGAGGTTATAAGCTTTCCAATGGTATGCATAGCATTTTTCTACCTTTTCTATGTGCTGAGCAATGACATGTTTAAAATGTCTGTATATTTTTTGCAGGCTTGCCAATGTCAATTTTAGGTTAAAAATAGTTAATAACTATAACAACAAGTCCAAACAGCCAGGGCAAAATCTGGTACTGACTTATGATTTTAATGTTTCAGGGAGTGTTTTACCCCACTAGCCCCAAGAAGGAAAGTGCCAGTCATATGTGAAGTTTCAAATATTATTTTGACTCTGTAAATGTTCAAGTTAGGGCAATAAACGGCTAATTTTCGTTTTATTTGGGGTCCGTGGGAAAAAGTCTGATAATATCGGGTGTAAGGGGTTTATTATTATATTTCCATATACGAGTATATACTGACCCTTGTCCGAGAGGTGTGAAATAGTCCAAAATATAGGGGATATAAAATATTAAAATTCTGTAATATCTCACTACCCTTCTGGACAGAATATAAAATATTTTTTAGCTAAATATCATGTGATTTGCATGATTAGGAATCACGGAACCTTGGCATATTTTCTAGAACTTTCTTGGCTTTTTTTGTAGCTTAACGTTAATTAAAAAATACCGAAATTATAAGAAGCAAAAAGCGGTGCATATTTTCTAACCCTGTCGGGTAATCATTAAAATTTACTTTACCTAACCTAACCTAATCTTCATAAGCTACTGTGAACGTACGATGAAGCCCGCAACTTCGTTTTTCTTTCCATGATCCTAATTTTCTACTAATACTCCATTTGCAAAATATGCGAATTTCCCAAAACTGCTTCTGATAAAAATTGTTTTAATACTTCTTTTTTATATAAAATAAATATGATTGATATTATTTTGTTTTATTATCTTGATTAATAGCTTTACTAGGGTGATAACAGATATAGTTCAAGGAGCTAAAGGTATAAGACAATGAGCGATAAATTGATGTCTATCCCCAATGATGATACACAAAATTACCCCTTCTGTAGATTAGATTTAGCGGTTGAAACGTTTGGACACTCAATTTAATGAAACAAATTTTTTGTGAATTAATGTTTTATTAAACCTTAATCTAATTATCTATCCATTAGTTTGTCCATATATCTATCTATTAGTTTGTCCGTATATCTATCTATTAGTTTGTCCGTATATCTATCTATTAGTTTGTCCGTATATCTATCTATTAGATTGTCTGTATATCTATCTATTAGATTGTCTGTATATCTATCTATTAGTTTGTCCGTATATCTATCTATTAGTTTGTCCGTATATCTATCTTTTAGTTTGTCCGTATATCTATCTATTAGTTTGTCTGTATATCTATCTATTAGTTTGTCCGTATATCTATCTTGTAGTTCGTCTGTATATCTATCTATTAGTTTGTCCGTATGTATTATTTTTTAAAAATGTTATGTAACCCCCCCCCCCCAATCATATTTCTTAAAATATCTTATACGTGAGTCACACACAAAGTAGAGAAACAGGTGCACATATATTGTTAATGAATTCTGGCGTGGGGGGGGGGGGTTACAATGATGCATCAGATTCAGAAGTAGCTAATATACCAACCAAAGGTTTTTTTTATAATATCTATATGTGATACTTAATTTTTCAAAATATTGCTTGACTTTGATGTATCAATGATCAGAAATAGCTATTTATTTATCTAATATACCAAACAAAATTTTTTTTTATAATAATTAATATAATATCTATATCAGTTACTTAAGTTCTCAAATTTAAAATATAGCTTGAATTTTCTAAAGAATAATTCTTACAACATTTCTGTACGAACACCTTGGCTGACCGTAATATCATGTTACCAGTTACTTACCACCACCCCCCCCCCCCCATATTCCGAGGGTTAATCCCCATAAATCATACATTTAAATAAATACAGGAGACTTTATAATAATAATACTCGAGTCCCCTCCTCTTTACTACTTACTAGTTTTATGATAACGTTCATATTTTTTGAGGACTTTTATTGAATTTTGATTGGTTGGTTTATTAACTACAAGTGGCTTTGCCCCAATCCCCTAGGTGTCCCACCCCTCAAGAAAATAGTTATAAACCTTCCCGGGAACTATGAGAAGCTACCCTGTTAAGGAGAACCCGATCGGTTCAGCGGTTAGCGAGATCCTTCGTTACAAACAAACAGACATCGTTCTACGTTGCATGGATAGTGTCCAAACGTTCACCCCTAATCGTAATCTATAGAAGGGGTAATTTTGTTTACCATCATTGAGTATGTACATCAATCAATCTCCCATTGTCTTATCCCTTTAGATTTCTGCGATAATTAAATTTGGGTATGGTCCCATATGGATAGCTTTTTTGTTAATTGGGGCATGTGAGAATTGTCCTATCGATTTCAAATATTAGATGGGGATTCCTGTAATAGTTAGGTACGATTTAGAAAGCGCAGCAACTCTGTAATCATTACCAGAACGTCCGTACGTTCATTTTAAACATGTTGATTTTTTTACTTTTTTAACAACAAATTTTTATGTGATCTAATTATCCGATTGATTTGGTTTTTGTATATTGATTCCTGGGACAATAGTAAAATAAAGTACAATATAATAAGCGAAGTAACTATAATGAAGTCCTAAAAACGTAAGTATGTCTATAAACATTATCCTGTATCAAGCATTTTTTCAACAAATGTATACATATATTTTCTGATTATCCAGTTTTGACCATATACAAGTGTTAATGTCCGTTTGTCCTACCATTTTAGTGCTTTGCTTTTATGAATATTGTCATTCTTGTTATATTAGATTTTGATAGGTTACATTAGCTAGGTTAAGTTGGGTATCAGTATGATTGATATTATTTTGTTTTATTATCTATAATATAATTGGCCAAAAAGCCTTCATAAAGTGTTATAAAGAGAATATAGTATCACTGAAGATTCATATATTCCAACTTTCAATATGTAACTTTGAAGCAATTTTGTTTGTTTTCTACATTACCGAATACTTTGTGAAATCAATTCGTCTCAAATGTAACTTTTCTTAAAAATAGGTTTCTAAAACTTGAAATATAATTTTTAACTTTTTTTACCAATGAATGATGAAAGTATAAATTTAAGAACAATTTGAAATATTTACCCTCTAACGGCTAATTTATTTACTATAATTTCATCGTATTAAATCCAAATTTAATCTTGTTTCTCCCCCCCCCCCCCTATCCCAATTGGGTGGTTGAGGTTGAGGTTTTGATTTGAGCAAGGGGTCGAACTTGAAACCTTACTTTTAATAAAGCAGAGCTTTTCTATGATTAGAGTCGGTATGTCCGTCAATTACGGTTAGGTATGTCCTTTAAACAGTATTCTGTATTTAACAATTTTACAAAAAAAATGACGTATGATTTTGTCAAAAATAATACATTTATAAGTCCAAGCAAACGAATGAGAAAACGTGATTATAAAACGTTGGGTACCAGTATAATTTACACTTTACAGTCCATTCAATCCCTACTTGCCTTCCGGGTTTTTAAAAATGGACAAACAATGAAATAATATGAAATATATACATGGATATACTGAGAAAGAAAATTTGTAGTTAATTTAGCTTGCTAACACAGAACTCGTTTATTGTTCATTAGTTCATCTAGTAGAAGGGGAGTGGGTAGATTGGGGGGTGGGGGGTATGGTTATTTTAGCCAGCTATGAGTTTCACTTTATCAGAATACATGAAAATATGATGCAGCATCCAAGTAATAATATTTCCGTTGTAGTAGCGCCTCTAAAATGGAATGGACACACACACAAATAATCTATGATTCATAGTCATACCCATATCAACAAGGATCACAACATCCATAAAAGCGAAATGAAATGTAATTTAGAAGCCATATTGGAATAGATATTTATCCTATTTATTAACGAGTACTTTTAAGTCAAGTTTTTATTTTTATATAATTACTGACCCAACGGTTTGAAATAGATATTTATCGCATTGTGCCGTATATGTAATTTAGAAGCCATATTGGAATAAATATTTATCCTATTTATTAACGAGTACTTTTAAGTCAAGTTTTTATTTTTATATAATTACTGACCCAACGGTTTGAAATAGATATTTATCGCATTGTGCCGTATATGTAATTTAGAAGCCATATTGGAATAAATATTTATCCTATTCCTATCATATTATAGACAACTGACATTATTCTTTTATTTTAGTATTAAGGCATTATTAAGGCAGACCAGATCTGAGGCAGAAATATGAATTATAGAGAAGATATGCTGAAACAACAAAACAAATCTCTATTGCTCTCTTTTGGAAAGTGAGGGTTGTGGGGTGTGTGGATCTCGCTAACCGCTGAACCGATAATGTTCTCCTTTACAGTGAAGCTTCTTAAAGGTCCTGGGAAGGTTTTAAACTATTTTTGAACCCCAAAAAAGTATTTGTTTAACTCTTTTGAAACTCAAATCTAAAATGGGATGAGGTCGACTTTTTCTCCTCCTACCAGTGCCCCTAGAGGCTTCTATATAAAGTAGTAAGCTTTTTTCTATCTCTAGCGAAGGATATAATAGCTTCTTAATTTTATTATAAATTTTAAAATTTTCTGTAACATACCTAACATTTTCCCGGTTTTTGGGGGTTGGTGAGGAAAATTTTTAACAAGGGTTGGGTGGGGGGGGGGGGAGAAAGGGGTCATATCATTATTGTCTTACTCTTGTGTTGTTATTTTTTTTTTTGGGGGGGGGGGTTATAAAGGTGTCATATATATCAACCTTTCTTTTAGTTAAACCCCCCTCCCCCACCCTCAGTGGAAAATTTTTAACAAGGATTATAACTTCCATAAAAGCGAACCACTGAAACGGTAGGACAAACGTATATGAACACTTAAAGAGTCAAAGCAAAATTGTAAGTTAATTAGTTGGAAGACTCAAATTAACCGACCTTAATTATAGAAAAGCTTCGTTTTTAAAATGCAGTGTAAGTTAAAGTAAGTAAATTTTCCAAAAATTACCGAAAAAACTATCCGGACGGACCGGATATTTCAAAATGCATTCAAAATGCAGTGTAAATGAAAGTAAAATTAGTGACAGACAGACCAACCCTTATTATGGAAAAGCTTATGCAAAAGGATTTTCATAATTAGGGGAGGGGGGTGTATAGTAAATAATATACATATGCACAGTGGGATCTTTTGCCAAAAAACGGGACATTTAGAGTAGACAAAAGTAAACTTCAATAAATAAGCTTGTAGTTGTATTTGAAGAAATGATGTAATTTCTTTTGATTTAACTCGGAAATAACTTAAATTTTGCCTCTGTTAACTTCTAATGTGCATTTGGTAAGTACGTCTTGCTGTTTTAACTTTTGGAGGAGCAAAGCTACCCTATTTTAAAATTTTTTCTTTAATTAGACATTGGTACAGGTATCTGAAAAGTACCTCAATAAATTTTTTTTTTCATAAGATGAACATAAATGTATTTTTTGTTGCCTTGAAAAAATCTGGAAAATCATCAAAACTGAAGAGAAATATTTCACCACCTTTTTTAAAAACGGCCTAAACCCGCCAACAATTAATATTTTTTAAAAATTTCTTTTCTAGCTGTCTACTTACAGCCATTATTAGGTCCTAGGATAGATAAAAGTCGATTTTAGATTTTTTGGTTGTCCCGATTTTTTTAAGAAGATCCCACTGTGATATGTTTTATATTGGTCTATCTATAGAGGTCATTGACCTATATAGGTCATTAACATTAAAGGTGTGTGTAAAGTTAAAATTTTTTCATCATATTAACAAATTTTAACATTTTTTAAGCACTTTTCTCTATACTGATCAACCAAAAACGTCCTCTTAACAAAAATATGGAAGATTGATTTTACGGCATTTTGGAAGGGAAAAATGGAAACACAGGAAAAATATGAACGTTTTTTAATTATTGAAGAAATGTTAAATAACCCACTTAGGAAATTTAGTTTCTACTTTATAAAGAAATATTGCACTGCACCTATAATTTACAAATTTGTAATTACAGGTGGGCGAGAGATGGGCCAACTGTTACTGAAGTTACTTGGATACTAATTTGTTTAAAGCAAGGATTATGTTAAAAGTAGGCTTAACTGAAGGAATTTTTTTCCCAATCTTGCACTTAATATAAATCGGCGGGAAATGCCGTTTTTTAACGAAATGGGAGCCCTTTTTGCCCTATTTTTGAGATTATAATTATATGAATGAGATGATGTTATTCATATTGTTAAGGTTTGATAATCTGATGAGTAATTAAATTTTCTCGCGTACAGTCCCTTTTTTATTATCCCCCCTTTGACTTTCTCTTTCTTTTAAATGCGTATTTATATCGCGTAAGTATAATAAATTACATAATATTGATTTTAATTCGTGTTTATTCTTTATACTGTTAAAACATTATTCACAATGTCAAGAGTAAGACCATCGAATTTACTACGAAGATCAGCGAGAATAGAAGCACGTCGTGTTCAAGCCCAAGGTATAATATATTCATTATTTATTATTTAATTATAATATTTGCTTAATTTTCTGTTCTATTTTAATTGGATTCATTATATAGTAGTACTACAGCAATGAGCAAATATTTTGTTTTTGAACATATTACTATACAATACATTTTTTTGTCCCTGCGTTTTCTTAATTCAATTTTTAAGTAAATATTAATAGGGTCGAATCAAAATTAAATTTAATTATTAACACTTATTGTTTGACTTGAGAAATTAACGTCTGTAAAAACAAAATTAAATGTACTCAAAAGAAGCACAGCAATATCAAACAACAAAACATAAAGATTGATTAAAAACTAAAAAACTGTGTTAATATTTTTGGCGGATTTAAAATTCATTGTAAAGTATTTTTTTAAAATTCATTATTTGATTAAATTCATTAAGGACGTCCTGATGACGATGTTCGAGCTAATGACGACGTCCCACGGCCACTTCCAGTTCAACCTCTGCCACCAAGAGGTATAATATATTCATTATTATTTTAATGTAACCAAAAAATGGAAAAAATGGAATTTTTATACGTTCATCAAAAGAAAGTGAAAACCCAAATAACCTTGATTATATATTTATCTAAAAGCGTAAATACTCTAGAATACAATTTGCTATGGCTTTTCTAAAATTACAATGTAAAAAAGAAAAATAATGACAGAACTAAAATTTCTTCATTTATATAAGATATACTTATACTAAAGTAACAGGATGTCTGTTTGTCTGTGTTTGTACCGAAGGATATCGCTAACCGCTGAAACGATCGGGTTTTCCTTAATAGGGGAGATTCTTATAGGTCCCGGGAAGGTTTATAACTATAATTTTTAATATAATTATAATTTATTTAGTGTATAATTTTGATTTAATTTATTAAGGTGGTGCCAATAGACAGCGCCAGCGGTACCAGGGTCGGCAGCCATTGCCCATCTACATCCAGATGGGCAATGACTGCCAGATCAATGCCCCCCTCCGATGTCAATGCCCAGCCACCCCGCCCTCAAACCCCACCCAACGACGATGATGTCCCCGCCCCCGCCCCCCGCCCCCGCCCTGACATCCAACCCCCCGCCGATAATCCACCTCCCGCTGATGATGTCCCCGCCAACGCCCCCCGCCCCCGCCCTGACATCCAACCCCCCGCCGATAATCCACCTCCACCACCACCACCACCTCAAGGACGTCATGGTCAGCGACATCATCAAGGCGTCCCTATCATCTGTCTGCATCTAGGGGCGCATAGTCAATGTAATAATAACAGAAAAGAAATGCTTCAGGTGGAGATACAACAATGAACAGTTGGTATGGGATGAAAAAGTATCACACATTATAAACACACAGTTCATTAGAAAGTAAGTCAATTTTTTATAATTTTTGTCAAAATCAAAAATTAAAAATATACATCCTGACTGACTCTGATACATTTTTTTTATTTCAGTTACTTCGAAAAAGTGAAAGAGGACGGACAGAATTATCTGAAATGTCTACGTAAGTATTATTGACACAATATTTGAGTTCAGATAAATAAAGTGTTGTGTAGAATTTTTTAAGTTTTAACTTTAGAATAAATTATGAAAAGTATAATTTATTAATCCATATGTATTTTACTTACAGATTGTCCTAAGTGGAAAACCCGCTTTGATGAAGGCTTGGATGATGACAGCAATGTCATCAGGTAAACAGTTATATAAGTTTTTAACATTTACATACATATACACATAATTGAGAACATTAGATAATATACAAAAGTGTTTAACATACATAATTAGATAGTATACAAATATACACAAATCTTTAATTTAATCTTTTTTTATTGTAGTTGCTGCGTGAAGCATTGGTATAAATACCATCCAAACATTGAGAAAGCCTGCAAGAATGCTGTCAAGGCCTACACCAGCGAGAGAGACTACAAGAAGTATTTTGATACCGATAAACGTAAGTGGTACACATATATATTACATGTAATATATCGTATAAATAGATTAGAGAGTTCAACGATTGATGAAAAGCTATCGCAAACACACATATTTGTTGTATAATTGTATTATATAATATGCCTCCGTAATCAATATGATAAATAAATTAGAGAGTTCAACGATTGATGAAAAGCTATCGCAAACAGTAATATTTCTATTTTCATTCAGGCAACGAGCTAGAGACCAAGGATATCTGCATCAGCGGTATAACTGCCCTTGATTGTATCCATGCATATATACACAAACTCACCAATGGCCGTATATCATTGAAGCAGCTCAAAGATCCCTACCTATTTGTTTGGGATCATTTAATTGCTAAGAAAGGTAAGTATGAAAAGACTAAATAAATTTTAATTAAATTAACTTTTAAGCTGCTAAAAAAAATTTATAATTTGATTTTTATATTACAGTATAAAAAACTAATTCTATTTTAATTAAATTAACTTTTAAGCTGCTAAAAAAATGTTTGTAATTTTATTTTATTTTAAGTCGGGCTCCTTGAAGGCGGAAACAAACAACTAGCCCCCACAGACGAACAATTAAAGCTCTGGGTGACCAACTGTTATAAAAATTTTGTCGATATCTTGAAAAATGAGTTGAAAGATACAGGTAAAATCTTAATCAGAAATTTATGTGTTAAGAACGGGGGGTAGGGGGGGGGGGGAGTTAGTAACCATTGACATTTGAATTTTTATTTATAAAACTTAATAATTTGATTATTTTATTTTTAGCTATCCACCTAAGCATAGATTTTGGGATAGTATTCGTAGATTTTCTTGCAGGTATACATTCATTTATTTTAAATATTATAATATTATATAATATATACAAATAACATGAACTTACAATTTTATTTTATTTTCAGTTACAGCAACGTTTTTGGACAAGAACACCAATGAACCAAGAGAAGTTTTATTAAGCTGTGAAGAGGTAAAGAGTTTATCCTTATTATTATTATCATTTCATTCAAATAATTTAAAGTTCATATTGCAATTATAAATATTAAATTTAAATTATAAGCATAAATATAATTTTTTGAATATTTTAGATGCCAGAGCCTGATTGCACTGGCGTGTCCATCGTGAGAGCTGTTGACAAAATTCTGGCCGCTTTCAACCTTACCCACAAGCAGTTATTGTCATGCACTACAGATAGTGCAAAGAATTGTATCAAGGTTAGTTTAACTTAACTTTAATCTTTAACTTTCAAATTCACCCAATTTTTATCAAAGTTTAATATTTTAAATTTATTTAAAAAGTAGTATTTATAAAACTAATAATAATCAACAATTTTTAATTTTTATTTTTTTTATTAGTTCATGGAACTGCTGAACAAGGAGCATGGATTGTCCAGAGACGAATTGGAATTCCTGGTAAAAAATGGTGCTCTCTTGTCAAGTTTGGACGAGTCAGGAGACGAAGATAATACTAGTGCTGAGTCTGAGCAAGAAGAAGATGTTCTATCATTCTACAAGAACACTTTTGAAGCTGCCAAAGAAAGAACTGATGGTAAGATTATGATATTGACATGTCACATTGTCATCACATTTAAAACAAAAAATTTTAATTATTGATATATTAATTACAATTTATATTTCAATAATATGTCTTTTTGTTATGTCAGGTATTGAAGCCGCAAGAAAAGTTGCACTTCAAAGTGCAAGAAACCATGGAGTTATGGTTGAACTTCCCTGTTTGAACCATCAGTCGGATCTGGCTGTTGAAGATTCCTTGGAAAAGACAAAGGTAATGTAATAACTATTTGTTTGTATTTGCCTTTATTAATAGTTATTAATAGTAATGGTTTTGAAAATAGTAAGGGTTTTGAAGGGTTGATTGATTTTGTATTTAGGAAAACGTGGATTACAGAGATACGCTGAAATATGTGACAACATTAAATGGGAAACTGCGCAATAATAAGCGCTTAAGAAAGATCTACAAACGATTCAAACAACGAATGTAAGTGTTATTTTTTAACCAATGAGAAGCCAGTTTCAACAATTATTTTTTTTTTAAATTCAAAGAAAACATTTACAATTAACCAATGAGAAGCCATTATTAACTTTTAAAATATATCTTTTTTTTAGACTAGTGAAGCCATGTGATACAAGATGGAGTTCCATTGTGAACATGTTGATCCGTTTCTTCGAACTCTTGGAGAATGAGGACTTGCTGAAAGCTGTAAAACAATCACTGATTGATCAAAAAGGTATACATATATTACTCACAATACACATTTGTAATTTTTTATTTGGTTTGGTAACACAAAAATATAAATAGACAATAGTTGAGTTGAAGTATTTTTTTTTATGTGGTGATACAAATTTGTAATACTATTTCTTTTCAAGTATTTTTTTTATGTTTAGTCAATATTACATGGCCTACTCAAGAACAGATTGGTCTGTTAGCAGATATCAAAGCTGTCCTGGTGAAAATTGATGGTCCAATCACTAAATCTGCACAATCCCTGGAAGCAACCGTACCTAGCATGTTTGCTAATCTAGAAACTGTTCTTTCAAATCTGGCTAAACTGGGTAAAGAGAATAACAGGTTGGTTTTTAATTTTTTTAGTTGCAAAAAATGCGCCATACTAAAGATATAACAAATAAAATGTAGAAAAGTATTATAGGGAGGGGAGGAATATAAAAAAAAACATATAAAAAAAGCTATTTTATTTTATTTATATTTTTGCAGGTTTGCTGTCACAATGTATGACAAACTGAAAGGACGTGTAACAAAAATGCTGAATTCTCAAGGTTGGAAAGCGCTGTTGTTTCTGCACCCCTACAGCAAGACGTACCTGGAGATGATCGTAGGCGACGGCGTAAGTTTTAGGCTTTCTTAAAATGAGATATTTAATGGATTTTCATTTTATCATTTTTGATTTTCTATGATAAGGAATAAGAATAAAAAACATATCAAATAGCTACAAATAATTTTCATTTTATCATTTTTGATTTTCTATGATAAGGAATAAGAATAAAAAACATATCAAATAGCTACAAATAATCGTCATCCTACAACAGATATTATATCAAAATTTAAAAGAATATATGACGTCAGAAAAAAAATAAAAAGTAACCAATGAGAAGCAGGCATTTACTTCTGGCGGCTGCCGCTAAAAGTGAACACTAATACTAGGTAACAGGTTCGAAATTGAGACTAAGTTTTATAAGCTTTCTTAAAATCATGAGATAGATATTAAAATTTAAAGAATAAATTTTTACAGGAAAAGAAAATGCCCAGCCAGCTAGTTGATGAGAAATTTGCCAAAGAGATCCTGGATGATGGCTATGAATTGTCCAAGTTAATCGGCGAGCGCGTTATTCGTATCCAGTTGGCTAAATGTAGCGAGACCGAGGACGAGGACGAGACTGACCAGGAGAATGGAGGAGATACTACCAGCATCGAGGACGAGGAGGAGGAGGAGGCTCCAAGCAGTGCTGCAACAACAAACAATGACGAAGATTCAGAACCCGATGTTTTCGCTGTTTTTTTTGAGGAAAAAAAGCAAAAATATCAAGAAGAACAACAAAATAAGAAGATAAAACCAAAGAAGAAGAAAAGCAAAGAAGAACAAGTCAAACTTCTGAGGACAGCCATGTACACAGGTCTGGAGAAATGGCGCAATCAAAACGCCACAAACCTTGTCGATTTCTACAGAAAATCCACCAAAGGAGATAAGAAGAAAGGTTCAAGATCCGCAACCATGGATCTAATCCATGGTACTGTGAAAAACTTATTGGAAGAGGACCAGTATCCAGCCGAAATCAGGGAGCTATTGGGGAACCTTATCCTTCTGCCGGTCAGCAATTCGAGAGTGGAAAGAATATTTTCCCATCTCAAATTGCTTTTCAGCAAAAGGAGGTATAACCTCAAGGCCCAAATGGTTAAGGAACTGATGTTCCTCGGATACAATAACCTTGTTCCCAAATCAAACGTCAAAGATTTTTTGTAAGCTGCTAAGCCATGAGCCGTTTGCTTTGAGATCAATCATTCTTCTTGTACATATTTTATTTTTAATACATCTATATTGTTTAACTTTAATAATATTATCAATAAATTATGAAGAAATAAAATTGAAAATAAACGTATAATTAAAGAATCATAATGGCAATGCATTTCTATTTTCAATTGTGTATGAATATTATGAAATAAACTTATTTAGTACAGCTAATTTCTTATTTATTTATCCATAATAAAAATTCTTTCTTATATAGTGATAAGCGTGACCGCGATGGCGCGTCAACTCGCGGTTGCGATGGTTATAGCTTTCCCCGCACTCGTTTCTCCGTCGTCTTTCACTCGGTACGGGCTCTCCCTCGTCCGACGAATTCCTCTCTTTCCATAAATTTTGTTGTTATATAGGGGTTCTAACGACGCGCTTGCGTTATGTGAAAAAACAAGTAAAAAAACGGGCAAAAGTATAATATTTTTGGGAATTATTTATCAAAAAACAATTAATGCTTTACTAATATGCATTTTTCAAGTAATTTTCCAGCTCGAAGAGCTATATAAGACAATTTAAGCTTATTTTATTCATATAACTAGCACATAAATCTCACTAGTGTGAGCGCTCTAAATGGTATTACCTTGGTATGGGTTTACCTTGGCAAATCAATCGATCAATGAAATGTGAATTTTGCGAATCACGAAACCTTCTTAATTCAATCTATTTGAATCTTGGAATTTGAAATATGAATTTTTTTAACCTTTAATTTAACCAATTTAATTCAAAGGGGGGTAGAGTGGCGACCTCCCCCCCCCCAAAAAAAAAAAACCAACAACTTTAGGGATTTTAAGTTAATTCTGATTGGTTAGTTCTTTAAGTTAAGTGTCTAAACGTTTTAACCACTAATTGTAATCTACAATAGGGATAATTTTGTGTATCATCATTGAGGATGTACATTAATTTATTGGCCATTGTCTTATCCCTTTAGATCACTACTAATTAATACATAATGACCTTTTTTTGATACATAAATTACAGTCTGTAGTTAACCATAAGTGGTTGAAACGTTTGGACACTCAACCTAATGAACCAACCAATCAAATTCAACAATTCTGCAAAAGTTGTTGAAGCAATGAATAAGAAAACCTTATTATAAAACTAGTAGAATAAACAGCCCAATGGAAGCAAACCAGAAAGTCATTTGAAATAATGTTTTTGAAATAATGATTCTTAGGACAACAAAACACAATGTTATAAGCGAATGATAAAGTCTAAAAATGAAAGTTTGAATTAATATCAAGACCTAACAAGGATGACAACATCCATAAAAGTAAAGATCTGAAACGGTAGGACAGACGAATATTAACTCTTGTAGAGTGTCTGAACTGAATATACAAAATATAGATTGTAATAGGAATCAGACTCAGTCATTGACGTCACAAGAAAAGAAAAGTAGGATGTCTTTATTCATTTATATTACTAAAGAAAGAGTAAAGACTCCCTTGTGTGCGTGCAAGTATTTAAATATAATATGATTTATTGTTATTTGATCTTTGGGTCAGCCACGGTGTTCGTACAAAAATGTTTAAATAAAAAGAAACATATTGAATAGCAATGTTTAAATATAACAAAAAACACAATGATTTACTTTTATTTATGTAGAAAAATAAGACAAAATTTTAAAAACTTGAGTATTTGGTATATTATATAAAGAGCTAATTTTCATTATTGGTGCATCATTGTAAACCCTCCCCCCCCCCCAAGCCGCGGGAATTCATTAAGAATAGATAGAATAGGAGGAGAATTATGAAAATAAATTTCCTATTTTAATTTTGATAAGACAATGGCTGATAAATTGGTGTAGGCATTTAGGATATTTTCAATTCATCATTTATGCATCATTGTAAAACAACCCCCCCCCCCCTCGCCGGAATTCATTAAGAATATGATATCCTGGACCGGCTTTGTAAAGTCACAGGACACGTATGATATCTATGTTTATAGCCCCCCCCCCCCCCCCCAAGGAGTGGAATAAATAAAGTATAGCCGTTTGAGTTTCCTAGTTTAATTTTGATAAGACAATGGCTGATAAATTGGTGTATTAAAGGATGCAAACTTTTTTATTTTAATATCCGTGGAAAATTATGGAAAATGCAGCGGATATTAATTGATTTCAAAGCCATACTAGAAAAGCTTTTCTTTCATTCAGGGTTCGGCAGCCATAGTCTCTGTGGCTTTTCATATTGAATAAAAGGCAAACAACAAGTCAAGTCATGACTAACTTTTAAAATCATTGGAAGAAACATTCAAAAAAAATACACTTAATTAAAGAAAAAAGTTACACTTACATGACAACATACAATGGCCGATAAATGATGAGACACAGTCTTGCCCCATCTGTAGATAAAATTAGAGGTTGAAAAGTTTAGACACTGAACAAAATGAACAAACCAATCAAAATTCAATAAAAGTCCCTAAGATCTAAAGCCAACGAAAACATAATTAACAAGGATGACAACATCCATAAAAGCACTGAAACGGTAGGACAAAAAGACATTAACACTTGTATAGTGTCAGAACTGAATAATCAGAATATAAATGTATAAGAGTCGAAGCAAAATTGAACGGAATAAGGAAAAATAGATTATATTTATTTCAGTACTTACGAGATTTAGTGAATATACATCAAAAATATATTCACCAAACCTTATTCTAATTTAGCGGGTATTGAAATATTAAAACATATTTTTTAATATTTGTTGACCATCTGAGAAGGTAACAAGATATTACCCTCTGTTAATATATATTAGTATATTCAGATTTTCAATTTAGATATTCCCCTTCTATGTGTTAGGATATATGCAGAAAGGTGTGAAGTTTGGACTTCCGGGGTACATGGGATATTAAGAAATTTTAATATATTTACGGGAAAATAATATTTACAAAATATTGATAAACAGTAATATTTCACTACGAAATCACCCTAGTTTTGATTTATTTAATATTTTTCAAGAAATATTCAAACTTCAAATATGATTGGAAAGTGCCATCTTTAAAAATAGGCTCATAACTACTCCAAGGAGGAAAGTACCAAATGAAATCTTCAGTGACTACCTAGCTTAATTATGTAGAAAAGTTTACATTAAAAAAATCAGCTTGATATCTCTAAAACTAAGCTCAGACTTTAGATTTAAGTGTTTTTAAAGCTGTTTTACCCCACTAGCCCCTAGAAGGGAAGTGCCTAAATTCAATTTTCAAAAATTTGCTGGCAGATTATATCATATAAGAGATTTTACAAAGAGAATCAGGTTAATGACAACAAACCCAAAAACATCCAAGGCAATATTTTATACTGAATTGCATTGCCTATAGGTGTATAAACTCCCCCCCCCCCCCCCAACCTACAAACTATACACATTTCAAAGACAATTTTAATTAAGCTAAAATTGAAAGTACCCAAAGTACCTAAAATATACAAATATCTATAATACAAAGTAGCTTGATGTCTGTCCGTCTGTCTGTCTTTCTGTCCGTCCAAAAAATGAAAATTCCCAATATTTTTTTTTTAAATTACCTCATAGGCCAAAGCCCCTAGAGGCTAGGGGGGAAGCTGCTGGTATCTATATAAAATAATTATATAACTCTAGGTGCTAAGCAATAAGATTTAAGAAAAAACTGCATTTTTAAAATTTGTGTATACTTCAGAGGATAGCTCAAAAA
Organism: Acartia tonsa; assembly: GCF_053477335.1. Lineage (NCBI taxonomy): Eukaryota > Metazoa > Arthropoda > Copepoda > Calanoida > Acartiidae > Acartia > Acartia tonsa. The sequence continues at coordinate 33,573,400 of NC_137272.1, forward strand.
CTAATAATAGTACAAAAACGTAATATACCAATATGAAAAATAGAGGTTATAAGCTTTCCAATGGTATGCGTAGCATTTTTCTACCACTTCTAGGTGCTGAGCAATGACATGTTTAAAATGTCTGTATATTTTTTGCAGGCTTGCCAATGTCAATTTTAGGTTAAAAATAGCTAAAATCTTTTTCCCGGATTTTCTCCCAAGAAGGAATGCTTTTGATTTCGTTTTTTGCATTTTTCATTTGTCTATATATGTTTATATCAGAATCTGTAATAATCTCAGATAGCCCCTTTCAAAAAACTGCTTTTTCCTTCCGGCGACTAGTGTGGAGGCAAAATGATTTTTTTTTCAGGTGCAATGTCCCTGTCCCTCTATGAAACTGTGACCACTATTTATAAGAAGTTGGTTCTTTAAAATATTTGAATTCAATAAAATCACAGTTTAATATTTATTCTTGCGAACTTGAATTTTGATGGGTTGTAATGCTAATGCTAATGCTGTCCAAACTTTTTAACCAATAATTTAGATTAACAGAAGAGGTTATATTGTTTATCATCATTGGGGTTGTACCTAATAACTTTAGTGTAAGTTTGGAGTGACACATATCTTTAGAACCATACTTGTGCTTTGACAAATATAGGCATAACCAACCAAACGACCATCTCTTCAAAACAGCAGATAAAGAAACATTCAAACTATTTTTTTTTAATTTGACGTATTCAGGGAGGGAGGGCATAGACGTCCAAGGGGGGGGGGGTAATAGGGCGATTACCCCCCCCCCCCCAAACGATTTTAAGGGTGCCGTAGGCACCCCCTAAAATATTTTTCATTTTACCCCCCCCCCCAAAAAAATAAAAAATCTCTAATAAAAAAAAATTTCGCCATTTTACCCCCCCCCCCAAATACGAATTACCCCCCCACTTAAATTGTTTTACCCCCCCCCCCAAAAAAAAAAAGCTTGGACGTCTATGAGGGAGGGGACTTTGGGCTGTCAATTACACTAGTCCCCAAAGTTTTATAATAATGTTTTCATATTCGTTGAGTAACAAATTTAGGGAGTTTTAATGAATTATTGATTGGTTGGTTCATTAAGTTGAGTGTCCAATCGTTAAAACGACTAATTTTAGTCTACAGAAGGGATATTTTTGTGTTTTATCATTGGGAATGTACATTCTTTTATCGGCTATTGCCTTATCCCTTTAAATCCCAGGGGTGTATCAGTCAGACCACTTGCAAATGGGTGTAAAGGGTAGTGGTATCCACCACCTTCAGCCATCTATAATACAAAGTAGCTTGATGTCTGTCCGTCCGTCCGTCTGTCTGTCCGTCTGAAGCTTAAGATCTCGGTAACCACTGAACCGATTGGATTCTACTCTTCAGGGTATATACCTATTGGTCCTGTGGTGGTTTTAAGCTATTTTCTTGGGGGGTGGGACACCCCCAACCCCCCCAAAAATGAAAATTCCCCCCCCCAAAAAAAAAAATTTTCATATTTTTTTCTAATTTTAATGTTTTTTATGTTTTTATATATTTTTATATATTTTTATTAATTTTTATTAATTTTTATATTTTTTTATACTTTTTTATATTTTCTTTATATTTTCAATTATTTTTCTTCTTTTTAAATTTCTTTTCTTCTTTTAAACTTTGTTTTATCAAATTCAAAAGGATTGTGAAAACTTCCTTCTCCTGTGGGGAGAAGCCCTAAAAAGACTAATGGCAAAGAAATTTTAAAAAACAATAAAAAAAAGAAAAATTTCAAAGGTTTTAAATAATATAAATCAATATAAAAAGTTATAAAGAGTTATAAAATGTTATAAAGAGTTATAAAATGATATAAAGAGTAATAAAATGTTATAAAATACAAAAAAATATCTAAAAATATGTAAACAAAATTTTTAAAATTTTCCCCTGAACCTTCAGAAATAAAGCCCCTAGAGGCTAGGGGCGAAGCCGCTAGTATACAATAAAAAAGTTGCACATTTGGACAAACACTAAATTCATATGAAGATATTTATGTCTTTTTTTGTGCATTTATAAGGAATACAGTTTTTGGAAAAGAATAAATAAGGATGACAACATGCAAAAGTAGTGAAATCACAAATCAAAATATACAGTTAAAATCCAATGGCCTGAGGAATATTCACTGCGAAATTGAGAAAGCCTATCTAATAAACATTAATCTCATGACAATATTAACAGTAGGAGGTAAACAGTGTAATTATAGAATAGATGGGCATTTGTCAGGAAAATCAACACAAAAAATTTGGCATCTATCTATAATAGCAGCAATATAAATTGAATGATGCACAAATCAAATGAACGACAGAGCATTACTGAAAGACTAACGAACCAATTGAATTATGTAGAAGATGCTTAGTTGTTGCGCGTCCTTTTTATGAATAAGATGCTTAGCTGACAGACAGATATACGGATGGCCTGAAAATATTTCAAATTATATAGTAGCTTCGCTACTAACATAATAATTGAGTAGTGGCTTAAGGGAAACACAACAGTAAATTAGACGGACAAACAGGCGGACGAACATTATTAATTATAGAGTTGCTTCGCTACCACTAAATACCGTAACACAAACTACAATAAGATAAAAATATGGTTTTCTATAGAAATTAATTTTAGTGTATACTATGTATGTAAACAGGGATATCTATAATACAAAGTAGCTTGATGTCTGTCTGTCTTTCCGTCTGTCCGTCCGTTCCTTAAGAACTCGGTAACCACTGAACCGATTGGATTCTACTCTTCAATATATATATCTACTGGTCCTGTGTTGGTTTTAAGCTTTTTTCTTGGGGGACGGGATACCCCCAAGTTTAACCCCCAAAACAAAAAAATTCCCCTCATTTTTTTAGGAGTTGTGTGGAGTTATTTAATTTGTTTTTAATTACCTCTTGGGTGTTTTACAGGCTTTTTTACCCCACAAGCCCCTAAAAGGATAGTGCCAAAATTTAATTTTTAAAGTTTTACAGGTCAATCTATTTTAAAAAAGAACCATTTAATAACTATAACAACAAGTCCAAACAGCCAGGGCAAAATCTGGTACTGACTTATGATTTTAATGTTTCAGGGAGTGTTTTACCCCACTAGCCCCAAGAAGGAAAGTGCCATCTTTAAAAATAGGCTCATAACTACTCCAAGGAGGAAAGTACCAAATGAAATCTTCAGTGACTACCTAGCTTAATTATGTAGAAAAGTTTACATTAAAAAAATCAGCTTGATATCTCTAAAACTAAGCTCAGACTTTAGATTTAAGTGTTTTTAAAGCTGTTTTACCCCACTAGCCCCTAGAAGGGAAGTGCCTAAATTCAATTTTCAAAAATTTGCTGGCAGATTATATCATATAAGAGATTTTACAAAGAGAATCAGGTTAATGACAACAAACCCAAAAACATCCAAGGCAATATTTTATACTGAATTGCATTGCCTATAGGTGTATAAACTCCCCCCCCCCCCCCAACCTACAAACTATACACATTTCAAAGACAATTTTAATTAAGCTAAAATTGAAAGTACCCAAAGTACCTAAAATATACAAATATCTATAATACAAAGTAGCTTGATGTCTGTCCGTCTGTCTGTCTTTCTGTCTGTCCAAAAAATGAAAATTCCCAATATTTTTTTTTTAAATTACCTCATAGGCCAAAGCCCCTAGAGGCTAGGGGGGAAGCTGCTGGTATCTATATAAAATAATTATATAACTCTAGGTGCTAAGCAATAAGATTTAAGAAAAAACTGCATTTTTAAAATTTGTGTATACTTCAGAGGATAGCTCAAAAACTAATAATAGTACAAAAACGTAATATACCAATATGAAAAATAGAGGTTATAAGCTTTCCAATGGTATGCGTAGCATTTTTCTACCACTTCTAGGTGCTGAGCAATGACATGTTTAAAATGTCTGTATATTTTTTGCAGGCTTGCCAATGTCAATTTTAGGTTAAAAATAGCTAAAATCTTTTTCCCGGATTTTCTCCCAAGAAGGAACGCTTTTGATTTCGTTTTTTGCATTTTTCATTTGTCTATATATGTATATATCAGAATCTGTAATAATCTCAGATAGCCCCTTTCAAAAAACTGCTTTTTCCTTCCGGCGACTAGTGTGGAGGCAAAATGATTTTTTTTTCAGGTGCAATGTCCCTGTCCCTCTATGAAACTGTGACCACTATTTATAAGAAGTTGGTTCTTTAAAATATTTGAATTCAATAAAATCACAGTTTAATATTTATTCTTGCGAACTTGAATTTTGATGGGTTGTAATGCTAATGCTAATGCTGTCCAAACTTTTTAACCAATAATTTAGATTAACAGAAGAGGTTATATTGTTTATCATCATTGGGGTTGTACCTAATAACTTTAGTGTAAGTTTGGAGTGACACATATCTTTAGAACCATACTTGTGCTTTGACAAATATAGGCATAACCAACCAAACGACCATCTCTTCAAAACAGCAGATAAAGAAACATTCAAACTATTTTTTTTTAATTTGACGTATTCAGGGAGGGAGGGGACATTGGGCTGTTAAATACACTAGTCCCTAAAGTTTTTTAATAATGTTTTCATATTCGTTAGCTTAACAATTTTGGGGACTTTAATTGAATTTTGATTGGTTGGTTCATCAAGTTGAGTGCCCAATCGTTAAAACGACTAATTTTATTCTACAGAAGGGATAATTTTGTGTTTTATCATTGGGAATGTACATTCTTTTATCGACTATTGCCTTATCCCTTTAAATCCCAGGGGTGTATCAGGAAGACCACTTGCAAATGGGTGTGAAGGGTAGTGGTATCCACCACCTTCAGCCATATACAATAAAAAAGTTGCACATTTGGACAAACACTAAATTCATATGAAGATATTTATGTCTTTTTTTGTGCATTTATAAGGAATACAGTTTTTGGAAAAGAATAAATAAGGATGACAACATGCAAAAGTAGCGAAAAATCACGAATAAAGATATACAGTTAAAACCCAATGGCCTGAGAAATCTTCACTGCGAAATTGAGAAAGCCTATCTAATAAACATTAATCTCATGACAATATTTTCAGTAGGAGTAAACAGTGTAATTATAGAGAAGATGCGCTTTTGTCAGGAAAATCTATCTATAATAGTAGCAGAATGATGCACAAATCAAATGAACGACAGAGCATTACTGAAAGTCTGACGTACCAATTGAATTATATATAATATGCTTAGCTGACAGACAGATATACGGATGGACTGAAAATATTTCAAATTATATGGTAGCTTCGCTACTAACATAATAATTAAGTAGGTGCTTAAGGGAAACACAACAGCAAATTAGACGGACAAACAGGCGGACGAACATTATTAATTATAAAGTTGTTTCGCTACCACTAAATACCGTAACACAAACTACAATAAGATAAAAATATGGTTTTCCATAGAAATTAATTTTAGTGTATACTATGTATGTAAACAGGGATATCTATAATACAAAGTAGCTTGATGTCTGTCTGTCTTTCCGTCCGTCCGTCCGTTCCTTAAGAACTCGGTAACCACTGAACCGATTGGATTCTACTCTTCAATGAATATATCTACTGGTCCTGTGTTGGTTTTAAGTTATTTTCTTGGGGGATGGGACACCCCCAAGTTCAACCCCCACAAAAGAAAACAAAAAAAATCCCCCTCATTTTTTTAGGAGTTGTGTGGAGTTACTTAATTTTTTTTAATTACCTCTTGGGGCAAAGCCCCTAGAGACTTGGGGCGAAGCAGCTAGTTTACTTTAAAAAGTATAGAAGCAAATACAATTTTATCCACCAGTACAGTAGATAATAATTGGTTTCGAAGCCATGCTGGAAAATTCATATTTATAACAGAGGGGTTAGAAAAATAAAGCTTTAAACTATCCAAAGACTTAGCCTAAAAGCATAACAGGTTCTTATGTGAAGCTTACTTATAGTAGATAACTCAATGGGTCCAGTATTGTGATCAGAGACAAAAACTCTCGCTTTTCAGAAAAAAATATCTATAAGGTGTTTACAGGGGGGAGTGATCATTCAACTAAAATTTACACTGGTTCCCAAAGTTTTATGACCACTTTATCTTAACTATCGGCTCAAAACTTAAGATGCTTTTATTGAATCTTTAATTGTTGGTTCCAAACTAGTAGTGTAAAATCTTTTCAACCAATAATTTAACCTACAGAATGGTTAATTCCATAATTCATAATTTATCGTCGATTGTCTAGTCCCTTTAGAATTCTAGTACTAAATGATTAATAGTTTTTGTTGTGGTGTTATTTAAACAACATTCTTAAAATATGCAATGGCCGATAAATTGCTATACATCTCCAATGAATATATACAAAATTACCCATTCTCTTAATTACAATTACTGGTTACAACGTTTAGACACTCGATATAATGAACCAACCAAGTAAATTTCAATGAAAGATCCCAAAGTTGTGTAGCCAACGAATACAAAAACGTCATTATAAAACTTTGGGGGCTAGTGCAATGTAGTTATCCCCTCCCATCCCTGTAAATAACGGCAACTGTTTCGGCTGTCCATATATTATTAGGAAAAAAACAAGGATGACAACATCCATAAAACCGAAGGTCTGAAATTGTTGAACTAACAAACATTACCCCTTGTAGAGTGTCAAAACTAAAACAGCTGAACCATTTTTTTCTGGTTATGCGAAAATCTCTCACAATATAAATTGTAAAGTGCAATCCTCCCCTCTAAAAAAAACCAAAGCAGTAAATATTTTTTCTTTTTAAATATTTCAATTAATATTTCCCCTTTCTCCTCCCTCCCCCCCAAAAAATAACGGTGGCTAATAAGACCTTTTTTCCGGGATCTAAAGGGATAATTGATGTTCATCCCCAAATGAGTATACAAAATTACACTTCTGTAGATTACAATTAGTGGTTGAAACGTTTGGACACTCAACTTAATGAACCAACCAATCAAAATCTAATAGAAGTCTCCAAAGTTATTAAGCTAAAGAATAAGAAAACAGTATTATAAAACTTTGGGGACTAGTATGATAAAGAGCCCATTGTCCCCTCCCTGCCGGCCTGTTATTACCTATTAATCTACCTTACATGATGTAGCCATGACAACCACCAAATTAGTCTCAAGTTAGTATTGGTATGCTAAAAGTAGCTCAACACCACCAACAGCTAAAACCATTAAGAATAACTGCATTTTTTTTATAATAGATTGTAGCTACTCTATATGTCCATATGTTCGTCTGTCTGAAGGTCCGTATTTAATTAAATGTCTTTCAAATAGATAGAAAATAGAGAAATGAGGGGTGGAGCCTAAAGGTAAAGTTTTATTTAAATATTAAAACCCCTACAGGTTGCCCTAACCCTTTTGGACTAATCAGTACCAAATATAACCTGACCTAAAATAAAATGAACAAATTAAAATTTTATCCCGCCCTTATTTTTTTCGACAAGGCACTCTCAGAAAAACCACTTAGTTTTCCAGCACTTAATGCTGAATTGTTCATTGTTGGTGTTCTCTTTAATAACATAAAGCTTTACTTTAACTACTATGTCTTAATTGGGAGCAGCTTATAGTGCCTGATAAAAAATGACGTCATGCAATACAAATGACCAATGATAGGCAGCATACTTTTTTCCATATGTCATGTACAATGTACAATGGCCTATCATTTGTCATTTGTATTGTATGACGTCATTTTATATTAGGCACTATAACCTGCTTCCTTAATTAAGAAGACATTTCGTATTTTGTCTTATTTGTATGTTTCTATCTATCTATCTATCTATTTATCTATCTATCTATCTATCTATCTATCTATCTATCTATCTATCTATCTATCTATCTATCTATCTATCTATCTATCTATCTATCTATCTATCTATCTATCTATCTATCTATCTATCTATCTATCTATCTATCTATCTATCTATCTATCTATCTATCTATCTATCTATCTATCTATCTATCTATCTATCTATCTATCTATCTATCTATCTATCTATCTATCTATCTATCTATCTATCTATCTATCTATCTATCTATCTATCTATCTATCTATCTATCTATCTATCTATCTATCTATCTATCTATCTATCTATCTATCTATCTATCTATCCATCTATCTATCAAACTATCTATCTATCTATCCAGCAACACATATTAATGTTGTATATGGTTTAAAAACAACACTTCATAGCCCAAGGTGTGGGTGACCAATCAAAGATATTGGGGCAGGACAATGAAAGATTATTTCACCAATAGTTTCAATTTAACTCTTTATGTTTTGTGTACTGAGTATTTGGGGAAAGAAAGGGTTGTATATTGATCAAAGCATTAATATCCCTTGAATCCCTGTTGACTAGTGGACCACCCAACAAAGGTTCGCAATGTCCTATTCGGTTGGATGTCCACAATGACACTTTTACCAACCTCCCTAAAGTAGAATCCTGTAAGGAGAAAGGGTTGGTAAGTCGACCCTACCTTTAACATATAATGAAAAGTATAAAAAATATATAGAGGGGATTTTTTTCCAGGGTGATTTCTCTGGGGAGGGTAAGACGCTTCACTGAAAGGAGAGCCATGTAGATACAGCGGTTGGTAAGATCCTAAGGTACAGACAAATACAACCACAGACATAGAGACATCCTGTTACTTTATATGTTCAGGTTTGTGTTTGTTTTTGATTCTATTAATCAAAAAATAATAATAAGGAGGGGGGCAAAATTAAACACAAATCAGAACTAAAAAGAAAACTGTTATATGTCCAATATTGGTAAGCCATTACTTCTGCGCAATAAAAGGTTATATAGTAAATCGTCAAAATCAAAATAACATGGTATGAACAGAATTAGGATGACCATCAAATTTGCAATATGGATTTATTTTTGATATCTAAGAATTCGCATGTCTAATCATATTTATTCGGTTCTGAAAGTTTTACATTAAAATAAATAGCTATTCTACAACAAAAATTTAAGGCTAAACAAACATGTTTTCGATTTTAGTTGTAATGGGTAAATCCTAAAAAAACTAGTCTATGATTTTTAAGCCTAACATATTTCTTTATATCTAAATCTATGTAATTTTAAGGAAACCTCAAGGAGGGAGAGGAATTGGGCTGTTTATTACACTAGTCCCCAAACGGTTTCTTTATAGTTGGCGTTGAGGACTTTTATTGAATTTTGATTGGTGAGTTCATTAAGTTGGGTGGGCAAATGTTTCAACCACTAATTGTATTCTACAGAAGAAGTAATTTTGTCCATCAATTTATCGGCCATTGTCTTTTCCCTGTAGATCCTTTGTAAACCCTAACTTCTAAGGTGATCTAGGAAATTTTATTAAAAAGAAGATTTTGACGGAAATTATAGTACAACTACAATATTATTTTACTAGCGCTGCGCCCCAAGCATCTAGGGGCTTTGTATTAGTAGGGACAGAGAAATAGATGAAAAATAGCCTAAAACCATCCCAAGACCTATGTGAATCCTCCCGTTAATGGAGAGCCTAATCGGTTCAGTAGTTATCGAAATCTTAAGCTACAGACAAAAAAAACGTATTACTTTATAATATAGGATGAATACAATATAAATAGGATTCAAAATGCCCTAGGAAAGGGTGCATTGTTTAAGTTTATGGGTAGTATCCCTTTTTTTCCAGTTAGGCCACCCTCGACGAAGCCCAATATGTAAAACTTTTGCACCACTTTTGATTCCTGTGACGTCATAAAATGAGGAAGATGAGAGGAGAAGTGGAAAAGAAAACCCCTAAAAAAGAGATGGAGAATATGACGTCAAAAAAGGTACAGATTAGGCTTCGTCCCACCCTCCAACCCTCCCAGTTTTATATCTGCCCCCTTCTCCAGGAAGGGATGATACATTCGATTGTAAATTACAGTAATACCCAAAGTTTATAACCACGTTATTTATTTGTTAGCTCAAAAACCTTTGGTTAAATTTTAATTATGTTTGTTGATAATACCGCATACTGTTTAAGGACATAATTACATTTTTAAGACTTGATTATAGAGAAGATTCGCGTATAACATTGTACTTTGTTGTCCCAAGGAATCAGTATTCCAAAAATCAGATGAATAGGGAAATCATATCACATAAAAAAATTGTTTTAAAAAAAGTAAAAAATCAATTGTACCTAATTAATATAGAAATCATCCTGCAAAATTTGAAATGGATAGGACAATTCTAATATGTCTTAATTACAAATAATCTAACCGTTATATATGGACGTACGGACGGACCGACCTTGATTATAGAAAAGCTTCGCTTTTAATAATGGATTTTAATAAAAATGATTTGGCTGTATCATATAAAAAATCTGTAAGGAATATAAGGATTTTACAACAGTGATTTAATTAATCTACCGAAGGCAGATTTTCACATATGAAAGTTTAAATACAGCAAAACTTCCCAAATACCTTCATACTGTCACCTTTCCTAAAAATTTATCTTTTAAAATCACGAAACCTTCGGCTAAAAAAATATTTTTAAAAATGTGTTTGTGTTTAAAACAGATCTACAGGGTCATTCAAGAGAAATGATTTTTTTTAAAACTTAATTATTCATAGAAAATAAAACAATTATGTAAAATCCTTTATATATTTGGAAAACATATTATGAGACATTTATGTTTCAAATATTTAATAATGATTATTTCAACAAATTATGCCCTAAAAACCGGTTTTTCCAAAGGCCTTTTTTTCGAAGATTTATTGGTTTAAAGGTTGTAAAAAAAGCGCACCTTTTTGAAATTCAAATTGCGCAGCTTGTGTTAATAACAGAAAAATGTTATGCATATCGTTAGAGTCGTCATAGGCTCTAGTTTCTTAATATATAAGAAACATTCCTGTGCTACGTATAGTATAGGAGCTACGTGGTAAAATGTTTCAATTACTTAAAACTTTTTATCCTTTTTCTCACATTTTTCAACGTAGCTCCTAAACTACAAATAGCACAAAAACGGGTCTTATATTTTCATAAACTAGAGCTTATGACGATTCTAACGATATGCATAACATTTTTCTACTATTAACACAAGCCATGAAATTTGAATTTTAAAAATGTGTGTATTTTTTTAACACCCCTTAAATCCATAAATCTTCGAAAAAAAGGCCTTTGGAAAAACCGGTTTTTAGGGCATAATTTGTTGAAATAATCATTTTTAAATATTTAAAACATAAATGTCTCATAATAGGTTTTCCAAATATATAAAGGATTTTACATAATTGTTTTATTTTCTATGCATAATTAAGTTTTTAAAAAAATCATTTCTCTTGAATGACCCTGTATAATATAATTTAAATGTATATACAGATTAACTACCTCCTCTCCCTTTCCAATGACCTTTTTAGCCTGCTAGAAAATTGTTTTCTGCTACTTGGCTGTGTTAATATTCCCGTTACCATTGGTTGATTTCCAATGACCCAATTGAGAGTCGGCACAAGGTCATTGCGATAGGAAAATACAGTTATTTACCCCTTAATCTGTTTTACTCTAATGTTTTTAAGATCTGCTTGACCATTTGGCCACACTCAGCCGTATTTTCAGTTCGACGCCGCAAACTTTAGAAAATTTGCAACGGCAGGCATTGAAAAGCATGAGGAAAACGAGAATTTTTAATCCAGATCCCAAACGATGGAAACAAATACGTTGATCCGTTTTGTTTATCCTTATTTGTTTATTTTTAAAAGAAAAAAAAATGTGTACATTTCAATTAACTGTTTATATAAATTTTTACATTTAATATCTATTTTTCTATGATGTTTTTAAAAGTACGAAACAGCATGTTTAAGGTACCTCTATAATTGTATAGGGTAGGGGTAAATTTTAAATGGGGGGGGGGGGGTAAATGCCTACGGCACCCCCAAAATCGTTTGGGGGGTGGTAATCGCCCCATTACCCCCCCCCCCTTGGACGCCTATGGGCTTTGCTACCTATGAATATAATTTTCCTAGTTTGTCATAAAAAGAGGGGTAGGAGGGCAATAGGCAGTTATACACTAGTCCCTAAACTTTTGCAATAAAGCTTTCTTATTCCTTGGCTTGACAACTATGGGGACTTAATTTTGATTTGTTGGTTTATTAAGTTGAGTGTTCAAACGTTCCAACCACTAATTTTACGCTAAAGAAGGGATAATATTGTGTCTCATCATTGGGGATGATTGTACACCAATTCATTGGCAATTGTCTTATCTTTGTAGATTCCTGGATTTTGTCCTGATATTTTTATAAATAAAGTATGGAGTATGATAAAATATTAGCTACCAATTTACTAAAAAAATGTTTAATTTTAAAATACTATTTTAGTTTTTTTTTTTATATGATACCAAAGATAGGGTTTAATATTATGTAAAAACATTAAATATATAAATTAAAGGTTTTAAAGAATATAAAAAAGAAAGGACATTACAACATTATGAGGGTTCCTTTAACAATGAAGTTAAGTGTAGCAACTCTATAATCATTAAGATAAAGTCTGTTTTTCAACCTTTTCAAACGGCGATACCGCGGACGATTGAGTACAATATTATGAGCATAACTACTCTGTAATTAGCTTTCAGAATACTCTATAATAGTAATTTTTCGTAGTATGATGTATAATTTGATTTTTAAAGAATCGCCATCCCAACTTCTGGAGAATATTATATTATTTGAAATAAAACTGCCTGCGGCTGAATTAAAACAGTGGCCTTTCAAATGTCTTACATGTTTGTATATCTTAGTTTTTGGTTTGGGGTTGCTACGAGAATTTTTATTGAAAATGCTAAAAATGTTAATTATTTGTTGATTTTTTTTGTAGTGTTATTCATTTGTTTTCTAAACTTACATGTTGATTATTGATTTTTTTAGCATTTTTACTGAATTTGCCTTAATTTTTTTACATAATAATATAAATACTGTTTATTCGAATTTAGTAACCCTTTTTGGATGGTAGCCAAGTTATTCTTTAAGTTACTATGTCTGCCAGTCATTATGTCCTTTTGTCCTTCTGTAAGGACAAATTCTACCTTATTTTCTTTCTTATTTATATCTTTCTGTCTCTCTCTCTGTCTCTCTCTCTCTCTTTCTCTCTCTCTTTCTCTCTCTCTCTCTCTCTCTGTCTCTCTCTCTCTCTCTCTGTCTCTCTCTCTCTCATTCACTCTATCTCCTTTTTCCCTCCTATCTTTTAATTTTTATCTTTCTTTTTTTTGTTTTTTTTTTGCCCAGGCTATAGGCCCTTCGGGTCCTACAAAACTAGAGTTAAACCTATAATTTTTTTATTTTACTATCTGTTGAAAACTGTTTGTTATACATTGCAATAAAATAACAATTCTGACACAATCCTAACATGGCATATATAAGCAATAACAATATGCCTAAAAATTCTCCCCAGCCAGTCAATGTCAGGGCTGGAATGTCCAAAAAATGTAATCTAAAAAAATCAGTGTCGTTTTTGAACACAATCAAACGCTGTGTCAGGAATGCATGGAGGAGTAAACATACTTAAAAATACAACAATAATAGATTTTTTACCCTATATATAAATACGTCTAAGAAGGAAACCCCTAAAAAGATATTGAATTATGGAAGTTGTCATTCTTGTTTACAAGAAACTTTGCATGCAGTTTTCGCATAACCGGCAATTAAAAAAATTAAACTAAAATTTAATGTTATATTCAACGATTTTCTTTCAAAAATTGGAAGATTTTAAAAAACATCTAAAAATAAATTTAATATTATTAAAAATCAAGGAAATGTAATAAAATATGTAAATGTTTTCAATAAAGTAAATATTATCTAAAATTAAATTTTTTTAAACATTTACTTTTATCTTTATTTGTGAAGCAACAAAAATTTGAAATATTATGAACAAGACATATTCGAAATATTTTAATTTTATCTTTAATTAATGTGTTTTAAGCTTCCATATATTATGTTTATGAAAATTTAAATAGGACAATTTACAGACGGACGGACAAAGTTAGGTATAGATTGGATGCTTTTTTTGCCTGAATAAAGTTGGTGATCCTATGTACCATTTATAAGTTTAACAAGGATGACACTCATAAAGGCGAAGCTAAACAATGATAAATCCTTATAATAAAGTAACATGATGTCTATCTGTCTTCGGTTTGTGTGTACTTAAGGATCTCGCTAACCGCTGAACCGATCGAGCTCTCCTTAACAGAGTAGCTTCTCATAGGTCCCGGGAAGGTTTATAATTATTTTGGGGGAGGGTACCACCACCCTCCCAAGTGAAATCGCCCCTGGATAAAAATACCCCCACCCCAAAAAAATTCTTTTTACTTTTTCTTTTTAAATCTAAAATTAAAATTTGTGGTGGTTGTGGTAAATAAACCACAACCTATTGTTTAAATCCAGTTCTTGACCGCTGTTTTGCCCATAAATTGTTTTTTAAATAGCCATACAACTATGGCGAATCTTGTTTTTGTAAGAAGAAAATGATAAGTATACTATATAACTTTTAATTAAATGTATAAAGAATTTTTTTTGGAAATAATATTCTACCTCTTACTTTTTAGCCAGATTAAAACGTAAAAAAATAAGACCAATTCCAGTTTTGCTTGCCCCAATGGACCGAGTATTAATTTATGATTTTTATTCTTTTTTGACTTTGGAAAAGAGTCGGTGATACGATGCTATACATGATTTTTCATAACCGGTTCTAATCCATAGGATATGAATTGGTTTCGTAGCGTTATTGAAAATTTTTTTAGCAATAGCGAAGCTAGTCCGTAAGTGATCAATACGTATTTCTGCTGTAATGCTCTTTCATTCTCTCTCTCTTCTCTCTCTCTCTCTCTCTCTCTCTCTCTCTCTCTCTCTCTCTCTCTCTCTCTCTCTCTTTCTCTTTCTCTCTCTCCAGCTATCTTTTTCTTTTTGAAATATTTTCTAGTTTATTTAACCATTCCTTTATTGTATTTTGAGTAGTAACTGTATTTATTTCATTTTCGTCCAAACAAATGAGGTTACTTAGTTTCGACCAGCGTATCATCAAAAATAAATGTTAGTAGAGATTTGCCTTGGGCCATGAAAAGTACTAACTAATTTCCATGCAAAGTCATTACTTTTAGAAAAAAAGGTCGTAGAACCAAAGAGTTATTTTTAGGTAATTATTGAAAGATGGCACAATAAGCCAGGCAGGGAGGGGACATTGGACTGTAATTCATGTTGGTACTCAAAGTTTTATATGAATTTTTTCTTATTTGTCAGCGTACAATTTTGAGTTTTTATATAATCTTGAATGTCTTTTCCAACAAGTAGTATCGAAACTTTTCAATCAATTATTGTAATTTATAGAATGTTTAATTATTAGGGATTTATATTAATTTATCGCTCATTGTCTTATTCCATAAGATCACCGATTGTAAGCCTATCATATATTTTTTACAAAACAAGGATGACAACATCCATAAAAGCGAAGCACTGAAACGGTAGGACAAACGGACATTAACACTTGTATAGTGTCAGAACTGAATAAACAGAATATAAATGTATAAGAGTCGAAGCAAAATTGTAAGTAAATTTGTTGAAAAATAGCTTGATACAGAATAATGTTTATGGACATTTTTAGGACTTGATTATAGAGTTGCTTCGCTTGTAATATTGTACTTTGTTGTCCCAGGAATCAGTATAACAAAAATCAGATCAATCGGATAATTAGTTCACATAAGAATTTGTTGTTAAAAAAGTAAAATAATGGACGTACAGACATTCTGGTAATGATTATAGAGTTGCTACGCTTTATAAATCGTACCTAACTACTACATGAATCACCATGCAAAGTTTGAAATCGATAGGACATGCATAAATTAACGAAAAAGCTATCCGTTGCGGACGGACGGACGGACGTACGGACGGACCTACCCTAATTTTAAAAAAAGCTTCGCTTTTAAAAATCTTATTGGTCTATACCGTTTTTGTCCTCTATAGGGATATATTGTGTTTTTGGTGATATATTATGTTTGAAGTGTCGTAGTAATTTATTTGGTCTGTCTGTCCGTTTTGTTTATTTTGTTATTTATAAAATCAACAGTATGTAAAATCTTGTGATCCTAAAAACTATAAAATGGATAGGTTAATTGGTGGAAAAATATTCTTTCCCCCAAAGTTTGTTGTTAAAATGCTTTCTTTATTAGAAAAGGGGAAAAAGAATGGGTTGTTGATCAACTTTTCAACTTATTTCTATCCTGAAAACTTAAAATCTACACTGTTTTTACTGCGCGACTTTTGGATGTTGTTATCCTTGTTTTAAAAAGATATATTATGTTTAAACATCTTTCTTATTGACCCAGGAATCCCCTTCCAAAAAAACAAACACACCAAAATTGATTACTCCGTAAACGAGGGACATGCTATATGAAGAATTTCGTTATCAAATTTCTTCAAATAAAAAAATTAATTGTATTTGTTGTATTAACTAAACACCCTTGCTATATGAGACCATTTGTAAATGGTAAGGCCCATAAAAGGAAATACAAAACACTACTTAAACAACAAGAACATATCGTATCCACAGGATACATAGATGTAATAATCAAAATCACTAAGGAACAAATATGTAGTTTCTCGAAAAAGGAGAGCATTCTTTTGACAATAAAGATATTTTACAGTTTGTGATTAAAATTTACATTAATTTGATTGCAATCGTACAATTAACATTAACTTAGTGAGTGCAGTAAAATAGACTAAAACCATTTCGAGATCTATGTGAAGCTTAAAATAGTTCCATCTGAACAGTAGTTAATGAAAACTCGACTATAATAAGACAAAATAACCTTAAAATTTAAATTAATGTTTGTCTGTTTGTATATATATTTGTCCACTAAGATCTCGTAAAAGACTGGACTGATTGTTCTACAACTTTAGGAAAATTTTCTATTGGCACACAAAAGGTTTTATGCTATTTTCGTTGGAGTGAGGAGGTTGTGTGATACCCACTAACTAAAGCATATATTAAGATGCAAAAATATTTATCTATATCAAGGGTCGCATGCATTATATGTATTTACCATTTTTCCAAAAGGTTTGCAAGTTTATTAAGTAAATAAAGAGTAGCTTCGCAAGTAGTTGGCAACAAATTTGTAATGTTTATGTTCATATGCGTTATTTTGACAATAACTTACAGAAGCTTTTAACAGCCTTATATCAAAAGACAATTATGGCCAAAAGTTTTGCAACAATCATATCCTATGTCTAAACTTTTCGATCAATTCTGAGATCTAACGAAAGGGTAAGTTTGTTTATCATGATTTTGCTTTAATGTCTTACTCTTTTAGATACGTTTTTATTTTCTAATTCGTGATCTTAAAATTAAAGTTTCCAAAAAACACGTTCTAATATTCATTGGCTTTAAAAGGGGGATCTAGATTGGTAAATACACAAGTACAGTGTCCAGACTTTTCCATCAATGATTTAAAACTACATGGAATGCAATTTTCTATCATAAGTTGTGGATAAATAGAATTTAAAGCTCATTGTCTTATCCCTTTGGATCACTGAAATTTCATGGTTTTGAAAAGTGTAAATTAAAATTAGTGAAACTGTAATTTGTTCTATTTTACAAACCTAACTAAACATTTTTAAGCATTAATTATAGATTACTTCATATCATAAAGTAAAAGTATTAAAATTTGCGATCCTTATAATAAAGTAACAAGATCTGTGTGTGTCTGTATGTCTGTGTGTGTGCTGAAGGATCTCACTAACCGCTGAACCGATATGGTTCTCCTTTACAATGTAGCTTCCCATAGATCCTTGGAAGGTTTATAACTATTTTGGGGGAGGGTAGCACCATCCAACGAAGAAAAATCACCCTTAGAAAAAATACCCCCTTCCGAAATTTCTTCAAATTTTTCTTTTAAAGCTAAAATTAAAAAGGGTGGAGGTCGATTATTTTTTCATTCAAATTCTACCTAAGAAAGTTATTTCTTCTATAATAAAAGTGTTTTTTACACACATCAATTAAATGCCGAAGAAAAGAGTGATCTTAAGGAAGAAGGCAATGGAAAAAAATGATCTACATTTCCAATGAAAATGAACAAAATTACCTACACCGGTGTCCTGGATAGGAAACAGGTTTTTATTGAGTTACGTATGACAAGACCTATATTTCTATGACCGGGCGTGTATGACAGTTCAGCACATAACTTTCATTAAATTACAGCTGATCATTTTTATGGATTTTTTTATAAATTACTTTTTTACCTATATTTTCATAGTTTTTTTCCAAAAAAAAACACAATATTCTCACATTTCCAGCTTAGTTATTCTAAATTCATGCAAAAAAGTATTATAGACGATAGCTATGACAAGATCAATAACCTCAATTGACTATTCTAAGATTTGTAGGTAAAACATAGATCCTGGATGTGATAAAAGGATCCTCTGAGGTTTTACCAAAAAAGTTTACACAAATCAGAATCAGCAATGATTTTGAACAATGTTTTAATTGTAGTATTGACAAGTAAATCACTTCTAGATACCAAGCATATACAGGACTTTAAAAATTATTTCATTACTGAAACCAGGGAAACTTGACAATTAGGGTTCCAGCCACTGCCCTGTCTCACTTCTTTTTCCTGCCTGCATGATTTGTCCCTACATGAACGATGCTGTTAAACTTGCAGACCAACATTATAGCTTTCACACAGGCAGGTTCACAACCACTGCCTTACAGAGTATTAAAACCTTAATCAACCGCCTAAACAATAAGAAACCAGTTATCAGAACAGAGCCAGTTGCCATTTATTTTTCAATAGCTTTTGACACTGTAAACAATAAAGTTCTACTGCATAATATTAATGCACTATACTTGAATGAGTACATGTAATGTATTTATGTGAATACCTTAGAGGTAGACAACAATTTAATGTTATCAGAGGATCTAAATATGCATTCAAATCTGCCAAACAGGCTGACCTACACGGAGGGGTCCTATATGATTTACTATTCGAACTGTAAATTTCATAAATGCCAACACCTCACTCTAATTACATCTAGTTTCCTGTGCTGACAACTCCAACAGCATAGGTCCCCTTATATATCCTTATGTCAAGGACATAAAAGCTCACTTAGCAGTTCTTAATAATTGGTTAAAAAGTCAGAACCCATTCATTTCTCCAGCCAAATCATCTACAATAGTCTTTACCACCTTTTCAAATGAAGCAGGCACTGTAGTCATTGTTGAAACAGTACCATAAGTCAGACAACCTAAGTTCTTAGGTGTTACATGTGATCTTTTCTAAATCGACCATCTTGTTAAGGAGCCTAGAAACAAACTAAACCCTAAAAACAAAATGTTTTAAGCTCTCTCCACCAGAGGGAAAGAAAAGTAAGTCATAGTAAATACATAAAAAGCAATTTGCCAGTCCCTGATATTCTACTGCAGTTCCATATTTAGTTATGCCAGCTGGGACAGCCTACTGTTTGTTGGAAAAGCTGCTCTGAGAACAGCCATCTACTGTCGATTCAGGAAGCATGCATTACAAGCAATATTTTACCATGAACTGCAGTAGATCCAAATGCATTACCCAGAACAGCTTAAACCATCTTGTCCCAATACTTTCTGGTTACAATGTTTACCTGATTACCTTAAAGGCCAGAGTAAACAAGAATCTGGTGTAGTTTGTGTCTGACACTGGCAAGAATTTCACACAACCACCATCATTTCAACTGCAACCACAACCCATCAAAACCTTTAAAAGCAGCCACAATACTGAACTGACTGTTTCCAATGATGATGAGCAGGAACAAACAATAACACAGGAACTATTTAGACATTAAGTCAGCAAGGAATCAATACTGTGCATGATAACTTGTCAATATTACAAGGAAAACTTTATACAGATTGCTGATTCTGAAGCATGTTAGTTTAAACTTCATTGGTGGAACCTCAGAGGGACATCTTAGTACAGCCAGGAACTATGCCATTAGAATTCATGAGGCATGCATGAGGGACTTAAAAAGAGATTTTTTTATGTGTTGACTATCAAAGCAAACTTAAGTTTTGTTTAACTGTTTAGACATTAATTCAATTAACAACTTCAAATAACTCTTACCCAACTTCTAGACTACAAATCTTAGATTAGTTAATTGATTCTGAAAGATCTTGTTATTGATGATAACATAATCTTTGGTTCAGCCGTCATCTATTATACTTTTCTTTGAATAAATTTGGATTAACTAAGCTGGAAATATGAGAACAATGTGTTTTTTTGGAGAAAATCTGGGTAAAAAGTAATTTTCAAAAAAATCCACAAAAATGATCAGCTGTGATTTAATGAAAGTTATGTGCTGAACCGTCATACAAGCCCGCTCATAGAAATATAGGTCTTGTCATACGTAACTCAAAAAAAACCTGTTTCCTATCCAGGACACCAGTGCCTATTTTTGAAATCATAGGTTTAAAAGTATTGACATTCATAACTTTGACCAACCAATCAAGACTCAATAAAAAGTACCCAAAGTTTTGTAGTCAATCGTGTGTTAGACTTTGTTTGAAAAACTTTGGGAACAGTCCAATGTTCTCTCCCTTCCTAAAAAGTAAACTTCATTATTACAGAGCTGGATCTTTAAATCATTTTAGTGGTGGGCCAGATCGGGGTGAGCCAACTTTCCACCAATGAGAGCACAGCATTTTACGAAATGCCGCGCTGTGAATGGCTGAAAACTCCTCAATAGTGCAACCCTTGTCAGGAAGTCATTATTTCGTATTATCAGGGAGGGATGGGACATTGGGCTGATTAGTAAACCAGTCTCCAAAGTTTTATAATAATGTTTTCTTATTTGTTGGCTTAACAACTTTAGAGACTTTATTTATTTATTTAGTTTTATTGGTTGATTATTAAGTTGGGCGTCCACACGTTTCAACCACTAATTGTAATCTACAGAATGGATTTTTTTTGTGTATTATTATTGGAAATGTACACCAATTTATCGGCCATTGTCTTATCCTTTTAAGTTACTAGCAGGATCGTAAATTTTTTTCATTTTTGTAGAAAATATTTCTCTGTTCTTAATATTAATAATAAGAGCATAAAATAAACCGTAAAAAACTTCCATACTAAAATATATTACAAAGAAAAGAAAAATTGGATCTTGTCTGATATACGAAGTCCAAAAAAATTTGTTAAAAAAATAGTTGAAAAAGGCACCCTTATTGAACAACATACGTTTTAACTATAGCTTATGCATGACTTTTTGACTTAAAAGAGGCTTTTTAAGTAAGTATAAAAAATGTTCATTCGTATTATAGACTCAATCCTAAAAATTTACTTTTCATCAATTAAAATTGATTATAAATTTTAATTACTGCAGTAACTATTAATTTAATGTATTACACATTTTACACAAAAAAGTAATTTAAATACTCAGGAAACTAAAGGGATAAGACTATGTTCGATTAATTGATGAACATCCCCATTGAAACATAAAAATACTCCTTCTGTAGATTAGAATTAGTGGTAGAAACGTTTGAACGCTCAACTACATAAACGAACTAATCAAAATTCACTGGAGTCCTCAAAGTTGGTAGGACAACGAA
Source organism: Acartia tonsa (assembly GCF_053477335.1). NCBI lineage: Eukaryota > Metazoa > Arthropoda > Copepoda > Calanoida > Acartiidae > Acartia > Acartia tonsa. The sequence continues at coordinate 33,594,956 of NC_137272.1, forward strand.
GAATAAGAAAACGTTATTATAAAACATTGGGGGCTAGTGTAAAAAAACAGCCCATTGTCCCATCTCTCTCTAGATACAAATTCTGGTGCTTTCCCTTGAATCGTCTATCAAACACTATATATTTTTAAAAGTAAAGCTTTTTTAAAATTAGGGTTTGTCCGTTTGACCGTAACGGTTAGCTTTATTCTAAGCAGTTTTGCAACAAAATAACTTAAAACTTGGTTTATTGTTTAAACTTATATATATTCTGCTGATTCAGGAATCAGTTCTGACACTATACAAGTGTTAATGTTCGTTTGTCCTACCATTTCAGAGCTTTGCTCTTATGGATGTTATAATCCTTGTTGAATAAATTGAAAATAAGGGACAGTTTTATTTTCCTAAAAAGCCCAAATTCCCTAAAAATATGAAGAATAACATTAATCAGAGAGAGAAAGAGAGAGAGAGAGAGAGAGGGAGAGAGAGAGAGAGAGGGGACATTGGGGTGTTTAATGCACTAGTCCCCTAAGTTTTATAATAATTTTGTATTGTTCATTGGCTTTACAAATTTGGGGACTGAAGAATTTTGATTGGTTGATTCAATAAATTGAGTGTTCAATCGTTTTAATAACTAATCTTATTGTCTTATCCCTTTAGATCCCTGAACAATAACGTTAATGCATTCAAGTAGGTTAAATAAAAATTGCAGTAAATTCATTATATCTTTACTAGTTAATATAGAAATATTTTAATTTGATATATTTTATTTTAAAAATCACGAAACCTTTATCAATATTAAATCAATATTCAAATTTTCTTTAAAAAATATGATGTCATTTCAAATTGTAACACGTGACTTTATTGCTCATTATGATCTTGTTTATGACTGAACTGACTTTTTTTTATAATTTTCAGGAAAGTTTTATGTTGGTTTCAGGAAAGGTTTTAGGCCCACAAAAATTTACTAACAAATATTAAGATGAACAGGATTCAAATAAAAAAATATCATGTTAAGTTGACAAACTGACATAGCAGGACAATTGCCGATAAATTGATATACATTATACATCCCCACAAGGACGTTTAAGCTTTTTTATTTGTGGGAGGTATGGTAAAAATAAAGAATGAATTTGGGGGGGGGGGAGGGTAATCTTTTTATCAAAGAGGCAAGCTATGGCACCCCTAAATTCATTTGTGAGGGGGAGAAGAAATCAACCATTACCACCACCCCTCCCCTTTGGACGTCCCTGCATCCCCAATGATGATACACAAAATTACCTCATCTGTAGATTAAAATTGGTGGTTGTAACTTTAAACAATCAAGTTGAAGAACCAACAAATCAAAACAAAAGTTGTTAAGCCAACAAATGAGAAAACGGAATTATCATATTATAAATCTTTGTGGACTAGTGTAATTAACAGCCCATTGTCCCCCTATTTCTCTGCGGGCATAATCATTCATAGATAGAGTAGCTTTGCTACTGAGAATGGTTTTGAAAATATACATTTGCAATGAATGAATATTTTTAAAATCTCTTTAATTTTTATCAAATTTAAGCAGTAGGTATCAGGGAGTTAGGAACATTGGATTGCCTTGTAAATTTCACTGGTACCCAAAATATTATCACATTAGTTGAATAAAAATTTGGAATCAACTGCAGTTCACGGTAAAATATTCCTGGTAACGAATATTTCCAAAAATCTATAAATTCTAAGGGCTGCTAGCTGCCAAACGGCGGAACGTACAGATCATGCGCGCACACCATTTTAATCTGTAATAGCCAATGATGGACAGGAAAAGCTTCACTGAAAAAAAACCGCGTAAAATAGGGTTTTTTCCCGCATTTTTCTGCACTGCGAGATGATTATGCATTATTGATTTATGGTTATTCCAGGTTATTTGTAGGCCTTCTTATGCCGCTTAAAACAGTGTGCGGGCATGATCTGTACGTTCAGTCTTTTGGCAGCTAGCAGCCTTTAAAATTCATAGATTTTTGGAAATATTCGTTACCAGGAATATTTTACCGTGAACTGCAGTTGATTCCAGAGAGAGAGAGAGAGGGAGGGGAAAATGAGCAAAGTTTTATAATAACGTTTTCTTATTCGATGGCTTAACAACTTTAGGGACGTTTTAGTAAATTCTGATTGGTTGGATCTTTAAAATAAGTGTTGGAAACGTTTCAACTTATAAACTTAAGCTAAAGAAGTGGAGATATCGTCCATTGTCTTATCCCTTGGTATCCCTGAGGGGGGTACTGTCTACAAGATAGTAAGCAAGTACTTTGCAATAATGTGCTGATTTTTATTTTCCAAATGTGTACGCAGTTTCCGCGGTGTTTCCTCATTATATCTCAATATTTACTACTAGCTAAAATTGCTTCAAACTTCCAAAAAAGAATCAAAATTTTGAATTTATAAATCGTTTTTACGTTCAAAATTTTGAAAGTTTGAACCTTTTTTAGCTAGTAGTAAATATTGAGATAGGATGAGGAAACACCGTGGAAACTGCGTTCACATTGGAAATTAAAATTCAGCACATCTTTGCAATAGAACAAAAATGCAAAGTACCATGAGTTCAAACCATGGATAGGACAGTTGATAATAAATAATTATCATTCGTTGATTGATCAGGAATCTAAAGGGATAAGACAATGACTGATAAATTGATGTACATAGTATCACACTTTCTGTAGGTCATAATTAGTGGTTGAAACGTTTGGACACTCAATTTAATGAATAAACTAATCAAATTTACTAAAGTCCCCAAAGTTGTTAAGCTAACCCAACGAAAAAGAAAAGACTAGTGTAATAAATAGGCTAATGACTGATAAAATCAGCATTGTGACGTCATAAAAATGAGGGATTATCCATCTATTTTTTAGGGGTTTCCTTTCCGACTTCTCCTCTCATCTCCCTCTATTTATGACGTCACATGGCTGATTTTTGTGACACTTTGTTCAGTCACTAATTTTAACATAAACAGGAAAAACAGTTAAAATTAATTATAAGGATGTTTAAGAATCAGGAATGACAACATTCATAAGCAGCGAAGCTCTAAATTTGAAAAAATTTAACCTAAATAACCGACAGACACAAAGTGAGTTTTGCGTAGAATTTATACAACAACATTCAGCCATAACGACCTAGAAATAAACATTTCTCTTAACCCTTACAGATCGGGGGGGGGGGGCTCCAAGAGCCCCCCCCTCTAGTTTTTTCAATCTCATTTTTTTGTAGGTAAGATGGAGAGCTGTAACTTCATGACTTTTTTAGTTTAATAATTATACGTCGGCAAGAGTTGATTTTATTAGGATATCTGGTCTGTGTCGGTCGTGGTGTCCGGTCAAAGTCGGTTGGGTAGCAAAAAAAATTAGAAAAAATTCTAAATAAATCTTAATTTCTACATTATGACTTTTGTGTATAAGGTAGAAACCTAAAATTTTTTTGGTGAATACTTAGATATCAATGACCTTCTGAGAAAAGTGGTGTTATGACCGTTTGACCGCTCCCTGACCGACTTTATGACCGATTTTTGTCCGGCTTTTACTACAGACATATATCATGAATATCGTGGCTTCTATTACAGCTAGAGACCTATAATTTTTTTTGGTAAATCCTAGAGCAATAATAAACAGATAAAAATATTAATTTGCGCCGCCAACCGCCGTTTTACCGCCGTAACCGACGAAAATGGCGGTTTCCGTTATTTTCCGTTTTTTGGCGATGATCAGAAAAAAATAATTTTTTTTGTTATGAAAAATAAAAGTTCGTCCTAAAATTTGGTCATCCTAGCTGCAAAATTGGCCGCTCTACAGCTGTTTTAAAATTTAGCGGCTGGCCGCTAAAAAGCGGCTAAGGAGCGGTCTGGCCGCTATGACTAGAAAAAGTAATTTTCTCTAAAAATACACATGAACCACCAGAAAAAAAATTTTACGTCTTTATCTATACCAGGAGCCGAGATAGAGGGGGGGGGCTCTTGGAGCCCCCCCCCCCCCCCCCCCCACCCCCGATCTATTAAGGTGGGAATTGGGGCCCGATCTGTAAGGGTTAAGAAGTTTGATTTCCTCTGTAGCATTACAGAAAGACCGACGGACCAAGATAATTATAGACTAGATGCTCAGCTCTTTTAAATACCTCGAAGTAGCTTATAGTGCCTATAAAAATGACGTCATACAATAAGAATGACCAATGATTAGCAAGTATACATTTTAACTGACCAATGTTAAAATATATACTGGCCTATCATTTGTATTGTATGACGTAGACAAGTTTGAACACAATTTATCGGCCATTGTCTTATCCCTTTAGATCCCTGGTAAATATGAAATTAATGTTTGAGAATATTTATCACTACTTTTCAGTTTGATCTGCAAAAAATGAATTTATATTAACGACCTCCATCTATTTAGACACTTAATGAGTCAACTGATAAGCCGGGAGGTAGGGGACATTTGACTGCTACAAGTCCCAAAAGTTTTATAATAATGTTTTTCTTATTCGTTAGCTTAACAACCTGGGGGAATTTAATTGAATTTTGATTAGCTGGTTTAATAGGTAGAGGGGCCAAACGTTTCAACCACTAATTGTAATCTCAAAATTAGTAATTTTTTGGGGGATGTACATCAATTTATCGGCCATTTTCTTATCCCTTTATATCCCTGACAGGTATGCCATAACTGATTAACTAGTTTACACAAGGATACACTTTTCCATGAGTTTAGCTTATAATTATGTAAATATATCCATTGATATAGGACATAAATATCATATAAGTGTGTTAGATCTAAAGTGTGTGTACATTTTTACCTTTAAACCCTTCATGGATGTTTATGGGGGTGTGTATATCCTTGTCAGAAGGGTGTAGATCCTTGCCAGGGGGGTGTAAATGGGTGTAGAGAGGTTATAGGTATTCACCCCATACACCGCTCTTCTGTTTACAAACTTGATAATGAGATGCATTGCAATTGTAACATTCAATTTAATAACAATTATTTTACTTTCTCGTATTCATTCGAATTCCCGTGGATAGAAACCGGTTCTCATCCATACGAAAAAACTATGTCTAGCATCGTATTATATCCAGCTTTCTACGAATATAAAAATGTACAATCATAAGATTAAAACCAGTTTTTTAGCCCGTGCCTTCGGCACCTCAAGGTTAAAAAACTGGTTTTAATCTTGTAACTGTACTTTCTATATCCGCGGAAAGCCGTTTATAATACGATGCGAGAAATAACTAATATAAACCTGGAAATTAATCATGCCTAATTTGTTATGTCAACTGAACATCTGCACTACATCTGTCCGTTTGGCCTTTCCATGATTCGCTAATTATGAATGATGTCATCCTTGTTATAATGTAAATATATTGCATAATATAAGATAGATAAATCTTTTGTCTCTGAGTATTAAATTTTTGAAGCATCACTATAATATTTTACTCTCTAAGTATATTTTTTCCCAGATGATATTTCTCCTAGGAGGGTGGTGATTCCCTTCATCCAAAATAGATATAAACCTTCACAAAGAGAACCATATCCTTTAAGCGATTAGCGAGAATCTTCGGCAGAGACAGACACACAGAAGACATCATGTTACTTTTATATACAATACAAACTTCAATATTGCACCTATCCAATACATGTTTGCATCAATATTAACTGGTAGCTGCGATCCTCTGAACATATGTACGTCCTTGTATAATGCATTTGAATTACATATAAAGAGAGAATAGACATACTATCTAGATGGTCCAACTGACCCCATTTTTCGTCAACTTAAAAAGGGATATTTAGCAGACAGAAACCTTTGTTTACTTTTTGCTATTTACGAAATATTTTTTAGAAAGCTAATTTTATTCTAAGAACTACTTTATTATATGGCACATTATTTACGAAAAAAACATTTTTCTGCATGAGGTCTCAGATTTTGATAAAAACTTCCAGTCCCCTTCATTTGGTCATAAAACTAAGTGCTGGGTGATTTTTAACCTTTTTAATTCATTTAAAGTCCGATTTTTCGCGCATTTTCTCACTGTGGTGTTTTCACAATGAAAAAAAGGCATTTTTTCATGATTTTCAAGTTTAAAATTTTTACATTAATTTTCAACTTACAGACATGTTTTATACATCAAATTAATCACCCAGATGGGTACAATATAGAATTTGTCTTTAAAATCACAAAAATCATGAATTACAGGGTGTCCCAAGAAAAATGTCAAAACAGGTCTTTTAAACTTTTGACACTGTCAGGAAACGAAGTTTGCCCATTTCTTGCCTTGGGAGTGAATATCATCCATTTTACAACACATATGAAGTAAATTTGGCGTGGTAACTCCAAATTTGGACACCTGAGAAATTTTTGAAACACCCTGTAAAAGAAATTTTTGCGTCTGTAGAGCTAAAAATTGGTCCAAATTGATTATTTTTTTCAAAGTAGCATACAAAGTATCTAAGTATGTTAGGCCATAGTGTTTTCTGACCAGATTACAATTTTTATATTTTTTGGACACCCTGTATTTTCAAAAAAATGAGAAATTTTTTTTTTGTTTTTTTCAATTTTTTTTTCTTTTTTTAAGTTACCTAAAACTGTCATATAGATACAGATTTTGACTAATAACAATGATATTTGCCTATTTTACAAATTTACACACTTTTGGGACACCCTGTGCATGTTTTTAAAAAATGGTGGTTTTTGCCCTTTTTTGGGGGAAGGAGTCGTTTTAGGGCCAGAGACTATTTCTTCATTTTTGTACAACTTTTCAAGGCACATAATTTGTTATTTATACATCAACCGCCTCCGGCGAACCGTTTTGCCGTCATTTACCGGCAAAGGCGGAATTTTGACCTTTTTTACCGTTCTCGAGGTTTTAACGGGCATTTTTAGTAAGAAGGCGTTGATTTATCAAAATCACTCTGAAATACTTTTATTTAGGCTATTTTATTTACTAAATTTCATGTGAATTAAAATTTTTTGTATATCCAACCCATTTTTGTCAAAAGGAATTTTAAATGGACGTGATTTATGTTTCTTTTATTACTAATGTTATATCAATTATTAATATTATATTCACTTCATTCACTTGTTTGAACAATTGAAATCCATCTTGACGAAAAACGGTTAGATGCACAAAAATTTTTACTTCACATGAAATTTAGTAAATAAAATAGCCTAAATAAAAGTATTTCAGAAGGATTTTGATAAATCAACACCTTCTTACCAAAAATGCCCGTTAAAACCTCGAGAACGGTAAAAAAGGTCAAAATTCCGCCTTTGGCGGTAAATAACGGCAAAACGATTCGCCGGAGGCGGTTGATGTATAAATAACAAATTATGTGCATTGAAAAGTTGTACAAAAATGAAGAAATAGTCTCTGGCTCTAAAACGACTCCTTCCCCCCAAAAAGGGGCAAAAACCACCATTTTTTAAAAACATGCACAGGGTGTCCCAAAAGTGTGTAAATTTGTAAAATAGGCAAATATTATTGTTATTAGTCAAAATCTGTATCTATATGACAGTTTTAGGTAACTTAAAAAAAGAAAAAAAAATTGAAAAAAACAAAAAAAAATTTCTCATTTTTTTGAAAATACAGGGTGTCCAAAAAATATAAAAATTGTAATCTGGTCAAAAAACACTATGGCCTAACATACTTAGATACTTTGTATGCTACTTTGAAAAAAATAATCAATTTGGACCAATTTTTAGCTCTACAGACGCAAAAATCACTTTTACAGGGTGTTTCAAAAATTTCTCAGGTGTCCAAATTTGGAGTTACCACGCCAAATTTTCTTCATATGTGTTGTAAAATAGATGATATTCACTCTCAAGGCAAGAAATGGGCAAACTTCGTTTCCTGACAGTGTCAAAAGTTTAAAAAACCTGTTTTGACATTTTTCTTGGGACACCCTGTAATTCATGATTTTTGTGATTTTAAAGACAAATTCTATATTGTACCCATCTGGGTGATTAATTTGATGTATAAAACATGTCTGTAAGTTGAAAATTAATGTAAAAATTTTAAACTTGAAAATCATGAAAAAATGCCTTTTTTTCATTGTGAAAACACCACAGTGAGAAAATGCGCGAAAAATCGGACTTTAAATGAATTAAAAAGGTTAAAAATCACCCAGCACTTAGTTTTATGACCAAATGAAGGGGACTGGAAGTTTTTATCAAAATCTGAGACCTCATGCAGAAAAATGTTTTTTTCGTAAATAATGTGCCATATGTTTTGTCAGATGCTTCAAATTATACGAGGGGAAATTGTTTACACGAATTAATTTATCCCAGAAAATCTGTATGCTAAGATATACAACTGACTCATTATGCGAACGAGTTGAAAATATTTTGCCCTTACGTACAAATATCTGTACAATGTTTCAACCAATGAGATGTCTTGAATGTACCTTTAGTATTCTCCTATTGGTTGATTTAGACAGTATTTATCTAGAGCATCTCTATTATTGCATTTGTGTTACATATAAAGAGATCTAGCTACCCCTAACTTTCTTTCTAGGAACTAGTGATAGTAAATTATAAACTAGAACTATTCGGAACCCTTGTAAGTATTTTCTCATTTTTTGCCTAAAATTGTTGACTCCCTTGATAAACTTTTTTTTTACGGGCGGCTTAAATAGAAGAAAATAACTTGAAACCACCACAGGACCAGTATCTATTTGCCATGAGAATCACAACCATGTTTGTTAAGCGGTTGCCAAGATCTTAAGCTTCAGACAGAAAGAATTTGCAAAAATTTATATCATAGATTCTTCAGGTGGGGTTAAAACGGTCCAAATTGAGAAAATAGGATATTGAATGAAACTGTTTTGAATATGAAATTTGTTAACTGTAACCCCCTCCTACCAAGTAGTAAGGAGACAATGCTAACAATTTATCCAATTTACAACCTTTCTTCCCCCAAATTATTCAAGTTACCAAAAATAAAATATCACACATTCAATACATTAGCAGAGAGAGAGAGAGAGAGAGAGAGGAGACAATGGGTTGGCTATTACAATAGTCCCCAAAGTTTTATAATAACGTTTAATTATTCGTTGGCTTAACAACATTGGGGAAACATTGTATGAATTTTCATTGATTGTCTCGTTAAGTGGAGTGTTCAAACAGTAATTCTGATCTACAGATGGAGTAATTTTGTGTATCATCATTGGGTATGTACATCAATTTATCGACCATTGTCTTATCCCTTTAGATCCCTGAGACATAAGTGGGAATATTTTTAATTATCATTGTCCTATCCCCAAATTCCTGCTACTTATACACATAAAGGTGTTTTCATAAAACAATAAATGTAATAAGTTTTTTAAAATAGACAAAAATTTAAGTCCACAAAAATTAAGATCTTATTATGCACTACTATAGTGGTATATAAGCAAGAATAATCTTAGTAATATTTAATAAAGGACGGTTTATTGTCATAAGAACAGTCAAGCACTTATTATAAAGTAAATTTGCTAATTATGAAAAAAATTAATATTTCTTTTAGTTTTTTATCTACTTCATGAACACGTATTACATATTCCAAGTATGACTTTAATACACAATAGTATGCAGATAAAACAATACAGAATAAAAACAAGGATGACAATATCAATAAGTAGCGAAGCTCAAAAATTATGAATTGATATCTGGAAAAAAATGTACTACATAGCAGTGTCATACAAAAATCATTAAACTTGATAAAAAAGAAAAATCACGAAAACTTTTAAAATCACGCAACCTTTAAATCACTAAAGCTTAAAAATCTAGGAATTGATCTGGCACCGCATTAATAGACAAATCTTAATGAAACTTGATGGAAATATGTAAAATATGAGCATATTCAATCCCTGAAAATTTCAGCTCTCAGCCCTGAATAGAAAAAGATAAAATCACAAAAACCTTAAAATCTAGGAATCGATCTAGCACCCCAATTAATACACAAATCCGAATGAAACTCGGTGAAAATATGTACAGGGTCATTCAAGAGAAATGATTTTTTTAAAAACTTAATTATGCATAGAAAATAAAACAATTATGTAAAATCCTTTAAATATTTGGAAAACCTATTATGGGACATTTATGTTTTAAATATTTAAAAATGATTATTTCAACAAATTATGCCCTAAAAACCGGTTTTTCCAAAGGCCTTTTTTTTCAAGATTTATGGATTTAAGTGGTGTTAAAAAAATACACACATTTTTAAAATTCAAATTTCTTGGCTTGTGTTAATAGTAGAAAAATGTTATGCATATCGTTAGAATCGTCATACGCTCTAGTTTTTGAAAATATAAGACCCGTTTTTGTGCTATTTGTAGTTTAGGAGCTACGTTGAAAAATGTGAGAAAAAGGATGAAAAGTTTTAAGTAATTGGAACATTTTTCCACGTAGCTCCTATACTATACGTAGCACAGGAATAGTTCTTATATATTAAGAAACTAGAGCCTATGACGATTCTAACGATATGCATAAAATTTTTCTACTATTAACACAAGCTGCGCAATTTGAATTTCAAAAAGGTGCGCAATTTTTTTACAACCTTTAAATCAATAAATCTTCGAAAAAAAAGGCCTTTGGAAAAACCGGTTTTTAGGGCATAATTTGTTGAAATAATCATTTTTAAATATTTGAAACATAAATGTCTCATAATATGTTTTCCAAATATATAAAGGATTTTACATAATTGTTTTATTTTCTATGCATAATAAAGTTTTTAAAAAAATCATTTCTCTTGAATGACCCTGTAGAATGTAAAATTAATTAATCCCAGAAAATTTCGGACGGAATTACTAAAAATGTTGGATCTACTGCAGTTCACGGTAAAATATTGCTGGTAACAAATATTGCCAAAAATCTATGAATTTTAAAGGCTGTTAGCTGCCAAACGGCTGAACATACAGATCATACCCGCACACCATTTTAAGCTGTATAAGAAATAATCTGGAATAACCAAGATCCAATGATGCACAGAAAAAGCTTCACTGAAGAAAAAACGCATAAAATAGGCCTTTTTCGCGCATTTCTCTGCACTGCGAGATAATTATGCATTATTGATTTAAGGCTATTCCAGATTATTTGTAGGCCTTCTTATGCTGCTTAAAACAGTGTGCGGGCATGATATGTATGTTCAGCCGTTATTTCTATTATTAAAGCAACCCATGGCATAACTGATAGCGTACATGCTTACTGTCGGGAAGTCTAATACTGAGAAAAAGGTAAATACCTTGGTTCGCAAAGAGGCACAACGCATTACAGTTAGGACTTTTAAACAAAAGTCGTTAAGTCAAATAGTTGGTTGTCTATTGTATGTTACTTAACCGAATGGTCGTAATTAAAATCATCTTTATAACTAACTTTATCATATACTTTTTTTCTATTTTTTGTCCCCCTTTAACCCATAGTGTGTAAGGTCTCTTCTCAATATTGAAAGTAAAAAACTTTTATTTCTAGAATTGCAGTTAAAATTAGAAGGTTTTGCATTGTTATTCTTTAAGTTTTTCGAAGTTTTTTTAGTAAATAGATGTTTTCTGAAAAAACAGAGATGAAAATCAGGGAGGGAGAGGACATTGGGCTGTTTATTACACAAGGCCCCAAAGTTTTATAATTACGTTTTCTTATTCGTTATCTTCTCAACTTTGGGGAATTTGAGTGTACAAACGTAGGAACCACTAGTTATAATCTACAGAAGGGTTAATTTCGTGTATCAAAATTTGGGATGTACCTCAATTAATAGGCCATTGTCTTATCCCTTACATGAAACAGACAAGGATGGCAATATGCATAGATGTGAAGCTATAAGATATATAATAATTAGAAATTAATTAGGTTGTAAAATAATTTAGTTCAAAGTGTTAAAGTTCAAATAAACCATTTGATACTAATAAGACACTTAAAAGGACGGTTTACTGACAGCTGCCGAGCCCTAATAATGAATCAGACAGACACACACCATCTTATTGTTATAACTTATATAACATATTTATCATTGAATAAAGTTAACTCTTTACAGTCGGGCCCCTTGCCGCACCTTAATCAGTCGGGGGGGGGGGGGGGGGGGGGCGTTCAACGCCCCCCCTTATTATCTCAATTCCTATTAGAGCTAGAGGGCTAAATTTTTTTGTGCAAGTCCCCTGTTTGATAATGAATTTCCGACCTTTTATAAGTCTAAGTCAATTTTTGCTTCCTTCACCCTTTTATTTAACAACCTTTGTTTTTAGGTCCTTTTTTACTTAAAAATTTCAAACGGCTGTAATTTTCTTATTTTTGAAGCTAGAAGAAAAATTTTTTTCCAGAAAATGTTTATCTTTATGTAAATTTTACATTAGAAATATCAAAATATAGATTTCAGCGGCCGCAGCTGTACTTGGCAGCTGTTAGCCGCCGCAGTCGGCGGTCGGCGGGAAAACGGCGGCGGATCTTCATGAAATTTTAATACGTTATGTAGACATGTAAGAAAAGCTTAAGTTTAAAATTTGAAGTCTCTAAGTCAAAAATTGCGGCCACAGGAGCCTTTTAAAGATTTCTGGAGACCTGGAGGATCAGGACCTGCAGGATCATACCTGGAACCTGAAAGTGACTTGAACACCTGTATTTCATATAAGGATGTACTACTAGAGGATATTTTAGTATTTTGGTATGATAAAATGCTTTGTTTTAGTCAAAAAAATATTTTTGCTCTTTACCTGGATGACCCTGCCAGGTTTGCTGGCATCCTGTGCCCGCCAGGATGGAGATATTCAAAAAATTCCAACTCTCAGTTATGTGTCATACCCATACTTAAAAAGTCAAGCAGTTTGGGCTCTTCATCTTTCACACACAGAAAATGAGATAGAAAAAACCGGATGGGGGGGCGTTCAACGCCCCCCCCCCCGACCGTTAAGGGTTAAGGGGTTAAGAAATCTTGAAAAAGAAGTACTCATAGGTAGTCATAATACTGGAATAGTTATTTATTGCATACTAGTATTATGGCCAGTTTTCCAAAATAGTAGTATCTAAACTTTTCAACCAATGATTTTAATCTACAGCATGGGTAATTTACCTGGAAGTACCTTAATTTATCGTCAATTGTCTTATCCATTAAGATCCCTCTTTCATCGGCATTTATAAACTACAGGGTCAATGAAAATCAACCAATGGTGTCGCTTATATTGACACAGCCAAGTAGCAGAAAACATTTTAGTATCAGACGACTGAGGTCATTGAAAAGGTAGGGAGGTAGTAATCTGTACTATACAGTATACATCTATACTATAGATCTGTTTTTTTTACGGTTGCTCTGCTATGGATATACTTGCCCTTGCTTAGTGTAATATTGAATATAGAAGACGCTTAAAAAGGCTGTTTTAAATAATTTTATTGGGGGCGTGCTAAAAACGTTATTTTTGCAATACACCCAATATTTTTAAGAAGCAAAGCTTTTTACATTAAGGATAGTTCAGCTTATAGATTTCAACCTTTGCAGGATGATTCTTGTGATAATAACGTACAATTCGAAAACTTAGCAACAACTCTATGATAATTACCAGAGCGTCAGAAACGTCCATTTTGATCATGTTATGACACAAACTTTTTACATGAAATACACATATTTGGAATTTTAATTTCCAGTACGAGTAGGAATTTTTTAAATTGGTGCATCTTTATAGTAAAAATTTAAAAAAAAATTAAGTACCGTGTGTTTTTTTTCTTATTAATTTAACAAACTTACCACTGACAAAATTAAATAATTAATAACTCATTTTCTTCATTAGAAAGAGGCATTTTGTATCGGAACAAAATATCATCATCATCATCGCCATTTATCTCTTCTTTCCAGAGCATAGGCCACGCACAATGGTTCTCCATTTATCTTTGGATTGGGCCTCAGTAGAGGCTTCACTGAAAGATGAAAAATTCTTTTTACTCAGTTCTTCAAGGAATTCCCTCCTCCAGGTTGTTTTTGGTCTACCTGGTTTCCTTTTTCCTGTGAAGGGGTCCCAAGTCAAGGCTTGATAGGTTAAATCATCATGCCCTTTCCTTAGAGTGTGCCCCAACCATCTCCATTTTCTCTGTTTTATTGTCAGTTTGGTGTCTGACATATCACTGCGCTCTAAAAGCTCAGCATTTGTGATCTTGTTTGGCCAAAAGATCTTGTGGATTCTCCTAAGACATTTGTTTACATATGTCTGAAGCTTGGAGACCACTGCTGTGTTTAGGAACCAAGTTTCGGCCCCATACAGCAAAACAGACAGAACATTTGACTTGAAAAGTCTTAACTTGGTCTTTATGGTGATGTTGTTGGAATTCCAAATTTTGTTCAAGCTGGCAAAGGCTGTTCTAGATTTGTTAATTCTAGCTTTAACATCTGTCAAAGTGCCTCCAGCTTCATCAATTTTACTTCCAAGATACTCAAAGCAGTTAACATCCTCAAGAATTTGGTTTCCAATAGTTATTGGTTCTTGGGAGTTTGCATTTAATCTGAGTATTTTAGTTTTTGGAACATTTATTTCAAGTCCAACTTTCTTGGAAGTTTCAGCTATCATGTTAGTCCTTCTTTTCATTTGACTTCTATTGCTTGTTAACAAAGCAATATCATCAGCAAAGTCCAGATCTCCCAAATATTTGGGATTGCCAAATAACTGCCAGCGAATGCCATCATTGCTTTCACAGTTCTTCATGATCCAGTCAATGGCAAGGAGGAAAAGGAAGGGAGAGAGAATGCATCCTTGTCTGACACCTGTTACAATCTCAAAAAAGGTTGATAGTTTACCTTTATACATAACATTTCCACCTCCTTTATGATAGATAGCTTTAATGATATTGATTATCTTTTCTGGAATGCCATAGTGTCGGCAGATTTTCCAGAGTGATTTCCTGTCTAAAGAATCAAATGCTTTTTTGTAGTCAATAAAGTTTACAAAAAGCTCAGAGTTCTATTCCTTGGATTGCTCTATGATGATTCTTAGAGAGGTTATCTGATCAATAGTGGAACGGTTTGGTCTAAATCCAGCCTGATTAGGTCTTAGCTTTTCATTAACCTTCTTCTTTATTCTATTAAGAAGAATCTTACTAAGGATACGGCCAGGTACTGAAAGGAGCATTATCCCTCTGTAGTTTCCACATTGGGTCAAGTCTCCTTTTTTGGCCAGTATTGAGATATGTCCATTTTTCCAGTCCTCTGGGCATAACTCATCATTCCATATCTTAGTGATCAAAGGTAGGAATGCCTCAGCAGATGTGTCTAGGTCTGCTTTCATGACCTCAGCTGGGATGTTATCAGGTCCTGCGGCCTTGTTATTTTTCAAACTTTTAATGGCCTCTTTGATTTCCAATAGATTTGAGGGTGGAATCTCAGTTTCTTCCTCTGGAACTGGAAGATTCAACAGTTCAGTGAAATGTTCTGCCCATCTATTTAGAATATCCTCATCAGTTTTAAGGAGTGAACCATCCTTGTCCCTGATGTGTGATCCTGATTTGTGTACTTTGCCTGCAATGCTCTTAGTAATCTCATAGACATCTTTCATTCTATTTTGATTAGCAGCATTTTCTGCTTGCAAGGCAAGGTTTTCCAAGTGTTCTTTTTTGTCAATTCTGACACTTTTTTGGATTTCCCTGCTGAGCCTCTTATACAGGTCTTTATCTTCTGGAGAGTTTCTAGAGAGTGTCTTTTGTCTTACCTCTCTTCTTTGATCCATGAGATCAATGGATCTTTGAGTGATCCAGGGCTTTTGGTTAGCCTTTTTGAAACCTAATTTTTCTTGGCTAGTATCATTATAAACTTTTTTGATACCTTGCCAAATATCTTCCACTCCATCTTCCTCTTGAAGAGTCAGCAACTCAAATCTATTCTTTAGAGTGAGCTTAAACTCTTGCAACTTTTCAGAGTTTTGGAGGGTTGTTAAATTATATTTCTTCCTGGGGTTAGGCTTTGTGTCCTGCTTTTTAAATCTAAGCCGAACTTTAGAAGATAGAAGATAATGGTCTGAATTAACATCAGGTCCTCTTTCAACCCTGACATCAAGGAGAGAACCTTTAAAGCGTCTAGATATACATATGTGGTCTATCTGGTTAAAGGTTCTTTGATCTGGTGATCTCCAGGTGGCAGTATGAATCTTTTTGTGTTTAAAGATGGTTCCACCAATGACAAGTTTGTTTTCAGTACAAAAACTAACAAATCTATCACCATTGTCATTTTCCTTGCCATTACTTAAGCCTAGGCCATATCTGCCCATAACTTCTTCTAAATTCTCATTATTACTCCCCACTTGAGCATTGAAATCTCCTAGGAGCATGGTCAGATCCTTTTCTTTATGACCATTTTTAAATACAGAGTCAAGCTGGTCATAAAATTCGTTTTTGACCTGTGTATTTGCTTGTTCTGTAGGAGCATATGCTACTATAATTCTCAGTTTGATGTTTTTAACTGAGGATTTGAAATAAGCCTCCATAATTCTAGGACCATGGGGTTGCCAACTGATCATGGCCTGCTCTGCTTGCTTGGTCAGCATAAGAGCCACCCCTTGATTATGGCCTAGATGCTCATTCATATGACCTGAGTATAGTATTTTCAAGCCAGAATGATGTTTAAACTCTCCATTGTTTGTCCACCTTGATTCGGTGATAGCCAGGATGTCAACCTTGGCTTTTAGCATTTCTCGGCAAATGTTTTCTGTCTGGCCTGACTGAAACATTGTCCGAACATTCCAGGTGCAAATTTTTGCTGGTCTGCGGGAATTCAGAATCATCCGCCTGACTGGTCCGTTAGCGGTTTCCCAGCCAAACATCATATTGTTGTTCCAACCTCTACTTCGTTCCGAGCCGGAACAAAATATGCTAAACAAAATTTTTTTCAAAGTGCATATTTTTGAAGATGAATGGACTATGACCACTTAAAAATGTGTGCAAATTCTTCTTTGGTTTGTGTCCACACTAGATGATTAAAACAAAGAATTATAAATATTTAACACCTTCTTGCTAATGGCCATACTTTACAGTGGGGCACTTGAAATGGTTATTTACATTCTAAAGCAGCTCATTGCTTAATGCCATACTTTACAGTGGGGCACTTGAAATAGTTATTCATATTCTAAAGCAGCTATTTGCTAATTGCCATACTTTACAAAGGGCACTTGTGATAGTTATTTATATTCTAAAGCAGCTCATGCTTATTGCCTTACTTTACAGTGGGGCTCTTGAAATAGTTATTCATATTCTAAAGCAGCTCATTGCTAATTGCCATACTTTACAGTGGGGCACTTGGTGTGGTTATTTATATTCTAAAGCAGCTCATTGCTAATTGCCATACTTTATAGAGAGGCACTTGAAATGGTTATTAATTTTCTAAAGCAGCTCATTCCTAATTTCCATACTTTACAGTAGGGCACTTGGTGTGGTTATTTATATTCTAAAGCAGCTCATTGCTAATTGCCATACTTTACAGTGTGGCACTTAAAATAGTTATTTATATTCTAAAGCAGCTAATTGCCATACTTTACAAATGGCACTTGTGATAGTTATTTATATTCTAAAGCAGCTCAATGCTTATTGCCTTACTTTACAGTGGGGCACTTCAAATAGTTATTCATATTCTAAAGCAGCTCATTGCTAATTGCCATACTTTACAGTGTGGCACTTCAAATAGTTATTCATATTCTAAAGCAGCTCATTGCTAATTGCAATACTTTACAGTGGGGCACTTGAAATAGTTATTCATATTCTAAAGCAGCTTATTGCTAATTGCCATACTTTACAGTGTGGCACTTGAAATAGTTATTCATATTCTAAAGCAGCTCATAGCTAATTGCAATACTTTACAGAGGGGCACTTGAAAAAGTTATTTATGTTCTAAAGCAGCTTATTGATGATTGCCATACTTTACAGTGTGGCACTTCAAATAGTTATTCATATTCTAAAGCAGCTTATTGCTAATTGCCATACTTTACAGAGGGGCACTTGAAATAGTTATTCATATTCTAAAGCAGCTCATAGCTAATTGCAATACTTTACAGAGGGGCACTTGAAATAGTTATTTATATTCTGAAGCAGCTCATTGCTAATAGTCATACTTTACATTGGGGCACTTGAAAAAGTTATTCATATTCGGAATTATCTTTGCACCACATACCCCAACCCAATTGTTTAAATAAATTGAAAATAAGGAGAGGGGCATTTTTTCATAACCCTAACCCCTCCGGGACATATACCTGCTGTATCCTCTTTTCAATATAACCTAAGCTAACCTAGCTGTACGGAAAACTTTTTTTATTTTCATTTTAAAAACGATTATAACTTTTCTATATTAAATCTTATTTTACTTGTTCCAATTTTTATTTAAAATTCTGCTCTCGCTATTTATAGACTAATTAAAACAAGAATTAGCAGGTCCAAAGTAGCATATCTTTGAGAGTAAAACAAGGACAATAATATCCAAGCTGAACGACAGTAAGGTTGACTTGCAACTTTCCATCAAGCTGCTCTATTTAATTAATGCAGGACATTTGACTAAAAACTACGCTTGGTATACCCAAAACTTATCTTTCTCGTTCGCTTTAAACACTGGGCACTTTAAGTGGTTGGTTCTAATTGAAACTAGTAGTGTAAAAACCTTTTACTTATTTATTTTCGAGGTGTGGTAATTTTGTTTATCATGATAGGGAATGTGGATTTATTACACATTATATTATCCCTTAAGATCCCTTAGTATAAGGATTAGGGCTATAGAAGAATGAACTACCAACACGGGTGATTTATGTAGAAGTTTCGTCATGGTTTTAAAAATATGGCCACACTATGTTAAAATTATTGAATATAATTGACTTTTACGTGTATAAATAAGAAGCAACAGATTGTGCCATCCACACCGCATACATCTACAACTAGCGGTTATACCCCTAGAGGCTTCTTGGGGGGGGGGGGGTGGCTAAAAGCGGGAGGGAATGGACCCCCTCCTCCCTTTTCATTTATTTTTTTGGTGGTGGGAGGGGATTGGTACCATCTCTGAAAATAGTTTAAAACCTTCCCTGGACCCATCATAAACTACTTTGCAATGTTTCAGCTGTTAGCAAGATACTTTGGTAGAGACACAGACAAACAGAATTCATGTTATTTTTATGTAAGGATTGCAAGACTTTCATAATCATCATGCAAAGTTTGAAATTAATATGACAATTCTAACATGTCTAAATTATCGGACAGACGGATTGTTAGATCTGAGGGTTCTAAAGGGATGAGACAATGGCCGATGATGTATCTCCCCAATGATGATACACAAAATAACCCTTCTATATATACAATTAGTGGTTGAAATGTTAGGACACTCAACATAATGATCCAACCAATCAAAATTTAATAAAAGTTCCAAAAGTTGTTAATCCAACGAATAAGAAAACGTTATAATAAAACTTTGGGGACTAGTGCAATAAACAGCCCAATGTGCCCTCCCTCCCTTGTTAGATCTAGTGTGGGTAAAATAAATATTAGGTGGTGTAGATAAAAAGAATCCCCAATGATAACCACTTTGTATTTGTACAATTTGTACATATAAATAACAAAGTTATATAAACAAGTTTTAGCAACATGTCTACTCTACAAATATGCAAGGAGAAAAGGGGCATTTGACTGCAAACTACACTGGTACCCAAAGTTTTTAATAGTAATTCGATGAATTTTGATTAGTTAGTTTCCAAAGAGTAGTGTCTTAACTTTTGAACTAAAAATTTTAATCTACCAAAGTGATTTCTTGTTCTTACAAAGCAGCAGTAGAATTTTAATTTTGTGTTACGATTTTAAATACTAATACGTCTAAATCATAAGTTCTAATTGTTGTTCATCAAAAAAAATTCTGTAGCTGTAGGATAATTTTCTTGTTAATTCTTAAACATGAAATCTTGGGTTACCTAGGATATAAATTGGTAGAATTAATACAAGGTAGATTGACTTCAGTTTCATAGAAAAGGAGTTGGTAGAAAGGAAAGGAGGAAGTTTTGTTATATACATACAATTATACTAAAACATTTGTCAATGACATGAGAGTGAAAATTAGTGCTCATTGCTGTAACGGTCTCAGTTTTTGTCTTAAGACTAATAATGTTAATATTATAGTTTTTTTTTTGGGTGAAACAGATATCATTATAAGTTAATTAGTTATGATGTGATGTTTTTTAATTTTAGACGAATTATACAGTTAATTATATTTTATCTTAAATTATTGATTAAATACCTCACTGTACTTCTATTCCTAATTTTTTTTAGGTATATTTTTACTTACATATTTAGAATTCTTATAATTGTGATCTATGATTTAAGTGCTGAAATAATTTATGTGAATATGAGTTTGTTATTAATAGTAAGTTTTATATTAAAGATTAAACCTATAATTCTCTTTTTTATATTTCTATGATTTAAATATCTAATTGCCTGTGTAGGATTCTTTACCATATTTTCTATGATTTAATGTGTAAGTAATTTTCTGTGAATCAAAGTTTATTATTATTAGTGAATTTTGAATTAATGTTAAACTTCCTAGCTGCATTCTTTCCATAATGTTTCTATGATATACATATCTAACTACATATGTTTGATTTCAGGCACATTTTTCAATGATTTAATATATAAGTAATTGTCTGCGAATCAGAGTTCGTTACTGTAAGCTTTATCTTAAATTAATGATTAAACTACCTAGCTGTATTCTCTTCTTGATGTTTCAATAATATAAATATCTACTTACCTATGTAGGATTCTTTAATATATATTCTATGATTTAACATGTAAGTAATTTTCTGCGAATCAGAGTTCGTTACAGTAATTTCTATTTTAAATTAATGATTAAACTACCAAGCTGCATTCCATTCTTGATTTTTCCATGATATAAATATCTAATTACCTATGTATGATTCTATGAATATTTGTCTATGATTTAGCATGTATGTAATTTTCTGCGAATCAGAGTTCGTTACTGTAAATAGATTAGTTACGGTGTCAATTTAAATAATTTGATACAATTTTCTTTCAACTTTAAAACTACCAATTTTAAAACCCTCTTTTCTATTAAAGCTGGATATTAATGGTATTTTTATATCAAGTGCTTTCAAACATGTTTCTTGGTTCAACCACACCCCCTTCCCAATAACAAATAATAGAGCCTAACCCTGCAGTGTCATATTCCTGCGGGGCTCCTCTAAACTCTACTTAGTCTGACCTGACCTGACCTAAGCAAAATTAAGTAAATAAAGTTTTTTTGTGGTCCCAATGCAATAAGGGGAAACCTCCATTTAATTTGAATCTTTTTATAAGGCCTATAAAAATGACGTCATACTGGCCTACCATTGGTCAATTGTATTGTATTACATCATTTTTTATAGGCACTATAATGAGCTTCAATAGATTAGTCTAAACATATTAAAAATGAAATCTGAAATAGTATATGATTATAAATATAGCAATGAATATCACATGATTTAAAATTTGATAGAACGATTCTATCATACTTAATTTTACTTTTAGTACACCTTTTATATGTTGAACAGAGATAATAATATCCATTAGCAGCGAAGCAATTAAAAGTGAACTACATTGTATTACTGGATACTTATGGATACTTAGAATGCTGTCCAAGACACTTTAACGTCAGAACCAACATACCTATGTAAAAGGATCAATGTGTAATTTTCTGTCCAAACTCCCAACTCTTTGATTGCACGATCTTTGTCCGGAATTCCTAACTTTGCAGGGTATTACAGGGATCTAAAGGGATAAGAAAATGGCCGTTGAATGGATGTAAATCTCCATTGATCATACATAAAATTACCTCTTCTGTAGATTAAAATTGGTGGTTGAATTGTTTGGACATTTGAATTAATAAACCATCCAATCAAAGTTTCGCTACCTAATATAAAAAAAGATACAGTTGAGTTAGCTAATTAGAATATATATATTGTAATATCTGATAAGAATAAGAGTAGAAAAAAGGATGGGTAAATACAAATTATTTTCAAGTTAGAACGTTTTCCACCTATCTTTAATAAAAATTTTAAAACATACTACTCTAATACATGATGATATATTTCGATTTTAGCAACCAATTTCAATTAATTTTGTCTCTTTTAGACAAGTAGCAAGCTATATTAGACATGAGATCATAATAAATACGTTTAAAAGCTTATGTTATTCATTTCTTTTTATAACAACTCTATTGTGTTACGATGAAAGATACCAAACCATTTGTATGGATTCATTTTTCCCTGATTGGCGAAAAAAACGTTTGCAATGCATTAAAAGCTCTTGCTTTCATAATTTCATTAACATTATCACACAATAATTTATAATATAATATATTTATCTATAATACGTAACAAAGTACAATGTCTCGGACCGATAAGGTGTGGCTTCTCAGGTATTATAGATACTGATTTTGCAGTGGTTTTAAGCTATTTTCTTGGAAGGTGAGGGTGCCCGATCCCCTCCAAATAATCCCCCCACAAAAAAAAATTTGGATAATATTCTGTGCAACTTCTTTTATATCTCCTCTCATATGGGGCTTCGCCTCTAGAGACTAGGGACAGATCCATTGTGTAATTGCGCCCCCCCCCCCCCCCCCACCTTGGACGTCCTTGGGCTTATACCGAACAAAAGAATAAGATAGATTTATTAGAAGGTAATTTTTTAAAGGTTATTTCCCTTGGGTGCATCAATTCGCTTAAAATAGGCTTAAACCTACCCAGGACAAGTAATACCCATAGAATATCTTCTTCAAAACAAGGATGACAACATCCATAAAAGCTCAGCTCTGGAATTGAAGTATAAACGAACATTAACATTTTTAGAGTGTTAGAACTGAATAAGCAGATTATTATTGAACTAGTATAATCACAAAATTGTAAGTGAATTTGTTGAAAAACTGTATCAATACATATTACTGTTTAATGACACATTTTTAGGACTTGATTATAGAGATTTGGATGATTCTAACATACAAAAAAATTATGTCAAAAAATCAAAAAAATCAGCATGTTTGAAATGGACGTAAGGACTTTCTGGTAACGATTATAGTTGCTTTTCTTTCTAAGTCGGTACCTAACAGTTATAAAAATCTTTATGCAAAGTCTAAAATCGATAGGACAATTCTAACATGTTTAAAATTAACGAAAAGAGCTAACTGTTACGGACGGATGGACGTAGGGACCTGACAATAATTATAGAAACCTTCGCTTTTAAAAATTGAGGAGAAATTTCCTTTGGAAAAGTTAAATATGTTAAATTGTAGAAACATATTTAAAAGTAAATGAAGACGAATATTAAATTGATTTGGCTCCCTTGCCAATTTTTTCAAACTAATTTTTAATTTCTTTT